>NC_139694.1:3548632-4748632 GCF_964106915.1 Podarcis gaigeae
ATCTGGTGTGTAGAGATCTTTCCTATTCTATTTAATTCAAGAGGGTTCTGGAAGCTTCTCTGTGTGAAAGAAACAAGCAGAAGGTTCATGATGTTTGGGTTATACTTTCAGAGAAGCCGAGTACAGCTGGTTTTAACTGGTTCAGTTATCTCTTCTGTCAAGGTCATGCTGACTATAATAGGCCAGGAGGAGCCTGGGTTTCACTTTCACTTTCTATCTCTTCCTTCCGGTATGCTGTTCTGTATATAGTGTTATGGTTTAAGCTTATAATAAGTTATTGTAAGTTTAAGTTAAGTCTGCTGCAACTGGATTTCTTATGGACAGTGCCAATCCTCAATGTACAGTCATACCTCGGGTTAAATGTGCTTCAGGTTGAGCATTTTCAAGTTACACTCTGCGGCGACCCAGACGTAATGGAGCGCATTACTTCTGGGTTTCACCGCTCATGCATGTGCAGACGCTCAAAATGACGTCATGCGCATGCGTGAAAGCAACAAAACGCGACCTGCGCACGCGCAGACACGTCTTACATTCTACTCAGGATGCGAACGGGGCTCCGGAACGGATCCCGTTCGCATCCAGAGGTACCACTGTATTGGATTTGTGACCATTACGCTCATTTGCCTTCCGTAGCAGTAAAGCTCTGCTGGATGAAATATTTATTGCCTCTGGTTTAATTTTTGGGAATCCTGCAACATGCTTAAGTTTTTACTCTGCTAACTATACATTGGAATCTGGATCCATATTGAGAAGAATTCAGTGACATCGTTCTTTGCCATTTTCAGCTTACCATCCCCTCTGGAGCCACAGGTAGCACTGTGGAAAGGGGGGTGCACCCCCACCTTCAATCCTTAGGAGGTTTTCAAGCAGATGTGAGATGGCCATATGTCATATAAGATCTAGTTGAGATTCCTGCATTGCAAGGGTATTCGGCTAGATAACCCTGGCGGTTCCTTCCAACTCTACGATTCTGTGAATTCTTTACCACCCCCAGGCCCCAGTAGGCTTCACAAAGCAGCCCTTCTTAATCTGTCAAGTGACATCCAGTTTCCCAGAAGTCTCTCACCCAGTGTGGCATGGCTTCAAGATCCCGAAAGCTTTCCGCTTTCACCCCCGCCATGCGCCGGTATTTCTCCATGTCCTCACGCATTTGTAGGTGCTGTGGATTGGCCACGAAGAATGTGTGAGCCGAGGAAACGGCTTCATCGAGCTTCTTTAGCTGCAGGAACAAAACAGTACCATTTAGAAGTAAAATGAGGGCCATGAGGGCACCATTCTCAGACTGAAGTGGCAGAGAGCATGGCCAAGCCCGCTCTTAGATTTGAGAGCACGCACACAAACACACAAGCAAAGCAGTGCAAGTTAAAAACATTTGTTACAGTTTTTTAATACCTCATAGCATTATCATGAAATTAAAAGACGCCCGCTTCTTGGGAGAAAAGCAATGACAAACCTAGACAGCATCTTAAAAAGCAGAGACATCACCTTGCCAACAAAGGTCTGTATAGTTAAAGCTATGGTTTTCCCAGTACTGTAGTGATGTATGGAAGTGAGAGCTGGACCATAAAGAAGGCTGATCACCGAAGAATGGATGTTTTTTGAATTCTGGTGCTGGAGGAGACTCTGGAGAGTCCCATGGACTGCAAGCAGACCAAACCTCTCCATTCTTAAGGAAATCAGCCCTGAGTGCTCACTGGAAGGACAGATCCCGAAGCCGAGGCTCCAGTACTTTGGCCACCTCAGGAGAAGAGAAAACTCCCTGGACAAGACCCTGATGTTGGGGAAGATGGAGGGCACAAGGAGAAGGGGGTGACAGAGGATGAGATGGTGGGACAGTGTTCTTGAAGCTACCAGCATGAGTTTGACCAAACTGCGAGAGGCAGTGGAAGACAGGAGTGCCTGGCGTGCTCTGGTGCAGGGAGTCACAAAGAGGCGGACACGACTAAACGACCAAACAACAATTGACCCATAGACGCTCCTAGGCCAGAAGGGTTTCCTTTCTGAGAGATAAATATCCACCCAGAACTGCTCTTTCATGTAGGTGTGTTTTTATATTATTTTATTTCGCCTTGAGCTGGAGGCAGTGGAAGACAGGAGTGCCTGGCGTGCTCTGGTCCAGGGGGTCACGAAGAGGCGGACACGACTAAACGACTAAACAACAACAACAACAAGTATTATCAGATGTCAAAAGGAATGTCATAGAATTGTAGAGTTGGAAGGGACCCCCGAGGGTCATCTAGCCCAACCCCCTGCAATTTAGGAACCTCAGCTAAAGCTTCCCCAGCAGATTGACATCCAAACGCTGCTTAAAAACCTCCAGTGAAGGAGAGTCCCCAGCCTCCTGAGGGAGCCCATTCCACTATTGAACAGTTTTTGTTTGTTGTTAAAACCAAAAGGGATTTTTGCTTTGAAAACAAAGCTACCCAACATGCAGACTATGGAAATGTAGGTAACTGAAGGAGCGTCTCCACTCCCATGGTTCAGCCCGGACATAGAGGTCCAGCGCCGAGGGCCTTCTGGCAGTCCCCTCACTGTCAGATGTGAGGTTGCAGGAAACCAGGCAGTGGGCCTTCTCGGTAGTGGCGCCCGCCCTGCAGAACGCCCTCCCATCAGATGTCACGGAAACAAACAACTAACTGACTTTTAGAAGACATCTGAAGGCATCCCTGTTCAGGGAAGTTTTTGATGTTTGATGTTTTATTATGTTTTTAATGTTCTGTTGGGAGCCGCCCTGAGTGGCTGGGGAAACCCAGCTGGATGGGCGGGGTATAAATAATTTTATTATTATTATTATTATTATTATTATTATTATTATTGGTAGCCCTGTCAAATAAACACTTGCCCTCTGTAACACAGGATTTGTGTGTCCATGACTACTTCCCCCTCTCATAATGGTTCCTGACAGAACACCATTCCCCCTGTTTTAAAGCTCTTGTCAACACAATAACTTCAGTACACAATAACTTCAAGATTTGGACAAAGGCCTATTCCAGATTAGAAATGATTGGAGTCTGTGAGGGGAAAATATGAGCAGGGGCAGACTTTGGTTGCATGGCTCCCTGAGTGAGGCCAACATTTGGTGCCCCCAAATGAATCTTCTCGGTGTTGTGCCCTCTTGGCTCAACGCCCTGTGTGGAACAACTGTCCGCAATACCCTAAATCCCTCAATAAGCGAATGGCAAATAATATTTTGTGAATATATAGACTCAGCAAGACTTACAGCAGTGGTAAGAGGCAAATCAGACCAGAAACTGATAGAGGAGTGGACTTGAGTGAAGGAATACATCAAAAAACATTGTTCTGGTATTAATATATCAATATGCAATGAATGAAACCTTTCAAATGAAATTAAGAAGAAATGGGTATAAGACAAGATAGTCAAAAATAATATTGATAGGGTGAAAAGAAGAAAAGAAACAAAGGATGCCGCATATAGGTGGAGGGAAGTCAAAATTTATGTCTGTATGTTTAGTTTGTATGTTTGTTTTCTTTTTTTGTAATCTAAGTTGAGAGGTGTATGTATCTATGTATAATAATCTTGTTTAGTGTTCTGCTTTGTGTTTGTAAGTATTGCATTTATCCATAAAAGTTCTTTTTAAAGAAAAAGAAAAAAATCTGGCACGGATACAAGCATTGCCAGCCCAATGCATTTTTTTTGCTAGAGGTGCCTATGCATCCCAGTCCATATGCAGAACCCCAGCGGCGTAGCGTGGGTTGTCAGCACCCGGGGCAAGGCAAGTAATTTGCGCCCCTAACCCCTAACCTGCTGCCACTGCTAGCTTCTTCTTGCTGCTGCCTGGGCTGCTGCCATGGGGCTCTGCTACAGCCTGCGCCAGAGGCTCTTCGGCGACTCCGGAGGCAGCGAGCGCCCCTCCTAGATGTTGCGCCCGGTGCGGCCGCCCCCCCTGCACCCCCCACGCTACGCCACTGCAGAACCCTACAGAATCAGCAGCATCATTCTCATGCTAGTGATTTCACAGCATCCTCTACCATCGCACCTGAGGGAAGAAGGCGAGTTGAGGCAGAGAAGGGCAGGCTGTTTGGCACACCAAGCTCTGCCAGCTGAAGAGAAGAAAGTATCCGTTTCCCAAGGGAAATCACCTCGCTGTGGCTCATGGCAGGGCATGAGGCACCCAGCACCACTCACTTGGTACAGCATAAGACTCTTCATCTCAGGGCCGCAGGTTCGAGCACCACATTGGGCAAAAGGTTTCTGCATTGCAGGAGGTTGCACTGTGATTCTAAAGTATGTTCCTGAGTTTTATGCCCATAACCCTGTTTTAGAAGTGCTTGTGTGTAGCAGCTAACTCTGCTCTAAGGCAGCCCAGGCATGGAATGGGAAGGCAGGAGACATAGAAGAAGAACAAAACGGATAAACAAGGACTTGTGAACCGAGTGCCAAGGACCTGCCAGTTTAAATTGCTTTTGGCCATCTGCACATTTTTATTTTTTTTGCTGAGTAACTTTGCACGGCCTGAATGTTTCTTGACTGCACTAGGCATTTTTCTGCCCATAGAAGAAGACGACACATGGTTGCTCTTAATGTAAAGACCACAAAGTATGATACGATAAAGGAGATTCTGACTAAACATCAGGGAAACTTTCTGCCAGTGATAGTTCAATAGTGGAACGGTCTCCCCCGGTTAGGTTGTGGACTCTCCTTCCCTGGAGGTTTTCAAGCAGAGGTTGGCTGGCCATCTGCCATGGAAGCTTTAGCAGAGATTCCTGCATCGCAACTCTACAATTCTATAACTCTATAAATTCCCACTGATCCTGCTAGCTAGGGATGATGGGAGCTGTAGTCCCAAAACAGCTGGAAAGCCCAAGTTTGGGAAAGTGAAAAATAAAGTTTGCCAAGTTTTTAAAGGCAGGCGGGCGGGCGGGCAGGCGAGGCAGCCACATCAGCAGCGGCGGGCGCTTCTTGGCCCCGTCCTGCCCCTCACCTTGAAGAAGGCGATTTGCAGGTAGTTGTAGGGCTCCCTCTCCTCGAAGTCCTGCCGGATCTGCGCGCTGGCCCGGTGGAGGGAGGGCGGGCCGCCCAGCCGGCGCCCCAGGCACTCCTCCAGGCACTCGGCCCGCTGCAGCACCCGCTCGAAGAAGCCCGTCTCCCAGGGCCGCGAGGGCGCGCGCCCCGCCGCGAAGCCGGCCTGCCACTGGCACGCGCCCTGGCACTCCCGCCGCGCGCCCTGCAGCCCAGAGTAGCTGTGCAGGCAGCGCTGGAGCAGCTCGGCCGCCCGAGGCCAGTCCTGGGCGAAGTAGGAGCGCACCCCGTCGGCGTAGAGCGCGTCGTAAGGCGCCAGGTGGCCGGAGGAGGGCGAGGAGAGGAAGAGGAGGATGGAGAGGAGGAGGAGGAGAGGGAGGAAGGGGACCGAGGAGCGGGGCGAGGAGGAAGGAGGGCGCGAGCGGAGAGCCATGGCAGAGCGCAAAGGAGAAGCAGCAGCAGGAGCTGGGGCGAAAGGGGCGGGCAGGAGGCGGCTGGGAAAGGGGCCTGCGCTGCTGGCGGAGGGGGAGAGGAAGGCGGGGAGAAGGGATGCGTAATCCGGAGCTGCTGCCCGAGGCTGGAAATTCCTCCCAGGGGCAAAGGAGGCCCAAGCAAGCCGGGGAAGGACGCGGTGGCGGCGGGGAAGGAAGGTGGGGCGCGCGGTGGTGGAGGGATGCGCGCGCGCTCGCTGGTTCTGCCCTAGCCTGGAGGCTTAATTCCTGTGCTTTAAGTAGGGTTGCCGCCTTTGGTTGGGCAAAATACAGGACAGGTCAGGCAAAATAGAGGACAAGTGTGTGGGAGGGGGTTAATCGCCTTGCCAACAAAGGTCCGTATAGTTCAAGCTCTGGTTTTCCCAGTAGTGATGTATGGAAGTGAGAGCTGGACCATAAAGAAGGCTGGTCGCCAAAGAATGGATGCTTTTGAATTCTGGTGCTGGAGGAGACTCTTGAGAGTCCCATGGACTGCAAGAAGATCCAACCTCTCCATTCTGAAGGAAATCAGCCCTGAGTGCTCACTGGAAGGACAGAACCTGAACCTGAGGCTCCAATACTTTGGCCACCTCATGAGAAGAGAAGACTCCCTGGAAAAGACCCTGATGTTGGGGAAGGTGGAGGGCCCAAGGAGAAGGGGACGACAGAGGACGAGATGGTGGGACAGTGTTCTCCAAGCTACCAGCATGAGTTTGACCAAACTGCTGGAGGCAGTGGAAGACAGGAGTGCCTGGCGTGCTCTGGTCCAGGGGGTCATGAAGAGTCAGACACAACTAAATGACTCAACAACAACAAAAATCCCTTTCCCTGGTGCAGAAATCACTTCAAAGCAATCCATCACAAGGATCCAATAGAAGCTCTCAAGTCACTGCAAAGGTTCCAGCAGCACTATTGTAAGGAAATCCTCCCCACCTGCTGGATTTCTGCCTGCCAGAAGGATGATAGATGCAGAAACCCAGCCAAAAAAGAAAGAAAGAGACAGAGGGAGAGAGAGAGCAACAAGTTCTGCTTCTCTTCCTCACAGAGCTTTGCCTCCAGCACCCTAACAGGATTCGCATAACCGCAGGGCACCTTGACACAACACATTTTTCGGTCATGGTAGGAGTGCCTGTACATTAAGGAATGCAGTCAACAGGCCTGCCAGCCAGCCATGATTGAGTGCTTAAGAGCCAACTCCTAGGGCCGAGGTCCCTTTGGCTCCACCCATAAAATATTTGAGAGGGCCACCTCCCACAAGTTAATGGGGATTGCCATTCAAATGGTGTGTGCACACTGTGACTTGTGATCAGTTTTGCAGGGCAGGGTTTACCTGGGTCCATGGGCATAGCTGCCAGTGGGGGGCAGCTGCCCCACATCAAGTAAATAAATAGAAATAATTAACTGAGATTCTGACCCCCTCACATAAATCTTGGCTACGGTCCATGCCTGCCCTCCAATATTTTATTCAAGTTCGCACCCCCGATTGTAGTTCCATGTGCTGTTCACTGCTGCTATGATTATGATTATTGATTAAAGTTGTATCCCACCCATCATCCAAAGATCGCAGGGCGGTTCACAACATAAAAATGCAAGATGAGAACACAAAATGCACAATAGAACAAAGACAAAGCAATGATCTCTCCTCCCACTAACATATTTAAAAGACCATAGAATGTTAGCCAGGCAAAGGCCTGGTTAAAGAGAAACGATATTTGAGGAAAGCACCAGGCGAGCCTCCCGGGGGAAAGCAGCCCAGAAATGGGGAACCACTGCAGAAAAGATTCGTTCTCGTGTTGCCACCATCCAGACCATAGAAAAAAGGGCCTCAGATGATGTTCACAAGGCCTGAGTTGGTTCATATGGGGAGAGGCGATCCTTGAGGTATTGCGGTACTGGGCCATTTAAGGCTCTATAGGTCAAAACCTATAGGTCAAAGGCTTTATAGGTCAAAACAGCATCTTAAAAAGCAGAGACATCACCTTGCCAAAAAAGGTCTGTATAGTAAAAGCTCTGGTTTTCCCAGTAGTGATGTATGGAAGTGAAAGCTGGACCATAAAGAAGGCTGATTGCCGAAGAACTGATGCTTTTGAATTCTGGTGCTGGAGGAGACTCTGGAGAGTCCCATGTACTGCAAGAAGATCAAACCTCTCCATTCTTAAGGAAATCAGCCCTGAGTGCTCACTGGAAGGACAGATCTTGAAGCTGAGGCTCCAATACTTTGGCTACCTCATGAGAAGAGAAGACTCCCTAGAAAAGACCCTGATGTTGGGAAAGATGGAGGGCACAAGGAGAAGGGGACGACAGAGGACCAGATGGTTGGATAGAGTTCTCGAAGCTACCAGCATGAGTTTGATCAAATGGCGGGAGGCAGTGGAAGACAGGAGTGCCTGGTGTGCTCTGGTCCAGGAGGTCATGAAGAGTCAGACACGACTAAACGACTAAACAACAACAACAAGGTCAAAACCGCAGGGGGCCTTGGGTACTATGCACCTTGGCTTGGGGAAAGCAAAATGTCTTCTGCTGGAGTGCTGCCAGGAGCAAGCCAGCAGTAAATCATACCAAGCGCATTGGAGTTAACTCTTTATTAGCAAAACATGATCTGCACTGGAGTGTTAGGCCGGAGGAGCACAGCAACTCAGGTCTTGCCCTCATGAAGCAGTTGCCAAGGCTAAAGGTCCCTGCCTTTCTATAGCTGGCGATGTCACCGCCTCTCCGGGGTGTTTTCCAAGCAATCGGAATCTGCGCCTGCCGCTGCTCTGCCTTTTTCATGCCTCTCCTGGTTCTAGGACACCAGGGGGAGGGGAGCTTGTCACAGCAGGAAGCAGAGACCCCCTTGCCTCTTCCCGAGCCGGGCCTATCTCTGCCTCTTGGCCTCTTTCCTCTCCTGCTTCAGCTTCTATCCATAGCTGTCAACCATCCCTTATTTGGTGGGAAACTCCCTTATCCCAGCGCCATGTCCTGTTGCTGTCCCTTATTGATGATGTCCCTTAAATTTCCCGGGTTTCAAAGGAAGCAGCTCTTCTCCCTCCCTCCCTGCCGGCCAGGGAGGTTCCAACTGTGTTGCTTGGCTGCTTTGCTTACCCAATAAGGAGTCTAAGAATGACTGGGGGGTGGAGCTTGCATGCCTTGTGCCGATCAAATTGGCCGCGTTGCCTGGGGACTCGCCTTTGCTCAGCGCTTCCCAGCGGAGAGGTGACGGTGGTTTTCCTTGCTGCATCCCCTTTGCTGGGTTGTTGCACTGTGGGAACCACCACTTGAGGCTTCGTTTGGCTTTTTTAACATGTACGACCCTCCTGAAGTTTTGAAATGGCCTGAGAGTTCAGTGAAATAAATGTGTGATGTGATTATGGGTGGATATCTTTTTATATCTCCAAAAAGATAGGCATGAGAGCCAGTACAAACTCAAAACACTTGAGAATAAAAAATTAAGTTGCCAGCAATGGAAATCGGCTTCAAATAAATGGTCTGAGGTCTTAAAGAACTCTAATGGCTCACACTTTGATAGAATATATACATTTGGAATTTCAGTTCCTCCAAGAATTCTGGCTTCAGTGCAGGAATGGCTGAGTGAATTTCTGTGGTCGGGGTTACGTAAGAGGGCAGACTACATCAGACTAATGGTTCCCTCTGGCTTTAAAATCAATGAGAATTGGACATTACTAGCACAAAGTAATCTGATAATGTTACATTCAGGATTAAAAGAGGGCATGAGCTCTCATATATTCTAAGGTGTTTGGGCTAAAGTACAGCTTGTCTTATCTCAATTAAGTTTTGGATGAGGTGATTATTACTATTTATTTGTTAATTACTCCCCCCTCCAAATGAAGCTCAAAACAACTTACAAAAAACAAACATTAAAAAGGGGTAAGGAACAAGGGCAAAGCAGCCTAAAATACACAAATTATACACACACACACACACATATATATACATACATACACGCACACAGATCCAACTCTGCATCACCTCACTAAAATTAAGGCCCAGAGTCCTGGGTGAACAAGAACGTGTTTGCCTTGTGCCTAAAACAGTTAGCGATGGCACCAGACACGCCTCCCTGGAGAGCACTGCATAAATGGGGGGGCCACCAGTGAAAAGGCAAGTTCTTGTGTTGCCGCTCCCTGCATCACTCTGAGGGGGCACATGCAGAAGGGCCTCATGTGGAGAATGCTGGGTCTGGGTTGGTTCATCTGGTGAGAGGCAGTTCTTGAGGTATTGGGGTCCTAAATTGCATAAGGCTGCCCGGTCTACCCAAGGGGTGCAATATTTATCTTGCCCTGGGCACCAGCAACCTTTGCTACGCCACTGCAAAGGCTGTATACGTTGAAATCGAACTTTCCTCATGGCTAGTGATGGAGAAGATTTCCATCCTTTTTCATTGGAAAGAACATTTGTTCTCTTGGGAAAGTTACAGGGCGAAATCAATGTTTTGGCTACAAGCGTCACAACTCTGGTCTTAACAACAAATAATATTGTTGAAGTTGATATGGACTTGAAGCAGGAAGCTTATACAATTGGACAGATTGAGAAACTTGAGAGCCATGAGAATATGGAGGAGACATATGTTGCCCCTGAAGAAAAGGAAGGAGGAGCTGTAACTTCGCAGATGTTAAAGGAGTGCTGCAACTTGTGGCCTGACATGAAGGTAACAAAGGAGAATAAAAATTTGAGGTGGAACGTCTGGCCTGAATTGGAGAGTGCAAAATTGAGAGACCCTCTTATGTGGGGATCTGAAGACCGAAGGATTATAAATTTGACCAAGGTGGAAGCTGGAGCCATGGGGACATTTGGACTTGAAAGGAGCATGAAACAAGATTTGGAGTACCCCATAGGCTTTACCTTTAAGCATGGAGGACTGTCTGGAAAAAATATGGATCCTGTTGGGCCGGAGCCTCTTCGAGATTTGGGGTCTAACATTAAGGACTATCAAAAAGGCCGGCAGAGAGGAACTGAAAGAGATTTAAGAGCCTCGGACGTGAGATCTCCAGGCTAAACAGTACGTTAGACTGATGAACATTTGTTGGGGACTGAAACCGGGAAAGGGGCGGGTGGAGTCTGGGAATCCAAAGGGTACATAACTATAACTTGCTTTGTTTTTACTTTGTTTTGCTATCTGTATGGAATTTGGGAAAGCCATGGAAGGGAAATTTTGGTCGACTTTAGGAAAAATGTTTAAGAATGAGCAATGATGTATAAGTATTGAGGTTTAAGTTTGGATATAAGGATTTGTTGAATTAATAATTTAAATTGGAATACAAGAAGGGGAGGTGTGAGGAGGTCTGAGAAACAAGTTAAATGAAAATAAGTAATTGAAATTTTATGTGTTTTTTAATTGTTTTTCAAGTTTTGGATTTTTGTGTTTCTGTTATTTTTTGTTTAATTTTTGTTTTTGTGTGGTTTTTGAAAATGCTAATAAACATTTATTAAAAAAAAAGAAAAAGATTTCCATCCTTTTTCTTGACAACCTCTGTTAAGATAGCCAAACTCATCTGTATATTGTGGGTGATGTTACCAGCCCAACACAGCGTGCCTGCCGCAAGGAGGACTGAAATAGCATCTGTGGAGCATTTTGAAATTGAGCGCTGCATGCTCAGTATTACATGCATGCGTCATCTCTTGGCACTGGGACACTCCGTCTTGGAATCCTCTCTTCTCAGTTGGCTGTTGAGTCTCTTTAAGTAGTATCTACAGTGGCACCTCAGGTTAAGTACTGTATTTTTCACTCCATAAGGCGCACCGGACCATAAGGCCCACCTAGTTTTTAGAGGGAGAAATCAAGGGAAAAAATCTTGTCCGCTTCTCCCAGAGCTTCTGGGGCTGCCGGGGGAAGCCTGGGTTCCCCCCCCCCCAGCCCCAAAGAGCAAAGAAGTCAAGACAGTGAGCGGGATCCATCCTGCTGGCTGTCTTGGCCTCCTCTTTAGTCGCGCGCAACCTCTCCAGCTGGGAGAGGCTGCACTGCGGCTATGGCAATACCCCCACCTCCCGCAAAAGCCCACAGGAGCCATGCACCCTTTAAAGAGCATGCGGCTCCTGCGGGCTTTTCTATGAGGAGGGAGAAGGGACTGACTGGCAGCGTCAGTCCCTTCTTCCTCCTGGGGAAAAGCCCGCAAGAGGCTTTTGTGTGCGGCTCTTGGGGGCTTTTCCTGCCTGCCTCCCCCCTGCATTTGCTCCATAAGGCGCACACACATTTTCCCTTACTTTTTAGGAGGGAAAAGGTGCGTCTTACAGAGTGAAAATATGGTACTTAATTCATTCCGGAGGTCCGTACTTAACCTGAAACTGTTCTTAACCTGAAGCACCACTTTAGCTAATGGGGCCTCCTGCTGCTACCACGCCGCCGGAGCCCAATTTCTGTTCTCATCCTGAAGCAAAGTTCTTAACCTGAAGCACTATTTCGGGGTTAGCGGAGTCTGTAACCTGAAGCGTATGTAACCTGAAGTGTCTGTAACCCAAGGTACCACTGTACTCAGAAGTAGGTCTCAATTGTTTTCAGTGGGGCTTAGTCCTAGATAAATGCATGCCCAAATCACTTGAAAACAAAACCACAGACATTGTGAACACACTTTAAGAAGAGAAAGCCAGGCACAGGTGACACTCCAAATATAGATTTCTTTTTAATACCTTCCTGTCCCACACTTGGCAGCCGACGACAAGCATTTCTCATAATGGGTGGAGCTAAGAAAAGGGAGGGACGTGTGGCACTAACAATGCTACTGAGGGGGTGGAACTGGAGAAAAAAGTGCCCTCCGGTGAACTGCGGTGGTCTGTGCTCACGTCTTGCCACCTGGACGCAGGGCTCCGTGGCTCCTTCGAACAAAGCCGGTTCTCCTTCCCCACCACATCAGGACCCCGCCGTGGGCACCACCCCCCTCCTCTGCCAATATGGTGAGAAACACAAGGACCTAAAAACACCCCTTGGGTCCTGGGGAGACACGTCGAGTTTTGCTTAAAAATCCGGAGCCCAGCAAACGCTTTCGCCGCCGTTTCATAGGCCGAGCTCCTGGAAACCCCGCGCTTCCTGAGCTCCCAAGGTCCGTACCCCGGGCTCCTGTTCTCCACTGTAGAGGTATAGGTTTTCCCCACCAGTCAGTGAACACCGCCGATCCTTCTCGGGGCCGTCTTCCTGCTCAGTGCCATCCAGAGAGTGGCGCCTCTCCTGCTGCGCCGCCAGCGGCAGGCGCGAGTGGCGTGGGCTGCTGTGCGGGGACGGCGCCGGCGTCTCGTCGATGAAGGTGGTGATTTCGTCGCGGAAGAAGCAGACGCTAGACCCCGAGGCAGGTCCCCGGGACACCAGCCCGGCTTCCAGGAACTGCCGGAGAGTGGTGAACTCGTCTTCGGGAGGCCGGTGGCGCCGGTTGTGGTGGTGGTGGTAGCTGCGGAGCTCCGGCAGCAGGAAGCTGGGGACGCCTCCGTGTTTGTGAGGGGTAGGCACGCGGATGTCGTCGGATGAGGACCACTTGTGGAGGAAGGAAGGCGAGGAGCGGTGGGAGGAGAAGATGTTGGTTTCGTCGTGGGACATCCGCCGGGAGAGAGGGACCTGGAAGGAAAGAAGGAGGTGAGAGACAGTGGGCAAGGAGGTTGGATGGCATGCAATATATAGCCTTTTTTCCTCTCAGGTGGGTGCTTTTGCCATTCTAAGAGAACAAGGGAGGCGTTCATAGTGAGTTCCAGCACCTCTTTTTCGAGAAAAATAGCACTGGGTAGATCCAATGGCAAATATATATATAGAAAGAGAGAAAACACAACACAGAGCCAAGGACTTGCCAATCAGAAGGTCGGCGGTTCGAATCCCCGCGACAGCGTGAGCTCCTGTTGCTCGGTCCCTGCTCCTGCCAACCTAGTTCGAAAGCATGTCAACGTGCAAGTAGATAAATAGGTACCACTCCAGCGGGAAGGTAAACGGCGTTTCCGTGTGCTGCTCTGGCTTGCCAGAAGCGGCTTAGTCATGCTGGCCACATGACCTGGAAGCTGTACTTCAGCTCCCTCGGCCAATAAAGCGAGATGAGCCCTGCAACCCCAGAGTCGCTCATGACTGGACCTAACGGTCAGGGGTCCCTTTAATTTTACCTAGTGCCAATATTTCTGATGCACTTTCCTCGAGTTCTGCGACTATGCAAATTTCATAGAAATGTTTTGGGTATGTGAGTCTTAGTGAGCGACACACACCTGCCCCGTAACACCACTTTGTAAAGAAAATGTGACACCGTAACACCACTTTGTAAAGAAAATGTGACACACCCCTGGCTTTTATAGTTTTGTTTTACCTTATGTGCTTTTGGGGGCTATAAAACTTCCAAAACAGAGAAAGAAAACCCAAGTGTTCTACTAACACAGATTCGTGGTCCTGAATTGTGTTGGTGGGAGAGTCTGGAGTACATTTTGGCTGCTCAGTTCATACTTGCTCTGTTTTTCCTTTTTAAAAATATTTTTTATTAAAGATCTTCTTGATTTACAAACATATGTGCATTGTCTCTTTTTTCATGCTGTGAAGTCTTTTCTACAAATCAGTTACATTGCTCTGTTTTCTAAGGAGAGAAGGGGACAATAAAGCTGTCCTCACACTCCTAAAGCAAAGCGATCTCTCAGCTCTCCCTCAAATGTTCACCCCTACATAAATCTCCTCGTTGGTTTTCCCCCCTGTGGCGTACCCATAAATAATGGTATCCCCACCATTTGTGGGTACACACACAGACCAGGTAATGTGTGGACTGCACACTACAGTCATACCTTGGGTTAAAGTCGCTTCAGGTTGAGCGTTTTCAGGTTGCGCTCCGCGGCGACCCAGAAGTAACGGAACGCTTTACTTCCGGGTTTCGCCGCTTGTGCATGCACAGACGCTCAAAATGACGTCACACGCATGCGCAGAAGTGGCGACCCGCGCATATGCGGGTTGCGTTCTGCTCTGGATGCAAACAGGGCTCTGGAACGGATCTCGTTCGCATCCAGAGGTACCACTGTATTATGACCTGCAGTTGATAGTGCAGTTGACCCACTATGGATCCTGTCCGCTTAATATGCCAGCGCCTGTCTTTGCATGCAGGGGAAGTCCCTAACTCACCAGCTACCCTCACCTGGTTTAGCCAGTCAGTCAAAGCCATTTCCTGGGGTGTGGCTGCTGTTGCATGCTGATGGCATCTAGGAGCCACTTCTAGGAGGGCTGAATGCAGGGTGAGGACCAAAGGTGGACAAACTGCCCCAGAAGGGGCATGATGTGCCCCCCCCACCAGAGGTACTGCCCCTTCCCTAACACCCCATACCCTTGGGTAAGTCCAAACCTTCTCCCTTTTCAATTCTGGGTGGGTCTGCTTGAGTTCTGCTCCCTAGCATCTCAGGGAAGAGGGCTAAGGAAACCATCTGACTCTGCTAGGTAGATCCAGTTGAAGGCAACATCATGACAGAGGAAATTTTCAGTGAGCAACGTAATTATTATTATTATTATTATTTATTTATTTATACCCCGCCCATCTGGCTGAGTTTCCCCAGCCACTCTGGGCGGCTCCCAATCAAATGTTAAAAACAGTACAGCATTAAATATTAAAAACTTCCCTGAACAGGGCTGCCTTCAGATGTCTTTATAAAGATAGCCGCTTATTTCCTTCACATTTGAAGGGTGTTCCACAGGGCGGGCACCACTACAGAGAAGGCCCTCTGCCTGGTTCCCTGTAACTTGGCTCCTCGCAGCGAGGGAACCGCCAGAAGGCCCTCGGCACTGGACCTCAGCGTCCGGGCTGGATGTTCGGGGTGGAGACGCTCCTTCAGGTATACTGGGCCATTTAGGGCTTTCAAGGTCAGCACCAACACTTTGAATTGTGCTCGGAAACGTACTGGAAGTCAATGCAGATCTCTCAGGACCAGTGTTATGTGGTCCTGGCAGCCGCTCCCAGTCCCATAAATGTGTTAAATAAACAGAACATTGGTTTGTACATTTCAAATGTTGGCAGGCGTGATCTGGTCATGTCCCAGACCGGCAGCCAAACCCTCGCACCCCGAAGAAGGGGACTGCCTACCTGCAGGTAGTGCACCCTGTCATGGGGCAACAACATGTGATGCACTGGCAGCAGCTTAGCATCCCTGGGATCCCGTTTCATAGATGCAGCACCATTGGCATCAAATCGCACTTTGCAGATCCTCCCGTCACCGTAATCGTCACCAGTGCCATCTAGAGGACGACAAGAATGTCTTTGCCACATTTTCGCTCCTCCTCCTTGTTCCCCACCTCAAACAGACAGAGGGCAGACCTATGCAGGCGTGGAACATCTGGATTCTTGCGCTTTGAGGAGGCTAGAGTGTTCATTTGTGGCGAGCTGGTTTTCTAAGCGGTTCGTCACGACTGTGGCATCTATTGCCGCAAGCCTGTAATGAGCTGGGCTTGCATGTCAAGTTTCCCACAATGCAGCCTTGCTTGTAATCTGCGCTTATGGGAAATAGCTTGCCATTTCTAGTTGCCTACGTGCACAAGGAAAACCCGTGTGGATTTGACCATGCCACAGGGATGGTGTGAAACCACTGTCACTTCTATTGGTGCCTTTAAAGGAAACACCATCTGGATTTTGGACAGAGATGCCATAGTCATTGGGTATGTTACTTAGGAGCATTGGGATGGGCAATGCAATGTACTTGATTCCCCTCCCCCCCCCCAAAAAAAAATTCTAGGAATCACTGTTTAAGTAAGAGGAAACAGACCGTCTTACGCATAGCTGTCAAGCATCCCTTATTTGGTGGGACAGTCCCTTATCCCAGCGCCATGTCCCGCTGCTGTCCCTTATTGGTGATGTCCCTTAAATAAGCTACTGAAGCTAATGGGGCCCTTTCTATGTCCAGCTGTCCTTTGTCAACAACAAATTGTTGCTGTTTTTTGTGTTGAATATATGCTATATGGTAATTTATGGACCTAATAGGTATCTAAAGCCATTTGCATGCAACAAAATATGTACCGCATTTTTTGCACCATAACACTCACTTTTTTCCTCCTAGAAAGTAAGGGGAAATGTCTGTGCGTGTTATGGAGGGAATGCCTACGGATGGCATGCCTACGGATTTTCCTCCTCTAAAAACTATGTGCGTGTTATGGTCGGGTGCGTGTTATAGAGCGAAAAATACGGTATTTTATCAAAGTAATTGTTGATCCCTTATTTTGGCTGCTGATCCCTTATTTTTGAGGCTGCTGGTCCCTTATTTTCAAATCTGTAAGTTGACAGCTATGCTTACATTTAAAGGCAGAGCCAACATTTTTAGTTTGGTGGGGGGTGTTTAAAAGTGGCCTTATCCTATTAAGTTCAAACACACACATTTCTCTACTGGAATAAGCTTTGAAAGCACTTTTCTACAAAGATGGTGAAAGTGACTGAAGTAACATCCAGCCTGCATCATGAAAGTTTCAATCTGGAAGTAAAATTCAGCAATGTTGCAACAGGTTTTTTAAAAAGAAAGAAAGAAAGAAAGAAAGAAAGAAAGAAAGAAAGAAAGAAAGAAAGAAAGAAAGAAAGAAAGAAAGAAATGTGATTGTTTGCCTAAGATGATGAGTGGAGATATAAACAAATGAATGTACATGTGCTACTTTAAAACAAAAATGTGATGCATGAGAGTAAGGGCAAAACTGATGGCCGACCCGTTATGCAGTGTGTTGGGAGTATATGTCTGTAATGAAAAACCAGACTTACACCTGTGACTGTTGTTTGTCTCTTACATGACTCTTCACTTTTATATTCATTTTAAATAATGAAGATGGGTTCAAAGCCTTTATCTCCTAGTTGGTCCACTGAGAGGTCAAGTGATATAATCTGACCCGTGGTTTTAAAGATAATAAACTCTGGGAAGGGAGAGCAGCAGACAGAGCGGGACACAGCTTACCTGCTCAAAGCCTTCAGTACCATGCACCACACTGTATTTCTTTTCGAATTATTTGCATCAATCTATGTAAGCTAATGTGGGTAAAACCTCAGCGCCTAGGGCTTGCCGATCGCATGGTCGGCGGTTCGAATCCCCGTGGCGGGGTGCGCTCCCGCTGCTCGGTCCCAGCGCCTGCCAACCTAGCAGTTCGAAAGCACCCCCGGGTGCAAGTAGATAAATAGGGACCGCTTACCAGCGGGAAGGTAAACGGTGTTTCCGTGTGCTGCGCTGGCTCGCCAGATGCAACTTGTCACGCTGGCCACGTGACCCGGAAGTGTCTTCGGACAGCGCTGGCCTCTTGAGTGAGATGGGCGCACAACCGTAGAGTCGGACACGACTGGCCCGTATGGGCAGGGGTACCTTTACCTTTACCTTATGTAAGCTAATATACAAAAATAACAATGCAAACCTGTGTCCTCTTTTGCCTCTTTTTGTGATGCATTTCCCTTTTTTGGTGATATGATAGTATTGCCTCAAGAAGAAAACCTCTGCAAACACATTTTTTTTCTTTGCCTCAATACATCCAGTTTTATCTGCCTATACCTACTGCTATTAAAACTGCTTGATGCTTTTAATGCCGTTTTTCTAGTATTTCAACAGCAGCTGATGAAATCACCATGAGCGAACACCAATTTAACTAACACCAATTCTGGCTCATCTAGAAGATGAACCCATTTTGTTTTAACCATCTTCCATTAGCTAGGGACTAGATTGGCTGCGACGCTGGATGATCTGTGATCAGATCTATGCTGTTTTGAAAAAGGTAGATGTAGCTGCAATGGGGGGACGGGATAATATGGTATCTGTATGTTTTCCACTGTGGGGATTTAGATTGGGGAAAATGTGTAGGGGGGGAGGATAAACCCCTGAACCCTCATTTCTGCAGCCCCACTCATGCCTGTGTTTATTTTTCAAAATGCAAACAAATATGGGAAATTCAGTCATAGATCTTCTCACTAATTTGCCCCCAATTCCAGCTGCAGATCCCACAAAGCGTTGCCCATTGTTCTTTTTCC
Source organism: Podarcis gaigeae (assembly GCF_964106915.1). Classification (NCBI taxonomy): domain Eukaryota; kingdom Metazoa; phylum Chordata; class Lepidosauria; order Squamata; family Lacertidae; genus Podarcis; species Podarcis gaigeae. Next base: position 3,566,989 of record NC_139694.1, read on the forward strand.
ATCCCCACCCTCTCCAGAGTTTTGCCACTTCCTCCAGCTATAGAGAGAGAATGCAGAAAGAAAGAACACAAAAGGGTGTTTAAGGAGATAAATGAAATCACTGGGTTAAAGGTGACCAAAAGTCCTGAAGTAGCATTATTATCAATTTACGATGGGGTGGAAGGTTCGCAGGCTATGAAGGACTTGCTCATAAATTTATTGACAGCTGCACGAATTATTATAGCCAGGAAGTGGAAGAGGCAAGCAGAATATAAAATGGAAGAATGGTATAAAGAGGTGTGGGATATAGCAATTAATGATAAATTAACACGTGCTATTAAGGCAAGATGGGAAACATGCAGGAGAAATGATTTTGAGGAAATATGGAAGGTATTTGTAGAATTTGTACTGTTAAAAGGGAAAGGGGTCAAACCATTGCAAGAGGTGTTGAAATTTGGGGAGGTTGGATAATTACAATGGAATGGTCTCGGGGGTGAGATGCACATTTTTATTCTTATTTATTTATGATTATTACTTTGTCAATAATAATAATTTTTAAAGAAAGAATGTATAAAATGTAAATAAATGTATAAAATATAAATAAAAGAATGAAAACGAGGGGGGGAAACCAGCCATACCTGAAGAAAGAAAGAAAGAAAGAAAGAAAGAAAGAAAGAAAGAAAGAAAGAAAGGAAGGAAGGAAGGAAGGAGGAAGGAGGGAGGGAGGGAGGGAGGGAGGGAAGGAGGAAGGAAGGAAGGAAGGAAGGAAGGAGGGAAGGAAGGAGGGAAGGAAGGAGGGAAGGAAGAAAGAAGGAAGGAAGGAAGGAAGGAAGGAAGGAAGGAAGGAAGGAAGGAAGGAAGGAAGGAAGGAAAATACACAGAGCCTCCTCTAGCGTAGAGAGAACATGGGACTGGAGCAGCTCACCGTCTTCCCCGTCTTCCTCTGACATTATTGCAACGCATTGCTCCCACACAGTACGGACGTCGGCCCGGTAGCGTTCGCAGGACCAGATGAAGGATGGCAAGAGCAGCGTCTGCACCATGGAGCACCAGAGCACAGCCAACACCATCCAGGTGGGAGCCGTGTCGTAGCGCAGGCTGAAGAAGCTCACCACCTGAAATCAGAAAGGAAAGGAGGACGGGGACATTGTGAGTAACAGCTATAGTGATGTATGGAAGTGAGAGCTGGACCATAAAGAAGGCTGATCGCCGAAGAATGGATGCTTTTGAATTCTGGTGCTGGAGGAGACTCTTGAGAGTCCCATGGACTGCAAGAAGATCAAACCTATCCATTCTGAAAGAAATCAGCCCTGAGTGCTCACTGGAAGGACAGATCCTGAAGCTGAGGCTCCAAGACTTTGGCCACCTCAGGAGAAGAGAAACTCCCTGGAGGGCACAAGGAGAAGGGGATGGCAGAGGACGAGATGGCTGGACAGTGTTCTCGAAGCTACCAGCATGAGTCTGACCAAACTGCGGGGAGACAGTGGAAGACAGGAGTGCCTGGCGTGCTCTGGTCCAGGGGGTCACGAAGAGTCGGACACGACTAAACGACTAAACAACAACATTCACAGCTAAGTCTGGAGACAGGTCCCCCCCACCCAATACACACAGAAGAAAAGCTGAAGAAAGTGCAATCACAGTTCATGATGTTTACATTTACCCAAGCAGCAAGACTGCTGCACTGTAGCATTCAATGCCCAATGCTACCTACCAGCAAAGGGTCCCTATAATACTTGATATATCCCCCCGTCCCACCGCAAAGTTAGTGTAGTATGCAGGAATTTTCTGTACATGCCCCAACTAAATAATGTAGTTTAAAGCAAAATGTCTTTCTCAGGGCCAGCCCACTCATGAGACAAGGTGAGGCGACTGCCTCAGGCAGCAAGATCCACTGGGGCAACAGATCCTGGTGTAAATCTTCATTCCCCCCTTGTTCCTGATACAGATCTTCATTCATCCCTTCTTCCCCGGTGTGTGTGTGTGTGTGTGTGTGTGTGTGTGTGTCACCATTTTGCAGTTCACCTCAGGCGGCAAAATGTCTTGAGCTGGCCCTGGCCTTGCTTCTTAACCCTCTCCCACACACTTATCAAATAACTCAGCTTCATATGCGCATTAGGCTCGTGCGCCATGTTCCTCACCATCATTCACATAATTGGTTTTCATTATGTCACACGACTTGACATTTCCACACCTATATGCTTCCTTTCTTCCACACCTTCGCAAAGTGTTTTAAACATCTGTGTTTTCAGGCATGGGAAAGAAAACTACACAGGACAAATGGTTGCCGTCTTGAGTCTCTGGCTTCTGTGTATTTTGTACATTTGTTTGTTTGTTTGCATATAACAAGCAGTGATCATTTTTAGAAGCAATAGAAATGGAAAGCCACTCACTCGCTTAAAAAAATATTGACTTGTGTTTTGAATGTGCAAATACCGTATATTTTCGTGTATAAGATGCCCACATGTATAAGACGCCCCCCTGTTTTGGGGGACTCCAAATTAAGAAAACACCCCTCAGCACTACCCGTGTACAAGACGAGCCCCAATTGTAAACCTATTTTTTTGGTAAAAAAAAGCTAGTCTTATGCACGGAAAAATACAGTAAATAATGCCATTATAAATAAACAATTGCTTGCATAATCTTGCTCATTTATCCATTCCATTATGTTAAATCATGTGAACTATGTTACGGAATGTACCAGACAAAGCTAATACAGTGGTACCTCGGTTTAAGAACAGCCCTGTTTACGAACAATTCGGTTTACGAACTCTGCAAAACCAGAAGTAGTGTTCCGGTTTGCAAACTTTACCTCAGTCTAAGAACGGAATCCGAACGGTGGAAGGGCACCAGCGGTGGGAGGGCTCATTAGGGAAAGCGTGCCTCAGTTTAAGAACAGTTTCGGGTTAAGAATGCACTTCTGGAACAGATCAAGTTCATAAACTGAGGTACCATCATACAGTGGTACCTCAGGTTACATATGCTTCAGGTTACAGACGCTTCAGGTTACAGACTCCGCTAACCCAGAAATAGTGCTTCAAGTTAAGAACTTTGCTTCAGGATGAGAACAGTAATTGTGTTCCAGCGGCGTAGCAGCAGCGAGAGGCCCCGTTAGCTAAAGTGGTGCTTCAGGTTAAGAACAGTTTCAGGTTAAGAACGGACCTCTGGAACGAATTAAGTACTTAACCCGAGGTACCACTGTATTCAGAAATAATATTGAGTTAATTGATGGTAGTTTTGGAGCAGATTAAAGAGAGGTTTGTTTTGCTTCATGGTGTATCATTTCATAAGTGTGATGTTTGTTAACATTTTTTGCCTATAATAATAATATAATAATAATTTATTATTTGTACCCCGCCCATCTGGCTGGGTTTCCCCAGCCACTCTGGGCGGCTTCCACAAAGACCCAAAATGCACTAATATGTCATGCATTAAAAACATCCCTGAACAGGGCTGCCTTCAGATGTCTTCTAAAAGTCTGGTAGTTGTTGTTCTCTTTGACATCTGAAGGGAGGGCGTTCCACAGGGCGGGCGCCACCACCAAGGAGGCCCTCTGTCTGGTTCCCTGTAACCTCACTTCTCGCAATGAGGGAATCGCCAGAAGACCCTCAGAGTTGGACCTCAGCATCCGGGCAGAACGATGGGGGTGGAGACGCTCCTTCAGGTATACTGAAGGTATGCTTCTTGGCATATAAATTACACTGAAATCAGGGCTAGCTCAAGAAATTTTCGCACCTGAGTCAAACTACAAAATGTAGGGGGGCATGGAAGAAGGGTGAGTAAAGATCTACAGTGGTGCCCCGCAAGACGAATGCCTCGCAAGATGGAAAACTCGCTAGACGAAAGAGTTTTCCATTTTTGAGGTGCTTCGCAAGACGAATTTCCCTATGGGCTTGCTTCGCAAGACGAAAACGTCTTGCCGCTAAGCCGCTAATAGCCGCTAAAAGCCATGCTTCGCAAGATGAAAGAATTCGCTAGACGAAAAAACTCGCAGAACGAATTAATTTCGTCTTGCGAGGCACCACTGTACATGGGGAACCTGGAAAAAAGCAACAGCGGGTAATTCATTCCTTGGAGACCAGATCTGCTGCCACTATCGTTCCTGCCACCTGAGGCAGCCTTGCCTCATGGATGGACTGGCCCTGATGAGATTTCTATATGTTCTAAAGTAAACTGGGAAAATCCATATTGGGGTTTACTGGGGCTGCTGAAAAGATGGTGGATTCTCCCGCTCAACAGAGCAGCATTTAAACTCTCTGGTTTCTACACTAATTTTCCATGGCCGTTGTAGAGAGTTTCCCTTAACTTTTGTTTGGGCTGTGTGAGACGGTGTCTCTAGGCTGTGAGAGGTGCCTGCGAAATGCAGCTGGTAGCTGAAAGTGAAATATTTTTGGCAGAGCTCCTGCATTAACATGGGAGTCATTCCTAACATTAATGGAAGCATTGTAACTTGTGAGCTAGTTCACATACCTGCCTCACTCACAGCAGAGACTTTATTCTGTGCCTGGTGCTCACTGCAAAAAGCTCATTCAACTAGTTCACCACAGGAGGAATTGAATTTGTGCATCTCGGTGCAATCAGATCAATGAGCTGAATGCTGACTCGCAGCATTTCAGCTTCCGCTCATGGCAAGTGTCAGGCAACTTGATTCATTGCAAACAAGCACTAACACAGCACTTTAAAAACTAACAAATGCTAATCGTTGCTAGAATAATGTAAAGAGCAATGGCTAATCTGGACTTTGTCTTTGGGCATAGGTATGCAAACTTAGGCCCAATCGCCTTCTAAATCCAGCCCGTGGACGGTCCGGAAATCAGTGTGTTTTTACATGAGTAGAATGTGTCCTTTTATTTAAAATGCATCTCTGGGTTATTTGTGGGGCATAGGAATTCATTCATTTTTTTCTTCAAAATATAATCTGGCCCCCCACAAGGTCTGAGGGATGGAGGACCCGCTCATGGCTGAAAATGTTTGCTGACCCCCGTCTTTGGGAAACTACGATTTTCAGCAACTCCACCATTCTAAATCACAAACTAGGTGTGGAATGTGGTTACACAAATGTTACCAAAGTAGTGCATCAAAATTCTTGTTCCCCAGACCTTTGTGGTCTTTTTATTTAAAATGTACGTGTGTGTGTGTTTTAATTTGCAGTCCATATATTCTGCTACTGTGCCAGACAATTGTAGATATTCTAACTGCTAAGCCCTGGAAACCACGTGCCCCAGTAGTGCTCTTAGATTTGCTAACAGTTTCTGCTACTGAAGAGAGAGAGAAAAGATCATTAGAAGCTCTGTCTGACAAGGATTCTAGGGACCTTTACTGAAACCAACAACTGCAGTCCTGTCTCTTCCTGCCAATCTCATGAACAGTCATACTCCTCCTATTCCTGCTGCCCCCAGAACACCGGCTAGAGAAGCAGTTCTGGGCTTTATACCCATTCAACAGGGACCCGAGAGAACATTTTATGAAAAGGTTTGCTCTGAAAGGTCAGGACTTCTGAAAAAGTATCTGAGGGCAAACGTTGCAAAACTGATTTTCTATCTTGATGCTAGCTATTTGTTTGTTTGTTTGTTTTTGAGTTGAAAACATTATTGCAATGCATGTTTGTATCTTAGAAGTGCATACACACAAGTTTTGATCACACTCCCCAGAAAAGGAAAGAGCCAGACTCCTAACGGAGCTGCACCTACGAAGGCCATCGGGCAATGCAAATAAGTGAGGCTCAGCCTCCAATGGGATACACTTGAGAGCAGGTCGAACCCGCTTCTTGCCCAGATGACTGGGGTCACCAAGGCAGGTTTAGCGCCCGCCCCGTGGTGCCCCATGGGATACGCCTCTTTACTTCATTCCGAACAATAGTTCCCATTCACTTATATAGAGGAAAGTGCTGCTCGTGGGGCCACAGCTAAGGTCAGGGCACCCTCTAATTCTAGCACACGCTGACCTATCTTCCACTAGACAAGGATGCTCCAGAATCTCTCACCCCAGTTGCCTGTCCTTGCATCCCCAGTGCTCCTTGTACTATAAAGGACTTCCCTCCCCACACACCCATGCCTTGTGTCAGACCTGGTGCCAAAGGTCAGCTGGCTTGGGCATTGGCCAAGGGCCCCAGGAGCTCCAAAGGGCCCTGCTGTGCTGCCACTTAGCATCCTTCCCAGGGCCGGATTTAGGCTGGATGAGGCCCTAAGCTACTGAAGGTAATGGGGCCCTTTATATGTCCAGCTGTCCTTGTCAACAACAAATTGTCGCTGTCTTTTGTGTTGAATATATGCTCCCCCCCCCCTTTGCACATGCAGAATGTAAAAAAGGGTAAAGGCAAAAGACCCCTGACAGTTAAGTCCAGTCGTGAACGACTCTCGGGTTGCGGCACTCATCTCGCTATACAGGCTGAGGGAGCTGGCGTTTGTGCGCAGACAGTTTTTCCGGGTCATGTGGCCAGCATGACTAAGCCGCTTCTGGCACACGGAACACCGAAACCAGAGCAGTGCATGGAAACGCTGTTTACCTTTCCACCTATTTATCTACTTGCACTGGCGTGCTTTCAAACTGCTAGGTTGGCAGGAGCAGGGACAGAGCAACAGGAGCTCACCCCGTCGCGGGGATTCGAACCGCCAACATTCTGATCGGCAAGCCCAAGAGGCTCAGTGGTTTAGGCACAGTGCCACCCGCATCCCTTTGTAGAATGTAGGCACCATGTATATAGAAATGAGCAAACCAGTGATATTTTAGGGAGCAGGCTAGCAGGCGGGGCCCATTACTTACATCATAGGAGCCTACACAACACAAAACACTGTTGCTTTATGTAGGTTGTATTTTATTTGTTTTTTGTCTTATATATTGGAAATGTACATCCAGGGGTTTTTTCCCTTTAAATTTTTTGGGGGCCCCCAAGAGAGGGGGGCCCTAAGCTGTAGCTTGTTTAGCTTATACGTAAATCCGGCACTGATCCTTCCCACCAGGCCTCCAGGGCTGATTTCAGTGCAGGGCAGACAGCGCTGCCACTTTCAAATGGAAGCCAAACTCGGCTCCCATCTTTATTTTATTTTTTTAAAGAGATATTTATTAAAATTTTACAACAAGAGAAAAAAATTACATAGTAAATAACAAGTAAAAACAGAAAAATAGAAAAGATACAAAAATACAAAGACAAAAAAATACATAATACAAAAATAAGAAAAGGGGAAAAAAAGAAAGTAAAATACAGTTAAAAACAAATCAATCTTTTCATACCTTATATTTCATTTACTTATTTCCCTGACCTCTTCACACCTCCCTTTTTTGTATTCCAATTCAAATATTTAGTTCAGCAAATCCTTTCCCTCTTTGTTTTTATCTTAGTTCTATATCTTAACCCATTATAACTTTAAATTTTCATCTGTTATCAATCCATTTTTACATAATCTTTTTAACCTTGTTGCTAAAACCACTTCATTTCAATTCAACATCATTTTAACATTCATTGATTTTACAATGTTTCTGCAAATAGTCTTTAAATTTCTTCCAATCTTCTTCCACCAACTCGTCTCCCTGGTCCCGGATTCTGCCAGTCATTTCCGCCAGTTCCATATAGTCTATTACTTTCATCTGCCATTCTTCCAGGGTGGGTAGATCTTGTTCGGCTCCCATCTTTAGTGGCTGCTCAGCGTGTTTAATTATACCAGAAATGCAGTACCCCAGCCTATACAGCCATAACATCTATATATATATTTATGGAACTACAGTTCCAGTAGGACCAAGACTACGGATAGGTCTTCCCCTGGCTGGGAAGCCTAATGACAACCCCTGTGCCAAGTCTAGCACCAGCTTTGCATTTTGCTAATGTACAACAGGCTCCTTCCGCAGCAGAACTATGACACTTGGTGCCTGCTTGGTACTCTCTGCAGGTCCAGTAGACAGGGCCTGAGGACAGAGATTGCATGGCTGTGTGTGATGTGTGTGCAGTCACCGAAGCATGTAAGTTAATTTGTCAAGGGGTGCCAAAAGAGATGGACATCAAAGCTCAGAGAAGCTGAACAGGTGGGGGAAAAATAGCTTAGGTACCTATGATATAATCCACAAGTCCTTTAGGCTGCCTGTTGTTTCAAGATAACGTTATTTCAAAGTATCAAAGGCCCGCGTTTCAGAAAATAGCATCTCTTTACGTGTAGGTATTTGCTCCTTTCTTAAAGGTTCTTTTGATCTGCCAATCCTAACAGGAACTGGGGAGCCAGGACAGAGATTATGCCCTCTAGAGGCTAGTTGGAGGAGTATATAAATGCAACCTGAGGCTGGAAACAGATGGTTTTCTTCAGTTTTTAAAGCAAAACAGCACATGCACTGCGCCTCGTGGTGTACGCATCTCACTCTTGTCTTTGGTAAGCAGTTTTTGTAAATTTCTTCAGTTCTTCAAAATCCCCCTAAACCTAGATCAGAGGCAATGGCGGGACACAATAATTGTGTGCGTACATCAAGGTCTAAACCACAGAGCCTAGGGCTTGCTGATCAGAAGTTTGGCGGTTCAAATACCCGTGACGGGGTGAGCTCCCGTTGCTCGGTCCCTGCTCCTGCCAACCTAGCAGTTCGAAAGCACGTCAAAGTGCAAGTAGATAAATAGGTACCGCTCCGGCGGGAAGGTAAACAGTGTTTCCGTGTGTTGCTCTGGTTTGCCAGAAGCGGCTTAGTCATGCTGGCCACATGACCTGAAAAAACTGTCTGTGGGCAAATGTTGGCTCCCTTGGCCTGTAAAGCGAGATGACCACCACAACACCAGAGTCGTCTGCGACTGGACTTAACTGTTAGGCGTCCCTTTACCTTTAACTTTAAGAACATGAACAGATATTTTTTAAAAAAATAATAATAATGTATAAGCAGGTAAATGAAATGTCTTTGTAGGCTTGCCAAAACAAAAACAAAGCTGCCAGACCCTAGACTGCCAAGGCGCTCTGTGACTTCAGAGCAGCTAAACCAATGGCAGGTGGAAGGGCGAGATGACTGCCACAACCCCTGAGTCGTCCACGACTGGACCTAATGGTCAGGGGTCCCTTTACCTTTACCTTTACATCAAGGCCAACAATGCCTCTGTCGAACTATGCTCATTTTTCTCTCTAAAATGAGGCAGGGAGGTTGTTGACTTTCTAAAACTGTGGTTTTCAAGCTATGTTTCAGGGAACACTGATGTTCCTTGGAAGCTAACTGGAGATTCCTCATTGAGGTGATCAATAATGGCAAGCAGGGTTCTCTGAAAACACCCTGTGCATCGCTTCTGATCTTCCCTTGTGACGCTTAGATGCAGTGGAGTGTTTTGGGGTGAATTCTAGTAGACACATTGCAATGGGGAGGGCTAAGAGACTTGGCCACATGCCCCACATGAGTTATGTCCCCAAATCCTCTGCAAAATACAGGGAGCCCATGTTGGAGTCCCAAAGGTTCACTGCAAACATGTCAGTGCAGAAAGTGTTTCCTAAAGGTTCAAAGTCAGGAAACTGATGTTAGCATCTGTCTGTCTCAAGAGACAATGGAGTGCACCTCCAGGGGTGAAGTCAAACCAAAGTGACCTCCAAGGGGTGCAAGCTTGGGCGGTGCATATGGAGGTCCTGGGCTACCCGTATGGCAAGACCCCCCTCTCAGACTCACTTATGTGGACAAAGAAAAGCAGAGCAATAGGTCTGGCACTAGCTTGTCTGCAGGAGTTGCCAGAAGGAGGTGTGCAAGGTGCCATCTGGCTTAGGGGATCAGTGTAGGGCTTACTCCATAGCCTTTTCTTCAGCCAAAGTTATTTCCCAAAGCAGTGGAGGTTTAGGATTAGAGTTTCCTTCTCCTAGATGGGCTACCTTCCCAGGTTGATGAGCCCCATCTGCCCCTCATTTTCCTTTGCAGCACATACAGTAACCGCTTTCTTGACCTTTGGACCCATTATTGTTCTCAATCTGCTGAGGCCAGTCTTCGCATGCAGGGGAAGTCCCTAACTCACTAAAGGTTTGAGACCCATTGGCTACCCTCATCTGGTTTAGCCGGCCAGTCGAAGCCGTTCCTGGGTGTGGACACTCTAGCATGCTAGCAGCTTCTAGGAGCCACAGGTGAGAGAGTGCAGAGTGGGACCAAAGGTGGACAAACTGAAAAAGTTTTTCTTTTTATGTAGCAGTATTTTTTTAAAAAATGGTGAAGACTCAAAATGGAACATTTGAGCCCTAAGGTGAATCTTTCAGACACAGGTATGAGGATGTTTCAGACAGAGAGTTATGGTGGAAATTGTTTCACAACCTTTAGAGTGGTATACGTGACCAGTACCCACAAAGGAATGACCCTCTAAATGGAAAATGGGGTGAAATTAATCTGGTGCTCTTGAAAGGGTGTATTTTACAATGAGGTTGAGACCAAATTCCTCAAGTACCCTTAGATAACCTCTGTGCTGTGTCACCTTTTGACATAATAAATGTCAACCAAATAGCTATGGGTGTGACCTTATATTAAGCTCTTATCCAAATTTAGGGCTGGACGTAATTGCACTTTTTAACAATAAAATGTAAATTGAAATTCAAAGGTGGACAAACTACCTCAGAAGGAGCATGATGTGTCCCCCCACCAGAGGCACCACCCCTCCCCTAACACCCCATAGCACTGCTCTAGGACAATGGAAAAGAGGAGGAAGGTGTATTTCTTACCAAAATGGGCACCCCGGTCAGTGTGTCGTAGAGGAAAACGATGGCACTGATGAGATTGGTCATCTGCATGGAAGTCTTGGCAGATTCAGACCCATCCAGCGACGACCGCCGTTTGCCCCTAACGTCCTCCACCACGATAGTTGGCACGTTGAAGGTGTTGTGAGCTGAAGACGGGCAAGCAGAGGTGGCTTCCTCCGCTCTCAGGTGGTGGCATCTATGGTGCCTTCGGTGAGCCCACAAGGTCTGGTAGAACGTGATGCCCACGCAAACCAAGCCCATGACGATGCCTCCCAGGAGGAGCAGGCTGAAGCACACGCCGAAGCCCAGGCCTATCTTGCTGACGATGAACTGGCAGCCGCTGGCATAGTACCGCTCCCCGTTGTTGTGCCAGCCAATGGAAGGCAGCGTGGAGAGAATGAAGGACACCATCCAGATCCCCATCACGGCGTGCAGGGCCTGCTTCTTGGCGTTGCTCAGGCGGTAGTTGACAGGCCACCTTACCATCCACATCCGGTGGTAGGACAAGGAGGCAACGGTGAAGCACGTGGCCAAGGCCAAGGTGTAATAGGTGGAGACGAAGACCTTGCAGATGCTCTCGTTCCAGTCGTAGTCGGAGGACTCGCGGCGCAGCTGCACCACCGCATAGGTGGTGAGCGGCACGGCAGCCATGAGGATGTGGGTCCCTGCCAGGAAGCACAGCAGAAGCTCCAGGGGTTTGTGCTTCTGCTGCTTGGCTGTGATGCTCAGGATGATCCAGGAGTTGGCCAGCAGGGCAAGGAGCCCGCAAGCCAGCCACCACAGCGAGTTATTGTGCAGGGTAGCCTTTGAGAGTTCCTCCATGGGGCTGCTGCCTCCACCGCGATTCATTGTGCCTCCTCCACCTTGGGATCTGGAGACAGCACAGAGGAGCATGCACAAGGCAAAGGGGTGCCTGTCTCATCTACTTCCGGGAGGAAATAGGAGAGAACTGTAGAAGGAACGTCCGGAAGGTAGTGCCATGAGGGGGGTCCACTCTCTTAATCCTATTCCTTATTATTCCTTCCTCCTCTGCTCTTTCTGCATTCTTTGTTTTTCACTATTTCGATCCATACTCCCTTCTTTAATTTTTGTCTCACTTTTCCTCTTATATATCTTTTAAATTTATATCTTATTTTAATTTTGTTTACAGAACACAAAGAAACTAGCAAAAGAAGACAGAAGGCTGCAACCTGTATGTTCCCCTCCTACTACCTTTAAAAGTTATGTACTAACACCCTGCTTTGTCTGTACGGAAAGCTAGTCCACGTATAGTAGCAGGATCCTTATAACTCTTTGCAGCTGTATGCTGGATAATATTGAACAACCTTTTGGAGGATGTCAGCCTATGCCCATTCCTCCTCGATTTTGGGAGGAAATGTAAGACACTTTTCCTCAGACCCTCTGGTCAGCAAAAGTTGCTTTCCTGAATTGCTGGCCTATGTATTTACTGATTTACTGCTAGTTTTAGTGATAGCAGTTTGGCATTTTGTCTATTTCAGCTGTTTTTCTTCGAGAGGCTCTGTATATTTGTGTGGCTGGTTCCCTTGTTGCGTTTTAAACTATTGTTGTAACTGGCTTTATATTTTTTTAATGTTTACACAGCATCAAGTACAGAGGCAGAGGATATACGTTGAAAATAAATAATAAATTTTAAGGAGGTGAGATAAGCAAGAAGCATTTTTATTTACTGGTACTACTTCTTAGGTTGCTTGCTTGCTTGCTTTCTGTCTCCCTCAAGAAAAAGAAATGAAAAGAAGATAACCTTCTCTTAACCCCACACTGCTCTGACTCTCCTGGATGAATAAAGGGTCAATGGGGAAATGGAACGGTGCACAGAATGAAAGCCCTGGTTCTCACAGGGAGAAATACCAGACTTCTGTCACCAAACACCTGAGCTGCAGGCCACTGAGTGTGCTCTCTCTCTCTCTCTCTCTCTCTCTCTCTCTCTCTCTCTCTCTTTCTTCAGTGCCTACAGGACACCAACACCCTCTGCTTCTCAGTGGCTCAGTGTCACCAGAACCTTCTCCTCTTGTTTGGAATCCGTAGGCAGCCAATCAACAACTGCAGGAGGGAATAATCGTTTCCCCAGAGTTCCTTGGTAACTCAAGAGTTTAGAGAAACCTTACTGTAGAAAGAAGAAAAAGGAAAGCGTCAGAAAACAGCTCCATCTCTTCCAGCCTTCTTCCCCACCCCACCCCACCCCTCGCAGAAATCATTCCCAATTCACCAGCCCACGCAATGAGTGTGTATAGCCTAGTGTGCCAAATTTCTGGATCGATAGAACAATGAAATTATATGTCAGGAGTTGAACCACATGGCAGCCACATGTGCCTCTTGTTACCTGCTCTTTTGCACCCCAGGCCGGAATAATTTCATGAAATATGAAAGTATCTGCTGGGAGGTGGGTGGGAAGGGGAGGGTCCTAGTTTTCTCCCTGCCTCTTACAACTCCCCTGTGCTCTGCAGGAGGCAAGCTGAGCCAGTGCCACAGACGGTGGATTTTGTGCCCTGCTAAAGGTGGCCGTGTGGGAGATATGCCTGGCCCCTGAGGCACAACTCACTGGGGAAGTTCTTCTGTGCAAGTCCCGCTGACAGAATTGGGAACAGAGCTCCCACTGCTTTCATCTACATTAAGGCAGAAGAACTTTCCTGGTGATCTGCACCCCCATGTCCATTAGATTATTAGTGGGTGGGTGTGCCAATTGGATTTTCTGCCATGGGCATCAGAATGTCTTGGGCTGTATCTGAACAGCCAGTACTGAAATACCTTGCAGTGGTGGTTCTCAAAGCACTGCTGAGCAGACCCTCATATTTCCCGGTGCTTTTCCTTTTTTGCTTTTCCCGTGATCTGACCAACTGGCAGCCTTGCCTACTTGCTTTTCTCCCGAAGAGCAGAAGTCTGTGCTGTTGCCGCCTAACGATGCCCTTTCATCCAGTCCCCACATGCTGTTTCATTCCTGAGCTCCCACTATAGTTCTGCTCCTCCTCCTCCTCAGTCCTGCCGCACACCCCCATTCTTCTCTTGCCATCGGTTATTTCCCACAGCTCTCTGCCAGTGACCCCCTGACCTCATAACCATCACCCACTGCAGTCCTGTCTCTCTACACGAAGCTCAGCTGATAAACCTCAATCCATCCTGACCCGTGTCTCCTCAATTTGCCCAGTCATGCATTTGGCCTATTTGTTCTTTCTACATGATTGGCTGTAAAATATTCTTCAGCTGCACAGCCTCTCCCTGCCAGGAAGGTTTTTTTTGTTGCACACATGCAGCCTTCCTGGAATAGTTCCAGAGCAAAGGACCACCCAGGAGACTACAGCTTGGCAGGGGGCACTGGTGGCCAGCCTTGGTTTTTAGAGCTATCACTTAGCTTGACCTTTAAAAAAAGGGGGGGAAGCAAATTGCTTCAGTGTCAATTTGTTTCCTCTGAGATAGTGGCAAATTCCATTAACAGTCTATCCATGCTAATTTACAATTCTTGGGAATCACATCATGAACACCTTGTGAAAAAGAGGATCAAAGACTGGCAAAAACATTTACTACAATACCTTATATCAGTGTTATTGACCCCAGTGGCGTAGCGTGGGTTGTCAGCACCCGGGGCAAGGCAAGTAATTTGCACCCCCTAACCCGTGGATTTGTGCCCCCTAACCCTAACCCCCAGATGTTGCGCCCGGTGCGGCCGGCCCCCCCCTGCACCCCCCACGCTACGCCACTGATTGACCCTGGTTGCTAGCCTGGCCTGGAATCCTGTTTTGCTTGCTTGGTGGTGAGCTTTTTGTACAAGCAATGTTTCCACACACACACCCCCCCCAAACAACAACAACAACAACTTGCAGGTGATGTGACAGAGCCATTACTACCCATCATCCAGGCGTTGTTTTTTGCTTCCCATGCTACGGTTTCTGGCTGGGTAGTTTCTGCAGGTTTTTATGATGCTTCAGCATCCGACCATATTTGGGCATCTCAGAAAACTGGCAGGACCCAACATGGGTGTCAGGTGTGTCCGATCACTGTGCCTGTCACTCGCAATTCACGCTCGGCCGTCCTGATGACAGCGCCGGCCACTGCTAATCTGAATGGCACACGGAGGTCTAGCCGGGTCAGCTGAGCCCAGAATGACAACGGGTTCCCTAAACGCAATATGAACAACACAACACCTTTCCCATAACTTCTGGTCAAGGCTCTCAATACTAAGCTGGTTGGCTAAGACCTCACCCTACTGCCTTCTCCTCCTGCCTTTCCTTACCCTGGGATGTGGGCCTGCCTGGTTCTCAGCAAGTGTTATGTTGGCAGATTTCCACCCCCCACGGCGCTTCCTGTTAAATGCCAGCTCCCACCATCCTAGCCGTCTTTCCATATGGGAAGTTCTGCCTGACTACGGAAACAAGTTAACTCACTGGCTCGTGACGGGGAAGAGGCAAGAAAGGAGGGACTCAGAGAGAGGGCAAGATGACCCAGAAATGAAAAGAGACAATAAAAATAAAAGACAAGGTGGGCATGAGAGAAGAAACCTGGCCGAGGCTGGGCCAGGAAGAGCCCCTGCTGTTGCCCTGTGGGGCTCAGGGGGAACCAGGAATAATAAAGATGGGGGGGATATTCCCCACTGACAAACCCCCCCCCCACCAGTCCAACACTATATATCCTTCTGTCTTGGGCAGACCTTGGCCTCAGCTAAGTTACCATGGTTATTGCTGATGAGGGTAGGCCTGGGGGGGGGGGGCAAGGGTGCCAACTTGAATAAAATACGGGGGGGGGGACACACAGGTAAGCCACGTCCTGCAAAATTGATTACGAGGTGGACACACACACATACCATTTGAATGGCAGTGTCTATCAACTTGGGGGTTGCCCTCTCAAATATTTTTTTGGGGGGGAGCGCGAAGGGACCTCGGTTCCTTAGAGTTGGCTCCTATGGGGATGAGGAAGGTGGGGGTGGGCAGGTAGTAAAGGGGAGAGCGGCACAGGCCTGCCGTGCCCTTTCCTGCCGAAGTGAGGATAAGAGAATCTGGCTGAGGTGGGGGCAAAATAATCACCCAGCCGAGACAGATCCGTGCCCACCAGTGGCCATGTCCAAGTCATGAGGAGGGAGATGGTGGAAGTCGGGTCCTTGCAGCCTCAGGCAGGCAGGCAGGCAGAGGCCTCCGTCCTGGGGAGAAGAGGGTCCCTCTGGCCGGGGTCAAGAGCTGCGCGGTCTCCAGCCAAGGCGAAGCGCGCCGTCCATCGCCCGAAGGCGCGCAAGGGCTCCGAGGCGCCCCTAGGGCAGGCTGGGGACCGCGGCGCGCAACCCAGGCCGCCCCTTCCCCGCGGCCCCGGCGGGGAGGCAGCGAGCTGCGCGAGCTGGTCCATCTTACCTCTTGCCGCTTCTGCTGCCATGGCGACCGGAGCATCCTTTGCTGCTGCCGCCGGCTGCGTGCGTGTCTGCCTGCGGGAGCGGCTGCCTCGCTCGCCAGCCACGCCGCTCGCTCCTGCCCGCATCTCGCCTGGAAGTGGCGGCGGCGGCGGCGCTGGCGAGGGGGAGAGCGGGCGGAGGAGAGATCCTGGGGCGAAGGAGGAGGGAGATGGATGGCAGGCAGGCGGGCGGGCAGGCGGCCACCTACCTACCTTAGCTCCCCACCCACCCAAGCGAATCCCGCTTGTGCTTCTCTTAATGGCCGCGGCCCCGGCTCGGCCGCCTGGGCTGGTGCGCGCGTGTCCGTCCCCTCGGCGCGCTCGCTCCCTCCCTCCGTGTCCCCGAGGGAGGTGGCAGCAGCATTATCCCGGCTCAGGGCTTCTCGGGGATTGGAGTCCCTCTCGGGGGAAGAGAAGCAGCAGCAGCAGGAGGAGGAGGAGGAGACAGAGGAGGAGGCGCGCCGTCCGTGCGCCGAGCCCGAGGGCGTTGCGCGCCCCCCATCGCCGCACCGGAGGGGATCCAAAGCGGCCTCCTCGGGCCGGGATGGAGACGCGGGGCCGGGCCCGGGGTAACAGGTGTGACGGCGGCAAGTGGGGTGGTGGGAGGACGACGACAAGGGAACGGAGGCAGGCCCGCTAGAGCGCGCGTCACGTCTGAACGGGAGCATGACAGGAGGTGGGGGTGTTGTGTAAAGCAGAGGAAGACGAATCGGCCACAGGCGGGAAGAGACGTGCACCGCCACCAGGGGCCTGGGGTTGAAATGTGGGGTGTGCGGTCTTGGGGGGTGGGGGTGGATCCGGGGACACGTGTTGGGCTGCTTCGCACGGATCGCGCCTTATCGGC
This sequence comes from Podarcis gaigeae, assembly GCF_964106915.1. Taxonomy (NCBI): domain Eukaryota; kingdom Metazoa; phylum Chordata; class Lepidosauria; order Squamata; family Lacertidae; genus Podarcis; species Podarcis gaigeae. The sequence goes on from NC_139694.1 coordinate 3,583,855, forward strand.
AGGTGTAGACGGTGATGCCAGCGCGCGCTAGCGTCGCCAGAGGAAATGCGGCCCCTGGTGTATCCCCGAGGAGAGAAAAGCTCTTGGGGCACGGAGGCAGCGCAATTTGGAATGGGGAAATGACCTGGCACCCTCGTTTATGTACTACTTTGTGGTTCCCAGAGGAGGCTTTAAAAAAAAACGGTTCTTTTCCATTGCTTTTAATCTGCACTAGCTTTAATCTCGTTTATCGTTGCCATATATATTTCATGCTGCTTTTGTGCTTTGCCGTTGTCTTCTTTTATGGTATTAATGTTTAATCTGTTCTTAACATAGTGGTTAGCCTCCCTGGGAACCCAGTCATATAGGGTGGCCTATAAATACTGGCAATAAATAAATCAAGTGTGGACATCATCTCTCTTCTGTGTAAAACAACAACAACCGTATCTGCTTCCAGACAGAGTCAAACTTGCTGTAGTTCTGTGATCTTGCAGCAGTTGCAGAGGCCACCAAACCCAAAGGCAGCCCAAATCAAATGAGGTTTTTATTCCTTTTATTTGGGTTGGGGAAAGGCATTCTACACTGCCGTTGTCTCACCAAAGCCAACCCAAGACATATTGCTGCCTGAAGCAAAGCAAAGGATAAATGCAGAAGATGACTGTTGACAGGGCAGCATCCTCTGCACCCCAGGGAAGCACTTGAAATTAGGTGCCACAGGGCAGGCTAAGAGGCTGCTGGATGGATTTAGATGAGTAAGGGAGGATATTTTATTTCTTAATTATCCTCCCTCTTTTTCTCACTTTTGTGAGAATGCAAATATGTATTTCAGCAGAGAAAATTACCGCTGAAAATTACCATGCACAGCTTATCTTTAGAAGTTTTTAGGACAAGGTTGCGTAACCTTCCGGAACAATTATTCTATCTAATAATGCTTAGGGAAGACTTGGATCCTCTCCTTTTATATGCTTCCCTCTTAACAAAGAAATCACTCTCAGACAGTTTAAGTAAACCAGAAAAAATAGGAGGTTTACTCACCTTGCCAGGTTTCAACAGGTGCAGTGATGAAAACCAGACAGGCGATAATCCTTAAAAGTTACGAAGGTCCATAGTCTAGTTCAAAATGGAGTGCACTTCCTGGAGAGCTCACAGGTAACCTACCTTATCATAGGTAAGAAGAAGCGTGTGAAGTGACAGGAAGGGATAGAGATCAACCCATTGTCTTTTTCCTGCCACCAGGTTTGGGGATATGACATCATTAGAGTCCTCTCTATACAGTACAGGTTTTGAAACTCCATGGTGCCATTGCTCCTGTTGGTGACTGTCTAGCAATCATGTCTTTGTGATATGGCTGCAGATCGATCCACAGTGGCCACAGATCCTTCAACATCCCTCTGTCATTCCTCACCTCCCAGCATCTGTCACTTGTTTTTTGCAACCCAAAATTTTTATTACTTTTCACAATATTGTAAACAAACAAACAAACACACAAAACAAACAAACATATTGAAAATTACAGTTATTAACTTTGTTAAGTGACTTCCTCGCTTCCCCTTGGTTGAATTTCATTGCATGTCCTTTTAACGGTTTTCCAAATCCCAATTTTTATGAAATTTAACCTAAACATTAACATCCTTATATTAATTCATCACTTAACATAAATAAAATCCTAAGCCCATTAAGTATCTGCAAGCTGTTTTCAGTTAGTTTAACTTAGCAAATTTAACTAAATAATCATTAAATTTAATCCACTCTTCCTGATACTCCTCCTCCTTCTGGTCGCGGACTCTTGCGGTTAGGTTGTCTAGCTCCGAAAAATCCATCATCTTCATCTGTCATTCTTCTATTGTTGGTAATTCTTGGGTTTTCCACTTTCTAGCTAACAAAATACGAGCAGCAGTTGTGGCATACAAAAATAATTTAACATCTTTCTTGGGCAATTCCAAACCTGTTATTCCAAGAAGAAAGGCCTCTGGTTTCTTTATAAATGTATATTTCAACATTTTTTTCAATTCATTATAAATCTTTTCCCAGAAGTCTTTCACCTTGGGACAGGTCCACCACATATGATAAAAGGTTCCTTCCTTTTCTTTACATTTCGAACATACGGGTATATTGTCACAATTATGATATATCTTTGCTAATTTTACATCTGCCACTTGAGGCAGTCATCCCACTCCTAAAGACAGGGCTGGCCCAGTGCCATCACCGGAAAAACCCCTTTCCCTGCCACATCTCTTTCAAAAGGAAAAGGCTAGGAGATCATCCTTCATTAGGCTAATGGCTTTCTAATAGTTCCAGAATGATCCACTGATGGTTTCATCAATTAAAGCTAATGACAGGAGAGTTCAGAAGGTAACCCTCCCCAGCTGCTATTTGCCCCAAGGGAGTATGTGTAGAACTCACCAGTACCTGAATTATACTTGTAAGGCTTGAAGTGCAAGTCAAATAACAGGAAGTGTGTGTGTGATTTTCACTTTGCAGGGGAAAAGGTCTCTGGTACTGATGCTCTGATAAAATGCAGGGCAGCTGCTATCAAGTAAAATCAAGATGGGAGATCCTCTCACCGTTTTCCCATGTCACATGGTCCTGAGGAATACCTACCAAGGCAACAGGTCCCAGAGAGCTTTTAATCCCGTTGCTTCAAAGCACTGGGCAGCACTATGTGTAAAATTCAAACTTTAATAAACAAAACATGTATTTTTGTAGTTGACCTTCTTTGTAGTGTTTTATTTTGAAATCTTTAAAATAATATTTTAGTTTTCTGTTCTGTTGTTTTGACTGTATGTTCTATATTTGACTTTCTTCATGTTGTTTTATTGATTTAATATGCTATAAACCGCTTTGAGATTTTTCTTAAAAATATAAAGTGGTATAGAAAAAAAAATGATGTTGTTGTTGTTGTTGTTGTTTAGTCGTGTCCGACTCTTCGTGACCCCCTGGACCAGAGCACGCCAGGCACTCCTGTCTTCCACTGTCTCCCGCAGTTGGGTCAAACTCATGCTGGTAGCTTTGAGAACACTGTCCAACCATCTCGTCCTCTGTCGTCCCCTTCTCCTTGTGCCCTCCATCTTTACCAACATCAGGGTCTTTTCAAAATACAATGGTTATGTTGTGATTAGAGGTTTTTATGTAAAGCTTGGTTTTGAATACAACCCTTGCTCTTTGGGAGTATATAGAAATTCTTGTTAAAGCAGAGGTAGGCAGACTTGAATCTACCTTGTGGTTGTATTCCCCAAGATCCACCAACTAGATCTTGTGGTGCAAAAGACCTAACTTTGGAATTAAAGAATTCTGACCACAGGAGTCCATTTTGAGTACTAAAACTGAATGGACTTCACAGATCTCTCTCTCTCTCTCTCTCTCGCTGTGTGTGTGTGTGTGTGTGTGTGTGTGTGTGTGTGTGTATCTTGCTTCTGCCTTGCTTCTTTTTCATTTAAGCAACATAATTTAGGCTATGGGTGCTATTGTTAAACGACGGGGAGTCGGAAACCCTAGCCACTGAACTGCCAATCACCCAGAAATTCTGATTAAAATCAGAAATCAAGATAACAAACTTTTTATAAAAGAGTGGAAATGGTTTATTGAATGTTTACAAATAAACTGTAAACAGATAAGAACATTGTTAAGATTACTGTAATAACCTGCAGTTTTATAAGAGTATATATTTAAAGTAAATGAATAAATGAGTAAATTAAGTTAATTTGGAATATGCAGAAAATATATTTTTTTAAAAAACAAATTTAAGGAACCACAGAAAGAAAGGGAAGGATGTCGAGTTTTGAAATAGTTCCAGTTACAGATAGGTAGCCGTGTTGGTCTGCCATAGTCAAAACAAAAAAAATTCCTTCCAGTAGCACCTTAAAGACCAACTAAGTCAGTTCTTGGTATGAGCTTTCGTGTGCATGCACACTTCTTCAGATACACTGAAACAGAAGTTACCAGACCCTTCTATATAGTGAGAAGGTGGGGAGGGGTATTACTCAGAAGGGTGGTGGGAATGGGTGATTGGCAGATAGCTGTGATGAGCCTGTTGACGACTCTTAACGACTGCAATAGGTCTTACAGGAAAAAGCAAGGGGTGAGAAGGTGAAAAATGGCTTTGTCATGTATAATGAGATAAGAATCCAATGTCTTTGTTCAGACCAGGTCTCTCCATGGTTTTAAGTTTGGTAATAAGTTGCAATTCAGCAGCTTCTCTTTCCAGTCTATTTCTGAAATTCCTTTGTAGTAAAACAGCTACTTTGAGATCTTGTATAGTTGTATACTTTGTATACTTTGAGATCTTCCCAGATACACTGAAACAGATCTTTGAGATCTGTTTCAGTGTATCTGAAGAAGTGTGCATGCACACGAAAGCTCATACCAAGAACTAACTTAGTTGGTCTTTAAGGTGCTACTGGAAGGATTTTTTTTTGAGTTTTGAAATGTTAACATGATTGTAATATTATCGAAATGTATAAAACTGAAAATCATTTTAAAAAACCACCCAGAAATCCAGTGCTATTTTTTCTAGAAGAAGAGGTGCTGGAACTCACCACAAACACCTCCCTTGTTCTCTTATAATGGCAACGGCACCTACCTTAGAGGTGCTGGAACAGAGTTCTGGTGAGTGTTGGCTGAAAAAAAAAAGCCCTGTATAACTCTACCAATAAATCATAAATAAATAAACAAATCCCTATCTACCTTCTGCCCACCAATGAGTTAAAGGCACTGTAGAATCTAGCAGACTCCATCCACCCTTCTGCTATTCTTTGCACATAAAAAAGATATTCAGCTTCATTTTCTCCTTCCCTCAATGCAGGAAATGCATTTTCTATAAGAAGCTGTCAGGGTAAACAAACCTAGTCTGGAAAGTAAGGTGCTTCTTAAGATCACCAACTGAGAACTGCAAACAAATGGAGCAAATAGCCTTAAATGAAAGGGACTTAAATTGCTAGACAAGAAATATAAATAGCCGTACACATGAGTCATTGAGAGACGGGCACAAAAGGATGTGTGAGATGTATCTCCATCGCAGGCAGCCAGACATTCTCTCCATACTGAATCGTGGAAAACTAAGGTGGATTCCAGCAGTCACTGTTTACAACCCCTGGTGCTGCTAAGAACTGATGGTTCTGGCACCCATAGTAGATTCTAGCGCTCCTGGGAGACTGAGGTTTAAATCTTAGTTGAGCTATGAATTTGCTACTTGGCCCTGTGCAAAGATCTCTCTCAGCCTCGATTCAACCTTTGTTGAATAAGCATTCTAATGACTCATCTTGCAAGTTTTTCTGGTTGAATGAGGGGAGCATTGCAAAGTACTTTTCACAAAAAAAGGTGCTACCAAAATGAGTAATAATATTCTGACTGCCCTTAAAAACTTATTCCTTTTACTTAAATAGCAAATATGTGTCACAGGCTGTTTTCTCATTGCTTGTTTCCAACCAAGAAAATGAGAAAAATAAAATTATGGGAATTTATCACTCACTTCCTTCCCATATGTCACATTGACATGGAGAGCCAGAGAATAACTCCTTACAGAAGCAAGGATGTAGGAGATCTGTCATCAGATGAATTTAGTAAGAGATTCTGGAAGGCCATAATTGGATCTCCTGACATTTTTTATTTTTACTTTAAAGTAGCTGCAGGGGATTCCCAATTTGATTGGAGCAACAGCACCGGATGAGGTTTCTGCATGTTGGCGCTATCCGAAATATTTGGAACCAATGTAGATAAACAATAGAAAGGTTCAGTTTTATTTTTATTTTTGTCCTTGACTGTTTCCCATTCAGATAATCCCTGTCCCTCATTTTAGGGTCTGCAAACTATGATATATGCTTCTGGGACACCCAAAGATAATCCTCCTGGATAGCTCAGTTGGTTAGAGCGTGGTGCTGATAATCCCAAGGTTGCAGGTTCCTGTGAGGGACAGCTGCATATTCTTGCATTGCAGGCACGTGGACTAGTCAGGCACGTCCAACAGGTAGATCGTGATATACCAGTAGATCACTGGACATCTGTGGTAGATCACTGGCGCCCCCCAAAGAAGCTCAACAAGTTTTGCTCCCCTAAAAGAAGCTCAACATTTTTTACTTGACCCCTTAAAAATTGGGCTTTCCTCCTCCCTAATAAAAGCTCAACAACCTTGACCCGAACCCCCCCCCCAAAATGCGTAGATCACTGCCAGTTTTTAACTCTGTGAGTAGATCGCAGTCTCTTGGGAGTTGGCCACCCCTTGACTAGATGAACCTTAGGGTCCCTTCCAACTCGTTGTTTAGTCATTTAGTCGTGTCCGACTCTTCGTGACCCCCTGGACCAGAGCACGCCAGGCCCTCCTGTCTTCCACTGCCTCCCGTAGTTTGGTCAAACTCATGCTGGTAGCTTCGAGAACACTATCCAACTATCTTGTCCTCTGTCGTCCTCTTCTCCTTGTGCCCTCCATCTTTCCCAACATCAGGCTCTTTTCCAGGGAGTCTTCTCTTCTCATGAGGTGGCCAAAGTCTTGGAGCCTCAGCTTCAGGATCTGTCCTTCCAGTGAGCACTCAGGGCTGATTTCCCTAAGAATGGAGAGGTTTGATCTTCTTGCAGCCCATGGGACTCTCCAGAGTTTTCTCCAGCACCAGAATTCAAAAGCATCCATTCTTCGGTGATCAGCCTTTTTTATGGTCCAGCTCTCACTTCCATACATCACTACTGGGAAAACCATAGCTTTAACTATACAGACCTTTGTTGGCAAGGTGATGTCTCTGCTTCCAACTCTACAGTTCCATAATTCTGTGTTCCCTCAGTGGGCTGTTTGCATTACTGGAAGAAGTCCCAGACTTTAACCAGCAAAGGGAGTATTCTCCCTTTGGTTTGTCAGCCCAGTCTGACTTTGGAACTTGGGCAATGAGAGCAATACCTATACCTAGCCAGGCTCCATTAGGTTAAAGGAACGTTGAGGTATGGAGAGGGAAAGGAGGTTTATGTTACCAATGTCTCATCTACATTGACGTCTAAAGTCCACTCAACCATACAGGAATGCAGCATTCGTAGGGTGCCTAGCATTGAAGAAGTGGCATAGAAGCCAAAACTCTTCTTTCTGGTAGAGTTGGCTGGACCCTTTCAAAGGGTGAGTGCAGCCCAGATCCCTTGAAAACACAAGGATGCTCTGCATTGCTTGTGGAGGGCAATTTTTTTTTTGAGCCAGCCCTAAATGCATGATACCAGAGTCCAGTCCTGGCAGTGAAAGGCAAAGGAGCATATGTTGGCACACATTTCCCCCTCTCTCAGGGTTGTGTGAGACACTTGGGTAGCTGACAGGGCAGCAAGCGAGGAGTTTAGGAAGGCACAGTCAAGAGTCGGAGGAAGAGGTGTTGTGGGACTGACACAGTCCGTACGGAATATATTGATGTGTGCTGCCAAATGCACAGGGCACCTGTCTGCAGCCAAGCAAGGAGCAGATATTGTCCTTTCTGGATAGGCGCTCTCAATAAATCTCCTAAAGTCCCCAAGCTGCATCAGTGCTGGCACATTTCAAGGTCGCCCAAAGAAGTCGCAGCAAAAATTCACAAGGTAGGTATCAAAATTCTTTATTACGGAAGTGTGATAGAAGTGGCTCTGCACTTTGAAAGGAGAGCGACAACTATGACCTAAATAAACAGCAAGAAGGAGAAGAGCATAAAAGAATACTGAAAAGGTAAAGATGGGATCTGAAACCAGATGCTTCAATGATACTTTAGTTGATTAAACAATCCACGGCCTTTTAAATGGGGGGGGGGGAGCAGCTATTGTTTTTGTTTGTGACTATGCTATATATTTTTGGGGTTGAAATAAATGACAGACGAGTGGCGGGTGTCATCTGGGAGGCATTTCGCGAGCATGTCTCGGGGAGTCTCTTTTATTGAATATTACAGCATTGCCACACGTGCTCGTTGCTGATTGGTTAACATAAGTACAAAGCAAAGGTTACCTATAGACATTAATCATCAATAGACTAAAGGGTGGGAAAGGGAACACAGAATTGGACAGGCGTGAAAGCTTCCTTATTAAATTATAACTAGTGATTGATATGGCAAGACTTAAACAATTACTCGGTGATTAATATACAGCATTCATCCATAAATGTGGTCAATCAAGCACTAAGAACAGGTCAGACTAAGAACAAGTCAGAATGCAATGTTTTCATGAACTCATGGTGAACTGAACATTCTAGGGTGATGCGCAGAAACAAAAACTTTCCTTCAAGTAAAAGGCGAAAGATTTATACGATCTGAAGAGAAACCAGAGTATTTCACTCCTTTATTGTGAATAGCATTTTATAGAGGTATAAATAACTGTAAATATGAAAAGAGCCAAAGTATTTTTCCCCCCCTTGGTTATATGTATTTTCTTTTTCCTTTGTGTGTTATTTTGTGGTAAATATGTATGTTTTCTAATTTGTACTTAATAAAAATTACTATTAAAAATATTTTTGGGTTTTTATATTGTAAACTGTCCTGTGATCTTTGGATGAAGGACAGTATAGAAATAACAAGAAGAACCTGCTGGTAAGAGTCTAGATCAGTGTTTCCCAAACTTGGGCTTCTATCTGTTTTGGGACTACAATTCCCATCAACCCTGACCATTGGTCCTGCTTGCAAGGGAACAGCTTGGATTGGCTGGCTAAGCCGGGTGAGGTTAGCCGATGGGTCTGAAATCCTAGGTGAATTAGGGACATCCCTTGCATGCAAAGACAGGATCCAGAGGGTTGAGCAGGCAAGACCTATAGTGGGTCCAATGGTCATGAAGGCAGTTTCTATATGTACTGTAGAGTGAAGTGAGCGATGGATGGGGCTCATCAACCTGGGAAGGTAGCCCACCTAGGAGAAGGAAAACTCGGATCCTAAACTTCTGCTGCCTTGCAGGATGTCTTCGGGAGGGGAAAGGGTTGAGGAGTAAATCCTTCACAAATCTGGAGTGGAGTCTTGTACACCTCTTTCCAGCAACTCCAGCAGCCAAGCTGGTGCCAAACGTATTGCTCTACTTTCTGTTAAGTTGTGGGTGAACATTGTTGGTTTCTGTTTCCTTCACTGTGCAGCGAAGTGCTTGTCACGGGACATTGTTTTGCATTCCACAGTCAGAGTACTGTTGGGTTCCCACAGGAATGGGAGACTGGATGTGACGTTCACTGGTTTCCTGTTTTTCACTTTTTCTCTCGGTGTTCTTTGTTTCCGAGAGGAGTTGCTTCTCTGCTCTCGCAGAGGCAAGATGCATGTTTGTATTCTCTCAGCATAGAAGTGTAAATAAAGTTAAGAATGTGGCACATACTGCTTATCCTTCCGCTGTGTTTAGGCTCAAGATAAGACGAGCCGGTATCAGCTTCAGCTTCAGATGGGCCGAAACTGGTCAAAATCTCACAAACATATCAGTCAACACAGCGATTCTTCAAACAGCTCTTGTTTATTCACAGGCCAGAACAGAACTGAACTGAAGGGTTCAGCCAGCCTGCTTATATAGAGCTCCAGTACAACGTAACTGTAACAACTTTCTATAACTATCCAATCACTGAACGTCACTTTCAATCCCCTATTTGGATATGTGGACCTGAACTATCTATAGTATCCTCCTGCTGGCCAAGTACATAACACTTTCCTTTGGACCCCATCAGTGAGGGGGTCTTGTCATCTGGGCAGCCCAGGACCTCCACACACACCGCCCAGGCCTGCGCTCTGGTTTGACTTTACTCCTAGAGATGCACTCCATCAAGACAGAGGGATGCCGACAACATATATTTGTAAGTGAAGTTGGGAACTACATTGCTTAGTAGTGCAAGACGTGTGTGATAACAAAAGTAAATTAAAAAGACTAAGCTGCGGGCACTTTTCTGCAGAATGAAGAGGAACAGAAGAGGCATTCAGCCTGCCTTCTTGCTCCCCACCCCGCTCTCCCCAAGGCTTTGAAAATATAGGGGGGGGGGAGGAATCCACTGCATGGTCATTCAGACATCGCTGATTCAGAGGGACAACATGAAGCTCTCTCCCCTTGAGGAGGATGAGTCACATGGTGGGGGAGGGAGTGGATTGGATTGGGACATCACAGCTTCATGCTTAGTAGCAGAAATAAGCTATACCTTAGAAGGGACCCTTTCACTATGTAGCCCAGCCACATAGACAGTTTTGGACCATATTTTCAAGCTTTCTGGAGTCTTTTTATCTGACCCACAGCTTATTTAAAATGCCACCCTACTGCTTTCATCCTCCCCACCGTCAACCCATGCCCAGTATTAGGAAATGCACAATTAGTACAATAATTAGAAAATGCAAATCGGTATTAGAATCTGCACACTGACTGCCGTTTGCATTTAAAGTAATTGTGCAAGCTCTGCGTGCCAGTGCTAAGCCAACGTTATATTTGAGTTCATGCTTGCCCATCATTACTTATCTCGTCCTGCAAATATGCAGCCACAGGATGAGTTCTAGGTCCCGTACTCAGTTCACACAGAGCTTAATCCTGAAGAAGAGAAATGTTATGTGATTATGTTCATAAGTCTTGAGTCTGGGAGGCTAGAAGGCAGCTGGTTTAGTGGAGGCAGCTGGGTGGTGGTGGGAGAGATCTACTTGGTGGCAACGGTGAAGCTAAGAAGGTTAATTTGGCTTGGTTCTTGGCATTCCCTTGCATGGTGCAGGATACAATCCATGCTGTGCCAGCCCTTATGGTCTCTTTCAGTATGTTTTTACTCTTGATCTTGCTGAAACGGGTGGATCTTTGTGCAATCTTATTCTCTGCAGATTGGACGCAAAGTAATGCACTATATTTTTGCTGCCTGCTTTTTCAGGACCTTCCGATCTTATCTTGCTTTCCACTCTGCCACTTCCAATCCACCTTACCTGGGGAGTAAGGCAACAACACTTGCAATCATTTATCTGAAGCAGAGGATGTAGAAGGGGGCTAGATAGAGAGGCAACCAATTCATTTTCTTTTAGTAAATACTTCTTAGCACAGTAGATCCTTTCAGGCTTTACTTTTGTCATGCTTCATCTCCAAGTTCAGTCAGAATGAGTTAGCACAGTGATTCTCAAAGGGTGTGGCGTGCTGCAGTGGCATCGCAGGAGAGGATGGCACGTGTGGGGGGAAGATTCAAGGACAATCAAAGAAACATAAGCATTTCAATGTAGTACGTTGTTGTTTAGTCATGTCCGCATCTTCATGACCCCCTGGACCACAGCACGCCAGGCACTCCTGTCTTCCACTGCCTCCCACAGTTTGGTCAGACTCATGCTGGTAGCTTCGAGAACAGTATCCAACCATCTGGTCCTCTGTCGTCCCCTTCTCCTTGTGCCCTCCATCTTTCCCAACCTCAGGCTCTTTTCCAAGGAGTCTTCTCTTCTCCTGAGGTGGCCAAAGTCTTGGAGCCTCAGCTTCAGGATCTGTCCTTCCAGTGAGCACTCAGGGCTGATTTCCTTCAGAATGGAGAGGTTTGATATTCTTGCTGTCCATGGGACTCTCAAGAGTCTCCTCCAGCACCATAATGTAGTATAGTATCAAAATATTTTTTTATGAATGAGATTATTGGGCAAAATCAAGCTCACACCTCTCATTGAGTTTACATACTGAAGGTACACATGTAAGAGGCTCATTTATCATTACATTTTAGGGAATGATTCATGTTCTCATTGCTTTATATTTTCTGGATGTCCCATGGCCATATTATAAAGTAGTATTTCTTATCAATAAAAAAAATGTGTGGCGTGAGCAATTTTTTATTCTGAAAGTGTGGCCCAGAGAGAACAGTTTGAGAGCCACCATATTAGCATGCGCTAGTGTTTACTTCTTGGTACCATCTTAAAAAGGTAAAGGTAAAGGTACCCCTGCCCGTACGGGCCAGTCTTGCCAGACTCTGGGGTTGTGCGCCCATCTCACTCAAGAGGCCAGGGGCCAGCGCTGTCCGGAGACACTTCCGGGTCACGTGGCCAGCGTGACATCGCTGCTCTGGCGAGCCAGAGCCGCACACGGAAACACCGTTTACCTTCCCGCTGGTAAGCGGTCCCTATTTATCTACTTGCACCCGGAGGTGCTTTCGAACTGCTAGGTTGGCAGGCGCTGGGACCGAGCAGCGGGAGCGCACCCTGCCGCAGGGATTCGAACCGCCGACCTTTCGATCGGCAAGTCCTAGGTGCTGAGGCTTTAACCCACAGCGCCACCTGTGTCCCTGGTACCATCTTGGCCACATGTAAAATCTTTACTTAAAATGGCTTTGTTTGCTGTGACTAATAAGCCTTAAGCTTTCTCCCAACCAGCAGTCTTTCCAGGCTGATTCTTTCTGCATATATGCAAAAAGATATATATCTCTTTTGGTACAAGATATGTAGCAAAGTCCAACAAAGGTAAAATCTTCTCTAGGTAAGCTGAGGTGAGGGGATGAAGGAGTGTGGAAAGGGGTGGCAAGAAACCAGTGACGCTTTTGGGGAGGGGTTGAAAAGGGGGCAATTGGAAGGAGAGCCTAGTGGTACTGAACCTTTGTTTTCCAGAGCAGTTAATTGATGGAAATACCAGGCTTGGCATTATCCCTCTAAATCAACATGTACCAGGAGTTTGTTGGTTTTGTGACAAATCCTAATGTTGGAAAAGCCATAAAAATGGGGGGGGCGGATGTGTGAGGTCGGTAAGGAGAGAAAGTGGGGCTCCTGGGAGCAATGTGGGCTAGAGAAGGAATAAGGATTTTGCAGCGGGAAGAAACAATCACATCAAAGTACTGGAGACAGAAATATCCAAAATACACTGTGAGGATGAGCTCCAAATGAATATCTCCATACTGAATGACTGAGAAACAAGATGACAGATGAAATCCAGCAAATTAAAGCACGCTGGGACAAATAATGCCAACTATACACATGTATACTGATGGGTTCTGAGCTGGCTTTTACAATTTAGGAAATAAATCCTGAGGTCAAATCAGAAAACTCACTGGAAATGTCAAGTTGGTGTTCGGCGGCACTGAAAAAGGCCGCGTTTGGGATTATTAAGAAGGGGACTGGATATAAAAAGCAAGCACGATAATACTATATTATATAAGGCCACAGTGCTTCCATATTTAGAATATTCTGTTGTCCTGTTTCCGTCAGGATGGTGGTTGGTGCAGAATCATTTACCTTATCGGCAGGAGTCTAAGAAGTTGATGCTGTACAGCTGAAGGATAAATGATGACTACAGAGAGACGCAATTAAGTTTAAAACAATCACACAACAGTATATTGATACATGAATAGCCAGTGTACTGTAAATATACAAAACAAAACAAAAATTCCTTCCAGTAGCACCTTAAAGACCAACTAAGTCAGTTCTTGGTATGAGCTTTCGTGTGCATGCACACTTCTTCAGATACACTTCTTCAGATATAGAGTGTATCTGAAGAAGTGTGCATGCACACGAGAGCTCATACCAAGAACTGACTTAGTTGGTCTTTAAGGTGCTACTGGAAGGAATTTTTTTTGTTTTGACTATGGCAGACCAACACGGCTACCTATCTGTAACTGTAAATATACAGAATAAGTGAGATAAGAGGTTTTTTTCAACAGAGGGTTGGTGTCACCATATGTTTATAAACTTCCCTGTTGCAATTAACTGATCCATAGTCCCAACTGCTGAGCTGCAGCAGACACTGGTGCACCAGTCTGTGGCTGATCTACTCTGATATCAAAAAATGCTTCTTGAGTAGGTAGGCTTCTCATAGCCCTTCCAACTGCCATCGGTTTAGCTGCTCTGAAGTCACAGAGCGTCTTGGCGGTATAGGGTATGGCAGCTTTTTTTTTGTTTTGGCAAACCTACCAAGACATTTCGTTTACCTGCTTATACATAAAAAAAAAAAAAATATCTGTTCATGTTCCTAAAGGTAATGGGACCCCTGACAGTTAAGTCCAGTCACAAACGACTCTGGCGTTGCGGTGCTCATCTCACCTTACAGGCCGAGGGAGCCAGCGTTTGTCCACAGACAGTTTTTCCGGGTCATGTGGCTAGCATGACTAAGCCGCTTCTGGCGAACCAGAGCAGCGCACGGAAACGCCGTTTACTTTCCCGCTGCAGCAGTGCCTATTTATCTACTTGCACGTTGTCGTGCTTTTGAATTGCTAGGTTGGCAGGAGCAGGGACTGAGCAACGGGAGCTCACCCTGTCACGGGGATTCGAACCGCCGACCTTCCGATCGGCAAGCCCAAGGCTCAGTGGTTTGTTGATCATTGTTATATATTGCATACAAATACACCACTTAGGGGATTATTTTATTAAGCAGTTCATTAATTTTTCTTCACAAAATTGGGGGGGGGATGAAACTCCAAGATTTGTGAGCAATTCTAACTAATATGTATAATCAGTGGCGTAGCGTGGGTTGTCAGCACCCGGGGCAAGGCAAGTAATTTGTGCCCCCTAACCCGTGGATTTGAGCCCCCTAACCTGTGGATTTGCGCCCCCTAACCCCCAGATGTTGCGCCCGGTGCGGCCGGCCCCCCTGCACCCCCCACGCTACGCCACTGTGTATAATGTTTGCCTGCACACACCTAGGAATTTTGAATGGCAACGATGGTGAAGATCAGCTGAACATTTCTGAAGCCTTTCACTTTATGTATCTGTCTGTGACGTTAATAATCATTTAGGAGAACATTACAACAAGATAATCCAAACATGACTCTTACATTCGCCATGTGTGTCTTGGACCTGAAGCTGTGGCAGGAGTGCATGCTGAGATATGGAACAAAGGAGAAAAAGAACAAAGCAGGGCATTGAAAAACAACAACCCAATGAAGGCAATAGCAATCTAGCATGGAATGGGTGTCAATGGCACATTTGCCTTTCTTGTTGCTTCCAGATGAAATGTTTCCACCCTGATTTGGTTGCACGGAAACTGCATGATGTTGGCAATTTTTTCCAGTATTCATTCTGATCGGTTTGCACAGAGGCTATACAATTTCAAGCCAAGCAATTGTTACCCTATACATTCCAGTGCGTCACTTTCCTTCCTGCAAAAAGTCCAGATTTTTAAAAAGAGGATTTGTTTTGCACAAAGGCCCAAATCCACTTTAACTGGGCAAGCTAAAATTGCTGGTGTGCCAATGAATCCCACCTGCAAAGCAGTGACAGCCTACAGGTGCCCTCTTGCCTCAGGCATGGTAGTAATCATTTGTCAGGTCCCTGTAAGAGAAAAAACAAATAGTTCCCTGAGATTTACACCAGGATATAGCAGGAAAAAACATAGCATGCTGTTAAGACTGGGAAAATGGGGAGGCACATTTGGTTGAGATTTCATGTGGATAAATGCACTTGGTTTTGCAATTTGTACAATTTGTACAATGCAGTTCAAAAAAGAGTAAAATTGGTGAAGAGTAATTGATCACCTAGCCTCTGATGGAAGTGCCTTGCATTGTCTTCTAATTGTATATGGACACAAGTGACTAATGGCTTGTCCACACTGGAGTTCACTGTGTTTTTGCAGCTGTTTGCCTTCCCATTTAATCTGTGTAGCTCACATAATCTTACTCTGAAATAACACCAGATTTGATGCTTGCCCCTTGTAAATTCAGATTTCTCTTATACATGGATAATCTGATAAATTAGGGAAAATTGGGCTCTAAACCACTCCAGCTGGGGTCACAGACAATTTTGTTTGGGTGGATCACTTGCCACTTTCTGCTGCTCCCCTTTCCATGTGCACTACTTTTCTCAGTGCTTTCATTTCTTTTCTGAGCATGCTTGTAACTATTTGCAGCACTCTCCTGAACTATATTCTCCCCCCTTTGACCCTCCAGATTTGCACAAAATCAGAAAAATGCATAAGCAAACCACATAAAAAAATTCTACCCTAGATATTGCAAATTAATCTGAAGTGTGCTGAAAATCTACAATTGCTTCCATTTCTTTTATGGCTGTGCTCCCAACTATTTCTAGCACTCCTGAAAGGGGGAACACATGGGGATAGCCGGGGGGGGGACTGCTTCCCACATCACTAAAAATCAATACAAATCTTAGGTTCTGCCTCCCCCCACTGAAAAGTCTGCCCTCCCTAACAAAAATCCTTGCTACACACATGGAGGAGCATACCGTTTTCCACTGTTTTGATCCCTAGGATTTGCACCAAACCAGAAAAGTCAAAGAAATCAGGTCAAATTTTTAAGGTGGTTTGCTTGAACCTTTTTCTAGTTTTGTGCAAAACCAAGATATCAAAAGAAGAAGAAAATACACCAGATATTGCACAGATATCTGTGAACATGCCCTATTGATACTTAATCATGATAGCAGATTTAACAAATTAGAAGGCAGACACAAACCCCAAAAGGAGATGCTACTGGAATGAACAGGAGAGGCAGAAGTTGCTCCTCATATACAAATCCAAGTATGTCTGGGTATGGAACGCTCCAGTGTAATTTGAAAGAGGGGGAAAGTGGATATACAGCTAAATAATGCTCACATGTGCTCAAGCCCTTATTCTCATGTTCATGCAAGCTTTCCTTGGTTTAACTAGTAGACTATTCAAGTAGAACTTCAGTTGATTAATGGGGTAGAGGACAAATTTTAACTGGTGATGCTGAGAGCTTGTTTATCATTTTTGAGGCTATTTTCATTTTGGTCCATTACTGCAAAACGAAACCGCTAAAGGTGGTATTAAAAGAGAGATGACCCTGTTCTCTTTAATCTGTCTTGTCTCTTCTCTCTCTTGGTAGAGAATAACAAGTGTCATCAGCTGGTCTTGTTGACTCCTAGTCCCCTTTCCCTGAGGAAGACTTGGAAAAATAAGTGACAAAGGGTCCTCCTTTAAGTCAATGCAGGGTGTCTGCTGAGTGCTCTGGTACGTACTTATGACACTGACAAGTCTTCTTTTCAAGCAGGTGCTGCCTAGCCTGAGCCATTCTCCTTGATCTTTGCTGCCAAAAAATAAAGCAGAGTTTTATGTTCTTCCAAGTTCTCTTCCACAGATTTCTGTATGTACAAGTATTTTCCCCCTCCCCTTTCCATTTATAAGCACATATCCACTCACCCTTTTCTGTTTAACAGTTTTGCAACTGAACACACACACTCCTATGATGATCAACAGCAGCAACATCACACCAGCTCCAATGGCTATGTAAGTCAGTGGGAATGAATTGGACACAGTTGAGGCCTCATCTGTGGCAAAAAGGAGAGTTGAGATGAGAGGAGGATACACATATGAAATGGAAATAAATAATATAGGATGGAAACAAATGATACAGGGTGGTAGTCAACAAAGTTTTGCCCAGAGTAGAAATCAATGGACCCAACTTCATCAATTTCATTGGGTCTACCATGAGAAAAACTCACTGTGCTGAAAATTACCAAAGCCACATGCATCTGATGATGTATGCTTTGGCCCACGAAAACAAATGCCATTCTAAATGTATTACATCATTCAAGTGAAAAGACCTTGTGGTTTTTGCTGCAATGGGCTGCCATGGCTACCACTTCTGGAAATCCGCTCCACTTCCCAGTGGGGAGGAGTTGTGGTGGACCGCATGGCCACCCACTCCCCACCGGGGGCAGGGGATTTTGTCCCCTGTTGCCTGGGGGATCCCGGCTACGTCAGAACCCGGCCAGCCAATCCGCTGGCCGGGGAGGTGTGGCCAGAGCCGTTTAAATGGAGGAGCGAGCCATAGGACTTCTTCTTTGGCTCGCTTCCTCAATCACCCGCCCTCCCTCCCTATTTTGCAGGTTAGGCAATGACCTTGCCATGGACCTCGGTTGGTCGCCTTGGTTGTCCGAGGGGCCTGGTAGGAATTTTTCCACTTGGCAAATTGGCACTGGCCACTTGGTTTTCGCCTGCCTCGTAGCAATCGCCACAACTTTGTTAGGGTTGCGGTTAGGCATTGTTTGACCTTGTGTGGGGGAGGGGAGGTGTGGCCACCACCTGCCCCTCCATGCTTAAGGGTATTCCGTTAAAGGAATCCGGGGGTGTTGATCTAGTCTGAAGCCCGGCTGGGGGGCTAAGGCCTTGACACAACCCCAACGAGAACACCAGGGGGAGCTTGAGTTGGTTTGCATCGACAGGGCTCTCCCTACTGGTGGCTTACCCTTACTGGACTTCCTGCACAATGGGCAGGAGTCAGATACAGCCAGGTCCAATCAATGCCTGAGCCAATACCGCTCACATTCTGTAATTTCAAGAAAGTTGTGGCCAAAATTTGCCCAATAACATAAACCTAATATTTGTGTCCTTGAGTGAGTTATTTCCAACGAGGGGGCGGCTGCGGGGTCTTGACACGCAACATACCTACAAAGTAGATCATACTGAGCTTCTCTTCGCCCTGCACCATGAGGCTGCACTTCCACTCCCCTGCACTTCTGGTCTCATAACAAAATTTGCCCTCTGGAAGGTGAGTTTCACATTTGGGCGAGTCACGCCTATTATTCCAGCACAGCTGAGCCATAGAAAGATCAGGAGCAGAGACATGACAGCAGAGGCTCACATTTTCTTTGGAATCCAGTCTAGGGCAGTCAGCAGAAACTGCAGGGAAGACAAGAAAGGAACGTTCACGGGGGTCCCGTTTCCACAAAGCTCAGGAGAGAATGCCAAGCCTCCATGCTGGAGATGCTCACTGCTACAAGAGACACATTCATCTTATGATCTAAGGTTCTAGGCTGCCTGACTCACAAGAAAGGATTCCTCCCAATGGAAAGGCAAAAACACTTGGATCGACACACAGACTTGAGGTGCTACAGCTCAATCGGCTTTATTTACAGGGCCACAATGCAGAGGAAGTCAGTGTACACTGTCCATATTTTGGGCACCAGCTTATATCCTGGTTTGGCATATGGTCCTGGGTCCTTTTGCCACCCTCCAAACACACAAGCGGAGGCACTTTTAAGTGTGGAACAAAACAGTACCAAAGCAGCACTCTACTTTTTGCACTGGTTTGCAGTCAACCAGATGAGGTTGTGTTTCTGACCCTTTACCTGTGACCCCAGTTTGAGTGTCAATTACTCAGTTGGGGGGTGGGGTGGCAGGGAAGGCGGGGTCTGCAGCACAAAACAGCACCAAACCAATCAGGCAGCAAACTGTCTTGGGCTGGGCTGACCAAACCATCAAAAGACCCTCTCTACCAGTGCCGTTATTCCAATCCAAATCAAAGCACCCTTTAGTTGCTTCAGAGTTTTTGTTTGTTTTGACCTCACATCTATTTTTGCCCAAAGTTTTAAGAGTTCCCGGGAATTGTTTCTGTTTTTCAACCAGAAGTTTCACCAGGTCTAGATGGGATAGTTTTTGTAAGTGTGATATAAGCAGTGTTATGGTCCTTGTTTACACCATAACACAAAGGGATCGAGGCTTATTCTTACCTTTCATCACTACCAAGCGGGTGGTCTTACTCAATTTCCTCCGTGTAAATGCAATACTACACTTGTACTCTCCAGCATGCTCAGACTGGACCTTGTCTATCGTTTGCTGAAGTAGGGAACTGTTGAAATTGTTTAAGTCAGCCTCCACAATGGTCTTGTTATCCTTCGTCCATCTCAAAACTGGGTTTCTTAGGATGTTCTTTGGAATATCTTGGAAGTCAATGCTCAATTCACATGAAAGGACAACTGTGCTATTAACAGCTGCATACCTCGTATCTCCATCCAGTGAATTAGCAAAACCTGATTTTAAGACAGAAAAAACAGGAATAAATAATTTCCATTTTCTTCAGTAAAGAGTAGGGAGAAACTCTCTTCCCCTTACAGAATTCTAGAAAGGCCTTACTTGTGTACCTATTTCTGGGTTCCCTAAATGAAGTAGACTCTGCAAAAAAAAAAAGCTATGAAAATGAAAAGGGGGCTGCATCATCACCATCAAGTACTCAAAGATCTCTTCTCCAAAGTTTGGCAAATGCACCATTTAAAGGCAAGGGGGCCAGATGGTAACAGAAACTGGCACTGGAGTAATTAAGAAAGACTATTCAAGGGACGGACGCAGGTGGCGCTGTGGGTTAAAGCCTCAGCGCCTAGGACTTGCCGATCGAAAGGTCGGCGGTTCGAATCCCTGCGGCGGGGTGCGCTCCCGCTGCTCGGTCCCAGTGCCTGCCAACCTAGCAGTTCGAAAGCACCTCCGGGTGCAAGTAGATAAATAGGGACCGCTTACCAGCGGGAAGGTAAACGGCGTTTCCGTGTGCGGCTCTGGCTCGCCAGAGCAGCGATGTCACGCTGGCCACGTGACCCGGAAGTGTCTCCGGACAGCGCTGGCCCCTAGCCTCTTGAGTGAGATGGGCGCACAACCCCAGAGTCTGTCAAGACTGGCCCGTACAGGCAGGGGTACCTTTACCTTTACCTTATTCAAGGGACAATGAAAGTGCTGCTCAAACCCCCCCCCCCCAGTATTAATCAGTCAACAAGAAGCGCAAGGAATTTGCAGGACCAACTTTCCATTAAAGGTACAAGTTTCCTGAAAGGCCTTTAAAACTTTTTACTTGTCCACAGCGGAAAGAGAGGTTATGCAACTGAGTTTTATTGCAAAAAAAAAAAACTGTCAAAAGAGCAGAAGTGGGGTGTGCACAGAAAATGATCTGGCAACAATGTCCTCCAGATTATCCATAAAAATAAGTGACTGAACAAATGGTGGCGATTCCAGACTTTAACTCGGACGGCCTGGAAGCATCACACAGTCACTACAATATATTTTACGCTTCCGTTTATAATGTTGTACAACTTGGCAGAACTAACCATGATGCACAAGACCTCTTCAGGCTGTCCCCATCACTGTGACTTGGATGGTGACTGTCTGCAGTAGGGAAGCAGGTTTTGTTTTTTTAGGGTAGGCTACTGATGCATTTTTTAACCCTGGTTTTCTGCTCAGGTAGGCTCCCTGATGCAGATAGCCACCTTCCAACTTGTGGAAGGAAACAAATGGGATAGGGATGGGGCACGCTCCTCCCGCTTCCTCCTCCACGTAACATTAATATAACGTATTTTTCACTCTATAAGACGCACCAGACCACAAGACACACATAGTTTTGGAGGAGGAAAACAAGAAAAAAAAAATATTCTGAATCTCAGAAGCCAGAACAGCAAGAGGGATCGCTGCGCAGTGAAAGCAGCAATCCCTCTTGCTGTTCTGGCTTCTGTGATAGCTGCGCAGCCTGCATTCGCTCCGTAAGACACAAACACATTTCCCCTTACTTTTTAGGAGGGAAAAAGTGAGTCTTATAGAGCCAAAAATACGGTAGTTGTTGTTGTTGGTTCTTCTGCAAGGAAAAGAACCGACGAGGTCAGTGATTTTTCCTACCTATCACTTTGACATCATGGGTGATGCGAAGCCCACTACGAATAATGAAACATTCCCAGGTCCCTTGGTCCTCCTGAGCTTTAAGGTCCTTTATCTGCAGCCTCCGGTCTTTATTTTGTAGAGTCCATCGTGCTGTTTTATTCGTTATTTTTGACTTGTTGGGGCCAAACCACTTAACCTGGGTAGACGTGTCCAAGGAAGACAGTTCCAGTTGTGTAATGTCACCCTCCAGGAGGTATTCATCTGAAGGTCCTTTTACTATGAAGGGGGGAGAAAGCCTTATTAGGTTAATTGTTTTTACCTAGGGCTCTTCCCTGTCCTTCTCCCCCAAGGAAGTGCAGGAAGATGGGACAGGGAAAAAGGAGTTGACATTTAACTTTTCTTCTTTCTCCATATCACATCACTCACCGCTCCACAAGTTAAGATTAGTAGTTTTTCTTTCCCCATGTGCTTCACATGTATACTGTCCTTCCTTTCCATTTCTCATAGTTAAAGAGTAATCCCCTTTATCTGCATTCTTTAATGAGTATGTTGCTGATGATGATGAGGGACCTTTGAAAGAAGTGGAGTCACAGAGAGTTAAAGCTTTTCATCAGAGAGCAAAGGTTCTGCCTTCCCTCTTTTAAACGCATAATGAATGGTACAACTGGATTTTTACCTTTTAAAAGATGTCCACGCTGATATTTAATTATTTCTTCTGATTTATATTTCCAGATCACTGGAACGCTTGGGTTAACTGTATCAACTCGGCAAGGAAGGGTAACTTCTTGCCCATAAGTAGCATCTATGTAATGCTCTTCACTCACACGAATCATCACACCTGAAAGACACAAAGGCTCAAAAAACACAAAAACAAAACCACATGGAAAAACAAAAACAGGTCAACAGAATTCTCCCCTCCACCCTGAATTCTGGGGTTTCCCGGCCCAAAGCTTACAATCTGAACACCATCTTTGGACTTTATAGTACCTTCATTTTTGTATATGCTTGCATTTATGTTCTCTTTTTCTTAATATCTTTTATTTAAGTGTTTCTTTATGTCACTCAAGTGTCACTGGAAAATGCATCAATTTGGATTTAATACTGAGAATTTGATCAACCCCTAGAATAAATGGGAGTACAAAGGACTGCCACAGTAATTCTAATTTCTGCAGGAGCTCTTACGTCTAGTTTTAAACCAAAGGATTGACCAGATTTGCGGCCAGCATGAAAACTTGCTTTTGAGTGCTGAAGTCAGCGTTACAGTAGATCAACGACTGTCAACCATATGGGTCACCCCAAGTCTCTGGAACCACAACAACTACTAAATCTGTTCCTGAAAATCTCTGCTATTTTTGCCGCGCCCCCCCCCCCCATTTGTTACCAAGAGAAGGCAGCCTTCTGTGAGCAGGAGATATTGATCCCAGCAATCCAGAGCAATATAGTAAAAGGGTGTGCAGGTCTTTTTTGTAGTAACAGTGTACAGCAACAATAAGAACGCAGTATGGGCCATGGCAAGGGGGAAAATGGGTCATATGGAAATGGTTCCTATGTGGACCAACACAGCTAGCTCGCTTTGCTTTTTCAGCTTTCATTATATTTCTAGCCAAAGCAAAACATCTGTCTTGGTGACTCTGGCACTATGTGTGCCTGCTGAAGAGAACTTACCCAGGACAAAGGAAACAAGAATGCATCTCAAGATCATATCCATCGGTAGAGCTTTGCGTACTGCAGACTCGGTCTTCTGTCTAAGGGATCCTAGCAGGGAAAGGTCAGAAATCTTGTAGTAGTAGAAGAAGAAGAGTTTGGATTTGATATCCCCTAAGGAGTCTCAAAGCGGCTAACATTCTCCTTTCCCTTCCTCCCCCACAACAAACACTCTGTGAGGTGAGTGGGGCTGAGAGACTTCAGAGAAGTGTGACTGGCCCAAGGTCACCCAGCAGCTGCATGTGGAGGAGCGGGGAAGCAAACCCGGTTCACCAGATTACGAGTCCACTGCTCTTAACCACTACACCACACTGGCTCTCCTGATTGTATCAGTGAAGTCAGCAGTGGTTTCTTCCCTGAATATATCATACATAATATATAGACAGAAAATAGTCGACTGATTGATAATATGGCCTGGTGTTCAGTTAGTCATTTGGAAGCTGGTCCTCTCTATCAGGTAGTGATTATGGGTGATGTGTGGCTGCCACCGACATCTGTTCAGCAAAGTAACTAGGGTGGTGCAACTGGTGTCCCAACACCAGCTGCAAGATTGTGGTGGAGGTGCAATATTTGCTGCCGCCAACAGAATAAATTATAATTTAAATATAATTTTCATATTTATTTCATTATTGGGGGGGGGGACCCAGAATTACCCACATGTAATTAATAAAACCATTCCAAATAGTGAAACGAGACAGAGGGCCTTCTCGGTAGCGGCACCTGCCCTGTGGAACGCCCTCCCATCAGATGTCAAGGAAATAAGACATCTGAAGACAGCCCTATTTAGGGAAATTTTTAATATTTAATGTGGTATTGTTTTTAACACTCGATTGGGAGACGCCCAGAGTGGCTGGGGGAACTCAGCCAGATGGGTGGGGTATAAATTATTATTATTATTAATCCCATTTGGGTAATTTTGATTTTTGATAATGAAATAAATATGAATGGAATCTTTAAATGTATGAAATTTGTTCACGGTTCTAACGGGACCCCTTTTTTGCTCTTCATTGTTCTAAATTATCATCCCTATGCTTCACTGGACCACAGATGCAAGGAATGGTTGTGAGACTCTGTTGCCTTGCAGCCATATTTCATATTGAGGGCTATTTTGTCTTATTTTAAAAAACCAAGTGTCAGGGGTTCAGAAGGAGAGACACAGGAGGGGGAGCAAATGGAGAGTGAGGAGGAGGAGTACGAGGGGGGCGCAGGCAGTGACAGTGGCCAGAGTTATTCCACAAGCCTCTCTAGCGAATCGGAGGACTCACAGAAGGGAGCGCCGGTGGCCAGAGCAAGGGAGATTCCAAGGGAGAAACCTCAAGAGGGAGGGGCCAGCGGGGAGTCCCTGAACAGCAGCTGGAGATCAGGGCCAGCGTCTCCACCAGAGCGCAGTGGGGAGGGGGAGTCCCAGGAGTCGGGACCAGTGTCCTCACCACCAGAGGGAGGAGAGGAGTCAGGTTTGGCAACACCCACATCAGGAAGCGGGGAAACGGTCAGAAGGAAAGTCACCGGCTGGGCGCGCGCGCCAAGTTCAAATGTACAGGAGCGCGGCACAGCGGGGAGCCCGGGAAGGGAGCCAGGTCCTAAAGCCCGCCGGAGGGAGGGGCAAGACTCAGGAGGCTCCGCGTCAGAGGAGTCCAGGAAGGAGGGAACCCCAGAGGGCAGAAGGACCCAACGCAGGAAAGAGCAGCGCAAGAGGTGGAGCCGGGCTAGAATCTTAAACTGGTGTGGGTGGAGCAGTGAGTCAGAGGGGACTTAGCCGGTCTAGCGTTAAGACGTGGGCCTGCGCGCCCAGAGCTTGGAAATGGAAACTAAACTTCAATAAAGACTTTTGTATATAATATCCACTGGGCGTTGGTCCTCTGTGAGCTGGGACCTAGCGGCAGTCCTGACACCAAGATACTCAGAAAATGAACTGATCAGATTGTGTATAGTGGAACAATCTTGCTCATCCTCCCAAAACTCCTCGATAAGCTAATAGTAAATTATTACTGAGAAAATGTGGACCTGATCCAGAGGCCTTTTTGCTGCCAAAATCCAACTTAACCACTGCAATATTAAAGCGTAGCTCTAAAATCTGCTTTCGGAAGAGGACCTGGATGCCATTACTTTATCCAGTTGTTCCAATACATTCCCCACCTTAAATTCATACCATGGGAAAAAGAAATACTTAGCAGAGCTAACTTCTTTTTCTTTGCCAAGCACTTACAGCCCTGTATTTTCAGACTATGAAATCTAATTTTCTGGAAGGGAGATTTAAGAAAATCCCTAGAGATCAGCACATTTGCATATGCAGCAACCTCTGGGTAGAGGACACGACACACAATATGTTATATGGTAAACTGTATATGTAATACCTAGGCAAAAATATTTAGAGAAATCTTTAGCATTGGTGCCACATGGTGAGCTGGTTGTCTGCAATCTGTAGCAGGTGACATTGAGAGAGGAAGGCGCTCCCCTGAGCTAGAGTCATTGAATAATAAAAATGTAGAGTTGGAAGGGACCCGAGGGTCATCTAGCCCACCCCCCTGCAATACAGGAATCATTTACCCAACATGTGGCTCGAACTCACAACCCTGAGATCAAGAGTCTCATGCTCTACCCACTGAGCTATCTGACAAATAAATTAAATTCCACGAACAACCTCCTCTGCTTCATCTAAAAAAAAAGATAGAAAACTAACTTTTAACTTGCTTTTTAAATTTCTGATTTGGCACTACACTAAATTTCTGAGGTAACTGAGGTACTATTTCTGGGTTAGTGGAGTCTGTAACCTGAAGCGTACGTAAGCTGAAGCGTATGTAACCCGAGGTACCACTGTACTTGGTTACTTTAAAGCAGATACAATGGTACCTCAGGTTACAAACACTTTGGGTTACATACTCCGCTCACCCGGAAGTAGTACCTTGGGTTAAGAACTTTACCTCAGGATGAGAACAGAAATCATGAGCTCCCGTTGCTCGATCCCTGCTCCTGCCAACCTAGCAGTTCGAAAGCACGTCAAAGTGCAAGTAGATAAATAAGTACTGCTCCGGCGGGAAGGGAAACGGCGTTTCCGTGCGCTGCTCTGGTTCGCCAGAAGCGGCTTAGTCATGCTGGCCACATGACCCGGAAGCTGTACGCCGGCTCCCTCGGCCAGTAAAGCGAGATGAGCGCCGCAACCCCAGAGTCGGCCACGACTGGACCTAATGGTCAGGGGTCCCTTTACCTTTACCTTTATGTCGGTGCAGTAATAGGAAACTATGCAACCTTGAAGTCACAGAGTTCAATCATGTTGAATTGCTGAGTGTTAAGATCTCAGCAAGACAGACCACCCGAAACTTCCTTAGTTGGATAAATAACTTATCATCCTGAAAATTTAGAATAGGTCTTCCTGCCCTTCATCCTTTGTCCAGATAGTAAAATTGCCTTTGAGTCATATTCTGCTGCATGGCAGGCTGTGCCAACAGTCTCTTTGAAAGGTGAAGGTTAGCTTTTAAAAGCTTCTTTTGAATTTCCTTGAGTATAGCATTAAAGTTTGGCACATTTCCCCAGAGGAAGTATTAATCTAGCTATGCACAATTTTGAAAGTTCAATATGTGAGAAACCAGCATGGGCGAGGAATAAAACATGACTGATAGCAAGGGAGTTACGGTGTTGAGAAAGAAAGTCACATGTATTTTGTGTGTATTTTCCCCCCTATGAGGAAATGCTGCCACATAAGGAGATCTTTAGTTTAGAAAATAGGTAGAGGACATGGCAAGAGATTATGCATGGGTGCAGAAGGGGAATAGAGAAAAGTGTTTTTCCCCTCTCCCATAATACTATCACCATCTAATGAAGCTGGATGTTGGAAGTTTCTGGACAGAGAAAAGGAAGTACTTCTATATATAGCTTGTTAAACTATGGAATTCACTCTCACAAGAGTCAATAATAGCCTTCAATGTGGGCAGCTTTAAAAGAGGATTAGACAAATTCCTGGGCGATAAGACTATCAATGGCTACTAGCCACGCTGGATATGTTCTGTCCCCATTGTTGGAAGCACATTTCCAAACACAATTCAAAGGGTTGGGGCTGACCTTTAAAGCCCTAAATGGCCTCGGCCCTGTACACCTCCA
The DNA here is from genome assembly GCF_964106915.1 of Podarcis gaigeae. Lineage (NCBI taxonomy): Eukaryota > Metazoa > Chordata > Lepidosauria > Squamata > Lacertidae > Podarcis > Podarcis gaigeae. The sequence continues at coordinate 3,610,807 of NC_139694.1, forward strand.
CCCCCATCGTTCAGCCTGGCCACTGATGTTCAGCTCCGAGGGCCTTTTGGCGGTTCCCTCACTGCAAGAAGGGAGATTACAGGGAACCACGCAGAGGACCTTCTTGGTAGTTGCACCAGTCCTGCAGAACGCCCTCCCGTCAGATGTTAAGGAGATAAAGAACTACACAACTTTTAGATGACATCCGAAGGCAGCCCTGTATAGGGAAGTTTTTAATGTTTGATTTTTTACTGTGCTTAATGTTTTTAACTTGTTGGAAGCTGTCCACAGTGGCTGGGGCAACCCAGCCAGATGAGCGTCAAACAAACAAACAAACAAAAATAGCAGTAAGCCTCTGAATACCTGTTGTTGGGAAGCACAAGCGGGAAGAGCGCTGTTGCACTCAGGTCCAGTTTGCGGGCTTCCCATCAGCATGTTGTTGACCACTGTGAGAAGATGATGTTGGACCAGATGGGCCTTTGGTATCATCCATCAGGGCTCTTGTCAAATCAAAATACAGTGGTACCTCAGGTTAAGTACTTAATTCGTTCTGCAGGTCTGTTCTTAACCTGAAACTGTTCTTAACCTGAAGGACCACTTTAGCTAATGGGGCCTCCTGCTGCTGCTGCGCCGCCTGAGCACGATTTCTGTTCTCATCCTGAAGCAAAGTTCTTAACCTGAAGCACTATTTCTGGGTTAGCGGAGTCTGTAACCTGAAGTGTCTGTAACCTGAAGCGTCTGTAACCCGAGGTACCACTGTAATGGAAAGGAGGTACAAGAGTTTATCTCAAAGCTGTCTAGTTCCCTGCATGTGAACTGGGAGCACAATCAAGGCTAATGGTACTGCTGTTTTTGCTGAAACAAACTGGAACACAGGTCAGTGGATCACAGGAGAGGCTTGTTGCAGTTTTGGCTCAGAGCCTATGCTACCTGAAGGATGTTCTCTGAGTAACACTTTAAATGCTCTGGTAGAGTGATTGGTTTTGGGTCGCATATACAATACACTGGTCACAGTCAAAGAATTTAGTGGCTCCCTCGGAACACAAGGCAGATTCATGTAAAGAAGGTGAATGCTGAGAAGCTGAGCTGTGGTCTCTGGAGGAGCTACCATGGTGAAGTGGTTGCAAGAGGTTGCATCAGGTAGATGTGACAGCAGATGCAGTAGTACTGATGCTGCACTCATAGCATATATTAACTGGGACCACAGTTGGGGAGACTGCCAGAGGTGGCCACAATATGGTGGATGGTTGTGATGAAGCCAACATTGACAGTGTAGGATGCTAAGGTGGGGTCAACAATGTCACAAAGAAAATGACAAAGGTTACTGCCAAATTGATACTGCCAAGCCTATCTAGTGGTTGAGGTAGGGGTATCCTGTCTGGATAAATCAGAAAGGTGAACTCACTAAGGAGTATCCAGTGTACATGCACGTGTGTGTGTGAATGAGAGACAGAGAAATCCCACCTGTCTGTTAATCTAAACGAATTAAGGGTTTTTTTTGTCCTGAATCCTAAGGATAGTATTTGATATAAAAGAACAAAAGGGACATATATCTTGGTGTGCCTTCCTGACAGGAGAAACATCCTGAGTTTTGTTGTTGTTGTTTAGTCATTTAGTCGTGTCTGACTCTTCGTGACCCCCTGGACCAGAGCACACCAGGCACTCCTGTCTTCCGCTGCCTCCCGCAGTTTGGCCAAACTCATGCTGGTAGCTTCGAGAACACTATCCAACCATCTTGTCCTCTGTCGTCCCCTTCTCCTTGTGCCCTCCATCTTTCCCAACATCAGGGTCTTTTCCAGAGAGTCTTCTCTTCTCCTGAGGTGGCCAAAGTCTTGGAGCCTCAGCTTCAGGATCTGTCCTTCCAGTGAGCACTCAGGGCTGATTTCCTTCAGAATGGAGAGGTTTGATCTTCTGGCAGTCCATGGGACTCTCCAGAGTCTCCTCCAACTTCTCCTGAGTTTTAGGAGAAGTCAAGCCTACCATCGCAAGTTATCTCCCTCCAACACGGAACCCAGAATCTATCCAGCATAGTAATTTGTAAGGTTGCAAATGAACACTAAATGAAAGGCATATGAAACCAAGATAAAAAAAAAACCTCTGGAGCCCAGCATCAAGGTCATCAACCTTGACTAAGCAGTGCTGTTAGTGAAGGGTCCAAGAAAGGAACTGGGATTAATAGTACCACTGGGTGGAGTAGAGGAACAGTCCTTTGCATGCCTTTCCCCAGAGCTTAGGCTCCGCTGAGACCCATGCAGAATGCCTGTGTGTGTGCTGGGATCTTATACTTTTAAAGTTATTTAGAAGCTCACTTGGTGGCTAGTTTGGCACATATAGTTGGTGGCACTGAACCTTGAGAAGCCACACGGGCACTGAGGTTTAAATCCAAGGTGGTCTTGGGCACTGATGAAACTGAAGCTGGTCTCTCAGTGGAATGACAGGAGAGGCTGTATAGCTTCTTCAGAGCCTGTTTCATACAAAGCGTGTTCTCCCTAAAATGAGAGCACGTGTTGTGGTGGGGGCCGCCAGGCCAACCCTCTGTTGCCAGGCAGTTTAATGGTTATTGCCTGAAGCAACGATTGGCTGACCGGGTTGCTGGGGCAAATTGCATGTTTCAAATTGGGTGGGTGGGACCAAAGGCTATAAATATTGGGGGCACACTGCTTTTGCTTTCTCTTTCGCAGAGTGTTTCGGATCACCCGCCTGCCCGCCCTGTGATCCGGTTGACGTTGCTGTGCCTGTCATGGGGTTGTCTGCCATTGGGGCAGGGGCCTAGTAGGAATTTTATCCATTTGGCTGATTGGCTGATGCCACTTGTTTTTTGCCTACTACTTAGCAATTCGTCACAACTTGTAAGGTTGCGGTTAGGCATTGGTTATAAAAAACTGGTGGTGGAGGGGTCAGGATAGGCTGGGCCTGCCCCTCCAATGGTGCTGGAAGGGAATTCCGTTAAAGGAATCCTGGGGCTTGCCACAATTTCGTCCAATCCCTGAAATGGGACCAGGGCCGGCAAGCCTTGGGGAGCTGGTTGGGTGAGCGGTGAGGGACTGACGCTCAGCTCAACTGATCCCCAACATTGTTTTCCCTTCACTGGCTTCCGAGGGAGTTTGGAAAGTCAGTTCTGTCCCAGGCGGGAGGACAGATAGTCATAACCAATGCCTAAGCAACCACTCACAGACTATGTATTTTAATAAAGTTGTGGCCAAAATAGTGCCAAAAACCTTAAACTAAAATTATGTGTGATTTGTGAATTATTTGAGGGGTGGCTTGGGAACCTCCACACGCAACAACACCTGGAGAGGAGAAGAGCAATTTCCACGGGGTTGCTTGGTATACCACTGACAGCAGGGACAAGGCTCTATGCTGTGTTCCTCCTTCCTAAGCAGAGAAGGCAAAGCATGACCTATAAAGCCGCAGGTATGCAACCTGCTTTTGATTTTGTGGAGAAATACAATACAGGACTCTTCACCGCTCCTTTGTGTGTGCAAGGGTTACATAAACAAGGTCTTTTGTCATGTGTTTGTGTGCTCATGCACAACCCTTCCTCTGTTTGTCTCAGCCCGCCCCCATGGCCTTGTGGTTTTCTTCTTGCTCTGCTCTTGTTTGCGGCTGAGGTTTTTGTTCAGGAACCTGCTGAGAAATGATAAGAGGCTCTGCTTGCAGGGCTCTTTCTGTTTCTTCCACACCACCCTCCAGAACGAAAACAAAATATTTGCCATTTCCAGCCTGCAACATTAATCTGAAGCCTGGAGCCCAGTAGACCTTACGGCCAAAATAAGATGAGGCTTGGGAAATCCTTGGTCATATCTCCTGATATTTTCATTTCCACCTAGAGGCAACTGCCAGGGACTTCAACAGTGTAGGGAACTAAGCAAGGCACACAGGTGACGTGTGTGCCTGTTTCATCTGCTGCCCAGGTGTTACCAGCTGGTGGACAACTGCGAGGCTCCTGATCCCCTTCTTAGCATTCATTATCTTGAAACCAGACTTGGGTGAGGCATCCCTTCAGCTAGATCAGTCTTCAGAAACCTGGCTTAGGACAACAACTCCCATCAGCCTCAGCCAACATAGCTGGGGGGGGGGGCAACAGGGTGAGGAAGGCTGATTTAAATAATCATCAATCATTTGCTACATTGGCTCCCAGTACGTTTCTGAGCACAATTCAAAGTGTTGGTGCTGACCTTGAAAGCCCTAAATGGCTTTGGCCCAGTATACTTGAAGGAACGTCTCCACCCCCATCGTTCTGCCCGGACACTGAGGTCCAGCGCTGAGGGCCTTCTGGCAGTTCCCTCCCTGCGAGAAGCAAAGCTACAGGGAACCAGGCAGAGGGCCTTTTCGGTAGTGGCGCCCGCCCTGTGGAACGCCCTCCCATCAGGCGTCAAGGAAAGAAACAACTACCTGACATTTAGAAGACATCTGAAGGCAGCCCTGTTCAGGGAAGTTTTTAATGTGTGACATTTTAATGTATTCTTAATCTTTGTGGGAAGCCGCCCAGAGTAGCTGGGGAAACCCAGCCAGATGGGCAGGGTACAAATAATAAATTATTATTATTATATTATATTATTATTATTTGCCTGCAATAATCCAGCTCTTTAGATTTTATAAGCCATCCATGCAGTGTTTTTTCTTTTACTGAAGTCTTTGGATTTGACCTTATTGATGACTAGATTATTATTATGAGCATGCATATAAATAAATATATATAATATAAAGTTGGGTGAACGATATAAATAAGCATATGCAAATTTTATAAAAGTCTGTGTTCTCCGTTGCCTTCTTTTTTGGTGATGCGTTTCCCATTTTCTTTACTTTTTTGGTGATGCAAAAGTAGCCACCCTCTTGAAAAGATTATTAAGGAATGAGACCAAGCACATACCATGCATATAGACACACTTTAAGCACTGGCAGGGGGAGGAATTATATATTATTTGGAGTCTGAGTTTAAAACCACATTGTGGAACATTTTGTTCAGTGTTTTATTTAATTTTTTTTAAAAAAGTATTTAGTTAGTCACCTGAGGCAGAAGGGGCTCATCAACCTGGGAAGGTAGCCCATCTAGGAAAAGGAAAACTCTGACCTGAATCATCCACTGCCTTGTGGGATATCTTTGGTAGAGTAAACCCTACACAAATCCAGAGAGGAGTCCCTATATATATATGGACACGGGTGGCACTGTGGGTTAAACCACAGAGCCTAGGACTTGCCGATCAGAAGGTTGGCGGTTCGAATCCCCGCGACTGGGTGAGCTCCCGTTTCTCGGTTCCTGCTCCTGCTAACCCAGCAGTTCGAAAGCACGTCAAAGTGCAAGTGGATAAATAGGTACCACTCTGGCGGGAAGGTAAATGGCATTTCCACACGCTGCTCTGGTTCGCCAGAAGCAGCTTAGTCATGCTGGCCACATGACCCGGAAGCTGTACGCCGGCTCCCTTGGCCAGTAAAGTGAGATAAGCGCCGCAACCCCAGGGTCGGCTATGACTGGACCTAATGGTCAGGGGTCCCTTTACATATATATATATATATATATATATATATATATATATATATTTGCTTTCGTAGATTTTCACGGGTACAGGAATGCAGGTTTTGGTGTCCTCGGGTGTCTTCCCGTGTAAAAGTTGGGGTGTCTAGGCGACGTTTCGACGAGGTCTCACTCGTCATCTTCAGGCTGGTGCTTTCGGCTTCTTGTTACTGGAACAGAGCGGGATCTCAATGTTTGAGTTCCTATAAATACTGTAGAGGGGGTGTGGTGTCTAGCCTCCAATGTTCTGGGCAGAGAGGAAGTTCCCAGGCTAGTGTGCCTTTTCTTCTTTTGTTCCTTAATTACTTGAGAGATACCTTGAGTGATTTCTTGAGTGATATCCTGAGTACCACTTAGGTGGGTCATTAGGTGTGGATTAGTTGCTAAAGTCTTTGTGTCTTGACCTCTTGAACTTTGTGAAGAGTTTTCCTGAGAAGATGGCTGTATTGCACTTAGTTGTGCTTTGGCTTGGCTTCGTGTATAGGGGCGAGCTGTGGTTTTGTGGCTTGTGTCAGCCAGATCTGTGTAGGGATTGCAGGGGGGTGCAGCATCTGGAGGTGCCACCATGGATTGGCTACTGGATGGTGTCAGTAATTCATCTGTGGAGAGGGTCTGGGTTTGGGTCTGGTGTGGTTGATTGGTGTTGGCGTTCTGTGTGCCTCTGGATCTGGTGTCAGTTTTTGTGGGGAGGGCTAATTTCCAGATGTCTGGCAAGCGGGATGTGTCGTCACGCTTGTTCATGTTGTGAGGGTGTTTCTCTATCTCGATGGCTTCCATGATTATTCTCTTGTGGTGATGTTCCGTGTTAAAGAGCAATTTGGAATCTGCAAAATTAATTTCGAATCTGCAAAATTAAAATAAAAGCCTCTCCTATCAGTGAAGAAATCCAGCTAAGAATCATCCCCAGAGAAAAATCATCCAGATGCCCCAAACTCTACGGCCTCCCCAAGATACACAAAGAAGGAACACCACTCAGACCAATAGTCAGCTCCATAGGCTCACCTCTACAAAATCTCGCTAAATTTCTCGCCAAGCAACTTCAGCCCTATGCAGAATCCATCTCTTCACACGTACCAAACTCCTTCCAGTTCATAGAAACAATAAAGAAGCAAAACCTACATCCTAATGACCTACTTGTGAGCTTCGATGTTGTATCTCTCTTCACACAAGTGCCCATTAATGAAGCCTTGACAGCTATTCAAAACAAATACAATCCCCCCGAATACATCTTGGACCTGACCAACCACTGCCTAACCAACACGTACTTCATCCACAATGGACAAAGATACAAACAGATAGAAGGAGCACCTATGGGATCACCCCTCTCACCGGTCATCGCAAACCTGTACATGGAACACTTTGAAACCAATGCTTTAGACAAGTCAGAACACAAACCCAAACTTTGGCTCAGATATGTTGACGACACCTTTGTAATTTGGCCACACGGGAAGGAAAAACTGGATAGCTTCCTCACACATCTCAACAACTTACACCCCAAAATACAATTCACTATGGAAATAGAAGCCAACAACCAACTTCCCTTCCTTGACGTCCTAATCTACAAAAAACCTGATGGCTCCCTAGGACACACTATCTACCAGAAAAAAACACACACCAACCGCTACTTACATGCACAATCACACCACCACCCTGCACAAATAAACTCCGTAGCCAAGACTCTCATCTCCAGAACCAAACGCCTGGCTGACAAAGACCACTTGACAACTGAGTTACAGAATCTCTCAAATGTGTTAATTGCCAATGGATACCAGCAAAACAGGATTACGAAGCTAATCCAAAAGGAAACACCCCCCAAAAACCAAGACACAGAAGAAAACAATGGCATGGCCCTCCTTCCTTATATCAAGGGCACTACAGATAAAATTAGCAAAATCCTCCATAAACACAATATCAAAACAGCCTTTTGCACCAACCAAAAAATAGCCAATATCCTCAGAAACCCCAAGGATAAAATCCAGTTGGAAAACCAAGGGATCTATGAAATACCCTGCAAAGTCTGCCCAGCCACGTACATTGGACAAACAAACAGACGAATAAATGCACGTATCGCAGAACACAAGAATGCCGTCAAAAAAGAAGAAAAAACTTCCTCTCTTTTCCAACACATGAAAGAAACAGGACACGAAATTAATTTTGCAGATTCCAAATTGCTCTTTAACACGGAACATCACCACAAGAGAATAATCATGGAAGCCATCGAGATAGAGAAACACCCTCACAACATGAACAAGCGTGACGACACATCCCGCTTGCCAGACATCTGGAAATTAGCCCTCCCCACAAAAACTGACACCAGATCCAGAGGCACACAGAACGCCAACACCAATCAACCACACCAGACCCAAACCCAGACCCTCTCCACAGATGAATTACTGACACCATCCAGTAGCCAATCCATGGTGGCACCTCCGGATGCTGCACCCCCCTGCAATCCCTACACAGATCTGGCTGACACAAGCCACAAAACCACAGCTCGCCCCTATACACGAAGCCAAGCCAAAGCACAACTAAATGCAATACAGCCATCTTCTCAGGAAAACTCTTCACAAAGTTCAAGAGGTCAAGACACAAAGACTTTAGCAACTAATCCACACCTAATGACCCACCTAAGTGGTACTCAGGATATCACTCAAGAAATCACTCAAGGTATCTCTCAAGTAATTAAGGAACAAAAGAAGAAAAGGCACACTAGCCTGGGAACTTCCTCTCTGCCCAGAACATTGGAGGCTAGACACCACACCCCCTCTACAGTATTTATAGGAACTCAAACATTGAGATCCCGCTCTGTTCCAGTAACAAGAAGCCGAAAGCACCAGCCTGAAGATGACGAGTGAGACCTCGTCGAAACGTCGCCTAGACACCCCAACTTTTACACGGGAAGACACCCGAGGACACCAAAACCTGCATATATATATATATATATATATATATATATATATATATATAATGTTCATAACTGCATATATAAACCACATGTCTCAAACCTCACAGAAAAAGTCCTGAAACCATTTTGTCCTTCCCTCCTTCCCAATTGACCTCAAATATTTCTCTTCAAGGTTAAAAGAAAATGGAAAGGCCTCCCCATTGTCTTCTCCTTCACAAATCCTGTCTTAAGGGTATGTCTGTGTATGAATAGGGTGAGCCTGTGACCTGGCTCAAGAACTAAGTATTTGTCATTACAAAAGACTGGCCAGGCTCCCCAGAGTATCCAATCAAGTGACCATTAACAGGTTACCTGCCAGACAGGAGATATACAACACACTCAGATTTCTGTTGTAGACCACCTTTTCTGTGATGTAGGTATGATGTTCGTGGGGGGGTCTTGGGTTACACCCCTTCTGTGATGTATGTATGATGTATGGAGGGGTGGTCTTGAGCTCCAGGGCAGGGAATTTAAAATGTCTATATAAGGGGGGGCACACCTTTGTTCTGGGTCCTCCTCCTTTCCTGCGGGTGAGGGGAGCACCCTGTTGCAACAGTTCAATAAAGATCAGGCTTACTAGCTTCTTTGCTTCTCAATATTCTCTGGTTGGCCTCTGTTCTTTTCTCTGACCGATGGAGAACCTACAAAGGACTCTATAAGGGCTCTTGTGTTCCCCATAGAGGAATAAGGGCAGATTTTTGTTTATTACACAAGTCAGCTGAGCAGCCCAGGACCCTCAGCAGTGCATGCCATTGTCTTCGAGACAGACAGATGCCAACAACAGTCACCAAAGCAAACAAAACCAATTCTGGCCACCATGTGTACTCTGTTTCTATTCCACATCAACCCATTCCACATTAAAATTCACATGCGACAGAAACAAGGAGGAAAGAGGTTCAGAAAAAGGTGTTGTCTTGTGGGAATGTCTCATACTGATAATATGGCAAGACCTTAAGCATCCCTATATTTCTCTTTCCCTTTGTGCTCTGTCCACCATAATTGGACTGCAAGAAGATCAAACCTCTCCTTTCTGAAGGAAACCACCCCTGAGTGCTCACTGGAAGGACAGATCCTGAAGCTGAGGCTCCAAGACTTGGGCCACCTCATGAGAAGAGAAGACTTGCTGGAAAAGACCCTGATGCTGGGAAAGATGGAGGGCGCAAGGAGAAGGGGATGACAGAGGACGAGATGGTGGGACAGTGTTCTCGAAGAGACCAGCTTGAGTTTGACCAAACTGCGGGAGGCAGTGAAAGACAGGAGTGCCTGGCGTGCTCTGGTCCAGGGGGTCACGAAGAGTCGGACACGACTAAACGACTAAACAACAACAACAAAGTTGCCTTCTCCAGCCAGATGTTTCAAAGGACAACTCCCATCATAAGCCTCAGCCAGCATGTGCTGATGGGAATTGTAGTTCAAAATATCTGTAGGGTTCTAGGTTGAAGAAGGCAGCTTTAAAGGCTACAGTTTCTATTATATATCTATTGCATTTTATAAATGTTGCAAGCTGCTTTTGGACTGCAGCCAAAATGTGGGATGTAATTAAATAAATACCTGCCCCCCCCCCAAAAAAAAATCACTGGAAAAATAAGTCATCCAAGAACTGTGGGGAAATCTGTTAATGCCAATAAAACCCACATCGTTATCTGACTGTTAAACAGATTGTGAGTGTGTTAAGGTACTGATGACTTTACGAAGTCAACAGAAATGAAAAAAATAATAATGAAAAATTACAGTGATAATGAAACTTGTTGCTGATGTCCTATACATTTCCATAAGATAAAGATCTTGATTTTTAATATGCAAGTTTCCATTGTAATTTGAATGCTGAAGCAATCAAGTTTTTCTCTTTGACATCTTCCTAACCTTTACATATTTACTGACATTAGCTCTCCAAGTCTTTGCTACCCAAAGCAATACTACGGCCAGAAATGTGATTGTAAACTAAGCCCACACTCCTATGAATACTTACTTGGGATTGGGAGTACATCCCATTGAACGAAATGGGACTTTCTTCTGAGTAAACTGCTAGCACCTTAAAGACTAATAAATGTATTATGGCAAAGATTTTCACATCTCCTCCAATGTTTCTCAGATTAAAATAGGGACATCCTAGTTCATCCCCTCCAACATTTTCACTGATGAAACTAGTGACGGCTTCTGCCATTCCCGGACTCCTCCTGGAAAATCAGGACATTTGGAGGGTACTGTTAAGTTGTGGGTGAACATATCAGACGACACAGCGATTCTTCAAACTGCTCTTGTTTATTCACAGGCCAGAACAGAACTGAACTGAAGGGTTCAGCCAGCCTGCTTCTATAGAGCTCCAGTACAACGTAACTGTAACAACTTTCTATAACTATCCAATCACTGAATGTCACTTTCGATCCCTTATTTGCATACGTGGACCTGAACTATCTACAGTATCCCCCTGCTGGCCGAGGGTCAAAACTTCAGTACATAACAGGTACTTTCATTGACTCAAGTCTATTTCATCAAATACATGATTGTGAAGAAACAGCCAGGACAGCTGCCCTGCAGCATCTGCCACCTGAGGCCATTGACTCCCTCTGCCTAATGAAAGAACCGGTGCAGCCTAAAAGCTAGAGAGCGGTAACATTTTTGATCTTCATATAACTCCCACACCCATCCAAATAGCCTGCAGACGTCAAGCCACAGGAAAATCCTTCCAATGTATTTCTTATCCATAAAAAAACTGCTGTGGCGCTAGCAATTTTTTATTTTAAAAATGTGGCCCGCGGAAAAAAGCTTGAGAACCACTACTCTACACATTCACTCAGAAGTAAGTTTCACTGATCTCAGTGGGATGCAATCCCGCTTTCGGATGACCTGTTTATTCAACATTCGTTCTGAATTGTTTCCACAGAGTTTGTAGCTAAATATACTACTCTTGCCCCCAGCAGGAGGGTGGCAAGGCCAGAGCGGTACATGCGGGTATGCAATGGAGATACCAAGATGCATCTCTTGGCTGCCATCACATGAGGCCTTTCTCCATTTAATTAGTTTTTTCTCATGCTGCACTGCATGAGATTGAAAAGCACAGGCAGATGCCCCACGGTAGGCCATTTGTTATTACAAAGCCATTTAACGGATCTCTTTGCATGAAAAGGTTTCGTTTCTCCTTTAATGCTGGTGTGTGGTGGCCAGTTCCCTGATTAACCACCCGCCTGCATCACAGCAGCCGAAGGACCTAGGCTAGCAGACACATATGCCTCTTCGCATTATGATGGCCGAGAAACCCGAAGACAGTGAATACATTTCTGTCATGCTGAGAGAAAGCAGTGTTTGCACTCACACATCTTACTCACTGAGAAAAAGCCTGAGGCTGGGAATCCTGTTTCTCATAAACCAGAGAGTCCTATAAAAGTTTTTATGTTCCTCTGGAGTGTTGGAGAAGCCTACAGTGCTTAGTTCTATGTGTGGTAAAAAATTGAGCCATGAAGGACTGGAGCAGAAATGGAAACGCTTTATTTCTTCGCCCTCAATTTTCTCTTGACCCTGTTTGGGGCCAGAGATTGAAACATGGTGGGAAATTTGAAGAAAACAAAACTTAAAAAAAAAAAATCAGGATGATGAGTAAAGTTACATTTATTGCATTTATAAGGATTTCATTACTAGCTTTTTCTCGAGAAATTTGAGCTCCTGCTTGTTTCTTTTCTTTCTTTCTTTTTATATTCATACAGTCTTGAAGTCTGATATTAGCACTATCCAATTTATGCACCCACTTGCCACAGTGCTAGCTGCTTATTTTCTGAATTTTTGCCCCTTTCCCCATGTGCAGATTTTATTACGGCATTAGCTTTCATGAATTACATCCCACTTCATCCAATGCATGGTAGGTCCAGTACAGTGCAAACCTCTGCATGCCTACTCAGAAGTAAGCCCTATTGAGGTAGGTGCGTTTAGGACTGCTGTGAGGCAGAGCAATCCTAATGTGAGGATGGGACTGGAGACAAGAAGTAGGGGATTCATTGCTGCATTTGCATCTCTGCTGGCCAGGCTGCTTCACTGGAGAATCCCCCACCTCCCCACCCCTCTGCTGGCAGCTTGGGAAATCTGAGGAGCTTTAAAGTGGACCCAGCAGATGCAAAGCATCCAGCACTGGCATCCTGTTTGGGGGCAATACCCTGTTTGAGAGCTATTAGTTACTGCTCTTGAGAGAAATGCAGTAATAGCTTCCTATTTACCAGAGGCTATTTAAGAGGAAACTATTCACCATCCCATCACCTCCTGGCAAACAGAAGGGGAAGAAATGGAGGCAGTGAGAGATTTTACTTTCATGGGCTCCATGATCACTGCAGATGGTGACAGCAGCCACGAAATTAAAAGACGCCTGCTTCTTGGGAGAAAAGCAATGACAAACCTAACAGCATCTTAAAAAGCAGAGACATCACCTTGTCGACAAAGGTCTGTACAGTTAAAGCTATGGTTTTCCCAGTAGTGATGTATGGAAGTGAGAGCTGGACCATCAAGAAGGCTGATCACCGAAGAATGGATGCTTTTGAATTCTGGTGCTGGAGGAGACTCTGGAGAGTCCCATGGACTGCAAGAAGATCAAACCTCTCCATTCTGAAGGAAATCAGCCCCGAGTGCTCATTGGAAGGACAGATCATGAAGCTGAGACTCCAAGACTTTGGGCCCCCCATGAGAAGAGAAGACTCCCTGGAAAAGACCCTGACATTGGGAAAGATGGAGGGCCCAAGGAGAAGGGGACGACAGAGGATGAGATGGTTGGACAGTGTTCTCGAAGCTACCAGCATGAGTTTGACCAAACTGCGGGAGGCAGTGGAAGACAGGAGTGCCTGGCGTGCTCTGGTCCAGGGGGTCATGAAGAGGCGGACACGACTAAACGACTAAACAACAACATGCACCATCCTAGCCTTTCAATATGTGTGTGTGTGTGTGTGTGTTTAGGAATTCAGCCTGCTAGTTTGTCACGTTGTCCATACAAAAACCAAATAGGCACAGCATAATTAAATGCAAATCCGTAACCGAATTATTAAAAGTCAGGTGTGCATAAAGCAATCTTATCACATGAATGTTCCGTATAAATTGCCTTCCTGCTGCTAATAATAAAAGAGACTGCTTTTCACATGAGCAGCCTAGCTTTACTTGCCAGTTAAAAACCAGAAACTTTTTGCAGATTGGATTAGGGGTCAAAAGGAACTAAGAGGGGAAGAAAATCCCAGAGTCTAATCGCTTTATGAATAGAGCAATCAGACAGAGAATGAGGAACAACATCTACTAACTGAGTTCTTCTAAATACAATGTCTCTGAGCATACAGAATATTCTTGTAATGGTCAAGGGCATTTGCTAAAATCTCCAGAGTAAAAGCATGTCTTTTGATAAAACATTGATATGGCAAAGTCCATCTCCAATTTGATTTATGTACAGCACAGAGTTATGCTATGTGCTTTAGAATCAATATACTCATCTACAAGTAAACATAATGTCCCAATGCATTTTTTATTTTGCCTTAGGTTTTTCCTTTTCTTTCGTCTTGTCTCTTCCTTTGCACTGCATTTCTGTTTTATTATACTGTTATACCAGCCAACATTTTTCTGATTAAAATAGGGACGCTCCGTTCAGTGGCATAGCGTGGGGGGTGCAGGGGGGCCGGCCGCACCGGGCGCAACATCTGGGGGTTAGGGGTTGGGGGCACAAATCCATGGGTTAGGGGGTGCAAATTACTTGCCTTGCCCCGGGTGCTGACAACCCACGCTACGCCACTGGCTCCGTTCCATAATGATAATTGTACTATGTATAACCCACACATATTACTGGGTTGCCCCAGCCACTTTGGGCAGCTTCCAACATATATAAAAACATAATAAAACCTTTAAGAAAAACCCTTCCCTATACAGGATTGCCTTCAGACTGCTCAGGGGTCGGATAACTCTACACCCTCCAACATTTCTCCTATTAAAATAGGGACATCCTAAGGAAAAGCGGGACATTCTGGGATCAAATCAGGAACTGGAACAGCTTCTCTAAATCAGGGATGTCCCTGGCAAATAGGGATACTTGGAGGGTCTGTGCTGTTAACCCCTTGCTTCCACTTTAGCGGCTCAACTAGCAGGAGATAACTGAAGTATCTGTAAAGCAAAATCCATCTGGACTTAGAAAGGGCTCTTTGAGTGGTGCAGTATAAAAGCATTTTCAAACATGCTGTCATATGTCCCTGACAGCCTCTGGCTCGGATCAAGCGGGGGCGAGAGGGAATATGTGCCCTAGGCAGCAGGTCGGAAGAAGTGGCAAAATAGCATCCTATGTGGGAGAGGGGCGGCAGTAGCAGTGCAGACCTTTGTCCCCCTATGTAAAAATGTGTAGATTTGGCACTCGTCAGCATGTTGCGCTCTTTTTTGTGCATACATGAATGATGAAAGAGGTTTCCAATAAACCAGAATCCAGATTTAAATTTGATTAAGGTGTATGTGAAAATGATAGTTTTTTAACCATTTAACACATGGTTTATCTTGCTTGCTTCTGGCGTTAGCTGTAGTATGAGGCAAGGTGAAGCAGCCATTTCTGATATCTTTAAAAGCAGATGAGTCGGAGACTGAAACAATTGATCTACAAGGCAAAATCCACCAAGACAGTCTTATCCCTGATTCATAGTGAGGATAAGTCATGGATGGAAATGGAACTCCTCTACCTATTCTATAGGGAACTCCCATTCTCCCTGAAGAATCTAAAAGTGTCACAAATTTCCAATCTTTAGTTGTGGCTAGGGCAAACCAGTCAGATGGGCAGCATATAAATAAAATTATTATAAAATTATTAATATTATGCAAAAGGCCCACTGAAATTAACATGCCCTTGCACATTCTCCCCTCATTTCAATGAAGCATGCAAAGGAGAACATCTTCATGTTTGTCCTCCATATTAAATTGTGTGTTCTATAAAGGTGCAATCTGGATTTTCTGCTTGAGGCACCAACATGTCCTGGATGGATCCTGTGTTCTGGTTAGGGCTGTAGAATTTCAGGTTATTCTCTCACTAGCTGCAAAATATGGTTGGAATCCCTACTGGGAGAAACCTTTGCTTAAAATTGAAGAGAATGCGAGTGTGCGAAAGCAGGAAATTCTGTCTTGGCTGATGATGATTAAAGCAATTTTCAAGGCAAGAGGAAACAAATGCCTTGAGAAATTTTAGTCAAACATTTCAGGGACTACGGCGCGTTGAGGGGGATTGCATAAAGGCACACACAAAAAGATGATTAGGTGAAATGAAGAATAAAATAGGGAGCAGCTCAGGAAAAGCAAAGCTAGGAAAACGCTGCACAGATTACAAATTACACAGCAGAAGCCAGAGCAAGGATGCAGACAGACACACAGTGGCTCTATTCGTAAAAATATTCATTGAACGGGTAGAGAGATGGGGAATCAAGAACGCACCTGATGTCCCTGTTCCCAAACTCTGAGTGTTCACTCAGGGGTACAAATAAAGTTGGTGCATGGGCTCTGTAGCCACAATCAGTAACTCTGCTTTTTGCAAAGCCCTGCCAATTGCACCAAGATGAATGCTTGGAGTGCCTTTGATACTGTTCACAGAGTATGCAAAAAGAACTAAGAAATGCAAACAGGTTATGTGTTTATAAAGAGAACCTTCAGTAAAAAGGTGGACATGAAACCCCTCAAAGAAGAAAAGCAAAAGGTTAGAGACCTCGTTGACAAGCTAATGCTAATGTGTGTGTGACATTTGTATCGCTGGAGAGAAAATGGTGTAGCGCATGAGTAGGCAAACTAAGACCCGGGGGCCGAATCCATACCAATCGCCTTCTAAATCTGGCCCGCAGAGTGTTTTTACATGAGTAAAATGTGTCCTTTTATTTAAAATGCATCTCTGGGTTATTTATGGGGCATAGGAATTCATTCATCCCCCCCCCAAATATATATATATACTCCGGCCCCCCCCACAAGGTCTGAGGGACAGTGGACCAGCCCCCTGTTGAAGAAGTTTGCTGACCACTGGTGTATTGTCTAAAATGCAGAAGACAACTTATCTTCTATAAGCAAGAGGGAGAATGTACTCTTTTTTTAACCTCCCTAGGAAATAAACTTGCATAGGGGCGAGCCAGGGATGGGGTGAATGTGTCAGATTATCAGAAATATCCTGCTACCACTGACTTATTATAGGACTGGTTTATAAAACAGGGAAATTGTGTCCTTACCTCTTTCTTTCTTTCTTTCTTTCTTTCTTTCTTTCTTTCTTTCTTTCTTTCTTTCTCTGTATTTCTCTTCTGTTCTTTCTCTCTGAAAGATGAGTTCCTCGCCAGGTGTTAACGCAATGAAGAGCTGAAGGAAGAATGGGGGGAAACCCTCCCTCTTACTCTCAAAATACTGAAAAAAGCCAGTAAAGTTCAGAAAGCCACTCAGCATTTCTGGTTTCTCCATCCCCTCCCTTCCCCTTGCACCGGAAAACAACAAAAGGGGGGGGGGGAACCCAGCTGGTTCTGGGCTGGACTCAGAGACTTTCAAGAAACCTCCAATTGGGGTCATTTGGGGCACTCTGTGGAAATCGAGTTGCTTTTGGTGTTAGTTAGAAAACTACAGGCAGAAGTTATAATGAATCCTTCTAATGGATTTCTAGTTTCTCGGTTTAATTTTCAACACACGTCAGCTTTCCTTGCTCTCTCGGACTGGCCAGAAATCACTGTGAAAGAATTAAATAATCTATTTCCTCCAACTGACTTCCTTCATCCTCTACGCGGTTCACTTTTTATTTTTGATACTGTTTCCTTCTTGGATGAAAAGAACTGAAATATGGTGTATATATACATATAGACACACCCACCCACCCACCCCCATATATGTATATATATGGTTGACTATCCGTTTTGTAGAAGTTTCCGTACGTTATTATGTATTATCTGTATTTCTTTGTTTTTCATTTGTGTTTTTTTTCCTTTTGATTGCGTATTATTATTTTCATGTGCAGTTTTACAAGTGTGTGTGTATGTGTTGTAAATAAACTCAATAAAAATAAATAAATAATCTATTTCCTCATGCATCAACAAAAACACAGAGATTCTATTCAGGTAGAGGGGTTTGCTGCATCTGTGAGGGGTGGGCCTCATTTTGTTTCTTTGGTCTTAAAAACTGAGTACTTTTTCGCAATGGTGTCCAAACTTTTCAGAGGGCCAGATTTGATGAAGTGAAGGGCTGTGGGAGCTGACCAAAGGGCCGACCAAAGTTGTTGACATTTTTAAGGATTGAAGTTGTTGAGCTTTTTTTATTCTTTTACCCCAAAATTGTTGACATTTTTTAAGGGCTGAAGTTGTTCAGCTTTTTTTAGGGTTGGAGTTGTTGAGGTTTTTTACCCCAGGAAATAAACTGCCACAGTGGCTGGATTAAACCAACCGGCAGGCCGGATTAGGCCCCCAAAATGGACTTTGGACATGCCTGCATGACTAAGGACTCAGTGAGAAGACCAAGGAACTTACTTCCCTGAAAACTGCCATTTTTGCCAGTCTTTCAGAAGAGTAATCATGCCTCTTGCAGCAAAGCCAGCGAAAAGTCTTGTAGCACAATAATTTAGCAAACTAGAGAGCCCACTTTGTCAGATACATAAAGTGTCATCAGCAGATACATACACGTAAAGTAGGGCATGTTGTACAAGAGCATGGAGAAAAAAGTTGTAAACAGTGAGGCTAAACGGCCATGGAAGCTAAGAAATAGAACATGTCTGTATCACTTTCATCATGCAAAACTTAAATGCACACAAGAGACGAAGCATGGCCAATAACACATGCTAAGACTATGAGTGCTATTTAACTTTTGACTCAGAGGAGACCTATTGAAATGAATGAACATAAGTTAGGCCCATTAATTTCAATAGATCCACGTTTAAATTGTACCCAAAGTATCTTGGGCCCCGTCTGCACTATAAAGCAGTATCACACCACTTTAAACCATCATGGCTTCCCCTCAAAAATCCTGGGAAGAGTAGTTAAGGGAGCTGAGAGTTACCATTTCCAGAGTTCCTAACAAAGAGGGTTTCACTGGTAAAAGGAATTCTGAGAATTGAAGCTCTGTGAGGGAATTGTAGCTCCGATAGCTCCCAGGATAATTTGGGGAAAGCTATGACAGTCTAAGGGACGCGGGTGGCGCTGTGGGTTAAACCACTGAGCCTCTTGGGCTTGTCGATCAGAAGGTCGGTGGTTCGAATCCCCGTGACGGGGTGAGCTCCCGTTGCTCGGTCCCTGCTCCTGCCAACTTAGCAGTTCGAAAGCACGTCAAAGTGCAAGTAGATGAATAGGTACCACTCCAGCGGGAAGGTAAATGGCGTTTCCGTGCACTTCTCTGGTCTCACCAGAAGCGGCTTAGTCATGCTGGCCACATGACCCGGAAGCTGTACTCCGGCTCCCTCGGCCAAAAAAGCAAGATGAGCGCCGCAACCCCAGAGTTAGCTACGACGGGACCTCTAATGGTCAGGGGTCCCTTTATCTTTACTTTATGATGGTTTAAAGTGGTGTGACACTGCTTTAAATGTATTGTGCGGATGAGGACTTAATCAGTCTCATGGACATCTAGACTGTTACACATTTTGAATTACTGCAGTGCAGTCGGAAAGATGGTGTTTATCACCCGTGACTGTGAAAGATCACTACGTCATTGTACTGTTTACAGTTGGGCTTTGCATGGAAATTTCACAGAACTTCTTACATGTCAAGGCCTTTTGGGCCGCACTGTTTATAGTCTCTTCCCTCCTGCCCCAAATTTTGTGAAGACTGCCATGAAAAGCTGATGCTGTCAGATTATCAAACAGAAACCATCACCTCAGAGCTTCAAAATTCTCACTTTGAATGTTCAGATGTCACATACAGGAGGGGGCAGGAGAGTCTTAGTCTCTTCTTGGACTGCCTTTCTTCCTCACAGCAGTACAACAAGCCATTTCACATCAAGAAAATGCTTTGGAGGCTCACAGGCGCCATGTTACTCTGAGGTTTGATCAAGAAGCAGCAACCCTAGGCCATGGGTGTCAATGGATGAGGGCAGCGCCCTTGGGTGAACCATAAACTCCTGACCCCCAACTTTCATTTTTAAAAAAGACAATGTTTTTAGCATTTGTAGTACCCGACATTTGAGATAATATGTACAGCCACAATTTTCATTTCTTTTGTGAGAAACTTCAACGGCAGACATATCCCTTGCTCCTCACAGCTAACCTCATTTAAAGGGGTGCAACCTTCCTCTATCCTTTCTCCACCTTTGCTTTCTTCAGACTCTGTCCCCCCCCCAAAAAATCTGCACCTTTTCCATTTTACTCCAAGCTTCCCAACAGCACTACCAGAGGAGAGAGGGAGATTTAAATCTTCAACGAGCCAAATTACAGCCAAACATCTTACTGCATTTAATGACTTTCAAAAAGATTTAGCAGAAATGCACCTCCCCATGCCCACCGCCTCAAGATCACAACCACAGCAGGTAGTAGGAGGGAACCCTTTCTCCCCCAGTCATCGCCCTGGCAAACCCCCTTCTATTGAAAATTGAAATATCCTCAGAGTCGAGCGTGGATTTCATGCTCTTTATTCAGCTCACAGTAGCGAGGAATGCAAGTTCCCCCAAAATATCTGCTTTATATACATTATTTACACAATGAGCCGCACGTGATTGGCTAATTCCGGGATTCTCCTGTAGGCCAATCAAGTTGCGGATTCACTTCCACCTGGAGCTGGATTGGGTGGCTCCAGTGGACCAATCATACTGCTGCACTGTTCTAGGACCAGTCAGACTGCTGCATTTTGAATCCTATTGTTCTAGGACAAATCAGACTGCTGCATTTTGGATCCTATTCAACTCAGTACATAACAAAAATGTGTCCTTTTATTTAAAATGCATCTCTGGGTTATTTATGGGGCATAGGAATTCATTCATCCCCCCCCCAAATATATATATATACTCCGCCCCCCCCCACAAGGTCTGAGGGACAGTGGACCAGCCCCCTGTTGAAGAAGTTTGCTGACCACTGGTGTATTGTCTAAAATGCAGAAGACAACTTATCTTCTATAAGCAAGAGGGAGAATGTACTCTTTTTTTAACCTCCCTAGGAAATAAACTTGCATAGGGGCGAGCCAGGGATGGGGTGAATGTGTCAGATTATCAGAAATATCCTGCTACCACTGACTTATTATAGGACTGGTTTATAAAACAGGGAAATTGTGTCCTTACCTCTTTCTTTCTTTCTTTCTTTCTTTCTTTCTTTCTTTCTTTCTTTCTTTCTTTCTCTGTATTTCTCTTCTGTTCTTTCTCTCTGAAAGATGAGTTCCTCGCCAGGTGTTAACGCAATGAAGAGCTGAAGGAAGAATGGGGGGAAACCCTCCCTCTTACTCTCAAAATACTGAAAAAAGCCAGTAAAGTTCAGAAAGCCACTCAGCATTTCTGGTTTCTCCATCCCCTCCCTTCCCCTTGCACCGGAAAACAACAAAAGGGGGGGGGGAACCCAGCTGGTTCTGGGCTGGACTCAGAGACTTTCAAGAAACCTCCAATTGGGGTCATTTGGGGCACTCTGTGGAAATCGAGTTGCTTTTGGTGTTAGTTAGAAAACTACAGGCAGAAGTTATAATGAATCCTTCTAATGGATTTCTAGTTTCTCGGTTTAATTTTCAACACACGTCAGCTTTCCTTGCTCTCTCGGACTGGCCAGAAATCACTGTGAAAGAATTAAATAATCTATTTCCTCCAACTGACTTCCTTCATCCTCTACGCGGTTCACTTTTTATTTTTGATACTCAGTACATAACAAAAATATAGCTCACATTGACACAAAGGAGATTTCCTCCCAGTGCAAATAGCAGTCTTGTCTCCAACTCAAGCTTTTTCCCGAAGGTTCCTTGTGAATTGAACACTTACATATTTGCATTCAAGACCACATGAGGCTTCATATCTGGTACAGAAGCCATGAGAATTCTCACCCATGTGCCATGGAAGGCTTTGGGCATTCGCTCCCAACCTTTGGGGTTATCCCACAGGATCCACAAATAACGCTCCTCCATTACTGATTTCACACCTTCTGAATTGATTAATTGGGTTGATCAGTGGGTATGCTGGAAAAATAAATAAATGTATATGAACAAATAAAGTTATATTTCATACCTTTTGGAATCAATAGCTTGGATTATTGATCGGTTGGTACAACTGAGGAAATAAACGAATTATTTTTTGCTGCTTTATTTGGTTTTGGCACACTGGCAAATTTATACAAAAGCGTGACTGAGTTCCTAATAGATTATCATCAGTATACATTTTCTCAGTTACCAAAGCCTAAAATTGCAGCATTTAACATGTGGATGTCCATGGGTTTTGGGGGGGTTAAAAGCGGGGGCCCTTGTACACAGGAAAGTTGGAAACTACTGGTTTAGGGACAGGGCCTCAAGGACAACATGAGACGACAGCCTCAGGTGGCAGGAAACACGGGAACAGCAGGTCTTGATGTCGATCTTTATTCCCTCCCTGTCCCTCATATACATCTTCGCCCACCCTTTCTATCCTGGCAGGGAATGGGACATCATTTTGCCATTTGCATCAGGTGCCAAAATGTCTTGGGCCAGCCCTACTTAGGGAACACTCCAGTCTGGGTGCTAGATTATAACTTCCTTGTTTTTCTTAAACATGGCAGAGCAAGGAACGGAAAAATAACATTACAGAATTGTTCTTTAGTCATTTAGTCGTGTCCGACTCTTCGTGACCCCCTAGACCAGAGCACGCCAGGCACTCCTGTCCTCAACTGCCTCCCGCAGTTTGGTCAAACTCATGCTGGTAGCTTCGAGAACACTGTCCCACCATCTCGTCCTCTGTCGTCCCCTTCTCCTTGTGCCCTCCATCTTTCCCAACATCAGGGTCTTTTCCAGGGAGTCTTCTCTTCTCATAAGGTGGCCAAAGTATTGGAGCCTCAGCTTCAGGATCTGTCCTACCTGTGAGCACTCAGGGCTGATTTCCTGAAGAATGGAGAGGTTTGATCTTCTTGCAGTCCATGGGACTCTCAAGAGTCTATTACAGTCTATTACAGAATATACACAGAAAATATCAGACTCTACCCGGAAACAATTAAGTCCAGTGTCAAGTACTGACTAAACTATATAACAACACTGTATGGTAAAATTAACTTTTCCCGCTACGTTTTTGTCAGTAGCCTTTTATCTTGTTGTTCCTGTTGTTTTAAAATATGGTAGTCATATGATGATTTTAGTAACACTTTTTTACATTGCCCAGGAAACTTCTAATGAAAGGTGTTTAAGACATATTATGAATATAAATAAAGTCATTAATTGGTACCTGTATGCCACTTTGTGTTATAACTATACCGTATAGTTAAACCTATGGTTTTCCCAGTAGTGATGTATGGAAGTGAGAGCTGGACCATCAAGAAGGCTGATCGCCGAAGAATGGATGCTTTTGAATTATGGTGCTGGAGGAAACTTGAGAGTCCCATGGACTGCAAGAAGATCAAACCTCTCCATTCTGAAGGAAATCAGCCCTGAGTGCTCACTGGAAGGACAGATCCTGAAGCTAAGGCTCCAAGACTTTGGCCACCTCATGAGAAGAGAAGACTCCCTGGAAAAGACCCTGATGTTGGGAAAGATGGAGGGCACAAGGAGAAGGGGATGACAGAGGATGAGATGGTGGGACAGTGTTCTCGAAGCTACCAGCATGAGTTTGACCAAACTGTGGGAGTTAGTGGAAGACAGGAATGCCTGGCGTGCTCTGGTCCAGGGGGTCACAAAGAGGTGGACACGACTAAACAACAACAACAACATGCCACTTTGTGAGTAATTTTTCTTTGAAAGAAGATTGTAAATTTGTTGAATCAATAATAAAACACAATACAGCGATTGAGTCTTGATTGCCCATTCATTATCAAGCCACATCCAAGCCTGGCGTGGCTCAAAGCGCTATCAAATTGTACAGGATGCCAATATAAATATATGTACCTCATGATGCTGAATTTCAGTGATTTATCTTCTTTGGAGTACGGTGGGGCTGCTGTGGTTTCTCACCCACACTTGGTTGGTTGCTTTCTATGAATCCCTGCCTAGGTAACCCAGAGGAAATCCGAAGCCCCCAGAAGCGACTGAGATTTCATTTCTCTGCCACCCACTCCTTCCTTGACAATGCTGCTTGCACCCCATTCTATGGTGGGAGGGGTGGGCACCGCATTGGTTTACAGGTGAGGAGACAGGGTGGCATATATTGTGGGTAAGACAGCAAATACCACAAACGTCACAGCCATGTCTGAATTGCTATGCAGCATAAGACACGTCTTTCATGTTTGTTGTAATTCGCGGAGGCAGCCAAAACATGAAGCAAAGGAAGATCATCTCAGGCAGTGAGTTCTGAGTGCCATTGAGAATGCACAGAATGAGAGTGGCATATCTGACAGACAGGGCCCAATGCACCAGGAAGTTCTCCTGCACAAGTCCCTCATGTCTCTGTTCTGACCCCTCTCCTCAGACTGTCCCTACTGAGTAAGAATCAGCCTCCTCAAGGCCTACAGTTAGCTAAGGAAAAACAAGATACTTAGCTACATGCACATATTAAGCGAACATCTATTTTGGCTCTGAGATTAGTTAAGGAAAAACAAGCTATGTAGCTGTATGCTATGTAATTAAGCAAATTATTTGTTTGGCCCCCTGTCTGATCTTTGGCTGAGTATTTTCTTCTTATCCGTCCACCCACCTAAAATAAAACCAGCCCTAAAGTGGTGGCACACTTTCATCTTCTTGTTAAAGAAGATTGACACCACAGTGGTGATATTCTTATAAAAGCTTGGGGAGATCAGGCAACAACTATTAAACAACAGTAACAGTAAAGCAGTAACAATAAGAAAGTTGCTGATCTTGACCCTGTAGCGTAGCGTGGGGGGCACAGGTGGTTTCCCCAGGCGCAAAACTGTTAGGGGTGCAAACTTTCAACACATGATGCTGCCTCAATACAGCTGCGCTCTTCTGTAACTGGGCTCCATTGAAAATGGCTTCTGCATATAAACCAGGATGTGGCCTCTCCAGAAGACGAAACGACTTCCTTTCTTATCTCTGTGGCCGAGATCTCCTGGTTGACTCAGACGCCATTAGGCAGTTGAATGCACATGTGTACTCCAAACATTTCTCTCCCACTACCTGCCTCTGTGCAGCCCCGGGCACTGGCAAACCACGCTGCGCCACTGCCTTGACCTTTGGTCCTGCTCTGGTCTGCCTCTTCTTTAAAAAAGAAAAAATCCCAACACTAGGAAATGGCCATAGCACTGCTCTTTAATTTGGGCATGACCAACTGTGCTGGCCCCAGCGGGGGGTACCGTGCGGCGTGGTCTGAGTCCGATCCTAGGTCGAGGGTAAGGAGGCTGTCCGTCAAGGGCGAAGCGGGGTCCAAGGCAAGGAGCTGGGCATGGTCAGGAGCTCTGGAAGAGCAGAACAGGTTGCCGGCAGGAACAGGTTTCCAACGACATTGCTCCCGCAACCTGAGACTGGGCTGACTGGCCTTTATCTCCTCTGAGGCATAGGGCGGTCCCGGCCCACAGGTGACTCGCCTCTCCTGGCCTTAAGGCGAGCACTCCTCCTGAGAGAACTTAGTTCCCTCCGCCTCTCTGCCCTGAGCCTCTGCAGCTCAGTAGAGGCTGGAGGGTTACTGGAACCAGAGGCAACATCGCCTTCCCCTGACAGGGCTGGGAGAGGAGCACCTGCAGGCAATGGGTCCTCGATCACCCCCAGAGCCAGAGCGGATTCAGCTGGTGTCTGCTCCTGAGGATCTGGCACAGGTGAGGGCCCTTCAGGTTCAAGCCCCTGCCCCAGCTCAGCCGGCCTTGGAGGCGGGGACTCCTGTGCAGGCTGGGATTCCTCAGGTTCAGCCTCTGAATCGGATTCCCAGGCCATGACACCAATGTATGAATTTAGCTCTTTGCCGTTTCACATCATGGTGCCACACGCAGTGCACCCTTTGCCCCTGCTTCACACACAATGGGACTGCAGGCCACAGCTCAACGGCATAGAGCTGTTTTGCACAGAATGGTAGAGTTGGAAGGGACCCCAAGGATCATCCAGTCCAACCCCCTGCAATAGCAGGAAAATGCAGCTGTCAAGCTTGCCATTATCAGTTCCATGTTCCAACCAACTGAGCTATCTCTGGTTCATTTACCAGCAACTCCAAGGTAGGGATGGGGAAAGTCTCCCTTCTGAACCTCTGGAGAGCTGCTAACAGTCAGTGTAAATAGTACTTAGCTAGAAAAGGCAATGGTCCAATTTCATATAAGACAGCTCACTACGTTTGGCTTCAAGAGACGCTTGAGCACAATGCTTCCTGTTAACCGCTGGAGGCTCGCTCCTTAATTGCCCAGTAGGAATGCCTGTAATTGAGGTTTCGGCTGCCCAGCAGAAAGAGCAAAATGCCCTATCACCAAAGAGCGTCTTGCTTCAGCATGTTGCCTATAATGTCTGCAGCTTCAAAGACAATAAGCTTTCTGCCTGAAGCCACAACACCTGACACCGGCGGCAGTTTGCAGAGAGAGCTTCAGCTGGCACACAGAGAACTGTAATGAAAAGCTTTGCAAATGAGGCTATTGCCTCACCTGTGACAAGACCGATAGTGGGGGGAAACAACCCTTGCAGAAGGCAGACAAGATGCACGGCCAGACTCAAAAAGTCAGTACTGTATAAATGAGAACGGCCACCTGGAGCACCTCCAGGCAGTTGCTGTTTTGGGGTGGGATTCAGTTGCATCACAGAAGATTCAGGCCATGCAATTAAAGATTTTATTTTATTTTTATTTTGTCTGCTGCCCCTCATCCAAAGATCTCAACATAAAAATACAGTCAAACCTCGGTTCCCGAACGCCTCCATTTTGGAATGTTTCAGCTCCCGGACGCCAAAAACCCAGAAGTAAATGCTCTGGTTTTGAACATTTTTTTTGGAAGCCGAATGTCCGACACTGCTTCCGCTTGAGTGCAGGAAGCTCTTGCAACTAATCGGAAGCTGTACCTCGGTTGTCAAACATTTCAGAAGCCGAAGGGACTTCCAGAATGGCTTATGTTCGACAACCGAGGTTTGACTGCACAAAATGAGAACATAAAATACATAAGAAAACAAAAGCGAACAAATAATTCCCCTTCCACAAACACGTTAAAAAGGCCACAGAATAATAATTAGTCAAACATCTCGTTACAGAGAAATGTTGAATGAATGCATCAGCCACCAGCCATAGCAATAAAACAACAAAATGCGGTATACAGAGAACAAAGGTAAAAAGTCAATTATATAAAATACATTTTGGGGGGTTGGGTCAATAGTCAAATAATGGGTCTTATTCTAATTGCCCCGGCTAAAAACCTTGCAACCTTTGCTGTCACCTGCATGATGGAGCCTACCTGGAAAGAACATCCGCAAGTGAGGTTCCACTCCTCCCATCGTGAAGCAGCAGTGAGAGGAAAGAAGAAGAGTTTGGATTTGATATCCCATTTTATCACTCCCCTTCAGGAGTCTCAAAGCAGCTAACATTCTCCTTTCCCTTCCTCCCCTACAACAAACACTCTGTGAGGTGAGTGGGGCTGAGAGACTTCAGAGAAATGTGACTGGCCCAAGGTCACCCAGCAGCTGCATGTGGAGGAGCGGAGACGTGAACCTGGTTCACCAGATCACGAGTCTACCGCTCTTAACCGCTACACCACACTGGCTTTCAAGTAAATTCAGTATCAAGCTGATAAAGAATATGAACCTCTGTCAGGAATAAGAATGTAAGGATTGCATTGCTGGATTAGACCAAGGTCCATAGCTTATCATCTTTTGTTTCTGACTAAGCCACGCAGGTGATGCTGTGATCTAAACCACAGAGTCTAGGGCTTGCCTATCAGAAGGTTGGCGGTTTGAATCCCCTCGATGAGGTGAGCTCCCATTGCTTGGTCCCTGCTCCTGCCAACCTAGCAGTTCGAAAGCACGTCCAAGTGCAAGTAGATAAATAGGTACCACTCCAGCAGGAAGGTAAACAGCATTTCTGTGTGCTGCTCTGGTTCGCCAGAAGTGGCTTTTTCATGCTGGCCACATGACCCAGAAGCTGTCTGTGGACAAACGCCGGCTTCCTCGGCCAGTAAAGTGAGATGAGCGCCGCAACCCCAGAGTTGTCCACCACTGGACTTAACGGTCAGGGGTCCCTTTACCGAAGCCCCATAGCAACTCACAAGCAGGACACTGGACACAGCAGCTCGCTTCCCAGCAGCCTATGAAGAGTCTTTGGAATTAGAATTAGAGCAGAGCTGGAGCATTTTTCGAGGGAATTCTTGAAATGTCGTTTTGTGCTGCTTGTTTTGCAACATTTTTCAACTTCTCCGGGAAAGGTGAGGGAGGTGATTTTGTGACCGACAGGCAGCACTATGTGAAACTCTTCTGAGAACCAAAAGAAGATATTTTCCCTGAGTTTGACTCAAGAGGGAAGTCTGTATGAATGCTCAAAATGCAGTGAGAGCCCCTCCACAACAGGCTTGTGGCTCCAATTATGCCTACCTGTGCATATATACCTTGAATACATTCTAACATTCCCCACAGAGACCTTGCTAAGATAAAAGGGGATGGTCCTATGTGTGCCAATTTTGGAAGAAAATAATGATATGTGATATATAAATACTTTTTTTAAAAA
This sequence comes from Podarcis gaigeae, assembly GCF_964106915.1. Taxonomy (NCBI): domain Eukaryota; kingdom Metazoa; phylum Chordata; class Lepidosauria; order Squamata; family Lacertidae; genus Podarcis; species Podarcis gaigeae. The sequence goes on from NC_139694.1 coordinate 3,638,880, forward strand.
AATGAAAGGTTTTATCATGTTTCCCTTTTTCACTGTATCTTTCATGGCGTAGACTCTAGGTGGCAGTATGACCTTAGCAGAACTTTTATGGTGCTCAGAATCCATCAAAATTGCTCAGAAGTCACACACCTACACCTAAAACATGTGAACTGTTTCTGCTGGTGTTACTATCAAACCAGGGTTTCGGTTATCAGCTGTGTGTCTAGGGTTAGGCCAATAATTTTCCAGCTTCTGTCTTACCTTCTGATTTTCCTTCTCCAGCCTTAAAGGGCAAGGAGGCTGCTAGGGTACCTATTAAGAATATGGTCTCGCTTAAGGCAGCTAGAGAAAGAGAGGGGACTTGGGCCTGAGGCCAAACTAAATATGCCGAAGACACATTAACCATTTCCAAATATATGTATATGTATCAATCAAAAAGACAGCCAGTTTGAGCAGAGTGGAAATGGAGCAGCTGTTTAAAACTTTGCCTTTCTCATTTTTTCTGGCCCAGATTATGTTCTTCAAACTTAGAAGCATAGAATTATAGCACTGGAAGGGACCCCAAGGGACATCTAGTCCGACCCCTTGCCGTGCAGGACTCCTGCCCACAGCCGTCCCTGGGTGGGCTTGAACCACCAACCTTGAGCTTGAAGGACATAATATGAAGCTTTCTATCCATCCCCATGCCTTGCCCCCGTGGTTGAGGGGGCCGGGGCCATGCAACGTCATTCCGCCCACTATGTTCAATACTCCCTGTGCTCATAAAATGACAGGCTTATTAGTTGAGAGCTGAGTGCAAGTCATCACCCAACAGCTTCAGCACATGCCAATTTATTTATAGCATCTTTCACTGTCCACCCAGTGAATTATGGATATCATTACAGTAGGGGAGCTGTGTTAGTTTTTATTAATAAGCTTATTAAAAGAAGCCAGTTGCACCTCTAAGGCTAACTGAAATTACTTTATTGAAAGAGCACGAGCTTTTGTAGGCAATTACTTCAGCAAATGGAACTATGAGCTGCAAGGCAGGGAATAATAATATAACACTTAAGACTGATACAATTTTACTGAGGTTTTATTGAACCGAAGGCATACCAAATTATAGCTTAGGCTGCAATCTTTACCATAGTTCGCATGAAGCCCGAAGAATTCAACAGAATTTTCTTCTGATGAGACATAGTTCGGATTGTGTTGCTAGTCTTGTTGCTGTGTGGCTACACCTGATTTTAATTGATATAACGTTTACATGCAATCTTCCTCAATTCCTAAGGAAGTAGTTAGAGACATTTCAGAAAATTCCAGGTACCAAACATGATTCTCTTTGCTTTTAGGTTGTGAGAAAAACTATACACTGGTATCTCGGGTTACATACGCCTCAGGTTCCATACGCTTCAGGTTACACACTCCGCTAACGGAGAAATAGTGCTTCAGGTTAAGAACTTTGCTTCAGGATAAGAACAGAAATCAGTCTCCAGCGGCACGGCAGCAGCAGGAGGCCCCATTAGCTAAAGTGGTGCTTCAGGTTAAAAACAGTTTCAGGTTAAGAATGACCCTCCGGAATGAATTAAGTACTTAACCCGAGGTACCACTGTACTCCTTCTTTTGGCTTTGAATGATGTAGATAAATATTTTAATTCAAAAATTATGGGGAGGAATCCAGTGTTGATCTACATCGCCATGTCAAACATTCCATCAGTTAGTTCGCATTCGTCTGTCTTGGGAGATCATGGAGGAATGTCCCTTTGGGGGTGAAGTCAAACCGTTGGAAAGTTACAGGGCCTGCTGTGGCTGCAGAGAGACATGTTTTATTGCAGGTGGGGCAGATGGAGGTGTCTGGTTGTGCAGATACAACATGGCTTCTCTTCTCTCTGCACTCCTCCCAGCGGTCATTCCTTCTCTGGTCGTGAACCGACTGTCTTTCTCCAGGCACTGTGGTCATCTGCAAGGGATTCCCACATAGCAGGGTTGACGTTGCCAGTCTTTGTGTCTCATTTGCAGAAATCTTTGTAACACGTGGGGCTACCTATGAAGGTGACCCGGAAACTGCAATTAATCCAGAATGCGGCAGCTAGACTGGTGACTGGGAGTGGCCGCCAGGACCACATAACACCGGTCCTGAGAGATCTGCATTGGCTCCCAGTATGTTTCCGAGCACAATTCAAAGTGTTGGTGCTGACCTTTCAAGCCCTAAATAGCCTCGGTCCTGTATACCTGAAGGAGTATCTCCACCCCCATTGTTCTGCCCGGACACTGAGGTCCAGCACCGAGGGCCTTCTGGCGGTTCCCTCACTGCGAGGAGTGAGGTTACAGGGAACCAGGCAGAGGGCCTTCTCAGTAGTGGCGCCCACCCTGTGGAATGCCCTCCCTTCAGATGTGAAGGAAATAAGCAGCTATCCTCTTTTTAAAAGACATCTGAAGGCAGCCCTGTTTAGGGAAGTTTTTAATATTTAATGCTGTATTGTTTTTAACACTTGATTGGAAGCCGCCCAGAGTGGCTGGGGAAACTCAGCCAGATGGGCGGGGTATAAATAATAAATTATTATTATTATTATTATTATTATTATTATTATTATTATTACTACTACTACTACTACCCACGGGCCTGGTGCCTGAGCCCAGCTCCCCACAGAGCACATCCTTGGGGATCCCGCTATCTTCCATTCTTTGGACATGAACAAGCCGTCACAAAGTGGCCATCCTTGAACACATGGACGTCAAAGGGAGATTGCAATATAAAACTGCTGAATTGTACTTGATCAAGAAGGTCAATACCACCTCCTGTTGCTTAAATTAGGAGAAGCGTTTTGGTTTTGTTTTCATCACACTACTTCTGTTAATTAGTTGACCAATGCCATGATCTCTGCGTAATAACCAGTAGCTGTTTTGTGAATGGTCATTGTTAATAACAGAATTATCACTGTCTGTAATTTCTGCATTTCATTTCCCTCTGAACTTTCCCCATGACCCCCATATGTGTATTGGCATCTAGACTTTTTGTTGATAATTTGTCATACTGACATGTCACACAAACTGATACAAACCATGGGTGTCTGCGGCTATCTGTGAACATTTGGAATGATCTCTGTGTAGCATGCCTTTAGTTAAAATAGCAGTGAAAAGTTAAAACAGGCCAAACGAAAACAAAGTCACATAGGGAGGGAAAATGGATTTAAAAGTCAGCGTCTTCCTTTGAAGATGGAGAGGCCAGACATTTGAGATCATTTCATTGCCCACTTTCTCATGGTGAAATCTCCTGTGCTGAGACCAGACATGATGTCAGTTTTGACAACATACCTTGCTGTCAACTTAAGGAAAGCTGCTACTAAAAGAAGTGTACACATGTATATAATGGGCAAGCAATGTATTAATGCAGAGGTGTTACAGCAAAAATGCAGCAGTTTCTCTTCCCACCCCCAAGAACAGGAGTTGTGATCTTGTGGAGGTTTTCTGTTCCCATGTTATGCTGCTCATGTAAATAAGCCACTTAGGAACAGCTATTTTCACTCATTCCCTTAAGGGCAGGTTTACACTGTAATTTTAAACCAATTTCAAACCTTTTAATTATGGGGGAAATGGATTGAGGATTAAATGTGTAGATTTCAATCTGAACCTCCTATCCTACATGTGTGGGAGAAATGCAGAAGAAATATAGTTGTGGAGCTTTCTTAGCAAAGTAAAAACACTTTTTTGCAGCTTATTAAAGCTTAGGAATTAGGCAATTACACCTTTCTGTCTGTCCTTTTCACTTGTCTGCCGATCTTCCCCTTCTCAACCCCCGTTGCAGAGAATGAACCACATGTTTTTGTAAGATTAACTGAAAAGACGATTTACTTACATTTCAATGCGGGCAGCAAATATAGCAAAGTGGTATGCAGAAAAATATTTCTACGTTACAGTAAAATAAAAGTTGGTAGTCTTGGCTAACATGACTGAAAGTAGGAGCTTTAGCTATGGGTGTCGGGTCAGCTTGAAGGCATGGTGGAAAGAGAGAATTTCCTGACAGGCAGAAGGAAATATCAAGGATTCCTTTGTTACATAGTTCCTGGCCATAGGAGGCAAAGGAAGTGACCATACACAGAGGGTCCTTTGTAGGAAGCTCAAGATCTGTCTGTGCACTAGCCCTGTGCTTGTCTAGCAAAACACGCATTTGTGATTTTGGCTGCAAACCCCACCATAGTGTTATTAATGTTTTTTATGAGATACCCTGGGACCATTAAGGTATGTGTGGTACTCATTAGCAGCTTAAAACACAGTGAGGTCATTGAATGCATTTCAAGTTGCACATGCACTTGCTGGACATACCAAAATGGCGGCAGGTGTTAGAATTCCTGCTCCATGATAGCAGTCATGGGATTGTTGTCTTTCACATGACAGTATATGTTTTGACTCCACAGTGTGGGAAGTGATGGAGACAGGATGTTTGTGTTACTGTGTGCCGTGAAGTGGGTCTATTGTCCTTTGTTCTTTCTCTTTGCTGTCTGATGTCAGAGAGAGAGGGAGCCATGTTGTAGTGCTCCGTGTGTGTTTATATGTAAAGTAGTTTAGCCAAAATGCTGAGTTGCTGAGGTCTGTCACCCATGATGCGCAAACTCTGTGGATCCCTAAGTGTGCCGGTGTCGGTTGGCATTGGTCGCTGTGATGTTTGGGCTGAAAAAAGCTTCTGAAGCTCCTGAACGATTGACCAGGAGGGAGAGAACATGCCAGTCGGGCATGTGTCTCTGCCAGGGTCCTACTCGAGTGTAGGCTGAACTCCTGACAGCAGGGTATCTTTACTTAATACACATCACCCAATTTTATCCCCTATGCCTGCCACCCACCCTATTCAAGGAACCTGGCCTCTGCACATGCACAACAATGTTCTGACCTGTACAAATCCTAGCTTAACTGCGGCTTGCATTTCAAGTAGGAGGGAAGCTGGTTTGAGGGAAAACGCATAAAACAGGAGTATTTTTCAAGAAGCTATAGGATACAGGGGGATTGTGGCCAATGCCATGTGCACTTGGCTTCAAACACCATTGGTGGGAGTGCACTGGAGCCAGAATAAAGGGTATGCAGCCTTAGTGAAGAGGGGATTTATAAACTGAAATTATCAACCAGTCCTGCCAGCGGCATTAATTTTTCAGACGGGCTATACATCTCTAAGGAAGAAACCTCAGCACACTCATAAAAGTACTATTTCCCCTAGTTTTGTCATTTAAGGTGGTTTCAAACTGGTTTAGAATCTGTAGATAAGTCTTGAAACCACTGGCCTTCTGTTGAGAGTTCTTCTTTTAAAGTCCTTGTAATTATACAGATCTGGGATTATATCCTGTTTATGACAATTCTGCAATGCTTAGACACAGAACTTAGGGGCATTGTATCTTTCCTTCTATACCACCATCCTCCCCCTGGGAGATCACCTTCGGACATTCAGCAATAAGGGAATGAAAGGAGAAAGAAAATATAGATAGTGAAGGTAGCGGAAAGAAATTCCATCTTGCAGCAGTCATAGAGACACCCAGGGGCCAAACACTTAGGTTATTTTCTTTTTTTAATCTTTTTTGCACAAAAAGAACAAATGCAACATGCTTACAAGCCACAAGGGCTGGCTAATAAAAGTATCTCAATGCAGACATGCCATCATTGCAAAGATGAAAATATTATTCAGTAACAAGCAAAAGGGGTATAATATCTAGAGTCAAGAGAGGGTTCTAGCCTCTCCAGTCATGCTGCTAGCCATTCAGTCTTTCGCCCCTTTTTCTCAAAATATGCCAAAGAGGGTCAGGAAGACACAACACAAGCAAGCAGAAACAGTTTAATACACATAGGGTCCTGTCATCTCCCCAAGTGGTGTCCACAAGAACTTCATAATCCCTCATGCGCCCCCCCCCTCAGCCGCCATATAATCTAGTATCTGGCTGAAGCTAAGCTTTTGATCTATGTCACACAAACGATTTGGCTTTGTCCTTCGCAAAATCCTTTCCAACTTCTGGGGCCCCATGAACCCAGCACCCAACCGGACCACCTGTGCCACCCACAGCGGAACATGCAAGGATCCATATATATGCAGGCCAGCTGATGCTCCGTGCAAAGGTTTGTGGAGGAGGCCATTAACAGGGGAAAGGGGAATAGAGCAAAACTCTTCTGCCCCTTCCTAAACCCACCAATAGGGGAAAGCTATGTTATAAGAATTCTAAGGTCTCAAATATAGAACAAATGTTCATAAACATACAGGGCAAACACATACGTAAGTATATAAACCACGTGTCTGAAATAGTACAGGAGAGCAAGCCTGAAGCCATTTTGACTCTCCCAAATTGACCTCAAATATTTCCCTGCAAGGAGGAAGGAAATGGAAAAAGCTTTCCAATTGTCACTGGACTGTAGGGACTTACACATCCCTGCAAATAGAGTCTGGCAAGTATCTGTTAAGCTGAGCGGAACTATCAATATGTGTGAGAGATTCAGAAACTACCATATCAAAGGAATGGCCAAGCTACCCGGAAAAGGCATTATCAGGTATCCTGGCAGACAGGAGAGAAGCAACACTCTCAAATTTCTGTGGGAGACCACCTCCTTCTATGATGTAGGTATGTTGGTTTTTTGGGGGGGGGGGTCTTGGGTTACAGGGGGGTCAATTTCAAAAGTCTTTATAGGGGCTTCCCACCACAACTGGGGTTTCTCCTACCTCCTTGCAAGGAGGGGAGCGAACTCTGTTAAACAGAAAAATAAAGATCTGCCTTGCTTTCTATGGATCTTGCCTCCATCCTTTCATCTGACTGATCATGGACTTAGGGGACTCGGTCCCTTGGGGAGCTGGGCAGCAAAAGCCAAACCCCCTATTTTTTCTGTAATAGCTACACACAGGGAGGGCAGCCCTTCTCATATCAGGTTGGCGGGACAACACAAATGGGGTGTGCGTGCATGGAATCACCCCTTGAAAAGTCGAGCGTGCATCTTCTTGCCTTGTCTGGTGTAGGGAGGAAGGCATGTTCCACGGGGGGAGCATTAAATCCCCCTTCCAACCTCATAGCTTGAGAACACCTGGGGTGAGCAACCACTTGGCTGTCCCTGTAAGCAGTCTTCACTTGATAGGACCATCAGGCTATCCTTGGGACTTGCCCTGTAAGCAGCCTTCTTGCTTCTTTTAAATCTGCAGGCCCTTCTCCTCCTGGCCTTCATCCTTTACTTCTTTCCCCGGCAAAGCGGAAGCTAGCATCAGATCCAATGCTGGGAAGTTTCGGGAGCGGGTCTAAAAGGGCGGAGGGAAAGTAGTTGGCAACGGAGTTACTTCCTGTCTATTTCAATATCAAAAGGTTTCACGTCCCATCAGCTGTACAGCAGCAGAGCTTTTTGGAGGGGTGAAAGTCCATCAGAAAAGCAAGCTCAACTGTTCATCATTTCACAATGTCCTGGTCAAGGCCTTTCCTTTCCCAGAGCCAGAGATAAAATGGTTGTTTCTGGGCTGTGAGATTTCCATGCTATCCTGCCATTGATCCATAGCTGTCAACTTACAGATTTGAAAATAAGGGACCAGCAGCCTCGAAAATAAGGGATTTTCCGGGCACAGGTATGTTCAACTTCTGAGCCCCTCCGAGCCAAAGGCAGAAAGCCCAGCCAGCAGCCAAATGAAGCCTCATCAATAAGGGACAGCAGCGGGACATGGCACTGGGATAAGGGAGTGTCCCGCCAAATAAGGGACACTTGACAGCTATGCATTGATCTCAGGCAGAATTGCACCTGACCTGGCCTTGCACTTTTTCTGTGTGTATGTTCTGTTTTGTTCCATTGACATTAGTGCATGTGACTTAAGCCTTCTACATACATCATTTGCATGAAGGGATATCATGCAATTATCAGGAACACTTAAACATGTTTGTCTGTTTGTTTTCCAGAGAACTGAAGGCTGCTTGCAAAATAGTGCATAAACAGACAAACAAACAATGTCTCATCTCTCCTCAGCCTTTTTTTTTTTTAACTTAACATTTTAAAAGGTGCATGGAATTTGAATGAGGAGAGTTATGTTACCCATCTCTAATGACATGATAGGCAATAACAGACAGATGCTATTGATTAACATTTGTGTGGCTTTGATCAGAACTGCAGCAGGGGCAAAGGCTTACTCTCTGTCCGCCACATCATGGGTCAGATCCTGCTTCTTCCCTGCATCGGATATTGGTTAAAGAAAAATCAATGACCACAACAGCAAGCTACGTGGCAAACCTCATGTCTCGCTGTAGCAGCGTTTCACACTTCTCCCTGCCCTAATGCCAGAGCAATGCTTTTCAAAGGGTTTTTGACATCTGTTTTCATTAAAATAATAAACAACACAACGGCGGGTATCTAGAAAAGATTTTAAATGGTGCAGTGTTAACCCCTCACCAACACTGCCCTGTGATCTAAAAATCATTTTCTTACTTTTTAAACTATTTTGCAGTAGATCTGCTGTTAGTTATTTGGGGCATCCTTTTGTTTGTGAAAAGTGATGGCTGAATAAATACCGTATTTTTTGCTGTATAAGACTCACTTTTTCCCTTCTAAAAAGTAAGGGGAAATGTGTGTACGTCTTATGGAGCGAATGCAGGCTGCGCAGCTATCCCAGAAGCCAGAACAGCAAGAGGGATTGCTGCTTTCGCTGCGCAGCGATCCCTCTTGCTGTTCTGGCTTCTGAGATTCAGATTTTTTTTTTCTTGTTTTCCTCCTCCAAAAACTAGGTGCGTCTTGTGGTCTGGTGCGTCTTATAGAGCGAAAAATACGTTAACTAGCATTCCTGGGCTGGTTCGTATTGCAACTTTAGCTGTTTAGGGAGGGCATGGCTTTGAAAATGTTACATCTGTCCCAGGCCTCATCAGGAGGAAAGGTCTGTTGGCATTGCTGGACGTTCAGCGATGGCAGAGCGTAAAATTCTCTTTTGGGTCCCCACCCCACTCAAGCCTTGCTAGAATAAAATAAAACCAAACGCCCAGAGGAGCAGAGCAGGTGAGAACAGAAAGCAGATGGAGTGACTTACTCTTCGTTTCAGGCAGGTCAAAGCAAGGATGGAGACTAGAATAACAAGGAAGGCTATCAGCCCCAGAGTGATCTTCTCAGCTGCTCTGGGCTGCACAAGGGCGATCCGGGCACCTGCAAGGCAAGACTGCAATTAAATAATCTGGAGAGGATTAAAAGGACCAGAAAGCATCAAAACTTGGGGTTCACTTAGTTGCTGGAAACAGACAATATTTTTTAAAAAAGAAGATGGAGGTGGAACAGAAGACCCTTTGTTTAACAGAGGGTACCTGCTTGCTTTTTTCTATCCAGCTATTGTCTCTGAGCAGAGGTTTTCAGAGGAATTTGAAGAACCATGAAAGCCTATTCATCAGAGGCAATAGTTGGATAATGAATATGTTCAGCAATGGTGGCTGGGGGAAAACTAACAGGAGATGGAGACTGAAGACTGGTTGTCAGTGGCTGTACCACATTCTGTTCTGGAATCAATGGAGACAGACTACTTGTTTTTTTCCTAGTCCACACACAGTCTTGATCAATTACATATAGATCCTATAAATGTAGGACGCGGGTGATGCTGTGGTCTAAACCACTGAGCCTCTTGGGCTTGCCAATCAGAAGGTCGGCAGTTCAAATCCCTGTGACAGAATAAGCTCCCATTGCTCTGTCCCAGCTCCTGCCAACCTAGCAGTTCGAAAGCACGCCAGTGCAAGAAGATAAATAGGTTCCACTGTGGCGGAAAGGTAAACGGCATTTCCATGCGCTCTGGTTTCTGTCATTGTGTCCTGTTGCGCCAGAAGCGGTTTAGTCATGCTGGCCACATGACCTGGAAAGCTTTTTGTGGACAAACACTGATTCCCTTGGCCTGAAAGCGAGATGAGTACTACAACCCCATAGTCGCCTTTGACTAGACTTAACCTACCTAGATCATATATCATTTTCAGGCTGCTTTTATGGAGTTGCTGGGTTTAGCTTCTTTTTATGAGCACGTTGTTTTATTGTCTTTAAAACAGTTTACTATAAGCTGCCCTGTTAATTTGATCGGAGTACAGTGGTACCTCAGGTTACATATGCTTCAGGTTACAGACCCCGCTAACCCAGAAATAGTGCTTCAGGTTAAGAACTTTGCTTCAGGATGAGAACAGAAATCATGCTCCAGCAGCACGGCGGCAGCAGGAGGCCCCATTAGCTAAAGTGGTGCTTCAGGTTAAGAACAGTTTCAAGTTAAGAACGGACCTCTGGAACGAATTAAGTATTTAACCCAAGGTACCACTGTACCGGGCACAGATTTCAGCAATGACAAATGAAAGAATTAATAGCATATAAGCAAATTAATAATGTACCTGCAATTTCAAGGTGGTACTGCACCGATCCTGACATCCCATCTGGGCCATGGACACTGCATTCCCAGGTACCTGTATCATTGGGCAACACCTGAGGAAACTCCAGGGTCGAGCCTTGGCTTAGGAGCCCAAAACTCGTGGAGGCAGCCTCAGGCCAAGACATGTTTGTGGGATTCAAACCGAGGTACTTCCACGTAAAATGCTCCTTTCCTGTGTGGGAGCTGAGATTGCAGGTGAGAAGCAGGCGAGATCCCTCCATGATGATTCCCTCAGTGCTCGGGGTGACTGAATGGAAAGAAAGAAACAGAAGCTACTCCTTTCTCTATCCTCTATCACCTGCCTCTCTCATATCCTCCCTCTATTCCTGGCCCCATTCATTAAACATGACACCTCTTACTTCTAGGGCTGTCAAATCAGTTTTCACCTGGCAGATCACCTGACTTTTAACCAATTAACTGATGAACATGAATCTAATTCATTTTTTCATGACCCCCAAAACCTCACTGCCAATGAATTTTGGAAATGTGGAGGGGAAAGTAAAGCAAAAGGGAAGGTGAGTTTATTTGACCAAAGCTCTCCCTAGTTATTAGAAGTACAGTAAATGCCATTTAAAATATTTTCTTTCCTATTCTGTGTTGTTGCAACATGGCAAAACCAAAACAACATCGGAAACCACACAAGCCTGCCCTCAACTTACAGAATTCCTGACATTACAGCCGCCACCACTCTGGATTCACCAACCAGAGCTTTGGTGGATTAAACTAGACCAGGCACGTCCAACAGGTAGATTGTGATCTACCAGTAGATCACTGGACGTCTGTGGTAGATCACTGGTAGATCACTGGCTCCTCCCAAAGAAGCCCAAGAACTCTGGCTCCCCCCAAAAAAGCTAAACATTTTAGCCCTGCAGCCCATAAACAAAAGCTCAATAACTTTGACCTGAACCCCACAAAAAGGGGGTAGATTACTGCCAGTTTTTAACTCGTGTGAGCAGTCTCTTGGGAGTTGGCCACCTCTGATCTAGACTGAATAGCTATGATTTGAATGACATCTAGATGGGATTCCTGCAATAAGAACATCATGGGATAACCTTTTAAGCTGCCTTTTCAGAAAGGACAAGCGCACTCCCCAGACAAGGAGATCACCCCCTCACTTGCCTTCTCCCCCCCAACCCATTGCTGGACTCCACTGTCATTTTTCTTTCAGAGGTTTTAACATGTGGGACACAACTCACCAACCTAGAAATCTACTTTGCTCTTTCTGTGTCTCCCACTCCTCACAAAATAAAGAAACACAGTGGTACCTCGGGTTAAGTACTTAATTCGTTCCGGAGGTCCATTCTTAACCTGAAACTGTTCTTAACCTGAGGTACCACTTTGGCTAATGGGGCCTCCTGCTGCTGCTGCACGATTTCTGTTCTCATCCTGAAGCAAAGTTCTTAACCCGAGGTACTATTTCTGGGTTAGTGGAGTCTGTAACCTGAAGCGTATGTAACCCGAGGTACCACTGTAAATAAATTCTGGTTCCGCCCCCGCTCCTCACCTGTCATTACTGCCAGTGTGATGTTCTTCGTGATGTTTGTTCCTTGAATGGCGATCTCACAGGTGTACCAACCTGCATCATCAAGACCCACCGCAGGAAGATGGAGGGTAAAATTTCTGTTGCTTCCATTACTGAGGGTGGTTATTGCCTTTGGTTCTCTCCTTGCTGCGTAGCTCCAACGTGCTGCCACCCTGGAAATGCCGTAGTCCATGGGATTGTCGTTCAGGAGGCAGGGCAGGTGGGCATCAGATCCTGCTGCAACATAGACTACAGATACGGCTGGCTCAGCAAATCCTGGGTTGGGGGGGGAGACATGATATTGTGTGAATCAGGCCCAGACAGAGGGGGGGGGGCATATGGGCCACTTGGCCCAGGCCTCCGATTCCAAAGGGGGCCTCAGTCAGCATATTTATCTATATTTTCCATTTTGTCTTTATATGGAGAAACGGTTCAAGCCTTGAAATAAAATTATTTGTCAGCATAACTTTTGTGAAAATTATTTCTATACTTATTTATAAGACTTCAGTTATCCCCAGGGTAAAAAAAAAGAGGGGGCACATTAACTACCTGGCCAGGGCCTTTGCCTGGCTCTGCGAATCCCACAAAATACACCAAGGGCAGCAGGAATTTAGAATGGAAATGTGTTCTGATTCTTAAGAGAATATATATTTATTGTATTTTTTGTCGTCAGAGGAAGCACTCTATGGTTGGGGAAACAGGAAAAGCAAAAGGCAAATCTTACCTATGACTTTCAGGTTGTACGTGGCATAAATTTTCTCCCCATCTGCAAAGGTGAGTTCACAGACCCAGGGCCCAGAATCACTCCTGAATGATCTGGAGATAACCAGAGTCTGGTTCAGGGAGCAGAACCGACCAGAGTTGGCAATGAGAAGACCTCCATGGAACCAGCGTATCTCTTGGGGGTTTTCTGGATGTGTGGAGTTGCAGGTTAACTGGATAGGTTCAGACTCAATCAGGGGACCGGGAGAATCAGGAGTCACTGAAGGAAAAGGAGAATCATACACTGATGTGCATATCACAAGATATGACTTTCATCATATAGCTAACATCTCCATCTGTTCCTTTCTGGAGAAAGCAGTCAAGTCCAAGGGGCATAGCGGATGAAATGGTGCAGTCACCTTTTCTTTGCAAGAGGGGGTGAATTCTGCCTCATTCACATATCAAATGAGGATTGGTGAGGGGAGTCAAACCATTCTGCAAGGGCATTATTAAGGGGTAGTTGACAGGGCCTGACCCAGCTCCAAGTCTCTTGTCATGTCCCTCTATTTTTAGAGACTTGAACAACAACAGATAATTAGTTTCAGGTAGGGATGGAACAGTTGTTAGATTCAGTTTGCATTCAAAGGTCAATTTATAAAAAACCAACATTTTCCAAAATAATATGAGAACCGAAACACAGCCATCCTTTGAAGTTTGCCCTTATCTGAATTTTGTCAAACAGTGTTTGCAAAATTCATTCTGTTAGGGACAAGCGTGCATACAAATTAGTGAAGAAGATGTGCAAAAATGCATTCATCATGCAAAAAAAGACTTTTATTGGAAGAAACTGCCAGTGGATTATTTTTTTTAATGCAAATCGCTGCAAAAAGGTAGAGAATTGAATCTAAGATTTGAAAAATGAGAATCAAAGAGGACTGAAATTGACAGATCCTTCCATCCATTACTTACCAGCGTGGGTGTGTTTTCTGCAAAGTGTAGCGCCAGTGACACTTGAGCCATCCACCATCATAATTTGCCCAGAACCATCTGCCAATTTATGCCAACTTGCCTCACAGGCCAGCACCGCAAGTGCAGCAACGCCCCTGCCATCCCCTCCCCTCTTTACACTCCATCTCTTGAAGAACTTTTCTCCCAGCCCACCTCCGATGCTGGAAGTGAGTAGGGCTTAGAAAAATGGCTTAAAGCTACTGAGGGCAGCGAGGGAAGGGTTTGGCTACCCTCGCCCATGCTCTCCCTTCCACATTCCAAAGCAGCTCTTCAGATAGCTTGCTTGACAGAATCTGGCTACCGTATTTCCTGCAGCTGCTGCCAGCTGTCAGATTTACCTACCTGACACCACGCCAAGCTCCACCTGGCAGCGCAACACCTCTTTGGCAAATTTCACCACGGCCACATAGGTTCCTGCGTCCTCTTTCCGCAGCGGCTCAATCCTGAGCGAAAAATTCCCACGGATGAAGCCAGGGTCCCAGACGGTTGCTCGGTGCATCGTGGAGCGGGCCATTTTCTTGACGCCGCTTGGCTCCACCATGAGCACCAAGTGGCGGTTCCTGTGGGAGCTGGGGAAAATGCAGGAGGAGGAAACTCAACTGTTAAGTGCTGGATGAGTGGGGTGGGAGCCCAGAAAGGGGATACAGGAGAGAGGTGGGGGTAGGTGGAATGGAGGGAGTTGAGGGGAAGGAAGAGGAAGTGGTAAATAAAAGTACCGTATTTTTCGCTCTATAGGACGCACCTTTTCCCCTCCAAAAATGAAGGGGAAATGTGTGTGCGTCCTATGGAGCGAATGCAGGCTCCTTGGCTTCAGTGATAGCAACGCGAAGCCTCTGAAGCGCAGAGGGAGCGCTCCCTCCCTTGCTGAAGCCTGGAGACCAAGAGGGGTCAGTGCGCACCGACCCCTCTCACTCTCCAGGCTTCAGGGATAGCCGCCTGAAGCCTCTGGAGTGCAGCGGGAACTCGAGCTGCACTCCAAAGGCTTCGGGTTCCTTTTGCTGAAGCCGGGAGAGCAAGATTCCATTTCTCCTGCTGCTTTGCTGAAGGGGCGCTGAGGGAGATTTTTTTTTTCTTGTTCTTGTTCTCCCCCTCTAAAACAAGGTGTGTCCTATGGTCGGGTGCGTCCTATAGAGCAAAAAATACGGCAATTGAAAGCCCCCTCTCCCCCCCCCAACCCTGAGTGCATTGAAATGGGTGTCTTACCTTTCTCCATGATGCACCCAGCGAAGAGCTAATCCCTTGTACAGCTGCCTGAAGCTGCTCTTCATCCTCCGACGACTCAGGTGACAAGGAAGCAAAGCTCGCCCACCTTCTTCAGCCCACACCCTACATGCTTCTCCTGGTGCACAAGGAACATTTTGGGCTGCGAGAAGATTGTGGGGCCAATCAAGGAAAAGATGAGGTTACAAACATGTCCGAGAGGACGATATCTCTCAGCCTAGCCTATGCCACCCAGGTCTCTTGCCGTGATAAAATGGAGGGAGTGAAATTAGGGTCTGGAAGGGGTGGGTCTTTGTTGCTTAAGAGCATGGAGCAGAGATGGAGAGTGGACCTCCTGGAAGAGCTCAGGTGCACAAAAAGCTGAAGCAAAGCGTACATCAACCACTAACCCCACCCTGCCTTCAGGTATCCTGGGCCACTCCTCTCTTTCCTTACCAATAGTCAGTTGCAGACTGAGGACAATAGTCCAGAAGAATAGTAAAGTCATAGTGGTGTCACAGGGACAAGTGGGTGAGTGCCCTCGAGCTTCTCCTCTTCCTCCTCTGGCTGAAAAGGGAAGGGTTTGTAAGGGGAGCTGCAGACTGGACCACACAAGAACCTGAGGATAAGGAAATGGAGGTGGATCTCTGATCAAAGACTTCTGTAGTTGCCCTTATATTGCAGGTGGGCTGCTGGTTTCCTGGCGGCGCTGCAGTGAGCGACGTCACAGCCAAGAAATCAGCCCCAGGCTGAGCCATGTGCAGGAAGGCAGCCGAGTGAGTTCTAGAAAGCAACTTGCAATGGAAACTGTTTCCATCTCATTCGGTCCACTCAGTAACCGTTGTTTTTCTTCACGGTTTTGCTCGCAGTGGAAAATGTACATAGGGCCAGTTTCTCAGGAAGTGCCCTGGATGTTTTTCTTTGATCTCTCCCCTTTCATCGCATGGTTTCTTTGGTGCTCTTCTTTCATCTTTTCCCTTTTATGGTACGGTTTCTTTATCTTGGTTAAGTCAAAACGTGGCGGTGCTGGTGATGCTTTGAGAATGTGGAGATGCTGATGCTGCTGGACCACATGTAGGTGGACACCAAGGAGGTTCTGACCAGGTCTGGATCAGCTAACTTCCCCCAACCTTGGGCCCACAAGATGGTCTGGACTACCAGTCCCATCAGCCCCTGACAGCACATCCTGCACTGCAGCCCAAAACACCTGGAGGGATCCAGGTTAGAGAAGGCCAGTCTTGAAGAACAATTCCTCAAGAGGCAGCTTGGCAGTGTCCATTAAGAATGTGCAGGAGAGGGCAATATAAGTGGAGTTGCATGAAAGGCACCATGTGGACTATACATTTACAGCAGTATCATACCATTTTAAACAGTCATGGCTTGCCCCAGAGAATCCTGGGAACTACAGTTGGTTAACGGTGATGAGGGTTGTTAGGCGGGGCCAGCCCAAGAAATTTCGGCGTCTGAGGTGGACCCCAAAATGGCACCGGGGAAGAAAGGGTGAGGGAAGATCTATGCCAGGAACGGGGAGGGGGGTGGAGAGAAAGATGGACATCAGGATCTGAAGTCCCTGTGGATCCTGCCGCCTGAGGCAGTCACCTCATCTTGCCTCCTGGGTGGGCTGGCCCTGTTCTTAGGAGACGCCTATTTCCCTTACAGAGCTACAACTCCCAAAGTTGTTTAACAAGCAATTACTCTTCCCAGGGAACTCTGGAAATTGTAGCTCTGTGTGGGGAATAAAATGTAAAGGGAACCTTGACTATTAGATCCAGTCGTGACCAACTCTGGGGTTGTGGCGCTCATCTCGCTTTATTGGCCGAGGGAGCCAGTGTACAGCTTCCGGGTCATGTGGCCAGCATGACTAAGCCATTTCAGGCGAACCAGAGCAGCACACGGAAACACCGTTTACCTTCCCACTGGAGCGGTACCTATTTATCTATTTGCACTTTGAGGTGCTTTTGAACTGCTAGGTTGGCAAGAGCAGGGACCGAGCAATGGGAGCTCACCCCGTCGCGGGGATTTGAACCGCTGATCGGCAAGTCCTAGGCTCTGTGGTTTAACCCACAGCGCCACCCGCGTCCCTGTGTGGGGAAGAGAGGTCTCCTAATATCTCTCAACACCTGTAACACACTACAGTCCCCATGATTCTTTGGTAAAAGCCATGACTGTTTAAAGCAGTGGTTCCCAACCTTTTTTTGGCCATGCCCCACCTAAGTGTCTCTAAAATCCTGATGCCCGCCCCCCTTGTGACATATAATCCTTATTATTCAAAAAGTGAACTCCTATTCATGTGGAGGAAGCCTAAAAGGCCATTCCCTGTTAATAACTCATTCTTGAATTGCCCCCCGTAAAAATCAAATTGCCCCCCACATTGGGAACCACGGATTTAAAGTGTCATGATACTGTCCTAAATGTATAATGCAGGTGGGGCCCAATACTCATGGAGTCCTATTGCTTATGTTCTTTACAAGCGAAACTGTTCCCAGATGTAAATACATATCCTGATTTGGATTTTGCACGGCTATCAAGGAGGCTGGATCATCCTTGAACTAAGGAACTGTCTTGACACAGATCTTGTGGAGGGAAAGGAATCATGCCTTCTCTTCCTGTGGCAACATCTTCGAACAATGCAATTGGAAAAGGTGTTCATCAGAAAACTTTAAATGCAAATCTTTTTGAAGCTCGGATTTTGCCATTATGGGACATCGTGCTTATGGACAAATTAACCATCTCATGAAAGGAACATCGATCTGCGAGAAAAGGACTGACATCTTCCATACAACATTATCCTTTTATCCTGCTTGTTGAACGGATCTGGCAGCGTTACAGATCAGTCCCTGAGCGACAGCTCGCATTTGTTGCATTTCCTGTAATTTGCCAGGAAATAAGACAATCCACAGGGATGCGGGTGGCGGGTTAAACCACAAGGTCAGCGGTTCGAATCCCCATGATGGGCTGAGCTCCCATTGCTTGGTCCCTGCTCATGCCAACCTAGCAGTTTGAAAGCACATCAAAGTGCAAGTAGATAAATAGGTACCACTCCGGCGGGAAGGTATATGGCGTTTCCGTGCGCTGCTCTGGTTCGCCAGAAGCGGCTTAGTCATGCTGGCCACATGACCCGGAAGCTGTACGCCAGCTCCCTCGGCCTATAGAGCGAGATGAGCGCTGCAACCCCAGAGTCGGCCACAACTGGACCTAATGGTCAGGGGTCCCTTTACCTTTAAGACAATCCACACAGGTGAGTTGGAAGGACTAGTGTAAAGTGGGAGTAAGATCAACAAGCTGGGAACTCAGGTTCAGGTGTCTGTCCTGAGGGAATAGGAGTTCTGGTTCAAGAGACGTTTCTGGTCGAGGTGCTTTTGTGCTGAGTGAGCTTCTGTGAAATGATGGCTCCACCCGGAGGTTCTGTTTTACTCAGCATGTGCCTCTATCTTTAGATTTGACGTCTCTGTTGTCTCTGTTTCAGCCCATTCTAAACGCTGACTCTACTGTGGCTTCTTGTTTATAATCTCTAGCGCTAACCCTGACCAGCAGCACATTGACGGCTGATGGAAGGTCACACAAGACCCATCTAGGCAGTGGCGTAGCGTGGGGGGTGCAGGGGGGGCCGGCCGCACCGGGCGCAACATCTGGGGGTTAGGGGGCGCAAATCCATGGGTTAGGGGGCGCAAATCCACGGGTTAGGGGGCACAAATTACTTGCCTTGCCCCGGGTGCTGACAACCCACGCTACGCCACTGCATCTAGGGAGCCTTAGGTCAGAGGGTACCGAGAAAAGATCTCACAGAAAGGCATTTTCAGAGAAGAGAGATAAAGCTGTGTGACTGTGACGTAGCCTCTGACCCAGGGAGCTCACAGCCATCAGAAATCTGCAAAGGTTCAACATGTCACAGGTTGTTCTTGCTACACCAGCCTGACCTACCTAACTTATTTGCAGTGCTATTTTTCTAGAAAAAGAGGTGCCGGAACTCACCATGAACACCTCCCTTGTTCTTTTATAGTTGCAGTGGCGCCCACCATTCACCAAACCCTAAATTACTTAAATAGCTAACATCAATGTGGTTATTTACCATTACCTGCAAATTTTTGAAGGTAGGAGGTCTACCAGTAGATACCAGCCAAGATACCAGATTTATAGGCATATAATGCATGAAACATACCCTCCAACATTTCTCCAATGAAAATAGGGATATTGTTGTTGTTGTTGTTGTTGTTCCATGCCCATCCGACTGGGTTACCCCAGCCACTCTTGGTGGCTTCCAACAAATATAAAAACATAATAAAACATTAAGCATTTCTGAAGGTTGCATAGCTACTTATCTCCTTGGTTTGGGGGTCGCATAACTCCATACTCTCCAACATTTCTCCGATGAAAATAGGGACATCCTAAGGAAAAGCAGGGACGCGGGTGGCACTGTGGGTTAAACCACAGAGCCTAGGACTTGCCGATCAGAAGGTCGGTGGTTTGAATCCCTGCAATAGGGTGAGCCGTTGCCCGGTCCCTGCTCCTGCCCACCTAGCAGTTTGAAAGCACACCAGTGCAAGTAGATAAATAGGTACCACTCTGGCAGGAAGGTAAACAGTGTTTCCGTGCACTGCTCTGCTTCGCCAGAAGCGGCTTAGTCATGCTGGCCCCATGACCCGGAAGCTGTACACCGGCTCCCTCGGCCAATAAAGCGAGATGAGTGCCGCAACCCTAGAGTCGGTCACGACTGGACCTAATGGTCAGGGGTCCCTTTACCTTTAAGGAAAAGCGGGAAAATCCTGGATCAAATCAGAAACCAGAATTGCTTCTGTAAATCTGGGACTGTCCCTGGAAAATAGGACACTTGGACACTGGCGAAGGAAGAGGAGTGTGGGGGGAGCACACTGCCCCCAGCAGCGCGATCCCAGCGGGGTGCCATTGCGGCTGCCTCCCCGCCCGCACTGGGGCCCTGCCCCCACAGGCAATGAGCCCTGCCCCCCCGGACACGTGCCAGCCCTGCCCCCGCCTGCTCTCCGCCCCCCCCCCCCCGGTGCCAGAGCATGAAGCTCTGCCACTGCACTTGGAGGGTCTGCATGAAATGGCCATAATTAATTAAAATCATGATCAGAGAAAGCAATAGATAGCTCTTTTCAATAGTCTATTGAAGTATTATTGTTGTTTTTAATTTAACTTGTAACAAAGCACCAGAGAGCGTTCTACTTTAGCTTTTAGGATTTGCCAATAAAAATGGAAGAAAGTGAAATTAGAAAATGGAATAAACTAATAAAAAGCTTTTGTGGACCAAGAAATAAGCAAGAATTAAGGAAAAAGTGACGGCAGATGAGAAACATATAGGCAGCTTTCGTGTATCAAACCTGAGGTTATATTATTACACAAGTTGTATATAGTGAGTAATGGAATAATGGAGTAATGGAATTGTGAGCATATTTTTTAATAGACAATTTAAGAATTTAAGAAGGAGCTGTGATAAATATAGAAAAAGAATATCTTGATCAGCTATATCTGCAAGTAAAGAGAGTTCGAATTACCAGTTTTAGAAGGTTTGAAATTTTAAAAAGGCAGGGTAGTTACTCTATTCTTAGTATTCTCTATTTGCCGTGGTTTGAATATCTGCAGTTATGTAGCTTCCATAAGAAGCTATAAAGAAATGGATTTCAATTATGTGACTATACTATCTTGAAAAATTACATCTTTTAAACATATCACGATGACTTTATTGCAAGGAAATGGTATGATAAAATGGGGACAAGATTCATGAAACATTGTAACATTTGATGTTGGAATATTTGTGCAAGGCAGTAATTAACATTACACTTTGTGTAAGTTATCAAGATAACTGTTTAAAAGGATGCTGTGCCAGCATGTATCACCCGTGCAATTATACAAGGTAAATTTTGGAAATGTCAAAAGGGAGATGGAATTGTTTTCATATACAGTGAACATACTTGAAAGCAGAAGAATGTTGGGTAAAGAAAAAGGGGTACGTTAAAGCTAATAACACAAACCTGTTTGGAAATGGTACCATTACCGTAGCTATTAAGATATGTAACAGATTTATGCCTGTAGATTTTCAGTAAATGTATATCTGGGTTTGTTACAGCAATGCTTTCCATACTGTGTTGCGACACAGTAGTGTGTCGGCGTGTCATGCGAAGGCTCCCCAAGCTGCTCCCGGGACTGGAAAAGGGTTTGTTTAACCTCTGGTTTGCTAGTAAAACTGAATTACTGTGTCGCAAAATGGTGCATGTCTAAAAAGTGTGTCACCCACATGAAAAGTTTGGAAAGCTCTGGCTTGCAGGCTACATCTGAACCCCAGTAAGTTTTTTTGAGGCCTCCCAAGACCCCTCCAAATTTGTCATTTCATTTTTGTAGAAGTTTGTTTTTAAAAATTAACAGCTCCTGTGGGTTCCCTGCTGTAATACCATTTGTTATTATTTGCTAAAAGCATTTATATACCACTTTTCATTATTATTATTTTTAAACGGCAAAGTGGTTTACAAAGAAAAAGCCAATAAAAGCATATGTGAAAGGATAAAAAATAAAAACATTGTAGGAAACATCAAAAATCCAGAAAGAATACAATATATAAAGCATAAGACTCCAGAACACTGAATGCCATTCACAACCACATCTATTAACCCACCTGTTCCGCAGTCAACCTAGACCTGCTCACCTTTAGCTATAATGTTCTGATGTCAAAAGTTTTTTTGTGGCTTTCCAAGCCCCCTCCCACCTACCCACCCAATTTCTCCATGAACAAAATATTATTTTTTACTCCCGTACATAGCCCACTGCCACCGTGGATCCTGCCACCTGGCGCGGCTGCCTCACCTTATCCCATGAGTAAAAGTAAAGGTCAAGGGACCTCTGACCAGTAGGTCCAGTCGTGACCGACTCTGGGGTTGCGGCGCTCATCTCGCTTTATTGGCTGAGGGAGCCGGCTGCTTCTGGCGAACCAGAGCAGCGCACAGAAATGCTGTTTACCTTCCTGCCGGAGCGGTACCTATTTATCTACTTGCTCTGGTGTGCTTTCAAACTGCTAGGTTGGCAGGAGCTGGGACTGAGCAACAGGAGCTCACCCCATTGCGGGGATTTGAATCGCCGACCTTCTGATCAGCAAGTCCTAGGCTCTGTGGTTTAACCCACAGTGCCACCTGCATCCCTATCCCATGGGTGGGCTGGCCCAAATAATAGTTGTCCACTGGTCTGCTCTGAATTGGAAAAACAGCTTCAGGTGAGCACAATGGGGAATGGAAAAGCAGAGGAGCTTAACCATTTCCCTGCCGACTGTCTCATTCCTTTTAAACCACACAGAGGAAAAGAGCTGCTGTGTACAGGTACTTTACAGCTCACCTGGAGTTTTCTTCCCCAAACTAGTGCCCTCCAGGTGTTTTGGACTACAGCCAGGGCCGGATTTAGGTTTGATGAGGCCCTAAGCTACTGAAGGTAATGGGGCCCTTTATATGTCCAACTGTCCTTTGTCAACAAGAAATTGTCGCTGTTTTTTTCTGTTGAATATATGCTATATGGTAAATTATGGACCTAACAGGTATGTAAAGCCATTTGCATTTGTAGAATGTAGGCACCCTGTATATAGAAATGAGCAAACCAGTGATATTTTAGGGAGCAGGCTAGCAGGCGGGGCCCATTACTTACATCATAGAAGCCTACACAACACAAAACACTGTTGCTGGATGTAGGTTTTATTTTATTTGTTTTTTGTCTTATATATTGGAAATGTACATCCAGGGGTTTTTTCCCTTTAAATTTTTTGGGGGCCCCCAAGAGAGGGGGGCCCTAAGCTGTAGCTTGTTTAGCTTATATGTAAATCCAGCACTGACTACAGCCATGGTTTTTCCCCCGCCAAATCTCAACAGAACTCAGTTCTGGTACCTCTCAGGTGGGTGCCATTGCCATTCTAAGAGAACAAGGAAGGCTTCATTGGCGAGTCCCAGCACCTCTTTCTCTAGAAAAATAGAACTGACTAAACTAACATTAACCCCAGCCAGCACCCCCATATTTTATGCAAGTTGGCACCCTTGCAAGTCCCATCTCTCCTTCCACAGAAAAAGACGAGGTCCTGTTTTTCTAAGAAATAGAGTTTGGCGTTTTGCATAGACTGAGGTTAAAAGATCCTTCAACACATCAGTATTCCTGGAAAGCTTTTTAAAGCCTCAAATACATATTTCAGCTAAACCATAATTGCTGGTGACCCAAACAGGTCTTGTACTAGTGCTGTAAGTTCCCAGTCACTAGCTGGTAACCCATTACCCATGATTTGCTTTACTTTCCGTATTTGTGGGCAAATATAAGCTTCTATAGTCATTTTGCTTCTCAACAGAAGCAAACTCTGGATACGAACTGGAGGGCAAGTCGGTTCATACAGTCAGAGACACTTACTGATTATTTTCCTCTTTCAGGTGTTTACTAGAGTAACGCATGTTTGTGTGATAACCCTCCATTTCCCCTCATTATATACCACAGGCAAATAGCATGGAGACCACAAAAAGTGTGAATTTGTTCCCATGCCTTTAGGAGGACGTCATTGTCAGCTGGGAGTTGTGTGTGCACATGTGTTTGTGTGTGTGAGAGAGAGAAAACAGGAACATAAGAAGCTGGTCAGACGACTTTGCTCAGTGTTGTTTTTTTCAGCACTCCCTGGGACCTGCTGGATGCAACCAACTTCAGACCCTCCAAGTGTCCCTATTTTCCATTGACAGTCCCAGATTTACAGAAGCTGTCTGTTATGTACTGAGTGAACAGGATCCAAAATGCAGCAGTCTGATTGGTCCTAGAACAATAGGATCCAAAATGCAGCAGTCTGATTGGTCCTAGAACAATGCAGCAGTGTGATTGGTCTGCAGGAGCCACCCAGTCCAGCTCCAGATGGAAGTAAATCCACAACCTGATTGGCCTACAGGAGAATCCTGGAATTCGCCAATCAGGTGCAGCCCATTGTGTAAATAATGTATATAAAGCAGATACTTTGAGGGGACTTTCAATCCTCCTCACCACTATGAGCTGAATAAAGAGCATGAAATCCACTCTCGACTCCGAGTATATTTCACTGTCCCAGTTTCTGATTTGATCCCGGAATGTCCCACTTTTCCTTAGCATGTCCCTGTTTTCTTCGGATAAATATTGGTGGTTATGGAGTTATGTGACACCCGAGCCAAGAAGATAAGTAACTATACAACCTTTAGAAGACATCTGAAGGCAGCTCTGTATAGGGAAGTTTTTTAAAGAAAATGTTTAATGATTATAATTACATTTTTATATATGTTGGTAGTTACCCAGGGTGGCTGGGGGAACTCAGTCAGATGGGCGGCGTAATAAGAAGAATAAAGGAATAGGACATCTCTATTGCAAACATTGGGATGTGGGTGGCGCTGTGGGTTAAACCACAGAGCCTAGGACTTGCCGATCAGAAGCTCGGTGGTTCGAATCCCTGTGATGGGGTGAGCTCCTGTTGTTCAGTCCCTGCTCCTGCCAACCAGCAGTTTGAAAGCACGTCAAAGTGCAAGTAGATAAATAGGTACCGCTCCAGCGGGAAGCGGCTTAGTCATGCTGGCCACATGCATGAAGGAACGCCAGCTCCCTCAGCCAATAAAGCGAGATGAGCACCGCAACCCCAGAGTCGGCCATGACTGGACCTAATGGTCAGGGGTCCCTTTACCTTTACCTTTATTGCAAACATCGGAGAAATGTTGGAGGGTATGCAACCTTATTGCCACATCCCTGGTGATAAGGAAGGTCATTTTGACTAACAATTCATTATCCTCATCTAGGGTGTATTGGGGGGGGGGCTTTGGGGGTGATGGCCCCTAGCATGAGTCATGATCTGTTAAACTCTTTAGATGGTAAAGATGGCTGTCATTAAGAGCAGCAGACAAGATTCTGACCTACTATGGGGCACAATTAATTCACCATTTTAGCCACTTGCTCATGGACTGCTTTCCTACCGACTAAGCATTGCTTTTCTAGAATCCATTAGTAGATTTTAAAGGGTGATTTCCCACAAAACTTAAAATAGAAATCCTTCATAAAAATTCAGAAATGTCTGTCCGAATAAGCCAGAGCCCACCATATGTTTACTCAGGAGTAAATCCCATTCGGCAAAGTTTCCCATCTCCCTTCAACTGCACCTTTAATTAATTGGTTCCTCCTTGTCTCTTTATTTTAAAGCAGATAATTGATTGCTTCCTGTGGCTACCTTGGGCCTCAACATACCTGAATAAATCCTTAATTGGCTCCTCTTTCCCACTTGGGGGGGGGGGCAGGTTTAATTAACTTTTTTTGCTGTTTGCAGCTAGAGCAGTTGCTCATTAATTTCCCAGTAGCAAAATTGCACTACCCCCAAAAAACAAAATTTGAAAATAATGAGCAGTTACTCTGGCTGCAAAGAGGAATTCTTAACCCCCACCCCTAAACAGGGATTAATTGTGGATCAGGAAAAAGCAAAGTAGCCACTTTAAAAGAAAACAACAAGGTGGAAATCACTAATTAAAGGAACAGTAAACCTGAAAAATTCTTAGTATTTTGCCAGTTTACCATGGACAGGCTGGTACTGAAACCATGCGTGGGGTTGGAATGGGATGGCCACAAATTAGGTCTAGACAAAAACTAGTTTGCACAGAAAACAAATAAGCAGCAATAACAACACAGTTGTTATAATGAATGAATTATATCCATTGCAAATTAAAAGGCTGCTGTGGAAGGAGTGGGTTCTTTGGATGAGGGGGCAAAATATTTTCCATTTCGCTCCCCCTACTCGTGTAAAGTGAGGTCAGATTAATTTGCTTAAAACCGTGAGTCATTGCGAACATAGGAAAGGACACGTGCTTTAAAAAAAAATCCTTACATTTATATCTCCCCTTTCTTCCATCTGGCAACCCAAAGCAGCGTATGCATCTCTGAAAGTCTCCCATCCGTACATTGGCCAGACTTGGACCTGCTTAGCTTCAAGGACAGCAGTGGCCTCACGTGCCTTCAGACCATACTAGGAGATCCATATACTGTTTTTGCTACACATGAAAAGGCTGGCAAAGGTTAGCCTAAAAAGTGAAGCGCGATATTGTAGCGGGTCATAAATGGTCCCTGGTGGATCATAACATTTCGTGAAACTAAAGTATATCCAGTTGTTTGAGCACCCATATCTATATCGCACAGGGAGACCTGCCACCCTTTGCACTCACCCACCCAGTGGGTGCTACCAGCCCCATTCTCTGCTTGGTCCTGAGTTCTCAGGATCTGTCCCCTATCACCACATTCCACACATTTAAAGCACTATGATACCATTTTAAACACTTCTGGCTTCTCCCAAAGGTTTCTGGGAGCTGTAGTTTGTTGAAGGTGCTGAGAGTTCTGCTTTTTTTTTCTGGGGGAGCGCAGGGGTACGCCTACCCCTAAACATTTTGTGAATCTTTGTCAAAATGAGAGTGCCCCTAAACATTTTTAAGGAAAAAAAACACTAGTTAGAGAGGACCCCTATTCTTCTTACAGAGCTCTAATTCCCAGAATTCCCTGTGAAGAGAGAATGGTTGTTAAACCAGTCAGAATGGAAACTCTGTGAGGGAATAACAACTCTCAGCACCCCTAACAAACTACAGTGGTACCTCAGGTTAAGAACTTAATTCGTTCTGGAGGTCCATTCTTAACCTGAAACTATTCTTAACCTGAAGCACCAATTTAGCTAATGGGACCTCCTGCTGCCGACGCACGATTTCTGTTCTCATCCTGAAGCAAAGTTCTTAACCCAAGGTACTATTTCTGGGTTAGCAGAATCTGTAGCCTGAAGCCTGAAGGTACCACTGTATAGCCCTCAGAATTCTTTGGGGTAGCCATGGGTGTTTAAAGTGGTATCATAGTGGTTTAAATGTGCAGTTTGGACATGGCCTACAGCTTAGAAACTGAGACTTAGAAGCAGCCTTGGCAACCATCAAAACAAATAGGAGCTGTATGCATATAATTGCACATCTCATTAGTTCAGTGATGCTGTTGTTGTTTAGTCGTTTAGTCGTGTCCGACTCTTCGTGACCCCCTGGACCAAAGCACGCCAGCCACTCCTGTCTTCCACTGTCTCCCGCAGTTTGGTCAAATTCATGTTTGTAGCTTTAAAAACACTGTCCAGCCATCTCATCCTAAGTTGTCCTCTTCTGTACATTTATGAAATGACTTTGTGCTCGGCCTGACTGACGGCTTGTGGCTACCGTATTTATCTTCACATTGCATCACCACGAGCGATGTTTCGTGGGATTCCCTTGCAGGAAAAAAGAAATAAAAACAAAACATTTGGTTGTTTTTTTTAAAAAAAAACCCTGCCTTTGAAACAACAACAACGAGCCATCTTCGGTTACATTTTCCTAGTGTGACACCAAAAGTAAAACCAACACGAGTATTGTTATGAGCAGGCACGAGCGCGAGAAGAGGGAGTTTTCCACCGCTGGTAACTGCTAAACATGCAAGTCTGCACAAAACCAGAGTTTTATTTTTTCGAATCTGGCAAAAACAGGAGCGTTGTTCCAGGTCGGAGACCAGCAGGGTCAGATCTCAAGAGTCCCAGGAGCCACAGGCAAGTGTTGCAGCCTAAGGCAGGCGCAGAGCGCATTTCGAAGGCAGCAACACCAGTGCAATGGAAGACACCGGAATGCCTGAAGCAAAGAATCTGAATCCTATTTCTCTTCCCTACCGGTTTCCATGGAGCGAGTGTGCAACTGGCCCAGATATTTTCCCTCACTAGCCATGGTTTTCCCAGTAGTGATGTATGGAAGTGAGAGCTGGACCATAAAGAAGGCTGATCGCCGAAGAATGGATGCTTTTGAATTCTGGTGCTGGAGGAGACTCTTGAGAGTCCCATGGACTGCAAGAAGATCAAACCTCTCCATTCTGAAGGAAATCAGCCCTGAGTGCTCACCGGAAGGACAGATCCTGAAGCTGAGGCTCCAATACTTTGGCCACCTCATGAGAAGAGAAGATTCCCTGGAAAATACCCTGATGTTGGGAAAGATGGAGGGCCCAAGGAGAAGAGGACGACAGAGGATGAGATGGTTGAATGGTGTTCTCGAAGCTACCAGCATGAGTTTGAGCAAACTGCGGGAGGCAGTGGAAGACAGGAGGGCCTGGCGTGCTCTGGTTCAGGGGGTCACCAAGAGTCGGACACGACTAAACGACTAAACAACAACAACAACTTTACATGTCTCTCTGAAAAATGTTGCATGGACAAAAAGATGAAGGTGTGGCGTTGAAAGGTTAAAGGAGGAAGGGTGGGTTGCAAGGTAAAGAGGGAAAAAAAATTGGAATAGATTTTTTACTCCCAGGAAGTATTCAAAGAAATGATCTTCCACATGCATTCTGAGGCAACACATCAATCCACACCATACATTCAAAACCCCTGACTTCTCCTTCCTCACGAATCCTGGGGACAGTAGACAGAAATAGGAATGTCCTAAGGAAGAGTGGGACATTCCGGGATCAAATCAGAAACCAGGGCAGCTTCTATAAATCCGGGACTGTCCCTGGAAGATAGAGACACTTTGGGGTTCTGCTTTAAAACATACATGCAGAGTTTCTCATGAAAAATGGCTTTCAGGCAGTGACAGAACCAGCATTTTAACGGAGGCAAGAGTCAAGGATCGCCTCTGCAGGATCGCTTGCATGGCACACAGTTTGCTTTAGTTCATTTGTCAAGGAAAGCCAGAAATCAGCCTGAGATT
The DNA here is from genome assembly GCF_964106915.1 of Podarcis gaigeae. Taxonomy (NCBI): domain Eukaryota; kingdom Metazoa; phylum Chordata; class Lepidosauria; order Squamata; family Lacertidae; genus Podarcis; species Podarcis gaigeae. The sequence continues at coordinate 3,667,336 of NC_139694.1, forward strand.
TAGAGGTGTCTGTAGTTCCCACCCTGAAAAAAACAAAACCAAAATCCTGGCAGGAGCTGGTGTCGCAAAGTTGGAAGCAGTGTTATGTGTGGCCACCAGAGGGAGCAGAGAAACCACCTCCAGATTTTCCTGCTATATACACTTCCCACATTGGGAATGTTTGGGTGTGTTTGATGTACAGTACTTGCCCCCCTGGAAATCCTTCCAGTGATAACTGAACATACCTACTGTAAGGTGTCACCGCTGATGGCCTTATGCATCATCAACTTGTCTAATCCTCTTTTTAAACAACCTGTTGCACATTAGGTTTCCACTAGTGCAACTGTTGAGTTGGGGTTTACTGTATTTTTTGCTCTATAAGACTCACTTTTTCCCTCCTAAAAAGAAAGGGGAAATGTGTGTGCGTCTTATGGAGCGAATGCAGGCTGCACAGCTATCCCAGAAGCCAGAACAGCAAGAGGGATTGCTGCTTTCACTGCGCAGCGATCCCTCTTGCTGTTCTGGCTTCTGAGATTCAGAATATTTTTTTCTTGTTTTCCTCCTCCAAAAACTAGGTGCGTCTTGTGGTCTGGTGCGTCTTATAGAGCGAAAAATACGGTATATTGGGCAGCCATTATTCTCACCAGGCCTTCATTCTTCAAGCTTTCTTCTTCATTTTCACTGCAACCAACTGTTACAGCCACCCTCTGAAATTATTTGCTGGGAAAGAGGTTCTCTGAGTCAGCTAGGATAGCCCCGTTGCTAGAGCATCAGACTTTGAATCCAGGTTTGTGGTTTCGAGGCCCACACTGGGCAAAAGATTCCTGCATTGCAGGGAGTTGGACTAGAAGGTGAACCTTGCAGTCCCTTCCAACTCTACAATTCTACGATCTATGAATCTGAAGGCGGTGTTTCTGTAAGAACTTCTGAAGCTTTCTTACCTTGAATCAGGGCAATGGTCCATCTAAGCCCAGCGTCATCTGCTACAGCCTGGTCCAGAAACTTTGGACACACTAGGGGACAGCAAAGCTTACCGGGCATGGACTGGATCACTCCCGTGGAATCATAGAATCATAGAATCATAGCGTTGGAAGAGACCACAAGGGCCATCGAGTCCAACCCCCTGCCAAGCAGGAAACACCATCAGAGTACTCCTGACATATGGTCATCAAGCCTCTGCTTAAAGACCTCCAAAGAAGGAGACTCCACCACACTCCTTGGCAGCAAATTCCACTGTCGAACAGCTCTTACTTTCAGGAAGTTCCTCCTAATGTTTAGGTGGAATCTTTTTTCTTGTAGTTTGGAACCATTGCTCCGTGTCCGCTTCTCTGGAGCAGCAGAAAACAACCTTTCTCCCTCCTCTATGTGACATCCTTTTATATATTTGAACATGGCTATCATATCACCCCTTAACCTCCTCTTCTCCAGGCTAAACATGCCCAGCTCCCTTAGCCGTTCCTCATAAGGCATCGTTTCCAGGCCTTTGACCATTTTGGTTGCCCTCCTCTGGACACGTTCTAGTTTGTCAGTGTCCTTCTTGAACTGTGGTGCCCAGAACTGGACACAGTACTCCAGGTGAGGTCTGACCAGAGCAGAATACAGTGGCACTATTACTTCCCTTGATCTAGATGCTATACTCCTATTGATGCAGCCCAGAATTGCATTGGCTTTTTTAGCTGCCGCGTCACACTGTTGGCTCATGTCAAGTTTGTGGTCAACCAAGACTCCTAGATCCTTTTCACATGTACTGCTCTCAAGCCAGGTGTCACCCATCTTGTATTTGTGCCTCTCATTTTTTTTTGCCCAAGTGCAATACTTTACATTTCTCCCTGTTAAAATTCATCTTGTTTGTTTTGGCCCAGTTCTCTAATCTGTCAAGGTCGTTTTGAAGTGTGATCCTGTCCTCTGGGGTGTTAGCCACCCCTCCCAGTTTGGTGTCATCTGCAAATTTGATCAGGATGCCCTTGAGTCCATCATCCAAGTCGTTGATAAAGATGTTGAATAAGACCGGGCCCAAAACAGAACCCTGTGGCACCCCACTAGTCACTCTTCTCCAGGATGAAGAGGAACCATTGATGAGCACCCTTTGGGTTCGGTCAGTCAGCCAGTTACAAATCCACTGAGTGGTAGCATAGTCAAGTCCGCATTTTACCAGCTTCTTTACAAGAATATCATGGGGCACCTTGTCAAATGCCTTGCTGAAATCAAGGTAGACTACATCCACTGCGTTCCCTTCATCTACCAGGCTTGTAATTCTGTCAAAAAATGAGATCAGGTTAGTCTGACATGACTTATTTTTCAGAAATCCATGCTGACTATTGGTGATCACAGTATTCCTTTCTAGGTGCTCACAGACTGTTTGCTTAATGATCTGCTCCAGAATCTTCCCTGGTATTGATGTCAGACTGACTGGGCGGTAATTATTTGGGTCCTCTCTTTTCCCCTTTTTGAAAATAGGGACAACATTTGCCCTCCTCCAGTCTGCCGGGACTTTGCCTGTTCTCCAGGAATTCTCAAAGATGAGTGCCAGTGGTTCTGAGATCACATCTGCCAGTTCTTTTAATACTCTTGGATGCAGTTCATCTGGCCCTGGAGACTTGAATACATCTAAACTAGCCAAGTATTCTTGTACTATCTCCTTCGTTATTCTGGGCTGTGTTTCCTCTGCTGAATCATTTGCTCCAAATTCTTCAGGTCGGGCATTGTTTTCTTTATCGGAGAAGACTGAGGCAAAGAAGGCATTGAGGAGTTCAGCCCTTTCTGTATCCCCTGTTTGCATTTCACCATCTTCTCCTCTGAGTGACCCCACTGTTTCTTTGTTCTTCCTTTTGCTACGAACATACCCATAAAAGCCTTTTTTGTTGCTTTTAACCTCTCTAGCAAGCCTGAGTTCATTCTGTGCTTTAGCTTTTCTGACTTTGTGTCTACACGTGCTGGCTATTTGTTTGAATTCCTCTTTGGTGGTTTCCCCCCTTTTCCATTTTTTGTACACATCCTTTTTTAATCTTAACTCAGTTAAAAGTTCTTTAGATAGCCACCCTGGCTTCTTTAGGCACCTTCCATGTTTCCGTCTCATTGGTATTGCCTGAAGTTGTGCTTTTACTATCTCCCTCTTAACAAACTCCCAGCCATCATGAACTCCCTTTCCTTTTAGTATTACTGTCCATGGGATCTCACCCAGCATTTCCCTAAGTTTTATGAAGTCGGCTTTCTTAAAGTCAAGAAATGGAGTCCTAGTATGCTTGGCTGCTCCTTTCTGCTGTATAGTAAACTTCAGAAGAGCATGATCACTCGCACCTAATGATCCTTCTACTTCTACCCCACTAACCAGGTCATCAACATTGGTTAGGACCAGATCTAAAATGGCTGTTCCTCTTGTTGCTTCTCCCACTTTCTGGACAATGAAGTTGTCTGCAAGGCCAGTGAGGAATCTGTTTGACCTTATGCTCTTGGCTGAGTTTGACATCCAGCAAATATCCGGGTAATTGAAGTCCCCCATTACTACTATCTCCCTTCCTTTTGCATGCTTGGCCATCTGTTCCAGGAAGGCATCATCTATGTCCTCCGTTTGGCTTGGGGATCTATAGTAAACTCCCACAATGAGGTCCCTGTTATTATTCTCTCCCTTAATTTTGACCCAAATGCTCTCACTTTGGCTTTGAGGTTCTAAATCTTGGATCTCTTCACAGGTATACCCATCCCTGACATATAACGCCACTCCTCCTCCTTTCTTGTCTGGTCTGTTTCTCTGAAATAGATTGTATCCCTCCATTATTACATTCCAGTCTTGGGACTTATCCCACCAGGTTTCAGTGATGCCTATTATGTCATATTTAGTTTGCTGTACCAAGAGCTCAAGCTCATCCTGTTTATTTCCCATGCTTTGCGCATTAGTGTACAGACATTGAAGTCCATTAATCATTCCCCCGTGTCTCTTATTTAAGGGTTTTTTCCTCCCACCACTAGGTCTGCATGCTGTTTGCGCCATTTGGCCTATGACATTTGGATGATCATCTTCATCAATTGATAGACTCCTACCTTCAGGAGCACTGTCTCCCTCCCCCACATTAGTCAGTTTAAAGCCCTCCTGATGAGGTTTCTGAGATTTTTGGCAAAAACATTCCGCCCAAGCATTGTGAGGTGCAGCCCATCACTTGCCAGAAGTCCATCTTCAAGAAACTGCAGTCCGTGATCTAAGAATCCAAACCGTTCCTGTTTACACCATTTGCGAAGCTAGCTGTTCACTTCCACTATTTTCCCCTCTCTCCCTGGGCCACGTCGTTCAACTGGGAGGACAGATGAGATGACAATTTGTGCATTTAATTGCTTCAATTTCCTGCCCAGAGCCTCATAGTCTCTTTTGATCTTCTGGAGGCTATTGCTTGCAGTGTCATTGGTTCCCACATGAACCAAGAGGAAGGGGTATTTGTCAGTGGGTTTTATGATTCCTTGCAGTCGTTCAGTTACATCTTGGATCTTAGCCCCGGGGAGACAGCACACTTCCCGAGACATCTTGTCAGGCCCACAGATCACTGCTTCTGTTCCCCTCAGTAGGGAATCCCCTATCACCACTACACGCCTCCTCTTAGGTTTGGTTGGGGTTCTTCCGTGAGCTGTTCGTTCCAAGGTCGCCTGCATGTTCCCTGAGGACTGACTTTGCTGCTCGTCTTCATATACCTGATCGACTGTAATGAGGGAGAGATCCTCAAATGGAGTCTGCTCTTCGTCTTCCATGCTAGGGGAGAGGACCTCAAAGCGATTGTGTATTTCTAAACAATCAGAGTGAACCCTGGGCTTCCTACTTCTTTGAGTCACGTTTCTCCATATATCTGGCTCCTGTGTTGGTGAACTAGCCTCCTTCTCAGGGGAGTCCCCTGTCTCCTCCTTGGTGCTCTGTTGCTTCCAAGAAGAGCTCCAGCTCTCTAATTCTTTGGAGCGTAGCTACACGTTCCTCCAGTTGCTGGACTTTGTCTTTTAAGAGGGCAATCAACATGCAGTTGCTGCAGGTAAAGCTGCCTGCAACCTTTGGCAAGATGGCAAACATTGTGCAGGAACCGCAGGCGACTGCAGCTGTTCCCTCACTCTCCATCTTGAGAACGTGTCGTTGGGGGTGGCTACAGCTGTCCTCCATCATAAGAAGCGTGCAGACAGGACAAATAACTCCTATAAGATCCTATGTGGGCCAGACTGACGCAGCATGATGCCAGAAATCGCATCTGCACATGTCCACAGCACCGGAAATACCGGTAACTTTTGTGCTTGCCCAGATACTGAAAATTGCGCCTGTGCAGAAATGATTTTCGGCATCTGGGCACGTGCAGAAGCGATTTCCGGAGCCACGGAAGAGAGTCCCCGCGCACTGCACTGCACTGGTTTAGCACAGCGCACGGGGACTCACCGAGTGGGTGGCTTGGTTCGAGGGCAGCTCGGGGGCCAGTTAAACGGCCTCCGTGAACCACTTCCAGCCCATGGGCCTTAGGTTGCCGACCGCTGGACTACACCTCCCATCCTCCGGTCTAATGTGGCTTGTAGTCAAGTCTCAAGCAAAGACTGATTTTCAAGCTGCAGACCTTTAAGTGGAATTGTGCAGACCGAACCTTGTGAGATAACAGGACCACAGTAATTCCTGCTCCTCCCAAGCAACGTGCAGGACACACTTGTCTCTATTCTGCCAGGCAATATTCTGGTAGAATATTCTAACAACCGTGAGCCTTTTTTCAGAAGTATGTCCAAATCCCAGGAGGCGTGTCAGTCAGAAAACAATTTAACAAACCTCATTCTGTCCTAGTTGGGTTTTATTGAAACCATGGGTTGTTGGGTTTTTTCGCTCACTAAATGTACTAAATCAGCACAGGCAATTCCAGACAAGTGCTCTCGTCCCATTACTGCTGCTGCAAATGGATTGCTCTTCTCATTGTGTACACATTTTGGCTCCGCAGAGAAATGTCTGTAGGTAGAAGTTTCTCTTCTCATAATTCTAGAACCAGTGACACTGAGTGGTAAGGGATTCAGGGCAAAAGGGAACACAACTTCTCCCGGCGTATACTGTGGAATTCACTGCCACAAGATGTGAGGCCACCAACTTAGTTTTAAGTCCATAGTGGATCGGGACGTCTCCTGTATGTGAATACAGGCTCTGGCCAGTTGAGCAGACAAGAGCAATAGTGGGTCCAATGGTCAAGAAGGCGGTTTCTGCTCGTGTTGTAGGGGAAAGTGAGGGGCAGATGGGGCTTGTCAACCTGGGAAGGAAGTTCAGCTAGAAGTAAAACTGTGACCCTAAACGTCAGCTGCCTTGTGGGATATCTTTGGGAAAAGGCAACCCTACACAAATCTGGGATGGAGCTCCTAAGGCAGTTGGATGGCGCCTTGTACTCCTCCTTCCGGCAACTCCTGCATCCCAGCTGGTGCAAAATGGATTGTTCCATTTTCCTTTGGACCACATAAGTGGGGGCAAGGGATGGGTCTTGCCATCTGGGCAGGGCAGCCCAAGACCTCCAGACACATTGCCCAGGCTTGTGCCCCAGAGAGGCCCTTTTGGTGCTGCAAGAGTTTGAATTCATCCCTGGAGGTTCACTCTGTTGTCTCTCAAGACAGGCAAGTGGACAATGGCCACTACTTAAAGATAAAGGGGCCCCTGACCATTAGGTCCAGTCATGGCCAACTCTGGGGTTGCAGCGCTCATCTCGCTTTACTGGCCAAGGGAGCCAGCGTACAGCTTCCGGGTCATGTGGCCAGCATGACTAAACCGCTTCTGGTGAACCAGAGCAGTGCATGGAAACACTGTTTACCTTCCTGCCGGTGCAGTACCTATTTATCTACTTGCACTTTGACGTGCTTTCGAACTGCTAGGTTGGCAGGAGCAGGGACCGAGCAACAGGAGCTCACCCCGTCGCAGAGATTCGAACCACTGTCCTTCTGATCTGCAAGCCTAGGCTCTGTGGTTGAACCCACAGTGCCACCCACTGTACACCCGCTTCTTACCGTAATGTAAAAAGGTAAAGGACCCCTGGATGGTTAAGTCCAGTCAAAGGCAATTATAGGCTAGCAGCACTCATCTTGCTTTCAGGCCAAGAGAGCCGGCGTTTGTCCGCAGACAGCTTTCCAGGTCATGTGGCCTGCATGACTAAACCACTTCTGGTGCAACAGAACACGGTGATGGAAACTAGAGCGCATGGAAACGCCAACCTTCTGATCGGCAAGCCCAAGAGGCTCAGTGGTTTAGACCACAGCACCACCCGCATCCCTACTACTTACTTACAGTAGAAACATACCACCACCAGGATAGTGGGGAATGACAGTTGACTACTGACCTCACGTCCTACTCCTGCGTTTCCCAGCAGCAATTGCTTGGTTGTTCACTATAGAAAACAGGGTGTTGAACTAGGTATTCTAGTACCTAGACACCTTCAGTTGAATGCAGCAGGGCTTTTAAGTTCTTACCTACAGCAGCTCCTTAACATTTCATAGTCTTGTGACCACCACCTTTCTTATACAGTGATACCTCGGGTTACAAAAGGGACACGGGTGGCACTGTGGGTTAAACCACAGAGCCTAGGACTTGCCAATCAGAAGGTCAGTGGTTCGAATCCCCATGATGTGGTGAGCTCCCGTTGCTCGGTTCCTGCTCCTGCCAACCTAGCAGTTCGAAAGCACATCAAAGTGCAAGTAGATAAATAGGTACCGCTCCGGCGGGAAGGTAAACGGCGTTTCCATGCACTGCTCTGGTTTACCAGAAGCGGCTTAGTCATGCTGGCCACATGACCCGGAAGCTCTACACCGGCTCCCTTGGCCAGTAACCGAGATGAGCGCTGCAACCCCAGAGTCGACCACGACTGGACCTAATGGTCAGGGGTCCCTTTACCTTGGGTTACAGACGCTTCAGGTTAAGACTCTGCTAACCCAGAAATAGTACCTCTGGTTAAGAACTTTGCTTCAGGATGAGAACAGAAATTGTGCTCCGGCGGCACGGTGGCAGTGGGAGGCCCCATTAGCTAAAGTGGTACCTCAGGTTAAGAACAGTTTCAGGTTAAGAATGGACCTCCAGGATGAATTAAGTTCTTAACCCGAGGTACCACTGTACTTTTATCATGAAAATGGAACCTGTAATCTACTATGCTGCATCTCTCCTTTTCATTTATTTTTTTAGTGAAAATGGTTGCATAGTCTTGGGAACACCGCATGTTGTAGCACTGGTGTTCCATTTCATGGGTAGGACACCCACTGCAAGAGCCACGAAACCACTGTTTACCTTTTTAAGATAAATAAATCACTTTATATTGTTGGCTACATAAGTGTGATAGGTGAGCTGCAGTGTTCTGACTTCCACTAGAGGCAGATGTGCGTCAGAATTAACCAACACCCCAAGACACGTATGGACTGTTTGAAATCTTTTTGAAAGGTTTTTATTTACAGTGCTAAACAATATATATATTTATATTTCTCATCCTCATAATGTCTGTGCCATAGAAAATACTGCAGATGGGTCTGCGTTAATATACAAACAAAAACAACTAAAGACCCTGAAAGGAACAAGGGAGAAATCAAAATTTGGTCCCTAATTTTTTTTTTAATTTAAAAACAACCCGAAATGAGGAACACACACACTGAGTCACATTATTACTTTACACATTTAAAAACAAGCTTCGCCTTCTGGAAGAAGAAAAAAATGTCGACCAGATCCAGCTTGTTGCCTGCCTTGTAAATTTGTACAAAAATGTATTAATAATGAAAATCTTGTCTATGTTTTACTTAAAAACACATTTAAATTGTGTATATATATGTATGTATATATTTATATATTTGCCTTTTCCCAGCAATGGAAAGGGAACCAGGCACAGGACAAAGGAACAAATCACTGCAAGATTCCCTGCCCCCTTTTACATCCCAGGCTCTGGACCCAATTTAACATTTCAGCACCATAAAATTTCCACACCGCATTTGTGGAATTCTGTAAGGGGCCAAAGAAAAGAAGGTGGAAGGTGGGGGGGGGGGGAGGCGGGAATTTGTCCAGGCCAGAAGAAGTTTACAGAAGATGTATCAAAAAGCAGAGGCATGTGAGGATATCTCCAGTTAGGCAGCAATTTTGAGAGGGTGATTGGGAAGAAGTAGGGGCGATGTTTCTGAATATTGGGGATATTCAAATGGGGGGGGGAGGAAGAAATCAGCAGCTGTAGGGAGCACTGTAATATGGAACAGATCTCGGGGCTAGGAAAGAGCCATCTTCAGCTTCCTCTGTCCTCATTGGAAAGCCTTTCGTGACCCCTTCTCATCCTCTGTGGCTACAGCACAGAAGTGGGGGGCCTGCACAGGTGGAGGAAGGAAGATGGGGGGGACAGATAGTGGAGAAGAGGGTGGGGGGAAGGGAGGGGATCAAGCAGAAGAGCCGTTTTCTGTTTTCTTTCTCTTTGGGTCCACTTCGTCCTGTCAATAATAACAACAACAAAAACACGGATGCATTTAGTCATAAGCCATAAACCATGTGTCTCCAGAGAATCCTGAAAAATTCCAAGCTGCCTGGTGGAACTGGTGGAACCCAGGGTTGCCGGGAAGGTAAAATAGGGAGACGAACCACGTGCGCCCCCTTGAGTATCTTGGTACCTTGGTTTACGAACTTAATCCGTTTCGTTCTTAAACCGAGGCGCTAACAAGGCCTCCCCCCACTGGTGCCCTCCCACCTTTCAGATTCTGTTCTTAGACCGAGGTAAAGTTCTCAAACCGGAACACTACTTCCGGTTTTGCAGAGTTCGTAAACCAAATCGTTCTTAAACCGGACTGTTCTTAAACCGAGCTACCACTGCAGTGGAGGACAGAGGTGCCTGGCGTTCTCTGGTCCATGGGGTCACGAAGAGTCGGACACGACTAAACGACTAAACAACAACACCACTGTATGCTTGTGAAGTTGTTGTACAAGTTCAATTCCACAACTCTCCCAGATTTGGGGATACCGCAAGCTCATCTCTAACTTGTTTTTGCGGAAATTGTGAGAGGACCTCAGCAGCTATGGGGGACTTGCGGTTAAGGAGATGTTGGTGGTGTTCTTTCCAGTATACAATGAAGAGGCAGGGGAAGGGGAAACACACTTGTAGCCTGCACTGTCTGTAGTGGACTAGGTCAAACCTTGAGCTATTTGAGCTGTTTTCTGCCCCGAAACCCTAGCATGTGGTGCAATGCAAATACCGTATTTTTCGCCATATAGGACGCACTTTTCCCCCTCCAAAAATGAAGGGGAAATGTGTGTGCGTCCTATGGGGCGAATGCAGGCTTTCGGTGAAGCCTGGAGAGCGAGAGGGGTCGTGCACACCGACCCCTCTCGCTCTCCAAGCTTCGTGGACCTCTCCGCAAGCAGCGGGAGCACTCCCGCTGCTTGCGGAGAGTTGCCTGCATGCCGAAGCCTGTGCGCGCTGAGCTCAGCGCGTCCAGGCTTCGCGGACCTCTCCGCAAGCAGCGGGAGCCAGCCCTGGACTCCCACGGCTTGCAGAGAGCTGCCTGTTTGGGGGCTGGGGTCGGGGGAAGCTCGGGCCTCCCCCGCCCCAACCCCGCGCCTGGGGGGGAAAATAATTTTTCCCCCTTTATTTCCCCCCCCCCAAAAAAACTAGGTGCGCCTTATGGGACGGTGCATCCTATAGGGCGAAAAATATGGTAAATGCAGGACTGAGAGTAGATGTGCAGCTCTGGAGGTTATCTTCTGCAGTGTGGGCATCTCCTGTTTTATCTCTAATCACAAAGGACTCGAACGAGGCAGCAGTGTTTCCCGAGCTCATTCAAATTACCAGCAGCTTTGCACATTGACACACCAGTGTGTGCAGCACTGAGGTGCAGAGATGCGATCTGTAGGAAACTGTGCAGGGAGTTTGTGGGTGAATTGAGGATGCAGAACAACATTGAAGCACAGTGCAAAGCCCCCCAAATTTGGTTTTGGGGGGGGGGTGCTTCCAGGGAGGGGCTGCTGTTCTTCCGGACAGCCAGAATTTGCCTAGACAGAACTGCTTTATAAGAATGACAGCTTTAAGACCCAGTGTCTGAGGAAGCTTCTGTACCCCACTCCCCGGCAATCATTTTTCCTAGTATGTCATGCCTTTTTAGATTGCAGGTCTGCTATTGATCTTCCCAAGCCACTCTGGGAGCCTGCTCGGCTCAAGGGTGGGGTCTAAAAGCTTCACATAAATAAATGATAGATGTGCCGTTACCTCACTTCCAACAAATGGGAGTGAGCAATTCACGTTTCACAGACGGCCGTGCCTTTGGCTTGCCGCAACATGCTTAATGGCCGACTTCGCATTACAAGTTGCCTAGAGCTGTTCTGTCGTCTACCTGTGAGTTGGGCTGGGAGGGCAAGGCCTCAGCCCTTAGAAGAAGCGCCCAGCTTTGACCTAGAAAAAGCCTTCAAGGACTCAGGACCACAATACCTCAAGGATTGCCTCGCCCCCCATGAACCCACCCAGACCCTGAAATCATCATCTGAGGCCCTGCTTTGGGGGCCTCTCCCACGAGAAGTCGGGAGGGGGGCAACATGAGAACCAGCCTTTTCTACAGCGGTTCCCCATTTGTGGGATGCTCTCGCAGGGAAGCTCGCCTGGCGCATTCATTATCTTTAGGCGCCAGGTGAAAGTGTTCCTTTTCAGCCATGTCTTGGGCTGATTGACCATTTACGGCCTTTTAAATCCATCCGTGGGAGTGGCGGTGTTATTGGTATGTTTTAATTTTATGGTGCATTTTGTCTTCTCGTTTTGCATTTTTGAGTTGTGAACCGCCTTGCGATTTTCAAAAGCATGCGGATTTAATAAACAAATATATAAATGGAGAGCAGAGGAAACCCGTTCTCCATTTACAGTGGTACCTTGGGTTACATACGCTTCAGGTTACATACACTTCAGGCTACAGACTCCGCTAACCCAGAAATATTACCTCGGGTTAAAAACTTTGCTTCAGGATGAGAACAGAAATTGTGCTCCGGCGGCGCGGCGGCAGCAGGAGGCCCCACTAGCTAAAGTGGTGCTTTCAGGTTAAGAACGGACCTCCAGAACAAATTAAGTACTTAACCCGAGGTACCACTGTATTTATTCCCCCCACCCCACAGCTGCAATCGTGAGCTTAACCAGCTTTGAGACACGGCCAGAGCTCTCACGCTACAGGATAAGCAGCCCTCCACCTTGGGGGTGGGGTTGTTCGGGGGGGAGGTTTCCTGCCCCCAACTGAACCCCGGCACAAGATGAGAGTTATGCATTGTTCAGGGTCATCTATCAATCCAGCTGGGTTGTGTACTTGGAACTGAGTGGCGGCACCATCTTGTTCTGTGCCTTAGGAAGCCAAGTGCCTTGGGGTGGACTTGTTCCTCATACGTCCCCTTAGTTCTTTGGCGGAACAGAACTCTCCCCACTCCTGCCATCCTTGGCATTGTTTCTACTAACCTCTTCCTGCTTCTTCTCCGCAGATCGCTTCACTGCATGCGAATCTGGCTCCTGTTCGTTTTCATCGTCTTGGAATTGAGGAGGGGAGGGGGGAAAAACACACGTTAGATCAGTCAACCAGCCACGGAAGGCAGCATTCATTTATAGCACAGCTCACAAGCGGTTTGCTCTCTCTCACCTTCATCCTCGTCCTCGTCGTCATCCACCTCCTCAGGATTTGCATCTTCCTCCTCATCCTCTTCCTCGGCTCCATTCTCATCGTCCTGTATAATGCAAACCCACAGAAGGCAGCAGTTGTGTCAGTGTCTCCGGCACATGCTCTGCCTTCCCAAAAGCTCATCCCCGTCTTAATTTCCACTTTCCAGAGCCCAACAATTCTAATAATAATAATAATAATTTTATTATTTATACCCCGCCCATCTGGCTGGGCTTCCCCAGCCACTCTGGGCGGCTTCCAAAAAAATATTAAAATACTGTAATACATCAAACATTAAAAGCTTCCCTAAACAGGGCTGCCTTCAGATGTCTTCTAAAAGTCTGGTAGTTGTTGTTCTCTTTGACATCTGGTGGGAGGGCGTTCCACAGGGCTGGTGCCACTACTGAAAAGGCCCTCTGCCTGGTTCCCTGTAACTTGGCCTCTCGCAGTGAGGGAACCGCCAGAAGCCCTCAGAGCTGGACCTCAGTGTCCGGGTAGAATGATGGGAGTGGAGACACTCCTTCAGATATACTGGACTGATTCTGCTCAATTTATATTAATTTCATTTACTGTCACACAGATACCCTACTCCTCTTCAGAGGAGCTGGTTGTGGCTTAAGCAACTCCCTGCACTGTCCCCTTTACACTTTGAGTCTCTGTTCTTTACAGAGGATGACGAGAATTCTGCTTCATTTCTGGCCATATTCGCTTCTTGCCAGTTTTCCTTACACAGCCACTGCTCTCTTATTCAAAACACAGCTCTCCTCTCTGGGTGAACTTCCACGTTGGTTCTTGTCAGGGCATGGGAGAAGCTGACACTGGGATGTGCGGATGTTCATTCAGCAAATCTGACCCTGATCAGGAGATAGCAGTATCTGCTCATAAGAGAGATGGACTCTTAGCTGAGAGCCTTCTCCTAACCAAGGCTGTGCTCACCCAGCAGGTACAGAGAACAGAACTAGCAACAGCTGTGGTCTTCAAATTAGATGTGATGTAGAAGATCAGTGACTGGCATTTTCCTTGATTTTAGTCTTTCTGCAGAGCTATTTTGAGGATGAGGAAATCAGTACTCTGGGAGAAGGTCTGGACCTTTTGCCAAGTCTAAACCCCCATCTCCTGAAGCTTATTAGCTCTGTGAGGGAGGGTGGGAAATAGGGGAGAGGCAAGGAAAAGATAAGTAATTCTGTACCTATTTCCCAGAAGCAACTGCTTGGCCACAGAATGCAACATTGAATGTTATCATGGGTCTTCTCAAGCTAGGTGCTAAAGCATGGCTAGGCAAACTAAGGCCTGGGGGCCGGATCTGGCCCAATTGCCTTCTAAATCCAGCCCACGGACAGTCCGGGAAACGTGTTTTTACATGAGTAGAATATGTGCTTTTATTTAAAATCCATCTCTGGGTTATTTGTGGGGCACAGGAATTCATTCATTCCCCCCCCAAAAAAAATATAGTCTGGCCCCCCACGGGGTCTGAGGGACAGTGGACTGGCCCCATGCTGACCCCTGTACTAAAGAAACCACCATTCCACATTAAGACTTTTTTTTTTCATTTAGGGACTTCTTCATCTCATCTCATTGTGATTGATGCTGAGAGCACAAGAAACTTTTCCAGTCGTGCAAACCCAGCTCATCATCTTGGGACTGAATATACAGCCACCCACTCACTGCAGTGGCACACTTTGGGCTTTCAAATTTCAGCAGCGCCCTGGGCGACGCTAAAATTTGGCGCTCCCGTACCTCTCATGCTACATTCTACAGCACTGTTGTCGTACCCCGTGCAGCGTGGCACCAGGGCGGCCAAACTACCCTAAAACTGCCTCTGGTTCTTGCTCTCCCCGCCGCCCTCCACGAGAGGCATTTTTGGATCCTAGAGAAGTTAGCATGAACCCACTTTGTAATTCTTAGCACCTGAACCTCTCCACTAGGTCTCAGGATACCTGTCTAAGGAGCAGGACGCAGTGGTGGACTGCAGCACTGCCTGCTTGCCGCACATTCTAATTCTCCAGGGCAGCTAAGATTGCCCCCTTTCCCTCCTACCTTTCCCTTGCTGCATGGCAGATTCCTCCCCCACCCCACCCCCCAAATTAAGTGACCCTCCTCGCTCAGTGGACACAGTTTCCTGGCAGATCTCCATCACAAGAAAAGCTACACTTGTTGGCATATCTGCCCACCACAGAGGTGACCACAGTCTTCAGGGAGCAGGGTTGATAACTTGGTGCAGCAAATAGATAGCCCTTTCCTCTTCTGCTGATTTGATGGAGCAGGAGAAGAGAAACAGCAGTTCCTGTTCCCCTTTCCTATCTCTGCTAGTTGGAGCCCCAAAGTGGCAGAACTTGGAAATCGTTCAATCCAACTGTATATTCTGATGGGCACTCCTTTGCCTATTCTGCTTTGCCCCAGCCTGCACCCCTAGATAATCTGTTGCCTCTAGATGGTACTAATTTTTCCAGTTTTCCTTAGGAAAAGTCTATATGGGCATTAAAAAAAAAACACATGTGCAGAGAGCTGCTCAGTTTGGCACTTTTGGCATCATGAAGAAGCCTCCCCTCTCCCCCCTGAAGCATTTTGCAGGTTAAAAAAATGAATAAATCTTTAAAAACGTCAGGCACCATAGGATCTTTTCCATTATAGCTGTACAAATGGTGCTATAAACAAGACCTTCATGGGTGGAGCAAGATAAATGGCAAGAGGAAACCAGCACTCATGGCTGAGGCAACTATGTGAAGAGTCAGAAGAGGCAAAACCCAAACCCTGGTGGCTCTTTTTTTAAGGGTTTGCCTGTACACACCCTCACTTTGCTGTCTTCCTTCCTCTCCCACCTCTCTGTGCTTCTCAACCAAATACAGGGATAGGCAAGGGACTACAACTCCCATCATCCCTAGCTAACAGGACCAGTGGTCAAGGATGATAGGAGTTGTAGTCCCAAAACATCTGGAGGGCTGAATTTGCCTATGCCTGACCAAATATCTGCCCAGTTACCTCTATTATCTCCTTCTTTTCTTTGCGGGCAGACTTCTCCTCATGCTTCTCCTTCTTTTCTTTCAGGTCCTGGAAGACAGGAAGAGAAATACGTGTGCTTAATACTAGAGGGGCTGTAAAGAAGGGCTAATATGAAGAAGCAGGAACTGCGTAATAATAAGACAGAAATAATGAAATCGGTGAAGAGGAGGGCGTGGCTCAATTACCGGCAATAGGAGAGGTGATAACTGAATACCAAAGGCAACATATTTAAGCGTTTCAAAAAGGAGAGGTTGCTTTTAGAATTGCCCGCAGTGTATCACTGAGATTAAGAGCCTTGTCACTGTGACATATAGGGAAACCTAGGCAACGTTTTTCAAGCTATAGAAGCCTCGTGGTGGAAGACCAGCTGAAGGCTTGCCAACATTCGGTGGTCGTGGTGTGATTTAACTGTGGCCCATGACGTTTTGGTGCCCAAGACTGATCATCCAAATGGGCGCTTCCTCCCACTAATTAACATGTGTCACAATCTGCCAGCCTGCTGCCATGCGGCTCCCATTCATTCCACTGGAGCTTGCACAAAATTACTTCCAAGTCTATTATTATTACACATGAAATCTGTCAGCCACCTCACAGCACCTCGTTTTAGGGCTGCCTGTGCCCGTGGTTTGTTGTTTGTTTGTTTATATGCCACTATGAACATCATTAAGATCCTTCAGAGAGCATTTTTGGAAGTTAAAAATTTAGCTCTTTCTAAAAAGGAACCCTTGTTTTGTTTTTTGTTTTTTAAAACTTCTGGGGAAGCCGTCCCATCGCATATGGTGTTGCACTGCAATTCTCACCATCCCCTGAACAATTGCCCATGCCGGCTGAGACTGATTGGGATTTAAATTCAACACCCGATTCACCCTGCCGTTTACAGAGACTAGCAGGAGATGTCTAATCAGAAACGTCTACACTGCTGGTCACTGCACTTATGATGTAGACCTGACTTTCATGGGCAACAACTTATTTGACTTTAGTTATTAATACATCTATTAGCAACCTGCCATCTGGTGTTGCTCCTGAGTGCTAAGAAACCCAGAGAGTCAGCACAGCTTTTAAAGCAGTGCAGTTAAGGTTCGGTTCATCATCTTGATTCAAAATGATGTCCAACTCTATCCAAACACAGGTGAAAACCTGCTCCTTTATCTCAGGAACCAACATGCAAAATTTGGCTATGATATCTCAAGAGGCGTCCAGATGTATAGCAAATAAGTAACTCTCTGAAATAGATAGCAGATGGTGTGGTAGTTTCTGCTTGGCTATTGACTGTTTATAGGTAAGAACAGCAGTATTTTTATGCAGTCTGTTCCCTCTATGTGTTCCGGAATATTTCATATGTATCTCCAAAATTCTTCTGACAGAGCCTTGTAAGATAGGATAAGCCGATATTATCTGCATGTTGTGGCTGAAGAGTTGTATCTGAGAGAAGAGTGGTTTTGTTCTTGGGTGAAACGAGGTAAGAACCTGGGGCCTTAATTACTATACTACACTAAGCTGCTTTCTTTAAAACACACACGGGGGGGGGGGGGGGATGTGCAATTTAACATACTGAAACATCATCCATTTAGTTATTTATGCAGATAACAAGCAAGAAACTTACATACGAGGTTTAAAATAGGATTGCTAAACATGCACCGCCCTCTGAGAAAGGAAAATGGGCAAAGACAATAGGACATAAGGCAGGGTTACTCTAGAATTTTTATTTTGCTCTCCGTAAAGGGTTTTATAGGGTGGATGGAAAAGTGCACCTTTTTGCACACTTTTTGATCTGTGCTAACACTGGGCCCTTGCACCAGTTCCGGTGAAAACTCAGCTATGCGCTAAAACAACTTCACCTTTGTGCAGGACTACAAAGTACAAACCTTAATTAGATGGTGTGAGAGAGGTAAGCCTTTGTAAAGGAGGCATCCGTGGTAAGAAAGGTTGCCATATAGGACAGATGATCCCATAAATGTTCCACTAGAGGGCATAATACGCTTTCAAAACTCAGGCATGAGGCTTCTAAAACCTGCTACTGGCAAAGATGGAACACTGGCCTAGATATGAGGTAGTCTAACCCACATTGATCATTTCAGGGTCAAATCAGCATCTGAGATTCCCATAGCTAATCCTCTAACCAGAACCATTTTTCTATGCATTCAGAATCAAAAGTAGCTTCTTTCTTCCTTTCACACACAGACAAAAGGCAAACATTTTCCATGGCCACTCCCAAAGCCTGGGGCATAATGAATAGTAACTGACAGGGGTTCTGGGGTTTCTCTTATAAAAACAGACAGATTTTCCTCCCGCTGGTCATTTTTTGAACTTGCAGCTGGAAGGGTTGTGTTCTTAGAAATGTCATGTCATGACAATAGCCCATAAAACCTTCCATAAGTGATGTAGTATGCAAGACCCATCACTGACAATCTCACGGGACATAATTTGTATGATGTAAAACAACAATGAAACTGACTGAAGTGTTGTGATCAAAAATAAGGTGAACCTGGGAACAATGTGCCCCAAGGCTTTGCTTCTGCAAAGATTGCACACAATTAGATACCTGGTTTTGTACGTTAACTAAAATATGGGGAAAGGCTGTCCCGTCTTGTGTGGAAGACTATTTTCAAAGCTGCGGAACTGACTATCTTTAGCTTTCTCATGCAAATCGAGAAAGAGATGTACAGTACTGTAGAAGCAAGTCTGAGCAGCATGTAACTTTGATTTATGCCCATGTCCCTGGCTGCCCTTAAGGTTGTTTTAATCAATGACTATCCCTACAGTGCAGGAGAGGAGACTGCCTAACTATCAAAAAATATTGTGCAAGACCCAAGTCCTGGAACACAGTTTGAGTACTGTTTGCCTTTCCCTTTTATCTTTTTCTCCCTCTTTTCTGGCAGGCCAGAGAATCCTATGCCCTGGTATGCCCTGCAGTGAAATTGCATGTTTACTTAGAATTACTGCCAGATACACGTGCGTAGGATTGCAGCTTTACACGTTCCTGCTTCCATTCTGCTACAAGGGAGCGAAGAAGCTGGACGGAGACCTATTAATGGCATGGCGGCACTGAATTCCTACTGCCTCCCTCGTTTAATCTTTCCCTTCTCTCCCCACCCCCTCTTCAATTAACGTTTCCAATCCAGCATTAGTAAATATACCAGGAGCAAATCCCACGCGGCGCTAACCGCCCCCCCCCCACCTTAGGGAGTCACGTGGCTTCTCGAGGGTTGTGTTGTCTTACTCTGCGGGGTGACCTTGCCCCGCAACCTACTTTCCCGCTTCACCCGCAGCAGGCAGCCTTCTTGCAAGACCCAAGCTACAGTTCCCACGACGCGGAGATAACACGTGTCTCCGCGGTTTGCGCGCACATGGAGACAAAACAAAGTCAGGAACGCCAAGGCAAGCGAAGACATAAGGTCCGATGCCTTCGCAGACAAGAAACATGGTTGCGGGGGGAAACGACCCATCTGTTGGCAAGCAGGCAGGCAGGCAGGCAGGCGCACGCACATCCCGGCGCGCGCGCGCTCTTTAATTGCCTTCCATCTTTTCCTGGCTTTGTGCTGCGCGTCTCCGCTTCACTGTTTTTGTTTCCTAATAAAGCGAAACGGTTTAGGCGTCTGGTTTCGTAGTCCGCCGGATGGGAGGTTCGGCGTCCTTGTTTAAAACTGTGCCCCCCCCCCCCCTTAACACTGAGGATCACCCACCCAACCCAGGTGGGCGCATGGTTTGAAAGGTGACCGCCCCCTCCTCCCCGCCCGGTCTCCATGATGATTAATGGCACTAGGATGAAAAGAAAAGCTCTCCGCCTTTGGCACAGCTAGGGGCACCCAACTGACACGTGCATTCTTTCCCGGTTCTCACAAACCCTAGAGACTTTGGGCAGAAAGCCAACGCGCCCCAGCCAGCCAGCCAAGCGCACCGTGTTGGCCGCGAAGGTGCCGGGCACGAGAGCGCAATGCCCGCACGCCGCTCTCTGCCCGTCTAAGGGCGTGCGCTTTCTTTTCCTGACCCGAATCCCAGCCGACAGCTCGTTTGCAAGGGGACCAGGAAAAAAAGGAAAAGCGGGTCGTTCGGGAGACGCGTGGAAAGGCGTCGGAATAAAGGCGGGCGCGGGGAGCAAGGCGCACGCCCGCCACCCTCCTCGAGTCTTCTCTTCCCTCCGTAACTGTTTCCCCACAACCAGCTTGCGCCCTCTCTGCCATCGATCCCGAGCGCACCGGGGCAAGGGCGAGCTCCGCCACCAGCCCCTATCCGCCTGCTTCGTTGCAATCGAGCATTGGGCGCCCTCGCCCCGGGGTCTTGATCCCAGCTTGGTCCTCACCTTGGCCCCCAGCTCCACCGGAGCCTCCTCGGCGGGCTTCTCCGACATCCTGGAAAGAGGGGAGCGAAACAAAACAAAAGGCGCAAGGCGAGAAAGAGCGAGGGCGCGCGGGAGAGGCGCTTGGCC
This sequence comes from Podarcis gaigeae, assembly GCF_964106915.1. Classification (NCBI taxonomy): domain Eukaryota; kingdom Metazoa; phylum Chordata; class Lepidosauria; order Squamata; family Lacertidae; genus Podarcis; species Podarcis gaigeae. Next base: position 3,687,344 of record NC_139694.1, read on the forward strand.
GGAGGGACCAGGTGCAGCTCGGGTTAAGCTCTCGGGAAGCCGACGGGCACTTCTCGGCTCGCCCCGGCGCCACAGCCACAGGGTTCTCCGCTGCCGCGATGAGGCTGTGCCAGAAAAAGGGATTTATACGGCGCTCGGCGGCGAGGGAGGGACCTGCGCAAAGGGAGGGGAGGCTGGGAGGGATGAGCGGGAAAGAGGGAGGGCTGGATGGAAGAGCGAAGGCGCAAGCAGGCTGCCCAGCAGGAGGAGGAGGAGGAGGAGGAATATAAATGGCCCGGCAAGAGGGGACACTGCGCTTTGCGAAACAAAAGAAAACAAAACCATTCACTGCGGAAGGAGGGTTAGGGGAGCTTGCGTGGTCCTGAAGGCCGGGAAGCCCAGCCAGAGCTATGCCCTTGGGGAAGCTTCCCTTCCGCGCTTTGTCTCCGGCTCCTTTGTTCGAGTCGCGCTCTCCTCTCCTGCGCCGCGCGCCCTTCGCAAGACCGCGCGTGCCCTTTGTACTACCCCGGGTTAACGGAGCCAGAATAACTAGAACCTAAATCGCCAGCTGCTTGGCTCCGTTGCGTCAGGCACGGCTGCAAGTGATCTGCTGTCTGCGTAGTTGCAAGACTTGAGATAGCTGCCTTTAGCCACCCCCGACTGTGGCAGAAAGCAGGAACCGAGTTGTGCCCCACAGTTGGAATCCGATCCAGAACCCCGGGGCTCCTGTTGCGGTGGAAACATCTCCATGTTATACCCAGGACTCCTCGCATTCCAGTGAATTCTGGAGTAAAAACGGTATCGCTCAGCCAAGGCCATGCTGAGCCCTGGGGGTGCGTATCATTCTGTGGCTCTCTGCCCATGTCCAGAGTGGTCTGGAGAATCCTCTCCAGATTCCATACCATTTGGCACAGGACGGATCCATCCTTTTTCATTCCCCCTTGATAGAAACTTGACAAGGGGTAACCAAGCCATGTTAAGTCACCTTCCCTATCCCAATTCATTCACCTGTGAAAAATCAGCTACATGCATGTGAGAACCAGTCCCAAGACTTGCAATACTTGGAACAAACTAAGTTATCCAGAGAAAAGGAATGGGGGTGTTTTACCAAGTCTTCCCCCCCCCCCAGTCCCCTGCCTGTAAACTTGAACTGGGCAATTATTTTTTGAGGAAACATGATCCCCCTGCTTATGTGATCACCTGTCCTCTTCCAGTGTCCCCCCTTTGCGAACACCATATAACACACTTCTTCACTCATTCTGTTCACAAGAATCACATTTTGCCTAAGAAAATTTCCCTGAACTAGAGTAAATTCCCTCTGAATCATTGATGTACTGACTCAGGGTTATCTTCACAGACACATTTTATTTATTGAAAACCTTCCCTTTAACAGGTTATCAAGGTGGCTTACAAGACTTTACGACAAAACAAAAGCATTAAAACACTAGTATAAAAGCAGTCAGCAGAATTAAAAGCAAACACCCACAGCAAAGAAACAAAACACAAAGAGTGAAAAAGCCTGGGGAAAGGAAAAGGCCTTTCCCAGTGCCAAAATGACATCAAGGTAGGTGCCACGTAAGCCACCTTGTGGAGAGCATACCCTAGTTGAGAGGCCCCCATCAGATAGTCAGCAACCTTTCCCCTGAAGCCACCTGTCATACCTCAAATGGAGGGGAACCCAAAGAAAGGCCTCTGCTGAAGATCTCATTGTATGGGTGGAGGAGCAGGCACAAGTGGAGACCCGCTGTCTTTCAGGCATCCTGGTCTCAAGCCATAAAGGCTTTTAAAGGTCAAAATTCACACACTGAACTGAGCCTAGACCAGACTGAAAGCCAGCTAAGTTGGTGAAGCATAGGAGTAATGGGATCACAATGCCTGGATTCAGTTAATAGACTCACAGTTGTACTTTGAAGTAATGGAAGCTTCTGAAGTGCCTTGAAAGGCATCCCTATATACATTACATTACAGTACAGTGGTACCTCGGGTTACGAGCTTAATTCATTCCGGAAGTCCGTTCTTAACCCGAAACTGTTCTTAACCTGAGGTACCACTTTAGCTAATGGGGCCTCCCACTGCTACCTCACCGCCGCCATGCGATTTCCATTCTCATCCTGGGGCAAAGTTCTCAACTCGAGGTACTACTTTGGGTTAGCGGAGTTTGTAACCCAAAGTTTGTAACCTGAAGCATTTGTAACCAGAGCTACCACTGTAGTATAATTTGGAAGTTACCAAGACATAGATCACAGAGACCAAGGTATCTGTCTAGATACAGTTGCGGCTGGTGCACCAGTCTCAACTGGTATAACATGCTCAAGTACCACAGAGGCAAACTATACCTCAGGTGGAAACAATGGATCCGTAGGCAATCCCCTCTTCAGAGGGGTTGCACTCCAGCACAGGGTGAACATAAGAAACATGGAGAGATGAATCATCTCCATCCTGTCTTGTCTAGGCTGAGCTTCATGTTCTTTGCCTTCATCCAGTTAATTACTGAACCCATCTAGTCCTGGTTTATCACCATCATCACTTAATATGAGTTGGGTGAAAAGGAGAAATAGAGCTGTCATCTGCATATAGATACAACTAATTTCAACTTCCCTGATGATGACCTCACTCAGTAGTTTCATTTGTACGGAGGACAAAGATGTCAGGAAGTCAAGCAGTGGTTCCCCCTGCACCACCTTCTGAAATTGGCTGCCCAAGTAGGTGTGCACACTTTACTGTGCAAAAGAACCCCCCCCTTTTTTTTTTTTGCTTTCCCTATTTCAAGCCTTGCCCTCTTCTATCATATCTCCATAGCACTGATGGGGCTACCTGCCTATATCACACAACTGAGTCATACTATCAAGTTCTCCGCTACTGGTCAGTTGGTTTGGACTCCCCATTGTGTTTTCATACCAGAGTCTGGCAAAATCCAGTGCTATGGGAAGAGGACAGTAAGTAGGCAAATCGCTCCTTGGAATTAAGTGGCATTGATTAACACCCCCTCCCCCAATGAATATTTCTGTTCTTCCTTCTGCATCTTCCAATATCTCAAGACTGAAAGACAAATATGGATTGGCTTCTATTGTGAAATAGGGCACATTCCATTATTTAATTGGTCCAAATGTCTTGCAGTATGACATGCTTCCTAAGGAAGCATAAGTAGTCCACTTGTTGAGCACATCTGGCCCCTCACAGCACACACTTTGCGGTAACAACATGGCTGATCAGTTGGGTATTAAGGAGGCAAGGCACAAGCCTTTCTTCTATCTGTGTCATTACTGGCTTCTTCACTTGAGAGAATGTAACAAATCTTTTTGACTCTTTCCTGTTATTTCTGCCAATTGGATCATTACGTTCATTGGGCCTAAATACTTTTTTTTTTTTTTTTAGCTAGAAAAGTGGAAGTTTCAGCACAGAAACCCAAGAGTTGTGAAGCTGAAATAATGCACTTTCCAGTCTTCTGTATTCAACTACCCCCATTTGTGTGTAGCATGTGCCACAAGCAGAGGATTAATCAAGACACAGCTTGTCATAAGTATTCCTATTCTGAAAAAGGAATATATGTTTTTAAACAAAGCTGGTCTTCCAGAATGGAATAAAACCGCCACAATGCAATGTGCACAATTCCCAACTTAAGAGAGCATATCCAGATAAACACAATTGCTGATATCGACGACGACTAGGAGGTCCAGCAGAATCATCAAGGTCCTGCTCCTTCTGTTTTCTGGTGTAGACCATCTATCATAATAATAATAATAATAATAATTTATTATTTATACCCCGCCCATCTGGCTGAGTTTTCCCCAGCCACTCTGGGCGGCTCCCAATCAGTGTTAAAAACCGTACAGCATTACATATTAAAAACTTCCCTGAACAGGGCTGCCTTAAGATGTCTTCTGAACGTCAGGTAATTCTTTATCTCTTTGACATCTGATGGCCAAGACAGTTGCTGCATCAAATGTAGGCCTAAAGTCCAACTGAAATGGATCCTGATAATTGTCTCATCCAAGACGTAATGAAGTTGGCACAGCCACCACTCACTCAAAGCACTTTACCCAGGAAGTGGCAAATAGTGGGTCTAACAGCAACCACACATATGCTTCCTTCAAACAACTTTGATGACCTTGGAACAGTTTTGTCTTGAGATGTAGAAAGAGAGCTGTCTGGTAGAGCTCTGAGGGTTCCTTAACACCTTCTAGTTGCAGACCTTGGCGGCTCCAATTTCAGTAGTGTCCTGTGCAACACGAAAATCCAGTGCCCCCTGCCTCTCGCCTTCCACTGGACTTCATAGTTGTGATGCCTGCTGTGGCACTCCAGAAGCTCTGCGCCCAGTGCAACTGAACCAGTTGTGCTCTCCTAGATCTGTATCTGCAGCATCTGCTGGCTCACAATAAAGATGAACCAGGGTCACTCAGAAAAACTCTGCTGGGAACACAATGATGGCCAAGAGCATTCTAATATTTCCAACCACTCCTGCAAAGAAAGTAGGTACTGGATCTGTAAACCTCAACAGGAACCGATCTGACCATGGTGAGATTCATATCCTCAGCTATGATCCTAGTACCTATCTCCTACCCTGAAAATGCCTTCAAAGGCTGGTGCCACATATCCAAAGTACTAGAGCTTTCCTCAGTTGACAGCTAGAAGTTAGTTTCTCTGCTCCTGGATAGCTCCTCTTCTTCCACCAGCAACTGGGGAACAGGAACTGTGTAGAAAATTTCACTCATTGCTCCTCTGCTGGTCCAGCTGCCTTTTCCATCTTCTTGGGAAACACTCAGTATCTGGAACTACCTTGGCCTTTGGTAAAATTCAAGTAAAAAAGTCCTTTTATCAGGTAAGCCACAGAAAAAATATATCCAATTGATATCTGATAACATAAATCCAAAATTATATCCATTGCTTTAAAAATGTTCAACCCACAACCAGTTTTATTCTTGCCTTCATTCATAACTCCATGAGCTGCTCCTCTTCAAAACAGGATCCAGAGCATGTGGTCCCACAGCCCTGTCAACTAGCTTTTCTATCGGTGCCCTCACAGTTAAAGCCAAATAGTGTGAGGCAATTACCTTAGAATAGCATGCTAATTTTTATTGTGGGAATCTTTTGTCAGTTGACTTGAGAGCCTCCCAGGAATAAAAAGCAGGATATAAGCCTTCAAAATAAATAAATCCCATTTATTCTTGCACGTAAAAAGTTGCCACAAATAATAGGTTAAAACATATTCATTCTTTGTAAATTCTCCAATTGGTCTTCTAGCTTGATTGATCGCTGCAGAAAACACTCATAGGGCTGGGTAATAGTACAATGGGAGCCATCATGAGATGCTGAGCACTTCATTTAAATAGGGGCCTTTAACAGTCTTTAAAATACAAATACAATAATGGGATGGTGAGATATGTGTATTTTTAACAAAACAAAAAAGTGCTTATGTTCAATAGGCTTTGAAATGCAGAACAGGCAAATTCTGTGGAATCTTTTATGTTTTGCGCTTTGAATAAGAGCTGGGTAGCAAAAGTTGGGGCAAGTGCCTACAGTAATGGCCTGTGTGTGTGTGTGTGTGTGTGTGTGTAGAAGCAAGCTTTATCAAATTTGTATGGACTGATTTTTTGCAATGTGTTTCTAGGTTCCTAAATTGCAGAGATCGCGGCTGCTACCCTGTGCCATTACTTGGGGGGCAGCGGGTGACACTTCAGAGCAGCCATCCTGCTGTTAGTTGAGGCAGCAAGCTTGTGTTTCCAGGGTAGAACACTTCATACTTCCTGTGTAGCTGAACGCTCCACTACACATAAACAAGATCCTTCTGAATACTGGAAGAAGAAATCAAGAAAACAGCATGTTAAGAATTGAGTTCCTGTCAAACCTTCCCGTTAACACCTATTCCACCTCCCCCCAGTTTAGGCGTATTAAAAACAGAGGTATCACCTTGCCAACAAAGGTCCGTATAGTTACTATGGTTTTCCCAGTACAGTGGTACCTCGGGTTAAGTACTTAATTCATTCCGGAGGTCTGTTCTTAACCTGAAACTGTTCTTAACCTGAAGCACCACTTTAGCTAATGGGGCCTCCTGCTGCTGCCGCGTCGCCGGAGCACAATTTCCGTTCTCATCCTGAAGCAAAGTTCTTAACCTGAAGCACTATTTCTGGGTTAGCAGAGTCTGTAACCTGAAGCGTATGTAACCCGAGGTACCATTGTAGTGATGTATGGAAGTGAGAGCTGGACCATAAAGAAGTGTGATCGCCAAAGAATGGATGCTTTTGAATTCTGGTGCTGGAGGAGACTCTTGAGAGTCCCATGGACTGCAGGAAGATCAAACCTATCCATTCTTAAGGAAATCAGCCCTGAGTGCTCACTGGAAGGACAGATCCTGAAGCTGAGACTCCAATACTTTGGCCACCTCATCAGAGGAGAAGACTCCCTGGAAAAGACCCTGATGTTGGGAAAGATGGAGGGCACAAGGAGAAGGGGACGACAGAGGACGAGATGGTGGGACAGTGTTCTCGAAGCTACCAGCATGAGTCTGACCAAACTGCGGGAGGCAGTGGAAGACAGGAGTGCCTGGCATGCCCTGGTCCAGGGGGTCATGAAGAGGCGGACACGACTAAACAACGACATTCTCATGGACACGCGAGCCCACACCCGCGATGCTTCTATAGCGAGGATCGAGGGTCTTTTGTCTTTCCTCCTCGTGGCATTTATTCCCACGACCTTTATGGTACTGAAGCACCGAAGGATGTCGCTCGGGAAAGAAAACGCAGCTCGAGCGCGAACAAGATGGCGAGGAGCTATTAGTCTGGAGCCGGAGACTCGCACAGGTTCCCTCCCACTCCTGCTTTCCCCTGACTGGAATTTTCCACTCCAGCTGCCTTCGCTCGCAGCCCGCCTCCCTCCCGTCTTGTCCACACCCAGTTCCAGAATAATTCCCGGCTTCGCATATTTTATTCCCTCAGAACTCCTCCCCAGGCCAATATATTAATACGGGGCGGGGCTAATTCGCTTGTCCGCGCGAGGCAAACCGCGGGAGGGGGCGGGAGAAGACGGTATTTTGTGCGTTGTGTTGTGTGCGTTTTGTGTTGTGTTGTGTGTGTGTATTTTGTGTCGTTGTTTTCCTCCTCCCTCCCTTTTCCCGCGCTCTAATCGGGAGCTCAGGGAGCTCGTGTGGTTGAAAGACGGAGACGCAGCGCTTTTTGCTCCCCTTATAAGGAGAGGACAGGGACGGGGACTGCGATTGGCTGATTCAAATGAGCAGGAGGCTTAGCAACAGGCTTCGTATTGGCTGCCGGGCGGGGAAGGAAAGGAGGGAGGGGGGAGAAGCCACAGCGCCCCGCGCGATGGAAGAAATGGAGGGAATGGGAATGAGGCCATGGGGGAGGGAGTTGGGTTTTGGGCGACAGTTTCCGTGGCAACAAACGGGAGGATTTCGCTTCACGAAAGCCGTGGGGTGGCATGTCCCCTGGAGGGGTGGGAATGGGGGGAGTGGGTCTTCCCATCGTGGCTTGAAGGAGGGGAGGTGCAATTTACCTCAGAATATTACCTCAGAATATTATTACCTCAGAATATTATTACCTCATTACCTCAGAATATTATTTCAGAAGCAAAACTAGCCTGATAACACATTTGAAAAACGACGACGAGGAGGGGGGGGGGGAAACAGGGCAGCACACCTGAGTGACTTCTATTTAGGACCATAATTCCCTCTTATTAAAAGCACCAGAATAGTTTCAGCTTTCAATAATATACAGCACAATCTTGTACTGGCCTTAGGTGAGAGTTAACCACTCCCATCATAAAAGGGTTGCCATGTAAGAGAAGCCCTCAGGCAGATAGGAAAGATTCCTGGGATATTGTGTGTGTTTGGCAGCTAACAAATCATTTATTTATATGTGTTAATGGATGCATAATATAGCTGTGTTATTAATTATGTTTGTGTGTGTTGCTATTTCATATATAACAAAAAAAATAAATAGTGTCTGTAGCAATACAAAAACACAGATCAGAGAAACGTCTAGCCAAAGATCCCATCAAAACTCAAGGGAATCCTGGAATCTTTTTGGAAAAGTAAAACTAGTGTCTGAACACAAACAGGGAAGTGGGGTGGGGTGTCTGAAACCAACTTTTGAAAGGTAGGAGCGATTATGGGTTATATTATAATTCACATAGTGAAGGGATCCAGATGAGAGCTTCTAAGGAATGGGTTTATGTTAGGTTGCAGGGGTCATATTATGCCAATTTTAATACTCAGAAACCAACTGAGAGCCAATGAAGTATTAAAATTGGCATAATATGACCCCTGCAACCTGCCCCATTCAACCATCCAGCAGCTGCATTTTGAACCAGTTGTAGTTTCCAAGTTCATTTTGAAGGCAGCTCACATAAAGTGCTTAGATTAGCACTGTCCCAATATATCAGGTCAAGCAATGTGGGCAGAACAGACTGGTATGAAATAACAGAAAAACATGGTATTCCAGGAAGTGTTTTCATATCAATAAGGAAATGCAGGCAGACCGTGTAATACGTGTTCATCACTGTTCACGAGTACCATTAAAGCACAAAGCTGCCATAGGTTTTAATGTTTTGATAGGCACTTTATTAAATAGAACCTCAGATTAGTTAGTACAAGACGGAAAGGAGCAGACATCCACTAGAAGGAGATTTTGCAAATTGGCAGTCCCCTTACATTCCACCTTTTCTTTCATTGACTGATTCCATTAAATCTCTTATTTCAACTCATGGTGCTGCAAATTAAGGGCCCCTCTAGATGTGCCTTTTTATGGTGCATTCATGATGATTTATGCTCATGATGGGGCAGCCATACCCGATCCCACTTTCAATACTATTTGTGCATGCAATAGTTTCAAGGTGGACACACATGGCTTTATTTCCAATAGATGTTTGTCCAAAGCTTCCTGCTGAAATCCTGTAACTTTTTATAGCACACATGTTCCGGTGTGTGGGTGTATCTATAGGGCAAGCGTGCCACTCCAGAAAGCAATAATAGAACAATAGGGAAGCATCACACTAATAAAATGGAACAATGTGTGGACGATCCAGTATAAATACACCACTAATGCACTGTCACTGTGCCTGTTAAATGTTGCAGAATGCACCTGTAAAAAAAACCACCAGTCAAGATGATTTAAAAGGGGGGAAAATGGACAGGGTTATGGAATGAATTTGCTATTGTTGCAAGTCAGGAAAAAGATCTCTGAATTTTGAAAAATGGTCACCATGGGTTACAGCAGCAATTCCAATTTTGCAGAGATATTTAATTCTACATCAGTCAAATGATAAAAGAAATCTCTCCTGGGACTTACCCTGGCTTTTAATACACAGTGCTCAAGTGTGGCCACCTTTTCAAACAAGATACCAGTAAAATGCATTGAGGTTTAAAAGGCCAATAAAGGCTCAGCTGAATCTCTTTCTATAGCAAATTGGTGGGCCCCAAAAGAGAAAATAAAGATACAGAAGAACACCTCAGAGCCTAAGGCTGGACTATTCCCTCCCCCACCACAGGGCCTTTCTATCACCATTAGGAAAGTGTATCATACATTCTTTCCCCTGTGGTTTAATTTCAAATCATGCAGACAAGCATGGGTCACCTGGCTTCATATATTTGTGGTGCAGGTACAGGTGGGTTTGGGACGAAAGGTGCCTGCAAAGTTGCTTGTGCTGCTGCTTGTTATCCCTGTACACAGTGCTATCCGCATGCCAACATTCAGCAGATGGTCTGTGCTTGGAAAATGTTGCACAAGGCCCTTTGCAGCTTCCACCCTTACCTGCCCAACTCCTGATGTCATATAGAAAGTCAAGTGTAGGACTGGTGGGCATGATTTGGCCGAAATGGCCTCATGGATCAAGTGGGGAGGCCTAATTAGGCCCATGGGGTGGAAGATCTCCCCCTTGTGTTAGGGTGTGCTCAGGTGGGAAGCCAACAGAAGTAGGGGTGCCACGTCTGAACTCAATCACTGAACATCATCACACTTGTGTCATTGAATGATGCACTTAATGAGGTTCCACACCAGTAGTGACTGTATAAGGGGTTATGTTAACATATTGGATTTGCTATGGTAAGGAGAAATCTGGATTAAATGTAAAAAGAAAAAGTGTGGGCTGGCATTTTAATGATATTATTTTGTGGATTCTACAAAAAACAAATGTATGAGCAGCGCTGATTCCAGAATACACTGAAAGTGCCCTTCAATTATTTTACTGTCATTTGTGGATTGCATTGCTGCTCCTCCATTATAAAGTTCTATTTTATTAATTGTATTTTAATATCATAATTTATTATGTGCTGTTTTACATTGTTGTGAGCTGCCTTAGGGGCCTTTCTGATTTATTTATTTTTTATAAAAGTAAGATGGAAGTTATGGCTGCTGATAGAAATCCATTCCAGTACAAATGGATTTTGAATGGCTATTCCTACCTGGCTGGGAGTAAAGTCATTGTTCTGATGGATGGCCTTATGTTAAATTGGAAGCTCTTACATTAGCACACAAGGTCCCCAAAATTACATGCACATTTAAAAAGGGTAAGGTGCTGCATGCTGCAGTTTTATACATATGTTGGAGTAAGCCCCATTCAACTCATTGGGACTACCTTATTAGTAGACACAAGATTGCATGTTGGACTAGCAAAATATGAAGTAGCAAGTCTTCCTCGCAACTTTTGCATGAAATAGAGATAGGGTTTATGGGTCAAATTCATTTCTGATACAATGGCATGCATGCCTATCCAGAAGTCAATTTAATTACATTCAAAGGGACTTGCTCCCAGGTGAGTATGTGTTGGATTGCAGCCTGAGTAGACCAGTATAGGACTATGCTATAACAGATTTATTATGTCATGAGATTTCATGGACTAGAGAAGTCCATTTAATCAGAAGCATGAAGTGTTATTTTAGACATGGCCAAAGGAGCAGGGAATAAACAATGAAGACAACTTGTTGTTGTTTTTTAACCCCTTTATGGGCAATTCATTTGTAATAGTGCAATTCTATAGCTACTCAGAAGTAAGTCTCCTTCATTTCAGTGGGGCCTATTCCTGCCAACTATTCTGACAGTAAGCAAAATATTGAGATTTGGTGATTCTGCTCTTTTATTATTTGGAAGCTTTAAGTCTCTCTCAGGCCTCCCTGTTTGCTCAGAGGTGTCCTATTAAGTTTCCTTTTTCAAATAAAAAAAAATTCCTTCCAGTAGCACCTTAAAGACCAACTAAGTCAGTTCTTGGTATGAGCTTTCGTGTGCATGCACACTTCTTCAGATACACTGAAACAGAAGTTTCCAGACCCTTCTATATAGTGAGAAGGTGGGGAGGGGTATTACTCAGAAGGGTGGTGGGAATGGGTGGTTGGCAGATAGCTGTGATGAGCCTGTTGACGACTCTTAACGACTGCAATAGGTCTTACAGGGAGAAGCAAGGGGTGAAAAGGTGAAAAATGGCTTTGTCACCTTTTCACCCCTTGCTTCTCCCTGTAAGACCTATTGCAGTCGTTAAGAGTCGTCAACAGGCTCATCACAGCTATCTGCCAACCACCCATTCCCACCACCCTTCTGAGTAATACCCCTCCCCACCTTCTCACTATATAGAAGGGTCTGGAAACTTCTGTTTCAGTGTATCTGAAGAAGTGTGCATGCACACGAAAGCTCATACCAAGAACTGACTTAGTTGGTCTTTAAGGTGCTACTGGAAGGAATTTTTTTTGTTTTGACTATGGCAGACCAACACGGCTACCTATCTGTAACTTTTTCAAATCACTTCAGCTTTACCTTCCCATTACTTTCATTCATTTCACACATTACTGAATGATAATTTAGAAGATCCAATCAGTGTACAACAACAATGCAAAAGAGATAAGCTAGATCCAGAAGTCATTATCCAAAGTTAAACATTTGTATGTCCCATTGATGCCAGTGGAAGATATCTGAACCCTGAACTTAACTATTTACTCAGCAGCAAGTTCTATTGAATTCAGTTTGGAGCCTATTGCCAAGAAATTGTGACTAGAATTAATTGCAGCTTTAAGCGCATGCTTAATTTTCCCACTGAAATCAGTGGTACTTGAAAGCATTTGGCTGAATCATGTCCCGAAACTATAACAGAATCCCAAATTAATTAGGCAAAGCTGCTCTTTGTACTTATAAAAAATGTAGGTGGCTGGCACAGCGTTAAAAGAGACATTATCCCTTTATTCTCTTCTGAAGTGGCACCTGGTATATAGTACAGATAACAGAAATGTACAGAGAAGCATTTTTCTTTATACTATCTATAAATGAACTAGTTTTCAGGCCAAACATGACATAACAAATCAGTCTCAGGGGCCTGTAGTTTGTGTTGGGAACATAGTGCAAAGGAAGTGGTCAGTTTGACCCTTTCCTCTCCTTCCCCATTACCTAACCTGCTCTTAGCCTTGGAAGGGAAAACTCCATCAGAGCTAATGGAGCCTTCCCTTCTGGAGTTAACAGCAGGCACAGGGATTATTTTTGTCAGGACCACAGCAGAGGAAGAAAGGGTTAAACCATTCCCTCATCAGGCTAAATATTCCCTACACCTCCTTTTTTTTAAAAAAAAAAAAAACCTATTGATGGGATGATTCCTAATGACACACTTGGCATCACATCTAGTTTTCCTCTTACAAAGATAATTAATAGGTGGTGCTGGTTAGGGCTCATCTCATACCCAGCATAATTCTTGGGCATCTCCACATGCTGCTGGATTACAACTCTCATCATCCTTGATCATGTTGGGTGGTGTTGATGGGAATTGGAGTTGTGTTTTAATGCTGTAATCTACCCTAGGACCTTAGGGTAAAGAGCAGGCAGGCAATCAATCAATCAATCAATCAATGCAATGCCTATTATTATTATTATGCCACCCTGAGCAGCTTCCAAAAAATTAAAGCATCAAACACAGTGAAACATCAAACATTAAAAACTTCCTAATACAGGGCTGCCTTCAGATGTCTTCTAAAAGTCAGAGAGTTACTTATCTCCTTGACATCTGACAGGAGGACGTTCACAGGGTGGGTGTGACTACCAATATGGCCCTCTGCCTGGTTCCCTGTAACCTCACTTCTTGTAGGGAAGGAACCGCCAGAAGACCCTTGGAGCTGGACCTCAGTGTCCAGGCAGAACAATGGGGATGTAGACGCTCCTTCCAGTACATTACTACTACTACTACTACTACTACTACTACTACTTAAACTTGCATATTGCCCCTCATACAGGGCCGAAGCTATTTAGGGCTTTAAAGTTCAGCACCAACACTTTGAATTATGCTCAGAAATGTACTGGGAGCCAATGTAGATCTTTTAGGACCAGTGTTATATGGTCCTGTTGGCCTCTCCCAGTCACCAATCTGGCAGCCACATTCTGGATTAGCTGTACTTTCCACATCACCTTCAAAGGTAGTCCCACCGTAGAGCGCATTGCAGTACTCCAAGCAGGAGCTAACCAGAGCATGTTTCACTCTGGCGAGACAGTGTGCAGGCAGGTAGGGGACCACAGGTCTCACCTCTGACCTGGAGGAAGGTGTATGGTGGGCGGTTTGCAGGATTCCAAAAAGCACAACACAGCGCCATCATGGGGTCTCTAGCCTGCAGCTCCCAGAAACCAGAGATGGGGAATCTGACAGAAAGAGGGTGGATTTGTACACAAACGAGGAAGATAATGTTTTTTTATCCATTAAGATTACACTTAATAGGTTTCCTTCTGTCTTATTACATGCTTAAATGTCAAGTAAACTGAGGCCAAAATACCATTTCCCCTTGCATTTCCCCCCATGTTCCTCCAATGTCCTTAATAATGCCCTGTAGTTATTTGCTGAGCTTTCTGTCTAAGATGCATATGTATGCATCTTGTATTCAGATTAGGATAAAATTATCACCACAATATTCACTACCTTTCAAATATGCAAATCAGCACTGTGTATTCAATTTTAATGTATGAGTAGAAACTAAACTGGTTAGTTCAGCTGGGTCAGACCTTTAGTAGGCTTGAAGAGGAATGAAATTACAACAACTTTAGTCACAGCTGAATCCAAAACAAAACTGAGTCAAACACATCTAATGCATTAATTTCCTGACATTTTGTCTCGACTAAACACATGCAAACACACATGCACACACACACACACTTCAAAGAAAGAGAGAAAAAAATATCCAAATATTTTTGCTAGTTTTAATTGTTTTTCACCTTCCCTTTTTTCCTGCTTTGTATTATGATAAAAAGTTCACAAGAGGAGGTTTTTGTATTTTCGTTTGTAATGTCCCTCCTTACTTCTCTCTTCCTCAGCCTCCTTCCCCTTTACACCTGTGTCCATGGGGCAACCAAGTAGAAGTCAGAAGTGCAGGAATATCACCTGTTTGATGAGCTTCTTTTCTGCCACGTCCTCTAGAGCAGTGTTTCCCAACCTTGGGTCTCCAGCTGTTTTTGGACTACAACTCCCATCATCCCTAGCTAGCAAGACCAGTGGTCAGGGATGATGGGAACTGTAGTCCAAAAACAGCTGGAGACCCAAGGTTGGGAAACACTGCTCTAGAGGTCAAAGGCAGCGACTGTGTTCCTCGACGTTTGCAAAACTGAATTTGGGTACCTCGGACTGCTGCCTCTGTGGGCCGGTCCTCAGGATGCTGTTTACCTATGCAGATTTCAAATGTGATGCGTGGAGGCGAACGAATCTCATGGGTGGATCAAATCTGGGCTCGTGACACTGTCAACACATGCATTAAGGCTGTCAGTTTTGACAGCTGAAAGAGAATGGGAGACATTTGCTTTGGCTGTAACTTAGAATCATAGGATTTTTAATTTTTTTTAGAGTTGGAAAAGACCCTGAGCATCATCTAGTCCAACCCTAAGCAATACGGGAATATGCAGCTGTCTCATACGGGGATCGAACCTGCAATCTTAAGTGTTATCAGCACCAGGCTCTAACCAACTGTGCTATGCGTGAACTTGCCTCTGTGTTTCCTGTTGATTTGAAATACTGCACACACCTGGTTTGAAACGCATTGCCTTCCGCACAGTGCCGTATGCACTCACGGCGTTCACACGTCCCAAGCAAGCAGGAGGGAGGCTCAAGAGTACCTTAAAATGATTTACACGTGCGCTGACTGGAACCCGCAAAACCAGCTGCAGGTTTATTGCTTTGCAGGCGCGCTCAGCTGCCGTTCTGTGATGGTAGAGCGACCTCTACTGTTCACACGGGCGCGTTGCAGCTTCGGCAACTACTGGAAGAACCGGGGCCTTCTCTCCCCATTCATATGAATGAAGTTGAAGCTGGACTGCAAGCAACCATTTCCTTGGCATCCAAAGAATTTATGTGGATGCATTTATTTTTGAATATTCATTCGCCTGCATTGCAAGCCCCTCGTAACGCTGCACTTTCCCCCTTGTTGCAATCCCAGCAAACGACAGCCATGCGGGGGGGGGGGATATTTGCAAGCCCCCCGGCTATTGCCCTGCAAAGCAAAGACCCACCATCGTGCAACGGACTTCGCCCCAGATCCGGCTATGTAACTCCTTTCTGGAGGGTGGGGCTTTGAGGCTTTTGAGGGGGCGGGGTTTCTGACATCACATCCTGCTTGGGCCTTGTTGTGGGTTTTCTTTGAAAAGGCAAAATATCCTTTTGCTTGCAAACGGGGATGCTAGCAGTATTTGTCTTTTCCTAAAAGAACGTGGGGGGGAAAGAGGGGTGCAAACTCGGGCGGCCTTGCTGGTGGCCCCGCGGGTGGCTTGCTTGGTGGCGGGGGTGGAGGATTTGGAACAAAGAAGCTTGTCTTCCCCCCCCCCCAACACACCAGCCTATTTGCAACAAAGAACATCTAGTGGGGGGAAGGCAGGCAAGGCAGGAAGGAAGGAAGGGGAAAAAAGGGATGCAGCATTAATCTTCCCCTTTAGGACTCGTGGCTGGAATAAATTCCGGGAGAGCGAGAAGCAGGAGACGACAGCAACAAAGGAGCTGGCCAGAGATGTGAGCAGTCCCCTTGGGGAGTCTTCCGTGGGGCTTGCAAGGATGGAGAGGGAGGGAGGGAGGCAGGGCGGGCGAGAGTTGTCCTGACAGCTTGGGAAGGGAGATAGGCAGTTAGCTCACAAAGCTCAGCGCCCAGAACCTTCCCCCCCCCCCCCCACCACCACTCCGGATTTTCGGCCTGGGCATCTTGGAGACGGACACACGATCCGGAATTGGGAAAGGGAGGTGTTTTTGGAGAAAGAAGTTGCTCCTTGCCTTAGGCCTGCTTCTGTCCCTCTGCCTCCCTCTCTCTGTTTAAGATTACAGGGGCAAGCAGGTGTTATTGACGATGCTGTGCACTGCAATAAGTGGATTTTGATGGAATTGCATTAATTGTACTGTTCTGTGCAAATAGTACTTTTTTGCAGGTGTTGGTTCCTGATGTTAAATAACAATGTGATGTGTTGTTGTATTCTGTGTTAGGGGTGGGTTTATTTATTTTTGCATTTGTTTGCAGCTGACAAGAGTTGTGGTTGGAATTCAGGGTGGAGGAGTTTGTGCAAGGGTTTTCGGGTGGGGAGGGGGATAGGACTGGGCTAAGTGAGCTCCACGGAGCTGCCTCCGCACTGGGATAGGAGCTGAGTATTTGTAGAGTAAGCAGAAGGTCTAGGACCTGAGCACTGCATTTGGAGGTGATGCAACTGCGAAGAGATGATGGACTGGTGTGCAGCTTTTTTTCTGCTGTCCTTACATGCACTGTTTGTCCACTCTGCTATTGGATTCCTCACAGCTAGTGGTGGAGTGGGTGACCCTAGAGCCCTGTGCTTCTAGTGCAGGGACAACAAACATGATGTTTTGGACTACAACTCCCATCATCCAGCTGGCTGGGATGATGGGAGTTGTAGTCTAGCATGTGGAGAGGGCACCTCTCCTTTATTAGTTCCAAAGATGAGGGGATTTTTGGCAAGTGCATCTAGCTGTGCAGTGATGAGAAGAGTGCCTATATACCTGCTAAGATTCTCTCTCTTCTTCATAGTTGTTAAAAGGTGCAGGAGCCCTGTTGTCCCTTGCAATTGGTTAACCCAATACTTATATACACACAGAGAGATTGTGAGTGAGTAGTTGCAGTTTATGTGTATGAGGGAGAACAAAGATTGGGTGGCTTAGTGCAAAGGTAATTTCTCAATAGCTTTTGAGACCTATCAGGAGAGTAAAGAGCAGTGATGGGGTATGTTGTCTAGTACAAATGAGGGCAGGCACATGTTCTTTACAATTCCTTATATTAATGGGGAAGGACTTGGGAATTGCATTGTATAACAACTTTGAAAATATACACAAACCCTTAACTAAAAATCTAAAATGCCCTTTTAAAAATCATACAATGCCCTTTTAAAATGTGTTGGGGCGGGTTATTGGGTTGCTTTGGTTTTTATTTTGACTATGTGTTTTGTGTTTTTACATTGTGATTTTATCTTGTGAGCCTCCCTGAGACTTGCAGGTATAGGGCGGTATATAAATTTAATTAATAATAATAATAATACAGTGGTGCCCCGCAAGATGAACGCCTCGCAAGACGGAAAACCCGCTAGACGAAAGGGTTTTCCGTTTTGGAGGCGCTTCGCAAAACAAATTTCCCTATGGGCTTGCTTCGCAAGACGAAAATGTCTTGCGAGTTCCTGCGGGGTTTTTTCCCTCTCCCCCCTTTTCCTAAGCCCTAAGCCCCTTATCAGCTGATCCGCTAAAAGCCGCTAATAGTGCTAATCCGCTAAGCTGTCAATGGACTTGCTTCGCAAGACGAAAAAACTGCTATACGAAGAGCCTCACGGAACGGATTAATTTCGTCTTGCGAGGCACCACTGTATAGGACTGCATGCAAAGGGGGAGACTGGCCTTCATATAGATTCATATTCCTCTTTTGTTTCCAAATGAATAGCCCACCCTGCATTTGAGGGAATTATGTTCCGGTTCATGAGAGATGGAGAGCCAGAGGACCCGATGTTTGTGATGTGAGTACTCTAGTTTTGCCTCCTGGAGGGAAGCAGTGGACAGAGGGGAAAGATAGGTTTGATGTGAACTGCTTCAATACCTAACTCCCTTGTGTCTCATCTCCTCTTCCTTCAGGGACCCTCTTGCCATCCACCACCAGCATGTGAACCGTGTGCTCTCAGGCGGCTTCGGTTATAGCCCCTTCCTCAGCATTGGCAACGGGACTGTCCCTGCAACACGCCAGACTAGCCGAAGAATGCAGGTAATGGAAATCTGAAGACTTTGGCTAGGTCTGTTTTCCCCCCTTTGGTACAAATTCAAGTAAAGAAAGAGAGCCATATCCCTGTGCCACTTTTCTATCTAAATAATAATCAGCATTTTGAACATAGGAAACTATACCGAGTCAAATTGTTGGTCTATCTAGCTTGATTTGGCTAGTAGTGGCTTTCCCAAAGTTTCAGGGAGAGATAATCTCCCTCACTTCTCTGCCTTTCAACTTGAGACTAGCAGAGATTTTCTGAAAAACATGTTGTGCCACTGAGCTTCAGCCTTGATTTTTTTCCTCGCAGCTGTAGTACACAGGGTTGATATTTCACCTTGACCCCAGGACATGCCTTGTAAGCCATAGCCTTATGAAGTTCATCAGTATGTCAGGTTCAGAC
Source organism: Podarcis gaigeae (assembly GCF_964106915.1). Lineage (NCBI taxonomy): Eukaryota > Metazoa > Chordata > Lepidosauria > Squamata > Lacertidae > Podarcis > Podarcis gaigeae. The sequence continues at coordinate 3,705,901 of NC_139694.1, forward strand.
CCTGAAACACAGGCCCAAAAGGAGGGCTTGTGGGAGTGGTTGGGGACAGGGATACCAAAGAAGGATGTCAAAAACATAAGAATGGCCAGTTCTAGTGCTTTATTAAAGAAAGGTGTAGACTTACAGCAAATTAGCCTGCCAGGTCTCCCAGCCTTTACAGACACGGGACCAACAAGGCAGCAAGGAGATGGCTTGTCCACGCCCAAGAAACGCTCATGCCTTCTTTATTCACAAAGCAACATTCCCCACTTGGGCCAGGACTTCCCTTCAGATGAGGGCATAGGTGGCAAATACCCAAATCTTACAGATAGTTCCCCTTTCTGGGCTCAGAGCCCAGCACCCCAAGCCCACAGATCAGGATAACATCAAAGCAAGACAATTAGCTTATAGCAAAGCAAGTGAATAAAAGCATATATGAGCTCATGGCTGCAACAACTACCAATTAATTGTAGGGTTACCTTGACTACCAAGATGGCATTTGCAGAGCTTTCGGAACAGTTCACCTGGGGTTCAACACAAGAGAGATCATATTGAACACATCAGGATACGGGTGGGGCTGTGGGTTAAACCTAGGACTTGCCGATCAGAAGGTCGGCGGTTCAAATCCCCGCGGCGGGGTGAGCTCTCGTTGCTCGGTCCCTGCTCCGGCCAACCTAGCAGTACGAAAGCACGTCAAAGTGCAAGTAGATAAATAGGTACCACTTCGGTGGGAAGGTAAACGGCGTTTCCGTGCGCTGCTCTGGTTCGCCAGAAGCGGCTTAGTCCTGCTGGCTACATGACCAGGGAGCTGTACGCCGGCTCCCTCGGCCAAGAAAGCGAGATGAGCGCTGCAACCCCAGAGTCGGCCATGACTGGACCTAACGGTCAGGGGTCCCTTTACCTATTGAACACATCACAAATTTGTTTGGGCTTTCAGTATCCTTAGTAAGTTGGTGTTATCCACAAGCCTGGTTAATTTATTGTCTCCATGGGTGAACTAATGAGAAAAATAAATAGCAGAACCAGAACAGAGTAGCTGAGGGTGGGCAAACTGTTAGTTCCTCCATCTTTTCCTCCTGCTTTCTGTTCTTCATTCAGTTGCCAGTTTATAAGAAGCCAGGCAGTTTTACCACATGACTGATAAGGAGATTTAGGAGTATTTAGTGTGGGGGTGAGGAAACAAAGGCCCTCCAGATGTTATTGGACACTAACTTCCATCAGCCCTGCCTGCCGGGCCAGTGTTCAGGTATGATTCCCCAACCCTGCTAGTGAGATATTTTTCAAAAGCATTTTGCAAGTCCACCGGGTTTCCTCTTTAAAATGCCAAAGAATTTTTAAAGTGAAAAATGTTCACTTTCAAATAATTTTTGTTGAAACAGGACCGGACATTTTCTTGGTCTTCCTTTTGCTCAACCACTTACTCCTTTTCTTTTAATAGTCCTACGTTCTCTTCCTGGTTCGCTGCTGGATTAGGGTTTTTGTGTAGGGTTTGTTTGTTTAAATCTTCATTTGGGCATTGCTTCCAGTTCTTAAATGAAGCGTCCTTGCCTTATTATTTTTTACTTATTACTAACCTCTCTAATCTGTAGGATGTGTTTTATTTGGCTTTCTATTATATGACATTATATAACCTGCAAGCTTCTTAAAGAGATTTGACCTTGCTTTTAAATTTCTTTTTAAATGCTTGTTCCACTTTTGAGAGATTCTGTATTTTGAAATTAAATTACTCGGATGATAGACTTGAGGAGCTGATGTCATGCTATAGCTCCCCCTCTTGAATCTTTTAACTGAGTGAGTGAGCCCTTTTGTTGTTCTAAGATGTGGGTAGGAGAGATGTTTATTACAGAAGGGTAGCTTGTCATTGTTCTTTATGCCTCTGTCCTTTTACAGGCAGGAACTGTTTCGCCCTTTGGGATGCTAGGAATGGTAAGCCCTGCTGTTCTTCTCCCCACACAAGCGGAGTTCTCTGAATCTTTTCCTCTGAGTAACATTCCAGATTTCTTCTGCTGCAGAGTGTAATCTCGAAATCATGAAAGTAATGACACTTGTAAATTCCTCGACAGAAAGGGAGAATGTGGAGGCTTACTCTGTTCTGATAGGAGAATTATAAAGAATTATAAAGGGTTACCAGCATGAGTTTGACCAAACTGCGGGAGGCAGTGGAGGACAGAGGTGCCTGGCGTTCTCTGGTCCAGGGGGTCACGAAGAGTCGGACACGACTAAACGACTAAACAACAACAACATAAAGGGGGGAAGGAATCTCCTTTTGCCTTTCAAGAGAAAAATAAAAAAGAAGTCAAAAGGGGAGAAAATTTTGAATAATAGATTAGAATTTTGCAGAATGGCTTTATCTGCATGTCACTGTAAGCCGTAGGTAAGGTTTACTGTGGTTTAAAGGCTTTTTCTGCATGCTGGTGCATTAGAAGAAAATAGAATAATATAGAATCAGAGTTGGAAGGGATCTTGAGGATCATCTAGCCCAACCCTCTGCAATGCAGGAATATCCAGCTGTCTCTTACGGGGATCAAACCCCCCAACCTTGCTGTTGTCAGCACCGTGCTCTAACCAACTGAACTATGCAATAACAGAATAAGTAATGCAAGGAGGAAACTTTTGTGATGGTTTTGCTCCTCCCCACTCCTGCTTCTGTTACACTGCCAGGAGCTAAGGTTTGGTTTTGCTTGGCATTATGTCCGAACCCAAGTTTGTGGTTTGTGTCCCCCAAACAAACCATGAGGGAACGGTAAGTCAATAACAATCCTTGGCTACAGCTCATAGTTTATTTGGAGAGAGAGGAACCATGGCCCTGGGTTTGAACGTCACGAAACCATGGCTTCGCTCCCTGTAGTGCAGCAGGATTCTGAGCAGGGAGAGGAATGAAGGGGTTGTGATTTGCTCCCTGTTCACCGTTACATTGCGCGTTCACTTTTAAGCCATAACTTAGCTATAGTTTAAAGTGATGTGTGATTGTGAATTTGGCTGTCTCGGGAGATTTTTCAGTCAAGTGGTGGGAAAAATGGACTGCTTATTTGGATAATGAGGGCACTCAGGGAGGTTAGCTGGTAAGTGGGGAGAATCAACTTGCTCATTGCGTGAGCACAAACCATTTCCAAATGGCATTTGAATTTGACAAAACCAAATTGGACATTAGGCCATAGCCATGAGGCCAAAGAGATATCCAGGAGTCTACACATTTTTGGCTTGGAAACTAAGTTCCGGGATATATTGTTTTTTACCTTGAATAACTTGGTGCTGGCTGCTTAGTTTCAGAGTAATTGATAGTGTGCAGATCTTGCTGTGCTGACTGATATTCCAAAGAATATTTAGCCTAAATGTGAATATGTCCAAAATTGAGATGAAATCCGATGCACTAAGAACATGGACTGATGTAGATTTAATTTAAATTTCCTACTCTAAAAATGGTGGCTTTTCCGATTCCTTCCTTTGTATGCTTTTGTGTGTACGAAGTAACAACTTGTAACTTTAGCACTGTAAATATAGAACGGGGTGTGTGTGGCAATGTTGTGTATTGACCAGAGTTTGGACTAGGTAGCTGTAGATTCAAATCAGTGTTCAGACATGAGGCTCACTGGGTGACCCTAAGCCACTCAGTCTCTGTCCTAATTTAGTAAATCTTTGTCTTAAATTAGACTGAGCGAACAGGAGGGATTGTGAGGACAAAAAGAGTACAGTGCCTTCAGTTTTACGGAGAAAAGACAAGCTAGTAGTTGCTCTTGAGTGTAATCCAGAGTATGTCCCTTGGGTTTCGGGCAGAGGCGGGGAGCTGGATCTCACCGGGGGGGGGGGGGGGCAGATCCTTTTATCGACACACCCCTTTGCACAGTAGGCAGCATTCCAGCAATGCAAAAGTCAGAGGTTTCTACATGCATGCACGTCCACAATCACACACCATCCAGGAAAGCAAAAGGCATTGGCATAGTTCAAAAGCAGAAGTGCTCCGTGAGGGTGCAGACCAGGCCTGTGGGTCCTGTAGCTCAAAGAGAGAAGTTCCCCATTCCTAATTTGGGGCATAGTCACCCTTGAAATGGTACTATGCACTCATGAGGGTCTGGCAACAGTCTAGACTTAGTCAGCAGTGGCAATCCTTGATATTTGCAGGTGTTCATGCAAACAATAATTACCGTATTTTTCGCTCTATAAGACGCACCAGACCACAAGACGCACCTAGTTTTGGGAGGAGGAAGACAAGAAAAAAACTATTCTGAATCTCAGAAGCCAGAACAGCAAGAGGGATAGCTGCGCAGTGAAAGCAGCAATCCCTCTTGCTGTTCTGGCTTCTGGGATAGCTGCGCAGCCTGCATTCGCTCCATAAGACGCACACACATTTCCCCTTACTTTTTAGGAGGGAAAAAGTGAGTCTTATAGAGCAAAAAATACGGTAAGAAAGGAGTAGAAACTCTGTTCATTCTATCTGAGCATTATTTGTGCCTTCATTGACTGATCACTCTCCCCAAACCTCAGCTCTTTTCCTATACTCTTTCCTTCAGGCAGGTGGTTTTATGGACATGTTTGGAATGATGAACGATATGATTGGGAACATGGTAAGACCCCCTGTGTGCATTCCTGTTGCATGGTATGATCCCTGTGTTTGCGTCTTTCCGTTCAGTTGCACCACGGCCATCCCCGACAACTGATCCCATGACAGAAATGACACAGCTGGGTTTGTGATATGCTGCTGCATGACACCCGCTGCACGGCTTGGGTGACTTGTAGATGTGGCTGTGACTTTGCTGCCCCGGAAGACAGATTCTTGCTTATGCCCAGGGCTCTGTGTACGTTGCAGTTCTATTGTAGTGCACACACAAACCCCTGCAAAAAATGCAAAGCAGAGCGTAATATTGGGAACAGAATTCTTGAGGATCTTGGTTATCACTGTGAGAAGGTATGCTTGAAATCAATACCTGCTGGAATCTCAGCCGAACTGGTAGTTGAATAAAATTTCCAGCTGCTGGATTCCAGTTCCCTGCCTAGATCATTATCCCACCTTCCCTGACCCACAAACCCAGAGTAGATTCTGCAAAGTGGCAACAGCTGCAGAGTAAGACTCATTAAAAAAATATAAATTTCTGGCCTTGTTTATACAAGTTACAGAACTCTGATTGCTTGTAAGCTGAATTTTATTTGTTTAAATTTTTATTCCCCAATGTAGGGTGTACACAGCCCTCTTGTGGGTGACGTGGTGGCAAATTAGCTTTTAAGCATGTGCAGAGTTAGTTAATATTTTCTCCTAGTTCCAAAGAAGTTGTGCCCCATTCTTGCTCCTTGAATAGTATAGGAGGGGAGACACCCCCTTTCAAGACATTTTTCAAAATGTCAAGAAAAACCTAGAAAGTCAAAGGACTTGTTTGCAGAAATGGTGATTTTCATTCTGTAGTTGCAAGAGTTCTGTGGATGACTCCAGTAATGCTGCTCACCACCTTTGATCTTTTGCGTGTCCAGGAGCACATGACTAGTGGTTCCAACTGCCAGACGTTTACCTCTTCAACTGTCATATCCTACTCGAATCTGGGGGAGGGCCCCAAAGTCTATCAGGAGACCTCGGAGACACGCTCTGCACCTGGTGGGGTAAGAAAGAGACCGTTTTCTTCTACTAGAATTTTCAGCAAGTCCATGGATTGCTGGTCCCACCGGGTGTCTAGGCATTGTTATAAGAAAAAAACTGCTCCTCACTTATGGAGTACTGAAGAGCCTGTATAGAGTCCTTATGTAGGTTCTCTATCGGTAGGAGAAACTAACAGAGGCCAACCAGAGAATATTGGGAAGCAAAGCAGCTAGTAAGCCTGATCTTTATTAAACTGTTGCAACAGGGTCCTCACTCGCCACATGCAGGAGGGAGGAGGAACCCAGAACAATGGTGCACAAGCCCATATATACTTTTGAAATTGCCACCCTGTAGCTCAAGGCCACCCCCCAATACATCATACATACATCACTGGAGGGGCAGTCTACAGCAGAATCTTGTCGGGCAGGAAACCTGCTGATGGGTTTACCTGGAAAGCCTGGCCCTTCTTTTGTGATGATATATACTTAATTCCTGAGTCCAGGTCACAGGCCCTATTAATACCCAAATGGGCCCTTAAGGAAGGATTTGTGAGCACAGAGACACTGGGGAGGCTTTTCCCATTTCCATCCAAACTGCAGAGGAATATTTAAGGTCACTGAAAGCGTCAAAATGGCTTTAGGACTGTTTTCCTGTACTGTTACAGACATGTGGTTTATATATTTATGTATGTGTTTGCCTGGTACATTTATGAACATTTATTTTATATCTTAGACCTTATAATTCTCATAACAGCATCAATGCAGACTGGGTGTGCTGAGGGTCAACATACAAGATTCGGAATCTCTGGTGGGTTTATGTTTTCCGGTGCAGGATGAATTCTTATGTAGGGCCAACAGATTTGATGACTAAAATTACCTGCTGTGAAATTTGAGGCAAACCGCTTGGCTTCCGTTTGGGAAGATCCAGGGAGTTAAAAGGCTAGCAAAATAGTTTGACAACCCCAAATTTACAACTTTGTTCTCTTGTCCTTAGATCCGGGAGACCAGGCGGACGGTGCGAGACTCTGACAGCGGTCTGGAGCAGATGTCTATTGGACACCACATCCGGGAACGCGCGCACATCATGCAGCGCTCGCGCAATCACCGCACGGGTGACCAAGAGGAGAGGCAAGACTACATCAACCTGGATGAGAGTGAGTGTTTCCCTCTGGCTCCTCCCCTTCCTCCAGACAGTCTGCTCAGCCTCACCCTCCCACTCAGTGGCCTCCTCTCCCCCCTTCCCATTTTCAGTACGTTTTGAATTGTGCTCCCAGTATGTTTCCGAGCACAATTCAAAGTGTTGGTGCTGACCTTTAAAGCCCTAAACGGCATCAGTCCAGTATACCTGAAGGAGCGTCTCCACCCCCATCGTTCTACCCGGGCACTGAGGTCCAGCACCGAGGGCCTTCTGGCAGTTCCCTCATTGCAAGAAGCCAAGTTACAGGGAACCAGGCAGAGGGCCTTCTCAGTAGTGGCGCCCGCTCTGTGGAATTCCCTCCCACCAGTTGTCAAAGAGAAAAACAACTACCAAACTTTTAGAAGACATCTGAAGGCAGCCTTGTTTGGGGAAGCTTTTAATGTTTGATGTTTTACAGTACAGTGGTGCTTCGCAAGACGAAATTAATCCGTTCTGCGAGCCTCTTCTTCTTGCGGTTTTTTCGTCTTGCGAAGCACGGCTATTAGCGGCTTAGCGGCTATTAACGGCTTAGCGGCTTTAAGAAAAAGGAAACAAACTCGCAAGAACTCGCAAGACGTTTCGTCTTGTGAAGCAAGCCCATAGGGAAATTCGTCTTGCGGAACGACTCAAAAAACGGAAAACTCTTTCGTCTTGCGAGGCATTCGTCTTGCGAGGTACCACTGTATTTTAATATTTTCTTGGAAGCCCAGAGTGGTTGGGGAAGCCCAGCCAGATGGGTGGGGTATAAATAATAAATTATTATTATTATTACTATTATTTCAGGTGATGCCGCTGCATTTGACGACGAATGGAGGCGAGAAACATCCCGCTTCCGGACGCAAAGAGGGCTGGAATACCGGCGCCACGAGGGAAGCAATGGCCGCCGGGCCGAAGGGGCCCGCCTTGCTATTCAGGGACCTGAAGATTCTCCAACCAGACAGTCGCGCCGGTACGACTGGTGAACCCAGAGCAGACTTAAGGGGGGTGTGATGCGGTCACCCCCAAATCTACCTTCATGCTCTTGTAAGTCTTAACTGTTGCCCTTCGCATGCATGCTGTGCCCCAGGGTATGCCTGCCCAGCTTCTCAGTTGGGGTACAACCTGGCGAACCTGACTACTTTTTCAGTGCAGCATTGGGCCTGTGACTTACCTCTGTGCCCAGCAGTGATCGCCTTCAATTTTTTTAGTATTTTAAAAAACACACACACACATACTGGCATATACAGGAAAACAGCATGCACATGTTCTTGGCTAGGCCTTAAAGTTGGTGATATTTACAGAGCATGAGAGGACCTTAAGGTGCAGCAGGCTGCCACAAGTCGGGCAGAGGAGGGAGTCATGGATAAGAAGAAACCTGAGCTTTCTGGAAGGAGGGTTGTTGCTCTTCGTGTGTCAGAAGCAGAGGCTTCTGGGAATTACAGAAAATGAGGAGTGGTTGACAAGGGATTATTTTAACAAAATCTAATAAAACGCTTCGAAACAAAGCAGGGTATATGATTCATCTGGTGGCTCCTGGTGCAATTCTGTTTCTGAAAAGAAGCCTGATAGAGCTTTGCCATTACCTTTATGGGAGGCCATCAGGGAGCGCTATGCGTGCTACCCTGAGTCTTGAGCAAAGGCAGTTTGCAGGGCGGAAAATTAGTCCAAGGCCCTTTGCAGCCCCGGAGGTTCCATGCTTTTTCCAGTCCGGATCTCACTGTGGAGAGAATCAACAGCTAATGCTTGTGCTTCCACTGAGCACCCACAAGAATCGAGTATTGCACCATCTTTTCAAAAGTAATCTCTTACTCTGCTGGGCTGTTCATCTTCCCAAAGGCAAACTTGGCTGCAGCCACGATTGTTGGTAACATAAGGAAGGGAGGAATCTAAGGGCATCATCACATCATCAGAGTGCAGCCACACTTAGAAATAAATCCAAACCTGTTTCAGTGAGGTTTATTTAAAAGTGAATAAATTTGTTGCCTTGGTTTGAAATGGGGCAACTGTCATCACTTCTCTTCTGGAAGGTTTGGAATGATTGCTTTTAGAGGCTTTTTAGGCTTGTCTTGCAAAAAGAATTCCCTTCTCACACAACCACATTTGAGAGCAAGGGAGGCTGTAGTATGGAAATGTTGTAAGCTAGGGTTGGGGGAAAGCAGATGTTGTTAAAAAGACTCCAGCTCCCATTATCCCTGATCACTGGCCATGCTGGCCGGGGATGATGGGAATTAGGGGTCCAGAAAAATCTGGAGGACCACAAAATAGTTCTCCCTGGCCTGAGTCATGAGCAAGGTACACATACCATGCCAGGAACTAGGCACCTGAGCTGCTTTAAATAAAAAAAAAAAGCAAACTTGGATTTAGTTTCTGCTGATAGGTTTGATTGAATGAAAGCAAATTCTCATTTGGCTCAAGTGGCTAAAGATGCTTTAACAGTGCTCAAAGCTAGAGGTTGACTTACAGAGGTGGTACATTTCAGATTAGCAGCTGGGAAATTCCATGGCTCCATTCAAAAAGAAGAAAAAAGTCTTCCACAGAAAAGATAGATGAGAAGGGGGGGGGGGAGTTCTAGCCTACAGTCTCTCTGAGAGGCCAGGTTTTTGTGTGTGCAGGAGCTTTCCTATAGAGAGGAAAATTCCGCTGTGTGAGCCCCAAACCTGCAATCTGAAATTGTACAGCCCTGAAACAAATTGATCATCCCCGCGAGATCTCAGCCATGGGGGTTTTGCACTGAGTTTCCTGTTTTTCTCGCTCGCTGTTCCTTCTGCATTTCCCTTCTGTTCCCTTTCTGATTTCTATTGTTTCTCTTCTTCTCCTCCCACCCTCTTGCTCAGGTACAGACAGTGAAACTCTGATGGCGAAGCCCCTACGAAACATCACTTGGACCTTCCTCAAGTTGAATACTAGCCTCCTGCCCCTCTTTTAAGATATAAATTAAGTGACTAACTCTCTCTTCACAGTTGTACTCCTTGCATAGAGCGGGTGGCCAAGGGGAATGGGGGGGACCTTGTCCATGAATGAGTGACACATCAATTTTACTTCGTTCTTTTTCCTCTTAACTCCTCCCTGCCCTTCACTGAGCTATCCAATCCCTCCCCTTAGTGTTTTTTGGAGGGGTGCAGGAGTGGTCTCCCTCAGTTTTTGCCACCCCCTCTATTTCCTGCTCCAAGTTTGGCTGGTTCCGAAGTTTGTATTTAATCTACCCACCCACCTCAAGTGGCAACCAAGTAAGGAAACCTGTTGACCTGCTATTAGTTTCAAGCACTTGGAAAAATAACCTTTAGTCGCCTTTGCTCTCGGCCTGCCTGCCTGCCTGCCTGCCTGCCCTGGAAATGGGGTATGTATGAAAGGGTGGAAGGGATCAGGTGAGGTGTGGACAAACAAAACAGGCCCTACCTCTCTGCCCCAGTCCAGTCAGCTCCCCATCTTATAAAATTTGATTTCGTGAAACTTGTAACTAGATGTTTACTGAGTTGAATAAAGAAATGGAACCTGTAAAACGAGTGGAGTCGGCCTCTATCTCCCATCGTTGCGTCTCTTGAGTTCTCAAGGGATACAGGGCCGCTTGTTGGCTTTGTGTGACACTATTCTTTGAACACCTGGCCTCAAAAGTCCGCATTTCCTCTTATGAATCAGTCAGTTTGACAAGCTGTGCGTATGGCTAGTTTTATTAAAAACCTTTACCCTTTCTTCCCAGTGCGTGCGACTATTTGCAAGATGGAATCCTTGACAGAACAAGAGTAGCACTAAATCCCCAGGCCCTGAAGTTGTAATCTTGATCAGAATGAAAATGGCCTGTTTTCCTTCTCCTTCAGACTGGCAGCTCTCGTGAGGAATACTTAATATTCTGCGTGGACATTGCTAAACACTGGAGGGTTAAGTTCTTTACAACTATTGCTTTAAAATGGATTTCTTAAAATACATCAAGTGTCCCTCTGTCATATTCAGCATTATACCAACGAAACATGGAATTAGCTCTGGCAGATTAGGCAGGCAACCAAACATATTCTACTGTTTCAGATAGGTAGCCGTGTTGGTCTGCCATAGTCAAAACAAAAAAAATTCCTTCCAGTAGCACCTTAAAGACCAACTAAGTCAGTTCTTGGTATGAGCTTTCGTGTGCATGCACACTTCTTCAGATACCTTCAGGTTATCTGAAGAAGTGTGCATGCACACGAAAGCTCATACCAAGAACTGACTTAGTTGGTCTTTAAGGTGCTACTGGAAGGATTTTTTTTTATATTCTACTGTGTTAATAATAATTGCACTTAGCAAGCCTCAGACAGCATTGCCAATGGATCCTTCCAATCTAGGTCCAGTGTTCACAGCATGTCCATTGTTTGCCGTAGCACTTAATGACTCTACTGAGAAGTAGGGCTTGCCTCTGTGTATTCATCTTACTTGCCCTAAGCTGCTGTAGGTAACTGAGCTGCAGATTTCAGAGGCTCATTAGATGGCAAAATGTCCATCTGAGACAAAGGTGAGTTCATATTTGGAGCTGAAACCTTTTGCTGAAGCCTTCAGTGTCGCAGTTCAGAAAGCCATCTCGTTTTGGGAAGGAAATTCTGCTTTGTTTCATACTTGATCTACCGCAGTTGGATGTCTTGAGTGAGGCCAAACCTCTTTATTGAGCAAGTGTGTGTCATTCAATTTTGAAACTTAAGTGGTCTGCATAAAATAATATAAAAACATTCATTTAAAAATAGCAACTTTAGAACAGCAGACAATAAAACAATATACAGTCAAACTTTGGATCCCGAACGCCTCCGTTTTGGAATGTTTCTGCACCCGAACACCAAAAATCTGGAAGTAAATGCCCTGGTTTTCAAATGTTTTTCAGAAGCCAAATGTCCGATGCGGTTTCCGCTTGACTGTGGGAAGCTCCTGCAACCAATCGGTTGTCGAACATTTCGGAAGCCGAAAGGGCTTCAGGAACAGATTACATTCGAAAACCGAGGTTTGACTGTATAGATTAAAAAACAAATACCCACAACAAATTACAAGTCACTTTTCCGGAACGTCATTCACCACGGTCTCCACACGCGGGTGCTTGTCGCAGGCAAGGCTGGCTGAATCCAAGGTTTATGTAGCTGGGGCAATAGCGTAGAAGCTGAATCCTGCAACCAAGACCCAACCGTCAGAGTGTGGGAGTCTGAATCCAAAGGAGGCCCTGGAGGCATTAGAGGAGATGCCCATAGAAAGGAAGGTTGGTGGGAGGCGAGAGAGTCTGCCTTGGCTGGTTGCCAGGCCTTGAGGGCTGGTGTAATGGTAGACCTGGGCCCTGAAATCCTTTCCAAATATTGTAGGATCTGAGATTTCATCTCCTGCGCTGAAGAGGAGCCAGCTGAGTTAAGGAAGGTACAGATGGTATTGACGCAGTGGCAGTAACCAGAAACAAAATCTTGACTGTCTTGCGGAATGGAAGCAGCAACTGCACCTGGAGAGGAGAGGAGAGGAAAGTTAGGAACAGGAGCTTCCTTGCCAGACAATAAGCAGCAGCCTGAGTGCTGGCGCTCAGCATCTTTTTACATAGCCTTGTGGAAAGAAGGGCTCAGGAAAAATACTTCTCACCTTGCTTCTTCAGCCTGCGCAACTGCTGCACCGTCGTCTCCAGAATCTCAGCCTTCTCCAATCGTGATAAGGCTCTGGCGTTCTGTGGAGGATAAAACACAACAGCCCAAAACACATCATCTTTTTTAAAAAAAAACCACAGAGCCTAGGGCTTGCCGATCAGAAGGTCGGTGGTTCGAATCCCCGCGACGGGGTGAGCTCCCGTTTCTCAGTCCCTGCTCCTGCCAACCTAGCAGTTCAAAAGCATGTCAAAGTGCAAGCAGATAAATAGGTACTGCTCTGGCGGGAAGGTAAACAGCGTTTCCATGCGCTGCTCTGGTTCACCAGAAGCGGCTTAGTTATGCTGGCCACAGGACCCGGAAGCTGTACGCCGGCTCCCTCGGCCAATAAAGCGAGATGAGCGCCGCAACCCCAGAGTCGGCCACAACTGGACCTAATGGTCAGGGGTCCCTTTACCTTTACCTTTCCTTTACCTTGAGCTTTGGGAAGGGTTCAAAAATAAATTCATTGCACACAGAACTTACTGCACTGCATTGGTTCCCTGTTCTTGGCACAGAAATGGATCGGTTAAGCCCTAGCTGTGCAGCGCAGCTTTCCATTTAAAAAGCAGGGGAAAGATATGCCCAAATGCTGCAACTTTACATAATCTTTATTATTTGCAACATTTAGTAAGTTTAGGAGAGGAAGCCAGGAGTTATGCTGGCTGCTTGGCTCTTGCATAACTGATTATTACTCGGCTATCTTCTTGTCTTCTGAAGATTTCAGAGGTAGCCCACACCCTTTCAAACACCCACACAGCCCTGCCCTTTCCTGGAGGTTATGGCCTGTGTACTTTCTATGTTTCTAGTTTACACTAGTTTGTCTAACTAGTAGTAATAATAATAATACATTTTATTTATACCCCGCCCTCCCCGGCCAGAGCTGGGCTCAGGGCTACACACACCAATAAAATTTCAGTAAAAACATAATAAGAAAAAAACAACAACACCAATTTAAAATACAGGTTAAAATGCAATTTAAAATGCAGCCTCATTTTAAAAGTCAAAACCATAAGGGGAGGGAAACATAAGGGTCAAACCGAAGGCCAGGCAGAACAGCTCTGTCTTGCAGGCCCTGCAGAAAGATGTCAAGTCCCGCAGGACCCTAGTCTCTTGTGACAGAGCATTCCACCAAGTCGGGGCCAGTACTGAAAAGGCCCTGGCCCTAGTTGAGACCAATCTAACCACCTTGCGACTTGGGACCTCCAAAAATGTTGTCATTTGTGGACCTTGAGGTCCTCCGTGGGGCATGCCAGGAGAGGCGGTCCTGTAGGTACGTGGGTCTTAGGCCACATAGGGCTTTAAAGGTCAAAACCAGCACCTTAAACCTGACCCTGTACTCCACCGGTACAGGAGATTGATAAGAAATTCTTGCAAGGGATCACCCAAATTCTATTAAAAACGCATTTGTTGCCACAGACGGTTGTGGCTAAACTTTTGGATTGGATTGTGCAAGGGGGAGGGTGTTACTCTTGCAAATACCAGCGCCTCTCAAATCTAAGAAACCGAGTTAAGTTTTAGCCACATAGGTAGGTTGTTTCTGAAAAGACTGGACTCTCCATTTACCTGTTGATCAGGGAGCTGCTGAAGGAGCTTCCGCAGCTGCTCCAGGCTTGCATTAATGCGGGCCCTGCGGTGTTTCTCGATCAGTGGCTTGATGGACTGGCAGAAGCGAGTGGGAAGAAAAACGAAACTTATCAGAACTGTAAGGCAACAAATCTAGGGTATGCCCTGCGCTATGTGTTGGATTAACAACTTGAGAGAATCCCTTAATTGAGAACGGAGACCATGAACTCCTGAGCCTATGTCCCCCACATCTGCCCGCCCCTTGTCCCTCAGAAACAGTACTTCTGTCTTGTCAGGATTCAACCCCCGCCTACCCCAAAGTTAAATTGTGGAGAATTTCATCTGTCCATATATATATATATATATATATATATATAAATAAAATTTTTATAAGCCTTTTTAACATACCATTTTCAACAGTAATTAAACATACTTTTACATCTTATTCAAATTTTTGACTTCCATCAATCCTGTCTGAAAATTTTCCAATCTAATCTCTCAGTACGCATTTCTTATCTTCCCTATTACATTTCAAACTCACAACCAATTTCTCTATCTTTTTCTACTCTGTAACACTTCGTATATTTCTCCTTACAAAACTTCTTGTAGTCCTACTAGCGTAATTTGTTGATTACAGTTGCTCTTCAAATAATTCATATACTTCTTCCAATCTTCTGTAAATCTCTGGTCCCGCAGGTTTCGAATCCTTCCTGTCATTTTGTCCAATTTTGCATAGTCCATTAATTTCATCTGCCCTTCTTCTTTCGTCGGAATTTCTTCTTGCTTCCACTTGTGGGCTAATAATACTCTTGCCGAGAATTCCCTTTATCCGAGGCCAAAGTGTGAGGAGAGGTTACTCCTCAGAGTCAGGGCCTTTTTCCAGCTGAACTTGCCAGAATTCAGTTCCGGCACCTCTCAAGTGGGTGCCACTGTCATTTTAAGAGAACAAGGGAGGCGTTCATGGTTGAGTTCTGGCACCTCTTTTTCTAGAAAAATCATCATCATAAACCTTCATTATGGTCCAGAGACCCAACAAATATTTACAAAGCAACACACAATTCATACAGCCTACCTCCAGGTTAAACAAGCATTTCGTTCAGAATATAGGGATCATTGGTTCTTGCAACCACCGATAAAAACTTTGCCACTGCTAATGTTCTAGCATTTGTCCGGTCTTCCAATAAGAACCTGACATAGTGAGTCTCTGATTTTCCCAAGAAAGGTACCAGCAAGGTTAATATCAGTTCAGCCCTGGCTTGCTCATATTTTGCACAGTGCAACAAAATATGTTTTATGGAATCGATGTCTTAAGCGCATGCACAAAGTCTGTCCTGGTAGGGAACTCCTCTCAACCTGTCATCTAGAAAAATAGCCCTGCTCACAGGGTGGGGTGGGGTGAGCCAGGACACCCATGGTAATATAAAGCTGCTGTGTTGACCTGCTGGGTAAATGTACCCTGAGCATATGATCTGCCCAATAATTTATTTTTGGTATTAAAAAGGAGTTCACAGCCCAAGAAAGTTGTAAAGGTATTTCTGTATGCCACAACTGCTGCTCGGATTTTAATAGCCAAAAAGTGGAGAACACAAGAATTACCAGCTGTGGAAGAATGGCAGGTGAAGATGATGGACTTTATGGAGCTGGCTGAACTCACTGGGAGAATCTGCGACCAGAAAGAAGAGGAATATCAAGAAGATTGGAAGAAATTTAAAGAATAAATATTGTAATATTAAAGACTAGAAGTTACTTGAAAGTACTAAATAGGCCTAGGTTTAAATTAGAATTTAATTAAATAAATGAGATATAGAATGTTAAGAAAAGTTAAGAAATTTGATTATAATTGGAATATTGTTTTTTGAATAATGATATTGGAAAACTGCTACATTTAGTTACAAGGAAATTCAGATGGAAGAGATTAGAGGAAGTCAAGTAATATGTTTATGAGGTTGGAAGTTTAATTAATTAATTTTTATTGTTTATGTGTTTGTGGTTATATTTTGTGTTATTCTTTTTATTTGTTTTATTTCCTTTTTTATTGGTGTTATAGTATGTGCTGTTTTTGTATGAAACTTAATAAAGATTATTGGGGGGGAAATAAAAAAATAAAAATGAATTCACAGTCCTTTCACACAACTGTTCGACAACCTAGTTTCCTCTTACTTTTTTCGTTTCAACAACCTGCATTGCTGAACCACCCAGAGAGAAGATTCTCATTCACCTTGCCTGCCTTGCAAAGCTGAAACGGATTTGTATCCACTCTGTGACACAGCTGCTTGTCTTTACTGTATAATTTTAAATTTTGGAGCCGGGGAAAACACACACGTGCAAATGCTCTGAACTGATGCCATTACCAGCACATAGACTTAATTGTACAGTGTGTCCTCAGAACACAATTCCAAGCCTGTTTACTCAGAAACAAATCCCCTGAAATTCAATGGATCTGTCCCCCACCTCCCATATTGCGTGGAAAGCCTGTTGAATGGCTTGGATAAGACCCTTCCTTCCCTGGATCCCAAAATAATGTGCCATCTGTCCCTCACCACTCCAGATTACCCACCAAGCACACCAACAAAGCTAATCATTTCTCGGTAGCAATGTTAAAAGGTTTGGGGAGGAGGAGGGGAGTCTGCAAGACTGATGGCAACAACAGAGAAGATATTTCCATATCGATCAATAATTTCTGCAAAGGTGCGTGCTTGGCATTGGCTTTCCTGGCAGTGTTCAGCCCCACACTTGGTGCAAGATGGCCGTGGTGGCTCACAGGTGAGGAAAAAGGACTCTACAGAGAGGCAGTGTGGTGTAGTGGTTAGATCGTTGGTCTAAAACCTGTTTAAACAGGACTCTAAGGAAAAAGGATTTGATGGAAGTGGTTCAAAGTTTGAATTAGAGATATTAAGTAATGATTTAAAATTTTTGTCTAAAATTTATAAATTGCTGCTTGAATGGCATTTGAAGGACGAGGAGGTTAAGTCGGTTATGATTCACTGGGCCAGAGATTTTGGGTATAATATACAGCTGAGTGATTGGGTAAAATTATGGAAAGAAGGTTTAAAATTTACTGCATGCAATGCCCTAAAAGAAAATGTGATGAAAATGATGTATAGATGGTATATTACACCTGTTAAGTTAGCGAAAATGCATAAAGTCAGCAATAAATGTTGGAAATATAAATAAAAAGAGGGAACATTTTATCACATGTGGTAGGAATGTAAAAGGGTGAAATGCTTCTGGGAGATGATATATAATGAGATGAAAAAAATGTTGAAATATACATTTATAAAGAAACCAGAAGCATTCTTATTGGGCATTGTTGGGAGTGATATAAATAGAAAGGAATATAAGCTCTTTTTATATGCAATAACAGCAGCAAGAATATTATTGGCCCAAAAATGAAAGCAAGAAGAATTACCGACGATTGAAGAATGGAGGATGAAGTTAATGGACTATGCAGAAGTAGATAAACTAACAGGAAGGATTTGAAACCGGCGGGACCAGAAATTCACAGAAGACTGGAGTAAATTTACGGACTATTTGAAAAGTATTTGTGAAGATCAGACGACGTTTGTAGGTTTGCAAGAAGTTTTGTGACGAGTATTATTGGAAGTATTGCAAAAATGGAGAAAGGGGAGGAAGATTTGTTAAGAGATGTAAAGGCAATATAAAGTTAAGAAATGCATAAGAAGTGGTTAAAACGGTGGATCATCAGAGGTGCTGATGGAAGTCCAAAAAGATTGTATAAGTGATAAGTTTTGTGGTACATTGTATGTTAAAACCAATAAAAATTATTATTAAAAAAAAGAAAGATCGTTGGTCTAAAACCTGGGAAACAGGGTCTCGAGTCCCCCACTCACGCATGAAGGATAAAAATGGGGAGGAGTACTAGGTGCAGCATCTTGGAGGCGAAACGCAACAAAGCCCAGGTTGCCATCACATGTCCCTGAGTGAAAAGACCTAGAAGTTCACCTGCAGTCAATCCGGGGCTCAGGTGCAGCCCTGGTTGAATGCTACCTCTTGGCGCACGTTTCAGGGCAAAACGGGACTTTGCTCTGTTAGATGCTGCGCTTGCAACCGGCGGAAGGAGATGAAGCATCTCTGTTTCCTTACCTTTCGGTAGAGGCTGTTGGGATGCTTCGATTTCCTTGCAGACCCTCCACTTTTGCCCAGACCCTTTGACTCTGCCATGGCCCTGTCTTCTGGAGACTGCGCGAAGCAAGAGCAAGGTTGGCTTTTTCGTTTTGTTTTTAATTGGCTCGTTGCGCCGTTTGCATTCCTCTTAAGTAAAAGGGATTCACGCCTCCTCCTTCCAAGGTGTCAGCAGCTCCTCCTCTGATCGGTGGAAAGGCCGCCTTCCTTAGCAGATGCTCCAGCCCCTCCCTCTCTTCTTCTTCTTCTTGTTGTTTAGTCGTGTCCGACTCTTCGTGACCCCCTGGACCAGAGCACGCCAGGCACTCCTGTCTTCCACTGCCTCCCGCAGTTGGGTCAAACTCATGCTGGTAGCTTCGAGATCACTATCCAACCATCTCGTCCTCTGTCGTCCCCTTCTCCTTGTGCCCTCCATCTTTCCCAACATGAGGGTCTTTTCCAGGGAGTCTTCTCTTCTCCTGAGGTTGCCAAAGTCTTGGAGCCTCAGCTTCAGAATCTGTCCTTCCAGTGAGCACTCAGGGCTGATTTCCTTCAGAATGGAGAGGTTTGATCTTCTTGCAGTCCATGGGACTCTCAAGAGTCTCCTCCAGCACCATAATTCAAAAGCATCAATTCTTCGGTGATCAGTTTTCTTTATGGTCCAGCTTTCACTTCCATACATCACTAGTGGGAAAACCATAGCTTTAACTATACGGACCTTTGTCAGCAAGGTGATGTCTCTGCTTTTTAAGATGCTGTCTAGGTTTGTCATTGCTTTTCTCCCAAGAAGTAGGCATCTTTTAATTTTGTGGCTGCTGTCACCATCTGCAGTGATCATGGAGCCCAAGAAAGTAAAATCTCTCACTGCCTCCATTTCTTCCCCTTCTATTTGCCAGGAGGTGATGGGACCAGTGGCCATGATCTTCGTTTTTTTGATGTTGAGCTTCAGACCATATTTTGCGCTCTCCTCTTTCACCCTCATTAAAAGGTTCTTTAATTCCTCCTCACTTTCTGCCATCAAGGTTGTGTCATCTGCATATCTGAGGTTGTTGATATTTCTTCCGGCAATCTTAATTCCGGCTAGGGATTCATCCAGCCCAGCCTTTCACATGATGAATTCTGCACCTTTTCGCATGATGAATTCCCTCTCTTCTACACACACACAAACACACAGCTCAAAACCCTACAAAAGGACTGCAAAACTTTGGCACCGGTTTGGAGTGAATCAGACAATGTTGGATTTCTGGGTGTTAACTATGAACCCCAGTTTGATGTATCGATTCTCAGTTTGGGGAGCTGTGCAAAACAAGGGGTTCATGCTACAAAACTTTGCCACTGGTTTGGAAGGGTCAACAATTCCGGGGTTTGTAGTTAATGCAGCTGTTTTGCTTCTATTCAGCTGAAGCTGCTGGTACAATCTCCCCCCACCTGGTGCTCCCAGGTCTTTTGCACTATTCCCATCTGCCCCAGCCAGCACCTGTGGTCTTTGATGAGGCCCTAAGCTACTGAAGGTAATGGGGCCCTTTATATGTCCAGCTGTCCTTTGTCAATAACAAATTGTCACTTTTTTGTGTTGAATATATGCTATATGGTAATTTATGGACCTAACAAGTATCTAAAGCCATTTGCACATAACAAAATATGTATTTTATCAAAGTAATTGTTGAACTGAAATACAATTAAGAAGAAGTATATTTGGGGGGGGCAAGAGAGTGGGGCCCTAAGTTATAGCTTGTTTAGCCACATCCAGTTGGGGAAGCTTGCTCTGGGCAGAAGAAAATAAGAGCCAGAAGGATTTGGGGGTGGGCATGCATTGGTGATGGGTGGCTGTGATGTGATGTGTGTGTCTCTCTCCAACAGTGGTATTTCTGTCTCATGAAAATAGTGGGTAGCCCTGTTGACCTATAAGAAATGGCTGCAACAGTCATAAAGTGTGTGTGTGTGTGTGTGTGTGTGTGGTACCGTTAATAAGAATTAAAAAGAAACAAAAATGGAGAAGGGGGAGGAAGATTTGTTAAGAGATGTAAAGGCAATATAAAGTTAAGAAATGCATAAGAAGTGGTTAAAACGGTGGATCATCAGAGGTGCTGATGGAAGTCTAAAAAGATTGTATAAGTGATAAATTTTGTGGTACATTGTATATTAAAATCAATAAAAAATATTATTAAAAAAAAAGATCGTTGGTCTAAAACCTGGGAAACAGGGTCTCGAGTCCCCCACTCACGCATGAAGGATAAAAATGGGGAGGAGAACTAGGTGCAGCATCTTGGAGGAGAAACGCAACAAACCACAGGTGCCATCACATGTCCCTGAGTGAAAAGACCTAGAAGTTCACCTGCAGTCAGTCCGGGGCTCAGGTGCAGCCCTGGTTGAATGCTACCTCTTGGCGCACGTTTCAGGGCAAAACGGGACTTTGCTCTGTTAGATGCTGCGCTTGCAACCGGCGGAAGGAGATGAAGCATCTCTGTTTCCTTACCTTTCGGTAGAGGCTGTTGGGATGCTTCGATTTCCTTGCAGACCCTCCGCTTTTGCCCAGACCCTTTGACTCTGCCATGGCCCTGTCTTCTGGAGACTGCGCGAAGCAAGAGCAAGGTTGGCTTTTTCGTTTTGTTTTTAATTGGCTCGATGCGCCGTTTTCATTCCTCTTAAGTAAAAGGGATTCACGCCTCCTCCTTCCAAGGTGTCAGCAGCTCCTCCTCTGGTCGGTGGAAAGGCCGCCTTCCTTAGCAGATGCTCCAGCCCCTCCCTCTCTTCCACACACACACAAACACACACCTCAAAACCCAACAAAACCCAACCCAACAGAATTTTTATTAGGGACCAAGTTAATGTGCAAAGTAGTCCCAGAGCTATTGAAGAGGATTACACTCTGACTTCACACAAAATTTGTGTCTTTCTGTGAAGCTTGCGGTACAACTCCTTAGGCCTCGTCCCTGTCTTGAAATGATGCTTAAGCATGTAATATTTTACATGCAAATCTCTTGGCTGGTTTTCAAAGGGTAATTGGTGCTTTACGTGCTTCGTTGTTTTTGCATCCTTACAGCTGCTCTGTAAGGTGGGTCAGTATTATTTCCCAGGCTGCAGATGGTTTGCTTAAGGGCAACCTAGTGAGCTCAGGGCAGATGTGAGATTTGAAGGCAGGATTTGCTGATTGGTAGCTGGGTCACTTTTCACACTGAAACAAGTGATTGTTACATTTAAGGAACCTTCTTCAAAAATACACTTGGATACATTCAGAACAGTATAGCATAGTACAGTATATTGAAGAAAAATACATTTCAGTAAAGATACATTCATGGAAAATTACATTTCAGTAAAGATACATTCATGGAAAATTACATTTCAGTAAAGATACATTCATGGAAAATTACATTTCAGTAAGGATACATTCAGATACATTCTTTGTATCAATGAAAAAGGCACAGAAAGGATACATTCAGATCAAAATGATATGTGAAACTGCAAAAATGATACATTCTCAATTGATGCATTCTCCAAGGCAGTTTTTAAAGGCAGAATTCTATACTTTTGATATTGGTAGGGTCATTTTCCTTTGTTCCCCTCTCTGACCCTGACCCTCTGACGACAACACCAACGACAGCAGCTCCTGTTACATGTGCTGAATTTCTCTCTTACTATCCTCTCCCCAATACTTTGGCCACCTCATGAGAAGAGAAGACTCCCTGGAAAAGACCCTGATGTTGGGAAAGATGGAGGGCACAAGGAGAAGGGGACGACGGAGGACGAGATGGTTGGACAGTGTTCTCGAAGCTGCCAGCATGAGTTTGACCAAGCTGCGGGAGACAGTGGAAGACAGGAGTGCCTGGCGTGATCTGGTCCAGGGGGTCACGAAGAGGCGGACACGACTAAACGACTAAATAACAACAACCTCTCCCCATCTTCTTTCCCTTTGGTACCCTGGTGCTGAATTTTAGATTATAAAATCTCTGGGATAAGGATGCAAAATGAGAAGACATCTTATTGGCAGCTATTAAAATGTTAAGTACATAATGCAATCCTTTGTGGTATGGATAATAAGGCCTGCTTTCAATGTGCCTTATTAAATGCTAGACTTCAGCTTGCTGGGGAATGTCTGACAAGAGAAACGGTCTTAGTCTTCTGTCGCTCCTATTGAGCTGCATGTTGTTGACCCTGTTCTCGCAGTCTACCACTGTCATGCGCAAGCAGGCTCTGAATGCTGCTGAGGGGGTTGTGGTGAAAGACAACCAGAGACCTGTGAAATGTTAAACAGGAGCAGGCTGCCAACTCTCGTGCATAAAAGCGTCTGAGCAAGTAGGGCAGACAATCTGAGCAGCGAGAAGGTGGCATTTCATCCGCTGAGCCCTGAAAGGTCCAAAACTTTCCTCAGTTCTGAACGTATTGTTTTTTTGTTTTTTTAAAAAAGATATTTATTAAAGTTTCAAAAAGGGTTACAAAGTAAAAAAAAAGAAAAAAAGAAAAAATACAAAGTACAGAAAAATAAAAGAGAAACAGTTAAAAACATATCAATCTTTTCATGTCTTGTCTTTCATTTGCTTGTTTCCCTCACCTCCTCACACCTCCCTTTTTTGTATTCCAGTTCAGTTAGTTAAATCAGCAAATCCTTTCCCTCCTTGTTTTTATCTTAATCCTTTATCTTAATGTATTGTAACTTTGCATTCTCACCTAATAACAGTCCATTTTTACATACTCCTTTATGACATTGCTGCTAGAACCACTTAACTTCATTCCGACATCATTCTAACATTCATTAATTATGCAGTATTTATATAAGTAGTCTTTAAATTTCTTCCAATCTTCTTCCACCGACTCTTCTCCCTGGTCTCGGATTCTGCCAGTCATTTCCGCCAGTTCCATATAGTCCATGACCTTCATCTGCCATTCTTCCAGGGTGGGTAAATCTTGTGTCTTCCAATACTTTGCAATGAGTATTCTTGCTGCTGTTGTAGCATACATAAAAAAAAAGTTCTATCCTTCTTTAACACCAATTGGCCGACCATGCCCAGGAGAAAGGCCTCTGGTTTCTTCAGGAAGGTATATTTAAATACCTTTTTCATTTCATTATAGATCATCTCCCAGAAAGCCTTAATCCTTGGGCACGTCCACCAGAGGTGAAAGAATGTACCTTCATTTTCTTTACATTTCCAACATTTATTATCGGGCAAATGATAGTTTTTTGCAAGCTTGACTGGTGTCATGTGCCACCTGTGAACGTATTGTACTGCTGGTTCTGAGCTCAGACATGATGATGTGCTTGGCGCACTCTCTCTCAACTTCTCCTCTGAACAATTTTGGATTGGTTCACTAGCCTATTTTGTGGTCGACCCAGCAGCCATTGTTGCTTTATTTGGTTTGCTGATGTGGACATTGTGCTACAGAGAGCCAACCAACAATTTTTAAGTAGCTAAAAGGGAATTAACCTATACTGCTTCCACCTATGAGTCCCATACCCTCCAACATTTCTCCAATGAAAATAGGGATGTCCAGGATGTGAGGGCGATCTGGCTGTGACATCTGTCACCCCATCGATCACCAGGGTTGATTTGGCTGATCTGGCTGGCTAGGCGGGTGTCCCCTTCTGCCCTCACCGCTCCATGTGCGTCCCTCCTAAAGCTGCAAGCTCGGTGGAAGAGGACGACCATCCCAGATAGAAGGAGTGTACCATTCTTCGGTCAAGGGTATACGATAGTTGTGCTCCCCTGCTAGAACCTCCAAACAAGCTCAAGAAAATAGGGATGTCCTATTCAATAATAATTATTATTATAATAATAATACTTAAATCCCGCCCATCTGACTGGGTTACCTCAGCCACTCTGGGTGGCTTTCAACATATGTAAAAATACAATAAAACATTAAAAGCTTCAGACCCAATGGGAAGTGTAGTTCCAAACAGTTGCAAAGCCCTGGGTTGAGATAGGCTGGCATATGCCACTGAAACGGCTTCCTTTCAATCTTCCCCTAACTGCCTTTTGAGATATATGTATTCCTGGCTGTATTTTCAGCTGCAGCTGTTCTATGACAAGTAAGACGAGATTATTGTTGAGATTAAACTTTCTATTAAAAATTCTTAAGGTGGTTTTGGAAGCTGGTGGAGGACCAGCTATCTCAGGATAACTGAATGTGGCACATCGGAGGCATGAAAGAACCTTCAGCAATGTGCGATGGAAGAGGGAGTGACCCTGCATGTGAGAGCAGGGATGGGTGAACCATAATGGCAGTGTGGTGTAATGGTTAGAGCAGTGGTTCCCAACCTTTTTTTGGCCATGTTCCACCTAAGCATCTCTAAAATCCTCCAGGCTGGATTATTGCAACGTGGGGCTGCCCTTGAGACTGACCCAGAAACACCAGCGGGTGCAGAATGCCACGGCGAGACTCCTTACAGGGTCCTCACTGCAAGATCACATTCACCCGGTGCTATACCAGCTGCACTGTCTCCCGGTGGAGTACAGGATCTGGTTTAAGCTGCTGGTTTTAACCTTTAAAGCCCTATACGGCCTAGGACCCTCGTACCTACGGGACCGCCTCTACTGGTATGTCCCACAGAGGAACTTACGGTCTTCAAACAAAAACATCTTGGAGGTCCCAGGCCACAGAGAGGTTAGGCTAGCCTCAACCAGAGCCAGGGCTTTTTCAGCTGTGGCTCCTATCTGGTGGAATGCTCTGTCCCAAGAGACTAGGGCCCTGGGGGACTTGACATCTTTCCGCAGGGCCTGCAAGACAGAGCTGTTCCACCAGGCCTTTGGCCAGGGCACAGCCTGACTCCCTCCTTCGGCAATCTTCACAGAACTCTAGCCCAATGGTTGCCATCAATTTGATTTGAATTAATTTTATAATGAAATTATTTTAGAATGTTGCATTATTTTATTGTTGTTAGCTGCCCTAAGCCTGGCTTCGGCTGGGGAGGATGGGATATAAATAAAAATTTATTATTATTATTATTATTAGTAGTAGTAGTAGTAGTAGTAAAGGTAAAGGTAAAGGTAAAGGTAAAGGTAAAGGTACCCCTGCCCGTACGGGCCAGTCTTGACAGACTCTGGGGTTGTGCGCCCATCTCACTCAAGAGGCCAGGGGCCAGCGCTGTCCGGAGACACTTCCGGGTCACGTGGCCAGCGTGACATCGCTGCTCTGGCGAGCCAGAGCTGCACACGGAAACGCCGTTTACCTTCCCGCTAGTAAGCGGTCCCTATTTATCTACTTGCACCCGGGGGTGCTTTCGAACTGCTAGGTTGGCAGGCGCTGGGACCGAGCAACAGGAGCGCACCCTGCCACGGGGATTCGAACCGCCAACCATGCGATCGGCAAGCCCTAGGCGCTGAGGCTTTTACCCACAGCGCCACCCGCATCCCTAGTAGTAGTAGTAGTATAAACTCCTGGTACCCCCCCCCCCATGACATATAATTATTATTATTCAAAAAGCGAATTCCTTTTCATGTGGAGGAAGCCTAAAAGACCATTCACTGTTAATAACTCGTTCTTGAATTGCCCCCCTTAAACATCAAATTGCCCTCCTGTAGGGTGTGTGCCCCACGTTGGGAACCACGGGGTTAGAGTATGGAACTATTTCCCCATCAGACAGCCAATAAACGTTTTTTAAATAACTAAAAGCAAATCACGTGGGACAGCAGGGCTTGAATTTCCACTGGGCCGTGAAGTTCACTGGGTGACCTTGGGCCGCCTACCCTCTCTTAGCCTAACCTACCTCGCAGGGTTGTTGTGAGGATGGAATGGGGGGGGGGAGGAGAAGAACCACCCTGAGATGCTTGGAAGAAGAAAGTCACATAAAAATGAAATGAAGTGAATGAATGACTATAAACTTGACTGCCCATTTCCATGTGTAAAGCGCTGGAGGGTTTACATGTCTCTGCTGATGACCAGCAAGGCCAATGAGCCTTACACTGCTGTAATAGATTTTTTATTAATTTTTTTCCATAATATCTCCAATCATACAATTTTCCACATCACATATTTTGACTTATTGAACCTCCCTCAACTCCTCTGACAATCATCTGTAGTTAAATTTCTATCTTCACATTCCTTAATTATAGTATCGCCTTTAGGTAAAATTTTTCTGTCCTCATTTACATTCTTGCAATATTCCTTATTTTTTTCACAAAGCTTCTTTCAAACACACTAGCGTTGTATGTTCCTCACATACAGTTTTCAAATATTCTCTGAATTTCCCCCAGTCCTCTAGAAACTTGTGGTCTCTTTGAAGTCTGATTTTTCCAGTTAATTTGTCCAGTTCTGCATAGTCTGTTAGTTTTGTTCTCCATTCTTCCAAAGTCCAGACAGGAAATAAACAAAGCGACAGGAGAAAACAACATGCAAATGTTCTGTTTTAGACCGCCTTATCTGAGGGGTGGTCTTAGGTTACACCCCTTCTGTGATGAATGCATAATGTTTCTGGGGGTGGTCTTGATCTACAGGGTGGCAATTTCAATAGTCTTTATAAGGCCTTGCAGGCCATTGTTCTGGGTCCTCTTCCTCTCCTGCGTGTGAGGGGAGCACCCTGTTGCAACAGATCAATAAAGATCAGGCTTACTAGCTGCTTTGCTTCTCAATATTCTCTGCTTGGCCTCTGTTATTTTCTCCTACCAATAGGGAAGCTATGTAAGGACTCTATATGGGCTCTTGGGTACCCCATAAGGGGGAAAGGGGCAGATTTTTATTTACAACACTGTTATAACAGCAATGAGCCTTACGCTGATCCCACAGTGGTTTCCATCTTCTAGATGGAACAACCATGTATGGGCAGGGCAGGGTAAGGTTGAGAAGGGAGCAGGGGCATCGCAGTCATTGTCTGCTTAGGGGCTTCAGCAGTGCATGTTCATGGTAGAAAAGAGTACCCACATTCACACCATACATTTAAAGCACTATGAGACCATTTTAAACAGTCATGGTTTCCCATAGAGAATCCTGAGAGCCACAGTTTTTTTGTAGTGCTGAGAGCTGGGAGGAGACCCCCATTCCTCTCCCAGAGCTACAGTTCCTAGAGCAGTTTAATGAACAATCCTTCCTCCTGGTGAACTCTGGGAATTGTAGCTTTTCGGAGGAGATGGAGAGATCGCCTGCTCACAACTCTCAGCTTCCTTAACTACAACTCCCAGCATTCTTGGGGTGTGGGGGAGTCATGACGGCTCAAAGTGGAATTGTATGGTCTGGATGTCGCCAAAATGTTGCTTGACCTCACCCAGCAGGGAGATGTCAGCCTAGGAGGAACATTTTGAGCCTCCTGCTGAATGTGCATGGGCCCTCCTCGCTTTTCCTGCAGAAACCTGAACATTTGCTGCAAGGCATAAATCACTTCTGTGGTTTGAGAAGCCTAAAATATGCCATAAAATTCACTTTTGAGAAGCCTAATCAAGGCGTTGACAGACATCAGTCAAAGTTACTCCAATTCCATCTCTGTAATTGTCTCCTTGTTCTTTTTCTTTCAGCATCTGAAGGAGGTCATTTTAAGGGGGAAATGCCATTTTTTCAACCTTATGGGCTGGTTCTCCCTCCCCCTCCCTTCACACCTTAATTCACCTCCTGCAGCTGCTTTTCCCCTCCCCTGCAGAGACAGACTGGAATTTCACAGTCCTTGCATAATGGTTCCTAATGTTCTTCTTTGGAGGAAGTGTGTCTCTCTCATTGCAGCAAGAACCAGGAAGCGTGTGATGATGATGCAGAGCTCCCCCCCCTCCAAAAAAAGACCCTCACAAGGGAGGGAGGAAGAGGAAAGTTTCACCCCACAGTGCTACCTGAGTGTTTTCACCTGAGTGTTTACCTTTACCTTTTACCTTTCAAGAGAATTTGTCCCACATTCGAACAAGTTTTTGCAGGTTCAAAGCTCTGCACATGCATACTCTCAACAAACCTTACAGAGAGCCTTGTAAAGGGGGGGGGCAATATTCTTATCCTCATGTTGCATATCGGTTGGGGGGGGGATTTAATACCTAAGACCACCTAGTAAAGCTAGAATTGAGCCTCAGAGTATGAAGCCCACACACTTCTGCCAGCCATCAATAATATTAGGGAGCACACCCACTCCCAAAACCTTATGGGAATTATTATATGAGTTAATTCAGGTAATTTTACATGGTTTTCTTCATTCTCCAGAGGCTCTGTCACAATAAGGGGAGAAGGCCAGAGCCCCAATTCAGAGCACATGTTCCATGAACAAAGAGTCTCTGCCTTTCCAAGTAGCACCAGGAACAACAACTGTTTGTGTAAATACTAAAGTACAGTGACCAATGGCCTGGCTTCGTACAAGGCTGTTTCCTTGCTTCCTCATCCCCTTGCCAGATGTCTTCCAGAGCATCAGGGCTCCTTGGAGAGGGGGAGGGGGATCCAGTGGCGTAGCGTGGGGGGTGCAGGGGGGGCCGGCCGCACCGGGCGCAACATCTGGGGGTTAGGGTTAGGGGGCGCAAATCCACGGGTTAGGGGGCGCAAATCCACGGGTTAGGGGGCGCAAATCCACGGGTTAGGGGGTGCAAATTACTTGCCTTGCCCCGGGTGCTGACAACCCACGCTACACCACTGGGGGAATCTGCAAAGCCTGTAGCCAATTCACACAACTAAAGACACACATTGTGACTATGGCTTGAGTAGCTCCACGCAGTTATGAGCCGGTGATTCTACTCGCTGCTCAGCTCTGATCCAAACAGGAAAAACCTGTGACCAAAAAAATGGTGGCATAAAAGAAAGTGAAGATAGGATGTTTAGGGGATGGTGGATTTGGAGTGCAGAAATTTAGAAAGCAACTGAGGGCAATGCCTGCTGGAATGTCCAAAGCCACAGGGCCGGGGTGGGGGGATGCTGAGCAAGATGTCTAAAAGCCAAAGGTGGTGTTGGTGCTGTGCCCTGATTGGCTCCTTTCCTCCATCCCCATAGCTAATAAATGGGAACAAATACTCCTCTGTGGAGTTTGCAACCTAAATCATGCAAAATAGTCAGCCTTGTTGTTCTCTTTCTTTCCCTTTCCCGATTTGCAAAGCATGACGCCTGTGCTCAGGAGAGCTTTTGCTACATATGAATCACAGCTGGGTTTGGATTTGCTGGTTGTTCTTCGTACAATTTGCATGGGAATATCTCCCAACTGGGGACTTTCAGAATGATGTTAATGAATAATTATGCATTTCTCCCGAGAGGAGTTGTTGTTGTTGTTGTTCTAATTGAGGCGGTCTAGAAAGGTGTTAGTAGACCAACATAGCATAACTCCAACAAAACTCTGAGGCCTGGATGGTGGAGTAGGGTTGCCATATTTCAAACAGTGAAAATTCGGGCAGAAAGGTTGTTGATCAACACTGCCAACATGGGCTGCCATATGTCCTGATTTTCCTGGACATTTGGGCAATTTCCACCCAGACACTGCTGGCGAATATGGTATTCTGGATATGTCCAGGAAATTCCGGACGTATGGCAACCCTACAGTGGAGGGATGTATGGGGTGTTAGGGGAGAGGTAGTATCTCTTGTGGGGGACACATCGTGCTCCTTTTGGGGTAGTTTGTCCACCTTTGGTCCCCACCCTGCACTCAGCTCTCACCTGTGACTCCTAGAAGCTATCAAGCTGTCAGCATGCAACAGCAGCCACACCCCAGGAAATGGCTTTGACTGGCTGGCTGAAGCAGGTGAAGGTAGCTGATGGGTCTCAAACCCTCAGTGAGTTAAGGACCTCCCCTGCACGTGAAGACAGGCTCTAGTGGATTGAGCGGATGAGACCAAGAGAGGGTCCAGCGGTCAAGAAGGCAGTTTCTGTTAGGATATTCCGTTCCACCTTACAAGGAGCAGGCATGATTGTTGTGTGTCACATGCCTGTTTACAGTCCAGTACAGCTTGCTGGGAACTTCCGTTTTGTGTATAGCTATTGCTTATGCTGCTTGCTTGGACATGAAAGGGAGAAGTCATGTTTTTCCTTTGTCCTGAATAAACTGCTTGTAAATATGTTTTACATATGCCTCCATCTGCTCTTCTGTTGCAAAGAGTTATTTACTCTGCTGATTAGAGCGTGCTCCAGCTTCTGAAGAGCTCTGAAGCTGCGAGTCACTGTTTCATGCTGTGACAAGGACTGGAGATCACCCTGGTACCGGCCGGTGGGCTGGAGCCACCTGGGGGCCTGAAAATTGCCCCCATTTCCTTGGATGCATCTCAACAATTTCTGCACATGTTGTAGAAGTGAGGGGCAGGTGGGGCTCATCAACCTGGGAAGGTAGCCCATTTATAATAATGAAAACCCTGATCCTAAACCTCCACTACCTTGTGGGATATCTTCAGGAAAAGAGTAAGCAGTAAACCCTACACAAATCTAGAGTGGAGTTCCTAAGATGGATGGATGACTCCTTGTACGCCTCCTTCTGACAATTCCTGCAGCCAGGCATATTGCTCTGCTTTCCTTTGGACCCCAGCAGTGAGTCCGAGAAGGGGGTCTGGTCATCTGGGCAGTCCAGGAACTCCACCCACGCTGTCCAGGCTTGCACCCTGGAGAGGTCACTTCGGTGCCTGACCACCTCATCTGGCTCCTGAGAAATCTCTATGTGGGACAAGAAGCTACAGTTAGAACTGGATATGGAACAACTGATTGGTTCAAAATTGGGAAAGGAGTATGGCAAGGCTGTATATTGTCTCCCTGCTTATTTAACTTATATGCAGAATTCATCATGCAAAAGGCTGGGCTGGATGAATCCCTAGCGGGAATTAAGATTGCCGGAAGAAATATCAACAACCTCAGATATGCAGATGACACAACCTTGATGGCAGAAAGTGTGGAGGAATTAAAGAACCTTTTAATGAGGGTGAAAGAGGAGAGCGCAAAATATGGTCTGAAGCTCAACATCAAAAAAACAAAGAACATGGCCACTGGGCCCATCACCTCCTGGCAAATAGAAGGGGAAGAAATGGAGGCAGTGAGAGATTTTACTTTCTTGGGCTCCATGATCACTGCAGATGGTGACAGCAGCCACAAAATTAAGAGACACCTGCTTCTTGGGAGGAAAGCCATGACAAACCTAGGCAGCATCTTAAAAAGCAGAGACATCACCTTGCCAGCAAAGGTCCGTATAGTTAAAGCTATGGTTTTCCCACTAGTGATGTATGGAAGTGAAAGCTGGACCATAAAGAAAGCTGATCACTGAAGAATTGATGCTTTTGAATTATGGTGATGGAGGAGACTCTGGAGAGTCCCATGGACTGCAAGAAGATCAAACCTCTCCATTCTGAAGGAAATCAGCCCTTAGTGCTCCCTGGAAGGACAGATCCTGAAGCTGAGGCTCCAATACTTTGGCCACCTCATGAGAAAAGAAGACTCCCTGGAACAGACCCTGATGTTGGGAAAGATGGAGGGCACAAGGAGAAGGGGACGACAGAGGATGAGATGGTGGGACAGTGTTCTTCTCGAAGCTACCAGCATGATTTTGACCAAACTGCGGGAGGCAGTGGAAGACAGGAGTGCCTGGTGTGCTCTGGTCCATGGGATCATGAAAAGTCGACTAAACAACAACAACAACACAGCATTGCCAATCACCCATTCCCACCACCCTTCTGAGTAATACCCCTCCCCACCTTCTCACTATATAGAAGGGTCTGGAAACTTCTGTTTCAGTGTATCTGAAGAAGTGTGCATGCAGACGAAAGCTCATACCAAGAACTGACTTAGTTGGTCTTTAAGGTGCTACTGGAAGGAATTTTTTTTGTTTTAACAACACAGCAGTTTGACTTCATCCCCGGAGGCACACTCCATCGTCTCTCGAGACAGACAGATGCTAACAACAACAGGACAGTGGGACAAGGTGGTGCAGGTAAAATTCATGGGTGGCAATCAAGGCATATATTTGCAAGCTAAAATCAGGCCAGGATGAGGAAAGGAAAGCTGCAGTGAAAGTATCCCCAGAGCGCACAGAACACCTTCGGCAGCAGGCAGAAAAAGGAGCCAGAATTAAAGGAAATGTAACATTAACATCAGCCACTACAGGAATAATGTTCAGCACTTATCTTGCTCTTTCCATCTTCCAAGTGATTTACAAATGTTAACTAATTAATTAATCTCCCTGTCCTCCCTATCTATAAAATGCAAAATCATGGGTAGGCTGAGAAAGAAGATAAGATCCCTGGAGTTTGGGTAAAAGGCAGAGAATGAAAGAGAAAGAGAGAGGGAGACAGCATGCAAGGAACCAAGGAACCAAATGCCTGGTAATTGCAATCTTGCAGTTAAAACCGAGATGAGTTCCAGGCACGTTTTGCTCCTGGCTGGGCCTCCTCTGCCATGTTCAGTTGCAAGTCCCAGAAAAGGAACTTGTGCGTGCATGTGCACAGACATGCATTAACAGTTCTGGGCCTTCTTCACATGTTTGCCCTCTTCTTCCCCAGTTAAATCTCTGTTGCATGAGGTGGCAAATCTTAATCCTAAAGTAAGGTTGCCATATTTCAAAAAGTGAAAATAATTTATTATTTTTACCCCGCTTGTCTGGTTGTGTTTCCCCAGCCACTCTGTGCAGCTCCCAACAGAATATTAAGAACACAATAAAACATCAAACATTAAAAACGTCCCTAAACAGGGCTGCCTTCAGAGGTCTTCTTAAAGTCGGATAGCTGTTTATTTCCTTGACATCTGATGGGAGGGCATTCCACAGGGCGGGTGCCACCACCGAGAAGGCCCTCTGCCTGGTTCCCTGTAACCTCACATCTCGCAGTGAGGGAACTGCCAGAAGGCCCTCGGAGCTGGACCTCAGCGTCCGGGCTGAATGATGGGGGTGGAGACACTCCTTAACTAGAGCATGGGCAACTATGAGACCTTCCAAGTCTCTTTTTCCTCTCCAAGAGTTTGTGAAAGGTAATGTCTGGGTTAAACATGACACCCGAATAATGGCTTATTTCCATGTCTGATACCTTCAGATCTTTCCCTCCCCACATTTGTTGGGGTTCTTGGATCAAAAGGTTTAGAGTGGCTTCAATCCTTTTCCTTTGTGAATCTGAAAAAGGCCACCGGGTCTCCATCCTGCAGGCTCTCTGCATTCCTTAGCCACAGGGATCACCCTTCCTCCCAATTTTCATGCTGGCTTTGCTTTTCAAAGGCAGGGAGTTGGCACAGACTTTTGGCAGGTGCTCAGGGATTATGTGAGATTAGGTCGCCATTAGCACCTATTTCATGTGTCCCTTTTTGCCTCCTCCTGTCTCCCCTTTGCCCACCATCCTGAGGGGAGGGGCTGGAGAGTTATGCACAGATCCATAGTCCTCTTGAAAGGGGGGGGGTGTATTATAATGAGGATTGTGGATGTAGAAAAACTACAAAAACTGGATAGCTTCAATAACTCCTGTTCTAAGGTCTTGCTCTTTTTATTGCAGTACACGTAAGATTTTTATTGAACCCTTTTTGCAGAAATTCCCGGGATGATTGGATACATTTAATGCTTTCTTCCACTCCTTCCAGATCAGAACACACCCATCTCTTCCACGGTGGCTAAATATTGTGCTGCAGTATGCAGGGATTAATTTTCACAAACATATAATTTTGCTTTTCATGCCTGGCATTTTATAGTATGATCCAGCTATTAGTAATTTTATTGCTATGGGTTTCTATTTTGTTTTGTCAGGTGTTATTTTAAATATCTGCACCAAAGTTTCTTTCTGGTCACTGATTATAACAAAGAGATTGACTGATTGAAAAGCCCTAAATTTCCCCTGCTTTACAATTGCAATACAGATGTTCAAGGGTTGCTTGCCGCAGCTAAAAAAAAAAGTATACCAGGGGCGGGGGGCCTGTGGTCTAAACCCCTGAGCCTCTTGGGCGTGCTGATTGGAAGGTTGGCAGTTCGAATCCCCGCAATGGGGTGAGCTCCTGTCACTCTGTCTCAGCTCCTGCCAACCTAGCAGTTTGAAAGCACGCCAGTGCAAGTAGATAAATAGGTACCACTGCGGCAGGAAGGTAAACAGCGTTTCCATGTGCTGTACTCTGGTTTCCGTCATGGTGTTCCGTTGCGCCAGAAGTGGTTTCGTCATGCTGGCCTCATGACCCAGAAAGCTGTCTGTGGACAAACACCGACTCCCTTGGCCTGAAAGTGAGATGAGCACCGCATCCCCATAGTCGCTTTTGACTGCACTTAATCATCCAGGGGCCCTTTACTTTTTACCTTTACCTGTACCAGGGATAAGGGATAACTTGTTCATTTTTTCAGATATTAGAAGGTGCAGTGTGGTCTCTCCAGGAATGCTGCAGATTTTTGCTGCCTATGCTACTTCTGACACAGGCAGGCAAAAATGTTCCTTTTAAACCAGGCCTTTGGTTGATAAAATTGACATCCTATGCCCTTTGTGTTTTTTTTTTTGTGGTGGTGGGGCTACTGGGCTGTTGTTTTCATTTTTATTACGTATTTTGTGGTTTTATATCTTGATTTTATTCTGTGAACTGCCCTGAGACCCCTGGGTATAGGGCAGTATATAAGTCCAATAAATAATAATAATAATCCCACTTGTTGGTCACCAATGCAATAAAAGTACAAGGGGCAAGGCTTCTCTCTCTTGTGGCCCCAATCTCTCATTTCAAGCAGGGCATGAAATAATTCTATCCCATGCCAAAGGGAATTCTTAGCTCCACACTCATCACCTCCCATCCTGTTTCCCCAAAAAGAGAAGGGTCTCCGGTGCGGTAATGAAATGAAACCAAACTGAAAACAGCTCCTGTAGATATGTCCATAGATTTATTTCTTTAAATCGCTTTATATATTTATACTATTTTTTTCCAAAACAATCCATCCGACACACTCACACACTCCCCACCCCTGACCCCAGGAAAGCAAATGATTGAGATGTTGAGCTGCGTCCCGGAGCAAATGTCCCAGGATCTGCTCGCAGAACTAAAGTGGCTAACAGCTGCCAGATTCATTTCCACCCAGGCTTCCACCCTATTCTGTTGGGTGCAAAGATAACTGAAAACAGAGGTCACTTTATGGCTCTTTAAAATGCACCCCACACGAGGATGGGGACGGGGAGAGACAGAGAAGAGGGGAAGCAAAAGAAGAAGTCCTCGCAGGCAGAAAATAAGTGAGAAGGATTATGAGAGAGCAGCGGAAGGCGAGAATGGATGAAAGTATCAGGGGAGGAGCAAAACGGAAAGAACAAACTACATGCAAGGGGGGGGGGGGAGAGAGAAAGAGAGACTGGGAAAAGGGGAAGGGATTGCACAGAAAGACATCCAGGTTGGAGAAGAAAGCACCACACGTGGGACATCTGCCGTCCTCCCCAGGCAAAGGTCCTGCTAGTTCGACTTGGACCAGATCTTTGCACTGCCTCTGAGCCTGCAGAGAAGGAAAAGGTGTTAGAATGAGCGCCAGCAGGAATTTTCGCCTAAATTAGGGATTTTATAGACACTACGTGGTTAATGGGACACGGGTGGCACTGTGGGTTAAGCCACAAAGCCTAGGACTTGCCGATCAGAAGGTCGGCAGTTCGAATCCCTGCGACAGGGTGAGCTCCCGTTGTTCGGTCCCTGCTCCTGCCAACCTGGCAGTTAGAAAGCACGTCAAAGTGCAAGTAGATAAATAGGTAACGCTCTGGTGGGAAGGTAAACGGCGTTTCCGTGCACTGCTCTAGTTCGCCAGAAGCGGCTTAGTCATGCTGGCCACATGACCTATACGCCGGCTCCCTCGGCCAATACAGCGAGATGAGCGCCGCAACCCCAGAGTCTGTCACGAGTGGACCTAATGGTCAGGATCCCTTTACCTTTTACGTGGTTAATAATCACCGAGCCCCAAGGTAAGGGAGTTGAACTGTAGGCAAAACACAAGGGGTGTGGGTGTCTCTCTGCTTTTCTAGCCCATGTGCAGAGAGAAGATGGCCAGCCTTGAACAGGATTCCACCTCACCCTTTGCCTTTGGAAGCCTTTTTGCTGGCCTGGCGCTGGTTGGTACCCGGAGCCGGCTCCCGGAGTTCAGAGAGATGCTGCTCAGGATCCTGGGATGTCGCTGCGGTGGCGGCTGCTGTCGTCACTTTAATTGTCTTCTTCAGATTTGCTACCTGCTGGGGCAAGAGGGCAGAGGGAGCGCGGGGGGGGAGAGAAACAAGGAGAACAAAATTAAAGTGCCCAATTTAAAGCAAACAAACAACAGCATAGTTCATTACCTTGGAGGCAAAAAAATCCTAAGTATGCACCAAGAATACAGGAAAGTTCTCTCCTGGCAGCTCAAGGAGAAGGTAGCTAGGCAATGCCTCACCCGACTTAACTGAGGGATGTTATCTTCTCTCAACACCCCATCCAAGGTATCCGATTTCTGATTTAGGAGGGATCTGTCTCTGCAAATGTTTCTATAGAGTTCTCTGGTGTCCTGCACAGTTTGCTGCAGGGACATTCCACTTAAACTGAGGCTGCATATTTGTGCGTCATCTGATGTCAGATACTGATGATTAGGTTGTCAAAGTTGGCCCGCAGGAGTGGGAATGATAAGGATATGGCCTGCCAAGCCAAGAAAGTCCCCCATCCCTGCTCTACATACACTTTATGGCAGGTGAACTTCATGGGACTACAGTGGTACCTCTGGTTACGTACTTAATTCATTCTGGAGGTCCGTTCTTAACCTGAAACTGTTCTTAACCTGAAGCACCACTTTAGCTAATGAGGCCTCCTGCTGCTGCCGCTGAGCGATTTCTGTTCTCATCCTAAAGCAAAGTTCTTAACCCGAGTTACTATTTCTGGGTTAGCGGAGTCTGTAACCGGAAGTATATGTAACCTGAAGCCTATGTAACCTGAGGTACCACTGTAGTCATGTTGTGGGGTGAATGATTATCGTCTTCCAAAGCAACTACTCTATTCCCAACTTAAAAATGGAAAGTGTAATGCTGGTGGTCAACAAAAGAGATTGAAAGACTCCCTCAAGGCAAGTCTTAAAAAATGTGGTATAAACACCAACAACTAGAAAACACTGGCCTGTGAGCGCTCCAGTTGGAGAACAGCCTTTACCAAAGGTGTCATGGGTTTTGAAGACGCTCAAACTCAGGACAAAAGGGAGAAACACACTAAGAGGAAGGCAAGTTTGGCAAAACCCTCACCATGATTAACTCCCGCCTGGAAACCTATGACCCCACTGTGGAAGGATGTGTGGATCCAGAATCGGCCTCCACAGTCACTTATGAACTCACTTTTAAAACCATGTTTATGGAAGACAATCTTACTCGGCTACAAGTGATTGCCAAAGAAGAAGAAGAGAGAATTGCATCTCTGAGTTTCATTCATTTGGGGGAGAGTGTACCGTAGCCGCTCAGTGTTCCAGGACTATAAATGCAGCATAAAACCTTATGCTTCACCACCATGTTAGATACCACAGTCCTGCTCACTCACCTCGCTCTCAATCTGCTGCTTGAGACCCAGCTGCTGCTCTTTGTGCTGATTAGCCCGGCTCACTTGTTCTTCGATGCTCGAAAGGACGACCTCACAGCCCTGGCACCTGTAAGAGGCAGGCAAAAGGTGAACAAGGCAGGACAGAGGCCTACAAAGCAGCCAGCAGGTGAACACCTGATGAGAGAAGCACAAAGGCTTTTAGAGAAGAAGGAGGAACACAGGCATCAAAATACAATTCTGTAGAATTATAGGAAGCAAAGAAGTGGGAAAGATGGCAGAAGAACATGGGATTTATCATACAGGGCTGCAATACATACATAAAAATACCACGGTTAGGTTTTGCAACGGCTAGGGCCAGGGTTATTTATGCCACAATCCCACTGAAAAAGCTCAGGGTGCAACCACCGAAATTCAGCTTCTGAAGCACCTCAGCTTTTAATTTAAAATAAACCGCAAGCACACATACAAAGTTGTTAGCCCTTACTGCTATAGTGTAAGCTTTTACTGTGCAACCTTCCAGAGAACAAAAGGTTCACAAGATACAAATCCCACAATTAAAACGGAAACGTAAGCAATAAACATAGAATTCAAATATGCCAATGGGCTTGTCCGATATTGAAACATCCCCGCAGCGGCTCACTGCCAAGTCTGAAATAGTTTTTGCTCAGGTTCTAGAGGCTGCCAAGGTACAGAAGGAAGCCCTATGGGTCACATAAACATCTGAAACTTTCCTGAAATGAAATTAAACTGTAAGAGGGCTACAACAGCACAAAGAAATTTGCTCAAGTAAAGAACATAGCATGTAAAGTGGAAGGCCTTCCAACTCAGAAGCGCCACAAATACAAATTCACGGTGCAAATGTGACCCAGTGGTTCTTATCCACCATTGATTGTGGCAGCTCGTATGGTGCAGAAGGGAAAGCAAAATGCCATGAAAGCTCATCTCAGGCTGATGAAAACAATAGCAGCCAAGGAAGAGGTTCTATTACACTCATATTTTCGGTACCAGCTTTGGGGGGGGGGAGATTTTAAAATAATTATCAATAGGTGTTTTGGTTAAAGCCCAATCTCAAAAGTTTTAATATCAGCTTGTGGTGGAGCCAAAGTAGGGTGTAAGGTACCTGATGACCCATATCATAACACAGTTTTGATAAGTGGCTATCTGGGGTGTTCTTCTGATTCTTCAGCATGGCATTAAGTACATGGGTTGTAGTTAAGGGGAGCCCCATCCATGCCCCAATCTAAGCTGCTGGAATACAGCATCAGCCAAAGGTAAGCCTGGGTCCCTGGTATCTGAGGGCTGGCCCTTCTTCCACCTGCTAACAAGCAGTGCCAACAAGCTTTTGTTTTTTGTTTTGCAACCTGGGAATCGTCCCAGCTTTCTGGTTTTTTGTTTTTGGGTCATACCTGTTTCTGATCCTTGAAGTAAAGAGAACATACTGCTTTAAATGCATTGTTGTAGCTTTTTGTGGGGAACTAACAAAGGGAGATGTTCAGGAATTAAAAAGTTTGGTGTATGAAGCCACTTAGCCATTCTCACATCATAACACACAACGGTTAGCAAAAGAAACACATGGTGGACACTGTGGAGCACCCAACAGTGTGGCGCCAAGGAGGAGGAAGAAGAAGAAGAAGAAGAGGAGGTGGTGTTTGGATTTGATATCCCGCCTTTCACTCCCCTTAAGGAGTCTCAAAGCAGCTAACATTCTCCTTTCCCTTCCTCCCCCACAACAAACACTCTATGAGGTGAGTGGGGCTGAGAGACTTCAGAGAAGTGTGACTGGCCCAAGGTCACCCAGCAGCTGCATGTGGAGGAGCGGAGACGCGAACCCGGTTCCCCAGATTGCAAGTCCACCGCTCTTAACCACTACACCACACTGGCTCTGGAAGAAAGAGTTGCTATTGTTAGATTCCACCCTGCAATAAGGATTATGTCTAGTTCCTTCTGTCAGAAGAACTCAGCTACAGCATGCCCCACTGGCCCATGCAAGTTCACAGGGTTTTCCTTACCATTCCTGAAGGGTGCGAGTGATGGCGCTGAGTTCCTCCCTGCGGATGTCCCTCCCAATGCTGTAATCGACCTCTAATCGCTGGTTGCGTTGGTCCAGGCTCCCCCGCAGTACATCTGCGTACACGGCCTCAATCACCAAGTCCTCCAGCTGACGCACATTCTTCAGCTGGAGCTGCTCCAGCAGCACTGCGTACGGAATGCACTGTGGGCGGTGGTGGGGATACAAGCTGGTGTGAGGCGCAATCCCCCCAAAGAATGAGGAGGACAGGCAAGAGAACAAGAGGCACATAGATTACCTTGAGTTTGGAAGCCAACGTGACAACAGACAGATGGCGCAATTTGTTCTTCTGAGCCTCTGTTAACGGAGGCAGATTCCCGGCTTCGGCTGCTCTCAGGAGACAAGAAAGAATAGCTATTATCACAGCAGGTTCAATTCCCTCAAATCTTCGTTGCCAGCTTTGGATTAGGTTCCACCTTTCCATGCTCCATCTTTTTTCCAAATTTCTATTCTATTATTTTTGGGTCAGTCTCAGAGGCCCTGCTCTCAAACTGCTAAGGTGGGTTCTCAAACATTTACATAAGCAGAACACATACATACATAGTGATTTCCCCCCCAACCATCCAGTAATCCTACACACACACACACACACACTTTTTGGGATATAGACCCTGAAAGCAACAAATCCAGAGCAGGCCAGCAAGACTAAATAAATGCGGCTTCTGCGTTTCAGAACATCTACCCACCCCATTCAAATAATGTTTGATGTTATCGCTACCAGTAAAGGTAAAGGACCCTTGGACGGTGAAGTCCAGTCAAATGGGACTATGGGGTGCAGCACTCATCTCGCTTTCAGACCGAGGGAGCTGGCGTTCGTCCACAGGCAGCTTTCTGGATCATATGGCCAGCATGACTAAACTGCTTCTGGCACAACGGAACACCGTGATGGAAGCCAGAGTGCACGGAAATGGCGTTTACCTTCCCACCACAGCGGTACCTATTTATCTACTTGCACTGGTGTGCTTTCAAACTGCTAGGATGGCAGGAGATGCGACAGAGCAACAGGAGCTCACTTCATCACAGGGATTTAAACCGCTGACCTTCTGACCGGCAAGCCCAAGAGGC
Source organism: Podarcis gaigeae (assembly GCF_964106915.1). Taxonomy (NCBI): domain Eukaryota; kingdom Metazoa; phylum Chordata; class Lepidosauria; order Squamata; family Lacertidae; genus Podarcis; species Podarcis gaigeae. Next base: position 3,746,333 of record NC_139694.1, read on the forward strand.
TCAGGCGTTTAGACCACAGTGTCACTCGCATCTAACCACCCCATTCAAACAATATTTGCTGTTATCACTACCACTCCAGAGCCTGCCCAACAACTGAGAGCCATTCTGCTTATATGCAGCACAAGCCCACCGTACTTGGCCAGAGGCAGTAGAAAAAGGAGTTGCAACAAAGAAGGGGAGGATACAAAAATAGAGAAGACAGAGCAGATTAGCGAGATCACAAGCTATTGGACAATATCCACAATACTTCAATATCCAATGGCCCCATTTTGTATCCTCATCTCCTTTCTGATCTATAGAAATGTCACCCACATCCTTCTGCAATTCTTGATCCTAGGCAGGATTGGTCCTGAGCTTGTACACCCTGATTTAGGATAAAGGTTTTTATTTTATTTCTCCAGATCCCTTAATTGCATTGGCTCTGCTCTTGGTTTTCTACACCTTCCCTCACAACCACATTTGACAATTCCTGTTTCCCAAGAACAAGAGAAAACATACCTAAGTAATCTGAGTATGTCCCATACGCAAAGACTGTGAGCAGGCGGAATACAGCGGAGAACTCACTGTCAGCTAGCTGAAGGGAAGTGGGAAGGGGGGGGAGAGAGAAACACCAGCAGAAACATATGAGAAATGACAAACATTCTATTTGCTTACAACATCCTTTCCAATCTGTCTCAAAGGGAGCACAAGTTTAATTGCTAATGAAACTGAATTTTGCCCTTGCTCTTTTATTACACAGGATTCTTGCCCACAAAGGTTGTGAGCAGTGAATATTGCGGGCCTGTTTCACGAACTTCCACCCCAGTTGGAGAGCAACTTAGGCCAAGTTCTCAGGAATATGGTAAACCTTTGTATAGGCTGTACTGCTCTAGACAAAGGTGGGGGCTCACAAGATGTAGCGTCCCTCCATATAATAATATTACAGTCCCTGTATGCAGAGAACTAGATGCTAGGCAGAGGAGTTCTAGCGTGGTCTTCTCTTAGAAATGCCAGTTTTCTGTCATTTACTGACATATGTCTCCACTGCGGCCCAGAATAATCCATTCAAAGGTCTACCACCTCAATGAGAACCATGTCAGCGTGTGTTTGTTGCACATACTCCTCACAACCTTCCTCATCTTAAAGGTAGAGGGACCCCTGACCATTAGGTCCAGTCATGGCCGACTCTGGGGTTGTGGCGCTCACCTCGCTTTATTGGCCAAGGGAGTCGGTGTACAGCTTCCAGGTCATGTGGCCAGCATGACTAAGCCGCTTCTGGCGAACCAGAGCAGCGCATGGAAACGCCATTTACCTTCCCGCCGTAGTGGTACCTATTTATCTACTTGCACTTTGATGTGCTTTCGAACTGCTAGGTTGGCAGGAGCAGGGACCGAGCAACAGGAGCTCACCCCATTGCAGGGATTCGGACCGCCAACCTTCTGATTGGCAAGTCCTAGGCTCTGTGGTTTAACCCACAGTGCCATCCGTGTTCCTCATCTTGGCTGGCTGTATTTTAGAGGTGCTCAATTTGCAACATTTTGTAGCTGAGGAAATGCAATCCCTGCTCAGCCAGAAAGCTTACTGGATGACTGTCACTCAGCCTAGCCTACTACACAGGAAAATGGGATAAATTTATAATCTAGCCAGATTTTCAAGAAGGTTGAGAGGGTGAAGAGCAGAATACCTATTTTTCCTCCCTGCCACTACAGCAAGCTTTTCTTACTATGTATTAGGATTCTGTGCTGCTGTCATTGAAAAGTACTTAAAAGAACACTGTATGACAGCTTAGGAAAATGGTATACTGGCAATGGTTTCCATATTGACTTCTCTGGCAAATGACCCCTAAATATCAGTTATGAACCTTCTAAGCACTGCAGAGGATGCACCATGTAGAGCACTAGCTAGTCGTCACCATAATTCTTGCAAATTAATAGCATGCCAGGGAAGACACACTAGCTCTCCCTTAACGCCACCCATCGTGAGGGAAAATCAGCAGCCCTACAGGGAAGCTTGTGTGCCATTACTGATGACCTCATTCCAGAATCCCAGGTGGCTTTCAGGAACCCCAGGGCTCCACAAATGCCGTATGGAATGCGCCTACACATAGCATGTTTCCCTCCATCATTATGGCGAAAGGCCCCTAATCCCCATTCATTACTACACGCCAGTTTGTAGCAGATAAGTCAGCGAGAAACCTGCTGAAGCTGCTCATTTAAACCTAGCGCAGAAATAAAGTTGTCAGGTGGTGTGAAACACTGAAACCCTGCTTTGTAGGGGAAATGTATGAGGTGTGTGTGTGTGTGTGTGTGTGTGTGTGTGTATGTGTGTGTATATGTGTGTGTGTGTGTGTGTGTGTGTGTGTGTGTATATATATATATATATAAATTCATGGTGCTATGTCAGAGCTGAGAGAGGCTGCCTTGCCTATCCTAAATAGAGGCATGAGGGTTTACATCAATTTGGGGGGAAGGAAGTGGATTCCTTCATCTACCTGCTAAGAAGAAGAAGAAGAAGAAGAAGAAGAAGAAGAAGAAGAAGAGGAGTTTGGATTTGATATCCTGCTTTATCACTACCCGAAGGAGTCTCAAAGCGGCTAACAATCTCCTTTCCCTTCCTCCCCCACAACAAACACTCTGTGAGGTGAGTGAGGCTCTGAGACTTCAGAGAAGTGTAACTGGCCCAAGGTCACCCAGCAGCTGCAGGTGGAGGAGCGGAGATGCAAACCCGGTTCCCCAGATTATGACCACTACCCCACACCCACTATAAGGTTCCCTCGGCCTTTTTCCCACATCTCAGAGCTCACCTCGCGAACGTTGGGCATGTCCAGCAGTTCCCCAAAGACGTAAATGCCAGGGGCTTCAAGGACTTGATGAATGAGGCTGGCCAGGGCAGCTCCACGGGCAGATTTCGCCAGCAGCAGGAACTGCTCCTGGTTCTGCCCCGTCACCTTCACCTCAGCTGCCATGATGTCACTAAGTCAGCCTGCTTCAGGGCCAGACCGCAGCCTCCACAAGCTAAAGGAAGGAGCAAGTTTGACAGCTGAAGCTTTCCCTCCCATTCGTTCCCCGGAACAAAAAATCCACGTTAAACATGTACAATGCTACCTTGGTTTGCAAACAGTCTGGTTTGCATACATTTTGGATTACAAACACGTCAAACCCAGAAGTATCTGAAGAAGTGTGCATGCACACGAAAGCTCATACCAAGGACTGACTTAGTTGGTCTTTAAGGTGCTACTGGAAGGAATTTTTTTTGTTTAAACCCAGAAGTGCGTGTCCCAGTTTGCAAACTTTTTTTGGATTACAACCCATTTTTTTGGGTTATGAACAAAAATATTTTGGAGCATTCTCGGGGCAACTCAAGAGAACATGAAAGAATAACATTAACATTTCACAATACAATACAAACATAGTAAGATTAAAACAACATCAAAATATACTTATGATTAGCTGAGCCCTAGCATATCTGCTCATATAAAGAGCAGCAGCAGGTTTATTATGGGACCAACAATTTAACCCGATGGACGGTATAATTTTTTGGTTAACTGCTTAACAATCCAGGTAGCCAAAGAAGGCTGCATTCAGAGCCTGATCCCACCCATGTCCCACTTACTTGGGAGCAAGGCCCGCTGAATTCACCCGGGCTTACTTCTGAGTAGACTATGCTGCACTTTACAAAGGCAGCTACACCCTGCCAACTCAGGGCTGTGTGTAAGGTGATAAAGAGCACAGGGGCATATCCGTTTGGGTATGCAGGGCCTGATCCAGAGATCCTGCTTTTCAGGCATAGCTGTCAACTTTTCCCTTTTCTTACTATTCGGAATAAGGGACTTTCCCTTAAAAAAAGGGGAAACGTTGACAGCTATGTTTTCAGGTGAGCGGTCCAGGGCCAGTCCAATACATTTTGGTGCTTGAGGTGGACCCCAAAAATGGTGCTCCATTTCCCCAATAAGGAAAAAGGGGTGAGGGAAGACTACATTTATTATTTATTATTATTATTATTATTATTATTATTATTATTATTATTACATTAAGGACAAGGTAGGGGTGGGGGAAAAAATGACATGGGGGTCTGCTGCCCCTGTGGATCCTGTCGCCTGAGGCGCTCGCCTCACCTTGCCTCGTGTGTGGGCCAGCCCTGAATAAACAAAGGTCAAGATCCGGATCTGCTGCCCCTGTGGATCTTGCTGCCTGAGATCCCCTCTCCTCTTGCTTCCTGGGTGGGCCGGCCCTAGCAGTGGGGGCCCCAGACCCACCTCCCTCTCTCTCGTCTCCTCCTCCACCCCAGGCAGAGGAGACAACCGCTTGCCAGGCCGCTCCCTACCTGAGGACTTTCCCTTCCCCGCTGCTGGGGAGACCCTCTCTGCCAAGAGACAGACCACTTCCGGGTTGGTGGCGTCACAGCTGCCCTCCAGGCCACGCCTCCTCGCGCCGCCGCCTCATTGGCCAGCTCTTCGCTTGGCCACGCCTCTCTTTTCTCTCCACGGCGGAGTCGCTTTCCGAGCGGAGAGGTCGCCTCTATAAAGGGGCTTCGGCCGTGACTCTATGTTTGCTTTCGTTTGGGCGGGAAATCGCCCGTGTGTTGAAAAAGGGCCGTTTGCCTGAGGGAAAGTCCTGTCCGCCCAAGATCATATTAGTCTATTTCCTTCATAAAATGTAATAAATCGCTTGGTGGTTCAAACGCAAACAAACAAACAAACAAACAAACAAAAAACCACCTCAAAAGCGGTTTGCGAAAAGCTAAAACGGTTAAAACCGCGAAAGACATTCACCACCCCGTATATTGTGAAAATATACGAAAGTTAAGATGGTAGATTACCTCAACTTTCTAAGCACTTTACATTGTGGGCATATTAAATAATATAACTCGGTGGCCAATCGCCAGCCGCACACCAAAATCCCGGCCAAATAAGCCTCCCTCCTAAAAAAATAAAAATAAAATACAGATCAAAAAGCGCAGTGAGAAAACATGCCCGCGCCTTTGCTCCACGTTTTGGCAGTTTTAAGGCTGGCTCTATGTACAGGTCGGCTTCGCCTTGATCAAGAGTACAGGATTTCCTTTCAGCGACAGGAAAATGTTTATTAAAAATAAATAAACGAGGCAGAGTACCTCTGAGCATGTGCAAAGTACTCCCCGTTTCCCTCACAAAATCTCTTTCCCACTGGCTCTATCAGAGTTTCCCAAACTTGGGTCTCCAGCTGTTTTGGGACTCAAAGTCCCATCATCCCTAGCTAGCAAAAACCAGCGCTCAGGGATGATGGGAACTGTAGTCCCAAGAAACAGCGGGCGACCAAAAATTTGCGGAAAAATAGGATGGTTATAGAAGATATGTTCAAAAATACAATAATAGTTTTGACTCTGTACTAGCATTCGAGTGATAAAGGAACTAAAAGGAGGTGGACAACAATTAAGGATTTATTATGTTTTCAGAGTGTATTGGAAAAATTATATAGAAAGGTTTATTGTTTTGTGTACATTCAAATGTAAGATAAAATATATGCAAAGGGACTTGACAGGAAGTCAAAGTTGAAGAAAAGATTTTGGAAGATAAAAGGGGGGAAATATTTACCTCCATTATTATCATTTTGTGTGCAGGTGTGGGTGTGTGGGTGTCTGCGCATATGTGTGTTTTTGTATGCAATGTTTGGGAGGAAATAAGACGGTAAACAACAAATAACAAACTAAATATTGATGTATGTAATTTTTATTTATTATATTTAGTGGTAGTATGGCTGTATTGTTTTTTGTAACATAAAATCATTCAATAAAAATTATTTATATATATATAAAAAAGAAACAGCAGGCGACCCAGGTGTGGGAAACTCTGCTATATTCTGGAAATTAGCTAAGGCGGTGAATTCTGGCCCTTTAGCAACCTAAAACTAGACTTTCTTCCCACCCCACAAGGCAGTTTCCGTGAGCTGTGTGTCTGTCTTAAGGCTTCATAGAATTGCAGAGTTGGAAGGGGCACCAAGGGTCATCTAGCTCAACCCCCTGTAAGGCAGGAATCTCAACTAGATTATATATGTTGGATTGCCATCCGACTTAAACACCTCCCAGGAAGGAGAGTCCACCACCAGTGGGAGACTGTTTCACTGTTGAACAGCTCATACCATCAGAAAGTTCTTCCTGAATATTTAGCCAGAAAACTTCTTATAACTTGAAGCCATTGGTTCCAGTCCTACCTTCCGGAGCAGGAGAAAACAAGCTTTCTCCATCTTCCATGTGACAGTCCGTTATACACTTGAATATTGCTCTCATATCTCCTCTTATCCCTCAACTGTCCCTCATTAGATTCTTCGTCACCTTCCTTTGCACACATTTCAGGTTGTCAATACAGTCATACTTCTAGTTGCGTTCGCTTCATGTTGCGGATTTTCGAATTGCAAACGCGGCAAATAAAGAAGTGTATAGAAGTGCTGCTCTAGTTGCAGACTTTTCAGGGTGCGAACGGCACCCCGGAATGGATCGTGTCTGCAACTAGAGGTACCACTGTATCCTTCTTAAATGGTGGCATCCAGAACTGTTGATGTTTAGTTGTGTCCGACTCTTCGTGACCCCCTGGACCAGAGCACGCCAGGCCCTGTCTTCCACTGCCTCCCGCAGTTTGGTCAAACTCATGCTGGTAGCTTCGAGATCACTATCCAACCATCTCGTCCTCTGCCGTCCCCTTCTCCTTGTGCCCTCCATCTTTCCCAACATCAGGGTCTTTTCCAGGGAGTCTTCTCTTCTCATGAGGTGGCCAAAGTATTGGAACCTCAGCTTCAGGATCTGTCCTTCCAGTGAGCACTCAGGGCCGATTTCCTTCAGAATGGATAGGTTTGATCTTCTTGCAGTCCGTGGGACTCTCAAGAATCTCCTCCAGCACCATAATTCAAAAGCATCAATTCTTCGGTGATCAGCCTTCTTTATGGTCCAGCTCTCACTTCCATACATCACTACTGGGAAAACCAGAGCTTTAACTATATGGACCTTTGTCAGCAAGGTGATGTCTCTGCTTTTTAAGAAGGATACTACTGTATCCTTCTTAAATGGTGGCATCCAGAACTAGACACAGTATTTTCCAGGTGTGGTCTGACTAAGGCTATCACTTCCCTTGATGGAGACACTAGACTTCTGTTGATGCCGTCTAGAATAGCAGTAGCTTTCTTTTTCTTCTGTTGTATCACACTGCTGATTCATGTTAACCTTGTGGTCTACTAAATCCTAGATCCTTTTCACATGTACTACTGGCAAGCCAGATGTCCCCCATCTTATATTGGTGAAGTAGGTTCTTCCTGCTTAAGTGTAGAACAACAACAACAATTTTATTATTAGCACCTTGGTTTACTGAGGAGCTCCTTGGTTTACTGAGGAGCTCCGGAAAATGAAGCGGGATCTCAGACGGCTAGAGCGAGTATGGCGACGGACTCATGACAGAGCCTCAAGAACATCTTATAGGGCGCTTATGAAAGCCTATGAGATGGCTATGAAAGCTGCTAAGAAATCTTACTTTTCAGCTTCCATTGCATCCGCTACCTGTCGCCCGGCACAACTTTTTAGAATAATTAGGTCAATAACGTCCTTAGGAGGACAGCGAAATTCAAATTTAAGCACAAATTCGACCCACAGCTGTGAGGCATTCGCGAGCTTTTTTGTGGAGAAAGTCCTGTTGCTCCGCCGTGACCTCCCTGCCAATTTAGATACAGTGACTGAACTGGAGGCCCCTCGACTGACTTCAGGTCCAGTGTTGGACCATTTCGATTGGATACTCCCTACTGATGTGGATAGATTCCTCCAAGTTGGTAGGCCCACCACCTGCCTCCTTGATCCGTGCCCGTCTTGGCTGATTAGGGAGTGTCCAGATGTTGCGCGGACCCCCCTGGTTGAAATTATCAATTTGTCCCTTGACACGGGGACATTCCCAGGGGAACTGAAGGAAGCAGTGGTGTGTCCACTCTTAAAGAAAACTTCATCAGATCCCTTAAACCTATCCAATTACCGCCCAGTTTCAAATCTTCCATACCTGGGTAAGGTAATTGAGAGAGCGGTTGCTGAACAGCTTGGTAGGTTTCTGGAGGAAACATCGGCATTAGATCCATTTCAGTCCGGTTTCCGTCCTGGTTTTGGGACGGAGACGGCTCTGGTTGCCCTAACAGATGATCTCCGCAGACAACTGGATCGAGGCGGGTCAGGACTGCTGATCCTTTTAGATTTGACATGGTCGATCATGATCTTCTGGACCACCGCCTCGCAGACATGGGGATACAGGGCATAGCCCATAACTGGTTGTGCTCTTTCATCTCTGGTCGGGACAGAGGGTGGCACTAGGGAGGGAAATGTCGTCGCGCCACTCCTTGGTGTGTGGAGTGCCGCAGGGCGCAATTCTCTCCCCGATGCTTTTTAACATCTTTATGTGCCCCCTTGCCCAGATTATCCGGAGCTTTGGGCTGGGCTGTCACCAATATGCTGATGACACTCAGCTCTATCTGCTGATGGATGGCCACACCGACTCGGCCCCGAACACACTGACCAGATGCTTGGAAGCTGTGGCTGGATGGTTTCGTGGGAGCCGATTGAAACTAAATCCTTCAAAGACAGAGGTCCTCTGGCTGGGTCGGGATGGCATGGGGATGAGGGACCAACTCCCTTCTCTTGCGGGGGGCCCAATTAGTGCCATTGCCTTCCGTTAAGAGTTTGGGTGTAATCCTTGATGCCTCCCTTTCCATGGAGGTGCAAGTTACAGCAACAGCCAAGGCGACATTTTTCCACCTTCGCCGCATCAAGCAGTTGGTCCCTTACCTTTCCCGCCCCAACCTGGCCACAGTGATCCATGCGACGGTCATCTCCAGGCTTGACTACTGTAATTCGCTCTACGCGGGGCTGCCCTTGAAGCTGTCCCAGAAACTCCAGCGGGTGCAGAATGCTGCAGCGAGGCTCCTCACGGGGTCTCTGCCATGGGAGCATATTCACCCAGTGCTTTTCCAGCTGCACTGGCTCCTGGTGGAGTACAGGGTCAGATTTAAGGTGCTGCTTTTGACCTTTAAAGCCCTTCACGGCCTAAGACCCTCGTACCTACGGGACCGCCTCTCCTGGTATGCCCCACGGAGAGCCTCAAGGTCCATAAATAGCAACACTCTAGTGGTCCCAGGCCCTAAGGAAGTTAGATTGGCTTCAACCAGAGCCAGGGCCTTCTCAACACTGGCTCTGGCCTGGTGGAACGCTCTGCCTCATGAGACCAGGGCCCTGCAGGATCTGATTTCTTTCCGCAGGGCCTGTAAGACAGAGTTGTTCCGCCTGGCCTTTGGCTTGGAGCCAATTTGATTCCCTCCCTCCTTCTCTTTCTTTTTTCTTTTCCTTCTCCTCCTGCGATGAGGCTACATTTTAATATTTTTATGTTCCATTATTTAATGTTTTATTTTTGTTTTTAAGTTGTAATCATTCATCTTGTTTTTTATTATTGCTTGTAAGCCGCTCTGAGCCCGGCCTTGGCTGGGGAGGGCGGGGTATAAATAAATTATTATTATTATTATTATTATTATTATTATTATTATTATTTTATTTGATCCTTATTCATTTATTTACTTTACCTCGTGCACACACACCCTTTACCTTTCCCCTTTCTCTCTGAATGTTTGTAAGGAGAGAAACAGTCAAATTGCGCATCCATAGCTGTGACGACAGGAGAAATGACGACTGGGAGAGAAAAAACGCCAAGGTGCATCTGTAGCAGCAGAACCAGATGCCTTCATCTGCCCCGGCTGCAACAAAACATGTCTCTCCCATATCGGTCTCTACAGCCACAGCAGGTACTGCAACCATCCAATAGTTAGACCTCATGGCCAAAGGGACACTCCGCCATTGTCTTCCGAGACAGATGGATACCAACTCAATTGTATGTCTGTGTTTAAAACTGGACAAAATCTGACAAAAGTATGGTGTGTGTTTTATAGTCAAAAGAGACTGTCCCCTCTCTCTGTATATGCAGACGGGCCACTGTGCAATTGTCATTGAAAAGGGGGTATGATAGTTTCACACAAAAACTGTGTTCAGCTGAGGTACCCTCCAAAAGACCACGAGAGGCTCTGATTTTTTCAGTACTGTTGGCTGGAAAAAGGCTCTTTCCAGTATGGGGAACAGTAAGACAACATCCGATGTTGTCTGTCTGTCTGTCTGTCTGTCGCAACAAGCAACAGAACCACCAATTGTAGAATGCTATTTCCAGAGAAGTGAGACACAGGTGGCGCTGTGGGTTAAAGCCTCAGCGCCTAGGACTTGCCGATTGAAAGGTCGGCGGTTCAAATCCCTGCGGCAGGGTGCGCTCCCGCTGCTCGGTCCCAGCGCCTGCCAACCTAGCAGTTCGAAAGCACCTCCGGGTGCAAGTAGATAAATAGGGACCGCTTACCAGCGGGAAGGTAAACGGCGTTTCCATGTGCGGCTCTGGCTCGCCAGAGCAGCGATGTCACGCTGGCCACGTGACCCGGAAGTGTCTCCGGACAGCGCTGGCCCCTGGCCTCTTAAGTGAGATGGGCGCACAACCCCAGAGTCTGTCAAGACTGGCCCGTACGGGCTAGGGTACCTTTACCTTTACCTTTATTTCCAGAGAAACTTTCCCGGCCCCTACTTTGTCATATTTTCAGCAACAGATGAATACACTTTTAGTCTCCTGACCAACTGAAGAACATTAACAGTTTGGCTTTTGGTGGCTGTTTTTGTGTTCATTCTGGAGTTAGGAGTGGAATTCTTTTTAAGGAAAACTTTTAGTATTTCCATATCTTTTTTGTGCTAATGAACTTGCCACTGAGTATTGTATTTTTGTATTTTATCGTCCTGTAAATTGCTTCAGGACTCATTTTGGGTGTGTGTAGCAATATGAAAATGTAATAAACTAAACTGAACTATTGATCTATCAACACTTCCAGCCTAAGGCTGCAGTCCAAACTGCAATTACCCAGGAGTAAACGCCACTAGATTCAATAGTGCTTACTTCTGGTGTGTGTAGTCACACCATGTATTGAATAGGTGTCCACCCCGCCCCAAAAGAATAGTTGGAACTGTGGTTTACCCCTTGCAGAGCTACAATTCCCAGCACCCTTAAACTACACTTCCCAGGATTTCTGGGGAGTGTAAATATCGGTACTTTAAATGCATGGTGTGCATGCAGACATGGTTAGGATTGCATCACCCACCTGTCAAGTTTGGTTCACTAGGAGATTAGGCCATCAAAGGTTTCCTCACCCCGGCATCGGGTAAAGATATCCCGCCCTGTCAGTGCAAACAGAAATGAATCTGACACTAATGAAGCCATGCTGATGTTGTAAAGGTAAAGGTAAAGGGACCCCTGACCATTAGGTTCAGTCATGACCAACTCTGGGGTTGCGGCACGCATCTCTCTTTATTGGCCGAGGGAGCTGGCGTTTGTCCGCAGACAGCTTCCGGGTCATGTGGCAAGCATGACTAAGCCGCTTCTGGCGAACCAGAGCAGCGTATGGAAACGTCGTTTACCTTCCCGCTGGAGTGGTACCTATTTATCTACTTGCACTTTGATGTGCTTTTGAACTGCTAGGTTGGCAGGAGCAGGGACCGAGCAATGGGAGCTCACCCCGTCACGGGGATTTGAACTGCCGACCTTCTGATTGTCAAGCCCTAGGCTCTGTGGTTTAACCCACAGCGCCACCTGTGTCCCATTGCTGATGTTGTAGGGGGCGTAATAGGGAGCAGAGAAATAACTGCACTACTCTCTAGGGCAATAATGTGAACACACACACCGTGAGGTAGCACAGGCCGCAGGATGGTGATTTTCTCAAGGTCATCTGTTGAATATGATGGCTAGGCAGGGAAGCAAACATAGTAGTATGACACAAAATCCAACACATTATTCACCACACAAGCCTGATTTCACAACACCCTAGTTTATGAATATTCCAGCATTAAAAATTATTTAAGAAGGATGGAATTCAAACACATGGCGACACTAAAGTTCGGTGCCCAGTCTTACTGCTGAAGCCCACTATCAAACAGCCATTCACCTTGCCGAGTCATGTGTGAAGTCTTTCTCTAGGCATTTAATTAAAAAGTAGCCAAGTGTAGCCTTTTGGAAAGGTCCAGCGTTCTAAAGGTGTTTTATGTGTGGCTGTGCGACATGACTTTCCTTCCCAAGTTTCCTTCACAAAATTACTAGTTTCCTGGAGAATCCGCCGGAAGGCTCACCAAGTTATGTAAGGAGCATGAGAGAAATGTTCCATTTTAGCACAGTATGGGGCATTAGCAAGGAAAACATTAAAATGGTAGCACTTGGGAAGCAGCGAGGGAAGACTGAAATTTCCTAGGACGTTCTAGAGACAAAAACTTAACACAGTTACAAATCTAGAGAGTGAAGGGAGAATGGTTCAGAAACCCGAGGAAATTAGAAAGTGCTTCCAGAGATATTTCAAAGAACTTTATTCACAAGGGCCGCAGAAAGATTCGGAGGTGGACCAATTTCTTAAAACTAATGGATTACAGAAAATACCTCAGGAAATGAGAACAACCCTGAATAGTAATATCACACAGCAAGAAATTGAAAGTGCCATTCAGAACCTTCAATTAGGCAAATCTCCAGGCCCCGATGGACTTACCTCCAAATATTATAAGGTTTTGAAGGACTATTTGACACAACCTCTGTTGGAGGTCTGTAACCAGATTATGGAGGGGAGGAAGGCACCGGAAACATGGAAAGAAGCTTTCATCACACTGATACCCAAACTAGAAACTGAAAAGACCCAGCTTAAGAACTACCGCCCCATCTCACTCCTAAATGTGGATTACAAAATTTTTGCGGACATTTTGGCAAGTAGGTTTAAAAAAGTGCTTAATGAAGTGATCCATAAGGACCAGGCCGGCTTTCTCCCTGGTAGGCATTTGTTTGATAATACAAGAAACATTATCGACATTTTGGAACTTCTACAAACAAATCTTAACACTAGAGCGGTTTTAATTTTTATTGATGCGGAGAAAGCCTTTGACAATATCTCTTGGATGTTTATGAAGAAAAACTTGGAAGGGATGGGAGTGGGGCGGGGGTTTGAAAATGGAATAGAAGCAATATATTCAGAACAAAAAGCCAAATTGATAGTAAACAATGTGGTGACAGAGGAGTTTAAAATTGAAAAAGGGACACGGCAGGGGTGCCCTCTATCCCCCCTATTGTTTATTTCAGTCCTGGAGGTGCTATTGAACATGATTAGAAAGGACCGGTTGGTACAGGGGATTGAGGTCGGAGTGAAACAATATAAATTGAAAGCATTTGCAGATGACCTGGTATTAACATTACAGGAGCCAGTCTCTAGTACTAAAAGAGTGTTAGAATTAATTTCTGACTTTGGTCGGGTGGCGGGATTTAAGTTGAACAAGCAAAAAACTAAGGTTCTAGCAAAAAATTTGACAACTACAGAAACAGATGAGTTCATGAAAGAAACAGAACTAAATGTGGTTAAAAAAGTAAAATACCTAGGGGTGTATCTGACCTCCAAAAATTTGAATTTGTTTAAAGATAACTACGAGAAATGTTGGTCAGAAATCAAAAGAGATTTGGAAACATGGTCAAGATTGAAACTTTCCTTGTTGGGCCGAATAGCAGCTATAAAGATGAATGTATTGCCGAAAATGTTATTTTTGTTTCAGGCCCTACAGATCGTGGACAAGGTGGAATGTTTTGGAAAGTGGCAGAAGGATATTTCCAAGTTTGTTTGGCAGGGCAAAAAGCCCTGAATTAAGTTTAAAATATTAACTGATGCGAAAGAAAGAGGGGGATTTGCCCTGCCAGACTTGAGGTTATATTACGAATCTGCAGCCTTCTGCTGGTTGAAAGATTGGATCTTACTGGAAAACACTGATGTCCTAGATCTGGAAGGGTTTGACAATGTTTTTGGGTGGCATGCATATCTGTGGTATGACAAGGTTAAAGTGCACAAATTGTTTAAAAACCACATTGTCAGAAGGGCAATTTTGATGGTCTGGACAAAATATAAAGACTTATTGGAGAGTAAGACTCCGAGGTGGCTCTCACCGGTGGAGGCCAAGGCACGTAAGAGACTTAACATGGAGGCCAATTGGCCTAAATATGGGGAAATAATTGAAAAAATTGGAGACAATTGGAGGTTGCAGAGCTTGGAAAAACTAAAAAACAAGGTGCGAGATTGGTTGCACTATGCACAAATTCAAGAGGTTTTTAAAGTGGACAAGAAGGTTGGATTCCAGGTGGAAAAATCGAAACTAGAGACAGAACTGTTAGAGCCAAAAAATAAACTACTTTCGAGAATGTATAACCTGCTGCTTAAATGGAATACTCAGGATGAGACAGTCAAATCCGCCATGATAAAATGGGCGCAGGATTTGGGGCATAACATTATGTTTGAAGACTGGGAAAGGTTATGGAACACCGGAATGAAATTTACGGCATGTAGTGCCTTGAAGGAAAACATTATGAAAATGATATACCGGTGGTACATGACCCCAGTCAAGCTTGCTAAGATATATCACCTGTCTGACAATAAATGTTGGAAATGTAAAGAGGCGGAAGGGACATTCTTTCACCTCTGGTGGACCTGCCCGAAAGTGAAGGCCTTTTGGGAGATGATTCATAATGAACTAAAAAAGGTACTTAGATTTACCTTACCTAAGAAACCGGAGGCCTTTCTCCTGGGCATGGTGGACCAGAGAGTGCTTAAGAAAGATAGAACTTTTTTTATGTACGCCACTACAGCAGCAAGGATCCTGATTGCAAAGCATTGGAAGACACAAGATCTACCCACGCTGGAGGAATGGCATACGCAGTTGATGGACTATATGGAACTGGCCGAAATGACTGGCAGAATCCGAGACTTGGGAGAAGAAACAATTGAGGAGGACTGGAAAAAATTTAAGGACTATTTGAAAAAACATTATAAGCTGTACGAATGTTAAAAGATGCACCTTTTAGGAAATTCTAGCTTCAGCAATGATAAATTAATGAAATGGAAATTAAGGCACAAGAAGTCAGAGGTAGAATAATGGAATAACTTTATTGTGTTTAAATGAAAATGTACATGATTTGGGTTATAACATATTTGGAATTAGGTAACATGATAAAATGAAGGATACAATAAGTATTGAAACAAGGTAACAAATTGCTGATGTTCTGTATTACAGAGAATGCAGGGTTGGGAGGATGTGGGGAAGTCCATTAGACTTGATGGAAAAAAGAACATGGAAATTTGTAACTTTTCTATTTTATTCTTATAATCTGTTCTCTATTCTTTTTTCTGTATTTCATAAACTCAATAAAAAATATTATTAAAAAAATGAAATTTCCTAGGACGTTCTGTTTCAGAACCATCCCTACATGCCGAAAATTCAAAAGGAAACTCTAGCGTGAGGCAGCTATGTTGGAATTCGTGAGCAAATTTGACACTGAGTTCTGAACTCAATGTACTGGGTATATGTTCCTTGCTCACTAAAGAAAGTAATTGTCCCTCCCATTTATTTGTAAATTATTTTTAGCCAGCTGTTCGCCATAAGTTGCCAGGTGATAAGTTATGACAATATAACACACCATTATGAAAACAGATAAAACAATTTAAATTACAAAAACAACTAAATTTGAATTACAAAAACAACTAAAACAACAGAAGATGTTTCAGCCAGAACAAAACAAAAAAAATTCCTTCCAGTAGCACCTTAAAGACCAACTAAGTCAGTTCTTGGTATGAGCTTTCGTGTGCATGCACACTTCTTCAGATACAAAATAGGCCAGAACAAAATAGCCTAAATTCAGTAAAAGTGGTTCTGGCCTCACCAATGAATTGGTTCATGCCACAATGTATTTGTTAGTTTCTAAGATGCCACTAAACCATGGGTAGGCAAACTAAGGCCCGGGGGCCGGATCCGGCCCAATTGCTTTTGATATCCAGCCCATGGACAGTTCCGGGAATCGGTGTGTTTTTACATGAATAGAATGTGTGCTTTTATTTAAAAAGCATCTCTGGGTTATTTGTGGGGCATAGGAATTCGTTCGTTATTATTTTTCTCCTTATTTGGAGAAGGAGAGGGAAGTCAGTGGACAGATTATTTGCTTCAGGATGAGAACAGAAATCGTGCTGCGGCAGTGCGGCAGCAGTGGGAGGCCCCTTTAGCTAAAGTGGTACCTCAGGTTAAGTTTCAGGTTAAGAACGGACCTCCAGAATGAATTAAGTTCTTAACCTGAGGTACCACTGTACTTTATTGAGGGGGCAAAGACTCCTTGGCTTCTAGGAGTTGGCTCCTATATCAGGACCATAGCTGCCAACTTACAGACTTGAAAATAAGGGACCAGCAGCCTCAAAAATAAGGGATCAGCAGGCAAAATAAGGGATTTTAGTCAACCAGCAGCCAAACGAAGCCTCAAGTGGTGGTTCCCACAGCGCAGCAACCCGGCAAAGGGGATGCAGCAAGGAAAACCACCGTCACCTCTCCGCTGGGAAGCGCTGAGCAAAGGTGAGTCCCCAGGCAACGTGGCCGATTTGATCAGCACAAGGCATGCAAGCTCCACCCCCCAGTCATTCTTAGACTCCTTATTGGGTGAGCAACACAGCCAAGCAACACAATTGGAGCCTCCCTCCTCCCTTGCCGGCAGGGAGGAAGGGAGAGGAGCTGCTTCCTTTGAAACCCGGGAAATTTAAGGGACATCATCAAAACGGGACAGCAGCGGGACACGGCGCTGGGATGAGGGAGTTTCCCGCCAAATAAGGGACGGTTGACAGCTATGATCAGGACTCAAAAGTGGGCGACCAGCTGCCTGAGGGAGGGCTGGGTTCCAATGAAGCCAATGAAAGGACAACATGTTGTATAGAAGATGTGAGTCCTTTTCTTCTAAATTGATGTTCCTTTTGTGAGATCGTTCATTTGTCCATACTTGTGAAATTCAAGCTTCAAAAAGGTTTGCATTTAAAGCTTTCGATGAACATCTTTGCGAATTACATTGTTAGAGGATGTTGCCACAGGAAGAGAAGGCGTGATTCTTTTCCCTCCACAAGTTCTCTGTCAAAATAGTTCCTTAGTAATTCAAGCATCTCCCCAGCATCCAAAGAAATGTGGACATTTTAGAGGCGATGTACATATTCAATGTAGGAGAGGATGAGACAGTTCAAACAGGAGCAGAGCAGGGAGAGAAGGCAGTTCCTCATGCCCTGTGGATTTTTATGGTGATGTTTACTAAGACCTTTCACAGGAGGAACTGGCAGGGACACAGGCACTTACAAGCACCATGCTGGTGACCCCAGATCGTTTTATGCCATCCACATTTCCCAATAAGTGTTTGGTAGCTGTTCTCCATAATAAGCTGCCCATTGAAACATGGGAAGCGCATTGAAGTCTTCTATTCTTCGGTGATTGTTGGAGAGGATTTCTTCTTCCAGTGTTGGAGAACATTTTGGCCATAATGAGAGTCTTCATGACCCATTTTCATTGTCTGCCCATCTATCAGTTCCCACAGAAAAGAAATGTAATTCAAAAGTTAGACAGGAACACATTGATTTCAAAGAATTCCCCAAAACTAGGTGAGTATGTTTTATCAGACCAGAAGGGAGCCACTATAAGGCATACTCACATTATAGGGTATAAGAACTGCAGTTCCCAAAATGTGGAACACCCTCATTGATGGGCTGCAGCCGAGGGGAGTTGGAGTCAATAGCATTTGGGGGCACTAAGTTGGCAAAATCTGCTTTAGGGAGTCTGACATCCATTTGTACCAGTGTGTGTGTGTACATGTGATGACACCCAGCTCCACCTCTCATTTCAATTGGAACCAGTGAAGGCAGAGAATGTCCTATGTGGGTGTCTGGAGGCAGTTGCGGGGTGAATGGCGGCTAACAAATTGAGATTGAATCCTGACAAGACAGAAGTACTGTTTCGGGGGGGCAGGGGTAGGGCAGGTGTGGTGGCTTACCTGGTAACTGTGCCCTTAAAGGACCAGGTGCGCAGCCTGGGAGTTATTTTGGACTCACAGCTTCTATGGTGGCACAGGTCAATTCTGTGTCCAGGACAGCTGTCTACCAGCTCCATCTGGTATGCCGGTGGAGACCCTTCTGCCCGTGCACTGTCTCGACAGAGTGGTAAATGCTCTGGTTATCTCCCGTTTGGACCACTGCAAGGCGCTCTGCGTGGGGCTATCTTTGAAGGTGACTTGGCAACTACAACTAATCCAGAATGCGACTGCCAGACTGGTGACTGGGAGTGGCCTCCAAGATCATATAGCGCCGGTCTTGAAAGACCTACACTGGCTCCCAGTAGGTTTCCACACACAACTCAAAGTATTGGTGCTGACCTTTAAAGCCCTAAACAGCTTTAGCCCTGCATACCTGAAGGAGAGTCTCCATCATTCAGCCTGAACACAGATCCAGCTCCGAGGGCCTTCTGCCAGTTCCCTCACTGCAAGAAATAAAGCTACAGGAAACAAGACAAAGGACCTTCTTGGTAGTGGCGCCCACCCTGTGGATGTCAAGGAAACAAACAACTATCTGACTTTTAGAAGACATCTGAAGGCTGCCCTGTATAAGGATTTTTTAAATGTTTGATGTGTTTCCATTTGTTGGAAGCTGTCCAGAATAGCTGGAACAACCCAGCCAGATGGGTGGCATATTAATATTATTATTAGTTATCTGTGTGTGTCAGTGTGTGTAGACAGTGGAGGCTATTCCATTGGGGTTAGGGCTCACCATCTTTAGCGTGCCCTCAGCCAATCCACACCTGTCTTCCTTCTTACTTATAAACTGTTTGGGCCCTGGCCCTGGCTTCTTTCTTCTCTTTGTTTGTTTCACTGTTGTCAGACTCAGGTGGGAGGAGGAGGAGAACAAAACTAAAATTAGTGGGCTCTGCCTGTTATTGGCTTTACTCATTGTTGGGCTCCCTGACTCCCACACACCAGCCCCTGCTGCACAAGAGCAGAATGCTCCCCGTTGTGGATCACAGCCACCTGTCTGCTCCTGCCTCAGAACAGAGGCAGCAGCCCCATTATAACCTCACAGAAGCCACAAACCGCTTCTTTTGATCTGCTTGGAGCAAATGCCCCACACCAAGACCCGCCATCGCTTTCCAGAGGGATGTGCAGAGCCTCCGCTTCAATCCAATTAATTTTTGCACCCAACTAACATTTGCCCTCCCTGCAATGTGAGGGAGTGCCGCCTCCGCTCAAAACTCCCGCCCTTGTTTGCTCTCCCACATCCTCTTCCCCCGCTCCTCCGAGCGCCACCAGTCTGCTTCCCAGGCTGCCTTCATCTCAGGTTTTATCTCTCCATCGATCCGCTGCTCTCACATTCTCCGACACGCTTGCTGCTTTTCATTAGTCAGATAAAGCCAGGCCGCCTCAAAAACCATTTCAGCCTGACTCTGCCCTTCTCTCCTGACTGGCTGCTTCCCTGCGCTCCTGGCTGCTTTCACCTGAAGCTCCTTTATGGGCCCTGGGCACCTCTTTAGCTCCCCAAAATGGCGCAACAGATTGTTTGCTCCGGTTTAATATCGCATGGTAGTTGGGGCCTCATAATCACTCGCACAAATAGGTGCTCTGTTCTCCCGCAGACACAGAGGGGGGGATGTGTGTTTACCGTGTTCTTAAGTACAGGGTTTTGAGACAGATAGTACAATTCTAAGGTCCTGGTTCACCAGGTGGCCATTAAGCCCATGTTGGCATAACACCATCAAGCTCCTTAGGCACTCCCAGTAGGAAAGCGGAAAGAGCTAACATGGTGTCAAGGAGGGAGTGGGGGCAAGTCAGGAATAGCTCACAAGTGTCAGTGAAGTTAACCCCCTTTTCAAAGAATCAAAGCAGCTCAGGCCTAGTGATCACAGCAACTCTTCCCAGTATGTCTTGCCCCAATGAGCTAGTTGTGAGGACTGAAGGCCCCCACTTTCCACTGCTCTCTAAGGCTCCTCTTCACCTGGGGACCTCTTCATTCCTCTTTGTGTTCTGGGAGAACAGGGAGGAGGGGAGCTGGTCACAGCAGCAGGAGGATCAGTCTGCCTCATCTCTGCCCCTTGGCCCCAAACCTCTGCAGCCTCCACTTCTGCCTCTGATTCTGGACTGCTCTCTGCCCCAGACTCTTCCTGCTCACCAAACCCTGTTGCCTCTTCAGCTTCTGACACCGCCTCTCCCCGTCTGCCCCGTCTTCTTCCTCTGACCACTCACTGTGGTCCCACCACCATTCCCCTGGCTGGGAGCCTTCCTCCCCTGGGAGTTCCCTTCGGGTTTCCCCAGCTGGTGCCTCCCACTGACTCCTCTGCATCCAGCCAGTCCATGACACAGGCAACAATGACGGCCATTTCCACAGCCCTCACACCACCAACTCGGTTGCCAATTATAATGTCACAGTTGTGGACGCTGCAGCAGACTCCTTCCTCGCAGAAAAGCTAACACTGAGCAATGTTTGGAACAGCTTGATGACTTTGTGGAACCCACTTCTCACTTGCCCTTCCCCCACACAGAGCAGAGTACAAGCACAATCCCAGAGACATACGACGACATCGCCTTCACCAGAGCTTCCCGTGGCCCAGTGATCTGGAAGATTGCATGTACAACCCAGAGGCTTCGTAATAAGACAGCTTGAGTTCTGCTGGGGTGCCAATGTTTCCATAAACACAATGCTCATGACCTTTAGCATGTCCATTTTGTCGACTGCATAAAGACAGCAAAATTTTGAGTCACACCACTTTGCTGTAACTAGGCCCTCCAGATGTTAATTTCATGGCACTTGCCAGATGTTTTGCACTCATTATGCTATCAGGATAGTCATACACAATCCCATTTTCAATATTATTCTCACCTGCAAAAGTTTTGTGGCTGCCGAGACCACATAATACCAGTCCTGAAAGACCTACATTGGCGTCCAGTATGTTTTCAAGCACAAAGTGTTGGTGCTGACCTTTAAAGCCCTAAACGGCTTTGGCCTAGTATACCTAAAGGAGCGTCTTCACCCCCTTTGTTCAGCCCAGACACTGAGGTCCAGCTCCAAGGGCGGTTCCCTTTTGGTAGTTCCCTTACTGTGAGAAGTGAAACTTCAGGGAACCAGGCAGAGGGCCTTCTCGGTAGTGGCACCTGCCCTGTGGAACGCCCTCCCATCAGATGTCAAGGAAATAAACAACTGACTTTTAAAAGACATCTGAAGGCAGCCCTGTTTAGGGAAGTTGTTAATGTTTGATGTTTTGTTGCTTTTTTATTATTATTATTCATATTCTGTTGGGAGCCGCCCATACCTTTTCATGCCACAAATTGTTGGGGCTTCTTGTTGTTTTGTCCTGCTTTTGTTGCTCTCTAGCCCCTCCCAACAGCAATAACATGGTAGCATTAGGGATACATTGCATAACGACTAATAAAGCAGAACAAATCCCATGCTAGTGCACTGTTGTTATGTGAAAAACATTTTGCAGAATATACCTGCAACAAAACACAAGAAGAAATTGTGGGTATCTGTGGGGCCCTAACCAGGGAGTTAGCTTACCAGACCTTCAAAGTGTCCCTATTTTCCAGGGATTTACAGAAGCCACCCCAGTTTCTGATTTGATTCCGGAATGTCCCACTTTTCCTTAAGACTTCCCTATTTTCATCAGAGAAATGCTGGAGGGTATGCAGTTATGCGACCCCCAAACCAAGGAGATAAGTAACTATACAACCTTTAGAAGACATCTGAAGGCAGTCCCGTATAGGCAAATTTCTCAATGTTTAACGCTTCATTATGTTTTTATAAACCTTATCAGTTCCCAGAATGCTTTTAGAACCTTACAGGTCCACCACATATGATCAGTGGCGTAGCGTGGGGGGTGCAGGGGGGGCCGGCCGCACCAGGCGCAACATCGGGGGGGGGCGCGCTCGCACTCGCAGCTCTCTGCCCCTACCTGGCTCCACGAGTTAGGGGTGCAAATTCAGTGGCGTAGTGTGGGGGTGCAGGGGGGGCCGGCCGCACCGGGCGCAACATCTGGGGGGGCACTCGCACTCGCAGCTCTCTGCCCCTACCTGGCTCCACGAGTTAGGGGGCGCAAATTACTTGCCTTGCCCCGGGTGTGACAACCCACACTATGCCACTGCATATGATAGAAGGGGCCTTCCTTTTGCTTACATTTCCAGCAGATATTTGCACTTGTCTTATACATTTTTGCAAGCTTAAAAAGGTAAAGGGACCCCTGGCCATTAGGTCCAGTCATGACCGACTCTGGGATTGCGGCGCGCATCTCGCTTTATTGGCCGAGGGAGCTGGCGTACAGCTTCCGGGTCTTGTGGCCAGCATGACTAAACCGCTACGGGCAAACCAGAGCAGCGCACGGAAACGCCGTTTACCTTCTCGCTGGAGCGGTACCTATATATCTACTTGCACTTTGACATGCTAGGTTGGCAGGAGCAGGGACCGAGCAACAGGAGCTCACCCCGTTGCGGGGATCGAACCGCCGACCTTCTGATCAGCAAGTCCTAGGCTCTGTGGTTTAACCCACAGCGCCACCCGCATCCCTTTTGCAAGCTTACTCGGAGTCAAATACCACCGGTACATCATTTTCATATAATTTTCTTTCAGCGTACAACATGCTGAGAATTTCACCACCGCCCAAACCTCCCTTACCTGGATTGTGCAGCGGTGCCTGGCAGCAACAATGGCAGATTCTGATGAGATCTTGTGAGATCTCACTGAGCTCTTGCAAGATCTTACAGAGCTCATGAGATCTTGTGAGATTTCAGGAAGATCTCACAGGATCTTGCTAGCCTAATACTACTATTAAACCAACTAGATTTAGTAGGATTATGCATAGGGTTTCTATGTTGGGTTTCAGCTAGCACTGTCGGCAGGTTAAGGTCCTGGCACTTACATGACCTCCCATTACTGACATTGCTGGTGCTGGCAGGGTTGAGTAAGGTTGGCACAGTGTAAACACACCGGTGCAGCCAAACTGGTGCTTATGCCAGTGTGTTCACACCACATCACACTCACCTCCTTCCTCCTCTACCTTCTTGTAAGCCACAGTGATGTCAATGTTGGGAGATATGCTAAGTGCCTCCCCCGACCAAATGCTACTGGTTGTGGGTAGCCTATAATTTTAAAAGACTCCACCTTCTGCCCAAGTAGTGTTTACAAGCGGCCGTTGTAGCTATGCTTTTAACAGCAGCTTGACATGCAGACATAGGGTGATATTCAATTAAATAATTGCATGAGTGGACCACAATGGGACTTTCCTCCCTCTCTTCCCCCTGTGATCCCCCTAAATCCTTTGTACAGGTTCCCCCAAAGCCAGATTTGGGGACAGTGCAGGGTTGTACTTGGGTTGTACATGTACTCTTCCTCAGTAGCATGTTGGACGCCTTCTGACCTGAGGGGCTCATCTTCCAGCATCGTAACTTTTATATGTGTGTTGTCTTTGTCCATGGAGTTTTCTTGGCTGGTTCCTGCTCCAGGTGGATCACGTTTGGTCAAAACTCTCCACTATGACCTGTCCATCTTGGGTGCCCTGCACGGCATAGCTCATAGCTTCTCTGAGTTATTCAAGCCCCTTCGCCACGGCAAGGCAGTGATCCATGAAGGGGAATAATGGAATAGGACATCCCTATTTTCATTGAAGAAATGTTAGAGGGTATGCAGTCAGATTCCAATAATCAAAATGTGATTTGGCCAGGAGAGAAACCCTTGTTGAGAGGCGAGGCGGGCAAGGGGAAGGATTCCCTGCACTTAACTCTCCTGCCCTCTTCTCTCCTTAAATGTCACTGCCATCTTCCCTCTTGAAAAATGATTGCAGCAAAAATCTGTGTTTAAACAAACATCTAATTTGGACCCCAGGGTGAAGACAGACTTTGCCTTTGTGTTCATTGTTTGCAACTGTGTTTTCTCTTCACCCACATATGCATCTAGCATGGCAACTCAAAACACTGAGTCAGTGCGCACTTCCAGACTGTCTCTATTTTTGGTCAGGATTCAGTCACATGCCAGCAAATTCGGGCTATGCAATTAAAATGGATTTGAAGCTCACGAGCAACAAGCCTGCTTCCTCCAAAAACCAGACTTTTTGCAACAAGGAAAGTGACGGTGAAATGCACTGGAAAGTGTAGGGTGATATTTTCTGGACACAACATCATCTAACCTCCCAGAAAGCAAACCAGAACAAGGGCTCCTTAAATAACCACAGCACAAGGTTTGGGCAAACAAAGCAGAACGAATGCTCAGTGAGCATGTCATTTGCTGCAATTTCTTTCTAGCTCTCTGACTCTTGCTATGCCCACTGCGATGCCCACCAGTTTGGGGGTGGGGATTAGAATGTGGAGGTAGAGAGGGATACTTTGGTGATGACATCAATGCTAGGAAACAGATTCCCACTGTATTTTTTTCAGTTCAACTTGAAACATACTGTAAATGTTGTTGTTTATTCATTTGGTCAAACTCATGCTGTTTAGTGATTTGGTCAAACTCATGCTGGTAGCTTCGAGAACACTATCCAACCATCTCATCCTCTGTCGTCTCCTTCTTCTTGTGCCCTCCATCTTTCCCAACATCAGGGTCTTTTCCAGGGAGTCCTCTTCTCATGAGGTGGTCAAAGTATTGGAGCTTCAGCTTCATGATCTGTCCTTCCAGGGCTGATTTCCTTAAGAATGGATAGGTTTGATCTTCTTGCAGTCCTTGCGACTCTCAAGAGTCTCCTCCGGCACCATAATTCAAAAGCATCCATTCTTCAGCGATCAGACTTCTTTATGGTCCAGCTCTCACTTCCATACATCAATACTGGGAAAACCATAGCTTTAACTATACGGACCTTTGTTGGCAAGGTGATGTCTCTGCTTTTAAAGATGCTGTCTAGGTTTGTCATTGCTTTTCTCCCAAGAAGCAGGCGTCTTTTAATTTCATGGCTGCTGTCACCATCTGCAGTGATCATGGAGCCCAAGAAAGTAAAATCTCTCACTGCCTCCATTTCTAAATGCAGAGAAGCAATTCCCCCTGCCCCAGGACAAAAGATATGTGCATGTATGTTGTAGGGAGGAATAAGACAGCCAAACAACGTGGGCCCCTCTTAAAACTGGGAGTAACATGGGCAATGGAATGGAGAGAGCAAAATTTGGATGCAGCAGGAAGAAGAAGAGTTTGGACTTGATATCCTGCCTTTCACTCCCCTTAAGGAGTCTCAAAGCGGCTAACATTCTCCTTTCCCTTCCTCCCCCACAACAAACACTCTGTGAGGTGAGTGAGGCTAAGAAACTTCAGAGAAGTGTGACTAGCCCAAGGTCACCCAGCAGCTGCATGTGGAGGAGTGGGGAAGTGAACCCGGTTCACCAGATTATGAGTCCACTCCTCTTAACCACTACACCACAGTGGAGCACTGAGGAAGTACGGAACAACTGACACAGCAGGATAGTGTGCGGATGGCTCAAGATACACCCACGTCAAATGTGTTTTAATGCATCGGCAACATGTTGCTGCATACATTAGCAATAAAACAACAGGCTGGAATGGGCCCAAATCTCCCCTGGAGTAGGTGTAAGTGTGAGAAGCATGTTGATTCGTTTAGATCATCCCTGATCCATGACACCACATCGTGTTTTTATCTAATCTCTCACCTTCCGACATAATTTCACACATAACCGAGCAACAAGTTCAGGGCTGCCACCAAGTGTGTACTCCACAAAGACCCACAGCCAAGCACCCTTCTGACATGATAAATGTGTTTTTATTTGTCTAGAATCTAACACCACTTTGTCATATTTACCTTTTTGGAACTCACTTTTTAAAAAATAATAATTAAAAAAAACCTACTTGCACATCTAAAGAACTTGTTTCCCTCATGCTAACATCTCCACTGCCCTTCTGCATAATTTTCAGAAGTGTTTTGCTTGCTCTCTCACCATTCACCCCAATTTCCAGGATCCTTCTCCTTTGCCTCTCAGAAGGCTTCTCTGCCTTTGCATCGTCTGGATATTTGCTCTTTTATTGACCTTTCCTTTGGTTGGATTTTCGAATTCGCTCTGTGCTCTTCCAAAGGATAATAAGCACACACACTCTGAATTTGGAAAGAACAGGAGATGCCTGAATAACCGAAGACACCTACAAGAAAGAAGTTGACTCCTGGAAGAAGACGGACAGGCTTTTGCCCTGACATGCATAGAAGAATATCTATAAAGCTGTGCATTTTAGAAGTGGTGATGGCCCTTGGCAAATCAGCAGAACACAGAAGAGAGAGCTGCATTTCCTTTGAAACTGCCTACGGAAAGAGCCAAGCACAGTATGGATTAGCAGGGCGTGATTTGTCAATACAGTTTCTATGTGTCCTAAGAGAGCTTCAGATGAAAGAGCTGGAGAAAGGCAGAGAAGCCAAGATAATCCACAACATCAAAACTCTTTGTGTTTGTGAAGCCAAAGGGCTCAAACATACATGCAAACATGCCTCACATAAAACAAGAGTGCTGCCAGTTACAGGCTGACAACAACTATACACTCAAGAGACATGAAATGGCTTCCATTATCTTAAAGCCAGACTTCTCAGAAAGCTGACTGTACCGCCTTTGCCCTACCTACTGCCCTGGCTTTGAGGAATTTGGCTCTGCAGTTGTCAGAATGTACTATGAATATAGTTTTGAAAGTGTGTAAATGAAACTTGTAGAAAATAGTGCCAGAGTTGAGGGTTGGGGAAAGTGGTATCTCAGCATTCACGTCGCAGGCACTATCTGGGTAAAGACAGTGCCTGTGTGATAGAGAGACAGTGTGGTACAGTGGTTAAAGTTTTGGACTAGAACTGGGGAGATCCGGGTTCAAATCCCCACTCAGCCATGAAGCTTGGGCCAGTCACTGTTCCTCAGCCTAAGCTACCTCACAGGGATGTAGTGAGGAGAGCTCTGTGTGCCTCTGAGCTCCTTGGAGGAAATGGGGGATAGAAATATAATAATAATAATAATAATAATAATAATAATAATAATAATAATAATGTAAACTCATCTGGCTAAAGCATCGCATTTTCGGCAGAAGCAGGGACTCCAGCCCTTGTTAGAGAAAATGGCGGGAGGCCACTGAAACCAGCTGACATAAAAACACGTTGAGCTGTAGCCAAAATGGTTTTCGTCTACTGTTGCTGCAACGAAACCTAAAACAATTTAGCTGTTTTTATTGCATATTTCATTCATTGTTATCTTTTCAAAAGCCCCTGGCTGTTGCCAGGGGAAAAAAAAATCAGGGAATAGGCCCACAACACAAATTAGTATAAACTTTCCCTATGCTAATTTACATGCATATGGGCAGATTTAGGCACCTGAGGAAATTAAGAGGGTATGTGGTCCCAATGGCTTTGCTGCATACCATGTAAGCAAAAGTATTAACAAATGGTTTAAAGTGGGGGGGGGGGGACAGGGGAGCCTGTACTCAGTGCAAGAGGGTCTGCCACCTTCGGAGCTCCTCCTTGTTATGGCCATTAGATATCTCAGCTACATGGGGCACACATTACATAACCCTGTAATTCTTCCAGAAGCTGCTTCGATGTACACAACGCCAAGAGACAGAAGCACTTTACTCAACTGATGACTTGCCAAGCCCTTATTCTGCCCCAATTACTTATTACATTTTTTACATGTGATGCAAAAGGGAGCAAAAAAAAAGGGGGGGGGGAGAAGGATCCCAAGTGGCCTAAACTGGCAGTTATTTCACTTACGCAGTTTTCTGAAGTGTAACAAATTCTGTAACATAACAGCTGTGGCCCGGTGATGATGAGTAAAAGGTAATTAGCTCCCCATCTATTTCTGCTTCCATCTTCTCTTCTAGCTATAAGTTCTGCAAAGTGGCTGGTCTGCCTGCCTGTCCTCTATGCGTTCAGAAACATCTGGAGAGATCGTTGCCCAGTAATAATAATAATAATAATAATAATAATAATAATAATAATTTACTATTTATACCCAGGTTTCCCCAGCCACTGTGGGCGGCTTCCAACAAAACACTAAAATACAATAATCTGTTAAACATTAAAAGCTTCCCTAAACAGGGCTGCCTTTAGATGTCTTCTAAAAGTTTGGTAGTTATTTTTCTCTTTGAAATCTGGTGGGAGGGCATTCCACAGGGCGGGTGCCACTACCGAGAAGGCCCTCTGCCTGGTTCCCTGTAACTTGGCTTCTCACAGTGAGGGAACCGCCAGAAGGCCCTTGGTGCTGGACCTCAGTGTCTGGGCTGAACGATGGAGGTGGAGACGCTCCTTCAGATATACTGGGCCAAGGCCATTTAGGGCTTTAAAGGTCAGCACCAACACTTTGAATTGTGCTTGAAACATACTGGGAGCCAATGTAGGTCTTTCAAGACCAGTGTTATATGGTCTCGGCGGCTGCTCCCTGTCACCAGTCTGACTGCAGCATTCTGGATTAGTTGTAGTTTCCGGGTCACCTTCAAAGAAGAAGAAGAGTTTGGATTTGATATCCCGCTTTATCACTACCCTAAGGAGTCTCAAAGCGGCTCACATTCTCCTTTCCCTTCCTCCCCCACAACAAACACTCTGTGAGGTGAGTGGGGCTGAGAGACTTCAGAGAAGTGTGACTGGCCCAAGCTCACCCAGCAGCTGCATGTGGAGGAGCGGAGACGCAAACCCGATTCACCAGATTACGAGACTACCGCTCTTAACCACTACACCACACTGGCTCCAGGTAGCCCTACATAGAGCGCACCCCACACAGTTTGATGAGGTGGCTCCCGAGGTGGACGAGCTGGCTCTTGTCTATGTTTGAATACCGTCGCTGCCATGTTTAAATGAGACGGCAGACCGAAATGCTCCAACATGTGCCGATTCAGACACCTCCAGAAATGCTGTTTCACAGTTTGGCATGTTGGATCCCAAAGTCAAGGAGCAGGTTTCGGTTTAACATTGGAAACAG
The DNA here is from genome assembly GCF_964106915.1 of Podarcis gaigeae. Classification (NCBI taxonomy): domain Eukaryota; kingdom Metazoa; phylum Chordata; class Lepidosauria; order Squamata; family Lacertidae; genus Podarcis; species Podarcis gaigeae. Next base: position 3,775,140 of record NC_139694.1, read on the forward strand.
TTTGATGCCATTTTTGAATCGCCTTTGGTTTGCATGGGGACGCGGGTGGCGCTGTGGTCTAAACCACAGAGCCTAGGGCTTGCCAATCAGAAGGTTGGCGGTTCAAATCCCTGCGACGGGGTGAGCTCCCGTTGTTCGGTCCCTGCTCCTGCCAACCTAGCAGTTCGAAAGCACACCAAAAAGTGCAAGTAGATAAATAGGTACCGCTCTGGCAGGAAGGTAAACGGCATTTCCGTGCGCTGCTCTGGTTCGCCAGAAGCGGCTTAGTCATGCTGGCCACATGACCCGGAAGCTGTACGCCGGCTCCCTCGGCCAATAAAGCGAGATGAGCGCTGCAACCCTAGAGTCATCCGCAACTGGACCTAATGGTCAGGGGTCCCTTTACCTTTACCTTTGGCTGATGCAGGAGGCGGTTGGGGTGGCAAGTGAGGTGGGTCCAACTCAGATGGCCTCTTCCCACACTGCAGAGGCACTGGTGGCACCTGAGAATGGGAGGTGGTGTCATCATTGGTGGTGGTTGTGGGGTGAATACATCTGGGGCATGAACTGCACCTAGCAGGGGCATACTGGGGAAATAACATGAAGTGAGGGAGGGCAGAGAGGGAGGGCACGCAGGCCTGCCACGGCAGCCACACATGTGCAGTGGCAGGCTGTAGGAGCCACCCACTGATGGTGCAATCCTGCAAGGTGCAGGGATGCGCTTCACCAGTGCAGGGAATGGACTAGGAAGCTGCCCCCAGACCACCCGGGAAGAATGGCAGATGAAGGTGATGGATTACATGGAACTGGCGGAAATGACTGGCAGAATCCGAGACCAGGGAGAAGAGTCGGTGGAGGAAGATTGGAAGAAATTTAAAGACTATTTACAGAAACATTGTAAAATTAATGAATGTTAGAAGGATGTTGGAATGAACTTATGTGGTTTTAGCAGAAATGTTATAAAGGATTAGGAAAAAAACAGACTGTTAATTGGTGAAAGGAGGGAAAGTAAAGTTACATTATATTAAGATAAATTACAGGACAAAAATTGGAAAAGATGGAAAGGATTTGCTGAAATAGTTAACCGAACTAGAATACAAAAAAGGGAGGTGTGAGGAGGTCAAGGAAACAAGCAAATGAAAGATAAGTTATGGGAAGATTCACCGTGTTTTTTAATGGATTTTATTTTTCTGTTTTCTTCTTTTTATTTTTCTTTCTCCCCCCCCCCCTTATTGTGATGTGTTGTTTTGTTTTTGTTTAATATGGTATTTTTGCTTTTGCTTTTTGTAACCTTTAAAACCTTTTTTTTTTTTTTTTAAAGGAAGCCACCCCCAGATTAGACATTATTTCTGCCCCTGAATTGATTAGGGCCCAGATCAGGGTCAGGCAGGGGAGCTGAGCATTACCCTAGAAACCAATAAATCACACTCTCCATTAATAAATCTCAATATCTGGGAAAGTGGGGAGCTTTCCTTAGAATTCCCAAGCAATGCCAGGTGTTTCCAGCTAATTCAGAAATAAACGCCGGCTGAAGCTGAAGAGGCTAACACTCCAGCAATGCTGCACACCTGCCTGGGTGTAAGCTCCACAGTGACCAAGGCTGGCCCAAGACATTTTGCCGCCTGAAGCAAAGGACACAATGGTGCCCCCTCCCTTCCACCTCTGTTTCAAATGCAGAAGCCACCTGCCTGGCCAACTCTGGGGACGGGTTAGCATTCACCACCACACAGCAGTAATCTAGTTTAAAGGGTGCAAGGCAGGACACGTGTTGCACACACGGCTCTGTCCTCTAGCAGAGGGGGAAAGCCACAAGGCTCAAGAATGGTAGGGGAGTGTGACACTGCAGTCTCACGGTGCCAGATTTAGGGCACTGCAGGCAGTTCACCCCCATAGGGTGCCATGCTGAGAGCGCACAAAATTGAGAAGACCCATCAATGAGGAGATCCATTCTGGGACACCAAATCTTGGCCTCACATCGGGTGCCATATTAGGAAAGATTACCAAAGTCCAGCCCCCCCCCCCGTCTCACTCCAGCATCTTCCACCAGAGCAGCTGCCTTACTTGCCATATGGAAGGTGACGGAAGCCAGTGGCGCTTACTCCTGACTAAACATGGATAAGATCAGGCTGCATGCATGCGTGGGATCTCAGCTTTAGGTTGCAACCTTTACTATGTGGTATAGTGGTTAAGAGTGGTGTAGTGGTGTAGCCAATGTGGTGTAGTGGTTAAGAGCGGTGGACTCGTAATCTGGTGAACCGCGTTCACTTCCCTGCTCCTCCACCTGCAGCTGCTGGGTGACCTTGGGCTAGTTACACTTCTCTAAAGTCTCTCAGCCCCACTCACCTCACAGAGTGTTTGTTGTGGGGGAAGAAGGGAAAAGAGATTGTTAGCCGCTTTGAGACTCCTTCGGGTAGTGATAAAGCGGGATATCAAATCCAAACTCTTCTTCTTCTACTACTATTACAGTGTCCATCTTATGGAACCCAGGCTTCTGAGTGAATATGCACAAGATTCAGAGCATTTAAATGCCATATTCAGGTTGTAAATACAGTATCTGCCACCGATTCTCCACCCCGGTGTTTTGTATTTCTAGTCTGACAATTTAAGGCTTTAAAATAAAATAAAATCTGGGGACTTTCTTGCCAGCAATTGCTACTCTCTAGGGATAAACTCCTTTGGGTTTAATCATCTGATGAGGCATAAATAACTCCCTACATCACAGGAATATAGCAAGATGCCTTGCATTGAGTCAGACGATTATTGGTACAACTAGCTCAATATTGTCTCTGCACTGATTGGCAGTGGCTCTCCAGGGCTTCACGCAGGGAATCTCTCCCGGCCCTAGCTGGGGATGCGAGGGATTGAACCCAAGGCCTTCTACTCACAAGGCAGATGCTCTCCCACTGAGATATTCTCCATCTCTCTCTCTCTCTCTTTTACCTGGACACCCCCTACTACAAGCTTCCGAGTTGGACACCTGCCATTTCCAAAACGCTGCAAGCCTCTTCCGATCCGAAACTGCCAGACCTACTAATTGGATGTGGTCAGAAAAGCCAGTTAAAACTGTTAGCCAGGCATATAGGTGCTGTGCTCCTGTTGAGCTTCTGTACTGATTTCCACAGAGCAGCAAAACTTCCAAGTAGCCAAATCAGCTCTGCCTCCCACTCTGCCACCTTTAAGTGTGCCTCCCGGGGCAGCTAAGCTCACATTGCCTATGGACAGGGCATTTTCTGCGCTTCCTTTAGGCTGTTCATTGTGCGCACCCCATTGCTTTGACCGCTGGCTTGTGCCCCCTGTGCAGAAGGCTGCCCATGAGAGAGGGCACCACAGTTCAAGAAGGACACTGACAAACTGGAACGTGTCCAGAGGAGGGCAACCAAAATGGTCAAAGACCTGGAAACGATGCCTTATGAGGAACGGCTAAGGGAACTGGGCATGTTTAGCCTGGAGAAGAGGAGGTTAAGGGGTGATATGATAGCCATGTTCAAATATATAAAAGGATGTCACATAGAGGAGGGAGAAAGGTTGTTTTCTGCTGCTCCAGAGAAGCGGACACGGAGCAATGGATCCAAACTACAAGAAAGAAGATTCCACCTAAACATTAGGAAGAACTTCCTGACAGTAAGAGCTGTTTGACAGTGGAATTTGCTGCCAAGGAGTGTGGTGGAGTCTCCTTCTTTGGAGGTCTTTAAGTAGAGGCTTGACAACCATATGTCAGGAGTGCTCTGATGGTGTTTCCTGCTTGGCAGGGGGTTGGACTCGATGGCCCTTGTGGTCTCTTCCAAATCTATGATTCTATGATTCTATGAGTGCAGCTGAAAAAGACTTCCCTGCCCCTCCTGTAGAGGGAGCTGTTGTCGTGTCCGCCTCTTTGTGACCCCCTGGACCAGAGCACTCCAGGCTCTCCTGTCTTCCACTGCCTCCCGCAGTTTGGTCAAACTCATGCTGGTAGCTTCGAGAACACTGTCCAACCATGCCTTGCCATGGCGAAGGGGCTTGAATAACTCAGAGAAGCTATGAGCTATGCCGTGCAGGGCCACCCAAGATGGACAGGTCATAGTGGAGAGTTTTGACCAAACATGATCTACCCGGAGCAGGAACCAGCAAGCCACTCCAGTATCCCTGCCAAGAAAACTCCATGGACAAAGACAACAGAGGGAGCTGCAGCCATTCGCAATTCCGTGGATGCCCATGGATGCAGTTCCATGGATGCATTGCTCATCCTGTAGATGGAGGAGCAGGGCTGTGCTTTTAGCTCTGCCCTGACATTGCTACTCTTCTCTGCAGCAACTGCATCCGAGAGCCTGGTTGTCTGCAGTGAAATCCCAAGGTGGGAGCACCTGCTGGTGCGGTCAGGACACCGAGGTTAACTGCAGGCAGACGCAGCGGGCCGTTGCAGAAGGAGGGGCAACTGGTGAGGTGGGTAAATGCACGGCCCTTGTTCCTTCTTCAGTACAGCAAGGCTCCGCATGCAACTAATGCATAAATATAGCTACAGGCATCCAGGGAATTAGTGGATGGCTGCAGCAGCTCCCTGTTGAGCAGCGACGAACGAGAGGAACTTTTGCAGGGCTTGCGATGCCAGCGATACTGCCGATGCGTGCTTGGAACATTCACAAGAACATCCCTCACACGATCCACAGTCAACACGTGTGCAGCAGCACTCCCCATCTACTCCCTACCATTCCGAGCTTAGTCCAGGCGCTGGCTTTGGAACGCACCTCTTTCATGCAACCGCCTGCACACGGGCGCAGACCCTTTGAACGCGTGTGCAGCGCGACGTGTGAACAGTCTTAGAGTTTCAATGTTTCATCTGACAGCTTCCTTGTCGGGTGGGGGGCAGATCTTAAAGTGGTCCAGAGACTCCCCCAAGCCCAAGAGGTGTGTGACCGAGGGAGCCTTGAATTCCATCTCATGGCGAACACATATGCACGGTAATCTTATGGCGGAGACGGGACCCAAAATCCTCCTCCCTGGCCAGACACGCGGGTGCGCGCTCGGCGTATTCAGACTTCTAGCCACGCTCCGTCCCTCTTGCAAACCTACCCCCCCCCTCCGAAGGCTTCAAAAGAGAACCGCAGGAGGCTCGCCTTTTTAAAGGGGGGGGGTGAAGAAGGCGAAGATGAAGGAGGGCTGGGTATGGAGAGGGGGGGTCCCTTGGGGAAAAGCACCCCCGGTGCCAGGGAGGAGACGAGGACGGCGGCGCAAGAAAGAGGGTCGCTAGAAGCGGGAGTGGCGGCGGCGGCGGCGGCGGCGGGGAGGAGCGAGGCGGCTTCGTAGTGTGGAAGAAGCAGCACAGCAGCGGGACCGAGCTGCGGAGGGAGCAACGGGAGCAGCCATGGAGAGCCCAGCCAAGGGATGGTGGAGGGCAGGCCGAGCGGGCTCTCCTCCTGCCTCGCCTGTCCTCGCTGCCCCACCCGCCCCTCGGCTCTCCTCTGTATCTTCAGGGGCGGCGGCGCGCCGGGTCCCCGGGCTCGGCTGGAGCGCCAAGTGCGCGCGGAGGCCGCTTCAGCCACAGGTGCTGCGCCCGGCAGGGCCCCTTGGAGACGCCTCGCTCCCTAGCAACGCGGGCTGGGCTGGGGGGGGGAGAGGGGGGTGCTGGGGGGGAGCAGAAGCAATGTCTGCCGGGGCAGCAGGTCGTGTGAAGGGGGAAATATGAGGGGCAGAGCGCACACGAGAGACCTGGCTCCTTGCGCCACGGCAAGAGGTCCCGAGGCTCCCAGGTGGGGGGAGCCACACACATCCCCTCGCCGCCCCCTTTGCCCTGGACGGAACCCTTCGCGCTCCTCCCAAAAGCGGGAGGCGGACCTCCCATCTTGCTTGGGAACACTCTGCACATGCCCAGAGGCCCTCTGATAAAGAAAATCCTTGCGCTCTGGGGCGCCCACAGGGCTGTGGGAGAGGCTGCTGCCCCAGCTGCAGACGGGGCGCGGGTGGCCTGATCTGCTGCCCCTCCGCCTCCTTCCAGAGGGGTTTGGAGCTCGCTCGGGGGCTGCCTCCTCTCCCCCCGGCTCCGGTAGCCCCTCCCCGAGAGGACCCCTTCCTTCCCTCCCTCCCTCGCGCCCTCCTGCCCGTTCATTCCCTCGCCGGCTGCGCGAAGAGGCGCCCGCCCCGCGCGCCCGTCCTCCCGCTCGAGGGGGCGGCCTCTGGTGGCGCGCCGAGCAGGCGGGGGTCCGGCCCGCCGGCAGCCCGAGGGTTAACCGCGGCCGGCGAGCGAGCGAGCGAGACAGACAGACGGACGGGCGGACAAGACAGCCTCGCCAGAAGAGGCTGGCGCGCAGTCCGCGCTGTAGCCTCGCCGAGCCCGGAGATGGGAAGCGGCGACGGCGGCACGCGGGCTCCCCCAAGCCCGGCGGCGTCCCCCCTCGCCGCCGCTGGGAAGGTGAGTGGCGGGCGGGCTGGCTCCCGGGCGCGCTGCCCGGCGGGGACGGAGCCAGGGCTCTCGGCTCCGGCTCTCCTCCGCCGCCGCGCCTTCGCTTCCCCACGGAGAGAGGGCTGCGGATGGGGCGGCGGCGGGGCGTGCTCGGGCTGCCGCCCCTCTTAGGTCAACGCTTCCCAAACGGGGCGGCTGCGGGGCGCTCCTGTCGGGTCCGGAGCTGCCCGCCTTCCGCGGGGCTCCAGTGAGTCGAGGGGAGGCGCAGAGGCGAGGGGGTGCTCGGTGGGGGAACGGGGTCCACTCGAGTCCCGGTTTTGTTTTCCGTGGGGGGGGGATGGAATTCTCCGTTTTCCTGTTGGAAGTAAGAAAGGGTGGTGGTTTTGAAGATGTGAGATAAAGGGGTTTCTGTGGGGTCTGAGGGAGAGATCCCCCCCGTGGGTTCCACAATGTGAAAAAGCAAATGTGTTTTTGTGGGGTTGCTTCGTGGACTTCGTGGCTTTCCTGCGTGTAGAGAGAGAGATCTGGAGAGCCCTGGGGCGCCTGGTCTGTGGAGCTTGGTGGACCAAGGAGGGATGTTCTGTTCAGTGCAGTGTGCTCTCTCTCTCTGTGTGTGTGTGTATGAGAGAGAGACAGAGAGACAGATCAAGGATGCTTCCTTTGATGAAGGAAAACAAGCTCCTTCTGGGTTTGTACTTGGCAGCCTCATCTGGTCCTATCCAGCAGCCTTGCCCCAGCTCCATGAGCAACTCTGGCTCCAGCTCCCCACAGCTCTTGACATGCATGATGCACCCAGACCTGTTGTGCCCAAAGAACAACTGTGACCAAGCAAGGCAAGGAGGAATGTCAGGGAGGGAGGAGTGTGATAACTTGAGCCCCTCTTGTGCACCGGCCAGGCTGGGTGTCCTGCAAAAAGTCCAGAGCCAGGGCAGCAATGAATGCGTCACACACAGCAACACAATGTGAGGAAATCTTCCAGACTGCTTGTGGATGCCCATGGGGGGGGGGAATTCAGCCCCTCTGGGAGGGGCCTCATTGCTGTGCTTGGACAGCCCCTTCCCAAACACAGGAAAATGCATTTGGCTCCCAGGATTTGCGGTGCCACCCTAGGCATGTTTACGCAACCCGCTCAGTTCAATGGCACTTATCTCCCAAGTGCGCGCGCGCTGGACTGTGCTTTTTGCTGTTGCAAGAGCTGGAAGAACAAAGCTTGCTGACATCCGTAGGCACGTTAGGATTCCAGGCCATCTGATCCACAGGTAGGTGGTAGTGAGGTTCGCTTTCTCAGCTGTTGAACATCAAACTGCTTCCTCCAGCAAGATTTGAGGCTAACACTTCCCCAAGCATCTCGCCTTCAACAGAGGCAACACCATCATAGGGTGAGATAGCTCCAGACTTTGCTTCACAACCTCAGAGAGCAAAGGCTGGAGGATTTCTGTAAACAGTGCATTAGCCACCATCAACATGAAGTCACAGCCCAGCTTTGGAGCACAGCAGGGACTCACACTTTGGGACAGCACCAGCATTCGTATTCTTAGTCCCAGTTTTTCCATCTCTATAGAGTGTCAGATCTGTAGACGAACATTAGAAATGCCTGTTCGGTTTAGGCCAAGGGTCCCTCGAGCCCAGCTTGGTCCCCAAAAGTAGCTGGGGAGGCTCACCGTGAGGCACAATGTAATACAGCTGTGCAGCGTCTAGCAACTGGAGGTAGACTGTACCCAGCCATGGAGGGTCTCTTTAGCTTGCCTTGGCTAGTCCTGTCTTCCATGAATTTGAGTATTTCTTTAGCCTCTAAGCTAGAAGCTGTCTCTGCATGTTCTGGTAATGAATTCTGTAAGCTAATTTATTGTGTGTTATGTGAAGAGCTACTTTTTTTTTTGTCTGTCCTAAATCCACTGCCACTGAGAGAAAGAAATAATGTTCCCTATGTACTCCCACACCATCCATAATTATGTTCACCTCTATCATGCTCCCTGTTAGGCGTCTCCCCCCCCCCCCCCGAATTCCCTTTTCCTTTCTCCAGAACATAGCAGGATCCATCACTGCAAATCTTCAGCCACACACACCAGCAGCTGGTTTTTGATACTCCCACTCCTACTGATTAAGAGTAGCAGTCTATTCATCTTCAAGTCTAGGTCAGTGTGGGATTCAGAACAATGGTGCAGAATCCCACCCACCGTCTCTAGGCTCTGGGGCCAGTTTTCCTTCTGCCCACACTGCTATATTTATATGACTATTGAACATCCTTGCATGCATCTGAAAGCCAGGAGAGACCAGTGAAAATTTGTCTGTATATATTTCTGGCTGAGCTTAGAGTAACTAGGGTCTTCCTTAAGACATCTTGGCAGCTGACGTAGAAAATCCAAATGGCTACATTAATGGCAAAATCAGTCCAGACATTCTCCAGCATGCAATCCATTGAAATTAATCCAAGTGTGCCAGAGCACATAGAGTTCTCTTGTGCAGCTCCTATTCATTCAGAGGGTCTTGCACAGGAGGATTTCCTGCCTGATTGTGCCCTGTGGTTCAGATCTATCTTTCAGTCTGCATTACTATCATGGTGGCAGAATCTGACACCTTGAGGTACTAGCCACACCTTTCCTCATGGGAGGGACTCAGGGTTTTACTTCTGAATAGATATGTACAGGACCGAGCTGGAGAAAAAAAAACCCTGTTTACTGTAAACAGAAAATGCACAGAAATTCTGGGAGCCTAGGCAAAAGCATACGAGACTCAGATAAATATTGTTATGTCAGGGAACAGTCAACTGTGAGATTAATAAGGGAAAGTGACATCTCACTGATCTACCCGAATTCTCCGAAGATGTCAGGCAGCATGTAGAACAGGGCGACCCAGTTGATTTAGTGCAATTGGATTTTCAGAAGCGTTTGACAAAGCCCTTCATCAAAAGCTCTTAAGAAAACAAAGTCATCCTGGAATAAGAGGGACAATCTTTTTGTGAATCAGTAATGAGTTGTTGCTGGGGATTTTAAATAAAAAATATGGAAACTCAAAACATATTTTTTCAGCATATTGTTCTGGCATAAGGCCAATTTTTTTTTTAAGGTACTTAGGTTGTTGTTGTTGTTGTTTTAAATCACCATGGGGGCACCATTTGGATTTTCTGCCTCAAGCACCGGAATGCGTTTTCTGTGCTGTGTTGAGAGATGTGCTGTGTTGAGGACTAGAACGATGACAGGGTCAGCATCGCACTGAAAGGCTAAATAGGAAAGTGGGAGCAAGCATCTGTGCATCAAAGAAGCGATGTTAAACATATTCAACAGTGACCTCAAGAAAGGAAGGGAGGGATGCTGAGGTGGAAACATTTTACAGCTGGCAAAGCTTTAAAGTCCAGAGCAGATTGCTGTTTTCTGGAAGGTCATTACACAACTGGGTGACTTTAGCAATAAAATGGCAGATGAAATTCAGAGTTGGAAATTGCAAAGTAATACACGCTGAGGGGAAACGGGGTGGGGGGGGGGAGAGAGGGAGGGTCCGTATTAGAAGTATTCCAATAAAAAGAGAGCACATATTTTAATGTCACCGTGTGGATCGAAGGTGTATTTGCACTTCTCTGTTCGGGGCTGATCTTCCTCCACCCACAGCTCAACCTGATGTTGCAGAGCAAGGGAGGACAGGGGCAGAGGAAGGCAGCTAAAATGATCAGTGAGATGAAACAGCTTCCATAATAGACTTGAGGCTCCTTGAGCCAGAAGACAGGAAGTCGGTGCAACAGAAGCACATGAGAAAATCATCAATGCTGTGAAGTAAGTTGATGGGGAGCGGCTGTTAATTTTACCTGGGCTCAATAATGCAAAAACAGCCGAGAACCTGAAGAGACGCAGGCAGAAGAGTCTAAACAAAATACTCAGTTTGATCCATGAATCAAATTTGCCACAGAACGTTTCGAGAACAGAAAATAAAACTCTTTAAAAAAAAGGATTTAAAAATTCCCGAAGGGAAAAAAATGTCAGTAGCTATTAGACAAGACAGTCAGGGAATACAAACTAATGCTGGGGGTGTTTCTAAAATCTCCCAACAGCTAAGAGCTATGAGTAAATGACAGGAATTGGGTTACTGCTCAATTGCTCCTTATTTTAATCTGAAGCACTGAGCAAAGGTGGGTGTTCTGGCATAAGTAGGTAAACTGTTGATTTATGCATGCATACCTTTTGCTTCTAAATGATCTCATGAAAGCCCTTGTAAGCTTCAAGTTACCTCTTGAAATATTTCTGGAAAATGGGGAGGATGCAAGGAGCTGCCTTGAAGCAACTCTAATCGACAGTCCAGCTACCTTGTAATGTTGTTGAACCAGGCAAGCAGGCAGGCATGTCTTGGATCACTAACTGGAAATTCTGGGAGCCCTGAAGTATTCTGAAATACTTCCAATAACAATAATGCTTAGCATTTATATGGAATTTTTTTATTGCTTTGCACAGATTACCTTATCTTTACAACACGCCTGTATGGTAAAGGTAAAGGTAAATGTACCCCTGACCATTAGGTCCAGTCGTGACCGACTCTGGGGTTGCGGCGCTCATCTCGCTTTATTGGCCGAGGGAGCTGGCATACAGCTTCCAGGTCATGTGGCCAGCATGACTAAGCCGCTTCTGGTGAACCAGAGCAGTGCACGGAAACGCTGTTTACCTTCCCACCGGAGTGGTACCTATTTATCTACTTGCACTTTGACATGCTTTCGAACTGCTAGGTTGGCAAGAGCAGGGACCGAGCAATGGGAGCTCACCCTGTCACGGGGATTCGAACTACCGACCTTCTGACTGGCAAGTCCTAGGCTCTGTGGTTTAACCCACAGCGCCACCCGCGTCCCTCCCTGTATGGTAGGTCAATATTATTATCTTGAGATTGCAGATTGCAGAGGCTGAGGGAGTGGCACTGAGTGAGGTCATGGCAGAGGAGAGATCCAAACCAGGTTCTGTCTGACTACGATCTCAATCTCTTTAGCCACGACGCTAAAGTAACTTTCAACTGTTGGCCTCATATATATGATAAACATTTACTCTGCTACCAAGGTAAAAAAGGTGCAGTCTGCATCTCTTCTCAGGTCCTAGCTAAGGTTAATCCAGGAACGAAAAAGGCACCAAGCATATCTTATTTCACTGCTCCACCGAAGCGAGGAAAATTAAACAAGAGTGTGTTAATTAATTAAACATCTGACTGAAAGACATGATTCTCAGTTGTGTGCATGTGTGCGTGCACACTCACACAATTCTCACAGCCTTCTGTTAAATTTCCTACAGTTATTTTTTGAAGAGTTCATGACGAACTCATGAAATTAATTGTCACAAGACGTGGAGCAGCCACAATGTTAGGTGGCTTAAAAACAACAACAACCCAAAGGATTGGACAGATTCCTGGAGGAATGTTGGCTGTCATGGGTATCTAATGCTACCTCCATTAAGTGAGTTCCTGCTGTAGCACTGCTGGTGGCTCTGTTGTCAGACGGGAGAGTAGGGAGAAATGGGAGAGAGGAGATGGGTTAGGCTCATTCTAAGATAATAGTCACTGTCCAATCACTCCAACAGACAGACACATGTAGCAGTGGGATGGACAGCTCTGTGTTGTTTTTTGTTGAAATAGATTTCTTTATTTCTGAACCATTCCAGATCAGCAGAATACAAGTTGTAACCAAGTATTAAAATCGTATCCCCATAGTAAGAAAGCATTGATTAGTGCAATTTTTTTCCTTGCAAAAGGTCTGTCAAAAAAGGTTTACTTCCATGAAAACTTGTTTGTTTTCACCAAACACAAGTGTTAATAAAACATTGCAATTTTATTCTTTATTACAAAGTATCGAAACCCAGCTATTGTTGAATTTTCAGTCAACTAATAGCTTGTGAGGGTTGAAGCTGGAGAAAGTGATGGAAAGGGAGGGTAAGTTTAGAAGTGATTGTGGGTTGAAGCAAACACGCCTGGTTCACAACCATACTTCAAAAGTCTCAATGGGAGGATTTAGAAAGGGAAATGCGAGTTTCTTGTCTGATCTCCAATGCTACATCCACTACCCCTAGGCAGATCTTACTCAGTTTGCTTTGAAACAGTCATTTAGGCTTTCCACATAGTGTCCTTGACATTGTGTCACTACTGTTTTGTTTTATCTTTAATAAGGAAAGGGAAAGGACAGGAGTAAGCCTCAAATTCACATCCAGACCTCATTTTAAAGGCTTCAAACAAGGGTGTTGTTGTAATGAGACATTGGGCTCTGGACACGTCAGGTTCATTGATTGGTTCAACACTAGCTACTTACTGTGGAATTGCCACACTTGGTTCACTCACTTTTTATGAGGCATCTATATGACATCATAGGGACGCGGGTGGTGCTGTGGTCTAAACCACAGAGCCTAGGACTTGCTGATCAGAAGGTCGGCAATTCGAATTCGCGTGACGGGGTGAGCTCCCGTTGCTCGGTCTCTGCTCCTGCCCACCTAGCAGTTCAAAAGCACAAAGTGCAAGTAGATAAATAGGTACCACTCCGGCGGGAAGATAAACAGCGTTTCCGTGTGCTGCTCTGGTTCTCCAGAAGCAGCTTACTCATGCTGGCCACATGACCTGGAAGCTGTACACCGGCTCCCTCGGCCAGTAAAGCGAGATGAGCGCCACAACCCCAGAGTCGGCCATGACTGGACCTAATGGTCAGGGGTCCCTTTACCTTTATATGACATCATAATGGAACTGCTGTTTTCCAACACCACCCTAAGTCTCCCATCTCTTTTTAAAGGTCAAAGAAAGAAAGTATAGCACATGGTTAGCTCCATTTAGCAGCGGATTTACTTTTTTATACTCTTTCAATTTGCACATAAGCATTTTTTTCGCTTACATTTTTAAAAAATCAATGGTGCTTAAAATGGTGCACAAATGTAGACATTTTCTATAAAAAAAATAAGCATGTTGGCTTTCCATTCAGCACCATTTTAGAGAGTGGGTTTAAAAAATAAATAAATCATTTAAGTTGCACTCAAAATACTTTTTAGTCTATATTTTAAGTAAACGTTTTAAAAATATTTATGCAGTAGCATGTAAATGAAAGACTGCTTGAGTGCAAAATTTAAAATAAACATGCTGCTGCTAAAATGGCTTAGATGTATTGCCACTTGCGCATGGGCTAGATCACACCCAATAGTGTGGGCAGAACATTGTTGCTAGTTGAGACCAAAAACTGCTAGTTTAGAAGCACTTCAAGACTCTCCAGTTCTGCCTCGTTCTTGCTGCGCTGTAAGAGCCATAAATCTAGGTCTCATGCTTCGGTGAAGTGTTTCTCTCGGCTTCTGAAGAATCCTAGTCAGAGGTGGTTATATCATCACATTGGTACCTCTTAGTGCAGTAGCATCTGTGGCACAGGAAGCTATGACATGTTGGTATCTAAGGCAGGCTTTGGAATGACTGCCTGTGTTAAGCATGTAGCTCACTGTGGATTTAATGAGCACCTTTAAAAAGCCTTTCAGGTCGTTTCACATGATATTATAAAGCTCGATAAATCTAGGCAGTTGGCTGATAGCTCATAACCTGTGAAGAACAGTTGACTCACTGATAATGTGGGAAGATGAAGCAATGAGTGAAGCTTGTGGCAGCGATTGCCCTAGGCCATCTTCAATATTTTCATCAATATTGTGGTCACCTGTTTGTTTTTTAGAAAGGGGACAATGCCACTTCACCAGAGATTGGCTGTGTGCATTTAACAGTTCTGCATGAGACTGTGATATTCTGCACAAACCTCAGGTTCCTTATGGCTATGAAGACAAGCCTGCAAGTGTGCGTGAAATGATGAAGGAAATATCAGGTGCCCATAAAGATGGCTGAATGAAATTTCCAAGGGTCACTGGAATTTGATTTCAATTAACTCCCCAGACCTCTTTGCCCTTCCCCACGATGATTAGGAGATGTAGAATAAATTTTGCAAAGGGAGAAAAATATGAAAAGATGCACACATTTTTTGGAAACAACAAAGAGTCCTGTGACACCTTAAAGACTAACACATTTTTAAATGGTATAAGTAGGAATTTTAACACAGAGTACACATAGATCTGAGTAGGGAGAAACATCCAATTCGGTGCTCTACCTTTTAAAATACATCAACAAACCACACAAAGTTCACAGGAGAGCAGCAAAGAGGATCAAGGATGTGTTGTGCAAGGAAAATGTGGGGAAAATGAAGAAAGTAAGCATGTTTAGCAAGGACCAAAAAAGGGTGAAGGGAAAATGTGTGTACAGTTTATATCCAATTTAATGGTGTAGAACTTAGGATCTTGAAGTAAGGGGAAAACCAATTTCCTTAGGTCAGTAGAGGAAAATGCGCTTAGCAAGCAGGGCGGTCAGTTATGCATCACTAAAAAAGAGGGCACCAATTTGCATAAAATTTGCATGTGCTAATTTATATGGCTAGAAGTAAATTTAGAAACAATTTTCTATAATTTAAATAGAGATGCACTACAGCTCCCCATGGTGGGAAAAACTTTGACTAAGTGACCTGCTATGAGCCCGCTTGCTAATTTATATGGCTAGAAGTAAATTTAGAAACAATTTTCTATAATTTAAATAGAGATGCACTACAGCTCCCCATAGTGGGAAAAACTGCATAGGTGACCTGCTATGAGCCGGCCTAGTCTGCTGCCCAGACGCAACTTCAAGGCCCTGCTCCCCTTGTAATGACGATTAATCTTTAAACTGGAAATAGAAAAAAGTCCTCAGGAAAGTAGGACATTCGGCCACCTTATTAGCGGAGAAAAGATGAATAACATACATAAAGGAGAACTTCTGAGCCATAAAAACTGACAAACTACAGCAGGTACTATATGCATTCAAATTATTTACAGCCAATGAGACACAAGGAGCCAGTGAAAGAGAGGGGGGTTCAACTGTAGTACCAAAAGCATGGCTTAGAGTTAATTGGCGATGGCAGCCTTAAAAGCTTCCAAAGGGAAGTAAAAGAAGAAGAGGCACGTGCCAACTTGACATTTAAATAAATAGTTTGGAATTTTAAAAGAAAAAGAGGTATGAAATGCCAGGACTTTCTCAAGACATGGTTGCACCCGAGACAGACCCTAGAATGTCACCTCCCTTCCAACCAGAGAAGAGGTGGTGAAGGAAGATCATCAGGGAAAAAGTAGGGGGAAGAAAGATCAACAGTGGGATTTACTGCCTTGGTGGATCTTGCTGCTTGAGGCAGTTGTCTCACCTTGCCTCATGGGTGGGCCGGCCCTATGAAATATACAGTAGGTCTAGCTAGAGCGCAAGTTTGCTGTAGACTGAAAAGAAAAGCTGAAGTAAGTTATAGGCTCACTTCACACGTAACACTAAGCCAAACCATAACTTTGCTTCTCCTCCAGTCCTGCTGGTGTTGCGCTGCTGTGAGCTAAGCCATGGTTTGGCTTGGCGTTACGTCTAAACTGAGATCTGTGGTTTATCTCACTCCAGGCAAACCACAACCTGTAGCCAAGGTTTGTTCAGTGGCTCACTACTTTTTGGTTTCCATGGCTTGGGGAGATAAAACATCAGTTTCACCAGTTTCAGACATAATGCTAAGCCAAGCTGTGGCTTAGCTCACAATATTGCGACAAGATCAGAGCAGGAACAAAGCGGCCACCATCTTCCCTCCAGGAGCTTGCACGACTGCTCATTCACACACAGCCATGGTTTGGCTTAGCGTTGCATGTGAACCGGGTCATAGGGTGGCGTCAATTGAAAATAAACTTCAGGAATTGCAATGGTTACAACGTGATAATGTATGTGAAGTGTTTAAATATTTAGCAAGAAATGGCACATAAATGTCCCTACAATGCATTAACCATGAGGTTTGTGCTCCTTCCTTCTGAGAGTTACTGCTTTCTGCTCACTCCACCACCTGACACTCATTTGGAAAAGAAAGAGAGAGGGAACATATCTCTGTCTATCTGCTTGCCTACCTATAGGGTGCCAATGTGTCCTGCTTTACAAAGGACACTCCTCTGTTCTGAAAGGCTCTCAGAAGTCAGTTCTCTGTTTGAAGGTGTCCTCTATTTGACAACTGCCCAGTCCAAGTCTGGCTTAAAGATAAGAAACATAAAAAGGGAGAGCAAGAAGCCTTGAAGTTGTCCCTCAACAGTCATGAGTACGTGGACATCAGATTTAGCAGGCACACAAGTCCCCTGACGTCTTCCCCACTTTGGTGAGATGTATTTCTATTGTAATCGCAGCAATTTCTGAATTTGCTCGTGTACATTTTTTAAAACCATGTGTTTTTCTTAATGTTCTCCCCTCTTTTCTTTTGGTAGTGCACGCCCACTTTTTTGACAATACGTGAGCTCCCGTTGTTCGGTCCCAGCTCCTGCCCACCTAGCAGTTTGAAAGCACGTCAAAGTGCAAGTAGATAAATAGGTACCACTCTGGCGGGAAGGTAAACGGCATTTCCGTGCGCTGCTCTGGTTTGCCAGAAGCAGCTTAGTCATGCTGGGCACAAGACCCGGAAGCTGTACGCCGGCTCCCTTGGCCTTTAAAGCGAGTTGAGTCGGCCACGACTGGACCTAATGGTCAGGGGTCCCTTTACCTTTACCTTTAACTGACCACCTGATTTACCTGTTGAGAAAGAGTGATCTCCCACCTGAAGCCTGAAGCAATGCAGCCACTTGCTTGGGAAGTGGTGGCCTTGCAAAAAAGAATGCTGTAGCCGTGAATAGATGGGTTGGGCTAGATGACGTTTGAGGCCACTTCCATGATTTGCTGTTTTTGGTGAGCTAAGCCTCTGTGACAGAAGCACCAAACAGAGGAGGATTGGGATCAGCAACCGCAAGGAACAGCAGTCTAGTATATTGAGCTTGGGAAAGGTTGTGAGGTGAGGGGAGTCTCTGCCATTAGGGTGGAAGACAATGTGTGGCAAACAATACTGGGTTTACCTAGCAGGGTGATAAAAGACGTTGGAAAAGAAAATGTGAGCTAGGTAGTGTGTAAACTCATGCACACCATCTGATTATTAAACAATCAGTCATAGCTGGAAATTGTTGAAAAAGCTTTGTGTTTGAGGCAGGTTGTGAGGTGTTTCAAAACATCCGTGGAGAAGGCAAGCCAGCATTTGAAGCCACAGCGAACATGAATCGTGAGAATAAGGTCTTGAAGAACTGCTGTTAGACAACGATTCAAGGCCTAGCAGCCAAATGTGTGAGGGGGAAGTAGAACTGAGGGAAGTGGCCCAGAAAACTTTGGGTTTTGCTGGAAGCTTCTGACAGAATCAATTACAGAATGGCAGAGCGAGGTTTCTGCTTTAATAACAGGTGTCCCAGCTGCCCTAGACAGTATCAGAAAAGTGAATCTAGCTTAAAAGCAACATTTTAATTAAATGTGAGCTTTCTTCTAAAGAACACCCCTCAATTTTACTCTATATGTGAAGAAGAAACTATTAAACCATTGAAAATGGATGCATTCATCACAATCAGCATAAGGTAATACGTTTTATTCCTTCCTCTAAATTCCATCTCAAAGCTCACATTTTCCTAACCGCCCCCCGCCCCTCCCTACTCAGTCTTCATCGCCCCTTTAACATAGATAACAGCTGCACATACACCATATTTTTGAAGCACCCCCCCCCCACGAATCCTGGGGAATATAGTTTATCCCTCACAGAGCTGCAATTCCCAGCACACTTAAAGGTAAAGGTAAAGGTACCCCTGCCCTTACGGGCCAGTCTTGACAGACTCTGGGGTTGTGCGCCCATCTCACTTAAGAGGCCAGGGGCCAGCGCTGTCCGGAGACACTTCCGGGTCACGTGGCCAGCTTGACATCGCTGCTCTGGCGAGCCAGAGCTGCACACGGAAACGCCGTTTACCTTCCCGCTAGAAAGCAGTCCCTATTTATCTACTTGCACCCGGAGGTGCTTTCGAACTGCTAGGTTGGCAGGCGCTGGGACCGAGCAGCGGGAGCGCACCCCGCCGCAGGGATTCGAACCACCGACCTTTCGATCCGCAAGCCCTAGGCGCTGAGGCTTTAACCCACAGCGCCACCTGCGTTCCCCAGCACACTTAACAAGCTATAATTCCCAGGATTCTTGGGGGCAGTGGCGTAGTGTGGGTTGTCAGCACCCGGGGCAAGGCAAGTAATTTGCACCCCCTAACTCGTGGATTTGCGCCCCCTAACCCTAACCCCCAGATGTTGCGCCCGATGCGGCCGGCCCCCCCTGCACCCCCCACGCTACGCCACTGCTTGGGGGGGGGGATATGTTTTAAATGTGCTTTAAATGTAAGGTGCATATGCATCCTGTTAAGTTGTGGGTGAACATATCAGACAACACAGCGATTCTTCAAACAGCTCTTGTTTATTCACAGGCCAGAACAGAACTGAAGGGTTCAGTCAGCCTGCTTATATAGAGCTCCAGTACAACGTAACTGTAACAGTTTCCTAAAACTATCCAATCTCTGAACATCACTTTTGATCCCTTATTTGCAGTATCCCCCTGCTGGCCCAGGGTGAGAACTTCAGTACATAACACATCCAGTCTAAGTGTGAGTAAGCACACCTTCTCCCAGTCCTTTTCTTAGGTTTGCCTTGCTCTTCTTGCTAACCTTTTCTCTCCCCGCTTACTGATACAACGAGAGAGAGAGAGAGAGAGAGAGAGAAAGAGAAAGAGAAAGAGAAAGAGAAAGAGAAAGAGAAAGAGAAAGAGAAAGAGGGAGATTCCTGTGTGGAAGGTGGCTGCATCTTTTGATGCGAACAGTAATGGAATCATAGAATTGTAGAGTTGGAAAAGGAACCACGAGGGTCTAGTTCAATCCCCTGCAATGCAGGAACTTTCTGCCCAACATAGGGCTCCAACCCGTGGCCCAGACATTAAGAGTCTCATGTTCTACCAACTGAGCTTCCCAATTTGGCGATGGTGGGGCAATACTAATATGTGACTGGAAGTGGACCATTAGTTGTAAGTGCTTTGGGGCAAGCTGTGTGGTGTGTGTGTGTGTGTGTGTGTGTGTGTACACACACACACACACACACACGCACTTGAGCTGCAAAGTGCCATGTACATCAATATGATGATTGCCCCAGTTGATGTGTTTATTACAGTTTGACACTGCACCTTTAAAGCACATTCGAAGTACAGTGGTACCTCGGGTTAAGTACTTAATTCATTCCGGAGGTCCGTTCTTAACCTGAAACTGTTCTTAACCTGAAGTACCACTTTAGCTAATGGAGCCTCCCGCTGCTGCTCTGCCGCCAGTGCACAATTTCTGTTCACATCCTGAAGCAAAGTTCTTAACCCGAGGTAATATTTCTGGGTTAGTGGAGTCTGTAACCTGAAGCGTATGTAACCTGAGGTACCGCTGTACACTTTCCTCTCTAAATAATTCTGGGCACCCTAGCTACAATCCCCAATAACCCTTAACAAACTACAGTCCCCAGAATTCTCTGAAGCTGGTGGAAACATGCTTCAAATTTGCTTCGAAGATCGCAATAGTGTTCAATGCAGCATAAATATTTTGTGGCATATGACTCTGTGAATGCTATAGGTGGTGCCTGTGTTGTCATTGATTGCGAATAACACTGCCCTAGCCCTCCCCTGTGCCTGGGCTCTTAATTTTTTTATTTTAAATGTCGCTTTTACTCCTGTAGCGGCAAGCACTTCCCTTGCTATGCTGCTTAAACTGGCAAGTGTTTGTGTACCCTTTCAGAAATAAAATGTCAACAGCAACGCCCTGATCTTCCATTTTGTGAAATGCCACCCCCACCCCCACAAGTCACCTTTTTATATAGGGCTCATTCATTTAGGGCACTTCATTACATGGGTACACACGGCTCTCTGCTTATACCCCCAGCTGTATGCATCACTAGGGGGGTGGCAGAGGCCTAGCAGGGCAAGGACCCCCTTGCATAGGTACAGTTCTGCACATGTGAGAGATGAGCCATTCCCTTAGCTCCCCCCCCCCCATTTCTGAAGGTTGTGTGTTCCCCTCTCTCAATGAAGAAGCACAAATCTCTCATGATTTTTTAACAGCAATAATGGACTATCCCCTGCAGCTGGGGCTCCTCTCTCTCTCTCTCTCTCTCTCTCTCACACACACACACACACAGTGTTCCTTCCCATCCCTTGTCCCCTCCGATGCACATGCAGGTACAGCAACTCACACTGGCGCACGGTACTAGAATTAGTGCAACGTGGAAAATAAAATCCTTTTAAAAAGGGGAAAAAAGGCTTTCCAGAATGTATCCTGTCCTAAATATAATGAGAGCCTGAAGTTGGTTTTTTGGACATGATGAAGATAGATGCTGCAGGGGAAAGAAGAAAGAATTCAGAAGTGAGCTATGGAGAGGATAAAAAAGATCTGAAGGCAAGTCTTATGAGGGTGGGCCAAAAGCTCCTGGTGTGGCTTGCCTGGAGAAAAGAAGATTAAGAAGGGGTATTTAAATATTTAAGAGAATTTTAGAAAGAAGATGGGGAGCAAATGTTCAGCCTGTTCAGTGATGTAATGAGTTTAAGCAAGAGGCAGGTAGCTTTCGGCTAAGCATGGGGGAGAGGCTGCCTGAATTCAAGCGATGGAAAATAACTGCCCAGAGAGGATTCAGAATCTGCATTCTTGGAGAAAGGGCCTCAAATGGCTTCTGAGGGGGCGTTTTATGCTTTGAATAACCGTCATTTATGTACCACATTTCAGGGGTTCAAAGCACACGTTTGGGTTGTAAGCCCCTTGAGATAGGGATCTGCCCTCTTGTACTCTCTAATGGGGCCATATCAACCAAACAAAGAATTGCAGAGGGAAATAGATCTATGACCCACGTGTGGGTAATTAATAAAAGAATCAGCTGGATTCCTGGATTCAAGATGCAGGGCATAACACACTCTCCGGAGGGAGAAAGACACCAGCAGAGTTTAAAACTTTGCTTATAGTGCTTTCCCCATTTCTGCTCCTCTTGCAATGAACAAACCACACTCTTCAAAGCTTTACTTACAAAATCCTAAAGTACTGTATGATTCATGTGTTATTCCATGCAGCAGCAAGGAGAACACAGGTAGAATTCCCTTGGGTACAAAGTACCAAAAGATGGTTTGAAGCAGGCAAGCTCAGACACTTTCTTCCTGGTCAGTTACATGGTGTGAAGAAGAGTGATGAAAGAATATTTATTTCCTCCCTCACTGGAGATGAGGGAGTGTGACCTAACTGAGTCAAGCATTACAACTTTGTGGTCTTTAACCCCTTCATGCATTAACTATCCCTATGCCTGCTAGTTTACTTTGACTACAAATTCCTCACAGTAATAACATTACAGTCATTCTTTCTGCAATGCTTATCACATACATTATTTCTGTAATCACATGCATTATGTCTAATGCTTATGACAAGTTGAATATAGAAAGCAGGAATATATTAGGATGGAACTAGGTGTTTCAGCTGCTATATCTGCTCCTCTGCTCACCCTGTAACATTTAATAATGCAAGGCATGTGATGTGTTGCCGTTCCACTGAAAGTTTCCCAGCTACGGCTGATCCACTTCACTGGCTGCTGCTCCATGGGGTAGGGAATGAGAGGAGGAAAATTCATAATGCATTATAAAGCTACATGGGCAGGGGGAGGAGATGCAGGCAGCGACAACACATCACTCATAAATGGCAGCTTTTATACATCTCTTTTGAAGAGGAGGGCTGTTCTGATTCATCCACCATGCTAAGTCAAGGCATGGTGTGCTGAGGGCACAACGGCGGATTCACTCTATCCCAAACTCACCATTTAGCTCTCCCAAACAAACTATGGGTTGAAAACCAGGAACAAACCTTGGTTGCGCCTCATGGATAGTCCAGAGAGTGTGGATGGCTCAGCAGCATAATGACTGGAGCTATTAAAGTGGCAGAGATCTCCCCAGGAGTCCACATCCTCACGTTCACACCACGCTGTGGTTTGGCTTAGTGTGACTTGCAAGGCAAGGCTGTGTTGCTCACTGCAACATCTTCTAGAGAACTTGCAGCTGAAAAGGATCCAAAATAGTAAGGTCCAAACTGGCTTCCCCACCCCAACAGAGGTTGAACCACCCCCTTCTCTTAGGGCAGGATGGGTCACAGCCTCTCTCAAAGAGGCGCTAGTCACTTCTGAAGTCCAGATCGAAAGCTCAATTCTGTGCAGTTTCAGAAACCAGGAAGGTCAAGGATTTGAGGAGCAGGTAGACCTCAGCCTTCCAAGCAGCTCAGTCTGTGATGGCAAAAAGCGTTAATGGAAAAATATTGTTGTTGTTTAGTCGTTTAGTCGTGTCCAGCTCTTTGTGACCCCCTGGACCAGAGCACGCCAGGCACTCCTGTCTTCCACTGCCCCCCGCAGTTGGGTCAAACTCATGCTGGTAGCTTCGAGAACACTATCCAACCATCTCATCCTCTGTCGTCCCCTTCTCCTTGTGCCCTCCATCTTTCCCAGCATCAGGGTCTTTTCCAGGGAGTCTTCTCTTCTCATGAGGTGGCCAAAGTATTGGAGTCTCAGCTTCAGGGTCTGTCCTTCCAGTGAGCACTCAGAGCTGATTTCCTTCAGAATGGAGCGGTTTGATCTTCTTGCAGTCCATGAGACTCTCAAGAGTCTCCTCCAGCACCAGAATTCAAAAGCTTCCATTCTTCGGCGATCAGCCTTCTTTATGGTCCAGCCTTCGCTTCCATACATCACAATGCTTTAAATTAAATCACTCCCCCCTCCAAAAATGTAGTACTGAAATGGTTGTATCCATGTTCCCCTTTTTATTCCTCCTCCTCCTACCAGATCATCACCTGCGCTAGGAATCGAATTGTTAACGAATCTATGACTCTTCTTTCTCCTTTTATGATTAACCGACTCCCCCACATTGCCATTATTACCTACGCTCTCTCTCCTCTCCTCTCTCCAGGCCCCAAAGAATCTGCTCAGACAAAGCAGCCCTCTTATTACCCCAACAACCCTTTTTTAAACAGGAAAATCCGCTTCCATCTTCTCCTCGCTCCCTCCCTGCCCCCAGCGGCTTTCCGCAGGGTTTCAAATGAGTCTGAATTTAAACATAATATAAGTGTCTAATCACAACTGAATCATATTCTATGAGAACATGTTCAAGAGATTAAAGTAATAAGGCTGCAATAAAAGAGCTATTTAGCAAGTAGTAAAAATGCACATCAGATTTGCCAGGATACAAAGTGAGAAGTGAATTTTACTTTTCAAGACAGAAACGTAGTCTCTGCATCTTGTAATCGTGTGAATATATGGCCATCTGTTCTAGTCACTTTTTATCTGTCCGTTGAGTTCCCCTTCTTCCTTTCACCCAGACTTTGTAGGCACACAAACACACAATGCGGGTGGGGGACTCTCTTAGCTGTCTTCCTTGCTTACCCTAGAACTTGAGGTCTGTCTGACAGCTCTAGCGAACAAGTCAGCAAAACATTAGCATATTGATTTTCCCTTCTAAGTTTGTTTGCTGAAGGACTTGTGTCAGCCACACCATTGTCAAGCACAGAGCCTTGGGTTTCATTGGGCTCCTCTGGGAGGGGATGTTTCTCGTAAAGATATTATCTCCAGTTCTTGAAATGACTTGTGAGGCTTACAGCACCCAGCTTCTCTGTATCTGCAGATGAGTTGTACCCGGGCCATCTCCAGGGCTTACAGGCCGGATCGTCTTTTGAACTCTGCACCCGCAATGGGAGACCGGAGTTTGGGGAAATAGCAGCAAGCTCGGTTGTATAACTGGCCAGATATAAGTGCAAACATACAATATCCGTATCCCAGTTTGCCATTTTTAAAGGCTATACAGCCATAATTTGTATCAAAAAATTGTGTGTGAGAAAGGGAGAGGGAGAGAGTGCGGGCAGTGATTAAAAGGGCAAAAGGGAAAGCCATTTTAGCCCTCCGGAAAGTAAACACTAAATATTTTATGGACATATTTTTCCTCTCTCAGTCCTTAAGCAGGCTGGCGTTTTCTCCCTGATTCATTCCCTTTCGCTATCTCCTGTGTTTATCATTCTAATTTTATTCCTATTCTTTTCCTTGCCTCCACGCACAATTAAAGTAGCTCTTTATATTAAATGGATTACATGCTCAGTGCTATAAATAAATGCAGGAATTAAGATTCTCTTAACTTGTTTAAGTGATAAGAAATCAGAGGCACAAATCCCCCCCCCGCCCCCAGCCCTTGGAGGAACAGCAGCACGTGTGTTCACGGCTGTGAGGCTCACATTAATGTGCGTGTATGCTTAATGTTGTTCTGCCGCGAGTGCAGGGGGAGGGCGGGAAATGTTCGTGTGCAATGGTAAGGCAGGGGCATGTTTTCTCTCCATGTCAGTCTGTCTTCTGCTTATGTTCATAATACATGGCATGTTTATAAGGGTTGAAGGGACTTGATGGAATGTAATGAAAGTTGGTGGTCACTAGGCAGCCGTTCATCAGCTGTGCTGAAGGGATTTAGGAACGCTTTAGCGAACATTCAACTGACATTCCTTTTTCTTCATTCCTGGTTTTAGTGAAGAATATGAGGCAGATTTACCTCTGAGTGGAGAAACAGTCGCCTCTAGATATGGAGACCAGCACCTGGTAGGTTTGCAACTCTTCTTTTAGAAAGCATGATGGAAAAGGGCCATGGCCAGGCACTTAAGTGTGTGTCTAGGGCAGTAGTTTGAAGGAGGAAGCATTGCTAGTGTACCACCAGCAACAAACCGTACTTGATGCATACCTGGTAATGGTAATAGGCAAAGCACTGGATTTACAGTGGTGTGGACAGTTCCCCCCCCACAAGGCACTGAGCTGAGGGGGTGCAAAATAGAAAAGATCCATTTGGAGCATAGCTGTCAACTGTCCCTTATTTGGCGGGAAACTCCCTTATCCCAGCACCGTGTCCCGCTGCTGTCCCTTATTGATGATGTCCCTTAAATTTCCCGGGTTTAAAAGGAAGCAGCTCCTCTCCCTCCCTCCCTGCCGGCCAAGGAGGAGGGAGGCTCCAATTGTGTTGCTTGGCTGCGTTGCTCACCCAATAAGAAGTCTAAGACCGACTGGGGGGTGGAGCTTGCATGCCTTGTGCTGATCAAATCGGCTGCGTTGCCTGGGGACTCGCCTTTGCTCAGCGCTTCTCAGCGGAGAGGTGACTGCGGTTTTCCTTGCTGCATCCCCTTTGCCGGGTTGCTGCGCTGTGGGAACCACTGCTTGAGGCTTCGCTTGGCTGCTGGCTGGGCTTTCTGCCTTTGGCTCGGAGGGGCTCAGAAGTTGACCATACCTGTGCCTGGAAAATCCCTTATTTTGGCTGCTGATCCCTTATTTTTGAGGCTGCTGGTCCCTTATTTTTGAGGCTGCTGATCCCTTATTTACAGATCTGTAAGTTGACAGCTATGATTTGGAGGTGCCAGTTTTTGACCTCACACAGGGTGCCCAGAAAAGAATGAAAGAGCTGGTGCTTTGGGGAGCCACAAGCCAAGGGATTGTACTGACAATAGGAAGGGAGTGAGCTATTTGATGCATTAGGGTTGGAGCTGTGACAGGTGAGAAGGAAGTGTGCAGCTATGGCACCTGCACATGGCTTCATAAATCATGGACCATTATCTGAATGTGGCTGTTGGGTCTCCAGGGCCCAGCACCCAATGAGAGGCATGAAGAAAATTGGGCATCCCTGCAAAATGGGAGTCAGGGATATGCATGAAGTGTGCACAAAAACCCCCACAATTGCAGGGTGGGCTGCTTACACAGCACACCTTTAAAGTGTGTGGCTTGCCTGAAAGAATCCTGGGAACTGTGGTTTGTAACAGCTTCTGGGAATTGCAGCTCTGAGAGGTGTGACGGTTCTCAAGATTCTTTGGGGGAAGCCTTTAAATCTATGGTGTGTACACAGAAAGAGTTGCAGACACTCCTGGACAAAGAGGTCGTTGGAGGTGGCGCTTAAAACAGGCTGCAGGAGAAAGCTCCATCTTCAGGCTTAGCAAATTAACATGGGGTTACAGAAGGGTTACCAGACGTCCCCGGTTACTGGGGACAGTGCCCGGATTTGCAAATCTGCCCCTGGACAAATTCCATCCCCGGAATGTCCCCAGATTTGCAAATCTGTCCCCGGGAAATGTGGTTGCTGCAGCCTCAGCAGCCCAGAGCCAGCCTGTTAGCGCTGTGTGCTGCCATGGCGCCTGCCATTTTTCCTGCTCCACTTCAGGAGCATCTCCTGAAGCCAGCCAGAGCCAACTGCACTACCAGGCTGGCCCCTCCTGGGCAACAGCCGCCCACCCGTGACTCCCAAGCCTCCCCATATCTGTCCAAACAAAGGGGGAAGGAGATCAGGGAAGGCTCGGGAGTCACAGGCAGGCGGCGCGCCATTGCCCAGTTTTTTAAAAAAACTCTGTGCATTTATGTTTCACAGGGTGCGAAAAAAGGGCTTTGCACCTTTGCATGTGTGCTTGGGCCCAGGGTCTTTTGCCTCACCATCCCCACTACTGACTCCCTGTTGCAACTCAGCTCAAAAAAAAAAAAAGTGTCCCCGGATTCATTGAAAAAAATCTGGTAACCATAGGTTACAGTCTGTTAGTTATCCCATGCAAGTCCCATTAAATGAACAGGAGCTGGCAGGAGCGCTGTTGGACACTTGCACAGATCATTGGCTTCAGCTGGGCTTTTGCAGAAGTTCAAAGCTGACTGCGATCTCCACCTGCCACACTTCATGGGAACCAAAACCCCGGGGCCTGACAACACAGCCAGCGAGCCCCACAGACGGGGACGCTACAGCATAGCGACGTGCATCTCTCTTTCTCCCTTCCACAGCGTGATGCTCCCTCTGGTCTCCTGCTTCCACCTGCTGCAGCTCTGGCCCTTCTTACTTCTCGCCTCAGCACTTCCATCCCACAGCGCCTGGTCTCTGCGCACCCGGGGCCTTCTGGCAGCGCGGCCCCTCTGCAGCCACCGCAGCCCTTCCTCCCCTCGGTCCGTTTGCATCTGGGACAAGAACCCAGCCCCGGAGAAAGGGTCCCACTCTACCTCACAGCGCCATCGGTCTGTGGTTCCCAAGGGGGCTGGGCTGCGCAGCTCAGTGCGCCTGAGGCGCCAGGCTCAGGGGA
The DNA here is from genome assembly GCF_964106915.1 of Podarcis gaigeae. Classification (NCBI taxonomy): domain Eukaryota; kingdom Metazoa; phylum Chordata; class Lepidosauria; order Squamata; family Lacertidae; genus Podarcis; species Podarcis gaigeae. The sequence goes on from NC_139694.1 coordinate 3,802,479, forward strand.
CCCGGCCTGCCACTCCATCCGGCTTCGAGGATGGCCTGTCTTCCTCCCAGTACCCCTGGGCCATCGTCTGGGGTCCCACAATATCCGTGGAGGATGGAGGCGACGCCAACTCTGCCAACCCTGGCTTCCCTCCTCTGGGTTACACCTTCGTTTCGTCAAGCGGAATGGCGACGGCGCAACCCAACTCCCACTCCCTGCTACACAACGAAGGGCTCAACCTGCGCCAAACCCCAGCCACCCTACGGCCCTTCCTTTTCGGGCCACGGGGAGAAGGTAACACTCATCTTCTTCTCTCGATTCCTTCTGGTGTTGCCAACTTTTTTTTCCTTTTCCCATTATTATTTAGAGCTTATTGATTTCTGTTTTCCAGTGGACCAATAAAGAGAAAGTAGTGAGAAAATAAAGAAAAGGGTGTTCAAAACTGTAATACAGTGGGTTTCCAGCTATTTTTGGACTACAATTTCCATCATCTCTGACCACTGGTCCTGCTAGCTAAGGATGATGGGAGTTGTAGTCCAAATGCAGCTGTAAACCCAAGTTTGGGAAACTCTCCTGTAATACAATGCAATATAGAGCTATATAAGTAATGCTATTATTCCAACAAGTATACAATTTGTAACAAGTTGGTCTAGAAGAAGAAGAAGAGTTTGGATTTGATATCCCGCCTTTCACTCCCCTTCAGGAGTCTCAAAGCGGCTAACATTCTCCTTTCCCTTCCTCCCCCACAACAAACACTCTGTGAGGTGCGTGGGGCTGAGAGACTTCAGAGAAGTGTGACTGGCCCAAGGTCACCCAGCAGCTGCATGTGGAGGAGCGGAGACTCGAACCCAGTTCTCCAGATTACGAGACTACCGCTCTTAAACACTACAGCACACTGGCTCTCTAATTTTTATCAATGTGTTCCAAGTATCATTATATTTATCCATGCGCAATTTGCATCTAAAAGTGATCTGTTAATGTGTTGCAAGAGTTGTCATATCTTTTATCCATTGATCAAAGGGGGGCAGCAGGAATGGTGTGAAGAGTCCATCTGCATTGACCAGCCGTCAAACCCCATATCATTGGTATATGGTTTAGCGTAATATTATCATCTGACAGTTTTAAACCTCCCCCCCCCCAAGTAGAATAAAGGGACGTGGTTGCGCTGTGGGTTAAAGCACAGAGCCTAGGGCTTGCCGATCAGAAGGTCGTTGGTTTGAATCTCCACGATGGAGTGAGCTTCCGTTGCTCGGTCCCTGCTCCTGCCCACCTAGCAGCTCGAAAGCACGTCAAAGTGCAAGTAGATAAATAGGCACCACTCCGGCGGGAAGGTAAACGGCATTTCCGTGCACTGCTCTGGTTCACCAGAAGCCGCTTAGTCATGCTGGCCACATGACCTGGAAGCTGTACGCCGGCTCCCTCAGCCAATAAAGCGAGATGAGCACCGCAACCCCAGAGTCGGTCACGACTGGACCTAATGGTCAGGGGTCCCTTTACCTTTAAGTAGAATACATTTTAATACTTTTCTCTAAAAGTTCGTAAGCGTCAGACACCGCAAAAACATTTGTTTCAAAGAACCATTTTCCTTATTATATCTCCAGCAACATGTTGCCAACTTTTTCCCCTGACTGGGCTCCTGTGTACCTTTAATCGCTTGAGTGGCAAGCAGGAATCCTACAGGTGAAGCTTTTCTCAATGCTACGACTGTGAGCTCCACCTGCAAGAGTGCTACTTTAAAAAAGCACACAGGAGGGCAGCCAGGAAAAAAGTGGAAATCTCGGGGGGGGGAGGGGAAGGCATGGGCTGCCCTGTCCCTGCAGAATGGTCAGATGCTACATACCCTACTTACTGACACTTCCTGTCTCTGTGTTTTCCAGGTGTGGACCCTCAGCTGTATGTCACCATTACGATCTCTGTCATTATTGTCCTTGTTGCTATGGGCATAATACTCAAATTCTGGTGAGTAAATTTTAGGTAGCTGCAAAGGTTAATGCCATAGGATCACAACTCACAGGAGGTGAAGAGAGGCACCAGGGATATGTTGTAATTGAAGACAACGCATCCAAATGGCTTAATATTGAATGGAAAGCCAATTTTGGTGTTCTTGGAGATTCTCTACTCTCCAAACATTAGTTTGGTCAGCTGGGAATATATTTTGTTGCACAAACTGGCCCTTTTACAAGTGGTCAAGCTCCGCAAATAAAGTAAACGTCATCTAGTATTAAGGGTTTCCTACCTTAGTCAGCATCTTAAAAAGCAGAGGCATCACCTTGCCAACAAAGGTCCGTATAGTTCAAGCTATGGTTTCCCTAGTAGTGATGTATGGAAGTGAGAGCTGGACCATAAAGAAGGCTGATTGCCGAAGAATTGATGCTTTTGAATTATGGTGCTGGAGGAGACTTGAGAGTCCCATGGACTGCAAGAAGATCAAACCTCTCCATTCTAAAGGAAATCAGCCCTGAATGCTCACTAGAAGGACAGATCCTGAAGCTGAGGCTCCAAGACTTTGGCCGCCTCATGAGAAGAGAAGACTCCCTGGGAAAGACCCTGATGTTGGGAAAGATGGAGGGCGCAAGGAGAAGGGGACGACAGAGGACAAGATGGTGGAACAGTGTTCTCGAAGCTACAGCATGAGTTTGACCAAACTGCGGGAGGCAGTGGAAGACAGGAGTGCCTGGCGTGCTCTGGTCCAGGGAGTCACGAAGAGTCGGACACGACTAAACAACAACAACAATGATAGTCAGTACATGCATCCCTAATATAGATCTGCAAAAAAATATGCTGGTTATATATTTATTTACAAAAGTGAAAGACATCTGCAATGCTAAAGTATGTAATTTAATTACTTATCTCAGTTTGTTTATGACATTTTAAAAACGTTGTTCTTTCCCTTGCCTGTGTTGTACTTTGGTACAACATAAAGGCCGCATAAAACTCCACATAAAGGCCACAACTAGCCATCACTACCCTAATGAACAGAAGCAACTCTTGATGATTCTTCTAATATCCAATTCTGTGATCTGCAGAAGAAGATATAAGGTCCAAAAATACACTTGGCAACTTTAAAGAAACTGACATTTTCAGTTTCACATTAACTCCTTAGGTTTTGTACCGCACCAATTTGAATGTTGGGATTTGTGTCCTGGGAGCGAACTATATCAGATTTTGCTTTAAACACCATGTAGTTCAAACATTTTATAACTGCATTAAAATGCACACACATCATTATAGAGTTATACATTAAGTTAAGGAATTGGTATGTTATATTTGAACATTTTAATTGACTTCTTTTTCAGTTGGCATTTTTTTTCAGTTAGGCATTTTTCTTACTACTTTGTGCATAGCTGAGGCTGTGCCATTATACTTTTGTAACATGCTACTTAAGAATGCAGACTGGTGTAACATTAGTAGGGCTGTGGGACCATTTAGAAAGCATGCTCTCCACATGCACTACAAACTTGCTTTTGGGGAAATTAATCCTGTCAGTTTGCTTCAAAAGCCAGCTATAGGCACTGCTGATTGGCTAGTGACTGTGAAGTCGCCACAATAACTCCTCTCTCCTATCCCTGAGGAAGTTTTGCAACTATTTTAAAAATGCTAAGATGAAGGGTGAATAGAGACACAGTTAAACACACATGTGGTGTTTTTACAAAAATATAGGGCAGGCAGTTCACTTGAAAAATGTATGGTGGAAAGACTAGAGTGCTGACTGAACCAGCTTGATAGATTGCCTATCTGTCATGTGAATGTTGAAGTTGAGAGGAAATTGGGCATATTCTTCAAATGAAGAGCCCACTGTATCATCACTTTTATTACCACCTCTCTCCTCCCAAACCACCAAATCAAATTGTAGATGGCTTGGTTTACTCCCTTGTCATATTTCAAGTTCCATTGAAGGGATTATTTCTCTGACAGGTATTGATCTTGAAAATTTCATTTTGCCCCCCCCCCCCTTTCAGTTTCTTATAAAAGCAGAACACAGCTCTTTGAAGTGCTGGTACCCACATCTGTACTTAATACCTTTTAAAAGCTATTCTTCTGAATTGGCATCTTTATTTGTCTAGAACTCACAAACAAAAGAAAAGATCCTCGTTTCATACTTGAATTTTAGTTCCAAGCTGAAGATCACCTTCAGTGCAGACTTGGGGAGGAGGAAGCAAACTGCACCTAAAAAGCAGTAGGCTTGGGCTGGTGGGCAAACATTTTTGAGCAAAAACCAGCATCCTTTTGATATGATTTGATAACTGCCTCCTGTTTTTCTAACAACAATGCTGATCTCAAAACAGCTCACAACAATAACATTAGCATAAAGAATGAGTAAGCGTTTAAATCAGTGCAATCATATCCAAACACAAAGCAAAAAAAACCACACAAATAAATTCATCAAACAATTAATACAATTCAGTACAAACTCATAGTGATTCAAAGTATCTGAAATGGCTGCTGAGCCCCAGCTGTTTACTGTCGAATCAGATCAGACGTCAATCTGGCTTTCTGTGGGTTGACATTTGTTCCGATTCAGCAGTAAGCAGTGGGTTTTCCTGGGGAAAGGGGTGGCACAAAATAAAAACCTCGCAGACCTGTGCCTAGAAATCGTGGGACAAGTCCCAAATCAGATCCCTTTTGAAAGTAGATTGGTTGTGCTAGGATGGCAGAGCCCATGAATCCATTGCACAAGACCTAAAGTTCTGGTTTGCACTTGAAGCACTCCTGCAAAAGAGTAACAGTCCAGACGCACTCAAAAACAAAACAATTCATTAGTAAGACAAAGCTCTCCCTGACAGCCAAGTTTTAATTAAACAAATAATTTGCGAAAAGATAAAGGTGTTCCAAAGGGAGCTTCGCTGGACAAGGAACTGTCACAGCTGCCCTTGTTCAAGTCCTTGTTGATGTTGCAAAGGTTGCGACCCAGAGAGGAACCCTACTGGCATTGGGAGAAATATATGGGGAAAGGCCCAATAGGCACACATGGCTTTCACCCCACATTCAGTACTATCATTATCCTAAGTGGTGGAAAGTTTGAGCAGAGAACTAAAGGTCCACTCCAACTTGGAGTCCGTATTTTATGTCAGCTGTACAAGTGGACATTTCACGTTCCCATTGTACTTTGGGTGGACTGTATATTCCTTACAGTTGGAGGAAAGGTATTTGGGTACCAGGAAAACAAATTAAGGCATGGATGCACAATCCTCTGGTTAGGTCAGGGATCGAACCTGCAACCTTGGCGTTATCAGCACCATGGTCTAAGCAACTGAGCTATCCAGTCGCACCTTTCCTGATGGTAACAGCCTTCTTTCTCCCCACTACCCCCTGGCTTTCTGTAGCTGGGACAGGAACCAGAAGCGACGTCACCACTCCAGCCAGCAAAGCGGACTGCAGCAGGAGGGTAGCCATCAGCCCTTAACGGACCTATCTCCCTCTGCGGTCAGCATCCTGGGGCCCTTCAGCGACTCGCCGGCCCCTACACCAGACATGATGGAAACTGGACAGGTTCTGGAAGGCATGGAGAAGCTAGAGGGACTAGGGAAGACCAGTGCCTTCCAGCTCAACAGGTAACTCACGCAAATTGCAAGTATCAATCAATCGATTTATTGTAGATAGCCAAAGGCCTTCGCTATGAACAGCAAAGAGCAAAAGCAGGGCAATACTCTGGAAAGAAGAAACAACTCCCAGCAGTGCTTGATTTATAGCATGGAACACAACTACTTTATAATATGATCCTGGGACACCCAGGAAGTATTAAAAAATGCAGCTACATAAGAACATGAATCATTCTCAAAATATAATTATAAACGAGTTTCCTCCAGCACTCTGTCAGAACAGCAATTGTGGATCACAGTTGGGATAGTCCTCAGAATCACTCAGTGCTCTTGCTCTCATTTTGAAAAGTTATCTATCAGTACTCTGCAAATTTAAAAAAGCATTTTGATATGATACGATGATACTATGCTATACTGTACTATACTATACTATACTATACTATACTATACTATACTATACTATACTATACTGTACTGTACTGTACTTTACAGTGGTACCTCTGGTTGTGAATGGGATCCGTTCTGGAGGCCCGTTCGCAACCTGAAAGGAACGCAACAATTCACCACTTCTGTGCATGTGTGTGATGTCATTTTGCGCGTCTGCACATGCACGAGCTGCGAAACCCAGAAGTAACCCTTTCCAGTACTTCCAGGTCTCTGCAGGATGCAACCTGGAGAAAATAAGATGAAGCAAACGTAACAAGAGGTATGACAGTGCTGTACTGCACTGAAATGTTTAACTGTTTCTTTGTCCTTGAATCTTCCTGCCACATTTGCCACCCTCTCCTGCTACCTCCTTTGAGAACCCCTGCACGACAGGGTCACAATAGCCTGACCTAAGGGGAGGGGCATGTCACAAAAGCAATACAGTGACCACCATTCTGGCAGATTGCATACAAGATTTAAGAAGTGGGTCCCGATAGGCATGCTTGGTTTGAAGGTGGGTCCTGGATCTGAGAAGATAGGACAGTACTGATGCAGTGCAAGTATACTGCTGGGAAAGCAGATCCTCTTTCAGCTGAAGCACATGTCCTGAAGATGACTCACTCTCAGCTGTAGGTACCCAGTGTGCAACAGCTGCAGCACAAAAAGTGCAGAGCTGTAAGCGTTGGCCTGTTTTAATCAATGGATTTATCAACCAGGTCGGCAGTTCTGCGTGCAGTTGGCTTCAGTGAGATTGTCGTAGCCTAACTGTTCGCAGGGATGCAACCCAAAGCTCTGGCTGATTTATACGTTAAGGCTGATCAAATTTCAGTGGCTGGGACCATGAGCTACACATTTTTATAGTACTGTAGGTATGTTGCATCTGGTATGCTCCTCTAAAGAAAAACAAAAAACTACAGTGGTACCTCGGGTTACATACGCTTCAGGTTACATACGCTTCAGATTACAGACTCTGCTAACCCAGAAATAGTGCTTCAGGTTAAGAACTTTGCTTCAGGATAAGAACAGAAATCGTGCTCCGGCTGTTAAGTTGTGGGTGAACATATCAGGCAACACAGCGAATCTTCAAACAGCTCTTGTTTATTCACAGGCCAGGACAGAACTCAACTGAAGGGTTCAGTCAGCCTGTTTATATAGAGCTCCAGTACAATGTAACTGTAACAATTTTCTAAAACTATCCAATCACTGAACGTCACTTTTGATCCCTAATTTGCATAACTATCTACAGTATCCCCCTGCTGGCCCAGGGTGAGAACTTCAGTACATAACACCGGTGGCACGGCAGCAGCAGGAGGCCCCATTAGCTAAAGTGGTGCTTCAGGTTAAGAACAGTTTCAGGTTAAGAACGGAGCTCCAGAACGAATTAAGTTCTTAACTCGAGGTGCCACTGTATTTAATTGGACTTGTCTTCTGACAATTAACCACCGAGTTTATTTCATTTTAAGTGCTGACACTGGTATCTCAAAAATGCATCTCTTTTTGCCCTGTTTGGGTTTGCCCTGTTTACTCCACATTTAATGCAATCCCATGGCAAGGGAGAGGGGAGCTGGTGGCAGTGCCCCTACTGCCATGCCCCTGCCTCCCCTGTAGAAAGGGGAAACAATTGTAGCGCAGATCTAGCTCTTTATGCACGAACTTTTCCTCCATAATACTTCCACATCATGGCCAGAGCCTAGGTCTGGTAGAGAGGATTTCCCCTACAACCTGCAACCTGTTGTGCAAGGGTGAGGTCAGCTGCTATGGTCCCATTCGCCCCCTCTGCATTAGTACAAGCACAGGGGTTTTTTTGGGGGGGTTGATGGTGGTGGAGAGGATGCCCAAATAGGGGCTACTGAAGTTTTTTTTTATGATGTTCAAATCTATTCATATCTAATCAGTTAAAGGGTGGAACCTTAATGAACTACAGCCACAAGTTCTCCTAAAATTACCTTGATATGGTGAAGAGATCAGGAGCTACTCTCTACGACAAGGGATTCCAAAGGGTGTGGGCTGGAGAGGATGGCAAGTGTGGTGGGATGGTTCAAAGACAATCAAAGAAACATTTAAACATTTCAGTGTAGTATAGTATCAAAGTATTTTAATAAACGAGATTACTCGGGAACAGCAAGCTCATACCTCTCATCGAGTTTGTAGGCATACTTAAGGTACATATGCAAGAAGCTTGTTCATAAGTATATTTTGGGAATGATTCGTGTCCTTATGTAGCTGCATTGCTTTATATTTTCCGGATGCCCCGTGATGTCAGGCTTTAGGGAATCAGACACCCCCCCCCCCCCGTGGCAGTAATTAAGAAGATCAAACGGAAGGAGTGTTCTTACCAGATAAGTTCTTTAATAATCACAGTGAGAGACAAAGGAATGCATATCTCTCTAAAAGTGGTGTTGCTCCCAGTTAAGGTCCACCCCCTCCGTCCTCATTAATCTATGCATAGCTGTCAAGTGTCCCTTATTTGAAGGGCCAGTCCTTATTCCAGCGCCATGTCCCACTGCTGTCCCTTATTGATGGATGTCCCTTAAATGTCCCTTAAATGATGTCCCTTAAATTTCAAAGGAAGCAGCTCCTCTCCCTCCCTCCCTGCCGGCCAGGGAGGAGGGAAGCTCCAACTGTGTTGCTTGGCTGTGTTGCTCACCCAATAAGAAGTCTAAGAACGACTGGGGAGTGGAGCTTGCATGCCTTGTGTGTGGCTAGTTAATGCAAGCTGAGGAGTTTTTTTGAATGCTGGACGCCATTTTGTTGCACGTGCTGCTGCAAACTTTGCAGTGCAAAGCCAGGCCGGTGAGCCATCTTAAGTTGAAGCTGCATAGGCCTTGTGGTGCATGTGATTCAGATTCTATTCAGTTGAACCTCTGGTTACAAAGTTGGTTGAACAGTGTTCTTGAAGCTACTAAACATGAGTTTGACCAGACTGCAGGAGGACAGGAAGACTAGAGTGCTTGGAACAGGTGAGGCTGCAGGTCCCTTATTTTGGCTGCTGGTCCCTTATTTCCAAGGCTGCTGGTCCCTTATTTTCAAATCTGTAAGTTGACAGCTATGAATCTATGTCACTCCTATGTCGGGTAATCTGATCTTGTTTCCCTGCGCTTTCTGTTCTATCACCCTCAGTGCCCGTCTAGTCCTAGGCGAGGGGGGGGGGTCCAGGAATGCTGTCCAAGAACACTGAATCTGCCAGCTGTCTCTCCTGGTGTTTGCTCTTCTAGCTGTTCCTCACCCAGTATTTCCCAGCTTTTCCCATCTGGACTATGCCCCTCTGCAAACCGCTGTTCTAAATCAATACTATCCTCCTGCCTTTGGGAAGGCTCAGGAAATGGGGGGCGTGTGACTCCCACCATTCCTCCTCAGTCCTGACACATGATCATATTATAAAATAGTTGTGCTCTGTTACAAAGAAAGCACTGCTACGAGTCGTTTCTTTTTGTTCTCCCACGTAAAAAAATCAGTGTGGCGCCAGCAAATTTTTATTCTCATGGTGTGGCGCAGGAAAAGAAGAAGTTTGAGAACCTCTGCTGTAGTACAAAGGGTCTGGGGAGACTTAGAAGTGCACCCTATGACAAAAGAACAAGAGACCAGATGAAACAGCTTACCTCTGAACACAGGGAGCATTGTTCATCACTCTTACTCTTTCTCTTTCTCTTTCTCTTTCTCTTTCTCTTTCTCTTTCTCTTTCTCTTTCTCTTTCTCTTTCTCTTTCTCTTTCTCTCTCCTTCCGCCCTTGTTTCCTGCTCAGGATCCCCCTGGTGAACCTGTGATTGCCCTGGAAGCAGCAGGCCCGGCTCCTTCGTTGCGAGACCAAACACTGAGTTTGCCAGAGAGTCCCGTAGAACTGGCAGCCCTCCCTTTTAGTTCCATCCGCCTGCGAGTATGCTACTGCTACTCCTCACGCAGCAGCAGAAGTATTGTAGATCCCTTTGTGCCCTGGCATTCCGTCATCATTGCAGACCCAGCCCAAACCAAGGTTTTCGCTCAGGAGGAGCTGGGCTCCGTGGTGGGTCCTCATGGCAGAGATGATGACTGGGGTGGTCTGATGTGAGCAGAGGGGTGAGGAGGAAGGCCTAGAAGGCAAGAGCTATTAGCACCTTCATGGTAACGTTTCAAAGATATCCTTTGTACCCGCGGCATAAACATTCATACACAAACATGTATTTATTTATGTTTAAGTAAGCATGCTTGATAATGGGATGCAGAAGGAGGATCTCCTATTCGGTGTCTCCCCATCTTTCCTCCCTTTCCTCATCACGCAGTTTTGAAGCATCTTCCAAAGAGCCAAAGCTCACATCACATACACCTGGGCAATGAATACCTTTCTGTATTGTGGGGATGGGCATATAGGGAGGGGAAATGGGGTGCAGGAAAATCAGACACTCAGCATTGGTATCAAATGGACACGATTCCCTCATCTGTCATCTAATCTTCTTCGGCTGCTTTCGCACCGAATTCCCTCTTCTGTGGAATTGCCATCCTTTGCTTACTCACTTTTTACGGTGCGTCCAGACAACGCCATTGTCATCCTATTGCATTCCAGTTTTTTCTGTGTTGGCTTCTCATCTTTCCCCCAGACCTGATTTGTTGCAGTTGTGGAAGAGGAGTAGCAATAAAGATTGCAACATGCACCTGTCTACTAGGGACACACAAAGCACGATTGGAGCTTTTTGCAGGCTCCTGTGCCTTTAATTAAACGCTTCCTGGCTTGCAGTTGCATCCATTTTATTGCTTTCTGATGATCATGGTACAGGATAATCATGAAAAAATTGCCTTTCAACCTCATAATTGCCCTCATGTCAACTTCTGTTCCACTTGGGGAGGGGGAGAGGTTTAAATTACTTTCCCCCCCCTTTCTTATTTAAAAGCAAACCAGCATTATTTTGCTGTAAAGGTGCCAAAATGAGAGGAAATAAGTAGTTATAGCCTCCATCCTCCCACAGGAGCAGAAAATGACAGTTGGAACATGCAATTAAGAAGGGCTACTGAAAGGACAGTTATTAAGCTATTCACTGTAATCCCATTCCATTGCTCACCCAAAAACAATAAATGGGAAGAATCTTCAAGAAGGAATATTTTAATTAACATTGCTAAAAGCCTTTATAGAACTAGACTTACCAGTTCATAATCATTATGAGATTCTTGGTCATGGGGGAAAGCATTGCTGGATAGCATAGTGCTATTATCATGTGCGAGCATGGAACTTCTGTTTTAATTCTAGTTCCAGCTAATTGCAGAAAAGGAATGCCTCAGGCATGCTGGTGGACTGCAGTGTCAAGCAACACATTCTGTATTTTTGTCTCACTTCCTGCATCTCCAGATACACCATTCTCCCTCACTCTAGCGACTGTGACAGCGTTGCAACTCTCCCTCTTTTCCAGACTCCATTCTCTTCCCCTGTCTTCCCTAGCATATTTTTTGGCCCTGTTCCATGAATTGCTTCCTGTCCAAGTTATTTTTTGCTAAGCCTGGTTCAGTCTCAGTTCAAATGTGTATGTTTTCCCCCACCCCCCATAAAAGTATTTTACTAAGCTTTTTAATTTTTTTAGAAAAATTAAAAGTATGCATATAAGTTAATGGCTGGCAGATGGCTTTTTGCTCAGCTAAGGAATAGTAGACCCTGGAGTTTATATAAGAAGTGGTACTAGGTGCTCAGATCCTCCTCCTGCTCAGCTAAGTGGAGGCCACTGCCTAGTAGAACAGCTGCAGTCCTCACTCTTTGAGCAGATGTCCTCGTAGCACAGTGAATAAAGATTTAATACCTATCTAACAAGGTTCATTGGCAAAGCCACATATTGGCCAGGGATGCCAAATAATCAGGTTTTGTGGTGGGGAACCTTACTCTGCCCTTATACCTTTATTAACAATTGCTTCTGCAGAAATCAGCAGAGTAAGCTTTCTGTGGCATGGAGATAAACATCACCTGCTATTTCCATCAAGATGCTGTTTTAGGTTGGCAGGCTGCATAGCACCTAATAATTGCACTGAAGTTAAAGGGTTCTCAATCATTTAAATTTGGGTCATGCCCTGGCTTGAGGAGGCCATTCTCGCGCAGCAGAAATAGCAGCGTAAGGTCCAGCCCAATGCATTCTAGTGCCTGAACTGTGCAAAGTCAAATGTAGCCCCTCCTTAACATATTCAAGTTACAAGAAAGGAGATTCCAACTAAACACCAGGAAGAACTTTATGACAGAAAGATCTGCTCAGCAGTGGAACAGACTCCCCCGGGAGGTGGTCGACTCTTCTTCCTTAGAGGATTTTAAGCAGAGATTGTACAGCCATCTGTCATGTATGATCGAGTTAAGGTTCCTGCACTGCAGAAGGGGTTGGGCTAGATGACCCTTGGGGTCCCTTCCAACTCTACAGTTCCATAATTCCATAGCTTGTTTCCTACAACAAGCATATTTCAAAATAATGGAGTCTGTGCAACAACACAGCCATCCTCATATTAGGTCATCCACCTGCGTGACCTTGTGAAAGCTCTGGCTTTCTTCGCATTTATATCATCTGCACTTAACAGACCCATTTAGACACAATCATTTCTAGGGGAGATTAAATTGATGTGGCCCTTACTGCCCATGGTCCAGTTCATTTCCTCCAACCCGCCAGATTGGTTCAACTGCTTTTGCAGTGCAAGAGCCTGCGAAACCTAAGCACAGAAATCAGCGTAAGCTCCAGATTTGGAAGGACCCTTTGCCAGGGAGAGCCCTCCCTGAAAAGCCCCAGCTCCTTTTCATTGCTGCTGCTGCACATTCGCTTGCCGTGTTCCTCCCGGCTCAATGTGCCCCATAGGCAAGGTCAGCAGAAGCAGCTTCTCCTTCTCCTTGCCCTTGTCCCTGCTCAGTCTCTGGGAGAACGCAGGTGAACAGGCAATGAAAGCCAGTTGAGATGCCCAATGATGCCAACCCTTGACGCCAGCCCTGAGAGAGGAAAGAGTGGGACAGTTCTGCACACCATCGTCAAGGATGCCGTTAACTCTAGAAGGGAGGGAACACTATCTACAGCCTCATAGAGCCCTTGGATTATTACATGGTGAGATTTTAATTTCTGTAAAGAGCCAAAGCCCTTCAACACGACCATCCTTTCAGTGACGGCGCTGCTTGCATTTAACACCCACATTAAATAGGTGGGCAAAATGCTAAGCATAAGCGCATTAGAGGTTTCTGAAGGGGGTGGTTGTACGGTGAATGCAGAGCCCATCCCTGCAGCGCATGGCCAAAGTTATTTGTTCTGCAGGGACGCAGGTGGCGCTGTGGGTTAAAGCCTCAGCGCCTAGGACTTGCCGATTGAAAGGTCGGTGGTTCGAATCCCTGCGGCGGGGTGCGCTCCCGCTACTCGGTCCCAGTGCCTGCCAACCTAGCAGTTCGAAAGCACCTCCGGGTGCAAGTAGATAAAATAGGGACCGCTTACTAGCGGGAAGGTAAACGGCGTTTCCGTGTGCAGCTCTGGCTCGCCAGAGCAGCGATGTCACGCTGGCCACGTGACCCGGAAGTGTCTCCGGACAGCGCTGGCCCCTGGCCTCTTGAGTGAGATGGGCGCACAACCCCAGAGTCTGTCAAGACTGGCCCGTACGGGCAGGGGTACCTTTACCTTTACCTTTACCTATCCCCAAAGAGCCCACATCACGGGCAGGGGAGATGCACAATCAGCATGGGATGAATGCTTGCTGTGCAGTCTGCATGACATAGGGAACCTGCAGAATAAAAGCTGCTTGGTTTGATTTGATTTTTCAAGGAAATGCTTCTGGGCTAAACAGGTACAGCATGCATGCCCCTGTAAGGCATAGGAGAACTCTGGATCACGGTTACTGTTTTGCCAGGGCTGCCAGCGTGGCATCCATGCTTCTATGCAAGTGTGGAAAAGGCATGTTGTGGTGCCAGGTGCAGAATTCAGCTCCCTGAGAACCCCAGCCTTCATTTCAAATAAGAAGCTCGCCCTCTATGACTATGCAGATATGCTTGAAAAATATGCGGGTAGCCCTGTAGGAAAAAGTTAACATTTCTGCAGTCAGGCATTCCAGTCTTTACAGCAGCCTTAGTGATTGCACAAATTGAGCAGATGTGCATAATGCTCCCATTTTCCTTTTTACTGTTTTTACACCATTCATTCCAGTTTCGGTAGTCACGAATATGCAGGGCGCTAGTCATATATGCAAGACATAGAAGCCCCCCCCCCCAATTTCCCCAGTTCCTGGAAACATCATTCCACCACCCTTTTTTGCTTCTGAGGTTTCAGCAGCTTAACTGAGAGCCAGTGTGGTGTAGTGGTTAAGAGCGGTAGTCTCGTAATCTGGTGAACTGGGTTCGCTTCCCCGCTCCTCCACCTGCAGCTGCTGGGTGACCTTGGGCCAGTCACACTTCTCTGAAGTCTCTCAGCCCCACTCACCTCACAGAGTGTTTGTTGTGGGGGAGGAAGGGAAAGGAGAATGTTAGCCGCTTTGAGACTCCTTCGGGTAGTGATAAAGCGGGATATCAAATCCAAACTCTTCTTCTTCTTCTTAACATATTTTAAAAACAAAAGTTGAGGTTCTCAGCAAGCTGAAGTCATACAAGGTCTCATGTGACGGTGTGGCTGTGCTGCAGCATGGGTCTTCTGCCCTCTGCCACATTATGGCCCAGGACAACGCAAGGATTTGGTGGAAGGGCATTCAGGTGCTCCCTCTCCTCATCTGGGAAGCTTCCCCCATTCTCTCCAGCTGAGTTGAAGTCCTGAAAGACCATCTCCCTTGGTGGTTTCTGGGTTGCGTGTGCCTCTCAAGTCTATCCAATATTACAGCCCTGCTTAATACCATTTCCTGCTAACTATGCTCTTTCTTTCCCCATTTTTCTTCTTCTGTGTCATCATACCTTCCTCCCTGTTTGATTGCAGGCTGTCTTTTTATTTCAACATTCCCCTCCTCCTTTTGTATACATGTGGACCCAAAGCAACGAAACCTTAAGAGTTACCCAGTCCCCCTTGGAACCAAAGGAGCAAACAAATCACAACTAACTTAAAACCCCTTGATTTTCAGTTATTTGTGCATGCATTTATTTGGTCAATTATATGCCTCCCTTCAAAAGAAGGGCCTCTTCAGAGGTCCTTTTCACTGCACACCTGTGATGATTTGTGCTCAGGATTGTATTGCGACAGTTATACACAACCCAGCCTTCAATACTGTTTATGCCTACAAAGGTTGTGGGGCAAACATACCCCATTGGTGTATGTCTCTCAACCTCCAGCTGAAATCCTGTAACTTTTTATACCACAAATGCTTACTTTTTTTGTCCCACTGCTGTGGCACTATAGTGCAAGAGCGCCCCTCCGGACAGCAATACTGGGAATAATATTACTGGTGAAGCATCGCAGAATAACTAATAAAGTGGGATCCCATGTGGGTGGTTCACTATACAGGTAAATCCACCACTAACACACTATTCTTACATCAATGGCAGGTTGCAGAATCCACCTGCCGAAAAGTGGTCTGGAGGGGATTTTCAAGGGGACTCTCAGCAATTAAAAAAACGCACGGTAAAAATCTGTTTCATTTGGACTCGATCACAACAACCCCAGTCAGAACAAAGAGTCGATTCTTTCAGCTATCGCAGCCTTAAGTGAGCCAATTACCGTATTTTTTGCTCTATAAGACGCGGCAGACCACAAGACGCACCTAGTTTTTGGAGGAAGAAAACAAGAAAAGAAAAAATTCTGAATCTCAGAAGCCAGAACAGCAAGAGGGATTGCTACGCAGTGAAAGCAGCAATCCCTCCTGCTGTTCTGGCTTCTGGGATAGCTGCGCAGCCTGCATTCGTTCCATAAGACGCACACACATTTCCCCTTACTTTTTAGGAGGGAAAAAGTGAGTCTTATATAGCAAAAAATAGGGTATAGGAAAGGAAAGGTGGAGGGGTTGGGGGTGGGGAGAGAAAAGGTGCTGGAAAGAGATTTGAGATGCAGGCAAGGGCGGGGGGGGGGCAAGGCCAGCGGGGCGTTTGGGAGACAGCGGAGGTGCCTGCCCCTTGCCTGCGCTAGGTGGGCATCTCTGCTATCCCTGCTTTTATTCTGCTTGGCTATCACCTCCCCTCTTAGCTTCCTCCAATCACAGCTCCTGCCTTCTCTGGGCGACTTGACTAACCCATGACAAATTTCCTGCACAAATGTCACTTCCATGTAGGAAACGGATGCTTGCTCCTGTAGTGATCGTGAGCAGTCAAATACAGAGTAGCAGCCAGAGGCTGCTGAACGGGGCATGGAGTTTTGCCATAATAATAAGCATTAATAAATAAATAAAATCAATGTCGCAATTTCCTCTGTAGTATGGAAATAGCACTATAACGCTGTAATATAAATAGATTATTTTTTGGAGTAAAATTGTCTGTTTCTTGGCAGATTGGGTCATGGCCAAAGATGCTCTGGGGAGTCTTCTGCATAGGCTTGGTTAAAAGAGGAAGAGGAAGTCCCTGCAAGAGATTCTCTCCTCTCCTCCCACCCCCACCCCCCAATTACACCACTGTCACATGTAACAAATGCCTGTCTGGCATGTCTACATGCCTGGGGAACCCGCCACCCACTGAGTCGACTTGTGGCCAAATAAACGCATGTGCATTTGTGAGACGTGTGACAGTGTCCCTGCAAGTTTCTCTCCTGGAAGTGCTATCTGTGCCTAGCACATCTGTCGTGTGTGAAGCAGGGTCTTTCGTGTGTCCTGCCCTTCTCCTGCCCCTTGTGCACCGTACGATATATTTTTGTAGGGTTTTCTTCTCCTCGTGGTGAAATTCTTAAATTCTTGTGGGATGTAAGTTTCAACATTTTTAAAATAAAACTTTGCAAAATACTGAAAGCTAATGGCTGGCTGTGTGCTCTTGTGGGCTGCTTGCTGCCTGACTGCTGTGAGCAAGCCGATCATTACCCATTTTTATTTTATTATATTATTATTATTCTTTTGCCTTAAAGCAATGCCTGGGCAGGGCTTAGGATCTGAGAAAAGAATGTTAACCTTTCTTAATGGCCCAAGGCGGCCGGTAGATGTCCCTTTATGGGAGCTGGTGACCAGAAGATGCTTTCTCGCTACAGAGATCTCTCTGCAATGTTTGGAAGGGGAAATCAGATGATCCAACTTGTTCAAGGTGGTGGGGTGATAAGGGGTCAGTGGGCAGCCAGCTACTGACCCTCTGGTGTCGTTGCATTGGACCAGACATCATGTCTGGTGTAGGGCGAGAAAGGAACAGTGGCTCCAATGAATAGTTAGGAACTTAACAGGAGCTCCTGATGTTTCCTTTGCAAGTGGGCTTTGTTTACAGGGCTGGCTCAGCTGCCCTAGGGCATTCCCTACCAGTGCAGCCAAGAGGGCTGGCTATTCGTGTCATTCAGCAAGCTGTGCCTGCGCATGAGCATGTGTCTTCTGCGGACAGGTTGCCAGCTATTGTAGTTTGGTGGCGGTCACCAATCCCACCCTCCGTAGCTAAAGGGAAAGGTCAGGTTCCTTGTGTGTGAGAGGGAACAGAACAAGATGCTGCAGGTGGCTCAGTCGGTAAAGCATGAGGCTCTTAACCTTGGGGTTGTGGGTTTGAACCCCACGTTGGGAAAAAGATTCCTGTGTCGCAGGGGGTTAGATGGGATGACCCTTGGGGTCCCTTCCACCTCTGTGGTTCTAAGCAGTTTAGGGAGAGTCAGAAGAATCAGCTGGAGGCCAGGAGCATTTTAGGGCGCAGAGATCTGGTGTGAGGTAGCACATTGCTTTCTCACATCAGTGAACATGCTGCTTGTCTCTGTTAATGCTACTGCTTGCATATTTGAGAACAGGAGTCAGCAACCTTTTTCAGCCGTGGGCCGGACCACTGTCTGCAAGACCATGTGGTGGGCCAGACTATATTTTTTTGGGGGGGGGAATGAACAAATTCCTATGCCCTACAAATAACCCAGAGATGCATTTTAAATACAGTCGTACCTCAGGTTACAGATGCTTCAGGTTACATACGCTTCAGGTTACAGACTCCGCTAACCCAGAAATAGTACCTTGGATTAAGAACTTTGCTTCAGGATGAGAACAGAAATTGCACGGTGGTGGTGGCGTGGTGGCAGCAGGAGGCCCCATTAGCTAAAGTGGTGCTTCAGGTTAAGAACAGTTTCAGGTTAAGAACAGACCTCCAGAACGAATTAAGTTCTTAACCCGAGGTACCACTGTAAAAGCATACATTCTACTCATGTAAAAACACCAGGCAGGCCCCACGAATAACCCAGAGATGCATTTTAAATAAAAGGACACATTCTACTCATGTAAAAACAGGCTGATTCCCGGACCGTCTGCTGGCTGGATTGAGAAGGCGATTGGGCCGCATCCGGCCCCTGGGCCTTAGGTTGCCTACCCCTGTTTAAGAACAAAGGATTTATTTATTTTTTAAAGAAAATAAATCAGAAGCCGCCAGTGCCCTCTCTCCTTCCTTGAAGGGAAGCTGGTAGCACAGGAATGTTTCGCTGCTAGGGAATTGGAGAGCACACAACAGTTCATTATGGGGAGAAATCTGTCTAGGGCAGCGGTCAGCAACCCACGGCTCTGGAGCCGCATGTGGCTCTTTGACACCTTTGCCGCGGCTCCGGGGCAGATACTAGCGAGGGGAGGAGGGGCATTGTGCGCCCCGACACTCCCCACTGTGGCGGGCGCTGTACTGGCTGTGACGTCGCATGGGGGCGGTGCGTGCGGCTCCCAGGTTTTTTTTCTTCGGAAACGGGTCCAAGTGGCTCTTTTTGTCTTAAAGGTTGCAGACCCCTGGTCTAGGGAGTTGGCTTGGGAAATGTAAGGCATTGCTTAACACGTTGATTCTGTGCAAAAGGAAGATCAACTCCATTCTGGTCGCTGGTTGCTCCTGGTCCTCCTTCCTATCCTCCAGCCCACATGGTGGTATTGGTGGTGGGGAAACCCTCCTAGCAGAGACTCTTATTTCCACGGGGCTTGCTCAAGATATTTTGGTACCTGAGTGGGAAATCTAAATGCATCTCCCTTCTTGCCAGTTCACAGTGTGTATAAGTGTAGCGGGGCAGACACAACCCACTGGGAAATCCTCATGCTTGAGCTTCAGAGGAGAACTTTCTGGTGGGGTTGCGATCTACAAGTCGGATCTGGCTGTCTCCCACTCGTGACACCTTTAATGATAACATAACAAAACCTGACACCCAGAGGGCTGCCTCGTCCTTTAGGTCTGCCTCAGAATTCCCGTGCTCAGTTCTGTAATTGCTGCTTTTGCTCGCAACATACAATTTCCCATCTCAAAATCTTGGATTTTTGTAACATTTTAATTTCAGGCTGCAGGAGGGAGGGAGGAGGGAGGACAGAAATAACTGGAAGAAAAGGAAAAGCAAGGCAGGGAGCGGAACGCTTGCTCTCTTGCTCGCTCCACTCCCCATGGCTGCCTCCACGCTTTCTATTTAAGGCTCTTCTCCAGCCTTCTCTTCTGTCTAGGCTGCTGCCAACGTCCCAGGTTTCCAGGGTTGTTCTGCAGCCTGTCCCCCCGTCCCCCGCCCATCATCTGCTGAAAATCCCCCCCCAGCCCCCGCATTTCATCAGCCCTGGCAATCAATGGTGGAGAAAGGATTCTGGCACCAGAGCAAAGCATTTCAGTGCCACACTTTTGCCCTTGGCTCTCCAGAGGATTAGACCGAGAGGGTGGGCTGGGAGTTGGATTAATAAACCCATGTTGGCTGAGATGAAGACCTCTGTCTAAATAGGTGTACACGGAACTTCAGAGTCCTCAAGCGGTTTCAGAATTGAGGCTACCCCAGCTCTGGACACAGATGATGCCCCTACATTTAAAAGTTATTTTCAGACACAGGCAGAACACCACACTCAGGGGAATCTGACTGAACTTGTGTCGTTGTTCCCACAATAAATATGGGACTGCTGTGTGGCAGCTGGGAGTGGGTGGCTAGGTGTCATAATAGCGCCTCCCTCCCCCCTCCATGTTTCTTTCTTAAGAACTCGATCATAGAGCCAAAAGGTACACTCTCTGAATTTGCAGCTATTGCCACAACTCAGCCTGGGCCAATTGCGAGTGAGGGTGCTGATGTCTTTAAAAACCCACCTTCGCCTTAGGAGTGTTGAGAAATATGTATAGATGTACTTGAAAATAGTTGTGGGGGTGGCTTTTTCTGCTTCAGAGTGAGCTCTGCTTCCCCTCAGTTTTTCTGGACAGAATCCCAGTTGCTTCTTCCTATTTGCAAACACACACACACACACACACACACACACACACACAAAGAGTCCACTTTGGTTTTTTTCCAAGCACCTCACGTGTTTGCCTGCTCAGCACTATTTTAAAATAAGTTTTTAACACTTCGTCATCCTCCTCCTTTTAAAACACTTTTAAGAAGGCGAGGTGGCTATTTATATCTATGAAGTCCTTTGCTTAGCCTCCTTCTCCTCACCTCAGGGTGGGTTACTGAAACTCATACCTAACCTGTTTTCTAACCTTGGTGCAAAACCTTAACATGGTGTTCTGGCCTAAAACGCTCCCTCATATACTTGCTACCATTCCTTCCCTTTGGCAATGCTTCTGTCACACAGTCCATCCCAGCCATGGCTCTGGGGGAATGGAGTGGAGGACATCTCATTCAAGAAAGAGGAGTGGAGCTTTGCAGAGTCCTCCAAGGCTGCACACAGACATCGTCTCTCAATTGCTTGGGGAAAGCCTTGGAGAGGAGAGGACTTGAGACAGTTGTGGGGAGGTGGGGACTTTCAGCAACTGATTCATGAGGTGAGACCTACCAGGGATGAGCTGCTGTGCTCATCAGGCCTGACACACCATCAAGTCTGTGCAGCTCGTGTTTTTGCTAATAAAGAGTTAACTCCAAATGGGAACAGTGTGATTTAATGCTGGCTCACTCTTTGACACCAAGTGACCCAGTCCCAAGGACACTTTGCCTAGATGCCCATGCTCCACGCCTGGATCTCTCCTCAGCTCACATCCACCCAAGAACAGAGGGAATAGAAGACCTGGCAAGATGCTCAGAGCTGGTGGAGGAGAGCTAGCAGCCAGATGACTTCATTACCTGGGGTCTCCTTGAGAGGAGGGAGAAGCCAGCCAGGAACCAGTTGTGCATTGACACCCAGCAGATGGCCAGAAAGGAGGCAGAGGTCCCTGAAGGGATATAAACCTCCAAGCTTCTCTGGACCTTTGCTAAAGTAGTGGTGGTCCCCTATTAGGTGCCTAATAAAGGTAAAGGTAAAGGGACCCCTGACCATTAGGTCCAGTTGTGACCGACTCTGGGGTTGTGTAAATGCCGTTTACCTTCCCGCCAGAGCGGTACCTATTTATCTACTTGCACTTTGACATGCTTTCGAACTGCTAGGTTGGCAGGAGCAGGGACCGAGCAACGGGAGCTCACCCCGTCATGGGGATTCGAACCGCCGACCTTCTGATCAGCAAGTCGTAGGCTCTGTGGTTTAACCCACAGCGCCACCCACATCCCATATTAGGTGCCTATAGGGAATGCCAATTAATCCAAGCAGCAGCTCTGGCTCACCCCATCCCTGAGGCGGGAAACTGATTTTGGACAAGTCCCTCTCTCCCTGGTCCCACCCCCTCCCAGAAAATCCAGAGAGATTCCTGGAGCCAGAAATATTGTCTCTGGTATGTGGTTCTGGGCTAATAGCATGCTTATGCCTGGATAGCTCAGTTGGTTAGAGTGTGGTGTTGATAACGCCAAGGTTGCAGGCTTGATCCCTGTATGGAACAGCTGCATATTCCTGCATTGCAGAGGGCTGGACTAGATGATCGCGGCAGCTAAAAAAGCCAATGCAATTCTGGGCTGCATCAATAGGAGTATAGCATCTAGATCAAGGGAAGTAATAGTGCCACTGTATTCTGCTCTGGTCAGACCTCACCTGGAGTACTGTGTCCAGTTCTGGGCACCACAGTTCAAGAAGGACACTGACAAACTGGAACGTGTCCAGAGGAGGGCAACCAAAATGGTCAAAGGCCTGGAAACGATGCCTTATGAGGAACGGCTAAGGGAGCTGGGCATGTTTAGCCTGGAGAAGAGGAGGTTAAGGGGTGATATGATAGCCATGTTCAAATATATAAAAGGATGTCACATAGAGGAGGGAGAAAGGTTGTTTTCTGCTGCTCCAGAGAAGCGGACACAGAGCAATGGTTCCAAACTACAAGAAAGAAGATTCCACCTAAACATTAGGAAGAACTTCCTGACAGTAAGAGCTGTTCGACAGTGGAATTTGCTGCCAAGGAGTGTGGTGGAGTCTCCTTCTTTGGAGGTCTTTAAGCAGAGGCTTGACAACCATATGTCAGGAGTGCTCTGATGTCCTGCTTGGCAGGGGGTTGAACTCGATGGCCCTTGTGGTCTCTTCCAACTCTATGATTCTATGATCCTCAGGGTCCCTTCCAGCTCTACAATTCTATGTTTCTAATGAGACCTGAGCCCTATGCAGTTTGTGGCCTGAAGTCACATCTTTTCCTGTCCACATGTTCCATGGCAAAGGCTGGGATTCTTCTTGGGTTGTTTGTTAAAGTTGAAGAAGTATTGCTTCAAACTGGTAAACTGTATGAAGCCGTTGTTCTTTTTTAAACAACTTGCCACTTTTTAAAATTGTATTTAAAAAATTTAAATTTTATTTTTTTGCAGCTTGGTCCAGGTTCAAAATCCTACATGGTGTCCACAAAAGTTCTTAGACCAGATGTAGAATGAAAGCAGCAAAATTGTACATTGCACCTCAAAATGCATGGGCCATTCAGCTAGCAGAAGTGCATGGTCTTCCACTAGTCCTGCAGGGGATTTTGCTCCCTCTCCTTTCCTTGTGTGTCCTACACACACACACACACACACACACACACACACACACACACACACACAGGCACTTGGTGGGTGTCAGGGGAACTCCCAGAACAGTGCAGGGGCGAGGAGATGGGCAATTTTCTTTTGCTCTGGCATGCTGAAAAGTTTGCACTGACCTAACAATCTCTATAGTGCTATGTTTAATTCCTCCCCATTTACCCTGATATCAGTGACCTCCATTATGTAACACTGCCATTGTGGAATATGTTTACTATATGAAGCAGGCTGTTGGCTTCATGTGAAAGAAACCGTGCATTATTACTATTATTATTAGATTTAAATACTGTCCTTCCTCATAAGATCTCAGGGCAGTTCACAGAATAAAATACAGGATAAAAACCAGTAAATAACTGAAACAAAACAGCAAAACAATAACCCCCTTTCCCATAGCCAACTAAGTCATACTCAGAGTAGACCTATTGAAATAAGTGGACTTTAGTTGGTGAAGTCCATTGGGTTCAATGGGCCTCCTCTGCACAAGTCTTTGTTGGTTGAGATCCTTTGCAAATAGCTAAAACACAGCAAACCTTGCATGAAAAACACAGTACAGAATACAGATCGGTTTTGTTTGACGACATTTCTTGGGATGTTGTTGAAAAATATTATGAACTGATTAACTGATCAATGTCACCATTGATCTCTTTTGGCGTGTTGCTCCGCTCAGAATGTGAATGCGCACACAGCACAGTGTGGTTCAGTTCAGTATGGCTGCCTTGTAAGCACCTGCCAATTCCAGTTCCGTAGCCTTTCCTGCGGTCGCACTTGATGGATGACTTCAGGTCCAGATGGGTTGACGTGCCTAACCAGGACAAGTATCCAATTAGATCCAACAGACTAGCCATCACATCAAGCAGACAAAGGAAGCTGTGGGTAGACTGAATTAGCACTCCTGCGACACACTGTGCTTTTCAAATACTGGGAGATAGCAAACCACTTTGGGAGGAAGCTGGCTTGGCTTGAGCCCGTGGATTTGCGTAGGGAAGGGAGCGCAGCTCCTGTACAGATGAGTGGGTCTTCGATTTGTATATCAAGCATACAAATATTTCCAGTTAAAAGCACGCGCACACACGCCTTCTGCAAACATGCACACACACACACACACACACACACACAGAGAGAGAGAGAGAGAGAGAGAGAGAGAGAGAGAGAGAGAGCTAGCTTCTGAAATTTTGCCACTGCACTCTACAAAATGAGGGACCAACTCCCTTCTCTTGCGGGGGCCCAATTAGTGCCATTGCCTTCCGTTAAGAGTTTGGGTGTAATCCTTGACGCCTCCCTTTCCATGGAGGCACAAGTTACAGCAACAGCCAAGGCGACATTTTTCCACTTTCGCTGCATCAAGCAGTTGGTCCCTTTCCTTTCCCGCCCCAACCTGGCCACAGTGATCCATGTGACGGTCACTTCCAGGCTTGACTACTGTAATTCGCTCTACGCGGGGCTGCCCTTGAAGCTGTCCCAGAAACTCCAGAGGGTGCAGAATGCTGCAGCGAGGCTCCTCACGGGGTCTCTGCCATGGGAGCATATTCACCCAGTGCTTTTCCAGCTGCACTGGCTCCCGGTGGAGTACAGGGTCAGATTTAAGGTGCTGCTTTTGACCTTTAAAGCCCTTCACGGCCTAGGACCCTCGTACCTACTGGACCGCCTCTCCCGGTATGCCCCACGGAGAGCCTCAAGGTCCATAAATAGCAACACCCTAGAGGTCCCAGGCCCTAAGGAAGTTAGATTGGCTTCAACCAGAGCCAGGGCCTTTTCAACTCTGGCTCCGGTCTGGTGGAACGCTCTGCCTCATGAGACCAGGGCCCTGCAGGATCTGATTTCTTTCCGCAGGGCCTGTAAGACAGAGTTGTTCCGCCTGGCCATTGGCTTGGAGCCAATTTGATTCCCTCCCCCTCTTTCTTTTTCCTTTTTCCTTTCTCCTCCTGTGATGAGGCTGCATTTTAATATTTTAATGTATCAGTATTTTAATTGTTGTATTTTAATCTTGTTTTTAAGTTGTATTCATTCAACTTGTTTTTATTATTGCTTGTTAGCCGCCCTGAACACGGCCTTGGCTGGGGAGGGCGGGGTATAAATAAAAATTATTATTACTTAAATACCATCATCCCTACAAATCTTCCCACAATGTTTCTTCCAGTCAAGGCATGCCTAGCAAGTATATATCCTTCACGTGCTTTTGCTTCCCATACTGGGAAATGTATTCCTCACTTGTTTGTTCTTTCTCCTGTTAACAATTAAATGCTTCAAGGAATGGTTGGATATAGTCAGATCACCCACAAATGGTACATCTCCATTTGGAGATTGAATGGCAGCATCAGCATCCATATTGATTATGCTTGCGCAAACTAAAGAGAAGTGGTGGTCTCTTCATGACGCACAACATGGAACAAGAGTGTGCCTTTTCATGGTTGTGGCTGCTGTCACCATGGCCTCCAGGTCATTACCTGACCAAACATCTTGCAATGACTTATTCAATGACTTATAAAATGTATATACTGCTTACTCAACAGAAGACCTCTAAGCAGTTTACAAAGTTACAAAAAATATAAATATATAAATTTAAAAATACAGATGGAAACAAACAACAAGTTAATGTGTTTGTGTGTATGCGTATCAGCAATTTCAAAATAATTATACATGCAGTCAGTTCTGTTTTGTTAACATGAGAAAACAATTTCAAGGGAATTTGATGCATGAATAATTATTTTTGTGAAATGCTGTGGAGGGTTCCTTTCCTCCAGTTCATTTAATTCAAATCTTTTCCTTAATAAAATGTTCAATGCACCGATCGAACACCAGCCTAGCTTCATCATAACATTTTGCCGTTTGAATGAATCTTTGGACAAATGCAAAGTTATTCCAGCTGAACAAGTTGGTTGTTCTTAATGGGGTGGGCACAATGGGAATGCCAACAATAAAGACCAATTGACCTGTTGGTTTATTGCTGTTGGCTTATGCACTTGTGGAAACAGAGCACCAATCCACATTGTTATCACCCTCATAGCTAAATTTATGGCATGAGATGTGTGCTTCCAGAGGAAGTGTTTATTATACAATCAGTATGCCCTGTTAACTCATGTTCCACAAAGGGTGAGGCCCACAAAATATATTCATCAGCATCTGCCAAAGAGCGGGCCAGCAGTAAATCACACTCTTCAAAGTTGGTCTTAACTCTTTATTAGCAAAAACATGATCTCCACAAACTTGGTTGAGTGTCAGGCCGAATGAGCACAGCAGCTCATTCCCGGTGGTCCCACTCCATGAAAATCAGTTGCTGAGTGTGCTGGTCCCGGGGGGTTACCGTGCAGCATGGCCTGAGTCCAGTCCGAGGTCAGGGGTGTGGTATGGAGGCCATCTGTTAAGGCTGAAGCGGGGTCCAAGGCAAGGAGTTGGCTGGGGTCAGGAACTCTGGCAGAAGAGCAGGACAGGGTGCCGGCAGGAACAGGTCGCCAACAATGTTGCTCCCACAACCTGGGACTGGGCTGGCTGGCTTTTATCTGCCCCGAGGCATAGGGCATCCCTGGTCCACAGGTGACTCACCTCTCCTGGCCTGGAGGCCAGCACTCCTCCTGCGGGAACTTAGTTCCCTCCGCCTCTCTGCCCTGAGCCTCTGCAGCTCAGGAGAGGCTGGAGGGTTACTGGACCCAGAGGCAACCTCACCTGCAGGCAATGGGTCCTTGATCACCTCCAGAGCAGATTCAGCTGGTGTCTGCTCCTGAGAATCCGGCACAGGTGAGGGCCCTTCAGGTTCAAGCGCCTGCCCCGGCTCAGCCGGTCCTGGAGGCGGGGACTCCTGTACAGGCTGGGATTCCTCAGGTTCAGCCTCTGAATCCGATTCCCAGGCCATCACACTGAGACTGAAAGTCCCCACAGTCGTCTAAGTCCCCTCCTCTCCATGGTTTTTCTCCAAGTAATCAGAGGCTGTGCCTTCGTGTAGCCAACCTCTCCTCCATTGTTTTCATGCCTCTTCTGGTTCTGGGACAAGAGGGGAGGAGAGCTTGTTGCAGCTGGAGGGGGAGACACCTATGAAACTCTGCTAGCCTGACTCATCTCGGGTGTCAGGGAGCTGCCATCGGCTCAGGGGGGAGAGGGGAAAAGCCGGATGGATTACAGAGAGCCCCCAAAGATCGTGGGAAGCAGTTTCCTCAGCGGAGGAAGGTAGCCATGCCTCTAGTGGAGAGGAGATGCAGGACTCGGAGGAGGCGAGGCAGTGCCAGGACACCTTGCCTGAGCAAAGCGGGGAGGAGAGAGGTCCCCCGTTACCTGCGCCCTCCCTGCGCAGTAGGCTTCCATGCAGAGAGGGAGGTGCAGACTGGGCGTCAAGAAACTACTCTGCTGGGGAAGGTTTAAGGACCGCCCACTCTCAGATTCTGCCAGTGAATGAGCAAGACACGGAACAGAGGCGCTCTGCATTCCAAAGGTTTTTATCACCGATAAGAAAGCTTTAAAACAGACTATTGAAGCATATTGCCTGTTTGCTCTCGAGTAACCAACTTATACCTCTAACATCTGCCTCTTGACCTCTCTCCTCTCCTGCTTCAGCTTCTGCCTCTGATTCTGCACTTCCTCCTGCCACAGACTCTCCCAGCTCACTAAGCCCTGTTATCTCTTCAGCTTCCAACACCTCCTCCTCCCAGTCTTCTCTCTCTGACAACTCACCCTCATCCCACCACCATTCCCTAGCCTCTGAGCCTTCTTCCCTTGGTGGTTCCTCAGCTGGTACTTCTTACCATTCCTCTGCATCCAACCAGTTCCTGACATCATCTTTACACATCTATCCTGTCTCTCCTTCCAAAGGAGCTCAGGACAGCAATGCAGAAGCCTCATGTTTCACTGACCTGCGTGATGCATGCAGATGCCTTGCACTTTTGCAGTTTTGGACTTTGGGGGAAAGCGTGGATTTAGAAGCATAATGTGATGGCCTGGGAATCTGATTCAGAGGCTGAACTGGAGGAATCCCACCCTGCACAGGGGTCCCCGCCTCCAGGGCCGGCTGAGCTGGGGCAGGGCCTTGAATCTGAAGGGCCCTCACCTGTGCCGGATCCTCAGGAGCAGACTCCAGATGAATCCACTCTGGCTCTGGAGATGATTGAGGACCCATTGCCTGCAGGTGCGCCTCTCCCAGCCTGGTCAGGGGAAGGTTAGCCTCCCCCTGGGTCCAGTAACCCTCCAGCCTCTCCTGAGCTGCAGAGGCTCAGGGCAGAGAGGCGGAGGGAACTGGGTTCTCTCAGGAGGAGTGCTCGCCTTAAGGCCAGGAGAGGCGGGTCACCTGTGGGCCAGGACCGCTCCTGGCCTCAGAGAAGATAAAGCAACATCATTGGTAACCTGTTCCTGCCAGCACCCAAACCTGTTCTTCCAGAGTTCCCGACCTTGCCCGGCTACTCTCTTTGGACCCCACTTCGCCCTTGGTGGACAGTCTCCAGACCCCCGACCCAGGACCGGACTCTGACCACGCCTCATGGTAACCTCCCCCCGGGACCAGCACACATAATTTCTCTGCAGGTCTGGAAGTAAAATTGGAATTGGAGGAGCTGAAGGTGGACAGCATGCTATAGGTGCCCTTTCTTCCACTTGTCACCTGTCTGCATGTCCAGTCGCAGAGCCATTTCCTCCTGAAGAGCACAATATAATGATTTTTTGTAAAGAACAAGAAAGGGGAGGAGGTTGGGGCTGCTTGGTGGTCTGAATTGACCTATGGTGGAATAATGTGACTTATTTTCCTTTAATGGAGCATGCACACTGATTCAGAACTGCTAAGTGCACACATCAGTGCTCAAATGGTGGTGAGAAGTCCCTGCTTCAAAATGTCTGGAAATCTTGAGGGCTTGGAAGAAGGTAGAGCCTACTGGGCTATGTCCTGTGTGGATGCAAAACTTAGGAAGCTGTGCACACCCTGAAGTGCTAAACCCCTTGCAGCGGGGACCGCCAGTGCCAATTCTGCTTTTACCTTACAGCTAAAGACCAATTATTTGGTAGTGCTAGGAACACTCTAGCAGGAAGCAGCCATGTTCCAACATGCGGAACACTTCAGTTTGCCATATGGTAACAAGAACAATTAATCTGATGAAAATATAGATGGAGAAACACTGCCAAATTTATACTTCCCAGCTCATTCCTTCATACTACGTTTTGCATGGGCTCTTGCTACAAGGATAAATCTCAACAGAATACCTTGTTCCTATTTTATGCTGAGGATCTTATCACCTACCGAAATAGCCTTCAAAGCGTTTGCTGATTTGAACGTCTTCAGTGCACTTTTGTCAGGTAATCCCACACACAATCTTAGTGTTCATTAAGCAGCCATTGATTATCCTTTCAAACAGTGCCTGTTCAACGACAGCGCAATTTGGAACGTTAGAACGCCGTTTGTTACTATTTGAAAGCATTACTTCTTCTGTCGGTGAACTGTGTCTGTGTGCCAACAAATGGGTCGCCACATGCAACAATTACATCTTCCCATTTTGCAAGATTGCACGTGGCTCTTTCTCACCATAGCTGTGAGAAATAGCTGAAAAAACCATATATAGTGGCACCTCGGGTTACATACGCTTCAGGTTGCATACGTTTCAGGTTACACACTCTGCTAACCTAGAAATAGTGCTCCAGGTTAAGAACTTTGCATCAGGATAAGAACAGAAATCGGGCTCCAGCGGCACGTCAGCAGTGGGAGGCCCCATTAGCTGAAGTGGTGCTTCAGGTTAAGAACAGTTTCAGGTTAAGAACGGACCTCTGGAACGAATTAAGTACTTAAACCGAGGTACCACTGTACATAGGATACCTAAAGCACAGTATGATGTGTTTCTTGATCGCTCCGCTGCAGAGAACCTGGAAGTGCCAAACACATTGAGAGCGAAGCTTGGAGTTCTTTTACTATCTGAGGTACAGCTGGGGAAGCAATTTGATTCAGTTTGCATTTTAATGCAGACCAACCAAATTTGCGCATCTCTGAATTTTGCAATGCAGAACTCCAATCCAAAAACCATGCATAAAAAACTGTGGCTATTTGGGGAAAGTGTCCACAGAAATGCATATGTTTGCTAAATATTATGCAAAACTGCATTGCATCAGGGAGGAGTGCTTAAGAATTGAAGGCGGGTGGATGGAGGAGGAGGAGGGGAGTTGGAGTAGATCAGATCCTGACGGCCACAGGGGAAGTCACTGGCGGAGCGTGAAAGGCAACAAAAAGGAAACTTTTTGAGTTTCTGGTCCATGGTCTCTCCCAGCTTCAGAGCCACCGCTACATCTCCTTATCAAGGGCACAAGGGAGCCTAGGTATGCCTGTGGTTGGATCTAACCTTTTCTCTCCATGTTGGCAGTGCCAGGCAGTGCCAGAACATAACATGTTCTCACGCAGTAGCCCTGTCTCTCGTCGTCTCTGCCCTTGACCACATTTTCAATGCAGTAAGAGAAGCTCTGAGAAGGAAGCTTGCTGAAGGTGTATAGGCTGTCCCCATGAGCTGCAGCCCTGGGTTCAGCAGACTCCTCCCCCCCACCCTGCGCCTGCCTCCAAACTTTCCCCCCAAGTATGGGCAGGGTGTGGGCCAAAGCTGGCTGGGCATGTGACAGTGAAACAGGACTACCGGGTGCAATTCTGCCCCCACCCCCAGTCCCTCCACAAAGTTCAACTTGCGTGGAGAGAAACAGCTGAACAGGGTCTTCAAAAGGAAAGCAAAAAGCCATTGAGACCAGTGTTGGTAAGGCTCAACTCCTTTTGAACAGCCCATGAAGAAAGCAGGTAGGAGGACCAATGGCAAGAGATTGCAGGAATAATCATAATAATAATTAATAATAATTTTTTATTTGTACCTCGCCCATCTGGCTGGGTTTCCCCAGCCACTCTGGGCGGCTTCCACAGAGACCAAAAATACACTAAAATGTCACACATTAAAAACTTCCCTTAAGATGTCTTCTGAATGTCAGGTACTTGTTTATCACTTTGACATCTGATGGGAGGGCGTTCCACAGGGAGGGTGCCACTACCGAGAAGGCCCTCTGCCTGGTTCCCTGTAGCTTTGCGTCTCGCAATGAGGGAACCGCCATAAGGCCCTCAGCGCTGGACCTCAGTGTCCAGGCAGAACGATGGGGGTGGAGACGCTCCTTTAGGTATACTGGGCCGAGGCTGTTTAGGGCTTTAAAGGTCAGCACCAACACTTTGAATTGTGCTCGGAAACATACTGGGAGCCAATGTAGGTCTTTCAAGACCAGTGTTATGTGGTCTCGGTGGCCTCCCCCAGTCACCAGTCTAGCTGCCGCGTTCTGGTTTAGTTGCAGTTTCCAGGTCACCTTCAAAGGTAGCCCCATGTAGATCGCATTGCAGTAGTCCAAGCGGGAGATAACAGGAAGATGTTCTGTGCACCTGGCAAAGGTGGAAGGGACATAGCAGAAGAAGGAGATTAAGGATTACGAGTCGTGGTTAGAAGCCAAGCCCTACTTGCCAGTTTTTAAAACAAATCTGTAGGATGCAATAAACATGGACATTGATGATGCCGTGGTACCAATGACATCATTCCAGTGTTAAGTTTGAGCATCCAGCCCTTTGGGTATTTGTACCATTAGCATTGCACTGCCAAATATCCTGGGAAGAGGCTGATGAGGGCCTTGTGTTCTCTGCCGGCAATTTCCAACGGCGAGAAATTGCACGGTCCTTATAAGGCCTCGGCATGCGTTGGGGAACAAGCTCGGTGTTAAAGATGCTAAGCACAGCTGCATGTAAATGAAACACAATAAAACACAGCGAATATGGACGTGGTGAATAATTCAGACAACAAGCTAGCTATAGAAATCAGTCTCATTATAAATTGCATCGGAGGGGAAATGGAAACACCGTTGTGCTTAAAGGATATGAAGGCGGTAAAGTTAAACACTCGAGTGTTAGAAACGGCAACAATTGAAGCCGCTTTTTCAACTTTCCTCCTGCCCTCTTTGGCACTTAGAAGGCACTTTAATTATTTTACCACGTTCCCTTTCTCCAAAGAACCTTCTCTCATTTAGAGCTCGAGATGAAGAGAGCTGAATGAATGGTTGGCTCCTCGATATTCTTTCTTCCTCTCGTCATTGTATACCTGGCCTCAGGCCTTATTTATCACACACCATGCAATGCCTGCGCTGAATACAAAATTATCCTTTGCCTCCTTTTTAAAACAAAATTTGTTTCCATGTGCCAAGCCCTGTAGTGCCTGGGCACTTCACAGCATCTCCTTAGATCATGGCATCTGGAGAAGAAAGGAGACCCTCATCATACCAGAATGCTTTTGCTATGAGTCGAGTCCCATCGGTTTGCCATCAGCAGACACTGCAGGGAGAGTTTTGGTCATGTTCCTGGTGTCTGTGGGAACCAGGTCATGTTCCTTTGGTCATGTTCCTGGCGTCTCTCGGTGGGAATCTCTGAACCAGGAGCCTCTGAGGATTCATGAAACCACTGCCAGTACATTGTAGGAACTGGCAAGTTCCCCTGAATGTGGTTGTTGGGATTTTGACAAGACAAGCCTCTTCAATGTATATTGTGGTACAGTGGTACTTCTACTTATGGACGCAATCCATTCCAGGGTGCCGTTTGAATCCTGAAAAGTTGAGTGCCACTTCTGCACATGCGCGTGACGCAATAGAGTGCTCCTGCGCATGCGTGAAGCGCGCAGAACGATTCTGCGTGTGCCCGCGTGGAGAAACCCAAAGTATACACTTCCAGGTTTGCCATGTTCGCAACCCGAAAATCTGCAACATGAACCTAACGCAACTAGAGGTATGACTGTATTTAGGTCCTTCAGGCAGGCAGAGCATCCATATTAACTGTTTGGATTTGTTCTTATATGCAGGGCCGGCACTACTATTGGACAGAGTGAGGTAGCCGCCTCAGGTGGCAGCTCTTGGAGAGCAGTGGCAAGATGTTGGAAGACAGGGCAGTTTGTGCTACAAGCCCTTCCCTCACCCCCTAAATTAGTCTGCTGCCCCTCAAGTACACACCCTCCAAGTGTCCTGATTTTTCAGGGACAGTCCTGAAATTATTGAAGCCATCCTGGCTTCTGATTTGATCCCAGAATGTCCCTGTTTTCCCCACCAGTGCTGGGTTCGGGGAGGAGGATCAGCTGGTGCTTGTCCTGGGCGATGGCGGTGGCAGCTGCAAGGGAACATCGCATTGCTTGCCCATGGCTGCTGCTAGACTCCTCCCTTGGGCAGCTCGTGGCGAATGGTGGAGAGCGGGCAAGGAGGAGGAAGAGGAGAAGCTGTGGCTGTTGAGGCCCAGCCCCGCATGATGCGCCAGCTCTGAGGGGCAGGCAGAGGGCAGGAAGAGATAGTGAGTGGAGTGGAGCACAAGGAGTACTGTATTGGTTTTTAAACTGCTTTGTGCATCCACGTCTAATTTTGCCCCTTTCTAAAATTTATTTATTGGTGTGCGTGTTTCTTTTTGTAACTCTACAACAAAATAAATTGGAATTGGAATTAAGGGGTTTTCTCAAGACGGTGGAGGGCGATTGTGCTATGTCCCGTTGGTGAGGTGGGACTCGCCCTTCTCCTGATAGGAAATGCTCTATGGAGGGGAGGGAGACGAAAAAAATGGAGCGGGTTGAGGAGGGTCAGTTGGAAGGGAGTGAGAAATGTCCCTATTTTCATCTGAGGAATGTTGCAGGGTATGCAAGAAGAGCGGAAGATGCCAGTGCTGGAAGAAGAGGCAACTGCCACACTGGCTGGCATTTGTGCACAGAGCGGGAAGCGCCATCTTGTCTGCCTCAGGCAGCAAAATATCTTGAGCCGGTCCTGTTTATATGCATCTGTCCTTGGCAAATGTAATGCCAGTGGGCAGACTGGCAGTAGAAACCAGGCCAGGCTGGATCTTACAAATCAGTCCAAAGAGACACTGGTATAGTCAAATCGAGTCCATAGCTACTGCTGAAAAACTGTATTAGAGGGCCAATTTAGAAAAGACTCATCTTCAACTACATGGCAAAAAACATATTATATATTTATGATGACAGCAGTGTTCCAATGCCTCCTGTGAAATATGCCACAATTTGGAATTTTTCATAGCTTCTCAGCTTTGTGAAAATATCACAAGGCCTCCAGGACAATATCTGGATACACTATCTATAAACAAGACAAATCTTTTAAAAAATTGTTGCTGACCCTCAAGACCAATAATGGTAATTGTTTTTTTCTAGCGGTTGTGAATGAAACGACCCAAATTTTTTTTTGTGTGTGTGTGTGTGTTAATTTTCATTCAACTGTATTATTATTTTCTTTATTTCTTAACTCTTGTATGTCACTGAAGTACATATTGTGGATTAAATAAATAATTTTAAAAGCATTTAGAAGAGAGAGAGAAAGACACACTGTTAGAGCCTTTCCAAGTGTAACTGATGCACAGTCCATTTTTGCCATTTGGGGTCTATACCCTGGGTGTTGTCTTTGTCCATGGAGTTTTCTTGGCAGGGATACTGGAGTGGCTTGCCGGTTCCTGCTCCAGGTGGATCACGTTTGGTCAAAACCCTCCACTATGACCTGTCCATCTTGGGTGGCCCTGCACGGCATAGCTCATAGCTTCTCTGAGTTATTCAAGCCCCTTCGCCAGATCCTGAAGCTGAGGCTCCAAGACTTTGACCACCTCAGGAGAAGAGAAGACTCCCTGGAAAAGACCCTGATGTTGGGAAAGATGGAGGGCACAAGGAGAAGGGGACAACAGAGGACGAGATGGTGGGACAGCGTTGTCAAAGCTACCAGCATGAGTTTGACCAAACTGCGGGAGGCACTGGAAGACAGGAGGGCCTGGCATGCTCTGGTCCAGGGGGTCACGAAGAGTCGGACACGACTAAACGACTAAACAACAACAACAACAACCCCGGGTGTATTGTTTCTTAATGTCCCTAGCTTGACCAGGTCGTTTTCCATAGGCTAGCCCAGGAATTCCTCTGCAGCTGGTATTCCTCCCTTCACATCCCAAATACTCAAAATCCCACCACTTATTAATTTCTAGGGTTTAGGGAGGAGACCCTCCTTTCTAAATCTAGAACAGTATTATGGGCTATACCAAAGCATCCTTTGGTACATTCAGTCCTTTAAAAAAAAAAATCTGACCGTGCTGCATCTTTTGAACAGAAGGAACTGGGAACTAGGAGTCAACATCAACGTCATTGAAACCTCCAGGGGTACCAGTACACAGATTATGAGACTCCTGATTCAGATGTTGGCCTGTCCTGAGCTTGACAGTGATGGAGCCCAGAAGGCCTATTCTTCCGTCATTTCTTTCTGTTGCTTCCCTCCCTCCCTCCGGCTCTGAGGAGGCTCTGATGTGGCCCAAATAACTAGAGGGGAGAGATCAGGTCAGAAGCCCTGCTGCGGAAGGAACCGGAGCAGCCTGCCTGAGTCATCCTCTCTGTAGCAGCGGAAATCTCTGCTCAGCATCCTGCTCGGATCCTGCCCCCAACTTCTGCAGAGTCCTGATGCTGGAAAAGAAATGTCACCTCCAAGGTTGATCTATCAAGCACGGGAATAAATTACATTACATGAAGAGTGGGGGAAAGTGATGAGTATTCATGAATATTCAGGAGGCAATTCAAACAAGCCCAATTAATAAGGAAATTAATTACCGAAGTGATTGGGGCTGCCAGTTCCTTTTATTTAAATGCACCAACAATTGCCTCTGCATGATCCATCTCACTCGTGGGGTGGGAGTGGGGGTTGCTGCAGGAGAAACGAAGCCCCTAATCCCATTTCTGTTTGAGTTGTCAGAGGTAGGGCAGTGGTGGGGCCTGGCAAGGTGAGGTCTCTTGCAGCAAATTTGGGGGTACCATTAAAGGGAAGCAAAAATATTTGTGCGTTTTTGTTTTGTTTTGTTTTTTTAACACCACAGTGGCCACCTTTTGAAATTACTGCTTCAGGCCTTAAGATGTTTTGGTCCATGTCTGGGTTGTGACCCGATCTGTGAACTATGTGAGGCTGTGCTTCCCTGCATCAGACTTGCTCCATCGAAGGTCTTATACAGGGAATGGAAGTGTGGGTGGGTGGGAGTGTAGAACCCTGTATCCTTCAGAGCACCTCTTTTTGTCAGCTCTCTGGAGCAGATGAGAGGGACCTTTGCCCCAGCAAACATAAACAATGACTAGGGATGATGAGAGTTCTGGCTCAGCAACATCTGCGGACCAGAGCTTCCCCACACCTGCCCTGGAGCCTTTAAAAGAAATATTACAAGAAATAAGATGTCAATTGGAACAAGAGAGAGAAACACAAAACGGACAAACAGTAGATATGCAAACCTGGGTGGTGGGGGCATGAACATCCTTTATCCCATGCCTTGGTAGGCTTGAGCCGGCTGACAGAAATTAAGGTGGAGGAGTGCTCAGTGTTCTGGTGTCCTTTTTATAGCTTTTTTTTTTAAAAAAAGAACTCCCCTGCTTTTGAAAACTGTGTGAATGTTTAGGATAGTAAAGATAAAGGGACCCCTGACTGTTAGGTCCAGTCGCGGACGACTCTGGGGTTGTGGCGCTCATCTCGCTTTATTGGCCAAGGGAGCTTCCAGGTCATGTGGCCAGCATGACTAAGCCGCTTCTGGTGAACCAGAGCAGCGCACGTAAACGTCGTTTACCTTCCCGCCGAAGCAGTACCTATTTATCTACTTGCGCTGGTGTGCTTTCAAACTGCTAGGTTGGCAGGAACAGGGACCGAGCAACAGGAGCTCACCCCCTCGCAGGGATTTGAACCGCCGACCTTCTGATCAGCAAGCCCTAGGCTCTGTGGTTTAGACGCCACCCGTGTCCCCTTTTTAGGATAGTAGGAAATGATATATTGAATAAGCATTATCCTTCCTTCACTCACACTAGTAAGTGATGTAGCAGAGCAGATTCCCCTCAATATAGCTGGAAGCTAGTTTGCAGATTCGTTTGAATCTCTTAGTTAAGATTATTTCCTGGTGTCCCCTTTAATCCCTCTTAAAAGAATAAAGACACAAAAAGTTTACTCACATTTCAGTTCACAATTTGGTCCCTGAAAGGCAGGCTTTACTCAGTAGTTACACAAAGAAACTGTGAGTTCATCTCATTTGGAGACTGAACTCATGCGCTGCTGGCTGAGAGCCAGCAGACAGCAGAATTACATTAATAGAACAAAATGGCAGCAGGAGAACAGCATGGCAGCAAAAGAACAGTGAGCAAGAGAGCAAGCGAAGCAAGACAACAGACTGAGAAAATGGCTGCATGGTGGCTCTTTTATGGAGTCAGCCATGCCCATCTCCCAGGTCACATGCAGGGAGAAGATGCTCCAGACCAGTGGAACAGGAAGTTACACTGACTGGATGTCCCCCTGCCTCTGTCCACTCTAGGGAAATAAGGAATGTTGCATTTGACTGTACCAATGGATTACATCCCACAAAAACAAGGGGAGTTGAAAAGGAATCAGGCACATGACTCAATATCGCCCTAGCCTGGCACATGTCAGGGGACCAGAACAGTTCAGGACTGTCTTCAGCATAGATAGTTCCATTTTGGTTACATAAGGATTGGTCTCTGATGAAGCATCTGTGACAAAGACTCCAGAGGTGATGTGCTTCTGAATGCTGGTTGCTGGGTGTGTGTGTCAGACACAGCAAGGGAGAGCTGCTTCCTTCTTGACCTGCTTTTGGACTTCCCAGAGCATCTGACAGTCTATTATTGGGAGCAGGATGCTGGACTATTTGGGCCCTTGGTCTAATCCACTTGGGCGTCATGGATGGGTTGGACGCAGAAGAATGGTGGGCGGAACCAGCTGGGGAACCCCCAAGGGAAGAAGGCTCGGAGCCTAGAGATTGGTGGTGGGACAATGGTGAGTGGTCACAAGGGAGAAGAGGGAGAAGACTGGGAGGAGGAGGTGTCAGAAACTGAAGAGGTAACAAGGCTTAGTGAGCTGGGGGGAGTCTGGGGCAGAGAGCAGTCCAGAATCAGAGGCAGAAGCTGAAGCAGGATAATGGGATGAGGGAGGCCAAGAGCCAGAGATGAGACAGGCTGGCAAAGAGTCACAGGTGTCTCCCCCTCCTGCTGCAACAACAACCGCCCCTTTCAGTGTGAGCCAGTGTGGTGTAGTGGTTAAGAGCAGTGAACTCGTAATCTGGGGAACCGGGTTTGCATCTCCGCTCCTCCACATGCAGCTGCTGGCTGACCTTGGGCCAGTCACACTTCTCTGAAGTCTCTCAGCTTCACTCACCTCACAGAGTGTTTGTTGTGCGGGAGGAAGGGAAAGGAGAATGTGAGCCGCTTTGAGACTCCTTCGGGTAGTGATAAAGCAGGATATCAAATCCAAACTCTTCTTCTTTTTCTTCCCTTTGTCCCAGAACCAGAAGAGGCATAAAAAAGGCAGAGGAGAGGTTGATAGCAGGCAGGTGCAGTCTCCAACTGCTTGGAAAAATCCTGGAGAGGAGAGGGCTGTGAGGAGGCGGGGACTCTCAGTCCCGGCAACTGATTTTCATGGGGGAATGAGACCACTGGGGATGAGATGTTCTGCTCATTAGGCCTGACACTCAGTCACATCTGTGAAGATTGTGTTTTTGCTAATAAAAAGTTAACTCCATATTTGAACTGTGTGATTACCAACCGGCATGCTCCTGTAGCCCTGGGATCTTTTTTTGTTGGGCTCAAACATGGCTCTACACAGCTGCTCTGATTGCAATGGCAGTTCCTCTACCTACCCTGTGTGACCATGTCTATGACAAAAGGATGTCTATTTGCCTGCTGATGATGATCATGTCTGGACTGGCAAGGGATTCACACTCTTGTCTGAGGAGGGGGCCAGAGGTCATGCAGTAGGTATTGGTTGCTGCTTGTGATGGCCTGGGACTCAGGCTCAGACCTGGAACCAGAGGAGACTCAGTCTGCACCGGATCCTCTGCCTCAGGCATCATCTGAACCAAGTCTGGGGCCTGATCCTGAAGAGTCCCAGTCGGCACAGGTTCCCCTGCAACAAACACCAGCTGGGCCGAGTCAGGGGCCTGAGCCTGCCCTGGCTCCAGATGTGGGGATGACCTTGTTGCCTCCAGCTGGGCCATCACTTACAGCTGCTCCACTACCGGTTTGGTCAGGGGAGGCTGAGGCGGCCCCTGGGTCTAGTAACCAACCGACGTCTCCCGAGCTGCAGAGACTAAGGTCTGAGGGAAGGAGAGACCTGAGTACTCGCAGGAGGAGAGCTCACTTTCGGGTGAGACAGGGAGGTGAGTCGCCGGGGGATCAGGATTGGCCGTTACCCCAACAAAGATAAAAGGCTGTCGGACCCCGCCCCAGGTTGCGGGAGCAACATTGCTGTATGCTAGATCCTGCCTGAGATCCTATACCTGTCCTTGCCTTGTGTCCTGCCTTGGCCCTGTCGGACTGTCTCCCAGTGGAACCTTCAGATTCTGGACCAGACCTGGACTGCGTTTCACGAGTTACCTCCCAGCACACTGCTCTCCAGGCGACTGGAGGCTTCTGCTACTGTGGGCATTCCCGGCCAGCTAGCTTACCTTGTGGACTGCGAGTGGAGTCTAGGTGTATCCTGGATCGTATGGCACTCTATTTTTTTTTTTAAAAATAATTTTTATTAATTTTCAATACATCACACTCATACACATTTTATCTGATTTTAAGAAAATTCAAATTTTGGTCTTCCTTCGGCTTCTCTGGTAATCATCCATTTTTACCAGTCAATACACATTTCTTT
Source organism: Podarcis gaigeae (assembly GCF_964106915.1). Lineage (NCBI taxonomy): Eukaryota > Metazoa > Chordata > Lepidosauria > Squamata > Lacertidae > Podarcis > Podarcis gaigeae. The sequence goes on from NC_139694.1 coordinate 3,841,879, forward strand.
CATTATATTGCCATTTATCTTCCCTCATTTTTTCTATTTCCTTTAAACAATACCTCTTAGAGTTTTACAGTGCTTCTTGAAACCCCACTAGCGTTGTTTGCACCTCACATATGTTTTTCAGATATTCTACAAATTTTCCCCAATCTTCGATGAACTTTTGGTTTTGAGTATATCTTATTTTCCCGGTCAGTTTATCAAGTTTTGAGTAGTCCGTTAGTTTCATTCTCCATTCTTGGATTGTCGGTATTTCCTCTTGTTTCCATTTTTGGGCCATTAAAATTCTTGCTGCTGTAACTGCGTACTGGAAGAGTTTACAGTCTTTTCTTCTTATTTCTTTTCCTGTAATCCCTAAAAGATCGCCATTGCACTCTCATCGCCATTGCACCTTGACCGGGACCTCCTTTGCGTGGGTAGCATGGGGTCATCCTTGGTGCACAACATTTCATGGAGGCACTTCCAAGGATGCTGTGGAAGTGGGAGCTGACGTTGCTACACTGGGGTTTGTTTCCTCAGTTATTGTTTTGCTTTCTCCTTTGATGCTGCGAGTGCGCAGGATTGTAAATGCATGGTGCCAGCGTTAGCTCTGGCATAGCGACTACTGGCGCAGCCAAACATAGGACCAGCCTGTCTCTTATAGATAAGGAAGGCTGTGTTGAAGGCAAGGAAGTGGGGGGAAAGCTGCAGTTTGATTCTTATTATCATACAGAAAAAATATGGATAGCTTGAAGTTTTTGTTCTCTAGAAGATACAGGGCTGTTAAGCAGGGTGAGGAGACTGCTTTGGGGAGACGTACTTTGGGGTGTCATTAAAAGGCAGTAAATGGTCAACCATTTACTTTATTGCATTTTTACCACCCTTGGAGGTGTCTCCTGCATCTTCTCACTCAAGAACAAGAATGTCAAGGACTGTCTGTGATTTCATGTTTGGAACATCAATCTTTTTCCTATTTTAGTGGGCAAAGAAAGCGAAATCAAAAACCAGTTCCCTCTTAGAAGAAGGCTTTTATCCACATGAAGATTTCCGTGAAGTATGGTCTTTCCTTCAGAAATGTAGAATTGTAGAGGTGGAAGGGAGCCAATGGTCATCTAGTCCACCCCCTCTGCAATGCAGGAATCTCGGCTAAAGCATCCGTGATAGATGGCCATCCAACCTCTGCTTAAAAACTTCCATGGAAGGAGAGTCCACAACCTCCCGAGGGAGTCTTTTCCACTGCTGAACAGTCAGAAAGTTCTTCCTGATGTTTAGTCAGAATCACCTTTCATGTTACTTGAAGCTAATGGTTTGAGTCCTTCGCTCCAGACCAGGAAAAACAAGCTTGCTCCATCTTCCATGTGACAGCCCTTAAGATATTTGAAGATGGCTATCATATCTCCTCTCAGTCTTCTCTTTTCCAGGCTAAACATATCCAGCTCCTTCAACCATTCCTCATATGGTTTGGTTTAGAGACCCTTGATCATATTGGTTGCCCTCCTCTGCACATGTTCCAGCTTGTCAACATCCTTCTTAAATTGTGATGCCCACAATTTGTGGTGTCGTATACTGTATACTTCTTATTTACAACTGATATCCTTCAGAACGTATATACACGCCATGGGAAATCATTCTAAAACAATAAGGCCGTTCATTTGCGAAATATTTGTCCAATGGGTAATTATAGTCATCCAGTGAAAATCATTTAAAAATAAGAATATGAGTTCATCCACAGTCTTCTCTGAAATCCAGCCTCCATAGTTCCTAGCACTAATTAGGTTTAATTGGTGCTAAGAAATATGCAGAAAATGTCTAGTGCTGCTTTACAATGGTTTGATGAGAGCAACCTTAATCTTAAAACTAACATGTACTCTTGTTGTATTATTCCTCCCAAAGCCTTGAATTAATTGTTTGTTTCTTTTTTCAGACTTTTTACTGGAGACAAAACTTAAGATTGCTAATTTAACATGCATTCATGCATGTCAAGGACGACATAGAAGTGACTGGAGGCAGGCAGTTTTTAAGGCCATGCCTCGGCTATCATCTTAAAACTGGTTTAAACTTTGTGAAATATTCTGTTGAGGGAACTAAGGATCTTTAGCACAGTGTACTCAGCACACTTGCCAAACTACGCTTTCCAGGTTTACTTAAAGGTTAGGCACAGCAGCTGAATTGGTATAAAACCAAAATTTATAGCATAAGACAGCTAAAATTGGTTGAAGAAAGGCGTCATTTCCTATGTTGTACCACTATATTCCCCCAACCTTGTGGTCTCCAAATGTTCAGGACTGCAACACCCATCTTCTCCGATCTGTAGGTTTTTCAAAATAATTTTAAAAGAGCTCCCAAACCACTATGGGGACAAAAGAAGGTGGATTTGTAATGGCACAGGCACAAGCCAATCGGCGCTGTGCATAGCCAACTGATTGGTTCTGCAGAAAAATACAGGCTTTTCTCCCGCTCCTCCCAAGACTTTTGTGGGAGGGGTTCAAGAGACTCCCATAAGGGGTCTGTGGGTCTGTTTTAGGGCCTCCACTTTAGCTTGGGGGGGGGAGGCAGGCTCTGTGCCACATACCCCAGTTACCAACTGGTCCTGTGCCATTGTGAGGCAACAGCTACGTGGTCGACTTCAACAGGCGCACTGGGGGGGATGTCAGCCAGAAGGTGCGCTGTCCAATAAACAGATCCTTGCCCTGAGCCATGCAAACCTCTGACATACAGTAGCGAATAAAGTTGTGGCTCTTGTTACACCCATACACTGACTTTTTGTGCTATTTCCTTGCATCCCCACAGTGAGAGATTTAACTGCATGTGGCACAAAAAGAGAAACCTGTGTTATAGGAAAAACTGCTCCCTTACCCTTATTTTTTTAATGTATTTTTATTAAAGATTTTCTTGATTTACAGAAGTATGTGTAATGTCTCTCTCTCGTATTTTTTCCATGGAACATTTTTACAAATCAGTTTCATTTGTTGAGATATTAGGAAGAAGAGGGGGAGGGGGGAGATGTTTCTATTTTACTTAATATATGTAGGATTTGGTGTCGGCGTCGCTTGTGCAGGTTCTCTGCTGTTCACTTGTGTTCCTTTGGTGGTGAGAGAGGTTGGGGTTGGCCTAGGGTGTGGTTGTTTGTTTGTGGTTGGCTGTGGTGATCTTTGTTTTCGTGTGTGAGTGGGGTGTGTGTGTGTGTGTTGGATCAGGTTAGCCATATTGATTCGTATGCTGTTGGTGGATTCTTATCGTTGTCTTGTTAGGCTGTGTATGTGATATAGGGGAGCCTTATTGGGGTGAAGGTGTCTTCTTCTATTTGTCCCCGTGTCAGTTTCAGTTTATTGGTTAGTTTTTCTAGTAAGGCTGTTTCCCATACTATTTGGTACCATTGGTCCATGCTTACTCCTGACAGGTCTCTCCAGTGTCTGGTTATGGTATTTCTGGCTGCTGAAAGTAGGTGGGTTATGAGTTCTTTGTGGTGTAAATGGGCATTATTGTCTTGGAAGATATTTAGTAGGGCAAATTCTTGGGTGATTTCTAATACTTGCTTAGTTATTTTACATATTTCTTGTATGGCTGTTGTCCAGAATACTTAGATTTTGGGGCACTCGCTCCCTTACCCTTATGGTGTATTCCAGAGCCCATATAGAGTCCTTAAGGAGAAAAATAACAGAGGCCAACCAGAGTATATTGAGAAGCAAAGCCTGATCTTTATTAAAGGAAAAGTAGATAAATAGGTACCACTCCGGCGGGAAGGTAAACGGCGTTTCCGTGCGCTGCTCTGGTTTGCCAGAAGCGGCTTAGTTATGCTGGCCAAATGACCCGGAAGCTGTACACCGGCTCCCTCGGCCAATGAAGCGAGATGAGCACCACAACCCCAGAATCGTTTGCGACTGGACCTAACGGCCAGGGGTCCCTTTACCTTTTAAACTGTTGCGACAGAGTACCCACTCACCACACACAGAAGGGAGGAGAACCCCGAACAATGGTGTGCAAGCCCCTATATAGACTTTTGAAATTGCCCACCCTGTAGCCCAAGACCACCACCTCAAAACATCATACATACATCACAGAAAGAGGCGGTCCCCAGCAGAAATTTGAGTGTTGCTTCTCTCCTATCTGCCAGGATACCTGATTGTATTTTCTGAGTAGCCTGGCCATTCCTTGGAGATGGTAAATACTGAGTTCCTGAATCTCTTACACATATTGATAATTCCACTCAGCTTAACAGATACTTGCCAGACCGTATTTGAAAAGGGAGGTGTAAGCCCCTACAGTCAAAAGACAATTGGAAAGCTTTTCCCATTTCCTTCCTCCTTGCAGAGAAATATTTGAGGTCAATTTGGGAGAGTCAAAATGGCTTCAGGATTGTTCTCCTGTACTATTTCAGACCCGTGGTTTATATACTTATGTGTTTGCCTTGTACATTTATGAACGCTTATTTTATCTTTGAGAATTAGAATTCTTATAACACCGGTGAGGAACATGGCAGCCATTGTGGACTTTCCTGATATGAAGTGGTTTGTAGCACTGCTAGTGTGAGAGAGAAAGTGGGTGTCAGAGGAGGAGCAGACACGAGTGAAGTCCGCCACCTGCAAAAGCTGAGAGTCTTAAGGTTCTAAGAAGGACAGCAAGAAAATTGGTGCCAGTAAGACAGCTTGCAAGTCCTAAACCAAGGGCAAACCAGCACCACAGATTGAGGCAGGTTTATTTTCTCCCCTGTGAGAACTGTGGTTCTAGAGCAGAGGAGCTAGGAAACTGGAACTGGCGCAAAAACTCTTCAGCAGCCTCCCCAAGCAACAACCCCTAGGTTTCTTTTGGGTGTAGCTGTGATGGTGGGATAAAGTGTGATAGGTCTTAGATATATGGCATAACCACATGTACATAGATCAGCACAAGAAGACCGACCTGAAGCCTTTTTGATTCCTAAACTGAGCAAATGTTTTCTCTGCAAGGTCAAAGTGGAAAAGCCTCCCCATTGTCTTTTCCTTCACAAATCCTGTCTTAAGGGTATGTCTGTGTTTGAATAGGGTGTGAGCCGGTGACCTGGCCCAGGAACTAAGTATTTATCACTACAAAAGTCTGGCCAGGCTCCCCAGAAAATCCAATCAAGTAACCTGCCGGACAGGAGATAAACAAGGACAGGAGAAAAACAACATTCAAATTTCTGTTTTAGACCGCCTTTTCTGTGATGTAGGTGTGATGTATCTGAGGGGTGGTCTTAGGTTACACCCCTTCTGTGATGTATGTATGATGTTTCTTTGGGTGGTCTTGGACTCCAGGGTGGCAATTTCAAAAGTCTTTATAAGGCCTTGCGCACCATTTTTCTGGGTTCCTCCTCCTCTCCTGCGGGTGAGGGGAGCACCCTGTTGCAACAGATCAATAAAGATCAAGCTTACTAGCTGCTTTGCTTCTCAATATTCTCTGGTTGGCCTCTTGTTATTTTCTCCTACCAATAGGGAACCTAAGTAAGGACTCTAGATGGGCTCTTGGATACCCCATAAAGGGAAAAGGGCAATTTTTGTTTACAACAAAAGCCAACACAAATTTGTAGTGTAGATATGCCCCCAAGTGGACTTTTTCAGAAAAGTGATGTGATGACGAGGCAGCATCTTCGCTTACAGATCTTTCTGGCGAGGGGGTTGGGGAGAAGGCAGCACACAGTTTGGTAGCGTATAGTGCATTCTTTCACGAGACAGACAGCCACGGGGATTAAATATTAACATTCGCTGGCCCTATGATGCAGGAAATGAGCAATAGAAGGTAGAGCTTGCCCTATGTAGATGCTACTGTTAATGTTTAGCTCGGGCTTCAGGCAGAACAATGCAAAACGCAGCATGCTCTCAAAATGGAGAGGTGCCAGCCACTGCTACACCGGTAGGACATCCGCCTTATCCAGTGCATCATTAGCCCTAGAGGGGAGGACAAGACCACACAACCAAAAAATAATTATGAGTTTGGGAAGCAGGTTGTACGCTGAAGACCCTCCTAACCCCCGGATCTCGCAAGTGTTAAAATATAAGCCAGGTTCGCTTCTTGGTAAGGCGATCACCCAGGTGATGAGCCATTAAGGGGAACAAAGGAAAGGGGCTCTGGGCGAGATGGCAAATGGGTGGGGGGTCCTCCCCCAACTTGTAGGCAGTTAAGAGCGAGAGTTGAATTAGTTTGGAGTGACGTTAGCTAGAAGAAAAGCAGCAAGCCGGGAAGAGAGAGAGAGAGAGAGAGAGAGAGAGAGAGAGAGATTCATGACTGAGTTCTGTTTGAATGCAAGGCTGCGGCTATGGTCACCGTCACATGCCTCCAGGGAGCGTCATTCTATACAGATATCACTGCCCCAGGCAGCCCAGAGCATACCTGGCAATGACAGAAACAGCTCACCCCCATGCTTGCATCAAGCACGCAATTTGTGGGGTGTCAGCATGACATGTCAGAATGCCCCAAGGCAGGCTAACATCATGCCTCCGTTCTGTGGGGCATGTATGCATGGCGTGCTGATGTCATATGTCCACAGCCCCCTCAATCGCGAGAGCATGAATGGAGTGAGGCTTCCACTGAATAATTGCCCCTCAGCCAGGATCCCTCAGATCTAGTAAAAAGAGAAAGGTACCCCTGACCGTTAGGTCCAGTCGGGGACGACTCTGGGGTTGCGGCGCTCATTTTGCTCTATAGGCCGAGGGAGCTGGCGTTTGTCCGCAGGCAGCTTCCAGGTCATGTGGACAGCTTGACTAAGCCGCTTCTGGCGAAGCCAGAGCAGTGCATGGAAATGCCGTTTACCTTCCCGCCGGAGCGGTACCTATTTATCTACTTGCACTTGGACGTGCTTTCGAACTGCTAGGTGGGCAGGAGCAGGGACTGAACAACGGGAGCTCACCCCCGTCGCTGGGATTCAAACCACTGACCTTCTGATTGGCAAGCCCTAGGCCCAGTGGTTTAGATGACAGCACTACCCATGTCCTAAATAAAACTCTCTTTTTTTGCCTCAAAACTTTTTTACAAAAGAGTTAGAAACCTCTGCAATATCTTTTGTGACAGGTTCAAGATGATGTGCTTCAGTTATGTAATATGTAGCTTAGCTACAAAGGGATTGATAAATATCCACACTTTCCCCCCTTCTTGGTTAAACACTGCAGGCAGTCAATGTCATTACTTATTTGTCTGCAAATCTGAAAACAAAATACAAAACATTAATCATCTGGCTGCTTTTGAGCAGAGGTTTTGCAGTAATAGTCTGGTAATAAATTAAACTGCAGATTTATATATATATATATATATAGCTAGACGTATTAATAGTCAATATATAAAGGGGCTACATGCTAACTTTCTGTAGTTAAAATATATCAGCTCTTTGCTTTTAATCTAAAATTTATGCATTTTCTTCCTCTTCCTTTATCATCTCTTTTGCATTTATTATGGTGAAAGGCAACAGCTTTAAAATATTGATTATGACAGCTAAGGAAATAAGCCCATGGGAAGGTTCCTTCTAATATCCATCATTTTCTGGCTTATGCTTCAAAAGAAAGCTATTTCCTTTGCAGTTCCCCATTTGTTGATGTGATCAAAATCCATTCATCTTCATCATCTTCATCTTTTTCTTCTTCGCTTGTGACCTGGGGTTTGCCTCACTTGTCACAAGATAAACTTGCATTTTATTAAAAAGCATTTGCTTCTACCACTTCTCCCTTTTGATGTTGGTGAATTCATACATAGAGACTGATTATAAAACAAAAGCAAGCAAAAAGCTGCTCTGTTCTGTTTATAACATTGTTTTATATAATTGTTATTCTGTAATTTATTAGCTATAGATATATAATTTATATAATTGTTTTATATAAATCAGGTCATCATTTTCATTTCACTTTTAATTTGTATACTGCCTTTCTATACTGCAATAAGCAAGGCGGTTCAAAAGCTGAAGAAACAAAAAAATAGCAAAGATCACACATGTAAGAACCTGATCCAATACAAAAAAGTCACAATAACTTTATAATAGACAACGTATCAAATCAAGCAATATTCAATAATCCATTAGAATATAATAGTAAACAGTAAAATCAAAGATCAGCAAATAGTAATTAAACATTTATTCATGTGACCCTTTTCTTTTGCACATTAAAATTTGTTCCCGCCAGCCTGCCGTGATCCCTGTATCTCCTTCAAAAGGTAAGTGACAAGTGCAAGCAATTGTTGGGAAGAAATTGTCATGAGCCGTTACGCTGTCCAGACCTCCTCAAAGAACATCTCACTGTTCATTGGATAGGCTGTGTTTGCAAAAGACACTTGCTCTCTTCCTGGTCAGGTGAAATCAGCTCAATGCCCCCTTGCAGCTTGTAGCCCACTAGGATTGGACGATACCTGTGTCCTGTTGCTGTTGACCAGCAGAGGGGAACTCTGGTCTTTGAGGTTCCATCTTTGTGTCATGGGTAACAGCCAGTTTTTAAGAACGGGAAAAAGACAAATGTGACCTATGGGCAGCACATTTGAATTCATCCTCTGTGGCAAGTCACGGTGGTGCCCGAAACAGAATTTAAAATGCTATCCCCATTTCTACTGTTTACATAATTCATGCATAGGCTTCACTGAAATGCACAAGTTATGTAGCCCAAATTCGTTTCACTGAGACTTGTGCAAGAAAATTTCCCAGGGATTTGTGTTCCATGTTAAATAGTGGGATGTGAATTCTCTTTCAGGTAGCAAAATGACTCGGGACTGCTAATAACATTTGCTGTGTCCCATCTTCTAGGCTGGTACAATTCGGTTCCCTGCAGACATCATTTGCACTTTTATTCATATTAAAATGTACAAGCTGTGTTTTGGCTTTAAGGGTCTCTAAAGCAATGCACGACGATCATAAAATACACAAATTTTAAAAGCAAGAAATGTGCTAAAACGTTCAGCAGCACAAAAAGGCTCATTCAGCGAGCAGAGCCAAAGAGTGAAACTGTGAGTAGGTGTGTAAATCGGAGCTTATGTCTATGGTTTATCTCTGAAGCTCATAGTATAAGTATATAGATTGATTTGACATAAATAGGACATGAGATTCTGCATCGTGAACCTTGCTTGATCTTGGTAGAAGTCAGATACCAGCCTCAACTCCAAACACATCCTGAAGGCATTCAGGCATATCCTGAGTTCCTCACACTTTGCATAAAGGTCAATGCATGTAAATAAAGTTGCCAAGTATGCTGTATTCAGACTCGCAAATGGAGAGGCAGACAACAGGCAAAAGGTAGCCAGTTCCGGTCACTAGGATGACTTTCACTCAAAACACTGAACTTGCAAGATGGGTGAAGCAGGCAAGAAATTCTGGGATAAATTCAAAAGCACAATAAAACCAGCCGTTCATTTCAAGACCCCCTCCCCTCTCTACTGGCATGCCTTGACCAGAAGGGTATAAAGCTGGGGTGCCCAAACTTTTATCAAAGAGGGCCAGATTTGATGAAGTGAACATGCGAGAGGGCCGACCAAAGTTGCTGAACTTTTTTAGGATTGAAGTTGCCTTTTGGGGGATTTTACTCCAGGAAATAAACTGCCACAGGGGCCGAATTAAACCAACCAGCGGGCTGGATTAGGTCCCCGAAACGGACTTTGGACAGGCCTGGAAAGAATCCTAAAATTTGTAATCAGTGGCTCTCCTAGTTCCAACGATTCAGAGCTCACAAGAAAACACATATGCTTAGAAACAGGTATACTCTCCTTCCCTCCACCTCCATTTCTTAAATTAGTGCTCACTTCTGTAGAATTTTGAGAACAAGTAGGGATTATTCCACTCTTTAGATCAAGGTGTGTATGTATGGTAGGATTTGCTGCCATCTTAAATTGTAATTTCACTGTCTGAAACAAGCTTTCTTAGTCAATGTGTCAATATACAGCTGTTTGCTTGCCTCTGAAAATTACTGGGTCACCAGTCTGGCATTTAAGAGGTCTTTAGGATTACCAGTCCAGAATAAACTACCGGATATCAAGTGTTTTATTTAGGCAAACACATATTCACAAATGGGCGCACGTTATAACTCCAGCAAAAGATCTCAAACCTCTCATTGGGTGTGTGAATACATGTCTGTGCTAGACATGCATGTTGGTTCAGATACCTGCTGTAACAAGACTAATCAGAGGGAGCAAATCTACCCACTATTGGAAGGCCTAGTGAAACAACACTTTCTTCACCATCTTCTTAAAGGTTTGCAGGAAAAGAGCTAGACAAGTCTCCCAAGTTTCAGAGTTGAGAACTTCAACTAAGAAGCTTATGTCTGGTATACTTAATGGGGGTGGACAAGCAAAATCATGTGGGAGTAGAATCTGTTGGGCGTAGTTTATTTTTTCATTTAGATATACTATAGTGGGTAATTTTCCATCACGTTGTAGATGAAAACCAGCAACTGTGTAAACAATACACCTCTCCAATAGTTCTTGCCTCCAACATTACCTCATTGCCAAAGTACGGTAGCATGTAACACCACTGTTAAACCAATGAGTGATATTGAATGTTAGTCATACTCAAATTAGACCCACTGAAACCAATGGGTCTACACTATGGCTAATACTGGCAATCGCTCAATAAAGACTCTGGGTGTGGGGAGTCACACATCCATTTTTAATATCCATTTAGTAGCAAGCCCAACAGAATTCAATGGCAAGCACATTAATTATGGCCTATTTTCATGGGACAACACAGCACTAGGAAACATGCATGCCTCCTGTACCTGCTTAAAAGGGACAAAATGTAAGAAATAATGGACTGGAACTCACTTCCTCAGATACATGGATACAATCTAGAAGGTTTACCTTACTCTGAAAAAGCAGAGAAACAACAATTAGAGGCATTTCAAATCTATTAAGCCCTATTTCAAATCATCACCTTGCAGTGATGTTGCAATGCTGTTCTGAAATGAACTGATGAGAAGTTGTTCTTACCATGTTGTGTATTTATACTTGTTCCCTATCCATACTGTAGAGGATGAAGGGTGGAGGAAAGAACTACAAATTGTCCTGCAGCCCAGGTAAGGAGATATATCCTGTTCTCTAGGAAGCAAAGCATATGGTGCAGCCTGGCCCTGGTTCCTAGGCAGCACATCTGCCAGGGGACTCTTCTGTATTTTTATAAAAAATTCAAAAATAGCTGTTGGAAGAGCTACAGCAGCATCTAAGGCATTTTGCATCTTTGTATTTTTAGTTCACTGTCCCCTTTCAAAAGAGAATGTTTGTTTAATACATATTTACTCTCATTTGTTGATTACCACCTTAGTTCCCCCCCCCCATAACAATTTATTAGTTTTCCAACAGGCAGAAAAATAAGACATTAAGCACTTTTAGTGTGAATTGCTTTGCTTCAGAAATATTCTGGTGATTCCAGAAGACCTATTTGAAGCAACTGCATTGAAATCAGACCATTTGGCATCTTGTGACAGACCCGTAGCCACAAATGGAGGGAAGGGTCAGAGACAAAGAATATGCAACTGGTGCTGGATCCATTGCAGAACAGTTGGACTCTAGATACAAGGGAAATGATTTACTTCACTGTATTAAGATATATTTATTCTTTGGTTTACACACCGCTTTTCATCCTAAGATCACATGGCAGTTTAAAATACAAGAGCTGAAAAACACACACCTTATTAGCAGGTATAGACTTTAGTCTTTCAAATTTCAGCAGCGCCCTGTGCAAGACCTGAATTCAGTGCCTCCCCCACAACTTTCATTTTGTTCTGCACGATGCTCTGCTCAACTCAGCACCCAGTACCCTAAATCTGCTTCTGTATATTAGTAACATATTTTAAAAGTAAACAAGACATAGGCACCCCAGTGTTTGCCTGCCATTCCAATGCATTTGTATTTATTAGGCAATAATAATACAGGTGGTGACCATTTTCCGCACATCTAAACAACAAGTGACTGCCAAAGCGCAAGTCCTTTTGGACCTGGAAGAGGGCGGAAGGGGCTTATACGTGCTCCACTGACACACACAGGGGCCAGGAACTGAACCCCCATGCAAAATGTTTGCCTCCCTGTAATAACAAACACCCTACAGGGCAGGAGTAGAGACTGCTTCTTCCTGGCCCGTGAGGAAGAAATGCCTTTCCTGCTTTTATTCTGAGTAACCCAGAGAGATAAAAGGTTAGTGTTTGCTTTAAACGTGCAGCCGTTTAGTTGTGTCCGCCTCTTCGTGACCCCATGGACCAGAGCACGCCAGGCACTCCTGTCTTCCACTGCCCCCCACAGTTTGGACAAACTCATGCTGGTAGCTTCGAGAACACTGTTCCACCATCTCGTCCTCTGTCGTCCCCTTCTCCTTGTGCCCTCCATCTTTCCCAACATCAGGGTCTTTTCCAGGGAGTCTTCTCTTCTCATGAGGTGGCCTCAGCTTCACGATCTGTCCTTCCAGTGAGCACTAAGGGCTGATTTCCTTCAGAATGGATAGGTTTGATCTTCTTGCAGTCCATGGGACTCTCAAGTCTCCTCCAGCACCAGAATTCAAAAGCATCAATTCTTTGGCGATCAGCCTTCTTTATGTTTCAGCTCTCACTTCCATACATCACTACTGGGAAAACCATAGCTTTAACGTGGGCAGCTATTACTATTTATTTACTTACTAAATCTGTATACAGTGGCCTCGGGTTAAGAACTTAATTTGTTCCGGAGGTCCGTTCTTAACCTGAAACTGTTCTTAACCTGAAGAACTTTAGCTAATTGCCGCTGCCACGCAATTTCTGTTCTCATCCTGAAGCAAAGTTATTAACCTGAGGTACTATTTCTGGGTTAGTGGAGTCTGTAACCTGAGGTACCACTGTACTCTCCTTTTCCTACTCATATTGAAATGCTGCCCCTCAATGAGGCCAAACTTAGATGCACAAAACGTTTGGGGGTATGCGTCCCCCAGTGTCCCCACAGAAAAAAAATACTGGATAATTCCCAAAATACAACACCATGTATTGCAGCAGCAAATACAGTGGTACCTCGGGTTACAGACGCTTCAGGTTACAGACTCCGCTAACCGAGAAATAGTACCTCGGGTTAAGAACTTTGCTTCAGGATGAAAACAGAAATTGTGCTCCGGCGGCGCGGCAGCAGCAGCAGGAGGCCCCATTAGCTAAAGTGGTGCTTCAGGTTAAGAACAGTTTCGGGTTATGAAAGGACCTCCGGAACGAATTAAGTTCTTAACCCGAGGTACCACTGTACTGACAAACCTAGACAGCATCTTAAAAAGTAAAGACATCACCTTGCCAACAAAGGTCCGTATAGTAAAAGCTCTGGTTTTCTCAGTAGTGATGTATGGAAGTGAGAGTTGGACCATAAAGAAGGCTGATCGCCGAAGAATTGATGCTTTTGAATTCTGGTGCTGGAGGAGACTCTTAAGAGGCCCATGGACTGCAAGAAGATCAAACCTCTCCATTTTGAAGGAAATCAGCCCTGAGTGCTCACTGGAAGGACAGATCCTGAAGCTGAGGCTCCAATACTTTGGCCACCTCATGAGAAGAGAAGACTCCCTGGAAAAGGCCCTGATGTTGGGAAAGACTGAGGGCACAAGGAGAAGGGGACGACAGAGGACGAGATGGTTGGACAGTGTTCTCGAAGCTACCAGCTTGAGTTTGACCCAACTGCGGGAGGCAGTGGAAGACAGGAGTGTCTGGCGTGCTCTGGTCCAGGGGGTCACGGAGAGTCGGGCACGACTAAACGACTAAACAACACCACCACCACCACTGTACTGCACCGCCCTTAATCCGTAGATCTCGGGGCGCTTCACCACATAAAAAACACAAGCCAAAACAACAACAACATTCATAACAGAAGCAAGAACGAAGCAAAGCAGCGGCCTCCAAAGAGCAGGGGAAGCCAGGCCTCAAGCCCGTGGCTGAGGGAAGCGGCACCCGCCAGACCCGCTCCCTACGGCTGCCGTCGTCGCTCCCGCCGCCCTCCGTTTTGGAGCTCCGGCTTTCGGCCGCCGTCCGCGTCACTTCCGGCGCGCGAGAGGTGGTAAACGGGAGGGGGCCCTCTGTCCAGCCGTGTTCTCTGCGGGCGCCCCGGAAGTTTTAGCGTCCAGGCCCCGCCCCTCGCCCCGGGAAGTGATTGGCGGCCCCCTTTTCCGGTGAGGAGGAGGAGGCAGCTGCTGTTGCCGCCACTTGGGCCAGAGCCGGGGCGCTGCCTCCGGGGGCCGGGCCGGGCGGGAGGAGCCGGGCGATGGGCAGCGGGCGGGAAAGCATGAGCGGCTTCCCTCGGCAAGGCGCCCTCTCGGGGCTGGGTCACCCGGAAACGGAAGACAAGGGCTGCCTGCTGTCCGCCTGGCTGTCCGCGGGAGCGTCGGTGGCGGCGGCGGCGGCGGCGGGAGGAGGAGGAGGAGGCGGCGGCGGCGGCATCGTCGGCGGAGGCTCCGGGGCTGCCCCACCTCAGCTCGCGGCCCGTGCGCCGCTGGACTCCGCGTCGGCCCGGCCGCTGTTCCCTGCCTCGGCCCGGGCAGGGCGGAGAGCGAGGGGCCGCGGGCGGGGTCAGTGCCAGGGACGGGGGCTGCTGGGGTGGGTGGGGGTTGGCTTGCCGGGGGGCGACCACGGCTCCCCTCCCCGCGCCGCCTTGGCGGTTCTCTGAGGCGGCGGGGCGGGTTGCTGAACGGCTGGGGGACCGGGAGAAGGGAGCCGCTTCTGGCATCGCGGTTTGGATGGCTTGAAAAGGGGGGCGGGGGTTCAGTCAGGTAAGAGGAGGGTGAGGTGGTCGGTGCCCCTGTGGAACCTCCATGGTCAGGCAGCATCCTTCTGAACGCCAGAAGCTGGGGACAGACAGCATAGTGGCTAGGCGTGTGTGTGTGCCCTCATGCCCAGCTAGTGGTGCTCTCTACAGTGGTACCTCGGGTTAAGTACTTAATTCGTTCCGGAGGTCCGTACTTAACCTGAAACTGTTCTTAACCTGAAGCCCCACTTTAGCTAAGGGGGCCTCCTGCTGCCGCTGTTCCACCGCTGCACAATTTCTGTTCTCATCCTGAAGCAAAGTTCTTAACCCAAGGTACTATTTTTGAGTTAGCGGAGTCTGTAACCTGAGGTACCACTGTATAGGCATTTGGCGCATAGCCTGATCTGATGGAGTTTTCCTTATGGGCTTAATGGGTTCCTCCTTTCGCTTTCCCCCCAGGGCCAAGGGCTGTATATGCTTCCCCACCAAATTATCCTCTTATTTCAGTGTACAGCTTTTAAGTGCATTGCACTTCTCCTGTGAGCCCAACTCCCGAATGCTGATAAAAAAACCTTCCCCACGCCAATTCTAAAATGTGACTTCTTGAACTGCTGTGGTTTTGTGCAGGGAGGGCATTTGGGTTACCTGGAAGCAGGTGGCAAAACAGAGTTCCAGAAAGGAGAGGTCTTGTAGTAGATGGATCTGGCCCACTAGATAAGTTGCTGCTTTGTTTTTATATTTTCTTGTATGTTCTGGGGTGGGGGTCCTAATGTTTTTATAGTTGACATTGGATAAACATAGTTTAGCATTGCAATATACGAGTTCTTGCTTCCCCACAATCTTGAATTGTAAGCAGGGTGTTTGTATCTGCAACTTTCTGTTTTTTTTTTTCTTTGCTGGAGTCTGCCCTTAAAAGCACCTCATCTTGCTTTCTAGGCCTTTCAGGGGCACAGGTCTGAGTTTGCAATCTATATTGATGTATCAGATGTTAGTAGCTAGACCCCTGAAATATGGCACTTTAGTACGCTTATTTCTGTATAAGGTACTATCTCTTCTCTGTAGCTTGTTTAATTGTCCATAGTACCTTATGGTCCAGCCTGAAGTCATTAGGGCATGTCATTTTAGGCGATGAAACTTAATTTTTGCAAATTTCTTTAGTGAGGAGTCTTAAAAATAAGTTTTTGGGTGCAAGGAATTTAAATCTATTATTTTTGTGATTGGTCAACATTTAAATTACTTTTTGAAAAATTTATCTTCTGAAAATGTCAAGTAATACAACTGCAAGTGCTTGACAATCATTTTTAATGATTTCTATACAATTTTGCACACATACTACTTTCAAAGCAAAACTAAAATATATTAATTTAACCAAAATATATTTTGAGTTCCCAAGTCCTTGCAGCTTTTTAGCACCCCTCAGTTTTTGAATTTGAATGTTGAAAAATTAAACACGCCCTCCTGAGGCATGCCCAATAAGTTTGGTTTGCTTTGAACAGTCAGTGATATCAAGAATAATGTTTCTTAATAGTTTTATTGCTCCATACTTAATCCTTAGTGGTAATCTTTGATGGAAACCCTTGGGAACTCTGTAATTATAAGCTGGAGGTGAATGAAATTTGAATATGTGACAGTATGTTAGTAATGTGGTCTTTCTGCAGATTGTTCTTAAATTATCTGTTTTGTCAGTAAATACAAACTTTGGTTGGAAAGTTTGTTGTGCTTTAAAGTTGCACTGGTAACCCTTGATGGGTGACCGGAGGTGAGAAAAAAGTTTATTTGGCTTATCTTTGACAACAGAAATAACTTTCCCATATAATCCCATTCTAAAGTTACCACCAAGGAAGTCTGCATAGGATTGCCACCATTGTTCATTAGAAAATATGTAGGCATTATCATATTAAGTAAACTTTCCATTGTGGAAGTTGTGCTGTGGTGTAAAACTCACATTTGCTCCATGTTTATTTTGGAAGATTCTGTAAAACTGTCTTTCCTTAGCTGTTGTTCCTACTTAAATTAAGGCTCAGCTAACATGACTTCTTGGCAACACTCTACTGGCATGCATTTCAGATGTATAATCATGAATGATTGTGGGTGGCTCTGGACATGGCTTTAAAAAAAAGCAACATTTTCCTGGCAGGTCTGTCATACAATGTAAAGGGTGTATGATGAGGTGGAACACCCAGGACATATCTAAGGATGCCAGCTGTGTTTTATAAAAATTCACCATTGCATGTTCTGTTTGGGATATTCTTTTAATACTCTAGCTCTTGCAGTGAGGCTTTTTCAAAGGCCTCCAGACCGAAGGAAAAATTAAGATTGGATGGCACTATCCTATTTTGGAGAGTTGTGTACTAGCAGCATGGGAGTGACTACAAACAGGGAGTCCGGACCCAGGACTTTGGCGTTCAGTTGACACACTGGGAGAGGGGAAAGGTTTTTTTTAATGTCCTGTTGATCTCAGAGGATTCAGAGCTAAGAGACGTATCCTTTGACTGAGCAAAGTCAGCAGAACATTTGGGCCATGTGGCCCCACCTCATTGCATCCCAATGGGCTGAAGCGAATGAGACCTCTTTCGAACTTCCAGTATTCAGCAATCATTAATAGACTTCAGAATGATGAAATGCAGGCTTCTTTATCTGCTGCCTGTGTCCTCTGTTGTTAGGGACTGTTCTGCAGTTCTGTCATCCAAAGTTCTGCACCAAGGAAGGTGTTCGTTTTGTTTAAGATTTTGGTAAGATTGCAACCATGTGCATTTGTTCAACATCTCCCTTTCTGTATTTTCTTTGACATCTAGGTAAAGTTTCAGGAGAAAAGCGAGAGAAACATGAAGGTCCCTCCCCCTCCCCCCCCCCAGTGCCTGCCATGTTGGTCTGAGTAGCACAAAATTCTCATCTTCCTATGAAGCCCATGGGTGGGAATCAACTAACAACTTCTATTAGCTTAAGAGAGCTTCACCCTCCTTCCTTATCCTCCAAAATTGTCTCAGATGGATGTTGGGAGAACCCCAAAAGCAGTGCACTGGAAGGAAGAGTGAAAATTTTGGATAATTTGGACTGTGGAACATCAGAGCATATTAGCAGCCCCCAATTTGCTTAGCCAGGTCATGAAGTGTCAGGAGTAGAGTTGGGGCTGTCTTGAAATAAGAAAAAACAAAAAAAATTCCTTCCAGTAGCACCTTAAAGACCAACTAAGTCAGTTCTTGGTATGAGCTTTCGTGTGCATGCACACTTCTTCAGATACCCAAAACAAAAAAAAATCCTTCCAGTAGCACCTTAAAGACCAACTAAGTCAGTTCTTGGTATGAGCTTTCGTGTGCATGCACACTTCTTCAGATACTAGCACCTTAAAGACCAACTAAGTCAGTTCTTGGTATGAGCTTTCGTGTGCATGCACACTTCTTCAGATACCAGCACTTTAAAGACCAACTAAGTCAGTTCTTGGTATGAGCTTTCGTGTGCATGCACACTTCTTCAGATACGGTATCTGAAGAAGTGTGCATGCACACGAAAGCTCATACCAAGAACTGACTTAGTTGGTCTTTAAAGTGCTACTGGAAGGAATTTTTTTTGTTTTGACTATGGCAGACCAACACGGCTACCTATCTGTAACTTGAAATAAGAAAGTCACTGTGTCTCAGTAGTAACATAGAAAAGGTTCCCTGGTTTAACATCAACCCTTCTCTTTTTTTATCTCCCCCAGCTAGAATGGAAGAATCTCACTTCAACTCCTCCCCATATTTTTGGCCAGCAGTGCCCACAGTCTCAGGACAGGTAAGGAGTAACCAAGTAGCAACACGCTTCATGCAGTGTTTACCCCGTAGCTATTCTAAACTCTTCCCCTTTCCTCCTTCCCGCTGTAGATTGACAACAGTATGTTCATTAACAAGATGAAGGAGCAGCTCTTGCCCTCAGAGAAGGGCTGCGGTCTGGCTCCTGCCCACTATCCCACCCTACTGACTGTACCCACCTCCGTGGCCCTTCCCACCAACATTTCTATGGATTCTGACACCAAGCCAGAACAGCTAACTCCACACAGTCAGGCTTCTGTGTCGCAGAACATCACTGTGGTGCCTGTGCAGTCTGCTGGGCTCATGACAACAGGTGAGAGGACTGGGAGGGTGCAGTAGCAGTGGAGGGGTGTAGCTCAAAGAAACAGTGTTTGGGCCATTCTTGGTCAAAGAGCAAGGCTAATCCTTGTCTCGGGTGGTAAAAAAAGAAGAGCATGCTGTCCGAAGGCACAGTATGGCCTGAATGCTTCTGTCCCATCAAATACCTAACTATCTACTTGTTGCCTAGATGAATGTCTCGGTTTCAGTCCTGTACAGTCGTACCTCTGAAGTCGAATGGAATGTATTACAGAAGTCCTTTCAACTTCCTAAACTTTCAGAAACCAAGGCGCGGCTTCTGATTGGCTGCAAGAAGCTCCTGCAGCCAATTGGAAGCCGCAGAAGCCAAACTGGATGTTCAGGTTCCAAAGAACGTTCTCAAACCGGAACACTCACTTCCGGGTTTGTGGCGTTTGGGAGCCAAAACATTCGACTCACAAGGCATTCGGGATCCAAGGTACGACTGTATTGTTTGTGTCTTTATTACAGAAATACAAATTATCATACACAAAGAGGTCTACCAAAGCTGTATTCACCAGCTCCCATGCCTCTCGCCTACTTGACTGGGGATGGAGGGGGGAGTTTGCATCTCAGTTCTGAAGGTCAGCCCAGCTGTTCTCAGGCAGCAATGTCAAGTTCTCCTTCTACAGTTTTACTGCCCAGAAGCAGGAAAAGCCTGGAAAAGGAGGTCCTTGTTAGGCCATGGGTTGCCCAAGCTCTTTGGGTTCTTTTGGAATGCAGCTGTCAACAATCTACAGCCTTCCTCAGCTTTGGAGCTGGGCAGGGTTGGGAGGTCACCAGCAAATGATCTCCACCTACCATTGCAGCTTCACAATTGAGAGTAGGGCTGGGCAATCATCTAGTTTTCAATATCGTGATGTATCACCAGCTAAACATTGCAATATACTGATATATAAGTGTCTGAAATAAGAATGGAGCAATGTAGAGGCATTGGTTGGCTGCACTGTTTCCCCCACACTGATTTTTGCATCACACACACACACACACACACACACCATGATTCACAATATATTGCTAGGTCCAAAATAATGAAACCAGTATCATGATAGGGACTTGAAACCGGTTTTGGACGAGGCTTGGGGTAATATATCAATAGATCACTCAGCCCTAATCAAGATAAATGCTGGCCATTTGTCATACTTGCCAAAAAAAGAGCCCCACAGTCATTGTGGTGGTGAGATTTGTTGAAACCCAACGTTCAGTGCTCTTCCTCTCCCCACTCCCCTTTATCCTCGCAGCAACCCAAGTCCTAGTCTGACTCTTAATTACTGCAGCATATGGAATGCCTTATGTGGCAAAACCGTTAAATGTTCAAGTCTTCCTTTCCTTGGACATCTTGAAAGATGGAGTTGGAATCTGACCCTTCCCTTTTCCCCCATTGCAGGTCCTGGCCTGGTGATCACTTCTCCCTCTGGGTCTTTGGTGACCACAGCCTCTTCCGTGCAAACCTTTCCCATCTCTGCACCAATGATAGTCTCAGCGCTTCCCCCTGGCTCCCAGGCAACTCTCCAAGTCGTACCTGACCTTTCCAAGAAGGGAGCCACAGCTCTTTCAGAGGGTGGGCCAGCCGGTGGTGCTGGAGGTATAACCCCCAAAGCTCCTCGTGGTCGAAAAAAGAAGCGGCTACAGGAATCTGGCCTGCCAGAGATGAGTGACCCTTTTGTGTTATCAAATGAGGATGATGAAGACCAGCACAAAGATGGCAAGACATACAGGTGTGGTTATGGGACTCAAAGTTGCATATGGGCAGCTAGTTTGCTCTTTGAATTTTAGACTTCATTGGTTCAGGTTTAATCATGGTCTTGGCAGAAGGGAAATAAAAGAGTTGCGGTAGTGTTAGATGAGGGACACCAGAGAAATGCTTACCTGTCTGGTCTTGAGGAATACATGTTTGGCTCGTGAACCAAAAGTCATAGCATGGCTCAAGGGCCACCCTGGAATTAGCAATAAGATGAGCAACCAATCCTGGAATAATTGAATAAATTGTTAATCACAGAAATAAAAGATTAGTTACAGAAGCAGCATTCAGATAGGACCAGCAACTATTTGAGTCGATCTCTAGAGCAGTGTTTCCCAACCTTGTGCCTCCAGATGTTTTTGGCCTACAACTCCCATCATCCCTAGCTAGCAAGACCAGTGGTCAGGGATGATGGGAGTTGTAGGCCAAAAACATCTGGAGGCACAAGGTTGGGAAACACTGCTCTAGAGGATCAGCACATATAGAATGAGAAGAAGCTATGTGTTGGTGCCATGGTAATTGTGGAAAGGGGACAGCGATAGATGCAAGAAATACATTGCATCCCTTATAAGGCTTTTATAGGGGATGCCATGGGGTGGTGGTTGTTTTTGCATCTGTCACTAAAAGGTAGATATGCTTCAGGAGAAAAAGACAGAAGAATTGGAAAGGGAAAAGAACCTAAGGCACAGGTCTTGCCTATTCCAAGATGGTGGCAGATGCTAAGAATCAGGAGGTTATCCTCTGGTCTAAGGCTTCTTGGGCTTTCCTTTGCTGCAAGTTTGTGATAGGAGAACTGGGGTAAAACAAAGCTTTTGTAGATCACTTTAACATCCCCTTAACTGGAGAAAGAACATGAGGCCATGCATTCCATTAGAAACCAAAACACAACAAAAGTTATAAAACAGAGATGTAGGAGGAAAAACTGGAGGGGGAAGTGGAGAAAGAGAATTGGGGGCTGGGGAGGCAAAGCTACCAATTTCTGGACTGACCTCAATCGGATGAGCTAAAACAGGACTTTAAACCCCACTTTACTTCTCATACATTTCGTACTTCAATGAGGGGTTTGCCCAGATCAGTGGGGGCGGAGGGTACCTAGAGAGCTAGTAATATCTTAAGTTTTTCTGCCACAGATGCTGAGTGCAAAGGTTTGTGTAGTGCAAAATGAGTTTTGTCTATACATCATGAGTAGAGGTTCCTAGCTTTGATGGATCCTAATGCATGCTAACGTGTTGACTGGTGGTTGTTGTGTCTGAGATACGGAGTTTTCCTTTGCCAGAACTCCTAAGCAGGCTTGTTAGTGGTTACACCCTAGGTTGGTTGGTTGTGTTAGGGACCAGACCAGGAGGAAAGTATCTGCAGATTTTGGAGTTCTCGTACCTCTTTGCATAATTGGTAAAAGAGTCTCTTGGAAGTGAGTGTGCTAAAGAAGGATATCATGGGGCGGCTTCCTTATTGTCTTAGCCTAAGCTTAACATCTCAGCCTAAATGGAGATTTGAAGTCAAATATGACCACGGAAAAAGATTGGGAAGTTGATTTCCTTGATAGCAATGGCTGTGTCCTTCTAATGCTTGATTGGTCTGTTTGTTGCCAGTGAAGGTGCCCAGACAGAAACAAGTTGCCCTCAGTTCCCAGGATTATATTCCAATGTTAAAATTTAGCAAGTATTGGACTCTCGAGAGGCGAGTGCAAACTGCCTGGGGCTATAATTTTATGCTGAGAGCATCTTTAATTCCACCTGCTGCTAGTCTTGTGTCAATATGAGATACTGAATAGTCCTAGGGTGGATTCTGAATATTTGATACTTGTAGTTTCAGTATATTGGCATAGCTGAACTATTGCTCTGACTGTTCTGTATTTCTGAGGAATTTGTCTCTCGAATAGCAATTCCAGTTGTCGCTTGTGCCAAGCTCTTGTAACATGTGGTGTGGCTGAACAGGTTGTGCTTGTGTGGGGGTGTTTGCTGTCTGTACTACAGGGTTCTCTTCCATTTAAGTAAGACGGTCTTGCATACTATATTTATTTTTACTAAGTAGCATGAAATAGTTTGCTGGAATCCAGGATCATTACGGTGCATTGGTACAGGCCAGCTCATTTGGTACAGGCCAGCTCATTGAACTTGTGCTGAGGAGTGTTCTTAGTTCTGTTTTACCGTGTCCTGTTAGTTTTGCAACTGAATTCAAAGCAGGATTTGTGCTGCTGGCACTCTATCCTTTTACTTCCATTGTTGACTTCTGTAGCTGGTGAGGGCTGCTGTCCTAGTTTACTTATTAGCGTCTCTCAAGTGTTTCCAAATGATAATGGCTTGGCTTGTCCTCTGTGTCCATAATCCAGCAAAACTATATGACTACGTTGGGGCAAGGCGGCAACTTGTAGTTTCTTAATGTGCTTATAGTAGTTTATTAGGACTGTTGAAGAAGCAAATTGCTTTTCAGAATAAAATGGATTGTTTCTTCCGTATTTGTCATTCCTACCAAAGAAACTTCTTACTCCTTGCTCCAGTGCAGTACGAAATATGGAGCTTCTGACATGGATCAGGTGTGATTGCACAGCACATTCTCATTGACAACGTTCCGGCTACTCAAGGAGCAAAGGCATTAGAATGTTTTCAGCCCAACTTTGGCTAAAAAGGGGGAATGTTGCCAATTCTGCTGGGTTAAAAACTTGAAAGCCCTTGAGGGACAGGCTGAAGAATGGTGAAAGGGGTCAAGGGAGAGGAAGCCCAGAAGCAAAGTGGCTGGTGGAAGAGTGCAGAGTTGGTGATGGATTGAGAAATCAGAGGCTGAGGGAAGAGCAGGTAAGGGAGGAATGGCCTAGTGAGTAAAGAAGTCTTGGAGTTGCGGGAAGAAAGGGCTACTGAAAAAGAGAGATATCTCAGCATCAAGGGGGAGTATGTGGCATAGGGAAGGAAGGCGGGAGTGGTTAGAGCAGCGTTTCCCAAACTTGGGTCTCCAGCTGTTTTTGGACTACAATTCCCACCATCCTTTAGTACAGGTCTTGCTAGCTAGGGATGATGGGAGTTGTAGTCCAAAAACAGCTGGAGACCCAAGTTTGGGGAAAACCTGTGTTAGAGCAAACGGAACAAAGAAGCAAGTGGGCTAGAAAGTTGCAACTCAAGGAAGCAATTATTATTGGTTGGGTATAATAAAATGGGGCAGCAGGGAAGAACCAAGGACAAAGTAAGATGTAGGGGATAAGGAAGCAGATGCGCAATTGAGCTTTCAGAGCCTGGGGCAATGGGATTGCTAGACCCTGATAGGCCTGCCTGCACCTTTTAAGAATCGCTTAGGAGGTGAGTTCTGTCATTTGTGACTTACTATCACTGCAGCATTTCACATGATCCTACTAAGGGGACAAGGACAGACTAGAAGTAGTGGTGGCAGATTGGAGCTGCTGTCCTGTAGAAGTGAAGCTTAAAAGGGTTGGCATTGCTGTAACAGGATAACTGCTGCCTACGCAGGTTGGTTGGATCGTTTCTCTTAATCTGTACCAATTGGACCCAATCTCTGGCAGCAAGTACTTCAGCCCAATTTATAAGCTCATATTCTGTGGTGGGTGTGAGATCTCCACCACAAAGTGTAACTGATTTTTCTCCCAACTATATCCCCCTCCACTAAACTTTGATTATGAAAATCTTCCTCTCTGTTGACCAGGATCCCTGGGGAGCCTAGAACTTCATGGTTTGCAGGATGTGCTGGCTGCGTTAATACTTGGTATAGTTGTCAGAGCTTGGACTTCCCAGCTTCTGGTTTCGTTCATGGAAAAGATCACTTCAAGTTAGTACTGATATTCAAAACTGTGGTTGTTTCTGAGTGTTTATTCAAGCAAAAATAGGCGCTGATACTTTGGGATTGTCAGATCTTGAGAAGGTGCTGCAGAATACAATTATAGTAGCAATAGCCTTTGGGTGGTGGTGGTGGGGAACTTTCAGTTACCTACAGCAGCTTAGGCAGCAAAATGCGATGCCCAGTGTTCTTTGTGTGCCTAAAGGGCAACAGCGTGAAGCTATTTAATTCACTAAACAGTAGAACTTTTAACAAGATCTCATGTTCAGAAGTGTTTCCACCCAGGCTGATAGTGCATTCATAGAATTCATAGAAGGGTCCCTTGAAAATATTCCGGTAGACCTAGCCTCTTACTGGCCACTTCCTCTTTGATCCCGTTCAAGGGGGCTTTGGATGTTGGGACATCTTGCCCACTTGCCCATGACACAGAGCCTTGGCTTTAGTCTCTGGTGTATCAGTGACCAGTTCTGAGACCTCGTCATTGCTGGGCAGGCGTGTACAGTTGAGGTTGCAATGGCCTAGGCAAAGTCCCAACTGGACCTGATAACTTTTGTGGTCCTTTGAGGTCTGAGGATGGGGAGAAGACAAAAGGCTTGGGATTAAGTCACTTTGTAGCTGAAGAATACTTTGCAGCCAGGGAACCCTTTCATTTACAGATCGAGCAGCTCATCACATGGTAAAACAGCAAGAGTTCTAGTTGTAGAAGCTCCAGATACCCTCTGTGCCATGTAACTACCACCCATCGCATCCTCTAGGCTAGGTTTGGTTTTTCTCATTTATACAGTCCTTAAAATGAGGCAGGGCGGAATAGTTTTGTTGCCAGACATACACAGCTATTTTCCCAGAGCCCTCTCGTCACTGCCTCCTCCTCCTAATAATAATAATAATAATAATAATTTATTTGTACCCCGCCCATCTGGCTAGGTTTCCCCAGCCACTCTGGGCGGCTTGCATAGAAACAAAAAATACAGTAAAATATCACAGATAAAAAACTTCCCTGAACAAGGCTGCCTTAAGATGTCTTCTGAATGTCAGGTAGTTATTTATCGCTTTGACATCTGATGGGAGGGCGTTCCACAGGGCGGGCCCCACTACCGAAAAGGCCCTCTGCCTGGTTCCCTGTAGCTTTGCTTCTCGCAATGAGGGAACCGCCAGAAGGCCCTCGGCGCTGGACCTCAGCGTCCGGGCAGAACGATGGGGGTGGAGACGCTCCTTCAGGTATACTGGGCCGAGGCCGTTTAGGGCTTTAAAGGTCAGCACCAGCACTTTGAATTGTGCTCAGAAACGTACTGGGAGCCAATGTAGGTCTTTCAAGACCGGTGTTATGTGGTCTCGGCGGCCGCCCCCAGTCACCAGTCTAGCTGCCGCATTCTGGATTAGTTGTAGTTTCCGAGTCACCTTCAAAGGTAGCCCCACGTAGAGCGCATTGCAGTAGTCCAAGTGGGAGATAACCAGAGCATGCACCACTCTGGCGAGACAGTCCGCAGGCAGGTAGGGTCTCAGCCTGCGTACCAGATGGAGTTGGTGGAGTTGGGACATGGTTACGTTATATTCAACCATTCCCAACTTTGGGCCAAAGCTGTGGGTATCAAGTGTAGGCAGATGCTCCCCTCTGTTGGAAATGAGTCCAGTTTGTGAGTGTGTCAAAGTCCGTCCCGTTGAAACACTTTTACGAAAGATGGTTCTGAGCATCCACAGTTAAAATGGGAGCAGACTGCTGCTGCAGCTAAGGCTTATAATGAATGTTAAGTCGTGAATCAGGTTGTTGTAGCAGCATACAGAGGAAGGAAGGGGTTGAGCAGGCAGAGGCTCAAAATGGTGCCAAGAAATCATTCTCTATCCAATAATCATTTCTGTAAAACACTGCAAAGCTAGGCAAGAACTATATTTGATAAAGATTGATTTCTTGGCACCGCTGTGAGGCTGTGTCTTTTGCAGTTTTGGTACAGCCTTTTTTATTATCCTTTTTCGCCGTAGAGCATCATGGGGCCATATGGTTATTGCATTGCTGTTGGGTCTTTCCCAGTTCTTGTGCATCTCCAGCTTGAGGGCTGGCTTCACATAGTGAAGTGTGGATGCCTGTCTGAGAGGAGAAGGTGCATGCATGATGGTGGTGCTGAAGTGAACAAAAGAGCTCTTTTGGATCAGACCAAAGTCCTGTCTAGTCCAGCGTCTTGTGGGAAGTCTAGCAGTGAGGCATCGGTGCTATATCCCTCTCATGCTGCCTGCGTATACATTTTGTATAGATTCGCACAAACGCATTACTAGGGCTGCCATTACCGAGATTTAAAAGGCGGAATTGACTTCAGGGTTGGGGGGGGGTTCTCCGAAAGGTTCTCCTGGATCTTAGGCAAGTCAATCGAAAAATCACAACCCTAGCCTTACAATATTGGCAATTTTATTTTTGATTCCTTTCCTAATGATCCCTGACATGGAATGTCATTTTCAGCACTGTTGTACCCTCAGTTGTCTTTTTCATTGATTCATCCAACCCAATCCTAAATCGCTTTCCTAGTCAATCACCCCACCTGCTAACATTGACTGAACATTTCTCATTTCTCTCAACCTCTTTATTTTTATTACCCTGCACAATTTCTCAGCAAATTTGACTACATCACTAGCTTCAGATGAACGAGCTTAAAACCACAGGCCCCAATGCAGGTCCTTTGGGGACCCCACTGATTAAATTTCTCTGTTCTGAGAACAGTCTACTTATTCCACTCTCTGCTTCCTCTTCTTTATCCTATGGCTGCTAAGTTTCCTCTAGAGCCTTTGGTGAGGAATTTCTAACAGGGCATAATCCAGTGTGAGTTACTCTGTTGATTTGACATTGACTCCCTGCTCCTCTTCACATGGCTGTGTCCCCAAGCTGTTTGAGAGTTCACCAGCTGGAAGGAGGGAATAGTGTTAAGAGCACCTAATACTCCTTTCATTGGAGCCTCAGGGCCTGCTTCCAGTCATCAGTGCATGCTTGTGTGTGATATCTGTGGGTTCCAATGCTACTAACTGCAGGAGATTTAGGCTTCCGTTACCATTTTGATAGGGACGCGGGTGGCACTGTGGGTTAAACCACAGAGCCTAGGACTTGCCGCTCAGAAGGTCGGCGGTTCGTATCCCCGCAACGGGGTGAGCTCCCGTTGCTCAGTCTCTGCTCCTGCCAACCTAGCAGTTCAAAAGCACGTCAAAGTGCAAGTAGATAAATAGGTACCGCTCCGGCGGAAAGGTAAACAGCGTTTCCGTGCGCTGCTCTGGTTCGCCAGAAGCGGCTCAGTCATGCTGGCTACATGACCCGGAAGCTGTACGCCGGCTCCCTCGGCCTATAGAGCGAAGTGAGAGCCGCAACCCCAGAGTCGGCCATGACTGAACCTAACGGTCAGGGGTCCCTTGACCTTTTTACCATTTTCATACTTCTTTTATAGTGCACTCACCCAACTCTTCTCAGCGTTTGTTGAAGGGGTGTTGTGTGTTTGGGCTGTCTGAGCCCTTCCCCACTCCACCCATTATGGTTTCCCAAGTTAAGGCACTTCTCCTTGAACCCTCTTGCAGCTTGATTCCTGGTGCTAGTGGGCATGTGCCTCGCAGCGTTCAAAATTTGCCAGGCACATTTTGCACCTAGCTATCAGCCACTTACGACCAAGTGAGGATGCCAGGAGGGCGTCTGACGTCTCCACCATCTGGAGCTGCATGCCTGGGCATCCTTGGATCTTGCCTGTTTTTGCACAGTGGCAACACATCCTTTGGAATTCTATTAGCGGTGTTTTATCAGCACAATTGAAACAAATTTCAGGAACCAAAACGTCGTGTTGAAAAATGCGACTTTTGTGCCGTCTGGCCTCCAAATGGCAACTAGATATTCCGTTTTGGCGACAGTTTGGTTTAAGGAGCCATTGGGCGCTGAGTTTCTAATACTGGTGCCTGGATATTTGACACCACTGGTTTGAAGGTGGTACTGCCGGACAACCAAATGGTTTTAGCTTTGTTTGCCAGATCAGCTTGTATAGGCATGCATGTGAATGAGAGAATATATTCAGAGTACAACCCCCAGCTTCTGCATTTACAGGGGGGGGGGGACAAACAAGAAACCTGCAGCACTTGGGAATTGATGGTGTGGTGTAATGTTTGATTTTGGCAACTATTTGCATTCTGTGGTTGGCTTGGAAAGATGGGTTCAGTCAAGAGCAAAGAAGAGCTCAGTGCTTAAAAAGAGTTGCCGATTCCCAAGTATGCGCTGAGCGTTTGGTTTGATGTAGGGCTGGTTTGGCACGAGTTTTGAGTCAGTAAATCCCCAGGTTGGATTTCAGTAAGCTCCATTTTCTAGCCTCTTCTCTGAAATACGGAGGACATGGAACCATTGTAGGGATGATCTATGCGGCTGCTTTGCGCATTAGATTTTGAAAAGGATGCCACCTTTTCACAGTGCAGCACTAATGTTCCTTCTCCAGCTTGTATGGGTTAATAACTACTATGACAGCTGTGGGTGTATATGCTTTCTCTCAGGCCCAGCATACAGATCCATAAATCCTGAAACAGGTCCTAGCTGAGTACTGCTTATTCTGGCATTGACTCGCCGAGGTCTCAAGCTGTGTCTTCCTCAGCCTTGCTGCGGAGTTGGACTTGGGGACCCTTTGCATGTAAGGCATGTATTCCCTCGCTGAGCTAGGGAGGGACTATCCCAGAAGGAGGTGTTCCTGTGAGCTTTTCAGCCCAAGTGAAGTGTATCCAGGCTTACATTTTTTGATATTGTTCATATGCTTCTGGAGGGGAGAACCAGTTAAGTGTAGGTACGTTTTTCTGAAAGTCAGAGAGCTGGAGAAACGTCTTCGTGGTCCCTGGGTGAGCTGCAAAGGAGTGCGTGTTGGTTTTGACTTCATGCTCAGGGCTTGCCTTACTCCTTACTCTCAAAAGCACTTCCCTGTGGCTTACCCAGGTCATTCCTGCACATTGAATTGTTTGCAGGCGGCTTTGCAGAAGATTTGGGTGAGTTTGCAAGCAGAGGTCCCTGCGCTGAGAAATAGGGAAGCACAGCATGTAGAAATATCTACGTTGGGGTCATTGTTCCCTGTTTAACATCTGAAGTGCCCCACTTTGTTCTTAAAAACAAAATGTGTACGTGTAATAGCGCATTCTTTTTCATCTGCGGGATTAGAAATGCCCTGCTTTCCTATGGTGATTTCCTATCACCGTTTTATACGTGGAAAACTTTGCCATGATATTCCCTCTATTGATCTTCATTCTTCTAGCTGTGTGTGGTTGGGATCTCGCACAGCGATCCTGCCTGCTTTAAGAGGCTGAGATGGTTACGGCAACCTTTTAGAAAGCTGTTTTGAGAACCTCACAGAGCTTTCTGAATACTGAGGAAGGAAAATTGGGGAGCTTTTAAGACCAGCTTTTTATGTAATGGCTAACAAAAATTGGGAAGGAAGGTTGAGACTGAAAACCCTCTTCTTTCTCTCAAAGCAGCTACTTCTGTCCTTCCCTTGTTCTCCTCAGAAGAATGCTCATGCAAACTTTCCTAGAGGCCAGCTCCATTTCAGCTGGGTTGCTGCAGACTGTTATGCTGGGGGAAATGAGTTAACAGCTTAGCTATGACAAGAATTTTCTATCTATAGGAAATCCAGTTGTGAGATCTTTACACTCAAACCTGCAGAGAGTGGCATTTCATGTGAGGCTCCCATTTCTAAAAGGTTTTGCATAATCAAAACCATCTGTTGAATTTTAGTAGACACCAGACATTTTTGGTTTTTTTTTAAAAAAAAGAAGTTAATCCTAGAAATTCAAACCAAAGCCTTGTGTTATGGGCGGCTATTTTGGGAGGGGGTGTTGGAGCTATAGCCAGTCTGGGAAAACCCTGCCTTAATTGCATGGAAAGGGGAGCGTGCCAGTTCACACATAAACTATTTAAAAATCTATCCGAAAAGGCAAGCAATAGATACTGTTGGCAGAGTGAAATACAGAAAGCGTTGCTTCATTAATGCCATGTGCTCATGGCCATGCAGTACCATTCTGCTTTCACAAACGGTCTGAAAAAGTACCAAGTAAAGACCTGTAATCTATTATTGTCATTTATTATTATTTATGAAATTTGTATACCGCCCTATACCCGACAGGTCTCAGGGCAGTTCACAGGATAAAATCACAATATAAAATCGCAAAATACATAATAAAAACAAAAGCAACCCTACCCCCCACCCCCCAACACATTTTAAAAGAGCATTGGATGGTAATCAGCCCAAGGCCTGGTTAAAAAGGAACGTTTTTGCCTGGTGCCTAAAGGGTTAGGGCCAGCGAACTTCCCTGGGGAGAGCATTTCGCAAACAGGGAGCCACTGTAGAGAAGGCCCGTTCTCCTGTTGCCACCCTCTGGACCTCTCGTGGAGGAGGCATGCATAGAAGGACCTCAGAAGATGATCTCAGGGTCCAGCAGGTTCATATGGAAACCTGTATATGAACTCTGAATTCTGTGTTGTTATAAAATTGTCTCTGCCATATGAGAAGACAGTTAGGGATTTAAAATGGGAGTGGTTGTTTTGGTTTGTTACTGTGTCCTTTTATCATGTATTTCATAAAATAAACAAAATTTTAATACATAAAAACATATTTGTTGAAATAAAATGTTTAATTAAATTAATAAAACGTAGAATGAGACAATGAAAGGGCGGCCTGTATATCATGGAGCAACAGTTCCCACCAGTCAAAGCAGAATGAGAAGGAACGTCTGAGTTATGGTCACATGACTTTGCTGAACATGTGATCTTCCTTGTGAATAAGGTGCTCCTACCTATAAAGCATATCTGAGCCCTTGCATGGTGAAGGTGGGGCTATGAATCAGGAAATCCTTCGTTTAAATCTTGTCTCTGCCTTCCCTCAACTCATTAGGTAGCCATAGTCCAGGCATAGGCAGATGTTTTGGCCTACAACTCCCATCATCCCTAGCTAACAGGACCAGTGGTCAGAGATGATGGGAATTGTAGTCCCAAACATCTGGAGGGCCGAAGTCTGCCTATGCCTGCCATAGTCACTCCCATTGGCAACATGGGGCTGATACTGACCAACTTTACCCTGCCGTATCTTACAAATAACCTGCAATGTGTGAAGTTCTTTTAGAATATGTGCGTTATCTAAATGTTAGGTTGTTATTGATGATGATGGCATTTAAAAAAAGATATGTTCTGTTGTTAATGAAATGTAAGTAAGCAACATTTACCATCCAGTAGTAGGGGATATCCCAGGTACTAAGACGATTTGCAGAGGTTTCCCAATCAATCAGCTGTAGAAAAGGAGCAATTTGTGTGCCATCCTTTTCATAAGTGAACTGCAGCCCCTCTAGTCCTGCGATTGTGGCTATTTCCTCCTGAAAAGAGGGGGTGTCTTATAATTTTTTATGCTCACCTGGGCTTGGGAATAGGTTAGAGATTAGCTCTTTGGTTTGGGAAAGGCAAGTGTCTGTTCTAACACTATTATGTCGTGGATTCAGATTGCATTGTTGAGTAAAATCAGCACTCAGTTCTACAGAGCAGAAAGCAATGGCTTGTATCATGGCATCTCAGTTTGCATCCATTGTGGGTATCTGTGTCGTGGTCTCTTTAGCTCCACATCCTAGGGCACTGGGGAGGGGAGTGGGGAGCCGTGAGCCCAGGGCCAAATGCAGCCTTCATGTCCTCTGCCCACCGCTTGGACCTCTGCCCAGGCCATGCCCAGTCTCTGACACTTCTCAGTGACCTTGCTCTGAGCTAATGTCAAAGCATTTGACTTTTCTGAGTAGTTTGCACAGAGTTTAATGTGCAGAGTTGAGGTAGATTCACCCCAGTCGTTGCATGTGCGAAACGAGGTCCACTCGTGCAATAGGACTTCCTGCCTCTCATCCCCGTGTGCCCCCTAAATCTGCTCTGGAAGGCTGGGGATGGGGGCTCCCAGAACAAGTTTGTGGGGGGCACACTTGGGGAGGAGAGAGTGGGAAAGTCTCGTTGTGTGAGCGGACCTTTCTCATGTAGTGCTATGTTGAATTCCACCCATTGGATGCTCCCTTAGTTTTGCCTGGGGGCCCCACCCAGAACGTCCCCCATGATGGAATATTCCCACCCCTTCCCTAGTTGAAGTGTAGCTTATTCTAGATCCGCTTCACCAAAACTGAATTAGGAAAAAACAGAATTTGGGGGTGGAGGAGGTAGCCCTTGGAGGTAGCAGCAACCTTCTAGCAAGCAGTGGATAGGTATCCTCACGCACGGGTGTGTGATCCTGTCTCTTTTGCCCTCGTCCTGGTCTCAGGTGCCGGATGTGTTCCCTGACCTTCTACTCCAAGTCGGAGATGCAGATCCACTCCAAAACCCACACCGAGGCAAAGCCGCACAAGTGCCCTCACTGCTCCAAGAGCTTCGCCAACAGCTCCTACCTGGCCCAGCACATTCGCATCCACTCGGGCGCCAAACCCTACACCTGCAGCTACTGCCAGAAGGCCTTCCGCCAGCTCTCCCACCTACAGCAGCACACACGGTAAGGGCCCCGAGGGCGGGGGAGCCTTCCGCGCTGCATGTGCTGGCGGCATCTTCGCATGAGGCAGGTGCCCATTTGGAGGAGACTTCTCAGGGCAGCGTTGACATTGACTGCCAGTGGTTCCTCCGTTAGTGCATTGAGCAAAAGGTACTCCCCCGTGTGTGCTCTCTAGCCCTCTTCTAAAGAGCCGCCTGGGGTGAGTTGAGGGGGGCTGTTTAGCCGTCAAAGACAGGCATTCCTCTGTGATCCGGGGGAGACTGAAAGCTGTAGGTCAGGACTGGCAGCCTCCCCAAACGGCACTTCCTGAGCAGCTGCCCCTACCCCCCAAGCCCACCCCAGCTCCGGGACTTCCCCAGCGCCCATTTCTGCCAGCCCGGTTCTCCTCTCTCTGACCTCCTGGTGCAGCTAGCGCTCTCGGCCTTTCGTTCTTTCTTTGCTGGGGGCAAGAGCGCTCCTTGGTTTCCCCTCCCCTGTCGCCAGGCAGCATGGTGCCGTCCCTCATGTTGTCCTTGCTAGCCAGCTGGCGGTCATATCCCAACTGCTGCCCCTGCTCCTCCTCCTCCTCTTCGGCAGGATCCACTCCAAGCTCCACACGGCGATTGTCAAGCCGCACAAGTGCCCTCACTGCTCCAAGAGCTTCGCCAACACGTCCTACCTGGCCCAGCACCTCCGCATCCACTCGGGGGTCAAACCCTACACGTGCCGTTACTGCCAGAAGGCGTTCCGCCAGCTCTCCCATCTACAGCAGCACACACGGTAAGGGCCAAGGAGGCTGGGGGCCCAGCCTGGCCCCCCGTGCCGTCAGCATGCACCTTTTTGGAGCACGCACGCCAAGCATGCAGAGTGGGGGGGGCACGGGGGGGGGAGGCCGACCGGCCCCGTCAATCGCAAGGGAGCGGCCCACCAGAGAGGATGGAGAAAAGACAACTGACCATTCCAGGGCAGGGATGGGCAGGGGCCTGCCCTGGGGAAGTCTCCCTTCCCCTCCCCCCACTTTTCCCCCAGGGGGTCACAGAGAGAGAGAGTGGGGGGCAGACACGGGTCATTAGGGGTCCCAGCCTATGGGAAGGGGGAGGGAGGACAGGAATGGGGGCAAGGGTGTGGGGAAACGTCCACTGGATAGAAAGGGGAGCCACTTCCTTTAGCAATTTTGGGCTGGCATTGGGGTTGGTTCTTTTGGAAGGCCGATGAATGGATCTGTGGGCCTGTCCTTGGGCGCTGTGGAGGGCAGAAGGAAGTTGCCCTCAGGCCTCCGCCTGAGCAGAGACCTTGCTCTCCAGTCCCTTGCCTTGGCACGGCAGCGGGTGACTGTGATACCGGTGAGCTTGCCTTTTGCCCAGGAGCTGCTTGTCCCTCTTCTTTTGTTCTTGCACGATCTTGCATGCTTCCCCCTGCCCTTAGCTAGCTCAAGTTGAAGGAGGAAGGGCTCACACAAGAGAAGTGAACGAATAAGCCTGGTGGAGGGGAGTTCACCTCTTGCTTAGCTCAACTGTAGGGCTTGCTGGGAGCAGGGTTGTGTTTCAGTGTTTCTCTGCTCATCTTCCCTTTGCGTTTTTTCCTTTCCGCGGCAGGATTCATACTGGAGACCGGCCCTACAAATGTGCTCACCCTGGGTGCGAAAAGGCTTTCACGCAGCTCTCCAACCTGCAGGTAAGGTGGTGAAATTGCTTCTTTCTCCCTTTTGAAGTATGGCACTATATGGTCCTTCGTCTCTCCAAACCTGAGCAGAAAGGAGTTGTGACTGGAGAGTGTTAGAAAAGAAGGCATCTCTATATCTGTTCATTCCTTGAGTGCAGGATCTGTGGGTGTGACTAGGGTTGTGTTGAGAGCCTAGAATGAGCAGAAAGTTGTTTACTGGGTGAGGCGTTCATCAGAATTTAAAAGAATTGTGAACATATTGAAATCCCTGGAGTTATTTTTGGAGGGTGGGCTGGGGATAACACAGCTCCCATTGATCTCAGTGGGCCCTAAGCTCAAACCAGTTTAGTTTGCTTTTATGGATAGCTCAGTTGCTTAGAGTGTGGTGCTGATAATGCCAAAGTTGCTGGTTCAGTCCCCACATGGGATAGATGCACGGCAGGGGATTGGACTAGAGGTTCCTTGGGGTCCCTTCTGACCACTACAATTCTATGATTCTCTGATCCCAATATTAGTAGTTTTAGTACCAATATTGCATAAAATTAATGAAGTGTTCACTAGACATTGTGCAATAAATGGAACAGACCAGTCTTATCCTACTACAGGCTTGCAATTCTGAATCAAAATAAGCAGCCTGAAGAAATGTGTGTGTGTGTGTGTGTGTGTGTGTGTGTGTGAGAGAGAGAGAGAGAGAGAGAGAGAGAGAGAGAGAGAGAGAGAGATGGAAGTCTGAGTATCTGTTAAAGGACAAGGCAAGGATGTTCACATGTGGCTTTTTTCAATTACTGTGGTGCAGTCTGATTTGGTTGCTTAAGTAATTGTGGAAAGATCAGTGGTTGTTGCCTGTCACAGTAGGTAGATAGCTAGATCTATAAAAATTAAGATGTTCCTATCAGTATGAATGGTGACAAATCTGAATGCTGAATTCAGAACAGCTGCCATTGCTTCCTGTGAACCGTGTGTGTGTGTGTGGAAGGAATATGCTTGTTAACTTGACTACATATGAATTTTAATGGCTTGGGGGGACGGGGGAAGCATGCATTGCAGAATACAAATTCTAAAAATTAAAGGCTTTGCTTGAGGATTTTGGAAAGGATAGCTTAGGGTGGGTTTGCGTCTTTTTTATGCTGAACAAACCTGAAATGTGGTATGAGTTTGGAGCAGAGAAACAAAGAAGGATGGGATAAGGGAGAAGGAACATTGGGAGGGATGGAGAAAGAGATGGGTAGCTGGAGAACCTCGTGAAGTGTCCAGGTTTGAACTCTGGACATAGCAATTTAAGCAAAGTTTAATTAACCTGTCTTCATAGGCGAAGGGCCTGGAGCCCAGGAAACAAAACTGGATGCTAAATCCCAACACACTGGCCGCTTTCTTGGTTACTGCATATTTAACCTGATAAGTTAAATATTTCTCAAAGTCGTTTTCAGAATATTTTAAACGAGGGCTGGTGGTTCAGTTAGCAGCCTCTTAATGAAATACCATATATAACTAATCCCAGCTTTGCCAATGCTAGCATCAAGAAGAAAAGGAGACGGCTCTCCTCTCTTGGCCGTCTGGTGCGTTTAGGTCCACTTTACCCCCTTGCAATGCCCCACACCTTTTGTGGAACAGATTCTACACCGCTTGCCCATGATGGCAGCAGGGAGAAGAGGAGGAAGAACAAGTCAATTCGCACAACTTTAAATATTGCTCAGAGTCTGCTAAGCGACAGCTGATCTCTCCTAAGTGGAAGTGTGGGGCAAAGTAAGGAGATGAGGATCAGCAAGACTATGAAGCCACTATTGCTTACCTTGGCCTCTGAGAAATGGAATAGAGACGGTAGGGAAAGGGCGAATGGGTCTTTTAACATGGCACCACAATAAGAAGCTAGGCTTTATCAATACAGCTTCTGCCGTGTGTGCATATGTGGATAGAGAGAGCCAGTGTGGCGTAGTGGTGAGAGTTGCAGACTAGGACCATGAAGACCTGGGTTCAAGTCCCTGCTCAGCCTGCCAAAGAGATCACTTATGATCTTTGTCCAGTCACTTATTCTCACTTCTGTCTCACAGCCCTGAGCTTCAAGGGCTTGATAAATGAAAGTAATGGTGGGTGGGTTGGGGGTACCATGTTTGCAGCCTTGACCTCGGAGGAGGGTGGAATATAAATTAAGCAAATAGCATGCTTATGTCTTAAGTATAAATGAAACCTGCATTGGTTTCATATCACTTTGGGTTTCTTAAGTGCAAAGGCAATTAACCGAGAGGCCAGTTCACATATGTATGCCTGTCCAAAGAAAGCATCAATCTCTGGCTGTAGAGTATGTTGCAGGTTCAGTATGTCAGGTCAAGAGCAAGCTTGAAGTCTCAGATGCATAGAGATTTGAAGGACCTCTATGGAATCAAGACTTGGAGCACTTGTTCTTGAGCTTGGAATTCTGGGGTGACTACCAGCTAACTTGGCCTTTCTCAACCTTGGGCCCTCAGATGTTGTTGGACTACAATACCCATCATTCCTTGCTGCTAGGACCAGGGGTTAGGGATGATGGGAGTTGTAGTCCTACATCCTATATGAAGAATCATGTTCCTCCCTACAGAGAAGGAACTTATCACAGTAAGCACCAACGTTTGCATCTGGGGACATGGGCGTAGCCGGGGGGGGCAGAGGGGCAGCTGCCCCCCTCCAGTCAAATGAAATAATGACAACACTTAGCTAACTGACCATTCATGTTGGTTCTGCCCCTCCGAAGTCCTCCCCCCCCAAAGAAATCTTGGCTACGCTGATGTCTGGGGACCCTTAAATAATCCAATAGCAGAATGGGCAGGGGGTCCATGTTCTGCAATTACCCCTGTGGCATCATAGAATCATAGAGTTGGAAGAGACCACAAGGGCCATCGAGTCCAACCCCCTGCCAAGCAGGAAACACCATCAGAGCACTCCTGACATATGGTTGTCAAGCCTCTGCTTAAAGACCTCCAAAGAAGGAGACTCCACCACACTCCTTGGCAGCAAATTCCACTGTCAAACAGCTCTTACTGTCAGGAAGTTCTTCCTAATGTTTAGGTTCATCTCTGAACCTGCTCAAGAAGATTCCCCTGACCCTCCAGACCAGATTTTGGGGTTGCACAGGGAGAGAGGGGCTGATCAAAAATGGCCTCCTCTTCTCGTTCCACTTACAGATTCCTTCCAGACTGTTATTATTGGGCTCCACCCTTGTTTCTGACTCATCAGTAGTGGGGCTGAAGTCTAACTTTAATCCACTCCCCTTCTCTCTCCTCTCACGCTCTGCAGTCCCACAGACGGCAGCACAACAAAGACAAACCATTCAAGTGCCACAACTGCCACCGTGCGTACACGGACGGCACCTCTCTCGAGGTCCACCTGGCCACCCACACGGTCAAGCATGCCAAGATCTACAACTGCTCCATGTGCAATCGGGCTTACACCTCAGTAAGTACCATCCTGTGTTGGCTTGGGGGGCGTGTGTGTGTGTGTGTGTGTGTGTGTGTGTGTGTGTGGAAAACAGGTGGCAACTAATAGGTCTTGGCAGTTCTTCGGAAAGAGATTCCCCATGGCTTCTCTGTTAGTATGATGGAGATAGTTGTCTGTCTGTCTGTGTCTGGTTTTTATTTTCCATCTCCCTTCTATTACAGGAGACATACCTGATGAAGCATATGCGGAAACACAATATCCCTGATGCCCAGCAACAGGTGGCTGTGGTCCAAGCCCAGGTGCAGGCCCAGGTCCAGGCCCAAGTTCAAGCCCAGGTCCAGGCCCAAGTTCAAGCCCAGGTCCAGGCCCAAGCTCAGGCTCAAGCTCAAGCTCAAGCTCAGGCATCGCAACAGCAGCAGCACTTCCAGTCACAAGGTGGTGGGGCAGCCGGGGGCCCGTCTGGAGACAACCCTCCCAACCCGCCGCCCCAGTGTTCCTTTGACCTTTCCCCTTACAAGACCTCGGAACATCACAAAGACATTTGTCTCACGGTTAGCACCAGCGCCATCCAGGTGGAACATCTTACCAGCTCCTAGAGACCTTGCTAGAGGGGAACGGGGAAAAAACTCCTTGCTCGTAATCTGTGCCTGAGGGCATTTCTGGTGTGGCGGCCTCCCCTCGTGCAGCAGCCTCTCGCCTCTTCTTCTACAGCTTCCCTTTGGGTGGGCGGGGTGAACGGGAAACGGGGGCTGTGTCCCCGTAGCGGCTGCCCCTTGG
The DNA here is from genome assembly GCF_964106915.1 of Podarcis gaigeae. Taxonomy (NCBI): domain Eukaryota; kingdom Metazoa; phylum Chordata; class Lepidosauria; order Squamata; family Lacertidae; genus Podarcis; species Podarcis gaigeae. Next base: position 3,880,452 of record NC_139694.1, read on the forward strand.
CTCAACCATTCGTGCTTCGAGGCGCAACCACGGCACGTCCTAGACGGGAGGGGAAAGAGCCCGCTACTTGTGAGAGGGGGTCCTCGGCTTCAGGAAGCATCTTTGGTTTGTCCAGGGAAGGCCCCCGTTTCTGTCACTTTACGAGACGAAAGGAGAACGCCCTTTGGTTGCCTAAGTGAGGTGAAGCTGTTTGAAGGAAGGGGCTGCAGCAGCAGTTGGCCGATGGTGGATGAACGAGGGCAAGGGAGCCTCTGGAAGCTTTCCCTTGGGTGGGGAGCGGAGAGCGCTTGCTCTTTTCGTCTCCCCTCCTTACAAAGGGGAGGAAGAATGGCTGCTCCAGTTCTAGGTACCAAATGTGCCCACCTTGCAGACGTGTAGGCAAAAAGGGGGTGTTGCAGAGGGTTTGACCTCCAGCGGCCGAATCACACGCCGTAGGTGGCTGGCGTTGAGGTTGCAAGCCTTGCTTTCCAACCAGATGCAGAAGTAATGGGGGGGGGGGAGTCTCAGCCCCCGTTGCAACAATAATCCTGCTGCAGATAATAAGATGAAAGTCTGAACCAAAACGAAATAAGCAGCTGGTGGTGACAGTGCCAAAATGAAGCCCGGTCCCTTCCCTCCGAGAGGAGGGGAGGTTGGGGGCTGGCGAGGCCATCCTTCTGACTTCTCCCCCCCGCCCCAGTATCACGGGCCGCACCCCCAAAAGGGAGACCTTTCTGAGGGGCCAAGGGGAAAAGGAACTGCTGAGCTGCTCCTTGCTGCAACAGCATCCAATTGCTTCCTTTGCTCTCTCGATCGCCAAGAAAAAACCGGAAGGAGGTGGCTGCAGTGGCGGCAGCAGCACAGACAGCAAAGCAGCGACTTGCAGAGGGTGGACAGTGGAGAAGAGGGGAGACGATGGAAACAGCCGCTCACACAGAGAGAGAGACCAATGAAAAAAGGGGGGAACCCCAAGCATAGACTCAAACTCCCATTGAATTTAAATATATCTATATATATATAAATATATATATACAGATAGATAGATATATCTATTCACACCCCAGCCCCATTTGGCCTGCTCTGTCCTTGCTGTAACTGTTTCTATCTGTGTTTATAAAACGCATTATCCTTGCGCACTTTTTATTTTTCAATCCTTGATTTATGCCCTTCCTTGCTCTCACCATCTTCCAAGTTACTTCCCCCGTTTTCTCTTCTTCTGCTCTCGCCATCTTCCAAGTTATTCCCCCCGTTTTCTCTTCTTCTGCCCCTGCCCCAATCTCTCTCTCTCTCTAATCTCGTGGTTTCCTATGCCATCATTTCAATTTTCCTAGTTATCACTTGAATCACAGAAGAAGGGAAGGAAGTGGGGGGGGGGGCAGGAGCTGATTGGAATTTGAGCAACAACAAGGAAAAGATCGCCTACGGGCATGTGAATACCGCAAGGGGGAGATTGGGGAGGGGGGGTTGTAAGGACTGTGTTTTTTTATATATAAAAATAATAATACTGGTGCATAAAATAGGAATTGGTTCAGATGCTTTTCTATGTGAATGAAGGTACTGGGAATCGTTGGCAGTAGCTGCATGCCCAAGGCCAAGAGTATAGGGATTGCATGTTCTCCTCTCATCCATGAGAGATCCGGCCAAGCAGGAACATTGCAAGCCACCTTCTATGCAAACTGCTCTTGCTTCCCTGAGTGCAGAAAGCAGCTTCTGCTCGAACACAAATCCATAAGTGACCTGATAATTCTTGGGATGGACCAGGACTGAAAAATAACCTTCCCCTCCCCACCCACCTCCAACGGGCCCCACAAAGCCCCACTGAAACTAAAAGGTGCATTGACATTTCAAAACTGAGGTTGGGCTCCAGGGACCGTGATGAATTTGAAAGTGTGTGTGTGTGTTGTTTCTCTCATCAGACGTGGTTGTGAATATCCTAACAAAAGTGTCAAGCGCGTACGCTCTGTGTGTGTGGGTGTGTTTGTGAGTGTGGGTGGGTGGGTGTGTGCGTGTGCACGCGCGCGCACATGTCTGGCTGAATCCTACACTTCCTTCTCATTGGAGTGTGAATTACCTGGGCCTGATAATATATGTCTTGGTTGATCATGGTTGCTAACATTGTTGGAGCTGCAGGAATGGTGTATCCTCTTTTATTTCTGTGTACCAGCTTCCACATTGCCAGCCATAACCCTGAGTTAGTAACTAAAGTTGTTGTATGTGAATACCCACGCAGTGTTTCAGCATAAGAGTAATTCCAATTCCTCCCAGAAGCATTGGGGCAGATCAACACTTTCGTGAACCACAAATGAGGCATTGTTGGCATTTCCACAACACAGCAGAGTATGGCTATGTACAGACCATAACTGAAGCATATGAGAACACTGTCCGAGCCAGTGGCACCTATATTCGTGTCTCTCTGCTCCTCAATTATGCTCAAAAGGTTTGTAATTGGCAAAACTTGTTTGACCACAGAGGGGCAGCGTATAAATGTGTGTACCATGGGCAAGAGTGGTACACTCTTGTATGCTGATTTCAGGTCTTCGAGAAAAATATCTGTGCACTGCTTTCAGCACTTAAGGAGTCAGATAATGTGCCTTGAAGATGGAGACGAATTCATCTTGTACATGAGAACGCAAACTCTTTCATGCTCCGACTTCTGGGGCTTGTTTAAACTGACTTTTCGACTCATTCACCAGGTTGAAGCAGCTATCTCAGTCTCCTCCGTGAGGAAGTGACTATGGGGTGTATGTTGAGAATCCTGTTTTCCAAGTGTAGAAACAGCAGTGTCCTTAATCTGATGTGGACCATTGAGATAAAGAATTAGACAGGGCTGAGAGTTGCTCATGGTTCCAGATATTGAAGCCTTTGGGGGCGGGGCGAGTTGCAAGAATTTAACCTACCTGTTGGTCCTGGAAATTTAACAGGACGTGAGTTTGGGTAAAAGCACCACAGTCCATTTGGCAGTCATAAAGCACCTTGCGTATGTGGGCATCTTCCCAGACTGGCACCCCTTCTCTGCACTCCCCTACCTTGGCTGTAGTCAGCATCCCCACCTCCTGAGCTGCACCAGAGAGGGGAGAGATCTGGGGGAAAAGGGTAGTGGGAGCCAAGAACACAGCGTTGCTTATGGTGAATAGAAAAGCCCTTCTCCGCAGACACAGTGTCAAAAGTAGCCAATGAAAACACATCGAGTCTAGAAATGCCAAATGTTCCCAAACGCTGGGCAGTGTTCATGCTTTTTCCGTCTTCAGTCAAGAAAGAGTACCAGTGGAATTCGGGTCACTGAATATTAAGGCAACCATTTCCTGTTTTTGCTCGTACCTCGTTAAATCGCAGCATCAGTTCAGTGTAATTTTTCACTTCTCTCAAAAGACCTTTCAAGTTGCATTTCCCAGAGGGAGAGGGGTATTTTAAATTTCAAACTTTTAATATTGCATTAGATCTTTTTTGTATTTAATTTCATTACTTTTTTTTTAAAGAATAAACTCCGAAAGCCCTCTTAACCTTCATGAGACCTAATTTGTGTGTGGTTGAATTTTTAGCGATTGACCTGGCTGGAAGGGGTGCTGTAATCAAACCATCCTCTAAACTGAACGTGTTTTTTTAAAAAAAAGCTTCAGAAATTGTGTTGTTCGTGCCCCTCTTTGTTCCTAAACATTAGAATGTTCACACATATTCCCAGACATTTTGTTTGTCTTCATACTGCTTTCATTATTATTTTTCATACTGCTTTTAAGTGCCCATAAATGCCAAAGAAGCTAGATGAGATGGCTGTATCATTTGTTGTCACTGTCAGCATGTGTATATATGTGTTTATTTGCATCCCACTCATTTTCAACATAAATTTATGTTCCCCTGGGAGCTTTAAACAAAAGGCAGGAAGGAAACCGGTAAGTACAATAAAACTAGCATACTGTTATAATAATTCAGCCAAATGGACAGTGAAACAAAAACTGCCTAAATTAAAAATGGTAGCATTAGAAGTTGTTAAAAGTCTGTGAAAATAGAAATGTGCTTGCTTGTGCCTAAATCAGGATTTGCCAGCCTAGCTCCCATGAAGGCGTCCAGCAGTGCCCCAGACTGATCTTTCTTTCTTTTTTTAAGTAATTCTCTTGGCCTCCTAGCAAGAAAATTGTGGGGCAAAATGTGCAGGTATCTTCTAAGCCAGGGTTTCCCAGACTTGAGTCTCCAGCTGTTTTTTTTGGACTACAGCTCCCATCATCCCTAGCTAGCAGGACCAGTGGTCAGGGATTATGGGAATTGTAGTCCAAAAACAGCTGGAGACCCAAGTTTGGGAAACCCTGTTATAAGCAATTTCTCTGAAATGAGAGTAGTGTTTTTCCTGGTATACTGAGGAATGCTCCCTGTTAGCAGACAGCATCAGTATTCATTGTCATACATGGTTCTCTCCATTTTTGTCCTCACAACAACCCTGTTGAGCTGAGAGACTTGGAATGATCCATATTCACCTAGTGAATTTCGTGACAGAGTGGGGATTTGCATCATGGGTCCTAGTCCAGCTCTCTAACCACTTCTGATCTCCATAATCGGCACTAGCAGAACACAGCGGACTACCTGTGGTAAGCATAGTGTGCTTGTCACTCTGATTTTGTTTTACTCCATGTTCCCCATGGACCCTCGTACCTACGGGGCCGCCTCTCCTGGTATGTCCCACAGAGGAACTTACGATCTTCAAACAAAAACATCTTGGAGGTCCCGGGCCACAGAGAGGTTAGGCTGGCCTCAACCAGAGCCAGGGCTTTTTCGGCTGTGGCTCCGATCTGGTGGAACGCTCTGTCCCAAGAGACTAGGGCCCTGCAGGACTTGACATCTTTCCGCAGGGCCTGCAAGACAGAGCTGTTCCACCAGGCCTTTGGCCAGGGCACAGCCTGACTCCCTCCTTTGGCAATCTTCACAGAACTCTAGCCCAATGGCTGCCATCAATTTGATTTGAATTAATTCTATAATGAAATGATTTTAGGGTGTTGTATTATTTTATTTTATTGTTAGCCGCCCTGAGCCCGGCTTCGGCTGGGGAGGGCGGGATATAAATAAAAATGTATTATTATTATTAGCCATTTTGTCACGCCCAATCCATTGCAACTATTCTGTTTCTGGTGCCCCCAGTATTCAAACCAGTCCAAAAAGGTTGACAGCCCCTGGCCTTAAATGATCAAACCAGTTGCTGGTGCTGTGTGGTCATTCTTTCTCATGTAACTTTTGTCTTTTGCCCACCCAACAGAGGAGCACTGATTCATGGGCTTTTCATATGTACTTAAGAAATTCTCCATTTTTTGTGTACCTGATGGAATGTGCTTCGTGCCCCAGGGCAGTTGAATCTGGCTTTGGTTCTTGAGGCTGATCAGTGCTCTCAAACGATGAACTCTGATCTCTCAGAGGATGTGCATTGGCATCTAGAACAGGTTGGACGCCATTGCACTCAGGCCCACCTCATGGCACTACCTCCATCTTGTCAAGATGCAGCTTCCTTTTAGTGGTCCTCATCCAGTCAGCTCAACACTGTTCCCTCGCTTGAACGAAAAAGAGAAATGGACATGCCCTCCCAACATTTTCCTAATGGAAATAGGGATGCCCTATTCCATAATAATAAAGGGACGCGGGTGGCGCTGTGGGTTAAACCACAGAGCCTAGGACTTGCTGATCAGAAGGTCGGCGGTTCGAATCCGCACGATGGGGTGAGCTCCCGTTGCTCGGTCCCAGCTCCTGCCAACCTAGCAGTTCGAAAGCACATCCAAGTGCAAGTAGATAAATAGGTACCACTCCGGTGAGAAGGTAAACGGCGTTTCCGTGCGCTGCTCTGGTTCGCCAGAAGCGGCTTAGTCGTGCTGGCCACATGACCCGGAAGCTGTACGCCGGATCCCTCAGCTAATAAAGTGAGATGAGCGCCGCAACCCCAGAGTCAGCCACAACTGGACCTAATGGTCAGGGGTTGCTTTCCCTTTCCCTTTATTCAATAATAATTTTACTATTTATACCCCGCCCATCTGACTGGGTTCTCCGAGTCACTATGAGCAGCTTCCAACATATATATATATAAAATTAAACATTTAAAAGCTTTCCTATACAGGACTGCCTTCACATGGCTTGTGGGCTGGATAACTCCATACCCTCCATCATTTCTCTGATGAAAATAGGGATGTCATAAGGAAAAGTGGGAAATTCCTGGGTGAAATCAGAAACCGGGATGGCTCCTGTAAATCTGAGACTGTCCTGGAAAAAATAGGGACACTTGCTGCGTTTGAATGGAGGTGGCTATCACCAGTTTATTGATGGCACCTCACTCCAAATCTGCAGTTCCATGAAGGTAGTTCTAGAATGCATAGGAGGCAAGGTAGACCCTTGTGAGACCACATAGTGTTAAACTATGGGACGGAGGAGGAGGCGTCTTCTGGCACCACCTGAAAATGGCCATTCAGGCAGGAGCAGAACCACAGCAACACAAATGTCCAAAATCCCCACCTTGGGCTGTGTATCTGATGGATACTGAAAGCCACCAAGAGGTCAAGGAGAATTAGCAGAGTTGCACCCTCTTTACTGTCTTCCTGTCATTGACGGCTAGGCCAAGGCAGTCTTGGGATCAGACCCAGGCCTGTAGCCAGGTTGAAATGGATCCGTATGTTCAGTTGTCCCAGAGGTACTGCAATGTTGCACTCAAGCATCATGCCTCTAAAGGGAATATTATCGCCTGGCCAATAATACAATCCTTGGCGTTCAGGAAGGCTTTCTTTAGCAGCAGTATTATTGTTAAATTTGTTTACGTCCTTGTACACTGCCTCTTTTGATTAAAACAAGGGAGTTTTAATCTAATGAGACCTGTGGGTATATGGCGGTGTACAAATTTAATAAATAATATAATGCAGCCACTGTAGTGCACCCACTGGCTTTTAACTAAAGAAAAATCTGAATTCATCAGTTCCTCAGCTTTCGAATACAACTTCAAAAATAAATGAAAGTCTTGCTTCAGCTTCAGCTTCTGAGCAAAGGGGAGATCCCAGTGTCAGACTAGGACCAGGGTTTCAAATCCCTACCTCACAGGGTTGTTGTGAGCATTCAGTGAGGAGGTGGAGAACCACCTTGAGCTCCTCGGACGAAAGACACAATGCAGTGTGCTAGTTCTTGAGTTTCGCAGAGACCTCAGGCTGGATGTTAAACAGAAATGCTGCACAGTGGCGTAGCGTGGGTTGTCAGCACCCGGGGCAAGGCAAGTAATTTGCGCCCCCTAACCCGTGGATTTGCGCCCCCTAACCCTAACCCACAGACGTTGCGCCCGGTGCGGCCAGCCCCCCCTGCACCCCCACGCTACGCCACTGAATGGTGGTGCAAAGATATTGCTGCTAAAGGGATGTTTGCAATCCTGACAGCTTTAAGATGGTGGTTCGGCGAGAACCGAAAGTAGTTTATTGCCAGGGAAAAGGTTTTTCTGTTTGCATGGAGGCAGCTAGGACAATAAAGCAAGGCACCCCTCTCCCCTTGGAGAGATGAAAGCCAGCGGTCACTCGGAGCTCCCTCTCTAGCACAAGTCAGAACTTGATCGTCATGCCTAGAGCAGTATCTTAAAATTGAATTAAAAGCCCATGAATCTAGGAAGTGTATCTTTCGGTTAAGAGACGAAGAAACACTACCGATTTGCATGTCCTCAAACTGCTGGCCAAAGGTTTCTCAGAATTTGGGCCACTCACCTGTTGCCTGCTTTACAGGATGTTCGAGAAGGAATAGAATTGTTCCACCTAAAATTGGTTCTCTCCCCCCCCCCCCATTAGAAAATAACAGGGCAGCTTCTTCTCATATTTATCACAGCCGAATTATAGCCCCCAGGATGTTGTCATGGCAACCATCCGAAGGCAGCAGGGGGAGTTCAGGAGATGGGGTCAGAAACATGGGTTGGCAAAAGGGAGGGGAGGTTTGTTGGCAGCGCGGCGAAAATATGACTGCAGAGGAGTTGAAGAAGAGCACAAAGCAATTCAGGAGGAGAAAATGAAGAGGACCAAAGTAGATAGCTTTCCCCCCTTCTAAGGCTATCTTTTAAAAACCAGCTTCATCCCACTGGGTTTCATTCAATGTAGCACAAAGCAAAACATTTCTCTTTCTGTGCACAGCAAAGCATTCTCCACCCACTAAATCTGTTTTGGGGGTTCCTCCAATGCTCTGGAGAAGATTTGGGGATGGCACAGCAGTGACGTAGCGTGGGTTGTCAGCACCCGGGGCAAGGCAAGTAATTTGCGCCCCCTAACCCGTGGATTTGCGCCCCCTCACCCTAACCCCCAGATGTTGCGCCCAGTGCAGCCAGCCCCCCTGCACCCCCCACGCTACGCCACTGTGGCACAGGGTTGAAAGCTGCTGAGAAATCAAGCAATCAGCAGCAGGGTTGCATTCCCCATGGCACTCTCCTGAAGAAGACCATTCAGGGCAACAAATGCCAATTCTGTCCCAAAATGGCCCAAAATTAGACTAAAATGGGACAGCTTGGTCAGTTTCCTCCAAGAGCACCTGCAGCTAGACCCCAAAACAGGTGTTGTAGTTGTCAATCCATCTGCCTCCATTTCCATTTTTTAATGTCCATCTGCTTTCATGGAAGTGTTAGCACAGTGCAGACCCTCCATGTGTCCCTATTTTTCAGGGATAGTCCCAGATTTACAGAAGCCATCCTCGTTTCTGATTTGATCTCAGAACGTCCCACTTTTCCTTAAGGTATGCCTATTTTCATCAGAGAAATGCTGGAGGGTAGGATAGGACACCCCTATTTTCATCAGAGGGTATGGTGTTTTGTGACCCCTGAGCCAAGGAGGTAAGTAACTATACAAGCTTTAGAAGACATCTGACGAGAGCCCTGTACAGGGAAGTTTTCAAATATTTAATGATTTATTTTGTTTTGTTATATGTACTGGAACCCACCCAGACTGGATGGGGTAACCCAGTCAGATGGGTGGAGTATAAATATATTATTATGATTATTGTTTATTAGATAGAACGTCCCTTTTTTTTAACCTAAGAAATGTTGGAGGGTATAACAATGGAGTTTAGCTTTGACTGGATTGTGCTGTGTGTGTGTCGGTGTGTATTTTCATACCTAAAACGTAATCCCAGGAGCACCAAATGCTCTGTTATTATCATTATCCTGTGATCACCACTCCAAGAACATAATTGAGCCACAAACAGATTTTGGTGAGTATCCAAGTGCCACTGAAACGGTTGTAGAGCATCATCTGCTGGGTATAATGGAGAAGACATTCATTCCTGCTAACCACCATTCTTCCTTTGCCTCTTGAGGGTGCTTTTTAAAACATTGTGTTCATAGGTACAAGAGTCTCCCTTCTGTTCTGCTCACATTAACTACCTCTAATCAGTTGCGTCTAAAGAATAGCAAGACCTCCTGTGGCAGGAGACAAAAGAGGGAATCTGTTGTGGTCAGGTTACTAACAGAGAAGCCAATATAGAAAAGCAAATTACATCTTGAATGAATGCTTTGTGCAGCAGGTGGAGAACAGCTTTCAGCAACGGGTCCTATGGGAAACGGAAATTCTTGGTATGAAAACTGAGAGTATACAAGAACGTCCCTGTTTTCATCTATGAAATGTTGGAGCGTACGGAGCTTACTCTGGCGATATTATTATTTTCCCCCCAGCATGAATGTCTAGACCTCAGTAAAAGCAGTATTTTATTTTTTTAAGAAAAAACAAAAAAAATTCCTTCCAGTAGCACCTTAAAGACCAACTAAGTTAGTTCTTGGTATGAGCTTTCGTGTGCATGCACACTTCTTCAGATACACGAAGAAGCTCATACCAAGAACTAACTTAGTTGGTCTTTAAGGTGCTACTGGAAGGAATTTTTTTTGTTTTGACTATGGCAAACCAACACTATCTGTAACTTATTTTTTTAAGGAATACGAAGCAGGCATTCCAACCCAGTTCCTGACAATATGTTCTTTTCAACTCTTATCAACATAAGCACATCCACGGTGAGATTAAATACTACCTAACAACCAGAATGCTACGAACATGAGTTTGACCAAACTGCGGGAGGCAGTGGAAGACAGGAGTGCCTGGCGTGCTCTGGTCCAGGGGGTCACAAAGAGTCGGACACGACGAAACAGCTAAACAACAACAACAACAAACAACAACCAGAACAACGCTTGCTGGTGGCACCTTTGCAACCAGGGAGCCAGTGTGGCGTAATGGTTAAGGTGTGGGACTAGGACCTGGGAGACCAGAGTTCGAATCCCCTCAGCCATGAAGCTCACTTGGTGACCTTGGGCTAGTCACAATCTCTTAGCCTAACCTATCTTTCACTCCAGAGTTCCAGAAAGACATTCTACTTCATTCTACTTCATTGACTATGCAAAAGCCTTTGACTGTCAACCACAGCAAACTATGGCAAGTTCTTAAAGAAATGGGAGTGCCTGATCACCTCATCTGTCTCCTGAGAAATCTCTATGTGGGAAATCTTTTAATGAGGGTGAAAGAGGAGAGCGCAAAATATGGTCTGAAGCTCAACATCAAAAAATTGAAGATCATGGCCACTGGTCCCATCACCTCCTGGCAAATAGAAGGGGAAGAAATGGAGGCAGTGAGAGATTTTACTTTCTTGGGCTCCATAATCACTGCAGATAGTGACAGCAGTCACAAAATTAAAAGACACCTGCTTCTTAGGAGAAAAGCAATGACAAACCTAGACAGCATCTTAAAAAGCAGAGACATCACCTTGCCAACAAAAGTCTGTATAGTTAAAGCCATGGTTTTCCCGGTAGTGATGTATGGAAGTGAGAGCTGGACCATAAAGAAGGCTGATCACCGAAGAATGGATGCTTTTGAATTATGGTGCTGGAAGAGACTTTTGAGAGTCCCATGGACTGCAAGAAGAGCAAACCTCTCCATTCTGAAGGAAATCAGCCCTGAGTGCTCACTGGAAGGACAGATCCTGAAGCTGAGGCTCCAAGACTTGGGCCACCTCATGAGAAGAGAAGACTCCCTGGAAAAGACCCTGATGTTGGGAAAGATGGAGGGCAGAAGGAGAAGGGGATGACAGAGGATGAGATGGTTGGACAGTGTTCTCGAAGCTACCAGTATGAGTTTGACCAAACTGCGGGACGCAGTGGAAGACAGGAATGCCTGGCATGCTCTGGTCCAGGGGGCCATGAAGAGTCGGACATGACTAAACGACTAAACAACAACAACAAAACAACAATCTTTCACTCTATTCAGCTCATTGAAATACACATACACACAATGCCTGTGGCAGCAACTGCCTTCTGAAGGTTCCTCGGGCTGAAGGTTTGGCAGCCCTGGTGAAACCAACCACTCCCTGGTGGCAAACAGTGTCTCCTTCTCCCCTCACAGTTCTTCCTCTGGAAACAGCTCCCTTCTGAAGGCTGCTAGGGCTGGAGGATGGGGCAAGGCAAGTGAGGAAAGCCATTACCTATCTGCTGACCAACAGTGGACTCTCTCCCCTCACAGTTCTTCCTCTGGAAACAGCTCAGAACCTCACTGTTTTACCAAAGATTTCACATGCACAGTGCAAACACACACATGCCCAGAACACGCATTACAGATTAAATGTGAAGCTCAAATCTTTTTGAATTTTGCATATTAGAGCTTTATAGGGATGTTGAATAACACCATAGCCATGAATCATGAAAGAGAAGAATTTGATTGCTCCCGCTATCTCTCTGCCTCCATTTTATGTCTAGCTGATCCTTTGTCTTCAACATTATCCTGAGCATTCGATGATAGCTCCTTGTACTGAAACCGGACCAAAGGCTGATCCGGCCCAGAATGCTCTTTTCTCAAAGTCAGCAGCTCTTTTAAGTTCTCAGCCAACAAACCCTGCAAGCCTGTGGCTGGTGAGAGATCTGTGCATGCAATGGCATCCTGGATCATTCTAGAAAACATATAACTTATGTTTTGCTTGTCTTGGCCTAGTTCTGTCTGTACCGCCGGCTACTTAGGAAAAGAATGGGGTGATGACACATTCTTCTGCTGCCTATTCCTTTCACAAAGAACCCGGTTTGAGAGGTGGAGGCTGCCTCACATTGCCCCGGCAACCCTGCAAAGCTAAGTGGAGGGTCTGATTGTTCTGCCTGAGCAGAGTTGTGTTGGTATTTCAAAGTCTCCCTCTCACCCCAAGTGCAGCTGCCAACACACACACCACCCAGCAAAACACACATCTACCTTCTGTTGCCCTCATTTCCATCTCAATAGCTTCCTCTCCTCTGGCCCAGTCTCTATTCACCCTCTTCATGCTTCTTATTCCCCCACCCTGTCCCGAAAGGAGCAGCTGGCCGGCCTGAAATGAAATCCCCTTTTAAAATTCCCTCCCAGCTCTCTTCTGGGCAGTTCATTGGAGTGCAGGCTGGCCTCCTAGAGACCATCACACTCCTCCCTTCAGAAAGACAAATAGGCTTCTGTAGCTGTTCATTGGCTGCCTCTGCTGAGGGCAAAGAGGAGCGAGTAAATAGGATTTGCAGACAATGTGACAGCTGTGCTGCGGATGTCCTATAAATTAAAGGGAGGGCAGAAGGAGGGAAATTTGAAAATATTCTCAGAGAGACAAGATGAGCCTGGAGGCGGCAGATAGCAAAGCTTCATGGACGACGACAGGGGCACCCAGGGGATGCAGCTGGAAGAAACCACACCTGGAACAGCCAAAACGTCTGGTCTACAAAAAGGTACATGCAAAAGGAAAGAGAGTGAGAGAGAAGCTGTGTTGGCAAAGGTCTGGAGGTGGGTTAAGTATGGGCCGACGTGGTTGTAAGGAAGGCAGAGACGGAGACAGACAGAACTGAGCAACAGGTGCAGTTCTGCAGGATATTCACTGCAATCCCCACTGAAATGAACAGTTGAGAAAGAGCGAGGCTGTGATCTTGTGCATCTCCCATTTACTTCAGGGGGGGTTACTTGGGGAAGCCAAGTGTGGTGTAGTGGTTAAGAGCGGTAGTCTCGTAATCCTGGGGAACCGGGTTTGCGTCTCTGCTCCTCCACATGCAGCTGCTGGGTGACCTTGGGCCAGTCACACTTCCTTGAAGTCTCTCAGCCCCACTCACCTCACAGAGTGTTCGTTGTGGGGGAGGAAGGGAAAGGAGAATGTTAGCCGCTTTGAGACTCCTTAAAGGGAGTGAAAGGCGGGATATCAAATCCAAACTCTTCTTCTTCTTCTTCCCACCCAACTGCGTACCCATGTTAATTAGTGAGAGGGGATTTGGGATGTGATATACAGTGAAATGAAAAAAGAATTCAAATATACATTCCCAAAGAAATGAGAGGCTTTTTTATTAGGGATAATAGGAGATGAATTGAGAAAATAAGACTGCAAATTATTCTTGTATGCCACGACTGCCGCAAGGATTCTTGTGGCCCAAAAGTGGAAATCCCAAGAGTTACCAGCCCTAATGGAGTGGCAGACGAAATTATTCGAGTATACTGAATTGGCAAAAATGAGTTATAAAACTTGAGACCAAAAAGTGGCAAAGTTTGAAGAGGAGTGGAGTAAATTTGTTGTGTATATACGAAATAACTGTAGAAGTTTAAAAACTGTAGCAGGGCTAACATAAATCTTCTGATGTGTATAGAATGTAATTAAGAATCTGCAGGAATGGATGTAAATTGGGAAAACCGAAGCAGGGAAGGAGGGAAGTCTGGGCACGAAATTGCGCAGGGTGAATAAGAAGATAAAAAAGGTTGAATGTTAAAGTTTAACTTTAATTTTGTTTTGTTTTTGAAAATCAATAAAAAAGTAATAAAAAATTAGTGAGAGGGGATATTATTTGGATTTTCTGATTCAGGCCCTTCAGTGTTTTGGGCCAGCTTTGGTCAACTGCTCCCCCTGTTCCCCAGTTCTTCTCTTTCGCCTTTTGTCCTTGCCCAGCGCGACAAACAGCTTCCTAGTCAATTCCTCTAGTGATGCAGGAATTCTTCATCTGCAGATCATCAAACCGCTAATGGAGAAGAAGCGAAGGAATCGAATTGCCCAGTCTCTCAACCAACTGAAGGCTCTCTTACTAGGTGGCACCAGCCCAGGTAACAAGGTAAGGAGCCACGTTTGGTGTCTCCCCATAACCCATAATAACACATCCCACTGGGGATGAGAGGGCATTCACCATCAAGCTTCTGTATGTATCTAACGTGATAAGCTTCAACTTTTTACTTTATTATTATTTGTTGAATTTGTATGCCGCTCTATACCCGCATGTCTCAGGGCTATTGCAACATAAAATTAGAAGATAAAAACACAAAATTCATAATAAAACAAACAACACAATAACCCTCCTCCCCAACACATTTAAAAAGGGCATCGGATGTCAATCAGCCAAAGGTCTGGCTAAAGAGGAACGTTTTTGCCTGGAGCCTAAAGGTGTATAATGAAGGTACCTGGCAAACCTCCCTGGGGAGAGCATTTCACAAACAGGGAGCCACTGCAGAAAAGGCCCCGTTCTCGTGCTGCCACCCTCTGGACCTCTCATGGAGGAGGCACACATTGAAGGCAGAGACAGGCATTGAAGGTGTCTCCACCCCCATCGTTCAGCCCCAACACTGAGGTCCAGCGCTGAGGGCCTTCTGGCGGTTCCCTCATTGCGAGAAGTGAGGTTACAGGGAACCAGACAGAGGGCCTTCTCGGTAGTGGCGCCCACCCTGTGGAACGCCCTCCCTTCAGATGTGAAGGAAATAAGCAGCTATCCTATCTTTAAAAGACATCCGAAGGCAGCCCTGTTCAGGGAAGTTTTTAATATCTAATACTGTACTGTTTTTAACACTTGATTGGGAACTGCCCAGAGTGGCTGGGGAAACTCAGCCAGATGGGCGAGGTATAAATAAATTATTATTATTATTATTATTATTATTATTATTATTATTATTATGGCCTCAGAAGGCGATCTCAGGGTCTGGGTAGGTTCATATGGGAAGAGGCAGTCCTTGAAGTGTTGCAGTCCTGAGCTGTTTAAGGCTTTATAGGTCAAAACCAGTACAGTGGTACCTTGGTTCTCAAACTTAATCTTTTCCGGAAGTCCGTTCCAAAACCAAAGCGTTCCAAAACCAAGGCGTGCTTCCTCATACAAAGTAATGCAAAGCGGATTAATCCATTCCAGACTTTTAAAAACAACCCCTAAAATAGCAACTTAACATGAATTTTACTAACGAGGCCATTGATCCATAAAATGAAAGCAATAATCAATGTGTTGTACTATAAAATAAGCCAGTATTGTAGATGATAAAAATTTAAAGTAATTGTTTTTCTTACCTGCACTGTCATTGTCTGGATGGGGGCTTTTAACCATTTCTGCCGTCACACAATCAATCAGCAGCTGAACTGGGTTCCACACAGTCCCAAAAACAAATTAACCGAGAAAGCCTCAAAAAAAAACAAAAACGCAAAATAAATAGCAAAAACAAAAGTGCCAAACTTAATCTGTCAAACGGACTTCCGGAATGTTTGAAAACCAAGGCGCAGCTTCTGATTGGTGCAGGCGCCCCAGAAACAATAGCTGACAGCCACATCGGACTTTCGGCTTCCGAAAAACGTTTGGAAACCAGAAGACTTACTTCTGGGTTTTCGGTGTTTGGGAACCAAGGCGTTTGAGAACCAAGGCATTTGAGAACCAAGGAACCACTGTACTTTAAATTGGGCCCAGAAACTAATTGGTAGCCAGTGCAGTCGGACCAGGATCGGTGTAATATGCTCAAACCATCTTGCTCCGGTGAGCAACCTGGCCGCTGAATTCTGCACTAGCTGAAGTTTCCGAACAGTCTTCAGTGGCGGAATAAACTTGTTTCTTCATACAGTGGTGCCTCGCAAGACGAAATTAATCCGTTCCGCAAGTCTCTTCGTCTTGCGGTTTTTTCGTCTTGCAAAGCACGGCTATTAGCGGCTTAGCGGCTATTAACGGCTTAGCGGCTTTAAGAAAAAGGAAACAAATTCGCAAGAACTCGCAAGACGTTTTGTCTTGCGAAGCAAGCCCATAGGGAAATTCGTCTTGCGGAACGACTCAAAAAACGGAAAACTCTTTCGTCTTGCGCATTTTTCGTCTTGCGAGGTACCACTGTATTCTCTCCCTCTTTCTCTCAGGATCCTTGAGAAGTATAGTTGTGTAAGCCGAGCTTAAAGATATAAGGGAGAATTCTTAGCACTCTCATCAAACTGCAAAGTATTCTTTTAGGGAAGCCAGGAGAGTTAAATTGGTATGACACTGAAAGAGGTTTGTGGTGCAGATATAGGTTCCTCCTATTTCTTCCTGCCAGCAGCACCTAGACAAAAGGATCTTTCTTTCCTTTTTGTATTCTGAAGACAATCAATCCCACTGGGTAACATGCTGGATATCAGTGCAGCGAAATGCAAAACCCAAAGGCTCACAATTTGAAGCTTGGACTATAGGACACACTCTACCAGCGTTCAAATGACAGTTTGGGAGAAATGTTCCAGTAAAAAAAAATGCAATATGAGTTGCAAGAAAATAGTCTTGTTTCATTCACTTTTGAGACACCACACTAGAAAACTTACATTGAACTACCTTCAAAAAACCTTCAGAACTGTAGTTTCATGGGGTGTGCTGAGAATGTTTTAAATCAGATATCCCTGCCTTCTTATTAGGAATTACCATTCCCATGATGCTTCTGTAGGGGACTGTGAAATTTAAAGTGATTTCAATCTGAGACGCAGATGTCCCTCCAAGTTCAGAGAATAATAGTTTATTCGAATTACCAGCTCTCTTTGTCCAATTGAGAGTAGTTCCTGCCCATGCCAAATCCTCTTCTTTCTCCTCTTGCGATGCCCGCTTCTGCCCGGTTCTAAACCGGTCTCCAGTTATCCTCTTTTTTTCCCTTCCCAAAAGCCTCTTCCTAATTCTCGCATGGACAAGGCAGCTCTTCTAGAAATGACTGTGCAGCGGATTCAAACATTGCAGCTAGCAGGTGAGTTGTGGGTGGGAATGGCTTATTGCAATGTACCATAGTGAAGATGGATAACATGGAGCGGGTTGGGTGTGATGGTTAGGGTGGAGACCAGGAGTGGATCTACACATAGGGGAAAAAACGCTATAAATAAGTAAGAAATTAAATCGTGATAACAAAAGGGAAAAAAGATATTTTTTGGCTCCCCAGCGCCATCTGGTGTTGCATGTTTGTAACACATTCAACACACTTTTTTTGACTAATGTAGCTGAGTCCCAGTGTTCAAATCCCCACTCAGATATGCAGCTCACTGGGTCACCTTGGGCCAGTCACCATCTCTCAGCCTAACCTGCCTCATAGAATTGAGGGAGAGTCATGAATGCCACTTTGAGTTCATTGGAAGAAAGGTGGAATAGAAATGCCGTAATTATAATTATAACAATAAAAACAAATGAAGTGCCTCAGAGAGTCGCTTAAGTCACTTGCACAGAATGGACTGAGTTCACTAGGCACATATTACAAAATGTTATCTGGATTGCAGGTGGGCCTGCCAGGAGGTAAATGGAGCAGGATTCAGCTCCTAGATCATTACAGCCTATAATCAAAATTGTGTGAATTTCGCTTAAAAGAATTAAAAGTCTGCAGCCAAGCAAGCTGAATTCTGCAGCCTGTATAAATGACGTGAATGGGCAAATCTGCATAATTTCTCTCATTCGGCTCTGTTAAGCTATGCAAGACCAAGGGAAATCTTCAGTCATCCTCTCTGGTTTCTGATACTTCCGCTGGCATTGCCCACATACTTTCATTCAGCCTTTCATCCGTAAGGTCAGGAAGTCGCTGCAAACCAAGACCCAAGGGTACGTACCCAAAGGCAAGATTAGAAGATCAGAAGGGACTGGACAGAGGAGGAATGGCGGAGACTGCCTCCCCAGCCTGAACCTTTCAGAGAAGAGGAAGGCAGTATAGATTTACAACAGTGGTTTGCGGGAGGTCATAGCTCAGAGGCAGAAGAGGGGAGAAGCTGGGAAACAATGGGAGAAGAGGAGAAGGCAGAGCCAAAGCAGCTGGCTGACATGTTATCACTAGAAAGCATTCCAGAACCCCCTTCTCCCAGAACCCGGTGAGCATTGAAAGTAGAAGAGCAAAGGGCTCAGAGGCAAATGACTCTAAGCGGCCACCATCAGGTGGGTGGTGCTGTTGACAACTGAGGAGAGAAGGGGGTGGAGATTACTTGGAGTAACACCATTACTCCAAGAGGTTGCATTTCTAAGCCGCTCTCTGTGAATGTTGAATAAAATACATTGGTAAGAACTCTCCTTCTCTGTCTATTCCTGGCAGCCTACCGTAGGGGGATCAGATTCCCTGATGCCTGACAGAAGGGCTTTTTCTCCTTCACTTTTACACTGTGAATCACTGACATACTCACCTCCCAACTGATTGCTGATTTAATGATCAGTTTTGCCCCATCTCCATACCTTAGGCAGGCTGGCTGCTGTTTTCATTGTTTAAGGTGTCACTTGTATCCATTTGAAATTGAATTGGGGGTTAGGCAAAAGCATGGAGGATAAGGCTGTCAACGACTAGTCACGATGGCTCTGTATGCACTACCTCCTGAACCAGAGGCACCTGCCTCTGAATACCAGCTGCTGGGGGCCGTGAGCAAGAGTGTGAAAACAGACCAGTGGTGTAGCATGGGTTGCCAGCACCGCTGGGGCTGTGTGGAGTAGGCTGGGTGGAAGGCAGGGAAACGGACGGAGTACACAATGCACATCCAACTGCCTAATGCTATCCGCGTCACCCAGGAGGTCGCAGCCACAGAGATAAGAAAAAACGAGATGTTCCATTGTCTGGAAAGGTCAGTTCCTGGTTCGCATAGAGAATACGTTTTTAATGGAGCCTAGTGATGGAAGGGTACAGCTGCGTTGAAGCAGCACTAGGTGTTGAAATTTTGCGCCCCCTAACAATTTTGCGCCTAGGGCAACCACCCTTGAGCCCCCCTGAACAGAGAAGGGCTATGCGTCTGATCCAACAAGGCTCTTTTATGTTAGAAGAAATCACACAGCTTATACCCCAGGCCCCTTTCTCCTCATGACATGCAGATGCATACATTTGATGGATGCTTGAGTTGCTTCTCTCCTTTCATCTCTCCTTTGTATCTTCTTTTTCTCCCCACAGTGGCAGAGGACAAGGGCTTTCATACAGGATACTCCTACTGTGCCTCTCTTGTCCAAGACTTCCTCATTTCAGAGACACAGCGGTATTTGAATGCTTCCAGTCAGTCAAGCTCTTCATCCAGACGCCCCTCTGGGACTTCACTGGCAATTTTTCCACCAGCATCTAAGCTGGGAAAGGTCTCCAGCTGGAGTGAAAAGTGCCTGCCTTCCCCTGGCTTTAGACGTTTTGAAAGGTCTGTCCCTTCTGGGATCCTGAACAGAACAGGGTCCCAGGTATTCTGGAGACCCTGGTCTACTTGAACCTCTTTTAACCTATATATAAGGAAAGGAGGGCAGAAAGAATCCTGTGAGTACTGGAGCCTCTAATTTATTCGGCTTTGGGAAAATACTTTCAGGAATTTTTGTGTGCCTGTGAAGCTCCATGGAGGAAAGTATTTGTGCCCTTGTCTTATGATCCATTTCCTGCTGTGTACATAAGTTTTTTCCCGTGCTGCTTTCTATGGTTCTACATTGCACTGTCCTTGGTGTTGTTCACGTGTATTAAATATAAAAGCTTGAAGAATTATTCGTAAATAAATGCTTCAAAAATACAGAATGATGTACGGATTTTCATTAACTATATAGTTTGGCCTTCTCCTAAGTGGGTCAAATGTGCCCTAAATAACTGAAACTGCAAGAATGTCATCTTTTTGGGGAGGAGCTTTGTGGTGTGGCATTGATATGGAAGAACACCAATGCCTTACCAATCGTCTGCACTTCATTTGCAACTGGAATATAGTGTTTGCTTTCCACCATCGAGCCCAGAAAACGTTCAAGTTCCCAATATGTATCTTCCACACAGAGGGATACAAAAGTTTGGACAAGCCAGTGATTGCAGAGGGCAGAATAACAGCAGATATGAAGCACTTGTGCTTCCTGTTTTGTCTGAATCCATGTTACACCCAGTGCTATTTTTAAGGCAGTATCTACCCCAGTTAACTGCCATTCCTTCTCCTGCTAGGAACCATTGAAACTGCAGTTTTGCGAAAAATTATCAGGCCCCCCCCGCCCCACCCGTTATGTACTGAGTTGAATAGGATCCAAAATGCAGCAGTCTGATTGGTCCTAGAACAATAGGATTCAGAATGCAGCAGTCTGATTGGTCCTAGAACAATACAGCAGTATGATTGGTCCGCAGGAGCCACCTAATCCAGCTCCAGGTGGAAGTGAATCCACAACCTGATTGGCCTACAGGAGAATCCCGGAATTAGCCAATCACATGGGGCCCACTGTGTAAATAATTTATATAAAGCAGATATTGTGGGGGAACTTCCATTCCTCCTCACCACTATGAGCGGAATAAAGAGCATGAAATCCACTCTCTACTCCAAGTATATTTTACCCCCCCCCCCCCAAAAAAGAAAACACTACGACTCCCAGGATTCTCGGGGGGGACACCACACCCTGTTAAACTGTGTGATAGGAATTTTGAGGTCTTAGATATATGATAATATTCATAACTGCACGTACATAGATCAGCACAGGAAGACCGACCTGAAGCCATTTTGATTCGTAAACTGAGCCAATGTTTTCTCTGCAAGGTCAAAGTGGAAAAGCCTCCCCATTGTCTCTTTCCTCACAAATCCTGTCTTAAGGGCACATTTAAGATATGAACAGGGTGTGAGCCTGTGACCTGGCCCAGGAACTAAGTATTTATCACTACAAAAGAATGGCCAGGCTCCCAGGCAATCCAATCAAGCAACCTGCCAGACAAGAGATAAACGACAACAGGAGAAAAACAACATTCAAATTTCTGTTTTAGACCGCCTTTTCTGTGATGTAGGTGTGATGTATCTGAGGGGTGGTCTTAGGTTACACCCCTTCTATGATGTATGTATGATGTTTCTGGGGGGGGTCTTGATCTACAGGGTGGGAATTTCAAAAGTCTGTATAAGGTCTTGCATGCGGTTGTTCTGGGTTCCTCCTCCTTTCCTGTGGGTGAGGAGAGCACCCTGTTGCAACAGATCAATAAAGATCAAGCTTACTAGCTGCTTTGCTTCCCAATATTCTCTGGTTGGCCTCTGTTATTCTCTCCTACCAATAGGGAACCTAGGTAAGGACTCTATATGGGCTCTTGGGTACCCCATAAGGGAAAAGGGCAATTTTTGTTTACAACAGATACACTGAGGGGAAGGAGACCCTCCAAGATCCTGGCTCACCAGCCAGACATGTATTTCCCCCAAGCAACAGGCTTGAAGAAGTGGACTGGTGGTCTGGATCTATTAGAACACAATGGCTGCCTCCCAGTCCAGCTCCCTTTGCAGCGGAGGACTAAGGGGAGGCGAGCTGGGAAGCGAGCGGAAGCCACCTGGCCTAGAGGGGCCGGAAGTGCCTCTTCCGAAAACAGGAAGCTGCTCCTGTTAAGGGCGGAAGCGAAGCCAAGGTGGGCGGAGCCGGCGGGAGGGGAAAGAGCCCGTGCGCTTGGCTGGAACCCAAGATGGCGGCGGGGATGTACCTGGAGCACTACCTAGACAGTAAGAGCGGGCTCGGGGCTCGGGCGGGACGCGGCTCGAGGCAGGCGGCGCAGGCGGCTCCCAGGAGGCGGCAGAGGCCCCGAAAGGCCGCAGTCCGGGGAGGGGGGGTCGAGGCACCTCATGTTCCTAGGTGTGGGTCAGTTCACACGTTACGGCAGCAGCCGACCCGGATTCGCCCTGGTTCCTTTTTAACAGGGCGCTGCGGCTTAATCCTTCAGTGTGCTCAGTGGTTCCAGTTCCTTCCCTTCGGGTGCCTTGTCTGTTTGACTTTAACCCTCATTCTATTTTTCATCCCCCCCCCCCCCAAAAAAAAAGGAAGGGTGGAAGAAAGGAACTGCTTGATATTGGCATTGGTGAAATTTAAATGTAATAATGTTTGCAAATTCCACACCCCCTCCCTCTTCTTCCCACATCCACAGTTTGGCTCTGCCCTGGTTAAAATATGGCAGTGCACTCAGATACTGCTGGACACAAACACCCGCTTTACAAAACACACACACACACACAACAACCATTGTATTGTGCTTTGTTGGTTAATATGTGTGTGCAAGCATGTGCGCAAGCGGCGAATCGCAACACGCGCAGTTGTGGGTTGCGTTCATTTCAGGATGCGAACAGGACTCTGGAACGGATCCCGTTCGCATCCTGAGGTACCACTGTATTGACTTGTGTTTTAATCTGTTTTTTAGCTTATAATTTATTTTAAGCATTTTTGAATGTTTAAGATCATTTTACTGATAATGTTATTGTTCTGTTATTTTTTAAAATGCTTTGGTGTTTTATTGCGGTCAAGTCTCGTGAAGTAAATAAACAAAATGTGTTTTAAGGTGTGCACCTACAAATGTAAAATATGATTGAGGTAAATGTGGGTATCATATGAGTATGCTAGTCAAAGAGCCGAAATTGGCTGCAGCTTCTTTTCAAGTATATGTTTGGTTAGAAAACAATTCAGTTAACATGGAGTTAATGTTGAGTGTACAGTAAAAGAAAGTATCAATAAAGGTGTAGGAAAGAAGTAACACAGGCAGGTCCCCACCAAGCTGATCTTCTTCTCCATCTCACACTTGCCCTCTTTCTCTAGGCATTGAGAATTTGCCCTTTGAGCTGCAGAGAAACTTCCAGCTCATGAGAGATCTGGACCAACGAACAGAAGGTAAGTCTGCAAAACCCCTGCTGATTGAGATTGACTATGTAAGTCTTCCTTGTCACACATTGAAGAACAAATAAACCTGGTGTTGGTATCCCTTTCTGTTTGGTGTCATGCCAGAGTGCTCTGCTATAATGCTGCACCCTACTTTTGCTTCCAGATCTCAAATCAGAGATTGATAAACTGGCCACAGAATATATCAGTAATGCACGGACGTTGTCTTCAGAGGAGAAGCTGGGGCTCCTCAAGCAGATCCAAGAGGCCTATGGGAAGTGCAAGGAGTTCGGCGATGACAAAGTGCAGCTTGCAATGCAGACATATGAGATGGTACGAGGGGGCCTGATTGGCTGGGGCTTTTTGGACAGTCTTTGTGAAGAGCCTTCATCCAAGCAGAATTGTATCTCTTTGGGCAGTTCCTTTCTGCTGCCATTCCCTTTGCCTTTGTATAAGTCTTCGCTCTCTTGGTGGTTGGGACATATTACCTCAAAAATAACGCTCTCCCCCTCTTACCGCGTCTGCAGGTAGATAAGCACATCCGGCGACTGGACACAGATCTCGCCCGGTTTGAAGCTGACTTGAAAGAGAAGCAGATAGAGTCAAGTGACTATGACAGCTCATCTAGTAAAGGCAAAAAGAGTGAGTTCTGGTTTCTGTAGAAGTGGCTGACGTGAGGGGGGGGGGGACAGGGGCAAATGAAAGATGTCCAGAAATGGTGATAGTAGAATTTCAGTCTTCAGAGCAAGTTACTATGAAAGAAAGACTGCATCCCCCTAAATCTGTTTTGAATTTATAACAACTCTAGAGAGGTACGGAAGAGGGAAAATTACTGAGTGTTTCCTTCCATTCTGCTGACTGATTCCATCAGCAGATGGAATGCATTGGGTACCATCCACACATTTGCTGCCTGACTCCACCCAAGGGGGGAAATGCTAATACAGTGGTACCTTGGGTTACATACGCTTCAGGTTTCATACGCTTCAGGTTACAGACTCCGCTAACCCAGAAATAGTACCTCGGGTTAAGAACTTTGCTTCAGGATGAGAATAGAAATCGTGCTTCGGCTGTGCGGCAGCAGCAGGAGGCCCCATTAGCTAAAGTGGTGCTTCAGGTTAAGAACAGTTTCAGGTTGAGAACGGACCTCCAGAACGAATTAAGAACTTAACCCGAGGTACCACTGTAGGTAGACAAGGGGGGAAATATTTCATAATGGGTGACTTGAAGTACACTTGCATTGGCAGGGTAAATGTACATCTGGGCTGCAGCAAAGAGACATTTTCATACAGTAAGTGACTGTGCTTAAGAACAGTGAAGTCAACGAGCCAACCAGGAGGGAAGCCTACCTGTTGCTATCAAATTGAACATATTTGTAAGCGAAAAGTTGTGTCAACGTAGAATTTGATGATAAAGAAGACACTTCTAAAAAAGAAGAAAAAAAGAGGATTGGTTAAAACAAGGTTAAGGAAAAGATGTTGACACCAATTTATTATTTATATGCTGATCATCTGTGCGGCTTCCAACAAATTAAAGCATCAGACACAGTACAACATCGCACATTAAAAACTTCCCTGTTCCGGGGTGCCTTCAGAAGTCTTTTAAAAGTCAGATAGTTGTTTATTTCCTGGACATTTGATGGGAGGGCATTCCTTAGGGCAGGAGCAACTACCGAGAAGGCCCTCTGCCTGCTTCCCTGTAACCCCACTTCTCGCAATGAGAGAACCGTCAAAAGGCCCTCGGAGCTGGACCTCAGTGTCCGGGCTGAACAATGGGGGTGGAGACGCTCCTTCAGGTATACTGGGCCTGTATTGACCTTGCTCCCACCTTGACCTGCTCTATCCCATCATAGGAAGTAGCAAGTACTGCCAGGAGGTAATTTAAAAAGCATTGTAATAGAAACTCTAATTAAATGTATCCCACAGATTAGGAAAAAATGCACAAATGAACCTGAGAGAATGTAATTGTGATTTACTCAAGTCAAGGAAGCTATAACAGGCAGGAAGGCTTCCTTTTAAAAAAATCTTGCATGCATGTTTTATGTAAATTACAGGCAAAATTCTGAATATTAAGTGGCATATAAATATCTGAAATAAATAAAGTAGATTCTGCCGCAAACAGATTGGCAAAAATAGCATTAGGAAAACTAGAGATGCTGAGGGAAAATCCACACAGCTTCCGCAAACAGAAGTCCTGCCGTAGCAACCTTTTAGAATTATCCTCTAATGGAACAGTGTCTGGGTATAGAACATAAAATAGAGTAGATGTAAAATGAGAGTTTTCTGAATAGAAGGGAAGCAGTGAGGCATTCTACAGGTCTGCTTTGAGACCTGCACTGTTTGACTTGTTCATAAATTATCTGAAATCCTTTGTGAACATGAGGGTGAAGCTAACAGATGACCCCAAATGATGGGTTCTAAAGAACTTAAAAACCAAAAGGATCTCTCCAGATTGGGCAACAACAAATGCCATTTGAGATTCATTGCAAGTTAGCACAAAATGATGGCCATTGGGGCAGAAAATCTTAGCCACATACACTAATGAAGTCATAACTAGTTGTGACTAATCTGAAAACGGCTCTTAAGACCATGGTGGATAGTGCAATGAAAACATGGGCTCAGTTTAGTGGCAGTGAAAACACCAATTTCCACATTAGGAGTTTTTGTGGGGGGTGACTAGGTACCATTTAAAACCAGCTACTAAGCAGCAGTGGGAAATGGCTGTTCTTTTCATGCCAGGCTCTGCCTGTGGATTCCCTTAAGGCATCTGGGCAGCTACCAGGAGAAGCAGGATGCCGGGTTAGGTGGCTCTGTAAGCTGATCCGGCAGGCTTTTTTGTGTGCAGTGAGATTCACATTTGCCTTAATTTATTCAGATTGCTAATGCTGTGTTCCAATGCGGGGAGGGGGAGAGATTATAGAGCTCCAAATGGTTTTTTTCTACAGAGATTTGAAAGCATGCTAGTAGGCCAAATAAACTGTTTGTCCCAAAGAGAGGTACTTGATTTGCCCCCCTTTGTCCGTCTTGTGCACACAGAAGGCCGGGTCCAGAAAGAGAAGAAAGCAGCCCGTGCTCGCTCCAAGGGGAAGAATTCTGACGAGGAAGTGCCAAAAACAGCCCAAAAGAAGCTGAAACTAGTCCGCACGTGAGTGGGAAGAGGGGACAGGCAGAAGGCAGGGATCTGTGTTACAGAGATGTTACCAGTCTCGCCCAATGTCAGCTCTACTCCACTCTAGTACCATCCATGGTTGTCGTTGTGCCCAGAAACTCTGGCAGACTAGGTGGTCAATTTTCCTACTGGTGAGGATTGTGAGAAGTGCCAAGCTGGCAAGTTATTTATTCCTTAAGGTAGTTGATTCCAAGGGACATGGGTGGAGCTGTGGTCTAAACCACTGAGCCTCTTAGGCTTGCTGATCAGAAGGTCGACGGTTTGAATCCCCGCCATGGAGTGAGCTCCTGTTGCTCTGTTCCAGCTCCTGCCAACCTAGCAGTACGAAAGTACACCAGTGCAAGTAGATAAATAGGTACCGCTGTGGTGGGAAGGTAAATGGTGCTTCCGTGCGCTCTGGCTTCCATCATGGTATTTCATTGCGCCAGAAGCGGTTTAGTCATTATTGCCACATGACCCAGAAAGCTGTCTGTGGACAAACACCGTCTCCCTCGGCCTGAAAGCGAGACGAGCGCCGCAATCCCATAGTCACCTTTGACTGGAGTTCACCGTCCAGGGGTCCTTTACCTTTTACCTAGTTTATTCCAGAGTGAGGTGGGGGTGAAGGGAACGTTTTCTGATTGCAGGGGTCTGAGAGAAGTCTCCACTGATGGCTTACTAACTCTGTTTTCCGCCCTGAAGCAGCACAGAGTACGGGATGCCTTCGGTTACCTTTGGAAATGTTCACCCCTCCGATGTGCTGGACATGCCTGTGGACCCCAATGAGCCCACCTACTGCCTCTGCCACCAAGTCTCCTATGGGGAGATGATTGGTTGTGACAACCCTGATGTAAGAGACTCTCTTGGGAGTTGAGGGTGCGGGGTGAGGGGGGCTCAGATCTGGGGCAATGTGAACAGCTGCAGATGCGGGGAATCTGAAGGGCCTCATGACATCATTGTGGAAGTCAGGATTCTGAAACTAGAATATTTTTGTTTATGACCGTAGTACAGATTGGTAACATTGTTTAAAACATAAAATGTTCCTGAATTAGCAAACCACCCTTTGGCTTGCTGTTCACCTTGCCTTGTTTCTTCTTTTTTAAGAAGTGAATGCCTATGAAAAAGCTATGGATATGGGACAGTTGTTTACTGTGTGTTTATGTATTCTTTGAGGGACGCGGGTGGCGCTGTGGGTTAAACCACAGAGCCTAGGACTTGCCGATCAGAAGGTCGGCGGTTCGAATCCCTGTGACGGGGTGAGCTCCCGTTGTTCGGTCCCTGCTCCTGCCAACCTAGCAGTTCGAAAGCACGTCAAAGTGCAAGTAGATAAATAGGTACCGCTCCGGCGGGAAGGGAAACGGCGTTTCCGTGTGCTGCTCTGGTTTGCTAGAAGCGCCTTAGTCATGCTGGCCACATGACCCGGAAGCTGTCTGCGGACAAACGCCTGCTCCCTCGGCCTATCGAGCGAGATGAGCGCGCAACCCCAGAGTTGGTCACGACTAGACCTAATGGTCAGGGGTCCCTTTACCTTTACCTTATGTATTCTTTCCCTCAGGACTCTTGCCAGGCCTCATGCAATAGTGCAGTTTTAGCTGAAGTTCTCTCTTGCCACTGCATGGTGGATAAGGAGTGCATGATGTCTGAGCAGCACAATGTGCCTCACTTGCCTCTTCCTATAAAAAAGTTTTCCTGGACTGTTGCCACATTATCTCTGCATTCTTTAGCACTTCTTCAGCCAGTCCTTCAGCTCCCCTCCTTCCCTCCCTAAAGGAGCTGCACATGGAGGGAGCACTAAATGGAAATGGCTTCTAGTGACCTGGCACCTGCAGTCACTGCCCAACCCGACAGTGTTCCTTTAGGCTTTGCAGCTGCAGTGTCCCTTAAAACACCAAGGCACTTGCTCTCTGAGCCATCCCCAGCAGTGTTGTCTGTGTTATACTTCCCAAACTTTGCAGCACTCACGCCCCCAAATTGAGAAGCTCTGGGTTCACAGGTTCCATCTGCTCAGTGAAAGATTGCATATGTGTAACAAGTGGTAGGAGAAGAATCTGGGAAGAGGATACTGGATTGGAGCCCTGCCCTGTCTCCATTTGAGTTTTTTGTCTTAATTTATCACAGACAGGCCATTTGGTGATAACAGACCTACTTCCAGCCTTCTAAATGTTTTCCTGTTTTAATATTCATTTATTTCCACACATTTCCTGGGTCTTCATCTATTAATCAGTTTTAAAAAATAAGTCCAAATGAGCATGTGTGTTAAGGCTTTTGTGTAGTAGTAGTAGTAGTAGTAGTAGTAGTAATTTATTTATACCCCGCCCTCCCCAGCCAAGACCGGGCTCAGGGCAGCGAACAATCAATAATAAAAACAAGTTGATTAAAATACAATTTAAAAGATTAAGATACAACATTAAAACATTAGGATGCAGCCTCTTCACAGGAGGAGAAAGGAAAAATAAAGGGGGAGGGAATCAAACTGATTCTAAGCCAAAGGCCAGGCGGAACAACTCTGTCTTACAGGCCCTGCAGAAAAAAATCAGATCCCGCAGGGCCCTGGTCTCATTAGAGAGAGCATTCCACCAAGCCGGGGCCAGTGTTGAAAAGGCCCTGGCTCTGGTTGAGGCTAATTTAACTTCCTTAGGGCCCAGGACCTCTAGGGTGTTGCTATTTATGGACCTTAAGGTCCTCCGTGGGGCATACCAGGAGAGGCGGTCCCGTAGGTACGAGGGTCCTAGGCCGTGAAGGGTAAGTGAGCAGGATCAATGTATAGCTTTAATTCTTCAGTCTTCATTCCCGGCAAGTTGTGTCTGCACAGGACTCATCAGTTCTTCAGGTAGATATGTACTTAGTTGTGTTAGCTACTGGCCTTTGCAATTTGTGTAGTGTGTCAGAGAAAATTATTAAACTGAATTAAAACACCAGTTATTTGCGTGCAAATGTACAGAATACATACAACACCCCTTAACAGATAAAATATTAAAATTCAATTCAAATTTTAAAATTACACAACTATACAGTTTAAAACTCAGGACGTTGTTGTGGCCTTATTTCAATCATCATCGTTTGTATTCTGCCTTTCCAAAGTTAACTATGCTGAAGAAAGCTTGCAACATGAAAGCTGTGTACATAATTACAGCAATATAACAAAAGTAGTCATGAGCATAAATAAAAGTATCTCTGTAAGCATACAGAAAAATAAACAATCCCCAAATAAATCATAAGGTTTAACAATAAAGATACAAACCCACCCCCAATAACAGCAAAATTTATGTATCACCAAAATAAAATCTTGACCCCCAACAAAAACAACAACACCTAAATAATACTCCACCCCAAGAGTGCTTTGCAGGACTTGCAGCAAAGATGGTTGGTTGCAATTGGCTAAATGGCCTCGCTGAGACAGTGTCAATTCTTTGTTAGGACATAGAAGCTGCACTCGCTGAACTGGTTGACGGATTCTTCAGCAGTGACCATTCCACTTGTGTGTATATTTCTAATGGGGTGTGTGTGTAACATAGCTTCAGAGTACAGGGGCAGATGAGCCCCATAGAGATAGATAGATGGATGGTTAAGAAGCTTTGGGAGAGCCAGGAGCAAGGGAGAAGGGATTGTTCATTATGGAGTAGAATTACGTACTGACCCTTTACAAAGACAGTGATGGCAAACCATAAGAGGGAGGGAAAGGGCTTGAAAGTGAGGCTCTGAGAAACCCCAAACAGTTATAACATGGAGAAGAGACGGGGGGTCACTAACTTTAAGCTTTTGTGCTCTTTATACCTTTCCCCAGTGCTCCATTGAATGGTTCCATTTCGCTTGTGTGGGCTTAACAACAAAGCCAAGAGGGAAATGGTGAGTGGCTATTTGCTTTCTACAGTCGTACCTCGTGTTGCGTCTGCTTCACGTTGCGCCTTTTCGTGTGACGTCGCACAACAACCCGGAAGTACCGGAACGGGTTACTTCTGGGTTTCACCGCTCGCGCATGTGCAGAAGTGCTAAATCCCGCCGCACACAAACACGACACTTCTGGATGCGAACTCTTCGAGTTGCGGATGTGCGTCCAGGACGGATTGTGTCCACAACTCAAGGTTCCACTGTATAGTTCATGGTGTAGCCTTATTGGAGTTCACCGATTGGGTCTGCGTTGCTCCAGGACAGGAGGAAGGAAGTCAAAATGACACCGAGGTTGTTTCAAAGAAAGAGTTTATTCTGCTCTCCGGATAGCAGAAGGAACCTGCGTGGTGAGTCCACAGCAAGTACAAAGAAATGACAGGTTTCATGCAGTTTATATATCCTCCAGGCACCCTCTCACTCCTCCCCTAGGAGCCCAAGCACGTCGGCGTACGTACACAGGTTGACATCACATATGTTCCTGCTCTGGTACTCTCAACCACAAAAGGATCTTCCTTCCTGTACTTCTGACCATAAAAGGATATTCCTGTTCCTACTCCTATCTTGGAGCAAGAGGTCACTACTTCCGAGAACATGCTCTGGCGTTAGTCCCAGACTAGGGTCTCTGCGTCACTTGTGGTCAGGACATATGTCTGTGTCTGTTCTACTGGTAAAGTCAAGGCCAGTCTTGCCATCAAACTGATAAGGGAGAGAGCTGTGTTCTTGTTTTGCATTTGCTCAACGGCTAAAGTTTATGCATTTTAGCTAAGGAGAAATGGGGATTTTGGTGCAGTTTAAAAACTGCCTGCACAGTCAGTTTTGGGGTTTGGGAAACCTATTCCTTCAATGGGTAGGCAAACTAAGGCCCGGTGGCCAGATCCGGCCCAATCAGCGTGTTTTTACATGAGTAGAATGTTTGCTTTTATTTAAAATGCATCTCTGGGTTATTTGTGGGGCATAGGAATTCATTCTCCCCCCCCCAAGAAAAAAACACACACAAATACTTTAAGGGTTATTCGCAGTGACTTGCAAAAGCTCAGAACCAGAGAGAGGGTTGTTTTTGTTGAAAAGAGGCACCGTATCCAACCTTTAGTTGTACTTATCTTTTGTGGAAAAACCATTTTCTTCCAAATGCTCCATGAAGTGCTGGCAGTCTGCTGAAATCCAAATTCTAAAAAACACCTTTACATATTTTTGAAACCTAGGCACAGCATTGAAGGAAATGTATGAATAGGGCCATCCTATGACAAGATGGAAAATCTGAGATGAAAAATCCAGGTGACATCACTAATTAACATAAATTATGCTCTACTGGAAAGTTTTCTTTCACTGGCTTTCCTTAAAACAATGTTTTCCCCCAACTTACTACAATTCCCATCATCCCTTACCACTGGTAATGGGAATTGTAGTCAAATGGGTGATGGGAATTGTAGTCCAAAACAGCTGGAGACCCAAGTTTGGGAAGCACTGCCTTAAAGGAACAGGAGCATCTGAATAAATGCATGGTGGATTGTACCCTGTAGGTCAGACAATACTGTCTCCTACTTTTAGTGGCACACAGAATCCAAATGGTTTTCCTACCCTGCCTCCTGATAATGCAATTTTTGTATACCAATTTACTCAGTTTGCACAGCACCTATTATTTTGTTTTCTTTTCTGCTTGCAGAATTGGGAATTTCTTAATATGCAATTCTAGATGCCTTTTCATTCTCAGACACCATTTGTTTTGTGATTGCTGCTTTTGCCTTGTCTCCCTGCTACAGGTTCTGCCCTCGCTGCTCCCAGGAGAGGAAGAAGAAATAAAACCTGCGTGTTCTGAGGTCCAGATGTGGTTACCAGAACACCCACCCCTGCTCCTGGGCTTCAGCACCCTTCTCCCAGTTCCTGGGGTTTCATAGTTAGGGGGTGGGACTCATCCTGGGTGAGCAGAGCCACCTGTGAATGGTTTGTATCCATATGATGGTTCCTGCGTGTACTGAAACATTCACTGCTTCCCAGTTCCTCTGTGGCGGCAACCCTTGAGGGGGAAGATGGCGTAAGCCTTCTTCCTTCTTACAACCTTTTACCCTGAATAGGTTCCAAAGCTTGCATTAGCTCGGAGGAACCCAGACTTGTTGGTGGAAGAAGGAGTGACACCTGAATAACAGAAGAAATGAAACATTTCCTCCAAAAATTTCTCATTTGTGTCCCAGAAGAGGGGCAACCAAGTCAAGCCCCTTGTTCAGTAAGCTGGGTAAGAAGATGGGCCTCTCATGCCTCCCCTTCCCCCCCACGACATTCCATTTCTCAAAGGGAGTGGAACCATTTAGAGCCAACTGGAATGGGTCTCGTTTTCTTCATGAGGAGGAGCGCCCCCCTGCCTGCTGAATGAAGTGTTTTGTGGATTTTTAAACGGAGGCCATCCAGAATTCACTCCTCTCTCGGTGGTGCTTGTATTGGGGGAAACCCCTGTTGTAAAATATGGCATTAAATAAAGTCAATTCAACAAACTTTGTAGTGATTCTCGGTTGTGAGTAGAGGGGTGGGATTCACAGAGCTGATGGTCAGCAGGCAAGTCATTGATGGAAGAAGAGGCAGCTTCTGCACTTAAGAGCTCTAACTTGCCCGTCTTACCTGCAGTGGTTGTTTCTGATAACTGGTTTTCAATATTGTGATATACCTTCTGGCGGTTCCCTCATTGCGAGAAGCAAAGCTACAGGGAACCAGGCAGAGGGCCTTCTCGGTAGTGGCGCCTGCCCTGTGGAACGCCCTCCCAACAGATGTCAAAGCGATAAACAACTGCCTGACATTCAGAAGACATCTTAAGGCAGTCCTGTTCAGGGAAGTTTTTAATGTGTGACATTTTAGTATATTTTTGGTCTTTGTGGAAGCCGCCCAGAGTGGCTGGGGAAACCCAGCCAGATGGGCGGGGTACAAATAATAAATTATTATTATCACCAGCTAAACATCGTGATATGCTGATATAGCACAATGTCTGAAATAAGGGCGGAGCACGGTTGCTGCTGCTGTTATTATTTTATTAGTACCTCACCTATCTTAGTTTCCCCAACCACTCTGGGTGGCTTCCAGCAAATATAAAAGCATAATAAAATATCAAAAATTAAAAACTTGTGTGTACAACTTTGCTGCCTGCTGATGTCTTCTAAAAGTTGCATTTTAACAATGCAAAAAGCTAATACTGTAATTAACGATGGGGAATTCAACTGGTTATAGCAACAGGAGACAGAGTTCACAAAAGTGCTTTTAAAAACCTGTTTTTTTTTTGTTTTTTTAAGTATTTGGTAGATACCTAAAAGATAAATTGGGCACCAGACAAACATCCCAGGAGAGGGATTTTTACAATGGGGTGTCGTGGCCGAAAAAGTGCATTTCGTGATTATAAGGATGAGCCTGATGCATAAGGCAAACGTCCGCAGTGGCGCCACCTGATTTTGGCTTTGGTCCTGCCCACTTTTGACTGGCTCCACAATGCAGCCCCCAACAGGCTACCCCCCAAGGTCTGGATCTCCCAACCATGTAGGGCCTTATAGGTTAACACTGTGACTTTGAATTGGCCTTTTCCTCCACTTCCTGTCCTGGCCGCCTTTCTACCATCTTGTTCTCCTGGTTGCTACTTTCATTTATGTTGATGGTCCAGTTAACTCCCACAAATTTATTAAAGCCCATGTTCTGCTTCATGTGCTCTTTTTTGGGGGGGGGAGTTTATTTATTTATTGCCATTTTGTGTTTTCTAGCTATTCTGCTTAACGCTGCCATAACCAAATAAAGTCATTTCAGGTTTACTGTAGTTGGGACAAAGTAAATGGAGGCAAGAATGAACATAGGCATATTACAATATACCGTATTTTTCTATATATAAGATGCCCCCATTTTGGGGGACTCAGATTTTAGAAAATGGGAGATGTAGCCGTGTATAAGATGCCCCCTAATTTGTGACATTATTTATTGGGGGAGGGGAATTAGTCTTATACACAAACAAATACGGTAACTGTCTCAATGAGTACCCAAAAAGCCAGAGAGAGAGAGTGCTATTTGTATAGATACTTACATCCATTTCACTACCATCTTTAAATTATCATTTTAATCTGGACTGGTGCTGCTTCATTTTGGTGCCCACCTACTTATTTTCATTTTTAATGTATACATGGGAGTTGGCCAGTGCGAGGCACCCGGAATCATTTTGCATGTCACCGTGAGAGAGCTATGTTCATGTTGAGCCCTAGTGAAGGAAAGAGCATCGCTGCAAGAAACTCAGTGTGGTTGGACTGCGCTATCTTGGAAACAAAAATCCTGCAGTGATAAAACCTGTCCCTGCTCAACCACCCACACCGTCCCACAATGTCCTTTTTCTCCAGCTTTCTCAGTTTCTCTTGCTGGCGACACAGAAATGTCGGTATCCGAGGAGAAAAATGCACAAGTGGCGCTATCTCAAATTAATTAACGTCCACAAGCATCTCCTGCGTAAACCCCACTTGAATGAACCAGACTTGAAGAACATCTCTATGTTCATCATCTGCTCCCATTCATTTTTCTATCGAATTGTGGCCCATTATTCAGATGTTTTGGTGCTGGAGGAGACTCTTGAGAGTCCCATGGACGGCAAGAAGATCAAACCTCTCCATTTTGAAGGAAATCAGCCCTGAGTGCTCACTGGAAGGACAGATCGTGAAGCTGAGGCTCCAAGACTTTGGCCACCTCATGAGAAGAGAAGGCTCCCTGGAAAAGACCCTGATGTTGGGAAAGATGGAGGGCGCAAGGAGAAGGGGACGACAGAGGACGAGATGGTGGGACAGTGTTCTTGAAGCTACCAGCATGAGTTTGACCAAACTGCGGGAGGCAGTGGAAGACAGGAGTGCCTGGCGTGCTCTGGTCCAGGGGGTCACGAAGAGTCAGACATGACTAAACAGCAAGAACATTCAGATGTTTGCTTCCCACTCGACTGCTTTCAATGACAGATGGAACCTGGTGTGTTATCTTGCCTCATATCTGGGCCGCCACATGTAAAATCACTTTCCTGTCTTCCCCATCCCCTGCCCAACCCTCCTTAGTCCACCTAG
The DNA here is from genome assembly GCF_964106915.1 of Podarcis gaigeae. Taxonomy (NCBI): domain Eukaryota; kingdom Metazoa; phylum Chordata; class Lepidosauria; order Squamata; family Lacertidae; genus Podarcis; species Podarcis gaigeae. The sequence goes on from NC_139694.1 coordinate 3,915,237, forward strand.
ATTCTTTATCCTGCAATGGCTTCAACTGTGAGGTCATTGTGTTCTCATTCCAACAGCTTCTGGCCTTGTTGGCCTTTGAAATGGGGTGAGCCTGATGCAGAACGGCAATGTTGAGGCTCAAGTTGCTACGATGGGCCTGTCTGGTGGGTGAGTGAGCGACCTCTCCGTTTATCCAAGAGGAAGTCTGGCTGGATTTCTGGCTTGTGGTCATCTTTGGCTCCTTATGGCCTATAACTGCCATTGCTCCTGACTGGCATGGTTGTATATTCTGGCCGGTGCTCTTTTTCTGACAGTTCCTATTAACATGTGGAAGTCAGACATAAAAGTCAACATGGGCCTTAGTCCATCGATCTGATCCCACTGTGATTTTAACTTATTCTGCCTGGTCTGGATTCGAAGAAAATGGACATTTGGGGTGGGTGGGTGAGTTAAGAAGTCTCTTAGGAACTATTCCTTTGCAATGAATTGTGAAACTGGGTGTTGCTGTGGTTGTTTCTTAAGAGGTAAAGGTAAAGGGACCCCTGACCATTAGGTCCAGTCACGGATGACTCGGGGGTTGCGGCGCTCATCTCACTTTACTGGCCGAGGGAGCCGGCGTACAGCTTCCGGGTCATGTGGCCAGCATGACTAAGCCGCTTCCGGCGAACCAGAGCAGAGCACGGAAATGCGGTTTACCTTCCTGCCAGAGCGGTACCTATTTATCTACTTTCACTTTGAGGTGCTTTTGAACTGCTAGGTTGGCAGGAGCAGGGACCGAGAAATGGGAGCTCATTCCGTTGTGGGGATTCAAACCACCGACCTTCTGATCGGCAAGTCCTAGGCTCTGTGGTTTAACCCACAGCGCCACCCGCATCCCTCCTTCCTAAGAGATATTCATTGGTAAATAAAAAGTTTAGGTTTGATAAGTCAGTCAGTAGAACCTCAGTTTTCGAGTGTCTCGGAAGCAGAACAATTCAGAATCTGAACACCGAAAACCCGGAAGTAATTGCTTCCGTTTTTGAATCCGCCTCAGGAGTTGTATGGCTTCCAAGGTGTGTTTTTCATTGTTTCCCAGTAACTTTGCAGCCAGCCCATTGATCCTCGGTTTTTGAACATTTCGGAGGTCGAACAGTCTTCCGGAACGGATTCTGTTCGAAAACCGAGATTCCGCTGTATTTAACAAGCTTTAGGTGCAGTGGTTCAGTAACATTCAGTAATTTTATTTACAAAAAATATTTATATGCATCTACATGTTTAAAAAACACCAGAAAAAAAGCTTGCAACAACAGCATCCATAGGCAATAAAAGCAATGTAAAAAAAATTGGAGACCATCAACGATTACAGAAACAGATTTTCTTTATTGCCTGCACAAGCTCTGGTGGCAGAGAAAAGTTCAGGAAATTTTGCATATCTGTTTTGGACAATAGGTGGCCCTCTTCTACTTTCTGGTTGCTCAGTAATGAACTACTGCGGCCTGTGCTATTGTGAGGGAATCTACGTAGAAGTGTCTGTATTCAATATTGGGTGAAGGAACACCATCTTTTATAACAAGTGCATGACAGTGTAATCTTATGTATTTTTACTCAGGTGTACGTTTCACTGTGTTCAACAGTGAAAATGTGCATAAGATTTAGCCTGAAAGTCAGACGGATGACTTATTGTGCTTCTCGCTTGGCCTTTCAACAGCAGAAGGGTGGCTTTGTTTTGTTTTGTTTTTTTATTGTGTGGAAGTATTTTAGAGGCTGTCATTTTTGCTGTGGTATTGGCAGTTAATGCTTTACAAAGAACCCATTGATCTGAGTGCAGTTGAGGGGGTCACAGAATAGCCTGATCATGTGTTGTTTTTGTCTCCTTGTACTCCTTATCTTTTAAAAGGGACGCGGGTGGCGCTGTGGGTTAAACCACAGAGCCTAGGACTTGCTGATCAGAAGGTCGGCGGTTCGAATCCCCGCGATGGGGTGAGCTCCTGTTGCTCGGTCCCTGCTCCTGCCAACCTAGCAGTTCAGAAGCACATCAAAGTGCAAGTAGATAAATAGGTACCACTCTGGCGGGAAGGTAAACGGCATTTCCATGCGCTGCTCTGGTTCGCCAGAAGCGGCTTATTCATGATGACCACATGACCCGGAAGCTGTACGCCGGCTCCCTCGGCAAGAAAAGTGAGAAGAGTGCCGCAACCACAGAGTCGACCACGACTGGACCTAATGGTCAGGGGTCCCTTTACCTTTACTCCTTATCTTTGTAGTAACTTAATTTCCTTTTGGACTTTTTATAAGAAAACCTTCTCCCTTTCCCTTATGGGGTATTCCAGAGCCCGTAGAGAGTCCTTAAGTGGGTTCCCTATCGGTAGGAGAAAATAATAGTGGCCAACCAGAGAATATTGAGAAACAAAGCGGCTAGTAAGCCTGATCTTTATTAAAGAAACTGTTGCAACAGAGTCCCCACTCACCACACACAAGAGGGAGGAGAACCCTGAACAATGGTGCTCAAGCCCTTATATAGACTTTTTAAATTGCCCACCCTGTAGCTCAAGACCACCCCCCATACATACATCACAGAAGGAGGTGGTCTACAGCAGAAATCCTGTCTTCCAGGATACCTGATAATGGTCACTGATTGCATTACCTGGGCAGCCTGGCTATTCTTTTGTGATGGGTTCTTGAATCCAGGTCAAAGGCTCACCCTATTCATGCACAAATACGCCCTTAAAGACACGATTTGCAAGCAGAAAGACAATGGGAAGGATTTTCCCATTTGTCGCCCTTACTGCAGAGGAATATTTGAGGTCATTAGGAGAGTCAAAATGGCTCCAGTATTGCTCTCCTGTACTATTTCAGACACATGGTTCATATATTTAGATATATGTGCATTTATGAATATCTATTCTATATTTGAGACCGTAAAATTCTTAAAACATCTCCTTGTACTCCTTTTCTTTGTAGTAAATTAATTTCCTCTCGGACATTTTCTAACATGCGTTTTGTTTTGTAATATGTGGTGCAACAGCCACTGGCTATAAGCGATAAAAATCTGACAGACGGATAACTTCTCCTTCAGGGTTCCTAATCTTCTTGGCACAGTTGATCCCGAGGACTTTGTCCTACCAGCCAGGCAGCCCCCTCACGACTGACGAGTACCTGGACTTTTTTGCGTCCATGAGGCCCAAGTGGAAGGCAAGCGTGGTGTGTCAGATCCGACGTAGCAAAGGTTGCCAGGATCCTAAAATCCTACAGCTGGATCAGTATGAGAACCATGGCGAGATCCCAGATGGTATGTGCAGATCACTGGTTCAGGCTTCAGATTCCCACCAGAACCCTTTTGTGGTGAGAGACTCTGGTTGCATTTTCTTCAATATATGATTCCCGCCAACAACAGCCTTTTCTGCAGTCTGTAAATCTACAGATCTCTCTAAATATGGCCTGTAAATGTCTGTGCGGGTCCTATGGCAACCATCTTCAACTTTTTCAGACTTCAGACCAACCTCTAAAACCAATTTTCAGCATAGAACCAACTTTTGAATTGTTTTTTTTAAACAAAACTTTAAAATTTCTTCTTTCACAAGGCATATCTACACTGGCGAAATGCAGGGTTTACAGTATTTCTTAACCCCGGGGAACCCTTGGAATTGCAGTTCTGTCAGGATGGGGCAGAGAGGTGGCTAATAAATACTTTTTAGTATCTGTAGCAAAAATACTTTTTAGTATCTGCAGATGTCAAGGAAATAAACAACTATCTGACTTTTAGAAGATATCTGAAGGGCAGTCCTGTTTCGGGAAGTCTTTAATGTTTGATGTTTTATTGTGTTTTTAATATTCTATTGGGAGCTGCCCAGAGTGGCTGGGGAAACCCAGCCAGATGGGCAAGGTATAAATAATAAAATTATTATTATTATTATTATTATTATTATTATTATTATTATTATTATTATTATCTAGCAAACTACAGTTCACAAAAGGAGCATAGCTATCGCAATCAGCGAATATAGAACAAGCAAAAGATATACTGTATTTTTCACTCTATAGGACGCACTTTTCCCCCTCCAAAAATTAAGGGGAAATGTGTGTGCGTCCTATGCAGCAAATGCAGGCTCCTTGGCTTCAGTGATAGCAACGCAAAGCCTCTGAAGCACAGAGGGAGCGCTCCCTCTGTGCACCGACCCCTCTCGCTCTCCAGGCTTCAGGGATAGCCACCTGAAGCCTCCGGAGCACAGCGGGAACTTGCGCTGCGCTCCGAAGGCTTTGGGTTCCTTTTGCTGTAGCCAGGAGAGCAAGAGTCTCCTGGCTTCAGCAGAGAGGGAGAGCTGTGCAGCGCCCCTTCAGCCAAGCGGGAGGAGAAATGGAAGGGGCTCCGTTTCTCCTGCTGCTTCACTGAAGGGGCGCTGAGCAGAGAGGGGGAGATTTTTTTTTTCTTGTTCTCCCCCTCTAAAACAAGGTGCGTCCTATGGTCGGGTGCGTCCTATAGAGCGAAAAATACGGTATATTGCTAGACATGCCCCATCTCTCTTTCCTTCTCTCTCCATACTCTTCTTATTTTTCTATTTCTCTTCAGAAATTTAAATACAATGGTGGCTTTGCCAGGGAATCCACCCCCCTTAGGTCGGGCCAAGACCCAGTTGTGGATCCACTCTCAGCCTACTAGATGAAGGCCTAAGAGGAGAAGCAGAAGAGGCGTTTTCATCGGCTCGCCTTTACTGCCGTTCTGTTCAGGAAGGACACAATTCACCTGGAAACAGAGCTGTGCAAGGCTTGCCCAGGAGTACCTCAGAGTGGATTGTGCCCTTTCCCCGCTTTGATTCCCCAAACCACAACTGTAACTATTAATCTGGATTTACATGGGAAGGGGAACGGGCTTTCATTAGTCTGCAACGATAATTCGATCCAATTCTTAACGTCTTGTGCTCTGGAAGCAAAACAATGTAAAAATTCTCCTCCCGGCTTTAAGGGAATCAGGGGAAAAGAAATTGGCCAATGGTAGTTCGTTGTTTGGCAATATACTTCCACAGGCCCCTCAGTCAATACAGAACATAAGTGTATAGCTCAGTTCAACAACTGGTGCTTTGTTTACTTCTGTGCAATGCTGAAGGATATGGTACTTTTCGTTCTTCCTTCCCCTGGTAAGACTTTTCGCCTTCTGCTTCCAGGTCCCATCTGTGCGGATCTTCCTCACGTCATACGTTTTGAGACTTTTTGTCTATTTGCACAGTTTCGGTGTTCAAACCGGAGATTCTACGTCAAGGTGAGGAGGAGGGAAGTATGTCTGCCCGCTTCAATAGAGCTCCTGTTTTTAGAAGAATACGAAATTCTGAGTGATTTGGCTAAAAAGCAGAAGGTTGAGGCATGTGGATATTGTTAAGGTCCCTTAATAAGTTACCCTTCACCCTCTCACATAACTGGAGGATTTCAGGAGGGTTAGTGCAGAGGCACAGATAGAGGTCCTACATGGGAAGATGCCCAGAGCAGATCTGGAACAAAAATGCAGACTGAGAGTGGACGGACAAGCCGAGATGGCTGGGGCGAGGCAGGGTGCCACACAAACCAGGCCACAGTCTTACTGATGTTTTCGCAAGGACCCAGCAGCTTCCCTTGAGAGGTGGAGATACACTGAGACCTGATAGCACAATGCTATATAGTGGTACAGTGGTACCTCGGGTTACATACGCTTCAGGTTACATACACTTCAGGTCACAGACTCCGCTAACCCAGAAATATTACCTCGGGTTAAGAACTTTGCTTCAGGATCAGAACGGAAATCGTGCCTCGGCAGCGCAGCGGCAGCAGGAGCCCCATTGTGGTGCTTCAGGTTAAGAACAGTTTCAGGTTAAGAACAGACCTCCAGAACGAATTAAGTACTTAACCCGAGGTACCACTGTTCTCGAAGCTACCAGCATGAGTCTGACTAAACTGCGGGAGGCAGTGGAAGACAGGAGTGCCTGGCGTGCTCTGGTCCAGGGGGTCACGAAGAGGCTGGCATGACTAAACAACAACAACAACCTCTGTACTTTGGTACTCAAATGGCTTGGCTCCCGAACAAATCCGCTCCCGAACACCGCAAACCCAGAAGTGAGTGCTCTGGTTTGCAAACGTTTTTCAGAAGCCGAACGCCCAATGCGGCTTCAGATTGAGTGCAGGAAGCTCTTGCAGCCAATCAGACGCTGCGCCTTGGTTTTTGAACCGCTTTGGGAGTCGAACGGATTCCCGGAACGGATTAAGTACAAGGACCGAGGTACCACTGTATCAGTCTTCCTCCATTTTGCAGCCTTGACAACAAGGGGCACCCAGTGCCCAGGCCAAGAAACTTCTGCCTTAAATTGACATACGCTATTCAGAAATCATGGCTGTCAGGAGTTTGTTACATTATAGAAGGTGTATTTTCTTACGAGTCCCTTGCCTTTGCTCAGATCTTAGGGCAAATGTTTGGATGGGCAGGGATATTTCACTCATTCCCCCCCCCCCCCCACTTTTAATTTGTATACTGTACCACCTTTCTATATTAAGATCTACAGGGAGTTTACAACCCAAAGAAACAACAAAATAGACAGCAAAGATCGCACACCTATTAACAATCTGATCCAATACAAAAAAGTCATAATAAAAACACAACTTTAAAATAAACAACTTATATCAAATACAGTCGTACCTTGGTTTTCGAACGCCTTGTGAGTCGAACGTTTTGGCTCCCAAACATTGCAAACTCGGAAGTGGCTGTTCCGGTTTGCGAACTATTTTTGGAAGCCAAGTGTCCAATGGGGCTTCTGCAGCTTCTGATTGGCTGCAGGAGCTTCCTGCAGCCAATCAGAAGTCGTGCTTTGGTTTGCGAATGTTTTGGAAGTCAAACGGACTTCTGGAACGGATACTGTTTGACTTCCAAGGTACAACTGTAAAGCAATATTCAATAATTCACCAGAATGTAAGAGTAAACAGTAAAATGAAATATCAGCAAATAAAAATTACACTTAACAATTACAATAAAGAATCACTAAACTGCAATCGGTAAAGATAATGGCAAGTCACAATGCATAAAATACCACAAAACATACAAAGCCATGTAGAAGGTTCAAACTGAGAAGCAAGGGCACACAACTTATAATTAAAAAAAAATAAATCCCTGAACTACTCATGCTCTTACCAGCTGCTGAAATTTTAATTTATAGGGGGATTATGCAATCGCTACACTTTCCTGCCTTTTCTTTTTCCGGTCCTTTATATCTGCTGCTGCAGCAAGCAGGACTTTAATATTGCCTTGGCTCCAGGCTGGAAGGACTGAGGAACAAATGCAGAGAAGGGATTGTGCTGTTAACACAACCAGACATCCCTAATTCCACTGCCTATGGCGGATAGGATCATTTCACCGTGGCCTCTTGGCCCAGCAGGTTTTGCAGTTTCTTTTGTGGTGCTTCCAAAACTTGCAAAACCTGCGTGCCCAGAGAAACAACAGGGAATGTAGCTTCCCAATGCTTTTTTATTCCTGGCCCTGCCTCATCTTCCTTAGGAGGGGTTGATCTGCTTTCAAGCAGGAGATGGGTGATACCTTTTTTTTTCAGATAATGTATTAAACTAGGGTTGTTTCAAGACAGAACATTGCTGTTTGTGTGCATGTTCTCCCTTTCCTTTTGCCCCCGGTAATCCGGTTTTGAAGATTTAATATTATTTGGAAAACCTGCCTGAAATATAGAATCGAGAGTGGATTTCATGCTCTTTATTCAGCTCATAGTGGTGAGGAGGAATGGAAGTTCCCCCACAATATCTGCTTTATATACATTATTTACACAATGGGCTGCCCGTGATTGGCTAATTCTGGGATTCTCCTGTAGGCCAATCAGGTTGTGGATTCACTTCCACCTGGAGCTGGATTGGGTGGCTCCTGTGGACCAATCATACTGCTGCATTGTTCTAGGACCAATCAGACTGCTGCATTCTGAATCCTATTGTTCTAAGACCAATCAGACTGCTGCATTTTGCATCCTATTGTTCTAGGACCAATCAGACCGCTGCATTTTGGATCCTATTCAACTCAGTACATAACACTGCTGGAATTCTTTTAGAAGAGGCGACAAAACAAATAGGACTGCATGCCAGGGGAAGCGATGCCTCTTTCAAGCCTCTCTTTAAAATAATACGAGGAATTCCACATCACGCCAAACTGGTGGTTCAGAGCATTCCAGCTTATCAGACGTGATGCTTTCCCCACATCCCCTTGCACACTGTTCTGGGGCTCCTGACAACCCTGTCAGCCAATTTCAGGGGGTGCCTGTGGAGAGGGGGAGGGGTGAGAACCTATTGTGCAATCCAGTGTTGTATATGCACAAAGTATCAAATGTGGTGACAGTAATAATAATGCAACAAAACAACAAACTGGCTTATAACTATAAAACCAAGTTTACTAGAATAATAGCTAGAATAGAGATAGACTTGTAACCATTCAAGAAGCAACAAACATACTAAGGTGCCATGTGCAAAACAAAGCCTGGAGATTGTTAAATTGTGGGTTGACATAGCCGACGACCAGCGATTTCTCCAAATAGCTCTTTATTTCGTAAGCTGGAATAGAACTGACTGCAAACAGCTCAGCCGGCCTGCTTTTATAGGCAGCCGGCTGTCAACATTGTAACAACAACAGCCCAGAGTTCCCGCCTAAAATAACTGACGCGGACCTGAGGGAAAACTATCTACAGACCTGAGTGAAAACTATATACAGTATCCCCCTGCTGGCCCAGGGTGAAACTTCACTACATAACACCGATACTGTAAACATGGAGTGGATAAATGTACAACTGCATCTTAACAAGTTACATGTGCAATAAACGTTATAAACCTTTTTGTATGACCGGCATTTCAGACTGATGAAGCGTGCAGCGAAACCTGTAATATATCCGGAGAACAGGTCTCCTTTTGCCCACTTGCGCTATTCTCACCAGGGTGGTGGCTTTGAATTGCCTTCCTGTGATTGATCCATGCATACGGCTTTGTGTTTCCAACTCAAGACCCATTGAAGAACATCTCATCCAGTTCAATCTTTGAAAAACAGCTTTGAAAAACTTTTTCATATTCTCCAGGGTGCTACCCTTGCCATTGTGGCGGCACGGGGTTGCCATTCTGTGATTGGACTTACGCTACTTGTTGAACGGTTCATTTATCCAGTCTGTATAATTTTTCCTCGACATGTAACTTGTTAAGATACAGTTGTACATTTATCCACTCCATGTTTACAGTATCTCCAGGTTTTGTTTTGCACATGGCACCTTAGTATGGTTGTTGCTTGAATGGTTACAAGTCTATCTCGATTCTAGTTCCCTCATGCAAAACATGAATCCACAAGGAACCAGTCAGAGGGCCTTTTCTGTAGTGGCTCCTGCCCTGTGGAACACCCTCCAGTCAGATGTCAAGGGGGGAAAAAACAACTATCTGTCTTTTAGAAGACATCTGAAGGCAGCCTTGTTTAGGGAAGTTTTTAATGTTTGATATTTTACTGTGTTTGATGTTTTAATTTGTTGGAAGCCGCCCAGTCAGACTGGCGGCCTAGAATACTAATACGAATACGAATACGAATACGGTAGTACCTCGGGTTACAGACGCTTCAGGTCACAGACTCTGCTAACCCAGAAATAGTACCTCGGGTTAAGAACTTTGCTTCAGGATGAGAACAGAAATCGCGCGGCGGTGGCAGTGTGGCAGCAGCAGGAGGCCCCATTAGCTAAAGTGGTCCCTCAGGTTAAGAACAGTTTCAGGTTAAGAATGGACTTCCAGAATGAATTAAGTTCTTAACCTGAGGTACCACTGTACTAATACTAACACCAGGTAATGAACTAGGTTTGATGAGAAAAGGAGACAGTCCTCTTTTACATGGGGGAGTGGGAGAGAGGATTCTTCACCCAAGACAACTTGGTCACGTTTCCCCAAATTTTCTCCTTCCTCCACCCCCACCCTGGATAGCGGATACTGTGCCCAGAGTTTGAAGTGGATGAGGATGAACACGAACACGAGGTTCACGAACATGAAGTTCACGAACATGAGGTTCACGAACATGAACATGAGCACGAACATGAGCATGAGCAAGGGCAGGAGCATGAGCACGAACATGAACACGGGCATGAACTTGAGCATGAGCACGAACATGAACACGGGCATGAACTTGAGCATGAGCATGAGCATGAACACGGGCATGAACTTGAGCATGAGCACAAACATGAACACGGGCATGAACTTGAGCATGAGCATGAAGACGAGTACGAACACATGCACAGACATGAAGACGAGTACGAGGATCAAGATGAAGTCAATGCTGTTTCTCCATCCCCAAGTCAGTTGCGTAACATGGCGCCAATAGACCATAGTGCCACACCCTCCCGCGATGCCCGCCTCCGCTCCAACATCGACGCCATTTTGAAATATTCCTTTGCCGTCTCAGGCCAGGAGCCCGTGGCCAGGGAACGCTCCTTCTCAACTCCCTCCAGCACGCCGGACTACGTGAGCGCCGTGCTCGTCGCGGCCACTGCAGAAGCCGTGTCCACCACCGAAACGGCCGCCTCCGAAACTGAAGAGCCGTCAGTCACCAAGGCGCTCTCGAACCAGCAGCTCCACAAGAGCATTCACCGCCTGATCGGCATGGCCTTCTCCCTGGAGCAGTCCCTGAATGCCGAGAACGCGCAGCCTTACAAAGGATCAAGAGAAGGAGGCAAAGAAGGAGACCTGAATATGCTGACTAGCCAGGAAGGGTCCGGTTCCAAGGGGAGGTAAGGGCAAGTCTTGCTCCCAGGCCAAAAGTAGTAGCATTTGCTGAGGAAAACAGGCCCCCCCCCCAAAGCACAGGCGGCAGGGCCTAGAGGAAGATGCCTAGCGATGGGACACCTTTGTTGTCAGCTCCCACTGGCTCCTCCCTTTCGTTTCCCCTCATTATATTGACTAAATATATGTTTCTATATTTCCAAAATGCTTGTGTGGACTAAAGTTATAAGTAGAAAATAAAAAGTGCATTGAGGACAAATAATGTGGAAAGTCCTAAAGTTTATTTTCAAGACTTGCTTCTTCAACTCTGTCAACACAGGCACCCCAACAGACAACGTACAGGGTTTGGATATTCTGGCACACTGCAAAGCAACTGAGTCACCCCCATCATTGCTCTGCTCTCACTTTACTCTGTGCTGCCTCCTCCCCAGATCTCCTACATCATCAATCCATGTTCCTCTTAATTGTTGATTGTCAGGTGCTTTCCCGTCAGGATTTGCATACAGGCTTTTTGTTGTACAGGGCCTAGCACCCTATGAGTGCTAAATCAGTGTGTGGATGAGCGACAGCTGCATTGCTTTGTTTTATGAGGGAAATTGTTGGCTCTCCATATCCTTACTCCTTTAAAAACAACTTACCCAAAGGTATACAAAATTATTGACATCGATGATGCAACGCTTCAGCTCCCAGTTTGGGCCAGTCTAGCAGTTCCTCAGTTATTTATCCATTGTCACGGCCATGTTACAAACAGCCACAAGCCCACACACTCTAAAACTAAGTAAAAAACAAGGAAGACCAAATCCACTCCCTTTTAAAAGGAGAGAAAGAGCAGCTACTTCAGGAAAGAGTGGATTCTAAGGGTGCGTATCTGTTTCATAATGAGCAAAGAATTAAACTTTGGTTGACATTTTAGACGTAATGGAATTACTTGTCCTGAGCAATTAATAGGTACAAATGGGTTCATTGTCATCCCATTTATACCCATTTGAAGGCTGGAACGTTATCTTTCCCTATGAGTGGCAGCAGCTCATTTTGGGGACTTCCACTTCTTTTTCGTAGACTTCTTTGAACATCGTGTCATTTGGAGAGAAGGGGTTGGTGCGAATGGAACTTGCCTTTTCCACTACCCTCCCCCCTGAAATGTCCCACAATGATGCAATTCTCAGAGCATTCTGGGAAATTATAATGGCAGCTTCCCCAAATCAGCTCTGCTGCCGCCGACCCGGGAAGCAGCAGCAGCGACGACAAAAAGTTGAAACGCAGACAAGAAGCCATGAATGTGGAAAGAAATGTGGTTTGAATGAACGAATAATAGGTTGAGCGAAGTTTCAAATAAAGAAACGGGGGGGGGGGAGCACATTCTCAGGTGATGTTGAGCAAAGGAGCGATGGGGAGAAAGGAATCGGTACTTGTAGGTGTTGTCGGGCGCTAGTTGATGCTCACAGCCCTACAGGGGGCAAACATCCTGTTCACTATTGTCACCTGTTCAGCTACCTTTTCAAAAAATGCAAGCGATGAGAAGAGCAAAGTGAAGAGCAGTAGTCTCCACTTCCCTCCTGCCTTCCTGCTACCCTGGGAGTTGTAAGGATTGGGCCCAGAAGAACAAGGTTGTGGTGCCATGGTGAGGAGAAGGGAGACCCACAAAGATGGGGGACATGTTACCCAAGGGTCCTCCAAACCCCGGATCTGGAACTAAGACAGGGGACTAATGTTCTCCTCACCTGCCTCGTCTTTACTCCAGAACCCCTCCTCCTCCTTTCCCCCAGTCATACATTTCTCCTTAAAAAAACAAAAAAAACAAAGACTTTTTCAGGGTTTCATATCTGCACATTTATTGGGACCCAAGAGTTCGCTGGTGTATCCTGCTAGAGTGTTAACGTATCCCAAGCCTTTGGCAGTTCCACACTTTCAGATAATGCATTGCAAAACCATAGCGCACAATTAGATTTTCTGGCAGCTGTAGGTAGAGCTTAAAGGAGCATGTTGCGAATTTTTCAAAAGCAACGTCTGTGGTTGGCATTCAGTATTGCACTAAGACGATCATTCTATCAGGGCAAAGATTTCTGCTTGCCAAATGGGATGTTCTCTCGTCTCCACATCCCGCACACTGTTCTGCAGCATTCTCCAGACAGATTTCAGAGTGGATTTCAGAGAGGGGGCAAAGGGAGGAAATCCCCATTGTGCTAGTAGGAATCCTTAGTCCGGGTTAGTAAAATCCAGCCCTATATGTTAGCATCAGTTATTTATTAACCTAAACAACTGCATATTCAATCACATGTAAGATCCATTTTGAAATTGTCAACTTCTTTTGCTAATTTTCCAATTGCATGGGCATTTCTCTCTTTTTGCCAATCAGCATCCACGATGGCCCATTCACTCAAACAAGGCGTCACTTGATTACTTGTCTGTAATTGAAAAAAACATGCACATATTCTGACGGCCCATCAATGTGGTGGTATGGTAATAGGACTCTCTGTGGATAACCATTTATGGGTTCCTCCAAAGCATAGGTTTCCTCCTTTATGGGACCCAAGGAAGACTATTTTGTGAGACTCTGCATTACGCCATAGGGGCACTTGTCCTGTGGATTTACCTCATTTTTTGCTCTATAAGACTCACTTTTTCCCTCCTAAAAAGTAAGGGGAAATGTGTGTGCGTCTTATGGAGCGATTGCAGGCTGCGCAGCTATCCCAGAAGCCAGAACAGCAAGAGGGATTGCTGCTTTCACTGCGCAGCGATCCCTCTTGCTGTTCTGGCTTCTGAGATTCAGAATATTTTTTTTCTTGTTTTCCTCCTCCAAAAACTAGGTGCGTCTTGTGGTCTGGTGCATCTTATAGAGTGAAAAATACGGTAAATAAGGACCTCTTCTGAGGCTCAAACAAGGCATGAGAGTAGATACAGGTTTGCCACTGAAAATGGCAGTTGGATATCAACTTCCCCTTCCTCTATCTACTTAGATAGCGCAGCATGCATTTCCCCACACATGAGTCATCTTAGTCCCATGTTTCCTTAATTGGTTACAATGAGAAGGGGGCAGGGATTGACATAGAAGGCTGCCATTTTCAGCGGTTTCTTCTCGGGCTGATGAGCACCCAGGTATCGGAGCTGCCTCTAAGAGATATTGTGAGGGGGTTGGGAGATCAAAATGGCCGCCCTCCTTCTCACAATTTCCTTCTCTCCGTTTCTCCTTTGTTGCCTTAGCCTCTTAGCTCTTGACAAGGAAGAAGCTCTGGTGATTCTCTGCTATGCAGTGCTGCAAGACATTTGCATATCCTCAGCTGTTAGCAAGGCCTGGAAACAAATGGAGTCAAAAACCTTTGGCTTTGGGGATTTGGTAAGCTCCGTGCTGGATGCCAGTTTCATACCTTCTCACAGCAGAGCCCAGCAGTTGATAAATGGGGAGATCTCCAAGCCCACCTTCAATTTCGGTGCCCCCTTCTGAGCCAGTAAGAGGTCCTGATAAGAGGAGATGGGGAGGCCGTTTGGTTGAACAGAACTTTATTTGTGAATTTATAATCCTCACTTTCGTTTTAAAAAGAATGCAGCAAGGCGGAATGCAACATATAAAAATAAAATAAAAAATAGACCGTCCATACAAAACATAACAACAAAAAGAACATTCATATGGTAAATGCTTATCTATACAGAGATTTCAAAAAAACTTCTGAGGGAAGAATAAACAGTTCCACAGGGCAGGGCTCAGCACATTAAAGGATCAGTCTCTAGTGATGGTCAACCAGGCCTCAGGGGCCTGCGACACCACCAGAAGTGTCCCATCAGAAGATCTCAGTGACTGAAGTGGAACACAGGAATCAGACAACTGGCGCCCAAGTTATTTAGGCCTTTGAGAATTCACACAAGTACCTTGAACCTGGCCTAGCAGCAAATCAATTTTTGGATCCAGTTAAACCACAGAGCCTAGGACTTGCCAATCAGAAGGTCGGCAGTTCGAATCCCCACGATGGGGTGAGCTCCCATTGCTCGGTCCCTTCTCCTGCCAACCTAGCAGTTCGAAAGCATGTCAAAGTGCAAGTAGATAAATAGGTACCGCTCCGGCGGGAAGGTAAATGGCATTTCCGTGTGCTGCTCTGGTTCACCAGAAGTGGCTTAGTCATGCTGGCCACATGACCTGGAAGCTGTACGCTGGCTCCCTTGGCCAATAAAGTGACATGAGCGCCGCAACCCCAGAATCGGTCACGACTGGACCTAATGGTCAGGGATCCCTTTACCTTTACCTCAGTTACAAGGGCATACCCTCCAAGCACCCCTTTTTTCCAGGGACAGTCCTGGAATTACGAAAGCCATCCTGGCTTTTGACTTGATTCCGAAATGTCCCTGTTTCCCCTGCCCATGGTGCTGCCACTGAGCTCGGAGAGAAGGATGAGCCAGAGCATGTCCCAAGCAACAGCAGTGGCAGCTGTGAAGGAGAATCCCATGGGCTCTCTATGGCTCCACTGCTGGCCTCCTCTCTTGGGCAGCTCCTAGTGGCTGCTGGAGAGTGGGTGAGGAGAAGGAGAAGCCGCCAGACATTTGTCCCTATTTTCATCTGAGGAATGTTGCAGGGTAGGCAAGGGGCCGCACTCTGAACAGAAGGACCGGCATGTTGGGAAGGACTGCGCCCGCAACAGTGGTTTGCCACATGCTTCAAGACAAAGAGGTAGATAGTTCCAGCAGGCGCGGCTATGTTTTGGTCCTTCTCATTGCTCCATCACTCCCTAGGTGTGTGATAGCCTTGGCCGACGCCATGCCGACATGTGCTCTGAGTGTGCTTTCTGCTCCCTGAAGACAGAGCAGTGCCAAGGGGGCTCCAATCTGAAGCGTACCCACTGTGTTGGTGGCATATTCACATCCTACATCAACCCGGGGATCTTGGCTCAACACCAGGCTATGCATTCCAGGGTAAGCCAAACGTTTAGGTTGCCCAGATATTAGAGACAGCTTCACTTGCGGGCAAGTTCCATTGATTCCGCCCCTTTCCCTCCTCCTCATTTTTTACCACCAGGTCCCCACAGGGGTAGAGGAGTATTTTGGGGTTGAGACATATGCAGGTTTGAAAGCAGACTATTGGTGTGGTCGCTTGGCTGCTCATGGCTGTGATGATTATCGGGTGTCTCTGTGGTTGAAGACAGAGTATTCCTCCTTCCAAAAAGGAGATCTCCCAAAAGAAGTGAGTATTAATGGAATATCTGTCCCTTGCCCCTATCATGTTGGTTTGTTCCTGTCGCCCCTGCCACCTTGTCATTTCCTTCTTTCCAGATCTGCGACTCGACAGGAGTTCAACACCCCACCTACTGCGCTTTCAAGAGCAAGCAGTGTCTGAAAGACAGCTATGCTGGAGAGAAGGTGGGAGATGACACCTTCAAGTTCCCTTCTTGAAGCTTAAGTATAAGAAATCAGTTGTTTCTTGAGTGCTCCCTCATTACGGAAAGGCAAAACTTATCCTCGTTCTGTTCCTTTCAACTAAAAAGAAAAAAGGTAGAAAGCAACAAGGCTGTCTTTGTTTAGTTGGATCATGAATTGAGGGCTCACCCATACTTCCTTTTGTGCCATGTTTCTGGGCACATGTCTGCATTTTCAAGCACCATGCCCGAGCATTTGCTTGTTTTTGTCATGGCGATTTCCCCAGGAACACCTGCGTTTTACTGAGAAGAAAAGGTGCAGTGATAGGGGCAGGTGGGGCTTGTCAGCCTGGGAAGGTAGCCCATCTGGGAGAAGGAAATCTCTGCTCCTAAACCTTGCAGCATATCTTTGGGAGAAGAAAAAACTCAGGAGTAAAAAGCAGAGACATCACCTTGCCAACAAAGGTCCATATAATAAAAGCTATCGTTTTCCCAGTAGTGATGTATGGAAGTGAGAGCTGGACCATAAAGAAGGCTGATGGCCAAAGAATTGATGCTTTTGAATGATGGTGCTGGAGGAGACTCTTGAGAGTCCCATGGACTGCAAGAAGATCAAACCTCTCCATTCTGAAGGAAATCAGCCCTGAGTGCTCACTGGAAGGACAGATCCTGAAGCTGAGGCGCCAATACTCTGGCCACCTCATGAGAAGAGAAGACTCCCTGGAAAAGACCCTGATGTTGGGAAAGATGGAGGGCACAAGGAGAAGGGGACGACGGAGGACGAGATGGTTGGACAGTGTTCTCGAAGCTACCAGCATGAGTTTGACATCATGCTGCGGGAGGCAGTGGAAGACAGGAGTGCCTGGCGTGCTCTGGTCCAGGGGGTCATGAAGAGTCGGACACGACTAGATGACTAAACAACAACAACAAACCCTACACAAATCTGGTGTGGCATCCCTAAGACAGTTGGATGGCACCTTGTACGTCTCCTTCTGGCAAGTCCTATAGCCAAGCTGGTGCCAAACGTATTGCTCCGCTTTCCTCTGGAGCACACCAGAGAGACCGAGAATGGCGTCTTGTCATCCAGACAGCCCAGGATTTCCATGCACACTGCCCAGGCTTGCACCTGGGGGGAGTCTTTTTTTGCTGCTGAATCAATGTGATTTCCCATGGATTGCTGCTTGCTCCAATTCAGTGGTAAAATGCAGGCTTTCCCCGGGAAAACAAAAACCACGTGGACATGGAGCTTTAAAGCTCAGACCTGTGCCTGGAAAGTGTGGTGCAACAAGAAATCTGGAGGAGCCCTTAGCTGCTCTTTTGCAAGTTATTTCCAACTAGCCAGCAGCAATGTTCCCTATCTTGGTTCAGTCTTTGCAGAGTACAGAGTGGTATCTCTGGTTGCGAACGGGATCCGTTCCAGAGGCCTGTCCAATCTGCAGGGCAACTTTAGCCCTCCAGATGTTGCTGTAGTCTAGCAACATCTGGAGGACCAAGGGTTCCCCACACCGATTCTAAAGGATGCCAAGTTCCACTTGGCTAGTAGTGGCAAACTTTGGTCTCTCAAATTTCAGCGGCACCCTGTGCGATGCTAAAACCTGGTGCCCTCCCCTGCCTCTTCATTCTCCATTCTAAAGGTAAAGGTACCCCTGCCCGTACGGGCCAGTCTTGCCAGACTCTAGGGTTGTGCGCTCATCTTACTCTAGAGGCCGGGAGCCAGCGCTGTCCACAGACACTTCCGGGTCACATGGCCAGCGTGACAAGCTGCATCTGGCAAGCCAGCGCAGCACACGGAACGCCGTTTACCTTCCAGCTAGAAAGCGGTACCTATTTATCTACTTGCACTTAGGGGTGCTTTCGGACTGCTAGGTGGGCAGGAGCTGGGACCAAAGACGGGAGCTCACCCCGCCGCAGGGATTCGAACCGCTGACCATATGATCGGCAAGTCCTAGGCACTGAGGTTTTACCCACAGCGCCACCCGCGTCCCACACACTCCATTCTACAGCACTGTTATTGTGCCCCCTGCAGCTCAGCGCCCAGTGCGACCGAACTGGTGGCTTTACCCTAACCCTGTGGTTAGTTTGGGGCAAGGTGATTTGATCCTTCGTCTGAAGCGGAGAAGTCAGCTCTAACATTCTGTTCTTCTTCTTTCACCCCTCAGGTGATGCGGAAGCCTTGCCAAAAACACCAGACTTACCGAGTGCTAAGTAGGGAGGAAGGGGAAGAGGAAGTGGTGCTTTGGAACAAGAAATTCTTTCTCAGTAACGGAGAGGGGAGAGAGTGAAAGCAGTGGCTCCAATAGCGTGGCAGTAAGGCAGAGAAGATGCAGCACACAGAGACGAACGCATGCGCAGTGTGTGACGCTCATCTGATACAAGGCATTCGGCAGGGCACAGTCTCTGCTGGTCTCTTCTGTCTTTGCTTGTGATGTCACTGTGGATATTCTCACTGTACAGCTAAAATGTGTCTCTATAGCACCACCATCTTCACCCAAATCCTTCAGGCTCATCCGGGACTCTGCAACCTAGAGCAGAATCCGCAAGAAGGCAGATAGCGCAGCATAGCCATTTAACCCCAGTGATCCTTACCCATATCTCCATCAGTGAATTCAAATCCCAACACTATTGCTAGGCCATATGCTTTGTATTCTAATACATAAAAGACCATCTCTTCAGCTCTGTAGGGCTGCTTGGTGTGGTGTCTTCATTTCTGGTGAACATTTTGGTGACTTATTTTTATCAGATCACAGCCTGCGTGAGAGTGCAGATGTTTCCCCTTAACAAGCCCAAGTCTCATGACCAGAAAGTAAATTCTATGTTCAGAATTTAGCATTAGACAGGCTTGACATGCGTTACCCAATCTGTCACTTCGCTTCCTTTGTCCAGAATTTGATTTCTTTCTAGTTTCAGACCAGATTTGGGCAACCCTACTCAAATCGCTTTTAGTTTTTCAAAAGTTTGGCAAAACCTGCCTTCACTTCCTTAAGTTTTAAAGCAAAATAGTCTCTTTTCCATGGACTCTCCCAGGGTCTGCCTCAAGTACCATGTTCTTTCATTTAAGCAGAATTCTAAACAATGAAGTACAGTGGTACCTCAGGTTAAGTACTTAATTCGTTCTGGAGGTCCGTTCTTAACCTGAAACTGTTCTTAACCTGAAGCACCACTTTAGCTAATGGGGCCTCCCGTTGCCGCCGCGCCGCCAGAGCACGATTTCTGTTCTCATCGTGAAGCAAAGTTCTTAACCTGAGGTACTATTTCTGGGTTAGTGGAGTCTGTAACCTGAAGCGTATGTGACCTGAAGCGTATGTGACCCGAGGTACCACCTTATTGTTCCTTTTTTCACAATGACTAGTTCTGGGATGTAGGAATTCTGGGCTGAGCTATAAGTGGACCTTAGACTCCACACAACCTTATCTGACAGCGATGCTGTACACAGCATTCTGTTTCACCCCTGCCTGTGTGAATTAATGGTATGGCTCCTGTTAGTATGCTTATGAATGAATACAGACATATGGTATTTTAGCAATCAAGCTGCTGTGGCAATACGCTCACCATGTTGTACACAAACATACAATTCCCTCTCCAGGATTAATCTCAGAGAGAAAAAACCACTTTCACCAATTTGCAGAAGAAGCCAGCTGGTGATTGCAACATCAAAAAAAAAAAAGAGAGTTCTTTTGAAATTGATTTCCCTTTTTAAGTCTTTTTAAAGGGGGAAATCAGTTTCAAAAGAACTTTTGACTTAAAAAGACGCTGAAAGAGATCATTCATGAAGATCAAGCGGGCTTTCTTCTGGTAAGGAAGATGCAAAATAATATTGGAAATGTGATTGATATTTTGGAATATTTAGAAAGCAGGAATGATAAACCAGCAGCACTAATGCTAGTAGATGCAGAGAAAGCCTTTGACAACATATCCTGGCAAGAGGGACAAGGCAAAGGGACAAGGCAAGAGTGTCCATTATCTCCATTGTTATTTATACTAGTATTGGAACTGCTAAATAAGAGAATATACTGTACAAACATAAGAGGAATTGTAGTAGGGGAGAAGTCATACAAATTAAAAGCCTTTGCTGATGACCTTATAATCATGACAGAAAATCCAAAGGAAAGCTTATTAAAAGTGTCGGAAACAATCAGGTGACGGGCTTCAAACAGGAGCAAAATGATATTATTGGTTAAGAATATGGGAGTCTAAGAAAGAGAGGAACTAGAAAGAACTTCGAAACTGACAATCTGTAATAAAGTAAAATACCTAGGAATATGGCTAATGGCAAAAAATATCAGTCTATTCCAAGATAACGATATAAAAACATGGGGAAAAATCAAAAGGAACCTGGAGATTTGGAGTAGGTTAAAATGATCATTCTGGGGAAGAATATCCACCATAAAAATAAATGTACTTCCAAAATGCTTTCCCCCCCCCAATCAATTCTGATGATAGGGGGATTGGGCTGCTTCAAAGAATGGCAACGAGACATCTCTAGATTCATTTGGCGGGGGGGGGGGACACACCCAGGATTAAGCACAAATTATGAATAAATATAAAAGAAAGAGGGGGATTTTCCCTGCCAGATTTGAAATAATACCATGAGGGAGCCTGCCTCTCCTGGATCAGAGAATGGTTGCTGTTATGTGCTGAAGTTCTCACCCTGGGCCAGCAGGGGGATACTGTAGATAGTTCAGGTCTACATATGCAAATAAGGGATTGAAAGTGACGTTCAGTGATTGGATAGTTACAGAAAATGGCTACTGTTGCGTTCTAGTGGAGCTCTATTTAAGCAGGCTGGCTGAACCCTTCAGTTCAGTTCTGTTCTGGCCTGTGAATAAACAAGAGCTGTTTGAAGAATCGCTGTGTCGTCTGATATATTCACCCACAACTTAACAGTTGCTATGACAGAATATGGATTTATTAGATTTGGAAGGCTTCAATAACCATTATGGATGGTACGCCTATTTAGGGTATGATAAGGTTAAGGTCCACAAAGGAATTTTGAATCATATGAGCAAACTGCTATATGTGGTATGGGCCAAATACAAAGATCTACTTGAACAAAAAACACCCTGGTGTATATCATCCTTAGTGGCATTTGCAGTAAAGAAAAAAAAATATGAAAGGAAACTGGCCAACCTATATAGAATATTCTTAGAAGAAGAGGAAAACCAGCTTAGATTAAAAAGTTTCGATGAAATTAGATCACATCTTTCAGACTGGCTCCAATACCATCAACTAAATGAGACATTCAAATCAGATAAAAGGAAGTGTTTTGCTACAGAACCCATATAGATTAGAAAAAGAGTAGGCAATCAAAAGAGAAAACTCTCTCTAAAATGTATAATAATAATAATAATAATTTTATTTATATCCCGCCCTCCCCGGCCAAAACTGGGCTCAGGGTGGCTAATATCAAAATGTATAATACATAAAAACATAAAAACAAACAATTGATTTAAATACAGCTTAAAATCAGATTAATATCAGAATACAATCAGTATAAACTTCTCCTTGAGGTGAAGGAGGAGGAGGTAAAATCTGTGATGGTCGAATGGGCCCAAGACTTTGGATATAATATCCCAATGGAGTCTTGGGAAAGATTATGGAAGGAAGACCTAAGGTTTACCACGTGCTACACACTGAGAGAGAATTTTATGAAGATGCTATAAAGGTGGTATTTAACGCCTTCAAAACTAGCAAAAATGTATAGGAACACCTCAAAACGTTGTTGGAGATGTGGCAAGGCAGAAGGCACAATGCTACATATGTGGCGGAACTGCAGAAAAGTAAAGGAATTTTGGGAAACAGTTTACAACAAACTCAAAAATATATTCAAGATTACCTTTGCAAAAAAAAACACAAAAAACACAAAGCCTTCCTTTTAGGCATAATAGACATGGATATACCCAAAAAGGTGAGGAAGATATTTCTCTATGCCGCCGTGGCAGCAAAATTTATACAATAGCTAGAAACTAGAAAGGAGATGTAACACCGACTAAACTGGAGTGGCAATCAAAACTGTTAAGAGTTTGGAGAATTAGGAAAAATGACGAAAAAATTAAGGGACTGGACTGAACAAACATTTATGAGGGAATAGGACATGTATAGAAAGTATCTCAAGGAGCACTGCAAAAATTTGAACTCGTTGTCAGGCCTGTAGTGACTTCTGTAGGAAAGTAGGAAACTATAGAAACTTAATAGAACTAAGATGTATTATTAGTGATAAAGATAAGTGCAACAAACCAAAAAGCACTAAGGAACCATGATGGGGTGATGGGAAGTCTCCACAGAAGATATGTATTATGAAACTATTATATCTTCTCGTAAGATGTGAAAGTGTTTTCGTTGACTGTTTGTTTTCTTTTTGGAATCAATAAACCAAAATACTGTATAAAAAAGAAGGAAGGAAGAAACAGATTTCCCTTTAATAAATAAAACAATTATATTTTCAAATGACTAGTCGAGTTGCATTTTTTAAAATGAAAAATATGGATGGACAGTCCTTTTGAAGACTGGGAGAAGGAGAAAGACATACAACGGCGATGTGGGTTCAAATCCCTAAGGAACACATCTGCTTATTGTGTCACACGCATGGAGGAAACCAGGGATTATTCTTTTCAGCCGGAGCTCACCCGACCTCAGTTCTGGCACCTCTTAGGTGGGTGCCATTGCCATTATAAGAGAGCAACAGAGGCATTCATGGTGAGTTCTGCCACCTCTTTTTCCAGAAAAATAGCACTGGAGGAAACCACTATAAATGGGAAGGGGAAGCCTATTTTAAAAGTACATCTGTACCCTCCCCTACCATATAACATCAGGGTTAGGCAACCTAAGGCCCAGGTGCCGGATGTGGCCCAATTGCCTTCTCAATCCGGCCCGTGGATGGTCCAGGAATCAGCATGTTTTTACATGAGTGGAATGTGTCCTTTTATTTAAAATGCATCTCTGGGTTATTTGTGGGGCATAGGAATTCATTCATCTTTTTTTTCAAAATACAGTGGTACCTCAGGTTACATACGCTTCAGGTTAAATACGCTTCAGGTTACAGACTCCGCTAACCCAGAAATAGTGCTTCAGGTTAAGAACTTTGCTTCAGGATGAGAACAGAAATCGTGCGGCGGCAGCAGGAGGCCCCATTAGCTAAAGTGGTTTTCAGGTTAAGAACAGTTTCAGGTTAAGTACAGACCTCCAGAACAAATTAAGTGCTTAACCCGATGTACCACTGTATAGTCCGGCCCCCCACATGGTCTGAGGGATGGAGGACCGGCTCACGGCTGAAAAAGGTTGCTGACACCTGGTTCAGATCTTCCAGACTGGAGCTCCTATTCACGCACCCACAAAAGCACACAGACTTCTGTAGTAAAGTCATTTTATTTCTACTATGCAAGGAAATTAGTTGGCTGCATGCCCTGCGTCCAAAAAACAGAGTGTCCCAAGAAAAGTGGAACAAAGCGAACCATTTGGATTGCCGCAGCCTCTGCCAGAAAGACATCGTCATGGTGGGTAGGGTACGCTCCTGAAACGTGTCCCTCCCAAGTGCTCACACCCAGCTCTTGGCAACGGAGCCTGTCGCCCTGTGACTCACTTGGCTTCTGCCGCTTTGATGGACGAAAGAGTCCCAAGCCAGAGTTTCTGTTTTCTTGGCAAGCGGCCCCTTCCTCTTCCCACCTACCTTCCTAGCGGCAGCGGTGCACTTCCACCAGATGCCGGCATTGCCTGCACTTAACTGAGCAGCACCAGCGGAACTTGCAGCTGCATCTTTCCACCACCTCGGCCTGAGCCGTGCGAAAGCCGCGGCCGCAGCAAAGCAGCTCACAGCCATCCACAGCGGGGGAAGTCCTGTTGCACTGACGTCCTGTGGTGCCAAAGATCCCTCCTCGGGGGTCCCAGTTACAGAAATCTGGGCTGGCCACCAAGTAGACCAAGTCGTGAGTAGCGTAGGGCTTAAAGCGGGAGCTCTTGGGTACCAGCAGCTTTCGGGATCCCACGCGCTTCAGGTGCACTTCCGTGGCGCTTTCGAATTTCTCCTTCAGGAGGTTGCCCACTTGGTGAAATGGGGGCATGACCTTCCAGCACGTGCGGATCTCACAGGATCCCGACACCCCGTGACACTTGCATTCCACCTTCATGTGGGACAGGATGGCCTAGAAAACAGAAGCAAAGATTCCAAGGGCACCTTCAAGTTCCGTGTATGTACTGAGTTGAATAGGATCCAAAATGCAGCAGTCTGATTGGTCCTAGAACAATAGGATCCAAAATGCAGCAGTCTGATTGGTCCTAGAACAATAGGATTCAGAATGCAGCAGTCTGATTGGTCCTAGAACAATGCAGCAATATGATTGGTCTGCAGGAGACACCCAATCCAGCTCCAGGTGGAAGTGAATTCGCAACCTGATTGGCCTACAGGAGAATTCCAGAATTAGCTAATCACATGCAGCCCATTGTGTAAATAATGTATATAAAGCAGATATTTTGGGGGAATCTTCATTCCTCCTCACCACTAGGAGCTGAATAAAGAGCATGAAATCCACTCTCGACTCCGAGCATATTTCAGTGTTGCAGAAGCTTCAGGAGCTAGAGCCGTCTGTCATCTGCATGAAGTGAACCCGCATGTATTGGAAATTTTGTCTGTTTTTCCCCCCCCCCAAATGCTCACCATCAGCATGTAAAGAAACTGCATTTGAAAATTATCAAACGAGAAGGAAAACTTTGGTGAAGTTTTCTTGGATAAGGAGGGAGGTTATTGCTGCATTTACTTAACTTTGGATGTGGCCGAAGGGTTTGTAAAGAGTTCTCTGGTGGCGTGCATTCTGCAGCCTTCCTAGGTGCCTGCACTTCATTGAAACCTCTTGATGTACTCAGCTGCACTTTCCTTTAAGTGCAGGAAGTCAGAAAGGCTGTCTGCTATGTGCCTGCAGCTGTCCGTCATTGTTGGTTTTTAAAAAGTGAAGTCAGTTTACTTTTAAAGTACAGTTGTACCTCAGAAGCCAAATGGAATCCATTCCGGAAGTCCGTTCAACTTCCAAAACGTTTGGAAACCAAAGAACGGCTTCTGATTAGCTGCAGGAAGCTCTGATTGGCTGCAGGCTGCAGGGCGGATTCCAGACTCTCCAAGAGTCCCTATTTTCCAGGGACAGTCTCAGGTTTACAGAACCCGCTCTGGTTTCTGATTTGATCCCAGAATGTCCCGCTTTTCCTTAGGACATCCCTATTTTCATGTTGGAGGGTATGGAGTTATGCGACCCCCAAGCCAAGGAGATAAGATACAACCTTTAGAAGACATCTGAAGGTAGTCCTGTATGGGGAAGGATTTTTAAAAATGTTTAATGTTTTATTGTGTTTTTATATATGTTGGAAGCCGCCCAGAGTGGCTGAGGCGACACAGTCAGATGGGCAGGGTAGAAATATTATTATTATTGATAAGGGCGTCACTAATTCATTGCAGAAATGTTGGGGAGTATGTGACAGGAAGCTCCCGACCCACCTGAACCAGCAGCATGGATGAGCCCCATCATGAGACTTACCTTTCTGCCTGCTTCATTGTTGTGCAAGTTCATTAGTACTCTGCTGGAGGAAGCGCCACGGTTCCGCTCCGTGGTGTCCACGAAGGCCTGGGAGAAGGCAATGCCATAGGACAAGTTGTCAGAGCAGCCTGACCACTGGAACCCTATTGGGTTGGGGAAGAAGAGAGAACAGAGTTCTGATCAATCAATACGAAAATGCACGTTCAAAATTCCGCAACCAGAGCACCTGAATTCTGCAACATGCACAAGTCAGACAAATTTGCAAGGGCTTTTAAATTTTATTTAGCAAAATGTATTTGTTCCATTTTTTTCCTAGTAAAGTTGTACCTTGGTTTTTGAACAGCTTAGTTCTTGAACGTTTTGGCTCCCAAACGCTGCAAACCCAGAAGTGAGTGTTCCGGTTTGCAAACTAGTTTTGGAAGCCAAACGTCCAATGGGGCTTCCACAGCTTCCGATTGGCTGCAGGAGCTTCCTGCAGCAGAAGCCGTGCTTTGGTTTTCGAACGTTTTGGAAGTCGAATGGACTTCTGGAACAGATTCTGTTTGATTTCCAAGGTATGACTGTAGAGGAGAATGGAAAGAAGGATGACAAAGTCTTAAAAGTGTTGTCCGACAACCCCATGGGCTTCTAAGGTTCAATCTAGGAGGCCTTATACACACACAGTCCCAGTCCTAGAAGCATAGCTGTCAACTTACAGATTTGAAAATAAGGGACCAGCAGCCTCGAAAATAAGGGATCAGCAGCCAAAATAAGGGATTTTCCGGGCACAGGTATGTTCAACTTCTGAGCCCCTCTGAGCCAGAGGCAGGAAGCCCAGCCAGCAGCCAATCGAAGCCTCATCAATAAGGGACAGCAGCGGGACATGGCGCTGGAATAAGGGACTGTCCCGCCAAATAAGGGACACTTGACAGCTATGCCTAAATCCAAGCAACTTCCTTAAAAACAAATAAAAAGCAGATTCTTATGAGGCCTGTAATGTGGTTTTCTGTGCTTCTGCAGAAATGAATCACAGCAGCTCCTCCTCCTAAGGACAAGAACAAAATCAGGGTGCTATGGCCAGATAGGAGCCTCTCCCTTTATTCTTCCAGTCAAAGCTAATTGCTCTTCCCTTACTCTTCCACATAGCTAGGAACACCAGAGTGATTCCTTTGTGAAACTGACATTTCCCCTTGCTCATATTACTCACGCTCTCCTCCTTAGACCGGGGCATGATTACTAGTTCATGCCAGTTGTATTTCTCCTTACCTTCAGGGCTGACTCCTCTGACCTTGCGATCACACCCACACTTTTCCAGTTCGCCGCGGCTACAGGCTCGGGTCACAGCAAATGCGATCCCAGCTGAAGAGACAGCGTGAACAAAGGCCGATTCCCGAGTGCCTGCAGAAAAGAATGTATTAGCAGAAGGACTGATGAGAGGTGGCTTAGAGGGCTCAAGCCCCAGGCCCTGTCCCTTTCTTAAAGCATTTTTTGAGTGCTGACTTTGCAAATGGGAGGGGGCACTGCAAAGCAGAGGGCTGGTGATACCCCACCCACGCACCCCCTTAATTTCCAAGAGGCATCTCTACAAATAAATCAGTCTATACAAATGTGTGTTGTGGGGCTTCTACCCCGAGTCTTTGCAGTGCCTAGGAAGGCCTCTGGGTGTATGAGAATGTGTGTGTGTGTCCATGTACCCCTTTGTATAGAGAGTGCACCCTTTACTGTCTCCAGTCTAGGTGAATGGTTGCCATTTATTTGGGGGTGGGGAGCCAAACACTGCACTTGGGGAGTAGAGGGAAGTGAGGGGCAGGTGGGACTTGTCAACCTGGGAAACTGTAGCCCATCTAGGAGAAGGAAAACTCTAGTCCTGAGTTGGTGGAAGAAGATTGGAATAAATTTAAAGACTATCTACAGAAACATTGCAAAATTAATGAATGTTAAAATGATGTTGGAATGAAATGAAGTGGTTTTAGCAACAATGTTAAAAAGGAGTATGTAAAAATGGATTGTTAATAGATGTAAACATAAAGTTATAAAATGTTAAGATTAAGAATTAAGATAAAAACAAAGAGGGAAAGGATTTGCTGAATTAACCATTCGAATTGGAATACAAAAAAGGGAGGTGTGAGGAGGTCAGGGAAACAAGTAAATGAAAAGCAAGATATAGAAAGATGGATTTATTTTTAATTGTTTTTATTTCTTTTCTCTATTTTATATTTTTTGCTTTCTTTTTTCTTTCTATTCTTTTTTACTACTTTTGTAATCTTTTTTGAAATCTTAATAAATATCATTTTTTTATTAAAAGGAAAATTCTAGTCCTAAACCTCTGCTGCCTTGTGGGACATCTTCAGGAGATGAAAAGCCCAACAGTGAGCCCTACACAAATCCAGTTGAATCTCTAAGATGGTTGGATGGTGCCTTGTCCTGCAGCCAAGCTCTATGAAATATACTCAGAGTTGAGTGTGAATTTCATGCTCTTAGTAGCAATGAATGAAACTTCCCCCAAAACGTCTAGCTATATATACATTATTTACACAATGGGCCCCGCATGATTGGCTAATTCCAGGCTGCTCCTGTAGGCAAATCAAGTTGTGGATTCACCTCCTCCAGAAGTCTGATTGGCTGCTCCTGCAGGCCAATCAGGTTGCTGATTCACTTCATCCAGCAGCCTGATTGGCTGCTCCTGCAGGCCAGTCAGGCCACTGATTCACTCCCACCTGGAGCTGGATTGGGTGGCTCCTGTGTTTTTTATATACATTGTGTTTTTATATACATTGGAAGCTGCCCAGAGTGGCTGGGGCAACCCAGTAAGATGTGTGGGGTATAAATAGTAAAATTATCATTATGGAATGGGACGTCCCTATTTTTCATCGGATAAATGTTGGAGGGTGTGGATTTGTGTGTGCATGCAATGTTCATTCTTATAGAGATATACAGTGTACCCACACCCAGAAGGCCTTTGCAGTATGAAACCTTATCTTAAATAGGTATTTCATGAGTGTCTTTTGGGTGGAATCCTCCCCCCAAATTTCATCCATCCTTTCTTCACTGTCAAGACACAAGAGCATCACTGAGCCACTGAATAAAATGAAGCAGTCTAAATTCAGAGGTAGTTGAGGAATCCAAGCAGAAAGATGACATCCATGACAGAAAGATTTTGCTAGTGTTTCTTCCAAGACCTCTTACTTGCAAGATCTGCCTTCTCAGCGAGGCCTTTTTGGAGGAATGCTGAGGAAACATCTGCACAAAGCTTTTCCCTCAACATTTCTCTTTGCTCCTGCTCTAGTTATACGGCTTAGCCTGTTGCTGTAGAAAGCTGGGCAGGCACCATATGAACCAAGTTCCTTATATTAACTACTGCATAACAGCATAGCAACCAAGTTCCCTTACCAGAAATATGAAACTCTGGAGTCCTGCTGTGGTACAGTGGTACCTCGGTATTCAAGCATCTCAGAAGCCAAACGTTTCAGTTTTCAAACACTGAAAACCCAGAAATAAATGCTCCCATTTTTGAATGTGCCTTGGAAGTCAAACAGCCTCCGCTGCACTTTTTTTCAATTTTCTCCATTGACTTTGCTGACCGCCCTTTGTGCCTCAGTTGTCAAATGTTTCGGAAGTCGAACCGTCTTCTGGAACGGGTTAGGTTTGACAACGGAGGTACCACTGTATGCCAATTTAGTTTAGATTCAATATTGGGTTAGGGTTCCATTTGCTGTTACTATAAGAACCCAAGCTGATACTAAGAACATGGGGTTTAGATGGGAGTGGTGTAGTGGTTAGGGTGTTGGGTTAGAACCAGATCAGAGTTCAAATCCTCATGCATTCATGAAGTGTGCCGTGTGACCTTGGGCCAGTGGAGATGGGTACACACCATACATTTAAATCACATGGCATCCCTCAAAGAATCCTGGGCACTGTAGTTTAACCCCTCACAGAGTCACAATTCTCAGCTTCCTTAACCAGCCACAGTTCCCAGAATCCTTTGGGGGGAAGTCATGTGCTTTAACTCCCGCCAACCTAGCAGTTCGAAAGCACGTCAAAGTGCAAGTAGATAAATAGGTACCACTCCGGCGGGAAGGAAAACTGCGTTTCCGTGTGCTGCTCTGGTTCGCCAGAAATGGTTTAGTCATGCTAGCCATATGACCCGGAAGCTGTACGCCGGCTCCCTCGGCCAATAAAGCGAGATGAACGCCGCAACCCCAGAGTTGGCCACGACTGGACCTAACGGTCAGGGGTCCCTTTACCTTTACCTACATGTGCTTTAAATGTATGGTGCTTGCAAAGCCGTAGTCTCTCAACCTAACCTTATTCATAGGGTTGCTGTGAGGAAAAAATGGAGGGGCAGTGAGAACAATGTGCCCCATCTTGAGCTCCTTGGAGGAAAGAAGGAATGCAAGTGTATTAATTGATTGATTGATTGATTGATTGATTGGTTGGTTGGTTGATTGACTGACTGACTGACTGACTGACTGACTGACTGACTGGTATGCCCTAGTCATGTTATTAATGAAGTCTGACCTTGCAGAATAACTTTCCCGAAAACCTGCAGCCCCTGCAGGGTGGAACAGTTCCAGGGGCGGTTGCGAAACTGGTGCTGGCACTCTTTGAGGGCCACCTCAGCGCCATGCTTTACCGAGTCCATGGCTTCCGCTTGGCGGTGGCATATCCTCACTTGCTCCTGTGACAAACCCTTCAAGCTTTCGCAGGCACTGGGGTCCCTCACAAGCCCTCGGAGGGACGGCTGTTTGGCCAGGTATCTATGCAAAAGGGAAGGTGGGGGGAAGCATTTGAGACAAGATTGTTAAACAGTTTTGGGAAAGGGGAATCAATCCCCTCGCCCATGTCATTATGACCCAGCTGCAGGTGGCAGCATTTCTGCACTCGATTCTGCGATTCCCCCCATAGTCAGAAGTGGCTACTATTCAACAGAATACAGTGGTACCTCGGGCTACAAACACATTGGGTTACAAACACTTTGGGTTACAGACTCCGCTAACCAAGAAGTAGTACCTCGGGTTAAGAACTTTACCTCAGGATGAGAACAGAAATCGCGAAGCGGCAGCAGCAGGAGGCCCCATTAGCTAAAGTGGTACCTCAGGTTAAGAACGGTTTCAGCTTAAGAACGGACCTCCGGAACGAATTAAATTTGTAACCAGAGGTACCACTGTAGTTGAAGCAAAGCGAAGTCATCTGCCTCAAGCCCTCTGACTACAGTTCTCCTTTGGAGCGTGTCCCTCTCACTTTCCTCTGAATTCATCCCACAGGAAGTATCGTCCACCAACCCCACCCCTTCCCCCCTTTGCGAAGTTTTGGCAAGTGGCAAGCCAGGTAGCTCAGTGGGTAAGAGCACAAGGCTCTTAATCTCAGGGCTGAGTCCCACGTTGAGCAAAAGACTTCTGCATCGCAGGGGGTTGGGCTAGATGACCCCCAGGGTCCCTTCCTACTCTGCCATTCTGTGATTCTAGGGTTTACTTACAGCCAAGTCACAGCGAGGGCATGGTGCACCAAAGCCAGCACTGAGCACAGGTAGACACTTTCCATCTTGCTATTTTGCCAGATATTTAACTCTCCCTCTTCTTTGCCTTCCTTCCCCAATTCTGCTGAAGGATTACTCCAAAAGCAATCTCGCAGCTGGGCAGAAAGCAAATATTCCGGCCCGATTGGAAACCATTTTAGCTCCTCCTGTTCATCCACGCTGACATCTCGCTTACTGAGAGGCATTCATTGCAGGGTTCTCAGCCAGCGGCTCTGATCGGTTCACCCACAGATTCACATATCTGGACCGCAACGCCACAAATTTTTAAAGTGGGTTCTCTTAAGCCCACTCTGAGGATCGATGTTTTATATTTTCTCGCAAACTCTTCCCTCTTCAACCCCAGAGGTTCACGCCACAAACCATGCAAGATCATTACAGGGCAGAGTTCCCAAGTCAACAGAGCTCCTCGGCACTTCAAAATCCTTCTGGCATTAGATGGTTGTCGCTCAGGATCACAATCCTTCTTTCCGCTTGGCTCAGCTGCCCAGCTCTTCCTTCTTCAACCCACCAGTCCGATTAAGCACTCAGGCAAGACCCCAGTGCTGGTTCTCAGGAAGGGAGAGCAGAGGGGAGCCTGGGCTGGCAAGACTTGGCTGTCCTGCTTGGCTCCCTTGCAGATGTGGAGATGCCTCCGTTCTATCCTACGGCCCTCATGGTGACAGCAAACACAGACAGCTCTGCCTGCTGCTCGCCAGGCCCTTTCGCTCTTTCCCTGCTGGTGATTTTGCAGCCCCTCCTAAAACTTTGGACACAGAGGCAGCTGTGTGGGAGACAAACGGTGACACTTCAACCAAAGCCGGCCCTAGTTTATGGGAAGAACTTATTTCGCACTGGGTCAATTTGCTTTCCTCCTAGTCAAAGACAGGGATGTCTATGGAAACTGGGCAGAATTTAAACCCTTTAAGTTGGGTAGGGAGAATCCTGACGGAAATCAATTCCCTTCAGAAATCGCTGCTGTGCTTCTGAGGAATCCGAGGGAAGCTGAACCCTTGTATTGTCAGTTGCAAGACGACACTTGCAAGAGACAAGGCAGATATTATCTGCCTTTTAAAGATAGTGCATGCTCCCTTATCCCTCACCCACCACACGCCACCCCAGCACAAGACACGGGTGACAAAACGTCTTGTTTTCTTCTTGTGGATTTGACTGATTGTGCCTTCACAACGGCGTTGCTAAATGTGTGAGAGGCAAGAGAGCCTCCTCATCCCCGATACAATAGTTGTGAGCGAGGCTCATTTTAAAATGAGGAGGTTTTACTTTGGCCCCCATCTGCACTACACGTTTAAAGCAGTATGATACCCCTTTAAACTGTCATGGCTCTTCCCAAAGAATCCTGGGAAATGTGGTTTGTGAAAGGTGCTGAGAGTTGTTCAGGAGGCCCCTGTTCCCTTAAGAGCTGCAATTCTCAGAGTGGTTTAAGTGTTAATCCATCTTCTCGGAGGTCTCTGAGAACTGTACCCCTGTGAGGGGAATAGTGGTCTGGGTGGCGCTGTGGGTTAAACCACAGAGCCTAGGAGTTGCCGATCAGAAGGTCGGCAGTTCGAATCCACCCAATGGAGTGAGCTCCCGTTGCTCGGTCCCTGTTCCTGCCAACCTAGCAGTTTGAACGCACGTCAAAGTGCAAGTAGATAAATAGGTACCACTCCGGCGGGAAGGTAAACGGCATTTCCGTGCACTGCTCTGGTTCGCCAGAAGCGGCTTAGTCATGCTGGCCACATGACCCGGAAGCTGTCTGTGGACAAACGCTGGCTCCCTTGGCCTATAGAGCGAGATGAGCACCACAGCCCCAGAGTCGTCCACGAGTGGACCTAATGGTCAGGGGTACCTTTACCTTTACCTTTAACCACTCTCCTAGCAGACTTAAAAAACTACAGTTCCCATGATTCTTTGGGGGAAGCCATGAGTGTTTAAAGAGGTGTGATACTGCTTTAGATGTATAGTGCAGTTGAGGCCCATGTCAAGGCAAGCTATCTTAGTTCTAGCAACTACAAGAAGTTACAAGAACAATGTAAAAAAGGGGAAAGCGAAATAAAACCATATTCCAATCACCCATCTCTCCTAACTTCCCGGAGGTACCTATACATATGAATCTGCATGTGCAAATCGGCATCATGGGCCTATGCCATGAGTCTTTTAAGTATCTAGCAACGCACACGCATCCTATTACATATCCCTCAACCGTCCTGTTTTCAACGGGACATCCTGGAATTATATAAGCCAGGGACGTCCAACGCCCAAGAGACTGCGATCTACTCCCAGAATAAAAATCTGGCAGTGATCTGGGGGAAGGGGGAGGAACCAAACTTGTTGACCTTTTTTGGGGGAGGGGCAGGTCAAAGTATATTTTTAGGGGAGAAAGTTGCTCATCAGAAGATCACAGTGATAACTCTTTCTGCCACTTTTGCAATCGTGCGAGAGTGAAGGACGGGGGGGGGGAGGCGGGGCCGGATGTTCTCTCCCCCACCAACCTGTGGAGGAAATAGAGACCACGATCGACTGCTAGCTGTTGACCAGTCGATCACAGTCAGTGGGTTGGATATCCCTGATATAAGCCATTGGATCCCGGAACGTCTGGTTTTTCAGTCCAGCAAGTCAGCTGGCTCCCGCAAGAGCTCTGGACCAAAAAATGAATGGGGTGTTGGAGGGTATGCTATTACAGGCAGCCTGTTTCAGAATGCTCTCCCCATGGAGGCCCGCCTGGCGCCTTCATTAGACATCTTTAAGGGCCTGGCAAAAACATTCCTCTTCAACCAGGCCTTTGGCTGATGTCCTTTTAAATGCATTTGTGGGAAGGAGGGTTATGGGTTTGTTTTGTTGTTGTTTTTATTGTGTATTTTGTGTTTTTCTCTTGTGTTTTTATGCTGTGAACCACCCTGATATCTTCAGATCAAGGGTGGTATACAAATTTAATAAAGAATAATAAAGAAATACCAGTGTACACCAGCGGACGAGAGCCTTCCTTTCAGCAACGCGTAGTTGGCCTGTGTGTAGGGAAAAGGAAAGATCTGTGTGCGTAAGGCAATGACACCTGTTCCAGGACAGGGGGCTGTTGTAGTCTATGTTTTGTCAGACTCCATTTCCCATTCCCTCTGACCATTGACCATGCTGGCCCGGGGCTGATGGGGGCCCAACAAGATATCTGGGAAGGGCCACAAGGTTAGCTAGCCCTGCTGCTATTCTCACCAGCGAAATGTTGGGAGGCTATTTCTCCCTATGGTTTTTGTAGCAGGTGGTGTTCTTATTATTTCCAGATATCATAAATGCCTAGTCCCAGGAACATGTTTGGATCTGCAGCTCCCGACACACCTCGAAACACACCCCAGGAGTCTGGTTTTACCTGCTGCCAGCTCACGCAAAGAGATGAAGTCATTTGGGCACTCCTGCTGTTTTCCCTAAGGAGTTTAGACCAGAAAATGCAGCTCTCCAACACAACATGGGACTCCGCTGGTCAGCGACTGGACTGGCTCAGGGGCTGAGAGAACGTAGGAGGTAGGTAGATCTGAATTTTGACTTTACAGGGAAGGAGGCAGAAGTATTCAGAGGGGCCCATAGCAAATATCACAGCCTTAGCAGAGCTCCCAGACTTTGGCTGGTTCTCGGTTTTGCAGGACTCTGAGGTAGCCTCCCTTGTTGTGAAGGGGAGGGGTGTTGCTCCCGCTAATTATGGGACATCACAAATTAACCGGCAGCCATGTTTTCATCCCCCAAAGCCAGGTCTTTACTTCTGGCTGACATGATTGTGAGTGTGTGTGTGTGTGTGTTTAGAAATATTTTGTTCTAGAAGACTTGTGGTGGGAGTTCTGCCACTGTGGTTTCTTTGCAAGTGCTGCAATGAAGCGGCTGCCTAAGTAGGTCACATCCACACGGTACATTAAAAGCTTTGAGAGGCACGGCATTCTCCCAAGGAATCCTGGGAGCTGTAGTTTGTTAAGGGCGCCCTCAAAAACTCTCAGCACCCTTAGCAAACTACAGCTCCCAGAAATCTCTGAAGGAAGCCATGGCTCTTAAAGAGGGATAACGGTACACCATAATTATAAAACTTGCCTCAGCAACAAATCCACAAAGTGGCCTAAGGGAACCCACTGTTCTCTAGCATCTCTTCTCCGCCAAATCTTAGCCAACCTTTCAAGGTAGTTGTAAAGGAGCCAGTAAGAGTTTTTAAAATCATGAGGGATGTGGAGATATTCCCCCCCTCTCTCGTAATGCTAAGGTAAAGGTAAAGGGACCCCTGACCACTAGGTCCAGTCGTGACCGACTCTGGGGTTGCGGCGCCCATCTTGCTTTACTGGCCGAAGGAGCTGGCATACAGCTTCCAGGTCATATGGCCAGCATGACTAAGAAACTTCTGGCGAACTAGAGCAGCGCACGGAAACGCCGTTTACTTTCCCGCCAGAGCGGTACCTATTTATCTACTTGCACTTTGACGTGCTTTCGAACTGCTAGGTTGGCAGGAGCAGGGACCGAGCAACGGGAGCTCACCCCGTCGCAGGGATTTGAACCGCCGGCCTTCCGATCGGCAAGTCCTAGGCTCTGTGGTTTAACCCACAGCATCACCCGCGTCCCCTCATAATACTAGAATGGTGTAAAATGTGTTGGCAGTAGCCTCAGCCCAGGCCAGAGAAAAAAGAAAGAATTTCTTCACACTGTTCTCAGTTCTATTATTAGCTTATTGAATTCACTGCCACCAGATGTGATGCTGGCTGCTAGCAGACTTCCACTTGCAACGCCACTTTCCCCCCAGGGAAACCCGATCTTTAGTGCTCAATCGGAGCAAATGTCCCTCAGGTTTCCTCTCAGTTGATGTTTGCCCCTATTTAAAGAGTGGTTTCCCCTAGGAAAGGAGTGAAGAAAAGCGCTCAGACCCATTATTTCTAGGAATAGGACACAAGGAAGTGGGGTGTGCCCCTTTGTCGCTGCTTTATTCCAGTGTTTTCAAACCTGGGTCTCCAGATGATGTTGGATCCCTAGCTAGCAAGACCACTGGTCAGGGATGATGGGAGTCGTAGTCCAACAACATGCAGGGACTCAAATTTGAGAAACACGGCTTGAGAAATTGTGCTACATATTAATGCAGAGCAGGTGTGACAACGACCAGTAGAAATGATAATTAAATGGAAATGCTGGGATCAGAAGTAAACGTAAAGGTAAAGGGACCCCTGACCATTAGGTCCAGTTGTGACCGATTCTGGGGTGAACCAGAGTAGCGCATGGAAACGCCATTTACCTTCCCGCCAGAGCAGTACCTATTTATCTACTTGCACTTTGACGTGCTTTCAGGAGCCACGGAAGCAAATCCCTACTCCGTGCTGTGCCGGTTTAGTGCAGCACGTGGGGACTTGCCAAGCGGGCAGCCCGGTTCGGGGGCAGCTCGGGGCTGTTTAAACGACCCCCGTGGGCTGCTTGTGGCCCATGGGCTGCAGGTTGACGACCCCTGGAATAATGCATGACTATAGGACACCTTGGTGGCGCTGTGGGTTAAACCACAGAGCCTAGGACTTGCCGATCAGAAGGTCGGCGGTTTGAATCCCTGCGATGGGGTGAGCTCCCGTTGCTCGGTCCCTGCTCCTGCCAACCTTGCAGTTCGAAAGCATGCCAGTGCAAGTAGATAAACAGGTACCACTCCGGCAGGAAGGTAAACGGCATTTCCGTGTGCTGCTCTGGTTCTCCAGAAGCGGCTTAGTCATGCTGGCCACATGACCTGGAAGCTGCACGCCAGCTCCCTCAGCCAGTAGAGCGAAATGAGCGCCGCAACCCCAGTCGCCCACGACTGGACCTAATGGTCAAGGGTCCCCTTTACCTTTACCTTATAGGACACCTTGGTCTGATTCAACAGGGACATTCCTAAGGGTTCAGAACACTTGAAATGTGGAATTATTATTACTGTTCCTACTACTACTATTGCTACAGCTTCCTTATATCGCCTGTGCCGCCAACACCCCTGTGTCTGACTGTTCCTGCTTCCTTGTGAGTGTCCATGGCAGCTTTTCTGGCTGTTTTTAGCCCTGCACCTGCCAGCTTCTCCCCTTCCACGCTTCTTGAAAAGGGCCTGAAATTCGGAAGAACACAGATCCCAGCAACGAGGGATCGGGAGAAAAGGGGCACGGCTCTGAAAGCAAAGGCACTAAAACGAAATTGGATGAGATCACTGGCTGGGAGGCCTTTGTTATCCCCTCAGGATTTATGGGTGGCAGGGACACATATATATATCCCCTGGGGTCTCACCCTCTGAATGAGGAGCCAGTGTCAGCAGAAAAAGCAACATAAAGAGACTGAGAAAGACAAACAAGGGCAGAGAAGGAAGGTCCTACAGACCGAGGCTGCGGAGAGGAAGACAAAAGGGAACGAGTTGCTCCCAGTCCATGCCCGATAAATCTCGGTTATGGGAAGTCCTAACTGTGACCCCCTCAGGGTAGCTTTCCGTGCTGTGAAGACTCTGAGCAACGGTTCTATTAAGCAGTTGTAGACCCTGGATGTACACATGTCCTTATGGAGAGCTCTCTTTAAACAGCCGTTATGTGTTGTTCATAATAATAATAATAGTAAAAAAATATTATTTATACCCCGCCCATCTGGCTGGGTCTCCCCAGCGACTCTGGGCAGCTCCCAACAGAATATTAAAAACATGATAAAACATCAAACATTAAAAACTTCCCTAAACAGGGCTGCCTTCAGGTGTCTTCTAAAAGTCAGGTAGTTGTTTATTTCCTTGACATCTGAAGGGAGGGTGTTCCACAGGGCAGGTGCCACTACCGAGAAGGCCCTCTTCCTGGTTCCCTGTAGCCTCACTTCTCGCAGTGAGGGAATCGCCAGAAGGCCCTCGGAGCTGGACCTCAACGAACATTTCTCTTCTCCCTCGCCACCACCCCATGTTAGAGGCACAAAGGCACAGGTTGCCAACCCTGATTTTTAAAATAGTAATAACAGATTGCTTATACTCATAGCTGTCAACTGTCCCTTATTTGGCGGGAAACTCCCTTATCGCAGCGCCGTGTCCTGCTTGATGTCCCTTAAATTTCCCGGGTTTCAAAGGAAGCAGCTCCTCTCCCTCCCTCCCTGCCGGCCAGGGAGGAGGGAGGCTCCAACTGTGTTGCTTGGCTGCGTTGCTCACCCAATAAGGAGTCTAAGAACGACTGGGGGGTGGAGCTTACATGCCTTGTGCCAATCAAATCGGCCGTGTTGCCTGGGGACTCGCCTTTGCTCAGCGCTTCCCAGCGGAGAGGTGACGGTGGTTTTCCTTGCTGCATCTCCTTTGCCGGTTGCTGCACTGTGGGAACCACCGCTTGAGGCTTTGTTTGGCTGCTGGCTGACTAAAATCCCTTATTTTGGCTGCTGATCCCTTATTTTCGAGGCTGCTGGTCCCTTATTTTCAAATCTGTAAGTTGACAGCTATGCTTATACTACACCAGAACAATAAGGTGCAAGAAGAAATCATAGGATCATAGAGTCAGAAGGAAACCTGAGGGTCACCAATCCATTGCAATGCACGAATCCTGCACACAGCCAACCCTGGCTGGACTCGAACCACCAACCTTCTGGTTGTAATAAAGTAATAAAGTAATAAAGTAATAAAGTAAGCATCTGTCATCATAGACAAGCCCAGACGGCAACCCTGTGATGATAAAAATCATTTTAAAAATGAGAAGGAAGGAAGGATGTTGTGGTGGTCAGCACCAGTATTTTGTTCCATTCTAATCTGATGCAATTGTATAACTTCAGATCTGCACAGCTACTTTTGTTTGGGTACGGACTGTTCCTCATTAATTCTGCCCCCTCTCCAGTGCACTGCCTCTCTGCAAAATGTCTGCCCACAGGGCAGCGTGGAAAGCGTCTCTCCATGTGTCCTTGCTGTTTGAACTTGGTGCATGGATTGTATGGCCAATAAGGCAATCTTGGCAAGGCCAGACCATCAGGTAGAGGTGACTTGCTTCTTCAGTTTATTTATAATATCCCCTCTTCCAAACAGTGGAAGGCAGCGTACGTGCTCACATACACACTGTTTTATCCTCACAGCAGCCCAGGGGAGGTTAGCCTCAGAGACGGTAGCCAGCCCAAGGTCACCCACATCCCTGAGATTAAGTGTCTTGTGCTCTATTAATGATAATAATAATTTATCATTTGTACCCCGCCCATCTGGCTGGGTTTCCGCAGCCACTCTGGGCGGCCTCCAAAAAAGATTAATAATACATTAAAATGTCACACATTAAAAACTTCCCTAAACAGGGCTGCCTTCAGATGTCTTCTAAATGTCAGGTAGTTGTTTATCACTTTGGCATCTGGTGGGAGGGCGTTCCACAGGGCGGGTGCCACCACCGAGAAGGTCCTCTGCCTGGTTCCCTGTAGCCTTGCTTCTTGCAGTGAGGGAACCGCCAGAAGGCCCTTGGTGCTGGACCTCAGTGTCCGGGCTGAACAATGGGGGTGGAGACGCTCCTTCAGATATACTGGGCTGAGGCCATTTAGGGCTTTACAGGTCAGCACCAACACTTTGAATTGTGCTCCGAAACATACTGGGAGCCAATGTAGGTCTTTCAAGACCAGTGTTATGTGGTCTCGGCGGCCGCCCCCAGTCACCAGTCTAGCTGCCACATTCTGGATTAGTTGCAGTTTCCAGGTCACTTTTAAAGGTAGCCCCATGTAGAGCACATTGCAGTAGTCCAAGCGGGAGATAACTAGAGCATGCACCACTCTGGCGAGACAGTCCGCGGGCAGGTAGGGTCTCAGCCTGCGTACCAGATGGAGCTGGTAGACAGCTGCCCTGGATACAGAATTGACCTGCACCTCCATGGACAGCTGTGAGTCCAAAAAGACTCCCAGGCTGCGCACCTGGTCCTTCAGGGGCAGTTACCCCATTCAGGACCAGGGAGTCCTCCACACCAGCCCGCCCCCTATGGAATACTCAAAGCCTAACC
Organism: Podarcis gaigeae; assembly: GCF_964106915.1. Taxonomy (NCBI): domain Eukaryota; kingdom Metazoa; phylum Chordata; class Lepidosauria; order Squamata; family Lacertidae; genus Podarcis; species Podarcis gaigeae. The sequence goes on from NC_139694.1 coordinate 3,955,210, forward strand.
ACTGCACCATTTGGGGCCTCTATCATTCTCTAGAGACAATGGAAAGCACCTTTGGGGTCAAAGTCAAACAGCTGTGTTGGCAGCTCCAAAGTGACCTCCCCGGCACGCAAACCTGGACAGTGTGCATGGAGGTCCTGGGCTGCCCAGATGTCCAGACCCCCCTCTCAGCCTTGCTGATGGGGTCCAAAGGAAAGCAGAGAAATGCATTTGACACCAGCTTGGCCACAGGAGTTGCTGGAAGGAGGCACAGAAGGCGCCGTCCAACCACCTGAGAAGCTCCACTCTGGATTTCTTCTCCCAAAACTTTCCACAAGTTTTAGGATCAGAGTTTTCCTTCTTCTAGATGAGCTACCTTCCCAGGTTGATGAGCCCCATCTGCCCCTATCCACACTTTTTCTGCCTCAGGCGTCAAAATGTCTTGGGATTCTCTGGCTCTCACTACGAAGGAGAGAAGGCAATCTCTGGGTGTTTTAGACCCAGGACAACCGTGGTTTTAACACAAAAATCAGCACCTTTTCTAGCCGGAAAAGGCAACGCAAACGCTGCAGGATTGGTGTGATGTGCTCTGCATGACACACCCATCCAACAAACCCTCAACTTCCTTTCAGCCCTGCGAGCCTGAACTCCGATGTGATAGCTACTGGCTAATGATTAATTTCCTTGCCTTGCTCTGCACTTTCTGCACAGGGTAGAGTAGACGTCTGAGGAAGTGCAAGAGAAGAAAAGTAAAAAGCTAGCAAAAGCACCACTAGCCCACTTCCTTATTTGTCGCGTTCTTCTCACCACAAAACTACCGCGGCGGGCAGAGGATGATACGTTTTCTTCTTGCTTGTCTGAGGAGCCTGTCATGGCTTATCAGCTGTTGGAACCAAAGTTCATATGTTGTTATCAATGGCAAGTTGTGTCACAGACACATGATGGCCGGGAAATGGGATTGAAGCAAGAAGAAGAGCAATTTCCGTAAAAGAAGGAATGAAAGCGAGAGAATGTCCGGACGGTGAAGTCCATGGAGCTAGATTTCCCACCTAACCTGAGGTCCTCGCTCGTTTCTGATCTGCCTTTGACTTCCGCTGGTGAGCTAAAATTCCTTCAGTTGCTGTGGACTTTCAGCCAAGAAGGTCAGAAACCTCAAGCCTGCAATTCCTCCAGATACAGAGAGGTAAAAGACACTGGGAGAGTGTAGTAGGGAGATGAGGTTAAATGCTGGTGATTGTGGTGGTAGCTATAAAAGTGTTTTGTTATCTGTCAGTTAGCCGGCTGACTGGAAAACCTCCTCAGTCTGGCCTGCTTTCTTTTCCCAAAAGAAAAACTGCTCAGAAAAAATACAGGGTGGCTCATAGGACTAGGCTGACGTTAGCCCTGTGGCAAAGTTCAATGCCACAATCTGAAAATCTCCCCCTGCTAATTTCTGCACATCAATCATTTGTTGAAGGCCAGGTTTGGGGCATGAGCTGTCCTTACTCAGTGGGGAAAGCATACTCAGAAGCATTGAAAAGAGATTAAACTGAGATATGGTTATGACAGCCTGAAATGGTGTCCTCAGACAGTGTTCCTACATTTACTTTTGGAAGATCTTCTTCTGTGCTTCTAAAAGAAGATTGATAAGCAGAAATTCAGCAGCTACAGCTTCTTCATCACTGCATTTCCATTCTAGGGAATTCGCATCTGCTGAATTTCTGCCTGTCATGCAACTATTAAAGGCACAAGAAATCAGACAGAACAAAATATAGCAATGTTTTCCTATTCCTTCCTTGGCAATTTAGACAGTCAGGTGTTTTTCTTTTACAGTACTTATTTGCTGAGTGATTTTTATTCTGCTTTTAAAAGCAAACCCCTTGCAAGACAGCTACAGTATAAGAGTTAAGATTAAGAACATCACAACAAAATAAATACAATTAAGAATCCACAAAACAGCATCATGTTAAAGCTGAGAGAACCAGCGCCAGCATTTTTTAACTGGCAGAATAAAAGGTTTTAGACTTTGTATTTATTTATTAAGACTACTTTATTAGAGAAAGAACTTTTGCAGTATGGGTAAGCATTGCTGAAGGATCTTGGCCATGTGAATAATAATGCTATAATAATTTATAATACTATATCAAATTCCACTTGTATATAAATGAGCTGGATGGTTTTTAGTATGAAGAAAAACTTGCTAAGGAGAGGTGTGTTGCTATGATGCCTTTGAAAAGCCATTGGAGGGGGTGGTATGTGTAACTTTCATTTCTTGATCTAAATGGAATTTTACCAATTCCCTCAAAAACTAGAAATGAAAGTGGACAGGTTGTTTTCAGCTTCAGTTCGGTACCCTCTCTAGCAAAGTCTCTGGGCACCTTCCATAGAAACACAAGGTAAAACTGAAAAGCGTCCCTTCGGAATTTGCTGTGACACTTTGGGCAGATCTATCTACAGGACAATTTCAAAATGGTTTCAAAGCCCATGTTCCTCCACTGAAATTGGCTGCCTCCTGTAGCTGCTTTTCATTTTTGGAAAAATGTTGGGAGACTGTTCACATGTCCCAAATATTGTTGCTGTTGTTGTTTAGTCGTTTAATTGTGTCCGACTCTTCGTGACCCCATGGACCAGACCAGAGCATGCCAGGCACTCCTGTCTTCCACTGCCTCCCACAGTTTGGTCAAACTCATGTTCATAACTTCGAGACCACTGTCCCACCATCTCGTCCTCTTTCGTCCCCTTCTCCTTGTGCCCTCCATCTTTCCCAACATCAGGGTCTTTTCCAGGGAGTCTTCTCTTCTCATGAGGTGGCCAAAGTCTTGGAGCCTCAGCTTCAGGATCTGTCCTTCCAGTGAGCACTCAGGGCTGATTTCCTTCAGAATGGAGAGGTTTGATCTTCTTGCAGTCCATGGGACTCTCAAGAGTCTCCTCCAGCACCATAATTCAAAAGCATCCATTCTTCGGTGATCAGCCTTCTTTATGGTCCAGCTTTCACTTCCATACCCTAAGCACCCCTAATTCCAGCTCCCAGTATTCCCTCATAAGAGGGGATAGTTATTATACAGTCATACCTCGGGCTGAATGTGCTTCATGTTGAGCGTGTTCGAGTTGTGCTCTGCAGCAACCCGGAAGTAACAGAGTGCCTTACTTCCGGGTTTCGCCACTTGCGCATGCGCAGATGCTCAAAAATGACTCACACGCATGCGCAGAAGCGGCGAAAAGCGACACACGTGTGCGCAGACGTGCCATTGCTAGTTACGTTTGCTTCTGGGTGCGAACGGGGCTCCGGAACGGATCCCGTTTGCATCCCGAGCTACCACTGTAATTAGTGTTGAGGCTATGCTCACCGGAAAACAAAAGCAACAAAACCAGGCTGATTTGGGGGTATTCTCTCTCGCCTCCCCTAAGAGCTCATCCACATTTACCTTTTGCCTTCTGCTTTCTACTTACAGGTCCTCCCTTTTCCAAGCATATTATTATTATTATAATTATCATCATCATCATTATTATTTTGTGTCACTACTTTCCCCAGGAATACCTGCTCTTTAATGCTGAATGGCAATTTGTGTTTTCTGCGGATTGCCAAGAGCTTTAAAGAGCGGGTTTTTTGTGGGGAGAGTGGCAGCGCAAAAAATTTAATTAAATTTTTTAAAATGCAAATCCCTAAACTACACACACACACACACACACACACACACACACTTGGACACAGACCAGAAAAACATGGATCTGTGCCTAGAAATTGCAGTGGAAAATTGGTGTGGATGAGCCCTAAGATCTACTGCTGCTTCTGTTATGCTTTGAAAGATTCTCTCTGTTTTCCCACACATAAATTAATGTCTGAAGTGTGTCGGTGGACAGAAAACCACAGAAACTACTCTCCTAACTGGATAGGGGAGTAGTTTTTCTCATCGCAGAAGTAGCCGCTGCCATTTCTGATGTGTCCCCGTTACAGTTGTGAGCAATTAATTACAGGAATTTACTTGTAAAGTTTAAGAAAGACGTCAGCTAATTTTATTTGAGAACCAAAGGGTAAAAGCATAAGTAGAACAGGAAAAGTGACAAGCGCTTAGAGCAGGCCGACTGCTCTCTGCTACCTTCATATGTTGTTGTTGACATCTGTCTGTCTCAGGAGACAATTGAGGAGTGCACCTTTGGGGGGTGAAGTCAAACCATTGGAGAGTTACAGCGCCTGCTGTAGCTGTAGAGACTGATACAGGAGAGACATGTTTTGTTGCAACTGGGGCAGAGGAAGGTGTCTAGTTGTGCTGTTGCAGATGTACCATGGCATTTCTTCTCTCTGCGCTCCTTCCAGCCGCCATTCCTCCTCTGCTCCCTGCTGTGGATACGCAATCTGACTGTCTGTCTCCAGACTTTGCGGTCATCTGCAAGGGATTCCTACTGGGTGGGGTTGATGTTGCCCGTCTTCATGTCACATTTGCAGACATTTTTATAATACAGAGTTGGTCCGCCAACAGCCCTGGTGCCTGAAGCCAGCTCCCCGTAGACATGGGTCAGCAAACTTAGGTCCACTAGCCGGATCAGGCCCAATTGCCTTCTGGATCCGGCCCGCGGACGGTCCGGGAATCACCGCGTGGATCGCCAGCACATGCCTTCTTTCCCTCTCCCTCCCACACACGGCGACGCCGCCTCCTCCCTCCCTCTTCCTGTCTTCTCCCTGCCCTGCCTAGAGGAGGAAGGGGGCTGGGCTTTGTGGGGTGCCTCACGGTTCTGTCCTCTCCCCCATGCTTTTTAATATCTATATGAAGCCGCTGGGAGAGATCATCAGGGGGTTTGGACTGGGTGTTCATCAGTATGCAGATGACACCCAGCTCTACCTCTCCTTTAAATCAGAACCAGTGAAGGCGGTGAAGGTCCTGTGTGAGTGCCTGGAGGCGGTTGGAGGTTGGATGGCGGCTAACAGATTGAGATTGAATCCTGACAAGACAGAAGTACTGTTTTTGGGGGACAGGAGGCGGGCAGGTGTGGAGGATTCCCTGTCCTGAATGGGGTAACTGTGCCCCTGAAGGACCAGGTGCGCAGCCTGGGAGTCATTTTGGACTCACAGCTGTCCATGGAGGCGCAGGTTAACTCTGTGTCCAGGGCAGCTGTCTACCAGCTCCACTTGGTACGCAGGCTAAGACCCTACCTCCCCGCGGACTGTCTCGCCAGAGTGGTGCATGCTCTGGTTATCTCACGCTTGGACTACTGCAACGCGCTCTACGTGGGGCTACCTTTGAAGGTGACCCGGAAACTGCAATTAATCCAGAATGCGGCAGCTAGACTGGTGACTGGGAGTGGCCGCCGGGACCACATAACACCGGTTCTGAGAGATCTGCACTGGCTCCCAGTACGTTTCCGAGCACGATTCAAAGTGTTGGTGCTGACCTTTAAAGCCCTAAACGGCCTCGGTCCTGTATACCTGAAGGAGCGTCTCCACCCCCATCATTCAGCCCGGACACTGAGATCCAGCGCCGAGGGCCTTCTGGCGGTTCCCTCATTGCGAGAAGTGAGGCTACAGGGAACCAGGCAGAGGGCCTTCTCGGTAGTGGCGCCCGCCCTGTGGAACGCCCTCCCATCAGATGTCAAAGAGATAAAGAATTACCTGACATTCAGAAGACATCTTAAGGCAGCCCTGTTCAGGGAAGTTTTTAATATGTAATGCTGTACTGTTTTTAACACTGATTGGGAGCCGCCCAGAGTGGCTGGGGAAACTCAGCCAGATGGGTGGGGTATAAATAATAAATTATTATTATTATTATTATTATTATTATTATTATTATTATTGGTGCCAGCAGCAACAGCAGCGCTTGAACGGCTGCCATTTTAAGCAGCCTCTCTCCAGATCATATTCTCTAGGAAGGCCCAACAGACAGGAAGTTTATAGAGCCGTTCCACACTCCACAGTAGTCAGGTAACATTTGCACAGAATCTTTCATGCAGCACAATCCTATACATATCTACTCAGAGAAATTGGTTTCACTGAGTTCAGTGTGGCTTGCTTCTAGGTAGATGGGCATAGGATTGCAATCTGCCCTCTCTACCACCTGTGCATTTTCTCAGATAATCCGAAAAGGTTCTCCACTCTTCCACAAACATTTAGTCTTTTTGGTCTCCTATTTTAAAACTATTGGACTATATGGAGGTGGTGAAATTGACAGCAAAATTATGCTAAAAAATCAAGCATATTGGATTACCTGCATTTAGGTTCTGGCTGTTCTTTATTGCTTCATCCTTTGCCACCCTGCGCACTCTTTGCGTTTCTCAAACATTTTGGTTACACGCCTGGAATCTAGTTCCTTACAGTGACAAGCAGTGGAGGAAATGAGGCGATTCCTGTTCCATTAATAGTTGCAAGTAAGAGGGGATTCCTCCAGCTGCAGTTTGTCAGGGCAGACAAACTGAGAAAAACCTGCGCCTTCCCAAATTCTGTGCTCTGAATAAAAGTACAGTAGCTCTGGCCTCTCTTCCACCTGACCACCCTACAACAGGGGCATGAAAATGTGCAAACAGAGCTGTGAGATCACACGGAGGCTTCTTTTCCCCACGACCATCAGCAAAAATAAAGGATGCAGAGGCGTTGGCTGACAAAAGTTGGTTCAGAAGTTCAGCCCTGTAGAGGCTTGCTGGGACGCTGAACCTCTTCAGGAGTCGGGGTACCAATTAAAATAGGCCATCCCAGGAAGCTAAAGGATCCAGATGGTTTCTGGATGACTCCTGGGAATTTCCGTCTCACCTGGGATACTGTCAAAGCCATGGTGGACTTCTGGAATGGGGAAATGACTCAGGCTCACCGAATGGGTGTGCTTGTTTCATCAGTTTCATCAGTAGCCAGGAGCGCTTTTGCACAGCTGAAGGTAGTGCATCAGTTGCACTCCTTTCCAAAAGTGATGCATGCTTTAGTTACATCTTATTTGTAATATGGAGAAAGTCTCTGGGAGTTAAACCCTGAGGAAATATCGGTACATGCTGACTTGCAGGACACCTTCTGGAGAAGAAAAGGCTAAGATGTAAAGCCTACACAAATCTGGAGTCCCTAAGGCAGTTGGATGGTGCCTTGCATGACTCCTTCTGGCAATTCCTGCAGCCAAGCTACTGCCAATAGTATTGCTCTGCTTTCCTTTGGACCCCATCAGCTGAGAAGAGGATCTTGTTGTCTGGGTAGCCCAGGACTTCAAGACACAATGCCCAGGCTTGCCCCCGGGGAGGTCACTAAGTGGTTTAGCTTCACCCCTGGAGGTGCACTCCATTTACTCTTGAGATAAATGGATGTCAAGTCCGGGGCCGGATTTAGGTTTGATGAGGCCTTAAGCTACTGAAGGTAATGGGGCCCTTTATATGTCCAGCTGTCCTTTGTCAACAACAAATTGTTGCTGGTTTTTGTGTGTGTTGAATATATGCTATATGGTAATTTATGGACCTAATAGGTCATACACAACACAAAACAAAATTCTGTTGCTGTATGTCATCTTTATTTTGTTTTTTATCTTATATTTTGGAAATGTACATCCAGTTGTTTTTTCCTTAAAAAATTATTGGGGCCCCCAAGAGAGTAGGGCCCTAAGCTATAGCTTGTTTAGCTTATACTTAAATCTACTGCAATGCGCTCTGACTACTGCAATGCGCTCTATGTGGGGCTACCTTTGAAGGTGACCCGGAAACTACAACTAATCCAGAATGCGGCAGCTAGACTGGTGACTGGGAGCGGCTGCCAAGACCATATAACACCGGTCTTGAAAGACCTACACTGGCTCCCAGTACGTTTCCGAGCACAATTCAAAGTGTTGGTGCTGACCTGTAAAGCCCTAAACGGCCTCGGTCCAGTATATCTGAAGGAGCGTCTCCAACCCCATCGTTCAGTCCAGACACTGAGGTCCAGCGCCGAGGGCCTTCTGGCAGTTCCCTCGCTGTGAGAATCCAAGTTACAGGGAACCAGGCAGAGGGCCTTCTCGGTAGTGGCGCCCGCCCTATGGAACGCCCTCCCACCAGATGTCAAAGAGAAAAATAACTACCAAACTTTTAGAAGACATCTAAAGGCAGCCCTGTTTAGGGAAGCTTTTAATGCTTAATAGGTTATTGTATTTTGGTGTTTTGTTGGAAGCCGCCCAGAGTGGCTGAGGAAACCCAGCCAGATGGGCGGGGAATAAATAATAAATTATATTATTATTGTTGTTGTTGTTGTTGTTGTTGTTGTTGTTGTTGTTGTTGTTATTGTTATTATTATTATTATTATTATTATTAATCCAGCACTGGTGCCAACAACAATAGCAACAACATCTCCGCAGGCCTAGCTTTGAATAGTGTTTGGAAACTTCAGCTAGCAGCCAAACTATTGACCAGGGCTGATTATAAGGGCCATGTGACTCCCTTGTTACTTCTTTGTTCCCACAGCTTCACTGGCTACCAGTCTGTTACTGGACACAATTCTGAGTTCTGGTTCTGACCCGCAAAGCCCTACACAGCTTGGGAGCAAGTGATCAGACGGACCACAATCTCCCATATGAGCCTACTTAGGGTGGTTGTTTTTTAAATGTTTTATTGATTTCAGTACTGTCAGGGAACTGCCATCAGGGCCGGAGGGAGAGAGCGGGCTCCAGAGGGATTCCAGAGAGCGTCCCGGGATGGGGAGAGGCAGCCCACCTTCTGGGGAAGGGAATCAGCGTAGCACCAGTGGAGAAGGGGGGCAGATGGGGGAAGCGGCAAGGCGGTCCCATGACTCCTCGCCGGAGACCAGCGGGGAGAGCACGGGTCCTCCGCTGCCTATGCCCTCCTTGCACAGAAGACTTCCGCGCAGGGAGAGTAGGAGGAGACTAGGCGTCAAAGAGCTTCTTTGCTGGAAGAAGTTCAAGAAATGCCCACTGATGGATTCTGCCAGCGATTGAGACAGCCACGGGCGAGTGGCTGTCCGGACAGAAGAGGTTCACTCAGGCAACCCAGCCAGGTGTGGTGCCGGTTTACGCACAAGCAACCCCTAGAACCATTACAAGTATATAACAGAACAAAACAAATACAGTCATACCTTGGGTTAAAGATGCTTCAGGTTGCGTTTTTACGGGTTACGGACCCAACGAAACCTGGAAGTACTAGAACGGTTACTTCTGGGTTTCGTGGTCATGCATGCGCAGAAGCACTAAATCGCTTTGAGCATGCACAGAAGCGCCAAATCGCAATCCGCGCGTGCGCAGACGTGCCACTGCAGGTTGTGAATGCTGCGGGTTGCGAACGTGCATCCCACACAGATCACATTTGCAACCTGAGCATCCACTGTACAAGAAAGAAATCGTAGCCCCCAACCCCAGCCAAGGCAAAGTCCGTCTTTCAATCGTCCATGTTTTCCATATCCGTTCTGTAAAATATCTGTTATCTCAAGGTGTCTCTCCATTGGCATTCATGTGTGGAGGGTGGTTGTGTTCTTTTGTGGTTGCATATGTCATAAAACTGTACGAAACCACATCCGAGTGGGCAGTCTAAGTCAATTGTTCCATGAATGCTAAAAGCTAAAGCTGTTGGCACTGCACCTGGTTTCTAATTTACTGGAGGCAGGGGCTTTCCAGAACTTTGCAGTTGTCAATCCTGCAGCACTAACTATGAATAAGAGCAATTTCCAATGAGGTAATCCAAGTTCTTCTCTAGAAGAGAGCCAATGTGGTGTAGTGGTTAAGAGCGGTAGTCTTGTAATCTGGTGAACCGGGTTTGCTTCCCCGCTCCTCCACATGCAGCTGCTGGGTGACCTTGGACCACTCACACTTCTCTGAAGTCTCTCAGCCCCACTCACCTCACAGAGTGTTTGTTGTGGGGGAGGAAGGGAAAGGAGAATGTTAGCTGCTTTGAGACTCCTTAAGGGGAGTGAAAGGTGGGATATCAAATCCAAACTCTTCTTCTCCTTCTATATAGGGAAAGAAGAGCCATTTGAGGTTTCATAGGAATTTGTTGGGCTGTCATCATGCTAGCTCTTCAATGACTTCCTTCCAGAATGATCAGAAGAATTGAGGAGCTTGATTCCACATGTGGACATACTTTCCTGTCTCCCCCCACACACACCCCAGCACACGGCAGAGTTAGATGAAGCTATTTGACTTAGGCTGTGGGGTGGCATCTGCGTAGGATTTTCAACTATTTTTCTCCAATACGCACAGAAATCAGTTTGAATGTTGTTGGGTTGGGGGGGGGGAGGTTGCACCAAATTGTAGCCCATTAAGCAGTATTCATTTTTCGCCTAGATCTTTTCCCCATAATTGATTTAGGGTATGACACAGATCCCCATGTTTCTAGTTTTTAATTAATGTTTTGTGATTAACAGAGATTTGTTTGAACACAACATGCGAGGAGTGTTTGAAAGGCCTCCTGTGTTTCGAAGACAATGTATTTGTACCCTGTGATTGTAACTTCCTCACTGCCTCAAGGAAGGGCCTGCCAAATCAACACCTGGTGGAGAATAATGATAAAAAGGAAAAGGAAATCTACTAATTTAAGTGCACGGTCAAGTAGGGGAAGTCTATCCAGTAAGATAAGAGGTCAAAAACCATAACAATGCTAGATATCAGGCTGGAGCAGCTTCCCCAAGCTTGGATTTCCACAATGAAGTGTGCCATTTCTTTTTTAAAAGTCTAGTATTTTAATTGTTATGTATTCCGTGGTCTGTGTTTGCCTGCGCTTGAGTCCGGACTAAGGATTCTGAGCTCCTGTGTTCTGATTTGATACATGATGTCCAATCACAGAACATTTCAGGATTTGGGCCTCTGCCATTGGCCCTTGAATTCTGAGTCGTGATTCGCAGCTTGGGAGTTTAGACAGCCAATCACGTTGGGAGTGGGAGCGGCCCGGGCTTTCAGGAATGTATATAAGAAGTTGCTTTGCGTGTTTCCAAGTTATGTAGTTCAGTAAAGGTTCTTGCTGTTATCGCTGTGTCATGCCTCATGGGAACTCACCTACACTTCATTAATGGTTTACTTACTATTTTCTCCCACTTCAACAAAAGCTTAATTCAGACACCCAGACACAGCCAATGAATCTTACCTCTTTCTGTCAAGAACGAGCAGAATCGGAAGTCATAATTTGAAGTGAAACTGCAGGCTGTGGTTTGTGCATGCAGCGTTGACATGCTCTCTGAATTGAGTCAATATTTATGAAAAAAAAGTCAAAGGAATTCATCATCTGATAGTTCAACCCCACCCAAAAACCCTTGAGGATGTTATGTGGTATTCTCGGTGATGGCAACACTCTGTTATCAGAACCTGGAGAAGCAAAAAGAGGACCCACCCCTGCCATGAGTTTTTCCTGATGGGTGAAGAGAGGTAGGGACACGGGTGGCGCTGTGGGTTAAGCCACAGAGCCTAGGACTTGCCGATCAGAAGGTTGGCGGTTCGAATCCCCGCAACGGGGTGAGCTCCCATTGCTCTGTCCCTGCTCCTGCCAACCTAGTAGTTCGAAAGCACATCAAAGTGCAGGTAGATAAATAGGTACTGCTCCAGCGGGAAGGTAAACAGCGTTTCTGTGCGGTGCTCTGGTTTGCCAGAAGCGGCTTAGTCACGCTGGCCACATGACCCGGAAGGTGTACGCCGGCTCCCTCAGCCAATAAAGCGAGATGAGCACCACAACTCCAGAGTCGGTCACGACTGGACCTAATGGTCAGGGTCCCTTTACCTTTACCTTTAAAGAGAGGTAGGGACAGGGTTAAGTACTCCCTCCTCTGTGTAGTTAACTATTAAATTAGCTGTTAAAAGCAGAAAGGAAAATTTGGAGAAACCTTGTGCCCTTTCTGAATATTTTCATAACAACATGCTGTATCTATCTACCTGTTGCCTTTTCCTTTCTCCTTATGTGCATTTCTCTCCCACCCCTGTGACTGAATTCCTCACTTTTCTTGATGTGAGTATGCTATAGTTAATAACTATATTTTTCGTCCTCTTCCAGACTCATCATTCTGTATGATCATGAATGGCGCCAGCCTTCCCATCTCTGACAGTTCCTGGGGCCTGGAGGCTTAAGTAGGAATGCTGGGAAGAGAACCATCTAGCAACAGCAACTGCTAGAAATGAAATAAAGAAATGATCACCAACTTGAGAATTGCACACCCTTTCCTTTGAAGGAGATTGTCTCCAAGCACCCTGAACGGCAGGACTGAGGCCCTCAAATGCTTCACAGGCATGTCACCAGCCAATGTCACCCCGATCGTGATTTGCAAGGACCACAGTGCCAACCACCGGCTGCACCTGATCGGCTACAGCCTGATCTTCACCGCAGGTTTGCTGCTCAATGTGGCCGCTATCTGGATCTTCTTGAACTACCTGAAACTCAAGTCGGTGGTGAGCATCTACATGCTTAACTTGGCTGCGAGCGACCTCCTGTTCACCATTTCTTTGCCCTTCCGTATTTACTACTATGCCATGGAGCAGTGGCCCTTTAAAGAATTCCTCTGCCAGGTCTCGGGCTCTGTCTTCCAAATCAACATGTACGGTAGCTGCCTCTTCCTGATGTGCATCAACTTGGACCGCTATGTGGCAATTGTCCACCCCCTTCGCTGGCGCCACCTCCGGCGCCCCAGACTGGCTCGGATTGTCTGTCTTGTGGTCTGGGTGCTTATCCTGGTAGGCTCTATTCCTGTGGCTTATGTCCACAAATCTACTTCCTGTGTCAAAGACAGGATAACCATCCCTCTTTGCTTCGAGAACTTCAGCGAGGGCCTGTGGCAGAAAGAGCTCCTCCCCTTGATCATCCTTGGGGAGATCCTTGGCTTTCTTCTGCCCCTGACCTCCGTTTCCTACTGCTCGGTCCGAATTTTCCAGAAGCTGTGCCAGGCTGGTGGGATGCAGAGCCTGCGCCAACGGAAGACGCTTCGCATGCTGGTGGTCAACCTGGTCATCTTCATTATCTGCTTCGTGCCCTACAACGTCGTTCTGGCAGCGTATGGGCTGATGAAAGCCCAGCTGATCAAGACCGACGTGCAAATGAAGGATTCGGTACGGCAGGCCCTGGTCATCACGGTGATATTGGCCAGTATGAACTGTACTCTGGACCCCTTGATCTATTACTTCAACACAGAGGGCTTCCGAAATACTTTAAATAAACTGAGGAGGGCGCAAGCTTGGGACTCTGAAATGGGAACACTTCAGAATCAAGTAACGGAAAGTAAGTCCTACCAGGCAACAAGCGCCAAGCGAGGATTCCCGGTCCAAACCTTAATCCTCCCCTACGAGGGCTTGCCATTTGTTCCCCCTAAGATATTTTTGAACAGCCCCATTGAAGACTCGGAAATATAAGCAAGGGGGAAGGGGCTCTCCGACTGGTGATTACTGCAAGAAGTGCTTGCTAGGAATTTCTGAATGATAAACAGAGGGGCAGGGGAAGCGATGAAACAAAACTGTAAAGGGGGTAAAGCCTCTTGGAACATGGATGTTTGGAGACGGTTTCAGACCTATAGAGAGTATGTTTACATGACCACGGTAATCTGTTTCTACACCCTAGGCATTGTCTTCTTCTTTGGCGATCACTCGTAGCCGAGTAAGATTGTCTTCCATAAACATGGTTTTAACCGTGGGTCCGTAAGTGACTGGGGAGGCCAATTCTGGATCCACGTGTCCGGACAGGAGTTGATCATTGTGCCTTCCTCTTAGCACATTTCTCCCTTTCATCCTGAGTTCAAGCATCTTCAAAGCCCATGACACCTTTGGTCAAGGCTGTTCTCCAACTGGAGCACTCGCAGGCCAGTGTTTCCCAGTTGTTGGTGTTTATACAACATTTTTTAGATTTGCCTTGAGACAGTCTTTAAACCTCTTTTGTTGACCACCAACATTACGCTTTCCATTTTTAAGTTTGGAATAGAGTAGTTGCTTTCGAAGACGATAATCAGGTATCCATACAACACGACCAGTCCAAAGAAGTTGATGTTGAAGAATCATTGCTTTGACACTGGTGGTCTTTGCTTCTTCCAGTACACTGGCATTAGTTCGCTTGTCTTCCCAAGTGATGTGTAAAAATTTTCAGAGACACTGTTGCTGGAATATTTTGAGGAGTTGGAGATGGCATTTATAAGTGGTCCGCAAGCATACAGTAAGGTTGGTAGTACAATAGTTTTGTAAACAAGCATTTTGGTTTCCCTGCGAAAGTCCCAGTCCTCAAACACTCTGCACTTCAATTGCGAGAAAGCTGCACTCGCAGAGCTCAGGCGATGCTGGCCTAGGCATTGTACATCATGTACAACCCAAGAAACAGGCCCTGTGGTGAACTAAGGCTGTAAACACACAGCAACTTAAAGTGGACTGGATGCATCTCACATGTAACTTGTGTTGTTCTCACCCACATGGCATCCCACACTATCCCCCATTCTCACTTGGATTTTCCCAATCCATAATGCGGTAAGGAAATAAAATCCCATGTTACACAGCTGCCAACTACTGAAGCACATTGTGTGGATGGCATTTCATTTCGTTTTTACTCGTGTGGTGTGATATGTGCATATATCTGCAATGCAGGCTTCTGGCGATGGTGGCAGTGGTGACTATGATGGTACTTTTATTGCACCACTGTACATGATGAGCAAAAAGGAAAGGGAAAAAGCACAGGTCCCTGCTTTGAGGATTTTACAAGCCAAATTTCAGCAGTTGCAGCGACAACAAACAGGAAAGCCTGTGTCACAAGGGATCGATGTGATTAAAAGCATTTGTGATTCCTTTGGCTTAGTTTTAATTGAAGGATAAAGGCTAAGGGCTTAAGCCAGACTCCATGGGGGAAAGGGGGGTTGAAGGGGGGATGATGGGAGACTAAAGGTGCTCTCGGACAGAGTTTAGTACTGCAAGCAGGTCATTCGGGTTTTGCAAATGGATTGTAACAAGCAGGTTCCCCACCACCAGTGTATTGGTGAGAAGGGTTAATGTAGAAGAAATGGAACAGAGAGGCACGGAGACTGGAATTTTGAAACCACTGACATCATATAGACACTTGGTGCACCGATCCCACAATGAAGTGCAGTATACATACGTGTAAGGATTCAAAGGGGTTGCTCGAGAGCAAGCAGGCAAACACCTCTCTGCTCGGCTGTGAAGCCTTGCTTTTTATGAAAAAATAAACTTTGTCTGTCCGGAGCGCCACTCTCCCATGGCTGGCTCATTTCACTGGCAGAATCCATGAGTGGGCATGGCTTAAACTTACCCCAGCAATTTCTTGATGCCCAGTCTGCGCCTCCCCTCTCAGCGTGAAAGCTTAATGCGCAGGGAGGGTGTGGGTAACGGTGGACCTCTCCCCTCCCTGCTTTGCCCAGGCAAGGTGTCCTGGTACCACCTTGCCTCCTCAGAGCCCTGAAGCTCCTCTCCACTGGAGGTGTGGTTACTCTCACCCGCTGAGGAGGAGCTGCTTCCCACGATCTTTGGGGGCTCTCTGCAATCCATTCGGCTTTTCCTCTCTCCCTCCTGAACCGATGGCAGTTCCCTGACAATATGCATCTTGGCTAACATTGTGTGAACATGGATTAAAAACCCAGGACTTGAAATGCATTGGATGCACGTTCGGTATTTACTGAGCATTCATCCATTCATCTGTTTGCAGGGACAACCTTCTCATCGAATATTGCAGAGTTGGACAGGGCCACACAAGGGTCATCTAGTCCAACCCGCTGCAATGCAGGAATCTTTTGCCCAACACGGGGCTCAAATTCAAGACCCTGAAGTTAAGCGTCTCATGCTGTACCCTCCAAGCTATTCCACATCCTCCCCATGTATCAAGCAAGCATTATCCCACATTTCCCATGGATTTTCCTGTCACTTTCCCTATTGGAAAAATTCCTTGGCGGGCAGAGGGCAGAAATGTTACACAAGAGCTCCAAATCAATTTAAATTACACAACCTGAATTTGCTGGTATGTGAATGAATCCCATCTGAAAACACAAGGTAGAAGTGCACGTTCTTCATTCCAATTTGCAATCCTCCAGTTGATTGTGATAAAATCAACAATGATGTAGCCACCAACAGACAACTGTGTGTGGTCCCAAGGAATTGTCTACTAAGGAAACATTGCTAGTTGCAATTTTTGGAGAGGGGAGCGGGGAGCTCCCCAGTCCATTTTCCTCACAAAGATTGCTTTGCTTTCCCCCTGCTTCTAAAACCATCACCTATCCCTTACCAACCAATCCCAGACTGTACCAAAGGCAGCAGAAGGGTCAAAGTGGATGAGGACCAAATAGAAGCCCATGGAAGAGTCCAGTAGTTTCCAGAGGGCGGTTTCAGTTGAGTGCAGGGAATAAAAGCCATTTGGAGGAGATCAAAAGCAGAGTTGGAAGAGATACAGCAGAAATAAGCTGTACCCTCCAGGAGGTTACAGGGGAAGGGAGTAACCAAAGGGGAAGGCTATAGGAATGCCTGCTTGTGCCTTTCCTTGCAAAGTTGGCCAGTTGCAGTTCAAATTATCCATTAGTGCTGCCACCACCCTACCCTCTTAGTACCTACACTCAGAAAGACAAAAGACAAGAATTGAGTCATGTGAGCTAGAAGTTGGAGGCAAAAGCAGCAGGCTGGAGAGGCAGAGAGAGAAAGCCGGGCCTGATTTCTGCTGGAATCCAAGGCAGTGACTATGGGAGAAACAAGACTTTTTGAGGTCTGAATGCTGTGAGTCCCTCCATCGCAGGCTCAGCGCTGTGGGTTAAACCACAGAGCCTAGGGCTTGCCGATCAGAAGGTCGGCAGTTCGAATCCCTGCAATGGGGTGAGCTCCCGTTGCTCGGCCCCTGCTCCTGCCAACCTAGCAGTTCAAAAGCACGTCAAAGTGCAAGTAGATAAATAGGTACCACTCCGGCGGGAAGCTAAACGGCATTTCCATGCGCTGCTTTGGTTCACCAGAAGCGGCTTAGTCATGCTGGCCACATGACCCGGAAGCTGTACGCCGGCTCCCTTGGCCAATAAAGCAAGATGAGCGCCGCAATTCCAGAGTCGGTCACAACTGGACCTAATGGTGAGGGGTCCCTTTACCTTTAAGCTATATATCCTAAAGACACCACATTCTCCCCTGTGCCTCATTTCGAAAAGGAAACACAAACTCCCAGTAAGTGCCTGGAACCCCTCAAACTCTGCATCCCTGGGAGATTGGGTTGGTGAGCGACAATTCAACAAGCAAAAGTTGCGAGTTAAGAGGGGAAGAATGTGGTGATTTGATTTCTACCTTTCTGTTCAGTTATTCCAGGAACTAAATAGGTTATTTTATATAAAAAGACAGTATTAAACTGAACCGTAGCTAGGATTTTACTTGTAATAAAATGAATGCATCGTATCTTTAAATTGTGCTAATAATAACAATAACAATTTATTATTTATATGCCGCCCACCTGACTGGGTTACCCCAACCGCTCTGGGTGGTTTTCAAATAACACATCACTTGTTCTACTGCCATTGATAGATGTTCAAAAATACAAAGGCGAAAAGGGTAGGAGGAGCTCAGGCCCAATAAAATCTGCATGTTTACATTTTCACAGCACCCTGTTAATCCGTGAGCTGAAATTGTCGGAGAATCCTCCTCCTATTTCCACTACAAAACCAAATTTCCTCATAAATTCACCATGGTTCCTGCAAACAATATCGCTATGTCTCTAGTCCAGCCAAAGTAGTATTGTCCTGTTCCTCTGCTGCCACCTGGTGTCTTAGATATCTGCTGAAAATAGCAATGTTGGCAGCTCAGTTACTCTAAAAATAGGGAGGTTCATCTCCATTTCTCTCGGGTATTGCCCATATAGCTCTATAAAAGTGTGTGTTTTTTAGTATGCTTTAAAAAAAAAACATGCCACCACTCTATTTTTGCCATGGTTTACTTCTGTCTTTTTGACCTTTTATTGAGGAACAGCGGGAAAATGAAGGAGAGTTTGCCAACACAGAAAACGTGACTATTCAAGATGAGCTGCCTCAAGCAAGTTTCAGAAAGTGTCCTCATTTTCTTGCCTTCCATGTTTGAAAACCATCAACCAAATGGCAAGGCGACAGGGTCCGCTTTCTCTTTTTGACTTCAGGAATGAAAATGTCTAAAGGCAACGGGATGTAGGTATGTGAGTAAGAGAACATCACATGTTCTATACCTCCAGTTTCCTTGCGAGAAGGGAGTCATGGAGACTTATGGCGCCATTATCGAGAAACTGATTATTTGCAAGTGTAGCCTGAGCAAGCATGCACATCCTCTCTCCCACAAGCAGGATTCACCCCCAAGAAATAACATCACTCCAGCACCCCAATAACTCAGCAAGCTATTTCCCACACTCCCACACTTGCATGGTGAGTTCCCGCCCCCCCCCCAAGTGGAAAAAAGCACACATGACACAATTATTTAAGGTTAATGGGCTAAATATGGCCACAACTTTATTGGTTACAGGTGATGAGCGGTATTGGCTTAGGCATTGGTCCTAACCGACTATCCGGCTTCAGCCACCCACTTGAAGTCCGGGAAGGGTTAACCACTAGTAGGGGGAGTTCTGCTGACGCCCATCAACTAGGAGCTCCCCTGGGGTCACCCCTCGGGGCGTGCCTTAGGCCCTCATCTCCTTAGGCTTCGGACAGGGCCACGCCCCCCAGAATCCTTTAGCAGACTACCCTTCGATATGTGGGGCAGGTGAGGGCACTTCCTCCCCTCTTCCATCTACAGAACAATACCAATTCCAATGCCTAACCGCCAATACCCAGAAAGTTGTGACGATTTGCTACGAGGTAGGCGAAAAACCAAGTGGTGAGTGGTGAGGATGATGGAAACTAATTCTGGTTGTTGGAGTAGCCTTCAAAGAACCTCACTCAGTCAGGACTCTGTTGCCCACCATCAAGTGCCAGGCTAAGGGAGACAGAGTGGCGCTGTGGGTTAAACCACAGAGCCTAGGACTTGCCGATCAGAAGGTCGGCGGTTCGAATCCCCGCGACGGGGTGAGCTCCCGTTGCTCAGTCCCTGCTCCTGCCAACCTAGCAGTTCGAAAGCACGTCAAAGTGCAAGTAGATAAATAGGTACCACTCTGGTGGGAAGGTCAATGGCGTTTCCGTGCGCTGCTCTGGTTCACCAGAAGCGGCTTAGTCATGCTGGCCACATGACCCAGAAGCTAATAAAGCGAGATAAGTGCTGCAACCCCAGAGTTGGCCACGACTGGACCTAATGGTCAGGGGTCCCTTTATCTATTCTCTGGTTGGCCTCTGTTATTTTCTCCTACCAATAGGGAACCCACATAAGGACTCTATACGGGCTCTTGGATACCCCATAAGGGAAAAGGGGCAGGTTTTGTTTACAGCAGCAGCACAACACACCCCACATACATACATGGAGGCAGACAGCACCCTCTCTTTCTCTCCTTTCCTCATGCATATACCTCACTCTTACAAACCCTGGGAGGTGAGCAGTTCCTGCAGATCAAGAGTACTAAGCCTCCATAATACAGGCCTAATCAGCAGGCTCACTCGGGGTAAAAACCTGAGGGGCTGTTGTTTTTCCATTCACCGACCCAGCAGTGTTCAGCAGCAGTAACCTTCAACACAGAGGGACTGTCACCAGGGGAAACCAGGCTCACTGACTTCTGGTTGTTTAGTCGTTAAGTCGTGTCCGACTCTTTGTGACCCCCTGGACCAGATCACGCCAGGCACTCCTGTCTTCCACTGCCTCCTGCACTTTGGTCAGACTCATGGTGGTAGCTTCGAGAACACTGTCCAACCATCTCGTCCTCTGTTGTCCCCTTCTTCTTGTGCCCTCCATCTTTCCCAACATCAGGGTCTTTTCCAGGGAGTCTTCTCTTCTCCTGAGGTGGCCAAAGTCTTGGAGCCTCAGCTTCACGATCTGTCCTTCTAGTGAGCACTCAGGGCTGATTTCCTTAAAAATGGAGAGGTTTGATCTTCTTGCAGTCCATGGGACTCTCAAGAGTCTCCTCCATAATTCAAAAGCATAAATTCTTCGGCAATCAGCCTTCTTGATGGTCCAGCTCTCACTTCTCACTTCCATACATCACTAATTGCTAAAATAGCCCTCCCTAATTCCCTTCGTCTCCCTGCTAAGGGTGAACTTTGGCAATGTTCAGTAACATGGCATCCTGAGCGAGGCCAACATTTTGCGCTCCCAAGTGGGTCTTCTCAATTATGGATCTCCTCAATTTTGTGCCCTGTGCAGGAGAACTGCCCACACTGCCTTAAATCTGATGCAGCTCCTTAAAGGTAAAGGTAAAGGTACCCCTGCCCGTACGGGCCAGTCTTGACAGACTCTGGGGTTGTGCGCCCATCTCACTCAAGAGGCCAGGGGCCAGCGCTGTCCGGAGACACTTCCGGGTCACGTGGCCAGCGTGACATCGCTGCTCTGGCGAGCCAGAGCCGCACACGGAAACACCGTTTACCTTCCCGCTGGTAAGCGGTCCCTATTTATCTACTTGCACCCGAGGGTGCTTTCGAACTGCTAGGTTGGCAGGCGCTGGGACCGAGCAGCGGGAGCGCACCCCGCCACGGGGATTCGAACCGCCGACCTTTTGATTGGCAAGCCCTAGGCGCTGAGGCTTTAACCCACAGCGCCACCCGCGTCCCTCGATGCAGCTCCTTGCTCCCTCTCAAAACACCTCTCTGCTACTTACAGTGAATGGCCTCAAGCAGCAGGCAACACTATCTGGACCCAGCAAGATTGGTAAAGAACAAGCGTTTTATAGGCGTTGTCTATGCGATATAAAACTGTGACACCAGGTGGCACTGTGGAATCCCACATTTCTCTACTGGATTTCCCTGCATGAGTTTACAGCGCGTTTCACTGAATTGCTTCTTTGACATGGGTAGATCCAGCCTCTATCTATCCCAATGATGGCAAAAGCCACCAATATCGACTTTTCCTCCTGAAAGAATTCACAGGAAGCTGGTGCTATTACCAGAATAGGCCCTCCAAACTTACAGCCATAGTAACTGTAGTTTGTTAAGCGTGCGGGATGTTGTTTGGGGACCCCAGTTCTCCGCACAGAGTTCCAGTTCCCAGAATAGGGCAGTGAGGTAAATAGAGGTCGCCTACCAACTCAAAGGAAGGGACGCGGGCGGCGCTGTGGTCTAAACCACAGAGCCTAGGGCTTGCCGATCAGAAGGTCGGCAGTTTGAATCCCTGCGACGGGATGAGCTCCCGTTGTTCGGTCCCTGCTCCTGCCAACCTAGCAGTTCAAAAGCATGTCAAAGTGCAAGTAGATAAATAGGTACCGCTCCGGCGGGAAGGTAAACGGCGTTTCCGTGCGCTGCTCTGGTTTGCCAGAAGCGGCTTAGTCATGCTGGCCACATGACCCGGAAGCTGTACACTGGCCCCTTTGGCCAATAAAGCGAGATGAGCGCCGCAACCCCAGAGTCGGCCACGACTGGACCTAATGGTCAGGGATCCTTTTACCTTTTTACCACTGTAGTGCAGATGGGGCCCCAGGCAAGCCTGTGGCAAAGAGTTTTAAGGGCCACTAGCCCTTCCATTTTTGCCCTTCCTTTCCTGCCAAAGTCTCTGGAAATGAAGGTTGCTTTTGCAGGCTCCAGGACTTGGAGTGGCCAGCAGAGGGAACGTGCTCTCCATCACTCGCCCTCTTCAGTTTCATCGCTGTACAAGGTAGCTCCTTTGCGCAGCGCATTATACAACCCTCAGCATACAACCCTCAGCTATGAAGACTTGAAGGACGGCTGCAAAGTCTGAAATAACGACGGTCTGCAGCACCAGGAAAAGAGCAAGGAAACTCCAATCTGCCTAAATGTGACTGTGGTGCTTCACGATGCAAGGATGCAAATCTAGAAACGAAGGCTATGATGCAGAATCAGATCGTAATTGGAAAACTGGAAAGGGCTGACCACTGAACTTTGTGAAACTGTGTAGAAAAGGCTCGAGGTGACTCCTCCTCCGACACTTTTGTTAATCTCTGGTAGCCCCTCACTGAAAGTGGCCAAGATGTCAGGTCTCCATCTTTGTTTTCATCATTTTTGAGGGGTTTGTTTCCTTACCGGTCTTGACTGTATATGCCTCTGCTATGGATGTGTAGCAAGCTGCCTGACTCATTCTATTGCTGCATCTTTTAAGGGATGGATCTTTGCTTTTGTGGGAAAACAAAACATTTGATAGGAAAGGGGAAAAGGGGGGGGGGACGAATGCTGTTTCTTTCCACAGCAGGGAAGACTGTGGCCTGTGTGCCAGTGCGATGCAGACTGATGGGCAACTCCTCGCTGTTCTTTGTTTTTTATCCAGAATTGAACTGGGCAACCCTTCAAATGCAGCATTATTTCAAATAAAGGACTGTCCTTCCAACAGAGGATTGTCCTCTGTAAAGAAGGACAAGTGCCCACCCTTTTCTGGATTTGCACACACATACAAAAAGGCAAAGCGAGATCAAAATTTGATCTTCTTCCTCAATGTTTACACTCTGATGTCCATTGAAAAAAACCTAAAACTGGGACTCAGTATCTGGATGAGATAAGAGATGGATGGGGTTTAAATATTACAGACCAGAGGGCTATTTTATTTATTATATTATATTACGTTGTTAAAAGGGGGAAATGTTACAAACTGCAAAGGGTCCAGGCCGGTTTCCATGCTCACTGGAAGCAGAAAGCACACAGGCCCAGCCACAGGAAATCTCTACAACCCGAGCTGGCTTAGCCGGCTGGGGTTTGGCCCACGGGGTCAGGCCTCTGGCACTATTATGGGATGGTGAGGCTTTATGCGACGGGGTAGGCGGGGGGGGAGGAAGCCAAGGAAATATTATGGGCTGGAACAGCAGCAAGGGCTTATGTGACCAGAGATGGTGCGGCGGTGCGGTATCCGTGAGGGTGGGGTGGGGGTGTTGTTGAGGAGGCAAAAGGATGGGTGGTGGAGAGAGAGAGCGAGCTGTGGGATGTGTGGCGACTGCTGCTGCAGCTGGCGAGAGTATTATGGGATGGTGCCCCACGAGAGGCCAGGACTATTATGGGATGGGAGAGGATGGCAAGGCGAGTGGAGGGGGGGTGGGGTGCTGCAAATCTGAGAGTGTGCTCAGGGGTGGAGTATTATGGGATGCCTCTGCATTTCAGCCAGCCAGCCAGCACGCCACACACGTGACTGGGGTGGGTGGGTTGGTGGTGAGGAGAACATTATGGGATGCGGGCCGGCCTCTCTCTCTCTCTCAGTTACTACGGGGTGTTGTGGACAAGAGGGAGGAGAGCGGGTTATTATGGGATGTCAGCGCAGACGGTGTGTCTGGCTGGGTCTGTTGGGACTGTGTCCAAGTGGCTGCCCTGCCTTCTTCCTCTCTCGCTCTCTCTCTCTTTCTTTCTCTCTCTCTAATATGCTCCCCTTTTCCTTCCTCTCCTCCTTTTTTTGCCACCACCAGCCCAGCCTTCCCCCCCCCCCCCCGCTCTGTAATCTCCTCTGTTTCAACTGTCAGAACCTGTAAAGCAGGCATGCTATTATGGGATGGCTACTCCGTAGGTGGGGGTGGGGGTGGTTGCTAGGGAATGTCTCCTGTCGGAGATATTATGGGATGTGACCAGTTTTGCAGGGTGGGGCTGCCCAGGAGGTTTATTCAGGGGCCTTCACAGCCGTGTGAAGAAAGAAGGCAGATTGCATGGAAACCCTGTGAATTAAAGATATATGTGCACACACACATATATCTATCTATCACACAGAGTCAGGGGACAGACGCTGCTCTCAGCTTTTATGTACAAAAGAAACAAATAAGCATGGGGGGGGGGACTTCTTGCAATTAGAGGCACTTATTTAAAGGCATGGGAACAGGGGTGGTAAAATTATTGAATTATTCCTTCCCACAGTTCAGAATCTTGCCATTTCCAGTGTGGTTTGGTGGTTATGGCGTCAAGTGACTGGGGAACACCAGGTCCCAATCCTGCCCACACAGCCATGAAGGTCACGGGATGACCTTGGACCACCAACTTTTCCTCATATTCTCTCTCTGCTTTATCCGCCTCATGGGATTGTTGTGATGATAAAAAGGGTTGTGGGGAGAGCGGACAGCCATATATGCTGCCTTGGTGGGGAGAGGCGAAAGTGAGCTGTAGAAATAAATTAGACCCTGTTGAAAAATGTCTGTACACGGAGCAGGTTTCAGACTCCTTCGGCTTTTGTCAGGAATGTTCAGGGTTAAAATAAATAAATAATGAAAACTTTTTAAAATGGTTAGCCAGTTCCGGTGCTTCCGTGAAGGTTGGGGCAAGGTCATGTTCAGGAGGACAATTCCAGAAAACCACATCCGGACCCCACAGCGGAGTTCAAAAATGCCTACGTTCAAGTCAGAATGAATTTGGATTTGCCAAAAAAATAATCTCCACTTCCCGACTAACGCTTTCAAGCAAAACATACTCTCCTGAGGCTTTTACACACACACACACACAAATGCAATTTATACTTAGCAAGTATTGAGGTGCTCTCAGTCTCCGCCTCTCCCCCTGCCCCCCATTTCATCACCACTTTCAATTCTCAAATATTGGGGCTGTGTGGGTCTAGCATGCAATAGATAGAGCAGAAGAGAGTTTTACCCAGGGGGGTTAAATTATTATTATTATTATTTTCCTTCACACACACACCCCTTTTATAAACAGTAGACGATGTGCTCCAAGACCAGAAAAGAAACCGAAGACTACAGAGAGGGGAGAGTTAACATAACAGAGAATACTCATCATTAATATTTTTCAGTATTAATAGGAAGGAAAACAGTTGTGTAGAATTCCCCTCCCTCCCATATTGAAAGGAATACACTGATCGCAGCTAATGAAGTCCTGTCCAATAGGTTCTTGTGACAAAGGTGAAAGAAGAATATTGAGAGGTCCCTTCAAGGGTTCAGCTTCTTAAGGAAGATTGGACCTTCAGAGAGAGCGGAACTTTTAAGGCTCAAACCGGTCAGGAAATGAACAGAGACCAGACCAGGATATACAAAAGCAAAGCGGCTATAAGCCTGATCTTTATTAAAGCTGTTGCAACAGGGTCTCCCCCCACATGCAGGACAGAGGAGAAGGACACCAAACCATGCGTGCAAGCCCTTATATAGACTTTTCAACCGCCCACCCTGGAGCCCAAGACCACCCCTCCATGCATCATACATACATACATCACAGAAGCTGTGTAGCCCAAGACCACCCCCAATAAATCATACGTACATCAGAGAAGGGATGGACTACAACAGAAATCTGAATGCATTGTTTTTATCCTGTCTGCCAGGTTACCTGATTGGATTACCTGGGCATCCTGGCCACTCTTTTATTATGATAACTACTCAACTCCTGAGTCCAGGTCACAGGCTCACCCTATTCATATATTAACTGTGCCCTTGAGACAGGATTTGTGAGCAAAGAGACAATGGGGAGGATCCCCATTTCCTTCGACCTTGCAGAGAAATATTTGAGGTCAATTTGGAAGAGACAAATGGTTTCAGGACATTTTCTGTGAGGTTTCAGACATGTGGTTTATACATTTATGTGTGTGGTGCTGTGGGTTAAACCACAGAGCCTAGGACTTGCCGATCAGAAGGTCGGCGGTTCGAATCCCTGCGACGGGGTGAGCTCCCGTTGCTCGGTCCCTGCTCCTGCCAACCTAGCAGTTCGAAAGCACGTCAAAGTGCAAGTAGATAAATAGGTACCGCTCCAGCGGGAAGGTAAACGGCATTTCCGTGCGCTGCTCTGGTTCTGCTGGCCACATGACCCGGAAGCTGTACGCCAGCTCCCTCAGCCAGTAAAGTGAGATGAGTGCCGCAACCTCAGAATCGGCCACAACTGGACCTAATGGTCAGGGGTCCCTTTACCTTTATGTGCTTGCTTGGTACATTTATGAACATTTACTTTATATATATAAGACCTTAAACTTCTTATAACATAGGCTATATTATAGAATTGTAGAGGGACCCTGAGAATCATCTAGTCCAACCCTCTTCAATGCTGCATTCCTGCTCACAGCTGTCCCTGGGTAGCCTCAAACCAGTGACCTTCTGGTTAACAGCCAGATACACTGACCTGTTGTGCCACTAGGGACTTAGACACATTAACGGTTTGAAACAGCAGCAAGGTCAGAATTTCCCCCTGCTGCGTTCCCAGTTGCTTTCTTACATCCCTGTACGCCCCAGAGAGAGGAAGATAACGTCTTCACCCAAGGCGCGTTATCCAATTTGTCTCCCTGCTCCCGACTCCCATTCATTGAAGCTGTCATCTGCGCATGCTCAACCTCTGTCTCCAAAGAATACACCTCAGCTTAACCACAGATTCTGTTTTCTAATCGGGGGGGGGGGGAGGGACTGGCGTAAGGGAAAGCGTACCCAACAGGAGCGTTTCTTCAGAAGCTAAAGGGTGCAGATGGATTGGGGCCAATGCCATGTGTGCGGTACATAGCTATTCTGAACTTAAAAATTGAAAGCGTAATGCTGGTGGTAAAAGGGACGCGGGTGGCGCTGTGGGTAAAACCTCAGTGCCTAGGACTTGCCGATCGTATGGTCGGCGGTTCGAATCCCCACAGCGGAGTGAACTCCTGTCTTTCGGTCCCAGCTCCTGCCCACCTAGCAGTTCAAAAGCACCCCTAAGTGCAAGTAGATAAATAGGTACCGCTTTATAGCGGGAAGGTAGACAGCGTTTCCGTGTGCGGCGCTGGTGCTGGCTCGCCAGAGCAGCTTCGTCACGCTGGCCACGTGACCCAGAGGTGTCTCCGGACAGCGCTGGCCCCTGGCCTCTTAAGTGAGATGGGCGCACAACCCTAGAGTCGGACACGACTGGCCCGTACAGGCAGGGGTACCTTTACCTTTAATGCTGGTGGTCAACAAAAGAGGTTTAAAGACTGTCTCCAGGCAAATCTTTAAAAATGTAGTATAAGCACTGACAACTGGGAAACACTGGCCTGTGAGCGCTCCAGTTGGAGAACAGCCTTTACCAAAGGTGTCATGGGCTTTGAAGACACTCGAACTCAGGACGCAAGGGAGAAACATGCTAAAAGAAAGGCATGCTTGTCAAATCCACACCGTGATCAACTCCTGCCCGGAAACCTATGTCCCTACTGTGGAAGGACGTGTGGATCCAGAACTGGCTTCCACAGTCACTTACGGACTCATTGCTAAAACTGTGTTTATGGAAGACAATCTTACTCGGCTACAAGTGATCGCCAAAGAAGAAGCTTCAAGCACCAGTGATGAGAGTGTGCCCAGAGCCGGAGCAAACAGTAATGTGTACACAGCTACAGTTTTGCAACCACATTGGACAATCCACCATCCCAACAGGTGCACTGAGGTGGATGGGAAGGTTAGCAGAAGGGGGGGGGAGGTTGCATTTTTCCAGCAACAGAATGCTGAAAGGAATATACTTTTTTTTGCAAAGCAACGAAGGCAAAGACATTTGGACCACCTTTCAGCAACAGAATAACTATAGCACATTTCTCATGCTATAAAATGATCAATACGAAAACTCATATATTGTGCACCTGGGAAATGTCCTTCTGTGAGTTCACACATTCAATTTGATCATGACTGATGTATGGGATGCAGTTGTGGCAAGTGTCATAGACAACGGTTGGATATTGTCTGTGACAAGAATCTCTTTTTCTGGGTAAAAATGAAGGATACATGCTTTATTTAAAAGTAGTGATAAATGATGCAACTTTCTACACATCTTTACCATTCTGTGATTCCATCCCACCCCATAAGAAATCTTTGTTGAGGAATGTATGTATATTCTTGCATTATAACGTAACTCCAGCACAAGAACACACACAAACACACACACACACACACACACACACACACACACACGAGAAACAGGTGTTGCATTGGGGCTGCCAATAATGATTGGTTAATCATCTGTATTTTTAAACCAACGAATTGATTAAAACTTAATTTGCATATTAAAAATACTTGGATACAGGTGCCTGTTTTGAGATATTGTGTAAGAGAACATACAATGTAACAGATTATTAATTTTGTGAGTTGGGAAGTCAATTAATCAATGAATGATTAATTAGTTAATCGACTAAAACTCATATAATTAATCAATTATCATTATAATAATAATTAATCTATTGATTAAATTTGCACAGGGGCTAAAACCAATATTTCTGAAGCACCTTTTTATTTTTACAACACAAACGGTATAGCAAGCATAGTCCTTGAAGATCCATTTCCTCTGTTAAGATGGGGCTTGCCACCTGCTGTTTTCATAAATGTGTGTATTGAGTGAGATTAATCAGAGGCACTTTCTTAGTCCTTTAAAAGGTTTGCTAATCAGTAAATCGACCGATCATAAACAGTTGATCATAACACCAAAAGATAAAAGTATGCGATAGAATGTTTACATCCCACAATTTATCTGCACTGCAATTATTTCATAACAAGCAAAATCGGAGTCATCAAGACCTGGGTGTTATGGGGGAGCAGTCCATTCTTTTCCTGTGAATTTGCATAAATGTGCTTTAAGACACACCTACTGTCTGGATAGGCAGTTATGGGTGACAGCAGAGGGAAAGCAATGCTCTGTTTATTTGTAGGTGTGGGTGCACATTTAAATGCGTGCATAAGAAGAATCAAGATGCAGCCCCACAGAGTTAAATCAGGTTTAGCCCTGAAAAAAATACACTGTGTACCCCCCCAAAAAAAAAATTCTCCAAAAGAACAGTGAACAGTGATTTACCGGGGACAGGCACTAGAAAATAGAGACTATCTTTGGTAAATAGCTGTGCTATATCCCTCTCATAGATCATTCCTATGTAGGTCTATTCACCTATTTAGGACTTCTTATTAGGTAGAAGTAGGACGCGGGTGGCGCTGTGGGTTAAACCACAGAGCCTAGGACTTGCTGATCAGAAAGTCGGCAGTTCGAATCCCCACGACGGGGTGAGCTCCCGTTGCTCGGTCCCTGCTCCTGCCCACCTAGCAGTTCGAAAGCACATCAAGTGCAAGTAGATAAATAGGTACCTCTCTGGTGGGAAGGTAAACGGCGCTTCCGTGCGTTGCTCTGGTTTGCCAGAAGCGGCTTAGTCATGCTGGTCACATGACCCGGAAGCTGTATGCTGGCTCCCTTGGCCAATAAAGCGAGATGAGCGCTGCAATCCCAGAGTCAGTCATGACTGGACCTAATGGTCAGGGGTACCTTTACCTTTACCTTTATTAGGAGTCATTTTTAGGGGAATATGCATAGGATCGCACCCTCAGAGATCTAGACTATGAGAGAGGGCTGTGAAACCTGAAGAACTATACTGCATGTGAAAACAACAAACTGTCTTGCAGTAGTTCAAAGACTGATTCATTAATTGTGGCAGGGACTTCCATAGGCAGGAGTCTATTTCTGCCGGTCTGAAAACTGAACAGTGAAGTCATTGCAGATGATGTGCGCAAAAGCGCAGCCGGCACTATGACAAATGAAGGATAAAGTACAGTGGTACCTCAGGTTAAGAAGTTAATTTGTTCTGGAGGTCCGTTCTTAACCTGAAACTGTTCTTAACCTGAGGGACCACTTTAGCTAATCGGGCCTCCCGCTGCTGCTGCGCCACCGCAGCACAATTTCTGTTCTCAACCTGAAGCAAAGTTCTTAACCCGAGGTACTATTTCTGGGTTAGCAGAGTCTGTAACCTGAAGCATCTGTAACCCATTATTATGTATGTGTTCTTTGCAAAGAAACACCATAAGAGGTCACCAAGATGGCCTGTTTGGACTTTCTAAAGGTAGTCATTCTTCCTTTGTTTTTGTATTAAAATTTCTTTAATAATAATAATAATAATAATAATAATAATAATAATAATAATAATAATAATATCTTTATTGTCATTGCCCCCTCTCGGGGACCACGAAATTACTTGGCTGCTCCATCCACCCAGGTAGGGCTCTCCACACAAAATCAGAACAACTATAAAAACACTAATTAAAACAATACAATATAATACAGCAAGGAAGATTAGATGACTTTCAAAGTCCAGGTTTCCCATTCAGGGCCGAGATCGCTCTGGAGAAGAAGCTGTTCTTGAGACGGCTCGTTCTTGTCTTCATCGTCCTGTATCTCCGTCCCGACGGCAGGAGCTCGAAGAGACAGTGACCAGGATGCGATGGATCTCTTACTATGTCCAGTGCCTTCCTCTGGCACCTTGTGGCATAAATCTGCTCTAAGGTGGAGAGTGGGCAGCCAACAATGCTCTCTGCTGCCTTCACAACTCTGCACAACCCCATCCTGTCCTGGGTAGTACAGCTTCCGTACCACACACATAAGCCATAAGTGAGCACGCTCTCAATGGCACAGTGATAGAAGGCAAGCAGCAGTTTCTGCGGAAGATGGTTTTTCCTTAGGATTCTCAAAAAGTACAGTCTCTGCTGCGCCTTCTTCACAAGCCCCCTTGTGTTGACACCCCAGGACAGATTCTCTTGTAATTCAATACCCCAAAATCTGAACGTTGTTACCCTCTCCACACAGACCCCATCAATCAAAAGTGGCTGGACATTGCTCTTCTGTCTCCTGAAGTCCACCACAAGATCCTTTATCTTCCTTGTATTTATGAGCAAGTTGTTAGCTCTGCACCACTCTATCAGCCGCTCCACCTCATCTCTATAGTCCGTTTCACCCTCCCTTTCAGAGATGAGCCCAATCATGGTTGTGTCATCTGCAAATTTGACAACCCTATTACTAGGGTGAGCAGCGACACAATCGTACGTGTAGAGAATATAAAGGAGCGGTTCCTCTAGTGCAATTTACACAGCTACCTGGATTTTTGGACTCTCCTTTGGAGTAGCTAATGGGTTGCTCCTGCACTTCCAAGCTGACCAGCTCACCACTGATCAAACCATGGAGAATTAGGCTATTGATGACCACTAGCCATGGTGGTTGTGTTCTGCCTTCAGTGTTGGAAATCAGTATGCCAGTTGTTGGGAATCACAATTGGAGAGGTGCTCTGGTGCTCTGTTCCTGCTTTCTGGCTTTCCTGCAAACAGGAAGCTTTCATTCATCTTGCACGAGACCTTTGCAGAATCAGATTTCCTCCCTGCACGCAGAAATTGGGATTCCCCTTATACCGCTTGCACACTGCTAAGAATCATGCTTTTAACTGTACAGCACAGAGGAAAGGAAGGTCAGTTGCTGTAGCAGAACATTCAGGTAGAGCGTGAGGCTCTTAATCTCAGGGTCGTGGGTTTGTGCCCCGTGTTGGGAGAAAGATTTAGCTAATCGGGCCTCCCGCTGCTGTTGCGCTGCCACCGCACAATTTCTGTTTTCATCCTGAAGCAAAGTTCTTAACCCGAGGTACTATTTCTGGGTTAGCAGAGCCCCGTGTTGGGAGAAAGATTCCTGCATTGCGGGGGGTTGCAGTGTGATGCAGCAGCTAAAAAAGCCAATGCAATTCTGGGCTGCATCAATAGGAGTATAGCATCTAGATCAAGGGAAGTAATAGTGCCACTGTATTCTGCTCTGGTCAGACCTCACCTGGAGTACTGTGTCCAGTTCTGGGCACCACAGTTCAAGAAGGACACTGACAAACTGGAACGGGTCCAGAGGAGGGCAACCAAAATGGTCAAAGGCCTGGAAACGATGCCCTATGAGGAACGGCTAAGGGAGCTGGGCATGTTTAGCCTGGAGAAGAGGAGGTTAAGGGGTGATATGGTAGCCATGTTCAAATATATAAAAGGATGTCACATAGAGGAGGGAGAAAGGTTGTTTTTTGCTGCTCCAGAGAAGCGGACACGGAGCAATGGATCCAAACTACAAGAAAGAAGATTCCACCTAAACATTAGGAAGAACTTCCTGACAGTAAGAGCTGTTTGACAGTGGAATTTGCTGCCAAGGAGAGTGGTGGAGTCTCCTTCTTTGGAGGTCTTTAAGCAGAGGCTTGACAACCATATGTCAGGAGTGCTCTGATGGTGTTTCCTGCTTGGCAGGGGGTTGGACTCGATGGCCCTTGTGGTCTCTTCCAACTCTATGATTCTATGATTCTATGACTAGATGATCCTCGTGGTCCCTTCCAGCTCTATGATTCTACACAGGTAGTTCCTGTGGGAGGAGAGCTGCGCACCCATGCCTCCTTGGGACAAGGATTCAAGTCCCTCTGACAGCAAAACACATCTGAGGAGCAGAAGGAGCCCTTTGCAAGGCAGATAAAGAGATGCATTTGGTTAAGCAATAAGGGAAGCATCAATTGCAGTCTTACCGCAACCAGCTCCATTAATTCACTGAGTTTTATGTTGGGTTTCTAGAAGATACCTAAGACCCCCAGTTTGAGTATCAATTACTCAGCTGGAGGGGGCACTACAAATCGCGGGGTTCACGCTACAAAACCCTACAAAACGGCTAGGAAACATTGGCACAGGTTTGGAGTGAATTGGACAACACTGGATTTCTGGGTGTTAATTACAGAATGACTACCAAACCCCACAAAAGTTATGGAGGGGATCCCAAACATTGGAGTTCATAGCACGAGTATGGGAAACATAGAAGGCAGCTTTGAACCCCAAGGGTATCTCGTGGGGCATTTGTTCTCCACCAGCTGCCAGACCCAGCCCTATATGCCAGAACCAAGAGTCCCATGCCGTGCTAGCTGTGGCCCAGTGGGGTGGGGAGAAATCCCTAGATAACAAAGAACAATTGGCGAAGAACAATACCAGATAAGAAAGTAGAAGCTTTTATTGAACAGAGAGGGAGATAGCTCTCAAAGCAGGACAGATTAACAGGTTTGCCCAAGAGTGCCTTGTCGCAGCAGCTGTCCGGTGCCCTTGAAAGTTCTATGAAAGGCTGCGGAGTAAGACAATACGTAGCTGTCTGTCCAGAAGATTTCAGAAGGTACAGGGCCCTCTAGGATGCGAGGTTGGCAATTCCTCAGGAAACAGCTGGAACCACACTGGTCACTGGGAACTGTCCTCTCTGGGGAGCTGAGAGAGAGAGAGAGAGAGAGAGAGAGAGAGAGAGAGAGAGAGAGAAGGACAGTCATGACCAGTGGTTAGCAGCTGCAGCATAGCCTCTTGGTGCAGAAAGAGTGCTGTCTGTTGTAAACAAATTCTGCCCTTCTTCCCTTATGGGGTATCCAAGATCCCGTATAGAGTCCTTAAGTGGGTTCCCTATCAGTAGGAGAAAATAACAGAGGCCAACCAGAGAATATTGAGAAGCAAAGCAGCTAGTAAGCTTGATCTTTATTGGACTGTTGCAACAGAGTGCTCTCCTCACACGCAGGAGGACGGAGGAGGACCCATATAGACATTTTAAATTGCCTTTCCTGGAGCTCAAGACCACCCCCCACAAACATCCTACCTACATCACAGAAAAGGCGGTCTACAACAGAAATTTGAATGTTGTTGATTTTCCTGCCTGCCAGGTTATCTGATCATGCCTTATCTGATTGCCTTTGCTGGTAGTCTGCCCATTCCTTTGAGATGGTAATTACCCAATTCCTGAGACAATGGGAAGGTTCCCTCACCCCCTCCCTCCTTGCAGAGAAAACATTTGGTCAGTTTGGGAGTCAAAATGGTTTCAGGACGGTCTTCCTATGCTGCTGCAGACGTGTGGTCCACATATCTATGTACGTGCTTGGTTGGTACGTTTATGAACATTTAATATATATATATATATATGTATAAGACCTTAATTTTTTTATTACACTGTCCCCTAGATGTGATCCCCATGCCCTTTCTCAATCAACCTTCCTTCTCCTGTTAGGCAAGAGAATATATCTGAACCCTTTCCTAGCGGGTTTTACAGGGGACTTGCGTGTGTGCAGTAACCTGTCTGCTCCTTGGAGCTGGACTGTGCTCCTGCAAAGCAAAGGGAATCATGAGCTTATGGGAAGCAATAGCAATGGTTGGAGTAAAGTGCCTGGCATTTGGCAACAGAAATGTGGCCTGCATGTGGAGGTGGCCCCTGGTCCTCTTTTCTGGGTGCAAGACACAGCTACTAGCTGTAGAAGGAAGGCGTGGTACGGGAGCTATCATACACAGCACTCCTACTCCTTTGCCCATTTGCAGAGTTTGCTTTATTCTAGAGCACCCTCTGCTTTGGGAGGTGAGTGGGGAGTTGTTCGTGAGTGCTTTTGTACGGAGTCCTAAAGCAGATAACTTGTAAGGCTTCTGAGAAAGCAACGGTTAGCTATTTGCTCTTCCTATAATTGTCCTGGGGCTTTGTGCAAAGTGCTCCTTTCTTGTGCAAAGGGCCCTTTCTCCATTAGTTCCCATCACCCAAATTTCCCCCTGGTGTACTCTAGGTGTGCAAAACATGAGGTCAGATGTGGCCCCATCAAGCACACTCTTTCATTTAACTAATGAGCTCCCTGGCAGGGTTTTATATGCTGATGTGTTGCATTAGGATGAATCCTGCATTTCATTGCAAAGCAGGAAGATGTGAGGGGGCAGCTTATTTTTGCTTCCCAAAAGCTGGGACATCCAAGGTAGCTTCCTCTGAAATGCTACTGGTTCCAGGCACTGGGTTGGTCAGCCAGGAGCAGCTTTGTGGTCTCAATATGCAGGTGAGACGGTGGTATTGAGAGGTAGGGTTTGAATTTCTTAGGTGCTAGAGCACAATCTGGGATAAGCCAGGCCTGTAGAAAAGGGACAGGCGCCAATCAAACTAGGGTGGAACCAGATTGTAGACGCTTGGAAAGGGGGCAGAGCAGCTTTTGAACTGAGCCAGGGGCAGGAAGAACACTGGCAGGAGCTGAGGAGAATCCAGTTCGGAACAAAACTCCCCCCTCCTTGGATGAAGATGATAAAATTGAAGAAAAATTAAATGGGGGACATGTTAAACTAGGCACTGTGAGTGCAGAGGCACAGGACAGCAATTCAGAGAGATCAACACAGCACAAGTTAAAATAGTAAAGGTAAAGGGACCCCTGACCATTAGGTCCAGTCGCGGAATACTCATCTCGCTTTACTAGCAGAGGAAGCCGGCGTACAGCTTCTGGGTCATGTGGCCAGCATGACTAAGCTGCTTCTGGCGAAGCCAGAACAGTGCACAGAAATGCCGTTTACCTTCCCGCCAGAGTGGTACCTATTTATCTACTTGCACTTTGACATGCTTTCAAACTGCTAGGTTGGCAGGAGCAGGGACCGAGCAACGGGAGCTCACCCTATCGTGGGGATTCAAACCTCCAATCTTCTGATCGGCAAGTCCTAGGCCCTGTGGTTTAGGCCATAGTGCCATCTGCATCCTTCAAATTAAAATAAGACTGTATAAAGCCATTATACCAGGGCTGGTGCAGCCATTAAGTGGTGTGAGGCTACCACATCAAGTGGCAGAAGCCCTAATCAATCAATCAATCAATCAATCAATCAATCAGCCACCTTCACTGGTGGAGAAGCCATGCCAGCATCAGTAATGATTTCGGGCAAGATCTTGCCAAAATCACCTGAGATATTGTGGAGTGCAAGAGAGCTGTCCTGAAATCATTTTTTGGCTGAAATTGGCACCAGTGCCATGACCGCTTCTCTGCTGGTGGCGAAGGCAATGTGGTGGGCAACACAGGTGGTGGTGGCGGCAGCCGGGGGGCACTTCCTGTTTCACCTTGAGCAGTGAAATGGGACATGCTGCCCCGATTGTAATTCTGTGAGGGATAAACTACAGTTCCCAGAAATCTCTGAGTGAACGAATGAGATTCAAATGCTCTTTTGTGGTGTGGAGTAAAATCTGCAACAAGCTGCTATTTTTATAATGAAACCAGTTTCTCAAGAACTGGCTTTCAGGGGCAGAAAATATGCAATAGATCCCGGTATGTGTAAGTACCATTTAGCAAAAAAACAAGAAACAAGTAGTCACTTTCCTTTCATGCTAGGATAAAATACGTACACAGCTTTTATTTTTTGAATGAATCGAGTTCTTCAGTAAGTGCTTTTCAGGAGCAAAAGTAGGCAATCAAACAGGGCTCCTTTTGGAGGAAGAAGAGAAGAGTTTGGATTTGATATCCCGCCTTTCACTCCCCTTCAGGAGTCTCAAAGCGGCTAACAATCTCCTTTCCCTTCCTCCCCCACAACAAACACTCTGTGAGGTGAGTGGGGCTGAGAGACTTCACAGAAGTGTGACTGGCCCAAGGTCACCCAGCAGCTGCATGTGGAGGAGCGGAGACTCGAACCCGGTTCCCCAGATTACAAGACTACCGCTCTTAACCACTACACCACACTGGCAGGACATAAATGTTATGCTAAATAAATAGTGTGTAAGCTACATGGGGGGCGGGGAGAAGCAAGTACTCAGCCTTGATTGAGTCCAGAATAAAACATTGTGTATACATTGTGTATACAGAGTGTCTGTGTGAAAACTGATGTATAGGGACCTGGCAATGGGAGTTGTATCCAATGAGGGGTGGATTTCATGCTCTTTATTCAGCTCATAGTAGTGAGGAATGAAAGTTCCCCCAAAATATCTGCTTTATATACATTATTTACACAATGGGCCGCATGTGATTGGCTAATTCTGGGATTCTCCTGCAGGCCAATCAGGTTGCGGATTCACTTCCACCTGGAGCTGGATTGGGTGGCTCCTGCGGACCAATCATACTGCTGCATTCTGGACTCTATTGTTCTAGGACCAATCAGACTGCTGCCTTTTGGATCCTATTCAACTCAGTACATACAAATACAGTGACTGCTTCCTTCTTCCTTCACCTGGGGCATGCGCAGGGAGGAAAAGGCATGGATATAACCTAATCAAAGAGGGCGCTTTTAGAACACGTATCGTGAGCACTTCCACCTTTGTGCATGCCAGAAGCTAGAATCAATAGAGATTGAAAGCAGCATGTTGAGAATGAGCACGGACAATTACGTTGGAGAAAATCTTTTTGTGCTATAAACCCGTGTGTGTGTACACAGGCTAGACCATGCGTAGGCAAACTAAGGCCCAGGGGCCAGATCTGGCCCAATCGCCTTCTCAATCCAGCCTGTGGACGGTCCGGGAATCAGCATGTTTTTACATGAGTAGAATGTGTCCTTTTATTTAAAACGCATCTCTGGGTTATTCGTGGGGCATAGGAATTCATTCTCTCTTTTTCTCCTTTCAAAATATAGTCCGGGCTCCCACAAGGTCTGAGGGACGGTAGACCGGCCCCCTGCTGAAAAAGTTTGCTGACCCCTGGTCTAGACAATATCTGCTGCTCCCTGACATATCCTTCTAACGTTGTCGTTCCATCAGTGACAGGGATACACCAGCAGGACCCACACATCACACTGAAGTTGGGTCCCTAGTGGGAGGCTTGTCGGCAAGATCTAAACAAACCCCAGGAAACCTAAACAGATCCTAAACCTCTCCCATCAGCATAACTTAAGCGTACAAATAAAATTAGATGTGCAAATTTGCAGTTAGGATAGCAGCTTGAAAACATGCAATCCAAAATTCATGAGATCTCGGGAGAAAACAGAGGTTTTTGTCATTTTTACACAGGCAATAGTGTGCATATATAACGGATAGTCTGTTATAGTAAATACATAGCCATAATAGTGAAGCTGTCTCTGATCTCATAAA
Source organism: Podarcis gaigeae (assembly GCF_964106915.1). Classification (NCBI taxonomy): domain Eukaryota; kingdom Metazoa; phylum Chordata; class Lepidosauria; order Squamata; family Lacertidae; genus Podarcis; species Podarcis gaigeae. Next base: position 3,992,507 of record NC_139694.1, read on the forward strand.
CACCTTTGGTATTAATGGAATTCTCAAGCTCCGAGTGATATCAAGATTATGGCCTTATTTATATAGACGTTTTGATATGTGCTTGTAAAGTTTGTTACAGGAGGGCGACCTTATCTCTGATACTTGGCATTCCTCTCCCTTTGCTTCCCTTGCCCTCTGTGTACGTTGTGTTTAAATGTAGCATGCGACTTACATTGATTCTTATGTCTGTGAGCTATGACAAATGTAATGAATGGAAGTTCCCTTTTTCTAAGAGATTTTCACAACGATTTTTCTAAGAGACACCCACAGTTACTACTGAATTGTCTGTTGTTGTTGGGTTTTTAAAATATATATATACAGGTTTTTTCTGTTTTTACTGCCATATCTCTGTTTTTATGTTGCATTTCTGTATACTGCTTAGAAATTTTAAAGCGTTAAGCAGTTTGGAAATGTTTTTTAAATAAATTAATAAAATAATAAATACGCATCTTATGAGATGTGTATATTGCCGGTAGTTTGTGTATTCAAAAAGAAAAACATTGTCAGTCATAATAACGGAGGAAGAAAAACGTGCACCGTTAAATTAGGGGATGGACAGATGCAGTCGTCATAGATGCAATTCACTAAGCCCTGCTGCTAAACAGTCTCCATTTATTTCAATGCAGCTTGCACAGCAATAGATGAAATACTGGCGAGTCGCTTGCTCCCTGTGCATATCAAGGACCACATTAGGATAAGGAATATTATGGCAAATGGTCAGTATGCTGATAGCATTACGGAGCATCCGCCAGACCTTTTTTAAATCGCAGAACTGCACAATTGCAGGGAAGGTCCCTTTATGGAATGTGGGTTCAGAAGTGGCTTTTCCCGCATCATCAGGTGGTTGGACTAGATGACCGTGGAGGTCCCTTCCAGTTCTATGAATCTATGAGATTTTTACGGGAATCTGAGAACAAGTGAGATGTATCATTTGTAAAAATGATACTACAGTAGCATTATGAGATAGACCCGTCGCAACTTTCACGACAGCAGTCCCGCATTCCCAAACTGAAGTGCCCTGAATTTTCAGAGGGCGGTCGAAAAACAGGCAAGAATATTTGCCAGGAGAAGTTTGCGCATGAATTGATCACCAAAGTTTGCATTGGTGAGCCGGTTTGCGCATCAGAAGGTTACCTTCTTTTCCAATATGCCAGGTCACCTAAATAACCCTGGTGCTGCGCGAATGGCAGAGAGGGGAATCCTGCCTTAGAGGCCTTGCAGGGTCTGACTTCCCAACGCCTGTGCATGAAAGATTATGGGATGTGCAGCGTCTGCATCATCTGAAGGAAGAATAGAGAACCCTGGCAGGCTTTGCCAGAGTATTATGGGATGTGTCATTGGCCCTGTGCCCCCAGTGGTTATTATGGTCTGTGCACTTTGAAGGCGGGGGTGTTGGGGGGGGGAAGTGGGGCACATTGGGACCAGGCGCGCCAAATGCTTTCTTAGGGGGCAGCTGGAAGGAGACCCCTGGAGGGGGCGTTGGGCGCTGCGCACTCTTTTAGCAGGGTTCCTTCCATTCTGTTTGGGGAGGAATAGTGCGCCGGTGATTATTATGGGCTGTGTGAAGGAAGGCGGGGGGGGCTGGGAGGGAGTGGAGAGAGAGAAGATGCAGTAAGTGCAAGCATTGTCGGCTGTGGCTAAGAGTTGCTGACAGTATTATGGGATGTCTGGCTGGACGAGGACTATTATGGGATGCTTGCCTGAGGAGGGGGAGGGGGGAAAGAGGTGGAAGCGGCTGGTATTATGGGATGTCTCTGGTGCGGACTATTATGGGATGCCAGGGGGGCTTCTAGTGGAATATTTCAGGGAGGAGTGCGCCTGCTCTGGGATGCCAGACTTGGCAACAGTGGAGTGTGTGTGATTATTATGGGATATGTCAGGGAGTGAGTGAGTGATGGGGGGGGGGAGATTGTTGTGGGTTGGCTGGAAGAGCCAGGGAAGGAGATGAGGGTAAGGTAGTGACTATTATGGGATGCTCAGGGCAGGGACACAGTGCCTGTGGGAGGAAAGTGGAGGGAGGAGGAGGGGGGGGAGCAAGGAGAGAATGTGATTATTATGGGATACCTCGGTGGGGGGAAGGGTGGCTACTGTGGTATGTATGAGTAAGGGCGAGTATTATGGGATGTTTCCGCATGGTGTGTGTGTTGGGGGGGGGAGCGGATTACTGGACGGTGCCCCGCAAGGACTATTATGGGATGCTTCGCTGGGGGTGGGGGGAGGGCGATTATTATGGGATGCAGGGCTGGGCTCCCGAGTTTTGTGGACAGGGGAGTATTATGGGATGGCTCGGTCGAGGGGTGGCCTGTGTGTGTGTGTGTTACTGAGGTGACGGGGGTGGGACCCGTCGCCAAGGCGCCGTGGTGGTGGCGGCCGTGGGGGGGGGGGCCGGGCAAGGGAGCGGGATTATTATGGGATGGAGGCGGGAGCGCTGAGGAGGGGAGGGGCTTGGCTGGGGCTTTTTTTTTCCCCTTTAAGAGGCGGCGCTGGAGCCGGAGCCATTTTCCCTTCAGCGGCGTCGAGAAATAAGAAGCCGGGGCGCCCGGAGTCGGGTGAGGGCGGGAGAGGGGCAGGAGCCCAGAGAAGGGGCGGGGGGGGGCTTTTTTGTGGGGTGGGGGGGAGAAGGATATTGGGGTCTGGGGGGGGGGACGAGGTAGGAGAGGCGGCGGCTTTCCCGGCTGCACCGCCGCCCTGCAACCCGGGCGACCCGCCGCCGCCTGAGGGAAGCGGAGCTGCCCCCCCCTCGCCAAACGCCCCCTTTCTCTCCTCCCCCCTCACAGAACTCCCCACAGCCTCTCACGGTGGGGGGGGGAGAAGGGGGTGGGGTGCCCTCGTCTTTCTTGGGGGGCGGGCTGGAGAATATTAGCCCCCCCCAGACACGTGTTAGGGGGGTGCCTTGTATGTGGGGATATTATCTCTTCAGTTTTACCCCCCCCAACCCATGGCAAGAGGAAATCCCCCCCCCGTCCCAAACCTCGACCTTCCTTGCCATAGCGTTCCCCCCCCCCACTCAACCTTCAATAACTGCTCTTCTCAGCCAGCCCCAAAATAAATGTTTTGGTTTGGGTCTTTTTTATTTTATTTTATTTTCCCCCAGCCCCCCCCCCCCCAGTTTGGGTCTTTTCCTCTCCCCCCCCCCCAATATCTAGGAGGAGTGGGACGGGTCCGACAAGTTTCTCAGCTTCCCTCAAGCCGCCTTTTTGTTTTACAGCCTGGTCCAAAACTTTAATTTCCTTAGCCTGTTTATGTCAGAAGGAAAAGGGGGAGTTAAGCTTTTTATTTTATTTTTTTAAAATCCCAACTGCCTATCAGGGGACGCCAGGACGTCCATTCTCGGCCAGAGAAGAATGAGTGGGCTTTGTAAAAATCAAAATAAAAAACCAGCCCCACATTTCTTATAGCATTTCCATTGCGCGTCTTCTAGTGAGTGGGCGTTTTTTTCCCCTTCTTTTTTTATTTGTCCAGGAGCTGAAACAAACTCTCTGGGTGGTGGTGGTGGTGGCTTTGAATTATTGGTAGCTTTGACCACAGAGGCGCCACCAAGAGGCATTTCTTGACCCATGGGAGGTGGGTTGCTCAAGGCTTTTGTTTCGCACCCCCAGGTTTTGTCTGCCCAAAATACAGGTGGAACCAAACTGGGAAACCCCAAGTCGGTGCTGCCTGTCAGGATCCTCATAATAATGAGACTGTGACTCGGATTAATTTGGCATTGGCCTGAAGGCCTTCTGAGATGAGGGCTTGGACCAAGCTGCTACCTAGTTGTCTGGCCCTCCCTCTGCCACCTTTCTCCAGAGATCCAGAGGCTGTCTTTTGGCTGTTTCTTATAAAAAGGCTGCGACTTTTAAGCTTTCTTTTCCTTCTCTCTCCCTATAGCCCGTTGCTGGCCTTAGCAGTAAGGAGGCGCCGAGATAGCAGGAGATAGCAGGAGCTTCTTGAGCCCTCGGATTGTCCTCCGAAACAGAGGACATGGCGTCGGGTATAGGATCTCCATCGCCATGCTCTGCGGGCAGCGACGAGGAGGAGATGGAGATCCTGCTGAACAACAGCATCCATCAACACCAAGGTACACATATCAGCTAGCAGAAGAGCGTTGACTCCTTCGTTTTGGGGCTGCTATGGTGGCTTTTTCTTGAACTAAGGAACAAAAAGAGTTCTCTCCTGTTTTGCATGCTTTAGACCAGTAATGACAAGGTCATGTTCTTCCTGCTTAATCCATGCTCTTGCTTAATGGGTTTTGGCGGGGGGCAGGGAGGCATCTTGTCCTGTGTTTCTGATAATTCTGCTACATAGACATGATGGGATAACTTGATAGTTTGGATCGGAGGCTGAGGGAAATTTTTAAAAATTGTTCTGAACTTCTTTTCACCCGGGCTGCAAGATTTATCATTGACTGCTATAGCTGCTAATGTTTTAGATGTCTCATTTGGTTGCCTCTTTCCATGGCTTCCTGCTGAGTCCTCCTCCTGCTGCCTGGAGAGGGCTTCCTGTAGACCCCGTTCAATCATTCTGAATACTCTGAATACGTAGCTTGTCACGCTAGCTTTGCTTTTGAATGAACATGAATGGTGGCTGCGAAAAGACATGGCTCAGGTGAAAGTTCTGTTTACTAGGAACTTCTGTGTGTGATAGAAAGTGTCTCATTCCTTGTTATTGCGTCCCTTTTCCTAAAGGTGTGATGGAATTCATTGTGGGGAGGGCTTGTGGGGGAGGGGGGAACCTTTCAAGTGGATTGACTGAAGTGAGGGTGGATGACAGGTTCTTATGCACATTTCAAGCTGCTTTGAAGGGAAATACGAAGTGGAAGGCTTTCCTTTCTCTTGCCCACTTGAGAGCTCAACTATGTCTTGTGTCCAAAATGATCTGTGCCCTGGGCTGTTGCATGACCCACTTTCCTCCCTAGCCACACCCTGTGAAGCCTACTTCACAGCTGCTCACCTGCATTTTGGGTTGAATGTGGCCTGCACCATGTGGCAGGGACATGGGAGCAGTGCATTTCGTTGTGTATCTTCTTCCCTTGGTACCTTTCAGAAGAATTGTAGTTGAGCTCAGTTGTATGGAGTGGCCACCTATTGATTTGGGTTGAGTGCAAGAATATCCCTAGGAACAGGGTGAAGGTCTCCTGGCCTCTGAAGTGCTTTTAGTGCTTGGCCCAGCTGGGAGTTCAGGGGGGCAGACATGGATTGTGTGTTTTTGAGCTCACAGGCCAAAGAGGGAGTCAGCTCTCTTTTACCATTGCTGGATGCTAGAAGGCCTAGAGAGGTGCAGATGATGCTTGAGGAGCGGAGCCTGCCTGAAGTTCATGGGGAGGGAGAAGCACGGGAAAGTCTTGCTGAAGGAAAATACTTCTGGCACAGGATACATTTGCTGGTTTGGGAAAGCAGGGCTCCACCCTGTGCCGTTTCCCCTCTGCTCCTTGTCCTTTGGTTGCAGCAACTGCTGTGACCTGTAGCTTCCCCCCTCCTGCCCAGTGCCTGTGGTTAGGAGGCCATTTTCCCTTGGAGGGAGAGCTTGTGACTCTGGCTGCGTGTAATGGGCGGGGGTGGCTGCTGAGGGGGGAGGGGAGGGAGAATGGCTGGTTACTGTGGATCTTGTCACAAAGGAAGCTGCCGGCTGGCTGTGCCCCTCTGGGCTGTTGGGGGTTGGAGAACAGATGGGAGTGTGGTCTGTCGGGTTAAGGAGTGACATGTTTCTGTGTGTGTGTGTGTGTGTGTGTGTGTGTGTGTATGCGCGCTCGTGCTTGTGCATGCATGCGCGTGCACCCACATGAGAGGGGGAGAGGGAACGAGTTAAAGCTTGCATTTGCATAGCGAGGAGGTGATTTGTGAGTTGTGAGAGGGCTGGCACCTGAGTTAGCACCTGGTGATTGTTAGTACTCAGAACCTCCATTTCAGTCTAGGTAGGATGGGAGAGTTGAAGCAGCGTCCAGTTGAGTTTGCTGTTAGCTATGAAGGTTTCTTCAGGGGGATTTTGAGGAAAGTGGGAGAGAATGTTTGTTATACCCTGATCATTATCTAGCAGGTGTCTCTTCAGAAGTTCTTGCTTGCAGACTCATATTTTTCATTTGAAACAAAGTGGTAAGGGATGAAGGGGGCAGTGCTTTGCTTTTCGGTTGCATTAAAAACCAGTACTGTTCCTAGTCTGTATTTTGCTCTGGTGCTGGACTAAACAAATGTCTTCCATATGGAATAACTTCACTAAGCAAGAGGTAGAGGAAGATGCATGAAGACACTTAGTCTTTGCTGGTGCATTGGAAGAATCTTGAGGCAGGTGGCACCATCCTCATTCACTAGGTGAGACCTTAGATGGGTTGAATGCCCCTGGGCAAAGGACCCCCTCCCTCTCTTTGAGTTGCATTAGGTTTGTGAGGATACAGGAGGAAGCTAGTATAGGACGAGCTTCCAATTTCTTTCAATGAAGGCTCCCTGTATACAATTTTTGGGATGAGATCAGAGATGCCTTGTTCTCTTTAATCTGTTAACCCCAGTTTTGGGCTAGTACTTCAGTCTGCTGTTACTTCAGTGCAATAGCAGGAGGTTGAACACTGGAATCACACCCATGGGGAAAAGAATGGGGTAGTGAAAGGTAATTCAGAAATGGGCCCAGTTCAAAAAAAGAAGAAGTGAGGAGTGACCCTATTGCATATGGTCTAACTTGAGAGTGTGGCAAAGCAACAATGGACCAAGTACAAGTGGGGTGTAGTCTGTGGCAATGTGAAGGAACACCTAGGCATTGGAAAATGATTAGTTACCCCTGCTGCCTTCATAATTTCCCTCAGAGCCGGAAGAAGAGCCAGAGGAAGAACTCTTATCAGAGGCAGAACTGCCAAAAATCAAGAAGAAGAAGAAACCCAAGAAGCTGAAGGAACCTAAAGTGCCCAAGCTTAGTAAGCGCCAGAAAAAAGAGGTAAGAAATAGAGTAGGCCTTGTGGCTGAGAGGGGGGATGAGGGAGAGAAAAGCAGCTTAATGTACAGATGGGTCTGCATGTTGATTACATTACAGTTTTGCTTCCTTTTAGAAAGAATATTTTTTGGGTGCTGATTTATGTGCTTTAATTCTTCCCTCCCCCTCCAGCTTGGAGACAGTTCTGGTGAAGGAAATGAATTTGTGGAGGAGGAAGAGGAGGTGCTGCTGCGCTCCGACAGTGAGGGAAGTGACTATACCCCTGGGAAGAAGAAGAAGAAGAAACTTGGGGCTAAGAAGGAGAAGAAGAGCAAAGCCAAGCGCAAGGAGGAGGAAGAAGAAGAGGATGAAGATGATGACTCCAAGGTGAGAAGATCCAGAATGGCCCATTAAATCACATGAACACGTGATTCCACTGCTGCTATAGTGATTACCCTTGCTTATCTTACTTATTTTTGTACTTTAGGTTTGGGGGGGAAGGGGGGGCACAACACAAGGTGCTGCTAAAAGAGGGTGATGTTTTTCTTCTTGGGGGTCTGAGGGAATTCCCTGTCCTGCTTTTGTAGGGTAGGTGTGTGTGTCTTGGGTTCTTCTTCCTTTTGGCCCAGTCCTCTTTAATTTCCTGCTGATCCTGCCCTTTCTTTGACAAGCTTCCTGCTCATGGCAGGAAAGTGTCTCCTTGTTGAAACTAGTATCTTTTTAACTAGCAACTTTTCCCTGTCCCTTTCTCCAGGAACCTAAGTCTTCTGCCCAGCTTCTAGAGGATTGGGGCATGGAGGATATTGATCATGTTTTCACAGAGGAAGATTATCGCACTCTTACCAATTACAAGGCTTTTAGCCAATTTGTCAGGTGCGTCGTACAGTCTTTTCTTATCTTGAGAATGCAGGGCAAGAAAGACTTAATATTCTAGCAGATGATGTGATATTGAAGTGTATTATCTGTAAGTCTCTGGTTTAGTTTTTTTGTTGAATGGCAAATAGGCATGCTACTTTTTCTGTGCCTTGACACCTCATCTAAAGCAGGGGATAATACTACTTGGCTTACAAGGCAGTTGTAAGAATTATTGAGATAATTTATGTGAATTTCTATGAATGTTTTTATGTAGAAAATGCTATATAAATTATCACAGTGTTCCAGGCTTGGGCACTTGGTGTTACAGAATTGTTGGATTACTGTAGGAAATAGGTTAGGCTGCAATCCTAATCCTCATTGGATTCATTATGGCTTACTTCTGAATAGGCATGTTTAGATTTGCATGTTAACTATTACCCATAGAAGGATGGAAGACAAAACTGGAAAGCCTAAGTAATTAGTCTCAAAAATCTTCGGTTTGTGGCAGAGTTGGGGACTTAGGAACATACCTAGCTTTTCTAGGAATACTTGAACATGTTCTTCTCCCATATGTTAGTTGGCTTCAGGGGCAATGGGAGGGGCTAACAGTCTTAAGAATAGGTTGTAAAGTTTGAGCTTCCCAAAGTCCAGACCATCCAGCAGTGCTCTTTTTTTTTTTCTTCCCAAAGTCCAGACCATCCAGCAGTGCTCTTTTTTTTTTCTTCCCCCATGTAGGCCACTTATTGCTGCTAAGAATCCCAAAATTGCTGTCTCAAAAATGATGATGGTGCTTGGGGCCAAGTGGAGAGAGTTTAGCACAAACAACCCCTTTAAAGGGAGCTCTGGGGCATCTGTGGCAGCTGCGGCAGCTGCGGCTGTGGCTGTGGTGGAGAGCATGGTGGCTAACGTGGATACAGTTGTTCCTCAGCCCCCAGTTGAAGTCCCGCTTCGGAAGGCTAAGACCAAGGAAGGCAAAGGTGAGGTGATCATATGGGGACTGTTGCGATGATGAGTGGGGGGGGTAGGGGTTCATAAGCTCTGTACCTTCTTCTAGCAACTTTGATCAACTGTATTGCAGGGCACCCATTAATTCACTTCTGGAAATCTCTCATAAGATTTTACATTTCCCTTTAAAGCACAGCTCAGCTGGGATCTAGGTACCACTTAATAATGGGGTGATGACGGTCTGTTTTCTAGGTCCCAATGCCCGAAAAAAACCCAAGGCTAGTCCTCGTGTTCCTGAGATCAAAAAACCCAAAACCAAGAAGGTGGCACCCTTGAAAATCAAGCTGGGAGGATTTGGCTCCAAGCGTAAAAGATCATCTGTGAGTTTTTCTTTTTCTGGTAAGAGGGTGGGAATTTTCTCTTGGCCACATTGTCTCTTGCAGGATATGGGTGTGTGGGTTTGTGTGGGGCAGCCTCAATAGCACTGGGTCACAAAGTCAGTTTTCATATTCCTTTACAGTATTTATTTATTTTTGTACCTCCAGAGTGAGGATGATGACTTGGATGTTGAGTCAGACTTTGATGATGCAAGCATCAACAGCTACTCTGTGTCAGATGGCTCTACCAGTCGCAGCAGCCGCAGCCGCAAGAAACTAAAAGCAGGAAAGAGGAAAAAGAAAGGTACCGAGCTCTGCTTGGCTCATACGGGAGCTGTGTGGAAAGTGTGTGCTCAGGGGCAGGGATTTCATGATTGCAAGTGTCTGGAGGGTGGTTGGGGACCATTGGTATAAAATATTTGCTATTGCGTACCTAGGGAAGAAGTCAAACTCTGCAGACTTAAAAGATTGAGGGATTTTCAACGGGACAAGACACACTGTGAGGAAAACTTAAAGTTTGTGTTACGTCTTTTTATGGTACACCCAAAGCCATTTTCCTGCTCTCTGACCCTTGGGATACAATAGTGATATCCAGGCTGTGCTCTCTAAATAATAAATCTTTGCTATCTAGATACTGCTCTGTGGCACGAGGTTGGAGTATCCTCCTTGTTGCTTGAACCTGCTGCTTGCTTAATTGTTTAAAAGCTTTCTTCACCACCTTGCTCTGCTAGGAGAAGAGGATTCTGCTGCAACCGTTGATGGCTACGAAACGGACCACCAGGACTACTGTGAGGTGTGCCAACAGGGGGGAGAGATCATCCTGTGTGACACTTGCCCTCGTGCCTATCACATGGTTTGTCTGGATCCAGATATGGAGAAAGCGCCAGAGGGCAAGTGGAGTTGCCCGCACTGTGTGAGTTTTGGGTTCTATGACGCAGCTAGAGGCCTGGGAATGCAGGGGGGTTAGGAAGACCGCTTGAGGGACTTCGAGCATCTTGGTCTAACGGATTCCCTCCCCTATAGGAGAAAGAGGGTATCCAATGGGAGGCTAAAGAAGATAATTCTGAGGGTGAAGAGACCATGGAGGATGCTGTGGGAGATGCAGAGGAGGAGGATGATCACCACATGGAGTTCTGCCGTGTCTGCAAAGATGGAGGAGAGCTGCTCTGCTGCGATGCCTGCCCTTCTTCTTACCACATCCACTGTTTGAATCCACCTTTGCCAGAGATTCCGAACGGAGAATGGCTTTGTCCGCGTTGTACTGTGAGTTCCTGTGCTCTTCCACAAATGGGAAATACAAGCTGAGTTTGTGGGAGTCCCCTGAGTGAGATAGCATTTGAATCAAGATGGCTCACGCTGAAATCCTGCTCTGAAAAGCATTTGAGTACATTTTTGGATCCTACTCTCCAGGCAGATTAATTTTTTTGTGGTTAAAAAGTGAGCTAGCACTATGTTCATCTGCTGCAATAGGAATCAGTTTTTGCCAAGTATTTAAAAACAAAGTTAGGTCCTTGTGTGTAAAGGGAGAGTCTAGATTAGCATCTTGTGATAGGTCCAGGGTCTGGGTTCAATGGTTGACCCATAAATATTAGAAACAACATAACAACCAGTAAGCTTGTAATACTCCCTCCATAAATGTATGAGGGTCTTTCTCTTACAGAATCGTAAAATTGTAGAGTTCAGTACCAGCAAGACACTACCTTCAGCATTGCCTCCTGGACTCTGGCCAAAATGTTCTTTATAGGAAGCCTCACGTGTCTTTTAGCCGAAGCATCTTCATCTGTTATGTCTAGGTTGTATTCCCACGCCTGGTGCAATCCACCTGCATTTCCCATCTTGCAGCCAATCTACAATTTATAAAGAAAATAATTGGAACCTTTGTAGCTCAGTCAGTAGGACAGGAGACTCTTGTTGTCACAGTCATGTGTTCAAGCCCCATGTTGGGCAAAGTATTCCTGCAATGCATATGTCTGGGGAAACCAGATGACCTTTGTGGTCCCTTACAGGTCTATGATTCTAAATATGAAGCAGATTGGATACAATGCTGTTCAAAAGCTGTGGTGGGGACTGATTTCTAATGCCATGCTCCATCTTCTCCAGTGTCCATCTCTGAAGGGTAAGGTGCAGAAGATCTTGACTTGGAAGTGGGGACAGCCCCCACCAGCCACGCCAGTGCCACGACCGGCTGATGCAGACCCAAATGCACCTTCTCCGAAGCCCCTGGAGGGAAGACCCGAGCGACAGTTCTTTGTCAAGTGGCAGGGCATGTCCTACTGGCATTGTTCTTGGGTGTCTGAACTACAGGTAAGCAAAAGGCATCTTTACTAGAAGCAGAGCAAAGAAATTTGCTTACCCCATGTCAGGATGGTGTGTAACTGCATCTCTTTGTATCTCAGCTGGAGCTGCATTGCCAGGTACTGTTTCGCAATTACCAGCGTAAAAATGATATGGATGAACCTCCTGCAGGAGATTTTATGGGAGAAGAAGAGAAGAGCCGTAAGCGTAAGAACAAGGACCCAAAGTTTGCAGAGATGGAGGAGCGTTTTTACCGTTATGGAATCAAGCCAGAATGGATGATGATCCATCGGATTCTCAACCACAGGTGAGGAAAGAGGTTGAGATTGCCTCAGTCTCTGAAACATGAATGGTTGAACATTCCTGAGTTGAAAGCGACCCTAAAAGGTCCTGAAACACTCAAAAAGGAGAAATTCAATTCCAATTGTCTCTAGCCAAATGAATGTAAAGTCACACCTTACTTTATATATTGTCTTTCCACACTCACACAAACATGTAAAGAATAATATAAAAGCAGCAACGCCAATCAAGATAAAATCAGTAAGAACCAAGAAATCCTAACACACAATTCAGCCTCCTTTTCTGTGCCTCCTCTGGTTCCCTTCATTAACTGTATTTTTTTGGGGGGGGGGCGAAACAGGAACAATATATGCAGTTTTCATCCTTTACTACTTTACATAGACTGATACTCATTTAATCTCTCTCTCCTTTAGCATTGATAAGAAGGGGAATGTTCACTACCTTATCAAATGGAGGGATCTACCATATGACCAGGCTTCTTGGGAGAATGAGGAGGCAGAGGTACAGGATTATGATATCTACAAGGCGGCATACTGGAACCACAGGTGAGCATGGATTTCATTCTTTGATAAGTGGGTCAGATGAGAGAAAAGCCCAGCTGGGTTGGTAATGTGAATTGAAGCATAGCTATCCTAAGATCTTTGTAGCTTTCTCTCTGAAAGGAGAAGGATACTCTACTCAGCCCTGGGGTGCTTCATTTGGAAGAGTTTCTTCTTCTTTCCATCTGCTGTGTTGGAAGTACAGAGTTTATACGACCTGTGTGCCTCTTTTCTTATACAGGGAATTGATGAGGGGTGAAGAAGGAAGACCTGGAAAAAAGATAAAGAAAGTGAAGTTGCGGAAATTAGAGAGGCCCCCAGAAACTCCAACAGTGGATGTGAGTTAATGGCTTTGAGGGGTGTGGGAGGGAGACGCAAGAAGGGGAAAGGACATGGTGGTTCTGCCGTTGTATGTTCACGGTCGGAGACAGCGTGTTCTGTAGCTGGAGCGAAAACTATGTATCTATAATGCTTTTGATCACCAAAGCAATCCTTTGTAATTTTTATGCATTCTGTGGAATCTTGGTCCTGGACCAGTTTTGATGGCGTTAAGTTGCAGAAGCATAGGAGCCAACTGCTAGGGAATGAGGTCTCTTCGCCCCACCCCAAATACAATATTTGAGCCCCCCTCCCAAGTTGATGGGCAGTGCCACTCAAATGGTGTGTGCTGTGTCTTGTGATCGATTATTTTATTCAGGTTGGCACCCCGAGAGTAGCTCAGGCCAAAGACAGTGAGGTGGAGCAGTTTTGCCTTTTTTTGCCATGGGTGGAAGAGGGATAAATGCAGGCGCACAACCTTCTGTAAAGAGGGAATATACTGCTGTACAAAGTAAAGTAATATTCACCAGAGCAAAGGATCTTGTCTACTGAGCTACCATCCTCTGCTTCTACTAATTTTTTTGTGTAGTATCGGAAGTCCCCTAGGTGCTATACTAGGGTCTCCATATTTCAAAGAGCAAAAACCTGGACACTCACCCACCACCATAGGGGCACCCCATCACCACCAATACACATCTCTATCAGGCGCAGAGAGAGAGAGACAGACTAGATGGAAGGGAGGGAGAGAGAGAGAGGGTGCAATGTTGGAGGGAACCGGGGAGGGAGGCAGCAGGCGTGAGCCAGTCCCGCGCTGAGAAAGAAATTTTGCCGAGTTCCGAAAATTCCCCCTGCACACCCATTTTCAGGAGTGGGATCCTGGATATGTCTGGGGAAACCAGGATGTATGGCAGTCCTATGCTATACAGAACTCACACCATTCTTGCCTGGGGAAATTACTCTTGACTTTTCAAAGGAAGCAACAAGCTTCCTTTTTGCATTGTGTTCCTCCCTTAGTTCTTGCCTGCTTTGCCCATATCCTGTTCTTCCCAAACAATTTTCACTAGTAGAGGTTTGAATAAAGTATAGGTTACCTTTCAGCATGAAACAGTATGCATGTATGAGGTACATAGCTTAAAAGCTGCACAAAGCTGGTGTGTGAGTGGCCTGTTTTAATGTTTATTCATACATTGAGCACGTAGAACCCTGCTTAGATAAGGTGTTGTTGTTTTTAAATTTTAAACATGTGCCATGCAGTCAGTTTAAAACTTACTGTTGAGCCCTAGGCTGAGATATTACATGTTATCCAATTGGGCAAGACTCAGCTTTCTCTAATAGCAGCAATGGCAGAAACTGAACATTTTCGATTGCTTTTCTCCATCTCTGCAGCCAACCGTGAAGTATGATAGACAGCCTGATTACTTGGATGTGACTGGAGGAACCCTGCATCCTTATCAGCTTGAGGGTCTGAACTGGCTGCGTTTCTCTTGGGCTCAGGGCACAGACACCATTCTGGCAGATGAAATGGGTCTGGGAAAGACTGTCCAGACAGCTGTGTTTCTGTATTCTCTTTACAAAGAGGTGAGGTTCCAGAAGACCTTGACATGCACACATATATATCATTATTCCGGAAGTCTGTTTCCTGCTGTCTTAACATCAGATTTATCTGATTGTAGGGACACTCTAAAGGACCTTTCTTGGTGAGCGCTCCATTGTCCACCATCATCAACTGGGAGAGAGAATTTGAGATGTGGGCCCCAGACATGTATGTGGTGACTTACGTGGGGGACAAAGACAGCCGGGCCATTATCCGTGAAAATGAATTTTCCTTTGAAGATAATGCTATTCGTGGGGGAAAGAAGGCCTTCAAGATGAAGGTATTACAGCAAACTAATTGGAGTTAGTGCCTCTCTTGAGAACTCTGTAATGTTGCAGGTTCCTGTGTGAAGCACTGAATGCCAAGTAATTTCAAATGATGGAAAGCTGGGTTTTTGTGAGTGTGGGTCTGGCCTGTGGTTATACCTTTCCTGCTATTTGTTTCCCTAATGTGCAACTTCTGATCCTTGCAGAAAGAGGCATCTGTGAAATTCCATGTATTGCTCACTTCTTATGAATTGATCACTATTGATATGGCCATTCTAGGCTCCATTGACTGGGCCTGCCTTGTAGTGGATGAAGCGCACAGACTGAAGAATAACCAGTCAAAGGTAGGAATAAATTTATCTTGGATCTGTAAACTCTTTATTCCTTTCCCCATGTTTTATGACTCTGATTAGAGGGGCTTGCCAAGATTAGACACTGCTCTCTCTTTCTAAACTCAATATTAACAAACTTTTCAGAAGACTTGTCACAAGCAGCATTTTTACACTGTGTATATATATGTGTGTGCACCCATGTATGAGGAAGCTATTAACCCTCAAGAACTGCTTTTGTGTTTGCTGTGCAGCAGCTCCTAATTTTGTGCACTATGATTAAGGATTGTTCTTGTTTTAAAAGAGGGATGAACAGTGCTTTATTTGAACATGCTTGTTTTGTTTTTTTAAAAAAACTTAATGTTAATCTCATTTGTTATTTTCTGTGTTGTACTGGAACAGTCTGATGCTCCTCAGGCTGGCCTCTGCATAGTCCTTTAATTGTTGATAGGTTATTGTAGTTTTACAAAAGCTGAGAACTTGCTTGGAGATTACACGATCGGTGTCTAGTCGCCTTCTGTGCAGATCTGTATGTTTGGAAATACGTTGTGAATTTGTCTGACTTTCTATCTTTCCTTTTCTTGCTGTGCCCTTCACACCTCCTTCAGTTTTTCCGGGTGTTGAATGGCTACTCTCTTCAGCACAAGCTGCTACTCACAGGGACACCCCTGCAGAACAATTTGGAGGAGCTTTTCCACTTGCTTAATTTCTTGACGCCAGAAAGATTTCAGTAAGTCCTGCAGTGTGCACTCAAGCACAGCTTACCTGTTGGGTTGCTGTTCCCATGTTTCTTGTTGTTGTTTTTTAATTTCTCCTGACTGTCTGTCTGACTTCCCTCATAGCAACCTAGAAGGCTTCCTGGAAGAGTTTGCAGACATTGCCAAGGAGGATCAGATCAAAAAACTTCACGATATGCTGGGCCCACACATGCTGAGGCGCCTCAAGGCTGATGTCTTCAAGAACATGCCTTCTAAGACAGAGCTTATTGTCAGAGTGGAATTAAGTCCTATGCAGAAGTGAGTGTGGGAAGATAGTCCTTTACTCCTTTAGCGAAGTATCTTGACATTAACAAGGTTTAGCCTATGCTTCAGGGTCCTGGAATTCTAATATGCTCACTTTCCTGTTCTTGGTTTGTCTCTCATGCTGATCGGCTGCATAAAGTAGACTTGTACGGCTGCTTTTCTCAGTACAAGGGGGGAGAATGGGAGGGGAGCTGTGCTTCAACAGATAGTTCTGAGGTAGAAGCGAAGTGTTTGCAGCAGACCTAAGAAATAAGTAATCAGCAATGTGAATATTCATATTTTTACAGAAAGTACTACAAATATATCCTGACAAGGAACTTTGAAGCACTGAATGCCCGGGGTGGTGGCAACCAAGTTTCTCTACTCAATGTGGTTATGGATCTGAAGAAATGCTGCAATCATCCCTATCTCTTTCCTGTAGCTGCCATGGTAGGTTCTGTCTCCCAGAATTTCCCTTTCAAGTGCTCTATACACTTTGCTCTTAAATGTCTAAGCACTGGGGAATGGGCCTGTTGTTTTATCTCCCCTTTCCTGCTTAAACCTTCATCCTGATCTTAAATGTTGTCATATGTATTGGTTTTATGAAGCACAACTATCATTTGAGGGCATGGTTGTGAGCAGCAGTTGCCACATCATTAGCTTTTGAATGTAGTAATTGGAGGGAAGTTTATAACTTGATGATCATCTCAAAAGACTGAGAATTGGCACAGAGCAGGAAATTTATTAAGTAATAGGCCATCTGTTTCTTGCTATGCTGCCTTTTGTATGGAAATAATAGGGCAGCTGCAAAAAAATAGGGAGAATTGCTAGAGAGGCATAGGTAAGAAAAATGAAGTGGAAGGAATACATGATAAGACTGCTGGAGTCCCTACAGGGTAAGCTGTTTGACACTTGTGAATCATTAATGGCCAGGACCAACAATTTGAAGAATACTTTCCCTCCCTTCTTCACCCACCTTTTCAATTTTTCATGCAGGAAGCACCAAAGATGCCCAACGGCATGTATGATGGTAGTGCCCTAATCCGGGCCTCTGGGAAGCTGCTTCTGCTCCAGAAGATGTTGAAGAACCTCAAGGAGGGAGGTCACAGGGTGCTGATCTTCTCTCAGGTAACCAAGAGCTATTGTGTATTGGGGAAATTTTTCCAGATGGTGATAGGTTAGCTGAATGCATTTTGTGCATTTTTACTCCAACTCATTTCTTTGTCTTTCCCCCCCTAAAGATGACTAAAATGTTGGATCTGTTGGAAGACTTCTTGGAACACGAAGGATACAAGTATGAGAGAATTGATGGTGGGATCACAGGAAATATGCGTCAGGAAGCCATTGATCGCTTCAACGGTATGTTATGAGACAGAGTACATAATGGCAGGCACAGTTACCCTTAGCAGGAACCAGGGATCCCCTCTCATACTTTGCTAAAAATGTCAATTCACCCTTTACAACTACTAGCAGGGCAGCTGTGTTACTCTTTGAGCTGACACAAGACCTCTTTGCTGTAACAGGCTAACACATTTGTTAGCATATAAGCGTTCATGGACTACAGTTCACCACCACCTGATAAAGCATACTGTAGTCCATGAAAGCTTACACCATAACAAATCGATTAGCCTTTAAGGTAACACAGGATTCTTTGTGATTACGCTTTATAGTATCCCTGCTCTATTTGGAGAATGGTGAAAATGAAGGTCTGGATGATCCAAGTATGCGATAATCTGACAGTATCTCGTCTCATTTATCTCTAGCTCCTGGTGCTCCACAGTTCTGTTTTCTGCTTTCCACCAGAGCTGGGGGGCTTGGCATCAACCTTGCCACTGCTGACACCGTGATAATCTATGACTCTGACTGGAATCCACACAATGATATTCAGGTGAGTTTGAGCAGCAAAATAAAAATCTCCCCCCCCCCCCACCCTCCATTGCAACAGTGAGGAGGAATCTGGAAGCAGCCAGTTGCATTTCAGAGTATAGCTTACTGTGGTTAATTTCAGCTATGGCTAGTGAAAACAGCTAGTTCCTAAACTGACTTGAAACTGGTTTGTTTCAACTAACCATACTTAAGAGTTACCGCAGTTTGTCAGCAGCAAGGCCACCTGCTCTCGATTGTAAACACGGCCTTCCCCTTCCAGAACACCCAAGTTGAAGGTAAATCAAGGGCTGTATTCTGGTACGTTCCATGAGTGTATAAAAGCCAACCATTGGGAGCAACGGGCATGATCATTGCCCAGGAGTGTGGCAGGACATGGTGTTTCATAGAATTGTAGAGTTGGAAGGGACCCTGAGGATCATCTAGTCCAACCCCCTGCAATGTAGGAAGATGCAGCTGTCCCATATGGGGATTGAACCTGCAATCTCAGCGTTTTCAGCACCACGCTCTAACCAACTGAGCTATCCGGGTTCAAATAAGGGATAAAAAGAATGCAAGTATAAAGGAAGGTGCAAGGGGATCTTTTTTTGATATGGCTAGAGACCGGGGAGGAATAATAATAAGGAATTGAAGTTCTACAAAGGCTAGGAAGCGGGAAAGCTGAGCAGAATATGCTGTATATAGCTTGGGGTTGACTTTAATTCTGTTAGAAGAGTCAACTGGGAAACCGTGTGATGATAGAATCCTGAGCTTTTTTGAAAGTATTCTGAAGTAAAAGCACCCTCTAATGGTCCCCATTAAAAGGAAGAAAAAATTACAAGGGGGTTGGATGGCTATGCCATCTGGGTTTAGTGTAAAGCGAAAGTAAAACCTTTCAGACTCCTGCTATTCTACAGGAGGTGTGAAAGCCCAAAGCTTGCCTAGGATCATTCTTGTAATGCTAGGCTGTGGTTTGAAATGGCTTGGAAGGCATACTAATGTGGCAGTGGGCAAAGGGATAGGACTGCTTTAGGAAGGCAAGGAAATGGAGGGACCCAAAGACAGCAAAAGGGGGTTTAATGAATGAAGACTGAAAGAGTACCCTTTTCTCTCTGTTAGGCCTTCAGCCGTGCTCACAGAATTGGACAAAACAGGAAGGTGATGATATATCGCTTTGTCACACGAGCATCTGTGGAAGAACGGATCACGCAAGTGGCCAAGAAGAAAATGATGTTGACCCATTTGGTTGTGAGGCCAGGGTTAGGCTCCAAGACTGGTTCTATGTCTAAACAGGAACTGGATGACATCCTCAAGTTTGGTACTGAAGAGCTTTTCAAAGACGAAGCCACGGAAAGTGGCAAGAATCTACGTAATGTGACACAATGTGAGTGAAGTGATTAACTTTCCTTTAGTTAGAGCTTTTGCTCTGTCCCCTTTCAGCTATCCAACAACTCCTTGATTACAGCAAGACTGTCCTCCTCCCCCTCCTCCAGGTGATATCAAGGAAAACGAGGACGGCAGTGTCATCCATTATGACGATAAGGCAATTGAACGCCTACTGGACCGGAACCAGGATGAGACGGAGGATGCTGAGCTTCAGGGCATGAATGAGTACCTGAGCTCCTTCAAGGTGGCCCAGTATGTGGTGCGTGAAGAGGAAATGGGGGTAAGTGGAAATTGACCGCCTGCTTTCTGATTCATTTATTTCTTGGTGCAAAGGCATTTACTGCTGATGGCTAGAGGATGGAATTCTGGAGCAAGCGTGGGTTTGAAGCTTCAATCCTAAACCTCCTTACTAGGGTGAAAGCTTTACTTGAAGGCATTGGGATTTCTGAGTAAGTATGCTCAGAATTGCCTCTTCACGTTTCTAACTTTCCTATGTTAGGAGGAAGAGGAGGTTGAACGGGAGATTATCAAACAAGAGGAGTCTGTGGATCCAGACTACTGGGAAAAGCTGCTTCGTCACCATTATGAGCAGCAGCAGGAAGACCTGGCCAGGAATCTGGGGAAGGGCAAACGTATCCGCAAGCAGGTCAACTACAACGATGGCTCGCAGGAAGACCGAGGTAGTTGTGCGTGCGTGAGATAGGAGGAAGTGGCTTTATAAAAACAATGGTTGGGTTTTTCCCAGGCAACTGACTTTGGGCCTTCTGTTTATTTTCCAGATTGGCAAGATGACCAGTCAGATAATCAGTCTGATTACTCTGTAGCCTCTGAGGAAGGAGATGAAGATTTTGATGAGAGGTCGGAAGGTATGTTGAGGCGTTGTGCATTTGGACTCTTTGATTCTGGGAAAAACGCAATATGCTGTGAGCTACAGTGGTGTAGTGGAGTAGAGCATCAGGGCACAACTAGAGACCACCCACTTGGCCATGAAGCTCTCTGGGTGACCTTTGACCAATTGTGACCTCTCAGCCTCACAAACTTTAGAGGGCTGCTGGGATTTAATAATTGTTAGGGTGCGTTGAGAAACATCCTGCCTTGAGCTCCTTATAGGAAAGGCCAGGTATAAATTGAATAAGCGAAACAGATTGGAAGCTCTTTATATGATTGCTATGCTTTTCCTTTGCATACCAAACTCTATCTGATTCAATATAGTGTCTTAAACTGGTACTTCTCCCTTTTTTCTGTCTTGCCAGCTGCTCGCCGGCCTAGTCGGAAAGGCCTGAGGAATGACAAAGACAAACCCCTACCCCCACTCCTTGCTCGTGTGGGAGGCAACATTGAGGTAATTCTTAAGAGTTTTATACTCGTGAAATTCTGAGAGTTATACTGAGGGTTTGGCGTAGAAATCTTCCAAATTAACAAAATCAGATCCTTTGTGGAAGACTTTAGCCTCTATGCTTGGGGGGCTGCTGGTGCTGCATCTAAGCTTTCTCTCTCTCTCTCTCTCTCTCTCTCTCTCTCTCTCTCTCTCTCCTGTTCAGGTTCTGGGCTTCAATGCTCGCCAGCGGAAGGCCTTCCTCAATGCCATCATGCGCTATGGGATGCCACCTCAGGATGCCTTTACCACCCAGTGGCTGGTGCGGGACCTCCGTGGGAAGTCAGAAAAGGAGTTTAAGTGAGTCTGGCGTGCTGGTTGGAGGAGGCATAACTTGTAATGCCCAAGAAAGAGTGGAATTAGGGGAACAAACTTTGCTTTGCCATGTCTGGGCTGGGGAGTGATGGAATTTGACAAACAGTCTCTGGAAACCAAGCTAGTTTGAGTGGAATAAGGGAGATTGCTGGTCGAGAACTTGCACACACTTTAATTGTGAGTCTTGTGGGGAATTGCTTGCATCGAGGGTTTATGCAGTCATGATGCTACCAGTCTTTTTAACGCTCCCTTCCCTCCTTCAGGGCCTACGTCTCTCTCTTCATGCGCCACCTGTGTGAGCCAGGAGCGGACGGTGCAGAAACGTTTGCTGATGGTGTCCCACGCGAGGGCCTGTCCCGACAGCACGTCCTCACACGAATAGGGGTCATGTCTCTCATACGCAAGAAGGTGGGTATTAAAACAAACTTTTTAGAGACCTCTAGATGGCCCTTAGCCTCTTATATGCATTGGATGGACTAACTGGTGATCCCTTTTGCCTCCCAATTTCTATTTTTGGAGTTCAGAAGGACACTGATGCATTTCTTTGTTTCTGACTTGGAACGACTAAAATGTGTTTTCCATGTTCCCATCCCATTAGGTGCAAGAGTTTGAGCATGTGAATGGACGCTGGAGTATGCCAGAGCTAGCAGAGATAGAAGAGAACAAGAAGCTTTTGCAGCCCAGTTCACCTTCCCCCAAGACCCCAACTCCCTCTACGCCAGGAGACACACAGCCTAATACCCCTGCCCCTGTTCCTCCACCTGGTGAGAGCCCTGCGTTTTTGTTTTTGTTAAAAGAGCCCCGTCCAGCCTTCAATGCTGCTCCTCTTTCCGCCTGCGACAGAGGACCTGGGGCGGACGTAGATCAAACCAACTCTTAATTTAGGAGGGCTTCCTGGAGCTGAGGCTAACCCTCAAAGGCACAAGAGGACATTGCTGTGGATTGTCTGCATGGGAGGAGGGTCATTCCAGGGGATCAGAGTATAGAGACTTTCTGAGTCCCAAGTGGTGTGTGCTGAAAGCTTCTGCTTTCTCCCCTACTGCTTTATAGAGGAGGTAGTGAAAGTAGAAGAGGGGGTCACTACCAAGGATCAAGGGGAGCCCACAGAACCTGAGAAGGAGACTAGTCCCACTGCTGCTGCTGCTGCTTCCACTGCTGAGAATGAAGCCCCGGTTGAGGTGAGCTTCAAGGGTTTTCTTCATGTTGTTGCTAAATAACTGCATTTCTTCTTCTGATCTTTAGAATACTCTGCTGATGACTGAGGTTCTTCAGCTTTCAAATGCTGTTATCCCCTGGCCCTATTGTCTTTGGGAGACGGGGAGGGAAATGTGGCTTTTAATCAGTTATTCCTCTGCACCTACTGCAGGATTCTGAAGAGAGACATCTATTTTGAAAGATAAATGCTTTGTTTTTAAAAATGCAAAACTCCATAAAGCAGTGAACAGTGTCCATGGCTGGGAGAGAGCCGTTTGTTATTGTGGCTGAATGTGCTGTGAAACCTGACCACAGAGTTGGTATATGTTCTTACACTCCACTGGGTATGATTCTTACCCCCACCCCCCTTCTTTCTTTCTCTTGCCCACTCAGCAGGCTCCTCCTGCAACAGAGACCCCCGCACAGGAGGCGAAATCCCCTGTGAATGCTGTGGAAACCGAAGAGAAGAAACCAGAAGAAGTAGAAGTGAAAGAGGAGCCAATGGAAACGGAAAGCAAAGGTATGGCTGTTAATTCATAGAAGCATGTGCAAGACAAATGGCATTCCAGAGCATGGGGGGCTCTCTGGTGTTGATGTCAAGGAGAGTTCACAGGGTTACCAAGATTAACCTGGTTGGGACTGAATTAGCCACTGCTTAAATCAGGATGGATGCATTCAATTCTTAAAACCTTCCTCTCCTGCAGCTGACATAGAGAAGGTGGAAGAGAAGATGCCTGCGGAGTCAAACCCTGAGCCTCCAACAATTAACCTTGAGGAGAAAGGTGAGCATTCTAGGCATGGCTGGTATGGCCTTGGCTGTGCCTCCTGTCGCTGCGGAGATCCGGAGACTAACCAGCAAGTTCTTTTCCCCCCTAAACAGAGGAAAAGAAAGAAGACGACAAGAAGGATGTCGTGATGCTGCAGAACGGGGAGACACTTAAAGAGCCTTCTGAAGACCGGCACAAGAAAGCCATGAAGCAGCGGTTTATGTTCAACATTGCAGACGGAGGCTTCACTGGTACTGGCAGGCCGAGGGTGAAGGTGTTGACTGTGGGGAAGCGAGGTGTCACTCGGCTATGAGAAAATAATTTTCTGACATTGTTTCCTCTTGCAGAGTTGCACTCCCTGTGGCAAAATGAAGAGCGAGCAGCTACCGTTACCAAGAAGACCTATGAGATCTGGCACCGGCGCCATGACTACTGGCTCCTGGCAGGAATCATAAAGTATCCTTTCTCTAGCCCTAGACTTTGAGTGTGGCCCCGTGCAAAGGGCTTCGGTGGGTCCTAAGCTGCCATTGCAGCTTAGCCTGCTTTCGTCCACTGCATCTGCCGCTTACTATTCATATTCCATCCTTCTTCCAAGAAGATAAGCAGCACAGTACATTGAGTTACTTCACCTTAGCGTTGCAACATTTTTACTTGGTAGGTTAAGATAGGAGCAACTTCCCCACATTTTGCATGCTGTGGTTGTTTGACTGAACAGGATTTGAACCCGGCTCTCCCAGAATGAATGCATTCTGCATGTTGCAATAATACATACCAACATATGTATGTGCACTCAGTTGCTTGCATTAGGATACTGTACTGTTTGCCACTTAACTTCTGAAGGATTTTCAGGTTTCCTGCTTAGCTCTGCTGCAATTGCTGCTGTTTCTGTGTGATTCTCATCATCTATTAAGGCAATCTGCCTGCTCTGTCTGGCAAGCTCCACTTTGCCATTGTATAGTAGCTTCATCCAAACAGAGAACTGCTCTCTGGTGCAGGCAGGCTATGCTCCAGCAAATTTTGCAGCAGTGGTTTGGCAGGAAGAGTAGTAGGATGGAGAAAGCTGAGCTAAGGAGGTGAGCAGCTAGGAGGGTGATTGCATTAGCACCTGCTTCGTAAATCTGGGGCTATGGGAGCCTGGTACCTGACTTGCATCTTCTGAAAAATCTAGAGGACTTCTTCCTATTTAAAAAGGAACACTGTCTCAATACTGAATCTTAATGCCTCAAGATCCGCCTCCCCCCAAATGAAATAACCCAGCCCCTGTGATTATTATCTGAGGCTCCTCTTCATGTGCCTCCTCCAAGAGAGGTCTGGAGTGCAGCAATACGAGAATGGGCCTTTTCTGTTGTAGCTTCAGCTGTTCGTGGAATAATCTCTCCAGGGAAGCTCGCTTGGCACCTTTGTTACAGATTTTTAGGCATCAGGCAAAAACTTTCCTCTTCTCCCAGGCCTTTGGCTAATTAAAGAATCTGTGGCCTTATAAACTCCGGGTAGGGGGTTGTTTGTGTGGTATGTATTTTTTTGTTTTTATATTGTACACTGTCCTATGGTCTTCAGAGATGTAATAAATAATAATATCACCACTAAGACACTTGATGAGTGTTAAAAGCAATGGCAATTGCCGGAACAGTGCATTTCCAAAATTATTTTTTCTGAGCTTGGCCAACTTCAGCCACGGTTACGCTCGCTGGCAAGATATCCAGAACGATCCTCGTTACGCCATCCTCAATGAGCCTTTCAAGGGTGAAATGAACAGGGGCAACTTCCTAGAGATAAAGAACAAATTTTTGGCCAGGAGGTTTAAGGTGAGAAGCTATGAATTAAATGCTATATATCAGTGGTGGCTTGAGTTTTCTCCAATGAATGGAGACGGTCTCTCCCACAAACTCACACCAATATATATTTTACACAATATAAGTAAGCTTTTTTAAAATATGCGGGCCTGTTTGCCATAGCACCTTTCTTAAACAAACAAACAGAATACCTGTTGAGAGGCTGAGTGGCTTCATGCTATATGCACCTGGTACAATTGGAGCAACACACTGAACTATAGATCCCAGTAGCACAGTGGTAATTCTGCAGCTAGCATTTAGCTACATGTCTCTCCAAACTTGTGTATTCTGTTTCAGGTTATGTTGCAGATGTCAAAGGGGTGATTCTGCTGTTATCTTCTTGACCTAATTGTACCAGTGCAAGCCTGTACTATAGCTGGCATAGGCACCAGGGGTTGGTTCTTTGCATGCAGTATTAGCTACTGAACCCATGGTTTTGTTTTGGTTTCAAGAATAAATTGTGTGGCGGTACAAGATTGCATAAGCTATGCAACCATTCCTCATAGGCTTGCAATAAACTTTGTGGTGGTATGCCATTTCTGAGGGAGTTTAGCGTATGGATAGATTTCTCCTTATGGCAACACTATTGATCTTTCTAGTACTGTGCGTAAGCATGTCGAGACAAGAGTCAGCAATTGGCATAGACCCTGCAGAGGAAACTGCGTGGCTCAAGTGAGAAAAGACCTCCCTTGTTCTGGGAGGGAGCCTTGCAGCAGTTTGAAGAGCTGGACTCAGGATCCTGTGGTTTTTAAAATTCTTTTGCAGCTGCTGGAGCAGGCACTAGTGATCGAAGAACAGCTAAGGAGAGCTGCCTACCTGAACATGTCAGAAGATCCATCCCATCCCTCCATGGCCCTGAACACCCGTTTTGCTGAGGTGGAGTGCCTAGCTGAGAGCCACCAGCATCTATCCAAGGAGTCTATGGCTGGAAACAAACCAGCCAACGCGGTGCTTCACAAAGGTGAGGAGTCGGCAGGCAATCACATGGAGTGAGGGCAGATTTCTGTTGTGTGCCACTGGCCCCTTCCCCCCGCCCCACATCATCCCGCCTCCCTCCACCCCCCCAGTGCCTGTGTCTTTCTAAATGTGCAACTTCTCTTTCTCTTCTAGGGGAGGAGGGCAGCTAGTGTTGGGGGGAAAACCCTCCTCCAGGTTCAGAAGGCAAACTCCAATTTTAAAACGAGGAAGAGGGGCTTTAATTCCCTTAAATCCCCAAATGATTTTGGGTTTTGGGAGGCTCCAGCAGAACCTGGCTGTCTTGCAGTCACAAAGCAACGAAAAGCGAGATGACATAACTTTGCTGCAGGAAGCAGGAGATGGGTCAGGCTTTATAGGTCAGATCCCACTAGTTCTGAAGGGGAATGTTTTGGCCTGGCTAATGAGAACATGTTTGGGCTGGTGCCATCATATGATTGCAGCCGAACATTGCTGCACCACAGGCTGCTCTCCTTCACACCCATTACCCGACGGAGAGAATGCAATGGGAGGTAGTATAGCCTCCCTTCAACAAAAGGGCACAAAAACAGTTGTGGAATTACAGGAAGGCCCAGGTAACAACCCCCAAGGAAGGCCCCCTACTGCAGAGCCCACTCTCTGGGAAAGATGCTTCCATTGCCTGAGGCAACCATCCTTTTTCTTCCCTCCTCCCCATTAAAGGGGAGACCATTCCCCCCAACACACACACCTTTATGCAGTGGATCAGTGTGTTTCTTCTGCCTCTTACTAAAAAGAAATGCACTCTTGAGAGAGTGTTTAGGAGCAGGAATCCCTCATTCCATGGTAGACGTGATAGTACTCATTTTTCTCATACCTGCTCCAGGGGCAGAAGTGCACTCCCTGAAGAGGTAGAAGGTGCAGTACATCTTGGGAGCACATCTGCTCTAGGTCATTATTTTATTATTGCCCATGGGGATAGGTACTATTTACATGGCCAGAAAGCTGCTGAAGACATCCCACAAGAGTGGACTCTTTCCCAAGTTGGACCCCCCTACAATGATCTTGCTTCCAAGGCAGTGCTCTTCTGAAGCAGATGAGTTGTTGATAGACCAGCAGAACTACAAGTCTGGATCTCCCCTGTCAGAAATGTGGGCTTCCTCAGCTATGACGCTAAGATAATCTTGCACGGAGTTCATTATCACTAGCACCACCTTTTCACGAGTCTCTGTGATGCTAGATAAGGAGAGATAAATGCTGCCTTCAGTGGGAGTGTCTCTTGGTGATTCATCTTTGGACACTTACATAACTAGGTAACAGATTCATGGCCTCCAAAAGGGCTGCCTTGAAGAACTCTGTTGCTAAGGTGTAAATTCAAAGTCTAAGGCCTCTGGAGGCAGTCTTTAGGAGAAAGTAAAGCTTCATAGTGCACAAATCGATCTTCCAAACCACGTTGTTGTTATTTTTATGTCTTAAAATGGGCATCAAGTCCATATTGCAACAATAGCAGATCTAAAGAAATCCAAAACGGGTTGCAGCTCTTGAAAGAAGTCCAAACTTAGGCTATCTATTGTGCCCCACCCCTTTTCCTGCAAGAGCCTGATGGCTGGAAGCCACCTGAAGGAATTCATGGACATCTGAACAACCATCACCAATGGATAATGAAATTAATCTCCAGAAGCTATGCTTTAAGATTCACCAAGATGCCAAGACACAGATTTTAGGGAGGAACTCCTATATATCCAACAGTACCTTCAAAACGTCACTGGATTTCCAAAGTGCTGGAAATCAAGGCCAAAAACCCGTTCCTGTCTCAGAAAGGGGAAATGGTTTTCTTTTTTTACACTCCTGAAGAAAAATGGTGAAACACACTGACTATGCTGGATACTAAAGCATGGCAAGCAGTTCCTGGACAAGTTTCATATGCTCTTTCTTTGTCTGAGGCCATGTATCCCTGCTCAGTGTCATCCTGGCCTACCTTCACATCCTTAAGAGCAGACATGCAGGTGCTTTCGTTTCAGCTGCAGGAACCAATAATAGCAAATTTTATGCCAAACCCTTTTGGTCTTCATCGGGATCCCAGTGGTCTTAAAGTGGAAGGATGACCTACTTATCTGTTCTCCATCTCTCTGGCATTGTCCCCAAGGTGTGGCAACGACCGTCTCAACACTACAAAGACGTTGATTCTTAATCAGCTGCGTGAAAATCTCATTAGATTGATCTTTTGCTTCTCAACTAGGGAATGTGAATATCCTCATAGATTGAATCTCTCTCCAAGTAGGAAGACTTCTGCAAGCATGCTAGTAACACTCCTCCACTACTGTCCCAAATCACATCTCCGCTGTCTGCCCAAGCCCTCGGGGACCAATTTCATACACCTCTTAACTCCTGTGGGTAGGGTTTTGCTACAGACCTTTGTTTGTCATGGAATACATGTGATGCCTGCAGGACTTTTGAGTACTCCATAGACAACACGCTGTCCATTAAGTAGTAGAGGTCTTACCTGTCTCAACCAAGAATACTTCATAGGGCAAGAAAGTGCCTACAGCTTCCTTGGCATAGTGGAAAGTGTCAACCTAGCGAACTCTTCAGCAACTTGCAGGTTTGCAAGACTGTTTTTGCTCCTTCTGTAAAGGGGTACCGTTTCCTCTCCATCCTTCAGGGAGAGCTCTCCTCTTAAGAGAGATGAAAAATTACCACATGGGTTTCGATGCCTGACTTTACCAGACACTGTTAAGACACATTTGGACTAAGTTGAGATGGTCTTTGGGTGCTAGATTTCCATATATGGCTGCATACCCTCTGGAAGTGACAGTGTACAGTAGTTGCCAGTTTCCAGACAGGTACTTCTCTTTTTAGCAACCTAATTCTACCTGCCCTCTCCACCCCCACCCCAAGGTTGAGAAAAGGAAATTCTGTACTTCCCTGTGAATTTCTGTTCTCCTCAAGGAAAAGAGGGCAGCTAGGTCCATTCTGCGGTGCTTTTCCACCTTGTAGGCTCCCAAATGCAACAATAGGGGAGGATTGCTTCTGAGATGACTGGAGCCACCCCTTATGTCGTGCGCTCTCCATATAGATGTAGAGAACTGTTCCAGATTTCAGCTGTTGGTTATATAGCTAGTTTCTAGTTGGGCCTAGGTGCATTCTCAGTGTGGGAGTAGTTGGGGAGGGGGTTGTCCTGCCTCCTTGAACCCAAAATTGGAGCCTGCCTTCCTGGCCCTAGAAGAGAGGCTTTCCCCAAAGACTAGCTGCCCCCCTCCCCTTACGGAGACCAAATTCACAGGTAAGTCTAGAATTTCCTTTTTTCTTCCAGTGCTGAAGCAGCTGGAGGAGTTGCTGAGCGACATGAAGGCCGATGTGACGCGGCTGCCCGCCACAATTGCCCGCATTCCTCCAGTGGCTGTGCGTCTCCAGATGTCGGAGCGCAACATCCTCAGCCGCTTGGCAAACCGTAGCAGTGAGCCTCCTCCGCCACCGCCGCCCCAGCAGGTAAGCATCCGGACCTGCTCCCTTTCCCCTTCCACCCTAACCCTGGCCACGAACCGGAGGGAGGGGGCCCTTGGCGACTGCCCCAGGTTGGGTGGGTTCTGCAGGAAATACACAGCACTTAAGAAGCTCTTGTTCCTCTCTTTTTTTTTCCTGCCCTAGGTGGCTCAGCAGCAGTGAAACGCTTGCCCAGTGCTGACAACCCAGTGATTCAGCTGAAGTGACAAACACACACCCTTGTTTGAATTCTGACCCCCTTCCTCCCCCTCTGCCTGGCACTCCTGATCAGATGAGGTCCTCCCTGCATGGGGGATGTGGCTGGTGAGAGAAGGAAGTGCAATTCTCCATAAGCTGCCAGTTGCACTTGGATTGCACTTGGGTGTGATAAGAGGACATTGGACGGACTCTGTACATAGTGACTGCTGGAGGCTGCAGCGCCACATGTGTTACACAGACTTGGCTGCGACGCGCATCACCTTGGCCCACACTTCCTTGATTTTAATTTTATTTTGAGTTTGTTTACCAAGACGAGTGCAAGCAAAAGTCAGGACAGACACAGCTACCTCCATCAAGATCCTTTTAATACAAAAACTGACTGGACTTGTCCTCTGAAACAGCTGGAAAAAAGACAAAAAAAATCTTGATAAAAGTTGAAAATAAAGGTTTCCTTGTATTTTATTTGGCTCTGTCAAAGTATTTGGGAGCTGTGGGGTTTTCTTCTACATTTCAATTCACTTTCTGCCAGGAGAGCCTACTCATACAAGCAGCCAGGAGCGATGTAATTTTTATAGCTTTAAAGTGAGCAAAGCAAATCCCAGACTGGTCCAAGTACTTACAGATGACCCTGCAGTTTGACTGGTGTTGAGCCCCCTCCCAAAAGGTCTCATCAAAATATATTTTGATACATGGTCTTGCCCTATCCCAACATAGCATGAAAGACTAATCAGAAATGGAAATCAGAATGTTAAGATATGCCTACTTCATAACCTAAAGCATAGCCTACATAAGATGTAGTAGTAACAAATTAAAGATAAATTTAGCCTAATGTTTAATATCTGAATATTCCTAGGTGGACCATGACATTGAGGCAGCCTGTAACTGACATCTATCAAATCTGAACTTGATGGGATGGCTGAATTCCAAGCAAATTACAAACAGCCCCTATACATTAAGTCTACATTACCAAACATATATTAAGTTATTGAACTGCCTACGACCTATTTTGTTGTCATGCACGTATAATGCTTGGTATGGGCTACAAGTTAAATGCAAATCTGCAACTTGCAAGAAAATAATTGATGCTCCTGGAATGTGGAGGTCTGCCTCTACACATACAAAAAGGGGGGGCAGTAGAACAGCCCCCTCCCACAGTTCAAGGCCATCTGCTTGTACTAGAAAGCATTCCAGGATCAGCAGAGGCGAATATAGCACACCAGTAAATGATGAAGTTGGCAAACCTAACTAGATCCTTCATTAAGGATACAATTTTTGCAGCAAAATCTGAATACAGACAGGGACTGGACACTCTTGAGCAGGAACAGCTCACCCATGAGACAAGGTAAGGTGACCAGCTCAGGTAGCAGGTTCCACACGGGCAGCAGATCCTGATGTAGATCTTTTATTTCCCCCTTGTTCCATGTAGCTCTTCACTCAACCTTCTTCCCTGGTGGGGAGGGTGGCACTATTTTGTGGTTCACCTCCGTTGCCAAAATGTCCTGGGCCGGTCCTGCTTTTGAGGAAACGAAAGTCAGGACTGGTGGTCGTTTCCAGACAAAATCCCCTATTCTGGGTTCACTCCATCTATAGCAGAGGTCAGCAAACCTTTTCAGCAGGGGGCTGGGTCCACTGTCCCTCGGACTTTGGGGGCTGGACTAAATTTGGGGAGGGGATGAATTCCTATGCCCCACAAATAACCCAGAGATGCATTTTAAATTAAAGCACACATTCTACTCATGTAAAAACATGCCGATTCCGGGACCGTCCACGGGCTGGATTTAGAAGGT
Source organism: Podarcis gaigeae (assembly GCF_964106915.1). Taxonomy (NCBI): domain Eukaryota; kingdom Metazoa; phylum Chordata; class Lepidosauria; order Squamata; family Lacertidae; genus Podarcis; species Podarcis gaigeae. The sequence goes on from NC_139694.1 coordinate 4,023,377, forward strand.
GATTGGGCCGGATCCGGCCCCTGGGCCTTAGTTTGCCTACCCATGATCTATGGGGACAACAGCAAGCTGCTCAGCTGCCTAGATTGTAGATCAAGGGGGACAGAAGTGCATTTCTTCAACTGCCAGTTTCAGTCACAAACTTTCTTATGGGGTGAAGGGACAGCAAGGAAGGGCTGCCCACTGAAATCAGCTGTAAAAAGCCAGGATTTTACTGGAGCTGTGATTGTGTAGTAACTTACAACCCAGCAAGAAATGTGAGTAGCAAAGGTTCCCACGCTTTCCAACCCAGTGGGTCTTAAATCCGTGTCAAAAAGTGGTTTTGCTTAATTTTTAATATGGAGCTTTCAAATTTGCCTGCAAGCCAATGCAGCCCAGTGACTTAGGACAGTCCTCCAATATGGCCAGCGAATAAAATTGCATATCTGATGCAGTAATAAGGTTTGATTTACCACTTAAATCCCTTATACTTAACACCTTTCAGTTTGCGACAGGAGTCAAAGTACAGTAAGCCCGCAACTGATACACATTTAACTTTTGTGCATTCAGTTTAAGGCATTTGGCAAAAAAAATATAAGAATTAAGAAGGGGCGGGTGTTACGGCGCTGCTGCCCCCAGTAACAAATCAACGTCATTGTAGCAGGAAACCCCCCCCCCATCATTCAGTTTGTACAAACTTCACACACACACACACACACACACACACACACTACATATGCTACACTTCTGTTATAAATTCATAGAAAAATCAACCATACATCAGATTTGCACTGTTCCACTTTTATTTTACTCCATGAAGGAAGGACTACAAAATGGGGAAGGTTTGATACAGGCCAGCCATAATCCCTTCACCATCCCAGCACATCCACAGGAACCCTGCCCAGTTGCTATGCCAACCCTGATGGTCCTAGACAGAAGACAATCAAGATCACAAAGAACTTGCATATGGGAGTGGATTCAGCATGGACTGAAACAAAGGACAATGATCAGATCTTCCCTCTGGGGGCAGGAAACTGCCAACTCCCCTTTGTCTCCTGGAAGCGACTCATGGGGAGGGGGAGAGAAGGGAACCAGCCAGGTGACAGGACACTCAGGTTACCACCCCCCCCCCAACCCCTCCTTTCTGTAATGTATGCATGATGTTTCTGGGGGTGGGCTTGACTTACAGGATGGGAATTCCAAAAGTTTTTATAAGACCTTGCACACCATTTTTCTGGGTCTTTCCTCTCACCTGCAAGTGAGGGGAGCACCCTGTCGCGACAGTCTTTCTTCAATAAAGACCAAGCCTACAGGCTGCTGATTTGCTTCAATTTACTCTGGTTGGTGTCTTTACTTTTTGTCCAAGGGAGCCCTCAGATTTTTCCGGTAACAGTCATGAAATGAAATCCTGGTTTTTTTTCCTCCCCTGGGTTCCACGGGCAGCCATCACTTCCGCCTCGCGGGAGGGAAGGAAAGGGAAAGTCCGCCTCCCGAAAGCGGAAACTCAGCCCACCCACTTGGCCGCCACTGCTGAATGAAACAAAGGCTCAGCCGGTCGGCGAGGCTGGCCAATCAGCGCCCGCCGGCGGGGCGGAAGGAAGGAAGTGCGCGCGGCTGAGCCTGGGAAAAGGGGGCAGCCCACGTGCAGGAAGCCACGATCGCCTCGCGAGGAAGAGGGAAGCCATGGGGCGCAAGCTGGACCCGACCCGCAAGGTGAAGCGAGGCCCGGGGCGCAAGGCGCGCAAGCAGCGCGGAGCCGAGGAGGAGCTCGCTCGTTTCCTGCCGCCTGGTAAAATTGCGACACCCTCCCCCCCCCTCCCCACACACTTTGGGTTCGGGTTCGGCCCTGCGAGGTGGATCGACATCGGAGAGTGCACGTGTTCAGTCCGCTTGCATTTTGGATCGCGCGTAGAAAGCGCGCATTTGTTGTCTGCATAGCGGGGGATCTGGGATTAAGCTGCCTGGTCGGCCCCTGCGAGAGCAGGATGCCGCGCATCGACGGGCCGTCGATCCTATGATATAGAATCATAGACTTTCAGAGTTGGTAGGGTCCGCGAGGATTTCTCAAACGTGAGTCTTCAGCTGTTGTTGGACTACAACTCCCATCAACCCCAGCAAGCAGGACCAGCGGTCAGGGATGGCGGGAGTTGTAGTCCAACAACAGCTGGCGACCCACGTTTGAGAAATACAGTGGTACCTCGGGTTACATACGCTTCAGGTTACAGACTCCACTAACCCAGAAATAGTGCTTCAGGTTAAGAACTTTGCTTCAAGATGAGAACAGAAATCGTGCTCCATCGGCAGCAGGAGGCCCCATTAGCTAAAGTAGTGCTTCAGGTTAAGAACAGTTTCAGGTTAAGAATGGACCTCCGGAACGAATTAAGTACTTAACCCGAGGTACCACTGTACTGATCTTGTCCAACCAACCCTCTTTAGTGTGGGAATGTGGGAATGTGCACCCACACGGGGCTCAAACTATCAGCATTATCATCACCACACTCCAACCAATTGAGCTAAGCAATCCTTATGGTTCTGCCTTCCTTAAGCGCATGACAACGTCCCTTAGGGCACTGCAATGGAATTCCGTTAGCTGCTGCAGTGGATGTACAGTCATACCTCGGGTTACAGACGCTTCGGGTTGTGTGATTTTTGGGTTGCGCACTGTGCTGAACCCAGAAGTACTGGAACGGGTTACTTCCAGGTTTCGGCGCATGCGCAGAAGCGCTAAATCGCTCTTTGTGCATACGCAGAAGCGGCGAATCATGACCCGTGCATGCACAGGTGCACGGATTGCAAATGTGCCTCCCGCACGGATCACGTTCGCAACCTGAGCGTCCGCTGTAGTCTGTTTTCTGCCCACCTCTACTGTGCTAAAGGTGCAGCCCCATGTATGCTTAACCGAAAACAAGCAAGTCCTGTTGGATTTGCTCTGAATTTGCCTCTTAGTTGCAGTGTTTAGGATTGCTCCACATGTGCTAGTTCAACTCTCTTCTTTCTCACAAGATCACTGGTGGCCACTGGCAATCCGCTCTGCCTCCACCCCCGCATCTGCAGTAGGGATGATAGTAGTTTTACTTAACAGAGTTGTTGTTAGGAATCTGAAGGTGTTATTGTTATTGCTACCTGCCCTTCACAAACAGGGCCCAGCGATGTAAAATTCAGAATTAAAATCAGCTAAACTAGTTCACAGGGATAGGGTGGGTCCTGAAAACACGCGTCTCAGATGTCAGAGGCCAGGGTAAGAGGCAAAGGTAGCATAAGAGGCATGCTTTTAATTTTTGAAACTTGCGTGGTTTCTGTAGGGTATTCCGTGGGTCTTTGCACTCTTGCATTGAAACTGGTGTTTCATGTTGAGTTCAGCATCTTCTGAGCTGCAGCTCTTGTTTTTAGTATGTATAAGCCTATAACCTGTTTTGCTTCTGGAAAAGGACTTTGTGTAGGCTTTGTTCACAAGACGACTTGTTGGGGGATGGCTGGATTCATCTTGTCTCTTCTGTTGAAATGTTCCCTCCATGGCTTTTCTGACATAGTGTTATAGGGCTGGCTAGCCAATGTGGTCCCTCTGTATGTGGTTGGACTACAGAGCTTCCATAGCTTGCCACTGACACACATACTTTACATACTGGCTGACGTTTCTCCAACCCTTCTTCCTGCTTGTGCCAAACGATGGTTTGGTCTTCTGAGAATGAGCCTTGGCTCCCTTGCTCTCTTCCACTTGTGCGTTGTCCACTATTTCCTTCTCGTTTTGTTCACACAGGCAAACCATGGTTTGCATTTGTCTGCAAATGTGGGTTGCGAACCAGGGTTTGCGGCAAACCACCATTCCCTATTTTGTTCAGACAGATGAACCATAGTTTACATTTGCTTACCAAGCAGAATCAAACCCTGGTTTGCAACCCGATTTGCAGACCGCACGTATTTTTAGTAGCCAGCTAAGGATTGGTGGGAGAGGGACAGAGGGCTCCATCTCTCCTACAACAGCTGCCTGACACATTTCTGCACAGGGGCACAGCAGTTCTCCATCAATCCACCCACTCAGCTGCACACAATTCCTTGTCGTCCATGGCTACCAGGGAAGGGCTTACATACAAGGCTGTCCCAAACCATGGTTTGGGTATTATGGAAAGATCTAGGGTTACCAGACATCCCCGTTTGAGAGCTTATTTCACGAATCTGGATTGGCATTGCATCTGGGAAAACCGTAGCGGCTAGCTGTCCTTTCTTGCCCCGTCCCAAGGAGAAATGGGTAAAGAGAGAAGATCAGTGCAGAAAAGCAGCTTTGACTCTTCCTTTGCCCTTTGAGATTCCGGTCCCCTTCTCTTTTCTCTGGATGTTGGTGGCAGTTTCAAAACTCTCAACAGGTAGAGATCTCTCTCCCTGGGGGTAATGGCATTGCGGCCTGGCAGCTCTGCCTCCCCGGTTGAGATTTTGTCCTATTTGAAATCACATTAATGGAGTCGGGAGGCCACCTTGATGCTTTCTTGGTCTTGCATGCTATATTGCTATATCAGCCTTCTAATAATTTTAATTGTTCTTTTTCTCCTGCTCAACCTCCAGATTCCTCTGACAGTGCAAAGAAGCTTTCTAGTCATGCTCGACGAAGGTTGGTAGTGAAGGCGACTTTATTCAGAAAGATACTTTGCTCTTATTTTTAAATAACACAGGAGAACAAAATTTTTGCTGCATTGACACCTGCAGTTGTTCTAACCCAATTTCGACATGCTGATTTCATATCTGAAGTTGGTTTTGTTCTGTAAGATCTAGTTTTTTTGCAATTCGTGTTTTTCACTTTTCACCATAATCTTTGTTTTTCACAATGCAAGAATTCAATATTTTATTAAACACATAGCCAAAGTAGTACAATATGAGTATAAATGTAAGTGACTTATATAGCATTGAACATGACATGTGTCCACTTATCCCCAGTGTAAATATGACGTATCGGCAAAAGTTGTAAATGGCAATATAACTATAGCATGTACACAAAAATCAATTTCAGATTTGAAATCAGCATTGAAAGAACATATAAGAACAGTGGAAAAATCTCATGCAACAGAAAATGGAAAAAAAAATGTTCCCCAGTTTAATGACTGCCCACCAAGGAGAGAGACTTTAATTCTTTGCTTTTTCCTGTGTTAACTGATTCATTAATGACATCCAGCATTAACTGATTGCATGAACAATATCTATCGACATGGATTTTATTAATGTTATCTGCTTTCTGAAGAAAATGATGTTAGAATGCACATTGTAAACTAGTGTGCTTGCCACTCATTACTAAGCCATCTTTGAGATTTGCCAGTAATTGTGTGGTTTGTTTTAGGCATGGCTCTCATGGTAGATTTGCTTCCACAAGGCTATGTGGGTTGAATCCTAAGGATTTGATTCTTATACTCAAGCAGTCCAGGTTAGAATTAGAAATGGAGAAACGTAATTGGCAACAGATTGCCAGGCCTTGTGTTTTAATGTTGATTGTAGTGTGTCTGGCTATGGTTAACTCTACTTTTATATTTGATATTCTTAGGAACTAAATAGTTGTGCTAGCAGGAACCAGCACAGAGTCCTGCTATTGCAACAGGATTAAAAAATATATATCTTCTAAATTATACTTGCTGCCATTTTTTAAAATATAGGCACATTCATCTTATCGTATATATTTTTCTTTTCCTCTAGAAAACATGATACCAAAATGACTTGAAAAAAAATAAACGTGTCCTTAAATTCTGAAAAAAGTAAATGCGTCCTCTTACTGAATTCTTGGCTAAAACTTTCATTAGTGTACATTGATTTATTTTGGTCTCTTAGCCATGCTTGCTTTTAGCTCATTCTCGTCTTATTTTAGAGCTGCAAAGAGACGAATCAAATCCACAAAGCCCCAGGCAGATGCAGAAGGCCCTGATCTCCAGACAGGTGAGGAGGCATCAAATTCATTTTTCTTCATCACTTTGAAGAGGCTGTTGTTGCTCTTCAGTGCCTAGTGCAGATGGATATAAAGAGGAGCTGCAGCAGGCTTCCTCAACCTCGGCCCTCCAGATGTTTTGAGACTACAATTCCCATCATCCCTGACCATTGGTCCTCTTAGCTAGGGATGATGGGAGTTATAGTCCCAAAACATCTGGAGGGCTGAGTTTGAGGAAGCCTGAGCTTCAGGTTGGTGGTTGAGTGTTTCCTTCCTTGTGAAAACCGGCGGGGGTGATTCCCTGCAGACATTGGTGTCAATTCCAGCACCCTGTTCTTTTATGGGTGGTCTTTTGAGCCTCAGGAACAACTTTTCAAGGTGTGCAAGACTCCATCTGTTCTGCCTCTGCTGGCATTTGGGGATGCTCTCTCTTATAATTCAAAAAGGTAACAGTGTTGGTCCGTATTTGGCAGTAACCCTAGAATTCAGGCACCTTAAAAATCAGCAGATGTATTGTGTCACAAGCTGTCATAGCTAATAGCAAACTTTCGTCAGATGCTAGAAGATTTTGAGTTCAGGGCAGCCTCCTGTCTGCTTCTGATGTCTCAAAGGATGGAAAAAGACAGAATTCCTTATTGATTCCACATGCTGTAACAGTCAGGAGATTACAAACAAAAACCCCTCACAATTATGCACCTCTTCCCCCTCAAAAAAAAAGTTCTTTATGTATCTTGCTCTGTTTTCAACCCAAAAAAGAAGCACTTATGCCCTAAACTCTCAACCACAGGTTGAAGCTTGCTCTTACTCCCATCTATTAACTGACAAAAGTCCTAGTTGATAGAAGTACAAATTTAAAGTACTTACACCAGATCGATGGCAACTTGTGCTCTGGGAGGTGCACCTGATCTTTGAGCTCAGCTGTTTATTCTTGTGGCAGGATTGCTTGCTGTGGCACACGACCGAGCTGCCGACATCATCTTTTGCTTCCATTCATTTTTAATGAGTGACATTTTAATGTATTTTTAATCTTTGTTGGAAGCCGCCTAGAGTGGCTGGGGAAACCCAGCCAGATGGGCGAGGTACAAATAATAAATTATTATTATTATTATTATTATTATTATTATTATTATTATTATTATTCTGCAAAAATGTTGTTTTAAAAAACATGGGGGGTTATTCCTTTAAAGACATGGCGCCATATTTTTGTGCAATGGGGGTCTTTCTAAGGACTTCAGGTTCTCACATGTCTTTGAATCTTCGCTGTTTTAATCTTGCGTTTCATATTTTGCAATACCTGCTGGCCTTTCTCTAAAGTGCCTCCATACTTGGTTTGAGTTAGATGCCTTAAATACTTGGATTTTTCTCAGGAAACCGAAGTACAAAGCACTCTTTAGAACAGGTACAACTACAGCTGCTTCAGAACATTTTTTCTTCAAGACCTGTTCTAAATAGTTCCTTTCGGTCTTGCTTTGCAGCTGCAGAGACGCCTTTGTTGAAGGCCGCAAATGGAAGAGCAGCCGCACAAGATGGCCGCCAGCGTGGCTTCAGCGATGGCAACGCTTCTTGGCTGACTCCTTCGGCCTCAGGAAAAAAGAGACCGAGACCCGAAGAGAGTGATGAAGAGGACAGTGAAGCACTTGATGAGAGCGGCGGAGATGATGGAAGCGAGGAAGAGATGGTGGACGACTACGGAGATCTGTCTTCTGATGGCGAAGAGGAGGTAAGGATTCCTCAACCTTCCATTATAAATGGGTGAAAATAATTCTTACTGTTGGGTGGGAAAGAGTTTGCGTTGTAATAACTCAGCTGTGACTTGGTAAATCTCCCATCTGAATCTTCAGTTCCACTGTGAGGTATTAAAAATAAATGGTAAGTAACTTAAACTGATGGAATATGCGCAGCTTGCAGATCTAACGTATAGAATAACAGAACGAGAAGAACATTCGTTTAAAGAAGATTGGAGAATGTTTACTGAATATATGGGGGGAATTGTGTACACTTGGAAATGTTGGCATCAAGAAGACAAATTCAACAGTGTAAATAAGTTTTGATGGAAGTAATAATGGAATACTGAATGGTTTACATAAAATAGGCAGGGATTTATGATATGTAAAATGAACCACAGAAAGAGAAGAAGGAAAGTCATTGATACTTTAAGGTTGTATAGGTGAATGTTCTAAATTGTAAGAGCGAAAGAGAGAGTGAGTGTAAGTGTCTTTAAAAAGGAAAGCGGAAAAATATTTCACTAAGAAATGTGCATATTGTGCCACTTCCCTCACCCTTGGAACTGCAGAGATGTTTGTGGCATTGCAAGTAGGTGAATGAGTCATTTGGCCCATAACCTGCTGCTTCTCTGCTGCAAATAGATTTTTGCATCGCCCTCAGCTATTGATGCTTCTGGCTCTGCCAGTGAATGTGTTTCCCAGCCCCTAGAATTCAGACAAGGTCACCTTCCATAAAATAATGGACTGAAAAGAATTGCCAGTGCAGGCAGTGGAAAACCTTTCTGCTTATGAGAATCTCTTGTTAGCATGCTTCTCCAAAAATCTTCAGTACTTCATCCTTCTTAAAATATTTATACAAATGCTATATATTTATTAAAAAAAAATTAGGGGTTTCATTTTCACCCTCTGCACATCACACCAGTGAGGCTGAGTTGTTGATTCCTGGGGCCAGATGTCAGGCAGCAATGTTCAAGGCCACGTTAAGGAGGAATGTGTGTGTGTTGCCTGGGAGGAAGCAAGTTCTGCTTTTCTCAGGCAAAGTGTTGCTGAAGAGGTACCAGAAGGAAATGTTTGAATACCGATGAACGACCATTATCGATAGGTAGAAAAGGATTTACTCTACTTGGCTATTTTGAAGACAGGTTATAACAACGTATAAAAGCCATAGCAGAAATTGGTAATGTGTGATGTGTAGGGAGAAGGGGTGAATGTACAGTGGTACCTTGGGCTACATATGCTTCAAGTTACATACACTTCAGGTTACAGACTCTGCTAACCCAGAAATAGTGCTTCAGGTTAAGAACTTTGCTTCAGGATAAGAACAGAAATTGTGCTCCGGCGGTGTGGCGGCAGCAGGAGGACCATTAGCTAAAGTGGTGCTTCAGGTTAAGAACAGTTTCAGGTTAAGAACGGACCTCCGGAACGAATTAAGTACTTAACCTGAGGTACCACTGTATTTTGAAAGGATAGTTGGAAAAGTTGGGGTTTTTTGGGGGGAGAGCAGCAAAATGAGGGAGGAAAATAGAGGGGACACCTGGGGTGGGTGGGAAGTCAACTTTTTAATTTGTGTTAATTTGGTGGCAATTTGTTTACAATTATGGAATATCAATAAAAATAATTGGAAATGAAATGCAAATACAAACCAGTATAAACAGATGAGTGAATATGGAAGATAACAATCCGTGTGTCTACTTACAATGAACAGTGTCGATTTCTCCACTCTGCAATTCCTGTTGTGGATCTGTGTTATCCCTCTTGATGTGTGAGGTGTATATCTGACATCTGATTAAGCTGCTTCTCTCTCTCTCTCTCTCTCTCCTTTGTGTGTGTCTGTCTTTTTTTTTTTTTTTAATTTAAACTCAGCTCTTGCCTATAGAACAAGCTGCCCAAAAAGAGAAGCTGGAGGGGTGAGTAAACCAAGAGATTTCAATTTTGTGGGCTGATGAACCCTTCACTCTTTTAGAGCAGGAATTGCCAGCGTGTCATTGGACTCCCATCAGCCCTCAGCAAATGTAACTAATGCTCAGGGAGGGTGGGAGTTATAGGCTAGCAATATCTGGAAGGCACAAAATGGAGGCCAGTATGGTCCAGTGGTCAGTGTTAGAAACTCAGGTGTATAATCTATAAATGCCAATTGACACCTTAAACCTAGACCGCAGTCGCCACAATGGAATGTCTAGACACCATTCCCACCCCCCATTGGACTTACGATGATGATTCATTCCATTTTTATATCGCTTTATATTTTCAAAAACAAATCTCAAAACGGTTTACAACACATTAGGTAAAAGGTAAAGGGACCCCTGACAACTAGGTCCAGTCATGGCCAACTCTGGGGTTGCAGCGCTCATCTTGCTTTACTGGCCAAGGGAGCCGGCGTACAGCTTCCGGGTCATGTGGCCAGCATGACTAAGCCGCTTCTGGTGAACCAGAGCAGCGCACGGAAACGCCATTTACCTTCCCGCCGGAACGGTACCTATTTATCTACTTGCACTTTGACGTGCTTTTGAACTGCTAGGTTGGCAGGAGCAGGGACCGAACAACGGGAGCTCACCCCCTTGCGGGGATTCGAACCGCCGACCTTCTGATCGGCAAATCCTATGCTCTGTGGTTTAACCCACAGCACCACCCACATGGTTATATCAAATAAAACTAACTCAAGCTTCAAGAAAAGTATTTCAGATCCTTCTCCAAATGATATTTTGCTATCCCATATTTATTTACCTACTTAATTTATAGAGCTGCCCCGTAGTTCAGAAGTAACTAGGAACCCAGTATGGTGTAGTGGTTAGAACAGGGGTAGGCAAACTAAGGCCTGGGGGCCGGATCCGGCCCATTCACCTTCTAAATCCAGCCTGCGGACGGTCTGGGAATCAGCGTGTTTTTACATGAGTAGAATGTGTTGTTTTATTTAAAATGCATCTCTGGGTTATTTGTGTGGCCTGCCTGGTGTTTTCACATGAGTAGAATGTGTGCTTTTATTTAAAATGCATCTCTGGATTATTTGTGGGGCATAGGAATTCGTTCATTGTTTTCTTCAAAATATATTCCGGCCCCCCACAAGGTCTGAGGGACAGTGACCCGGCCCCCTGCTGAAAAAGTTTGCTGACCCCTGGTTTAGAGTATCGAACTAGGACCTGGAAGATCATGGTTCCAGTCCCCACTCAGTCTGAAGCTGGCTGGGTGACCTTGGAGCCAGTCACAGCCTCTTAACCTACCTGACAGGGTTCTTGTAGAAATTAACTGATGAGCGGGGAGAACCATGTACTCCTTGGAGAAGACAGTGGGACATAAATAAGTAACCTCTTCTGCATTCTTGCTTAAGAAAGCTAGAGGGACCAGCTTGGATGGAGATGTCAGTCGCCAACACGGGATCCAGAGATCTCCACGTGGTTGCAATTGGACTGGCGCCTGCCTAATTTTCAACACTGGTAGCGGTTAGAGCAGGAGTCGGCAAGGCTTTTTTCCCCAAATTTTTTTTATTGGTTTTCACAACATTATAGACAAACAAACATAAACCATAGCCTTGTTGAAAATTACACTTATTAACATTGTTAAGTGACTTCCTTGCTTCCCCTTGGTTGAATTTCATTGCATGCCCTTTTAACGGTTTTCCAAATCACAGTTCTTATAAAATTTAACTTAAACATTAACATCCTTAGATCTTCACATTATGAAATTAAACATATTAATTCATCACTTAACATAAATAAAATCCTAAGCCAATTAAGTATCTGCAAGCTGTTTTCAGTTAATTTAACTTAACAAATTTAAGTAATCATTAAATTTAATCCACTCTTCCTGATACTCCTCCTCCTTCTGGTCGCGGACTCTTCTGGTTAGGTTGGCTAGCTCTGAAAAATCCATCTGCCATTCTTCTATTGTTAGTAATTCTTGGGTTTTCTCACTTTTTAGCTAACAAAATACGAGCAGTGGTTGTGGCATACAAATATAATTTAACATCTTTCTTGGGCAATTCCAAACCTGTTATTCCAAGAAGAAAGGCCTCTGGTTTCTTTATAAATGTATGTTTCAACATTTTTTTCAATTCATTATAAATCTTTTCCCAGAAGTCTTTCACCTTGGGACAGGAGTCAGCAAGGCTTAGCTTGCCTGGGCTGGTTCACTGCCGCGGAGCCCCCTGCGCAGGCACGATTTCCGGCGCCGCGGAAGCGAGTCACCGTGCTGCACTGGTTTAGTGCAGTGCAGGGACTCACCGAGCGAGCGGCTCGGTTTGGGGGCAGCGTGGTGGCCGGTAAAACAACCCCTGTGGGCCGCTTGTGGCCCGTGGGCCTTAAGTTGCCGACCCCTGGGTGAGAGTGTCGGACTAGGACCTGGCAGGCCAGGGTACAAATCCTCACTCAGTATATGCTCAGTGCCTCTCAGCCTAATCTACCTCACAGGGTTGTTGTGCGGATTAAATGAGGAGGGCCAGGTCCTTAGCGAAAATGTGGGGTGTAAAATAAAAGACTGAACCACATTGGCTACCCCTGCATAGGGGTATGCACTCTGATGAGCGGTAAAAATCTCCTGCTGAAATGCTTCCCTTTCTTGGATGCAGCCCGGCCTTCAGCGACGATGACAGTGGCAGTGAGGATGAGACGTCGCCACGGAAACGGGAGGCAGCGCAGGAGCAAAGCAAGGACACAGACCTGCAGCTCAACGTGGACACGGAGGAGAACTTTGTGCTTCCCAGCGGGCAGGAGATAGAGAAAGAAGATATCCTTCCTCTTGGTTGGAGATGGGGGCGCCTACATGTCTTTGGGGCGAGAGGGGAGATGTGCCATGTTGCCCTGCGCTGTCCGCCTTAGGATTCCTTGCACGCCTTTTCCTCTCTGGCCCCCTGGGCCTCTCCTTGGCAATGCAGCGGGGAGCTAACCTTTCTCAGGCCAAAGACCACGTTGACCCAGCGCCAACCAGCGGTTGTCACACGTTAAAGTGGGCATGGCCAATCTTTTTAAAAAAATAAAGGACAGATCTTGTAGGGGGTGTTGCAAAAATCTTTTGGCACCACAGCAGGAGCCCTTTGGGGGTGCTCATTTAAAACACGGTTACATTTTTTTAACGGAGAAATTGTGGGGGGCCTTGGCATCATAAATTATTATTATTATTATTGTTGTTGTTGTTAATTGAATTTCTATACCGCCCTATTCTCAGAGGTCTCAGGGCAGTTCACAGAACAACATCAAAATATAAAACCTCGAACTATATAATAATTTTAAAAACGGCATCAAAATCTCACAGTGAGGAAAAATCAGTAAAAGAAAAAAAATCCTTATTTTTGTGATCAATTAAGAATGGTGGGAGGCTTGGAGAACAGCCCCCCAGAAAACCATTTGGTATCACAGCAGGAAACCTTTGAGAGCAGCAAGTTTTTTGGGGGTTTTAAAATTAAAGGCCCCACATTGCAAGCTAAGCACCCACATTGTAATGGGAATGAGTGTCTGGGAGCTGGGGGATCTCCTGGTTCACATATCTAGCGCCTTCTAGTAACGGAGTGGTACCGTATTTTTTGCTCTAAGACGCACCAGACCACAAGACGCACCTAGATTTTGGAGGAGGAAAACAAGAGAAAAAAAATATTCTGAATCTCAGAAGCCAGAACAGGAAGAGGGATCGCTACGCAGTGAAAGCAGCAATCCCTCCTGCTGTTCTGGCTTCTGGGATAGCTGTGCAGCCTGCATTCGCTCCATAAGACGCACACACATTTCCCCTTACTTTTTAGGAAGGAAAAAGTAAGTCTTACAGAGCAAAAAATACGGTAATTCCGGCTTGCTTTTACAGGGCTGTTTCAAGGGATGCCAACATGTGTGCAGGTCCTTGAATTCTTAGCTGCTCCAAAGTGTTGCGAGGATCAACTTTTCCACTCCAGAATATACAGTATGGGATCAGTACTGTGTAAATGTAGCATTTCTGTATCTAACAGTTTGTTTTTGTAATATCTTGCCTTAAGTTGTCTGTTTCTGCTTCTTTATGGTACACTGCTTGGAGATGTTTTTAAATCTATTAAGCAATCTGGAAGTTAAATCATCAAATCAAAAATCAGGTGGGCCCCCTGGGTGGTCTGACGTGGGACCAGGCCTCAATCCCTGCCTCTACTGTTTCTTCTTAACATCCTGATCACCTGCGCAGCCCCCTGACCTGCAGCTCATTCACCAGCGCATAAAGGACAACATAGAGGTGCTTCAGGATTTCAGTGCGAAGCGAGAGGAGGGGCACTCGCGGCAGGAATATCTCGCCCTTCTGCGCCGGGACCTTGCTGCTTACTACTCTTACAGCGACTTCCTGATCGAGAAGTTAATGGAGCTTTTCCCACTTTCCGAGGTACTTTCCATTATTGTTATCCTAACCAGTTTTCTGCCTGGATAATTTCTTTCTAGGGATGTGGGTGGCACTCCTGTGGGTTAAACCACAGAGCCTAGGACTTGCCGATCAGAAGGTCGGCGGTTCGAATCCCCGCAATGACGGGGTGAGCTCCCGTTGCTCGGTCCCTGCTCCTGTCAACCTAGCAGTTTGAAAGCACATCAAAGTGCAAGTAGATAAATAGGTACCACTCTGGCGGGAAGGTAAACGGTGTTTCCATGTGCTGCTCTGGTTCGCCAGAAGCGGCTTAGTCATGCTGGCCACATGACCCGGAAGCTGTACGCCAGCTCCCTCGGCCAATAAAGCGAGATGAGCGCCGCAACCCCAGAGTCGGTCATGACTGGACCTAGTGGTCAGGGGTCCCTTTACCTTTACCTTTAATTTCTTTCTGGGGATAACCCAGTTTTGGAGCCCACATGTTGTTGGGTTCCAGCTTCTTCCAGACCCAAGGCAGCATGGCCCAATGGTCAGAGTGATGGGGGGCCAGGTCAGGGAAGGTTGCACTGAATTGTGGTTAAGCAGCACGACACCTGAATTTGATCCTTGATGGCAAGGCTGAATTGTTTAGGCAAGTAGCTTCGAAACATTCTCATGGCTGTTCCACTGTCTGAAGGCTGCATTCACTGCTGAGAAGACATAAAGCTTGCGGGATCTTTTTTTCTTCTTCAAACTAATTAACTAACTAAAACCTCCAAGGTCCACTGACTGGCAGTTTGTGGGTAGGGGAATAAGGTACAAGTTGAGTGTGAAAGGAGAATGGGAGAAGAAACTACAGGAGATGAGTAAAAATAATTTTGAGAGCGTGAAAAGAGAAGAAACTACAGGAGATGGCTAAAACAACTTTTGAGAGGCCTGTGGAAGTGGGGAGGAGCAGATATAAAAGTAAAAGCCACCTTCACTTAGAGGCATCAGGATTTGCCTGAAAGTGGGGAGGGGGGAGGCTGAATCACAATACCTCTAGAGTAAATAATGTACAGTGGTACCTCAGCTTACATACACTTCAGGTTACAGATGCTTCAGGTTACAAACTCCGCTAACCCAGAAATAGTGCTTCAGGTTAAGAACACAAATCATGCAGCAGCAGCGCAGCGGCAGCAGGAGGCCCCATTAGCTAAAGTGGTACCTTGGGTTAAGAACAGTTTCAGGTTAAGAACGGACCTCTGGAACAAATTAAGTACTTAACCAGAGGTACCGCTGCAGCTTAGGGACGCGGGTGGCGCTGTGGGTTAAAGCCTCAGCGCCTAGGACTTGCCGATCAAAAGGTCGGTGGTTCGAATCCCCGCAGCAGGGTGCGCTCCCGTTGCTCGGTCCCAGCGCCTGCCAACCTAGCAGTTCGAAAGCACCTCCGGGTGCAAGTAGATAAATAGGGACCGCTTACTGGCGGGAAGGTAAACGGCGTTTCCGTGTGCAGCTCTGGCTCGCCAGATGCAGCTTTGTCACGCTGGCCACGTGACCCCCGGCCTCTTAAGTGAGATGGGCGCACAACCCCAGAGTCTGTCAAGACTGGCCCGTACGGGCAGGGGTACCTTTACCTTTACCTTTTTACCGCTGCAGCTTGAAAAAAGATGAGCTGTAGAACTCATTACCTCAAGGGAAAAGCTGTGACAAATAATTCAGCCATTTCCAAAAATGGATTAGAAAATTATGTCAGTAACTGCCAAGTGATTATGCCAGACATTCTCTTCATCGGCCATCATCTTGTGACTCTTGCACCATTGTTTTGCTACTGGTGAGCCAAAAGTTTTCAGAAGCCTTATTTGAGCCCTTGGGACAATATGTTTGTAGAATGAGGTGGTGCTGTTACATTTACAGTGGTACCTCAGGTTACAAACACTTCAGGTTACAGACTCAGCTAACCCGGAAGTAGGACCTCGCATTAAGAACTTTGCCCCAGGATGAGAACAGAAATCGCGCGATGGTGGCAGCGGGAGGCCCTATTAACCTCAGGTTAAGAACAGTTTCAGGTTAAGGACAGACCTCCGGAACGAATTAAGTTTGTAACCAGAGGTACCACTGTATATCCTACCTTCCCTCGAAGGAGCTCAAGGTTCATCCCATTTCATCCTCACAACAGACCTGCGAGGAGAAGTTCAGGCCGAGAGGCAGTGACTAGTCCCAAATCACCCAGTGAGCTTTGTTAGCTTCATGGCTAAGTAAGAGATTTGAACCCTGGTCTCCAACACCCTAACCACTAAAACAGAACACTGTACAGTGGTACCTCGGGTTACATATGCTTCAGGTTACAGACTCCGCTAACATAAGAACTTTGCTTCAGGATGAGAACAGAAATCGTTCTCTTGCGGCATGGCAGCAGCAGGAGGCCCCATTAGCTAAAGTGGTGCTTCAGGTTAAGAACAGTTTCGGGTTAAGTACGGATCTCCGGAACGAATTAAGTTCTTAACCCGAGGTACCACTGTACATCTTTTCACTTTTATTGACCTGCCTTCTCAGGCAATAGGGCTTAGTTGGCAGGTGATGTAAGACAGACCAAAGAAATAAAAATTATTATTTTTTTTAAAAAAGAAATATTTCCCCACACACAACTCTATGGAATTCATTGCCTCAAGATGTGGTGACAGCCACTCTCTTAACTTTCTTTCTTTTTTAATACCGATTTATGGAGAATAAATAGGTCTATTGGTGGCTGCTAGTCACAATGGTTTGATGGAACTTCCAAAGCCAGTGGCAGCAGTACCAATCCCTGGGGAGCACATCGGAGAGAATGGTGTTTCACGCCTGTCCTACTTGTGGGATTTTTCTCACAGGCCTCTGGTTAGCCACTCTCAGAATACGACTGCTCATAGGTAGCTCTCATGCCTTGTTTTGGTCTTTCTCTCTTCACCCCTCCCCACATTTAGCTGGTTGATTTCTTGGAGTCCAACGAGGTTCCTCGGCCCGTGACCCTTCGCACCAACACGCTGAAGACACGACGGCGCGACCTGGCTCAGGTGTGTAGCTGGCGGAGAGCCCCCCACCCTCAGGTGAACCCTGGTTGACAAAACCTCACTCTGCTTCTTTCCCCTTCATCCCACAGGCTCTGATAAACCGTGGGGTGAATCTTGACCCGTTAGGAAAGTGGTCCAAAACCGGTCTTGTTGTGTACGACTCCTCTGTGCCTATAGGTGAGTAGAAGGCTGTATTATCTTTCTCTTCACACACACACACACATCCCTCCAAAAAAACAATAACACCGCCACATTTCTCAGCAGCTGGTTTCTCATGGCTTTGCTTCTTCTCCCTTCACTACCAGGTGCCACCCCAGAATACTTGGCTGGCCAGTACATGCTGCAAGGAGCATGCAGCCTTCTCCCCGTCATGGCTCTGGCCCCCCAGGAGAACGAGCGTGTCTTGGACATGTGCTGCGCCCCAGGAGGCAAGACCAGCTACATAGGTACTGGTGGAGGGTTGGGACTGGACCAAGAGGGTGGAGAGGGGTCTGTACTGCCATCTTGTTGGCTCCCGATGGACCACAAAGCACAAGAGTGCTGCTCTTCACTGCCGGCTAAGACGCCGTCTCGCTGAAGGAAACTTCAGCTGGAGCCTGGGCTTGGGGGAAACTAGGTCACAACACAGCAGAACCTCAACTGGGCTCTTTGGGAGCCCCCCACCAATATTTTTCCACTGAGAGGAGAGGTAATCTATTTCTAAATATATGCACCAGGGCTATATCGGACCCTGAGATCATCCTCTGTGACTCTTCTTCATTTGCTTCCTCCACGAGAGGTCCTGGTGGTGGCGACACAAGGACGGGCCTTTTCTGCAGCGCTCCCCATTTGTGACATGCTTTCCCCAGGAAGTCTTGCCTGGTGCCTTCATACATCTTTAAGCACCAGGCAAAATTGTTCCTTTTCAACCAGGCCTTGGGCTGACTGGCATCCGATGTCCTTTTAAATGTGTTGTGGGAAGGGGGGGCGCTATTGGTTTTGGTTTTGTTCTTATTTTTTATTATATATTTTTGTCTTTTTTATATTGTCTTTTTTTTGTGAACCACCTTGAGATCTACAAAAGTGGGGCGGTATACAAATTTAATAAATAAATAAATACTAAGTCCTAAGAGAGAGAGCCAGTCTGGTGTAGTGGTTAAGAGCGGTGGACTCGTAATCTGGGGAACCGGGTTCGCTTCCCTGCTCCTCCACATGCAGCTGCTGGGTGGCCTTGGGCCAGTCACACTTCTTTGAAATCTCTCAGCCCCACTCACCTCACAGAGTGTTTGTTGTGGGGGAGGAAGGGAAAGGAGAATGTGAGCCGCTTTGAGACTCCTTCGCTTAGTGATAAAGCAGGATATCAAATCCAAACTCCTCCTCCTCCTCTTCTTGTGCTGATGTCTGATGCCATGGCTGCGTCCCAAGAGAAACCTCCTGCAAGTTGACCTGTGTTTTTGGAGAAACTAATCCCACCTGCTCACCTTTGCTGTGTTTTTGGGTCACTGGGAGATGACAAGTATGGCTCATTTGACAATTTTGAGCTTATCTGCAGACTCTTCTACAGGGGCCCGCAATTTGCCTTGCTTCTTGTTTTCCTGAGTTGTCGATTTGGGAATTTAGCTGTTTGTGGGGTGCAGTTCATATTCCTTTTTCAGCTGACCATCTAGCTTAGGGTAAGAGATTGAAATAAGGGAGGGAGCAGAAGTTGCCTCCCATTCTTAGCGCTCAAGTGAGTCATTCTCCAAAGACCTTGCCTGTCCTCCTAGTGGAGGGGTACCCAGAAAATCCACATGTAAGCCCAGACTTTGATAGGTACAGAGCTGCCTAAGGAGAGAGAGCCTCAAGGACAAGATGTCTGGGAGAAATTTTAAGTCTCTAATGATCAGGGCTGGAGGGAGACCTGCTATTTCTTTGCAAGCGCTAACCCATTTGCGTCCTGCTTTGGCAGCCCAGCTGATGAAGAACACGGGTGTGATCCTGGCCAATGACAGCAATGCCGAGCGTCTGCGCAGTGTGGTGGGCAATTTGCACCGCTTGGGAGTCACAAACGCTGTTGTGAGCAACTGTGACGGGCGCCAGTTCCCCAAGGTATATACGGTTGCGCAGGAGGTGGGTTGAGGGTATTGGGTTTTGTTATGTTTTTTGACGGCTCTGACCTTTCTTGACCCAGTGGATTCCTGGCGGGGAAGGTCCACTTTGTGAGGAAGCGGGTACAGATGCTGTCTTGAAACTTGGGGCAGGATTCCACCACTGCAGACGGAGACAAGGCAAGAGTGACAGTCCCTCAAGTTGAGTTGTCTGCCACCTCCTTTCTGTGCTGGGCGGAGAAGGAATCCCCGAGTGATGGGGATGGGCAGGGACAGTTGCCACTGTTGTTTCTTCTGCTGACCTGGAAGGTTTTAAGATACCCATTTGGTGTCCAGGCGGCCAGCCCAAGAGAGGGAGAGACCATGTAGAACTGAGGGAGAAACATCCTCCTGAATGCATTTTTCTTTCCCAAGGTACTAGGTGGCTTCGACAGGGTCCTGCTTGATGCTCCATGCAGTGGAACGGGTGTTATTGCAAAAGACCCCACAGTTAAAACCAATAAGGTGAGTTGGGCCTTAATCGCTGCAGTGGGGCATTGGGAGGGGTCTGTCAGGAGCTCGTCCTACACTCGAGTAGGACCCTGGCAGAGACACATGACCAACTGGCATGTTCCTTCCCTCCTGGTCGATCGTTCGGGAGCTTCAAAAGCTTTCTTCTGCCTGAACATCACAGCGACCAATGCCAACAAACATTGGCACACTTAGCTTGCGTGACAGACCTCAGCAACTCAGCATTTTGGCTAATCTACTTTATTTACATATAAACGCACACGGAGCACTGCAACATGGCTCCCTCTCTCTCTGACATCAGACAGCAAAGAGAAAGAACAAAGGACAATAGACCTACTTCATGGAACACAGTAACAAACATCCTGTCTCCGTCACTTCCCACTCTGTGGAGTCAAAACATATACCATCATGTGATAGACAACAATCCCATGACTGCAATCACGGAGCAGGAATTCTAACAGGGTCTTCATCTGTGTGCAGAAAAAGAGGGACTTGGAGCTGCACATCTGCTTCATTTTATTTCTTACCAAAACCTCTTTGAGGATATTTGGGGGGAAGTGAGAGAGGTTACTAAAGGTACAAGAAGTGCAAGAGGATGCCAGCGTGCTTGATGAATAAAGTCAAGGAAGCAAAAAAGAGGCAAGAAGGCCTTCGTTTTTAAAAGGATGGCAGTGTGGCCCAAACGAGAATGAAATTAAGCACAAGCTCTGGCGAAACAAATGTTACGGTGACAACCAGGCAGGCAGCGAACAGTTTGACCATTGTATAGCTAAGTGAAAGGATTATAGCACGAGATGAGGGAGCTTACAGAGAAGCTGAATTGTTTATTTCTGCCTGCCTGCACTTCAAAAGATGCTTGGCAGTTGCCACACCTGAACCAGTTTTGTGGGGAGGTGAACCTGAAGAACGAAGTCAAACAGAATGCAGTTTTAGGGCTAATGGGCATATTCTTAAAACTTAACCAATTGCCAGGATCCAGGTGGCTTAAACCTAATAGTTTTTGAAAGAACTCAAGATGTACGTCGTAATGACACAAGAAGACGCTTATACCCAATCACAGCGTTGGTGTGGTCTTTGCCAAAGGCTCTCCTAGGCCTGAGGCCTGCTGACTCAGATCCTTCCAGCTGGTGATGCCAGGGCCTGAACCCTCTGAAGCATTCTGCATGCCAAGCAAGAGTTTTGGCTCTTGAGGCCCCTCCCCAAACTCTGGATTAAGTAGTGACAGAAAGTGCCTTCTAATCTCACCTCTGCCATGAATTTGCTGGGTTGCATTCAGCAAGCCGTGTCTCATCCTTAGCATCTCAGCGCCACCTACAAGTGGGAGGAGGTTTCTTCAAGGGCTGTTGGGAAATGTAAACCAATGGTGAGAAGTGGGTGTCCCTCTAGGTGCATTGGAGAGCCGCAGATTCCCCATCCCTGGTATAAACAAAGTGCTCCTCCACGAACATTTCATGTGTGTCTGCCTTGTTCCTTCAGGATGAGAAGGACATTTTGCGCTGCGCCCACCTGCAGAAGGAACTGCTGCTCAGCGCTATTGACTCAGTTAATGCCGCCTCAGAAACCGGGGGCTACATCGTGTATTGTACGTGTTCAGTCATGGTGAGTCTTCTTTCCCCTGTTTAGTCTTCGCTGCCCCAGGCAATGGAACACCCCTTCCCAGTAGGAAGCTTTAAGGACGCGGGTGGCGCTGTCGTCTAAACCCCTGAGCCTCTTGGGCTTGCTAATCAGAAAGTTGAATGTTCGAATCCCTGCAACTGAGTGCCCTTTGCTCTGTCCCAGCTCCTGCCCGCCTAGCAGTTCAAAAGCACGCCAGTGCAAGTAGATAAATAGGTACCACTTAGGCGGGAAGGTAAATGGCGTTTCTGTCACGGTGTCCTGTTGCGCCAGAAGCAGTTTAGTCATGCTGGACTCATGACCCGGAAAGCTGTCTGTGGACAAACGCCGGCTCCCTCGGCCTGAAAGCGAGATGAGCTCCACAACCCCATAGTCTCCTTTGACTGGACTTAACTGTCCAGGGGTCCTTTACCTTTACATTTTTAAGGAATCTGACCGTCCATTGTCTGTGTTTGACAGGTGGAGGAAAACGAGTGGGTGGTTGATTACGCCCTGAAGAAACGCAATGTCCGCCTGGTGCCGACAGGCCTGGACTTTGGCAAGGAAGGATTTACCAGGTGTGTCTCTCTAATCCTAAAGCTGGAATGCAAGAGCAGCTCATGATTCTCATTGCTCTCGGCAACTCACAACGTGCAATCTTTGTGTTCCCCTTGACACTCAGGTTTAGGGAGCGCCGTTTCCACCCTACCTTGAAATCCACTCGCCGCTTCTACCCTCACACCCACAACATGGACGGCTTCTTTGTCGCCAAGCTGAAGAAGTTCTCCAACGCCATTCCCAAGCCTCCAAAAGGTAATGGGCTGGAGGGTTTGCCTCATCAGCAACCTTTGTTTTCTTGCCAAACAGACGCTCCCAAAATTCTGTGTCCTGGAAACCGTTTCTTGGCTGCCAGTTATGCAATTTTGCTGAACTGTTCACTGCAACACTCTGATCCTGTTGAGCTTTAGTCAAGTGGTAATACTTTTGTTTTGAAGCGGCGGGGTTGTGGCATCTAGCATATATTTTTAGCTTTTTGGTTCTTAAATATAACCTGGAACAGAGAGAAAAAAACGTGAACAGTGAGTGATGGTGCTTGCGGAAGACGTTCTTATTTTCCCAGCAGCCTGTTTTTGCTCTTAATCGGTCTGCATCTTTTGGTTGGGCAGGATGTATCCTTTTTATGTTATTGCAGGATGAGCATTTTTAATTAATAAAGGTTTTTTATGTGTTTTAGTTTGGTATCGTAGGCTTGTTTCTCTTGAAGGAAGGAAGGAACAGCCGAGATACATTCCAGACTTTGTGCTATATCAGCGTTTTGCAGTATTTAGCTGCTGTTATATCACAATGTTGAGAACCCGATATCGCCCAGCCCTGATACATTCTGCAGACACCAAGCGGCATATGTCACTTCCCATCACTTCACATGACCAGATCATCATCATCATTTATTATTTATACCCCGCCCATCTGATTGGGTTTCCCTAGCCACTCTAGGCAGCTCCCAACCGAATATTAAAAACACAATACAGCATTAAACATTAAAAACTTCCCTAAACAGGGCTGCCTTCAGATGTCTTTTAAACGTAAGATAGTTGCTTATTGCCTTGACATCTGATGGGAGGGCGTTCCACAGGGCAGG
This sequence comes from Podarcis gaigeae, assembly GCF_964106915.1. Taxonomy (NCBI): domain Eukaryota; kingdom Metazoa; phylum Chordata; class Lepidosauria; order Squamata; family Lacertidae; genus Podarcis; species Podarcis gaigeae. Next base: position 4,046,092 of record NC_139694.1, read on the forward strand.
TGCCACCACCGAGAAGGCCCTCCGCCTGGTTCCCTATAACCTCACTTCTCGCAGTGAGGGAACCACCAGAAGGCCCTCGGTGCTGGACCTCTGTGTCTGGGCCAGAACGATGGCAGTGGAGATGCTTCTTCAGGTATACAGGACCGATGAGGGCATAAGTGGCAAACACCCAAATCTTACAGATAGTTCCCCTTTCTGGGCTCAGAGCCCAGCACCCCAAGCCCACAAATAAGGATAATGTCAAAGCAAGCCTATTAGCTTATAGCAAAGCAAGAGAATATAAACATGATGAGCTCATGTTTATACAACACCTAACAATTAATTGCTACAACACCTAACAATTAATTGGGGGGGGGATATCTTGCCTACCAAGATGGCATTTGCGGAGCTTCCAGAACCTTGGGTTCAACACAATGCTCTCCCTTTTCTTTGTGGTCCTTGGCTTGTTCCCACCCTGCTCTCTCTTTCCCTGCTGATCCAGTGTTGCTGCCATTGTTTTGGTCTAACGCTTGCTTCTGTTTCCAGACGAAGAGCCGAGCAGAGAGCCAGCCGTGCAAACGGCAAAAGAGGGATCTGTTGCAGCACCAGCTGAGCCACCGGCTAAAGCAGGGAAAGGCGTTGAGTCGAAGGCCGTTAAGAAGCAGCCTGCAAAACGAGGACTTTCTGCCAAGGCGCAGCCTGCAAAAGGAGAATTGAAAGGGGATGAGCAGAAGAAGTTTTTGGTCTCACGGCAAGGCTCCTTCCAGAAGCGGTCCAGGCCCTTGAAGGCTGCTCGGCCCTCTCCGGGAGGTGCGAAAGCTCGGCCAACCCCCAGCAAGAAGCGCAAGGTGCACCGAAACCACCAATAGGGAGGAAATTGCATTGCTTGATGCTTCACTGACAGCTGCCAGACAGCGCTAGTGAGACTGGAGGGAGATCTCCCCCCCCCCCCCAAGGAACTTTGCCCTGGCAAGACCTGTGCCTGGTTGGCGTTCGGGCACTCTCCTCTGCACACCGGGGCTGACGTAAAATATTTAATTTTCTTTTAGCCCTCTTGGGAGGGCAGAAACTGTCTGAATTTGTCAGTCATTAAAAGATTTTCTACCTGGTCGTGTGGCATGTTGGGTGTAGGATTTTATTTCAAGTCTCAGTATGGTTTTTATTTTCATTATTTTCTACAGCTGAAGTAAATACTAAAGGGGGAAGGGGCTTTGGTGGGGGAAGCAGATTGTGGGGAGAAACGGAGAGTGGCAAGGAATAGGCTCTAGCAGAGCCCACTGGGCACGTACTTCATGCAAACAAGTACGGATCCCAAATCTCGGAGTGCTTATACTTTTTGTGCTGCCTGGTGAAGGTAGCCTTTTCGTATGTTGTAAGAATAGGCACGTCTTCTGACTACTGAGCTGTTATGGGGAGAGATACTCCCCTCCCAGTGTTGCAACACCCGTCTTTTGACCAATAAAGCAAACAAAATCCACTTACATTGCCCCTTCCATCAAGGTCCACAGAGTTGTGTTGTGATGGAGCACCTGAGAATTTTAAGTCTGCCCCCCACTTGTCCGTCACTAAGTAGCTCTGTAATTGAAGATCCGAGCCAAACCTTACAGAGGCCAAAGCAGTTTGCCATTGCTTCAAGTGTATAGGGAAGTCCAACTCTTTGGTCCAGGCCTCCCATGGGTCATTCACATGAGATTTCCCATTGCCCTCTTGTAGAGGGTGGGCTTTTTATAGTTCACCAAGGCCATCAGGTCCTCCCACACTGGGTTCCAGAGGGGCTTGCTTAAAATAGAGACGGGTGATGTAGAGGGGGGCACCCCACAGCACCTAGCTCAGTCTGGGTAGCCCATTCATTTTCATCACATGAACTTTGCCCCACAGACTCGGAGGAGTGTCCACTGTTCCAGGTTGGACTGCGTTTTCTTGATAATATGTGTAAGAGTCCAGTTGTCCAGTGCTACCAGTATCCTTGGGAACGAGAATTCCCAAATAGGTTAGTTCAGTGGGACACAAATGGAAATTCTTATAATGAAAATGGATGCATCAAGAAGCACAAATTCTGATTTATGGGGAGGGATACTCCCCTTCCAGTGTTGCAACACCTGTCTTTTGACCAATAGGGCAAACAAAAGTCCAGTTACGTATTTTTCGCTCTATAAGACACACCAGACCACAAGACGCACCTAGTTTTTGGAGGAGGAAAACAAGAAAAAAAATATTCTGAATCTCAGAAGCGAGAACTGCAAGAGGGATCTCTGCGCAGTGAAAGCAGCAATCCCTCTTGCTGTTCTGGCTTCTGTGATAGCTGCACAGCCTGCATTCGCTCCATAAGACGCACACACATTTCCCCTTACTTTTTAGGAGGGAAAAAGTGAGTCTTATAGAGCAAAAAATACGGTACATTGCCCCTTCTTCAAGGTTCACAGAGTTGTGTTGTAATGGAGCACCTGAGAATTTTCAGTCTGCCCCGCACTTGTCCATCACTAAGTAGCTCCGTAATTGAAGATCCGAGCCAAACCTTACAGAGGCCAAAGCAGTTTGCCATTGCTTCAAGTATATAGGGAAGTCCAGCTCTCTGATCTAGACCTCCCATGGGTCATTCACTTGAGATTTGCCATTGCCCAATGGGGTCTTGTAGAGGGTGGGTTTTGTATAGTTCACCAAGGCCATCAGGTCCTCCCGCACTGGGTTCCAGAGGGGCTTGCTTGGAAGTAGAGATGGGTGATGTAGAGGGGGGCACCCCACAGCACCTAGCTCAATCTGGGTAACCCATTCATTTTCATCACATGAACCTTGCCCCACAGACTCAGAGGAGTGTCCACTGTTCCAGGTTGGACTGCGTTTTCTTGATAATATGTGTAAGGGTCCAGTTGTCCAGTGCTACCAGTATCCTTGGGAACAAGAATTCCCAGATAAGTTAGTTCAGTGGGACACAAATGGAAATTCTTATAATGAAAATGGATGGGCAGCACATCATCAAGAAGCACAAATTCTAATTTAGAGCAGCTGACCTTGTTGGCATCTGTCTGTCTCAAGAGATGATGGCAGGCAACTCTAGGGGGTGGGGGTTGAAGTCAAACCACTTAGCTGCACAGAGTGTGTATCAAAGTTGTGGGCTACTCAAACGACAAGACCCCTCGCTGATGCGGTCCAAAGGAAAGCAGAGCAATGCGTTGGGCACCAGTTTGGCTGCAGGATTTGCTGGAAGGAGGCGTACAAGGCACTATCCAACTGTCTTAGGGACTCCACTCCAGATTCGTGTAGGGTTTACTCCTGAGGAGTTGCAAAATGATAACTATAATAAAAGCTATATTTATACAGACATCTACTGAGAAGATCCGGGTGGCACTGTGGTCTACACCACAGAGCCTAGGACTTGCCGATCAGAAGGTTGGCATTTCAAATCCCGACGACAGGGTGAGCTCCCGTTGCTCGGTCCCTGCTCCTGCCAACCTAGCAGTTCAAAAGCACGTCAAAGTGCAAGTAGATAAATAGGTACCACTGTGGCGGGAAGGTAAACGGCATTTCCGTGTGCTGCTCTGGTTCGCCAGAAGCGGCTTAGTCATGCTGGCCACATGACCCGGAAGCTGTATGCCGGCTCCCTCGGCCAATAAAGCGAGATGAGTGCCGCAACCCCAGAGTCGGTCACGACTGGACCTAATGGTCAGGGGTCCCTTTACCATTACTGAGAAGATCCATTAAAAGGCAACTGTGCCAAAAGGAATTATTGTGGAAAATAATAATAATGGGGCACCCAATGTGCCAGATTACCAAAGTCTGCCTGCAACACACACACACACAGCGCTACAGCTATGTTAAAGGTCTTGCGCCCCCTACTTTTGGAAGGCTGGAGTAACTTGGTAGAGCATGAAGCCCTTATAATTTCAGGGTTGTGGGTTCGAGCCCCACACTGGGCACTGCAGGGGGTTGGACTAGATGATCCTTGTGATTCCTTCCACCTCTACAATTCTGTGGTTCTAAGGGCACACAGAGGCAGCTTGTCCAGCATCCAGTCTTGTTCTGATCTGCATCGCGGCTGGCAGGCAAAGGGTCGTTTCCGGCCAGCAGATGAGCGCAGCTCCGTTTGGCAAAGGAGCGCCTTGCTCCTCCTGCGCGCCGCGGTCTCCTGGCGTCGGGGGCGCAGCCGGGCGCGCGGCTGGGCGTCCTCAGCTCCCCCCTGGACGTGCGGCGCGCCTCCATCCCCCGGCCCGTCAGGAGGGCGCCGCATCGCCGCGCTGCTGCATCCCTCCCTCCTTCCCTCCCTCCCCGTCTAGGCGCCTCCCTTCTGCAGCGGCGGGAGGCGGGCGGGCGGCCGGATCCCGCCCCTTCTGTGCCAGCCCGGCGGGCGCCTCCGGCCGCGATTGGCCGTGGCGGGCGCGTGTGCCCGCCCAGCCCGCGCTTCCCCCGGCGCCGCCGCAGCCCCCTGGACGGCCGCCGCAGCCATGAACCCGTTATTCGGCCCCAACCTCTTCCTCCTGCAGCAAGAGCAGCAGGGCTTGGCGGCGTCGGAGCCCGAACAGCAGCAGCAGTTCCCGGACCTTTTCTTCCTTCCCGGCGAGCCCCCGAGGGACTTCTTCGACGGGGAGCTGGCCCCGCCGGCCTCCCTCGCCGCCGGCTCTGCCTTCCCGGCCCCGCCGGCCGCCATGGCGCTCCGCAACGACCTGGGCTCCAACATCCACGTCCTCAAGACCCTCAACCTGCGCTTCCGATGCTTCCTGGCCAAGGTGCACGAGCTGGAGCGCCGCAACCGGCAGCTGGAGAAGCAGCTGCAGCAGGCCCTGGAGGAAGGCGGCGCCCGTCGGGGCAGCCTGCAGCGCCGGGACCAAGCCGTGCAGACGGGCTTCGTGGGCCCCATCCGCCCGCTGGGGCTCCCGCTGGCCGGGGGCGTCGGAGGAGGCGGCGGCGGCGGCAGCAGCAGCTGCAGCAGCCCCCGCTCGGTGGGGCTGGGCACGCCGTCGAGGGTGCTGAGCTCGCCCAGCTGCCACCACCCGGGGGCCCCGCTCACGCCCACCTCCTCGCAGTCGCCCTCGCTGCCCGGCGGCACTTTCTCGTCCTCCTCTCGCTTCTTGCCGGGCACCATCTGGTCCTTCTCGCAGGCTCGACGGCTGGGGCCCGGCCTGGAGACCACCTTGGTGCAGGGGCCCGGCGTCTCCTGGGTGCACCCTGACGGCGTCGGGGTGCAGATCGACACCATCACCCCCGAGATCCGGGCGCTCTACAACGTCCTGGCCAAGGTGAAGAGGGAACGCGATGAGTACAAGCGCAGGTGAGGGGCTCGACGGGGCGGGCAAAGCCATTGTCGCGGTGGGTGGGCGCCAGCCGGCAAGGAGGCAGTGCCAGGGAGGGGGGGGGGAGAGACGGGCTGGTGGGAGCACTAGGAAAAGAGGCGACGAAGGAGGGCTACCGTCGCAGGAGCCTCTTAGTTTGCCACTGTTTTTGTTTTTGTTCCGGGCCAGGCCAGCTTTTGTTGGACGACTTCCTTCTCCTTTTCAGTTTTGCTAAATTCGTCAGTTCCCGACATTGTGATGCAGTGCAAGTCATCGTGATTCGCTTTTTCCACACATGTCAGCAAACATGCCAACTTGAATAAAATATTGGGGGGGGGGGGAGGTAAGCTCCACCCCACATAATCGATCACAAGATGCAGCGCATGCACACCATTTGATTTTTTTCCCCAATTTTTAAAATCAGATTTCTAAAAAAAATTTAGACAAACAAACAAAAATCTCGACCTTATTTGAACCAATCTTAGTAACATTGTTAAGTGACCGCCTCGTATCCCCCTGGTTGAATTTCCATGTATATCATGCAAACAGTTTTCCCAAACCAATATTCTTATAAAATTAACTGAATCAATTAACATCTTTCTTTCTTTCAAATTTGCATGCACACCATTTGAATGGCAATGCCCATCAACTTTAGGGGGGCCCAACAGCCCCCTCAAATATTTTAGGGGGGTGGGCAGAAAGGACCTCGGCCCCCAGCAATTGGTTCCTCTGTGTGGCAGGACAGAGTTATAAAGAGGTTAAATTACCTCTCCCGGTTGCCACTGCCCTTCTTTTTTCCTTTTTAGAAGGGAGAGAAAAGTGAAGTTAGGCCAAGAGCTGTGCGCAACTCTTCCCTGCCACACTGAAGCGTTTTGTGAGTCCCGTCTACTTCAGATTTCTATAACTAAGGTGTGACGCCAGTTTAACCCTTCAAAGCTCACCACTACCTTTTTACCCGTTTGTACCTAAACATCCCCATCTTGTATAGAAAGCCAATGTTGGGCGAGTTCTGTGTCGCAGATGCTCCCTCAGCTGACTTGCTGCGGAGAGAAGGCACAGAAACCCAAGCCTTTAAAGATCTTCTGTGTGTGCAGAATTATTATTATTATTTGCAGTAGCCACATATTATTTATATAATGCCATCAGTGCACATAGCACTCTGCAAATGCAAACGGCAGATGTCGGCTTTGTGGCCTGAGGAACTTGCGGTCTGCATTTAGACGCTGGCTGGGAGTGACAAGGGATGGATGTGAACAAATGCATTTTTATACCTCTTGATGCTTCATTTTGCTTGGTGGCGAAGACTGAAGGAGCCAAGCTGCACACGACATGCCGGTATATCCTTTCTCTGAAAACTTTATTCCCTTTTACTGAAAGCAGCAGAGAAAGCTATGGCAAATGAATCAGAGAGGTTTTATTTCTCTCTTCTCCTCCTGCTGCTCCTCCCAAAGGAACTCAGGGTGGCAAATAACAAGGGAAAAACCATACAAACACATTTAAAACTATTCCAGTGCAGGTGCAGATTGGGAAAGATCACACAACTTGAAAAGGCTCATTTATTTATTTATTGTTTATTTACCGCATTTATATGCCACCCTTATCTTCCAAGGATCTCAAGATGGTCACATGGTTCTCCTCTTCCCCTTTTCATCCTCACAACAACCCTGTGAGGTTGTTGTTGTTTAGTCGTTTAGTCGTGTCCGCCTCTTTGTGACCCCCTGGACCAGAGCACGCCAGGCCCTCCTGTCTTCCACTGCCTCCCGCAGTTTGGTCAAACTCATGCTGGTAGCTTCGAGAACACTGTCCAACCATCTCGTCCTCTGTTGTCCCCTACTCCTTGTGCCCTCCATCTTCCCCAACATCAGGGTCTTTTCCAGGGAGTCTTCTCTTCTCCTGAGGTGGCCAAAGTCTTGGAGTCTCAGCTAGGCAAGGCTAATAGATGGTGGCTGGCCCAAGGTCACCCAGTGAGCTTCGTGGCTGAGTGGGGATTCGAACCCTGCTCTCCCAGCTCCTGGCAGGTACCCATAACTTTTTCCTGAGTTGTCATGTTTTGAGCATGTGACACACGAGCAAGAGGTATGCATCTTCCCTTTTCGTAAACGTGGGGAGTTTTGTCTCACTCAAACCTGCCAGCTACTAAGATCATTCTCAGACACTCTCCTAGGAAGGCCACCTTCAGTGACCAGAATCAAGGTGCCTCGCGGTGCCCAGCCATTGAATGCTCACTCCCAAGAGAGGCTTGCCTGGGGCCGACTCTGTTGCCCTTTTGGCACCAGGCGAAGAAGACTTCCTTATTTTTCCCAGCCTCCTAAGAAGACTCTTTCTGATCCGACATTTCTGTTTTGTGCTATAGTGATGGTATATTCTGTTCCATTTTATTTAGTAACCCATGTTTAAACAAACAAACTTGTAAGCTGCCTTGAGAGTCCTTTGTGCTAGTAAAGCAGAGCACCAGATGCTTAAAAGAAAACATAGGTACCTTTGAAGAGGTAGAAAGATTTGCAGGGTTGGCTAAGTTCCAGGATGTTTAAATATGCCAGAACTTCAGGTGCCTCTAGCTGGGCTTCAGTGAGGGGAACCAGGTTAAAAATCCGTGCCTGCAGCAGTTTTTCAGGCAATTGGGTTGCCAGGAAGAGGACTGATGAATTGCAATGCACTTTTGTACACTAGGGAAGGTACATCTGCAGAGGCTGGTGAATGTCTGTGATCATGGGAGAGATAGAGAGATCCCTGTCAAAGCATCCTTTAAAAGAGTAAGAGGGACAACATAGGAGCAGCTGCTCAGAAACAGTATTTTTCTTTCTTTCAATGGGGCTACTGCTACTTTTGTTGGCTTTAAGCATGAAAGATACCAGGATGGTTGCATTATAATTGGCCAAGAAGTATTTGTGCATCTGCCTCCTAGCTCCGTATTGTGACCAGTTGTGAAATGTCCCTGTGGATGTGGCGATGTTCCCTCATGCTGCTGTAAGGGAGAAGTGCCAGCTCCCTCTTTGCACGTTTCACAAGAAGTGTGAGGCGGAAGATGCACAAGTCGTGCACGTTTCTACCATCTCCACTTCTTTGCAACATGCAACCTTTGCTCCTAAAATGTAGGAGGTGATCCATGGGAGAACATAGAAAAAAATGTTAAAGCACCAGAGGAAGGGGTGTTTTAACTCTTTTCATGGTGCTACATTCGCAGCTGAATTCACCCCTTGCCTTGTGGCTTTTAAACTTAGGAGGGGGGAAAACCTTTGCCCACTCCCCCAATGGGACTAAATGCAGCTTTGACAGGATGCAGAGGATGATTTAACTTGGATAAATAAGGTGAAGGTCAAGGACCCCTGGATGGTTAAGTCCAGTCGAAGGCAGCTATAGGGTTGCGGGGCTTATCTCGCTTTCAGGCCGAGGGAGCCGGCGTTTGTCCACAGACAGTTTTCTGGGTCATGTGGCCAGCAAGATTAAACTGCTTCTGGATGGAAACCAGAGCACACGGAAACACTGTTTACCTTCCCGCCGCAGCGGTGCCTATTTATCTACTTGCACTGGTGTGCTTTCAAATTGCTAGGTGGGCAGGAGCTGGGCAGGAGCAACGGGAGCTCACCCCGTCACGGGGTTTCAAACCGCCAACCCTCTGATCAGCAAGCCCAAGAGGCTCAGTGGTTTAGACCACAGCACCACCCGCATCACATTCATTTGAATAAACAACATGGGCAGAAAGGGTCAAGTAACACTCTTCTCTCCCTGCCCCACTTTTTCTTTTAAATAGATCAGCCTTGAAGCTCCCATATCATACCTTTTTTGTTTACTGTGGTTAGCTAAGAAAAGCGAAGAAGAATTATGAGTAGTGTAGAGAAAGTTAACAGAGGAATTATTCTTCTCCTCCACAATGCAGAGGTCAGTTTAGGACGGGTTTTATAATTATTATTATTTTTAAAGTGCTGAGCATACATAGTGCTAAATGAGAGCCTTTCTTGTGAAGTATCCCTGCCTGGTCTTCATTGATAGTGTTGCTATTTAACAATCCCTGTGCCTAATTGTTACAGCTGCATAATCACAGAAACATTAGGTTGGAAGGCATCTCAGAGATCATAATAGGCTAACCCCCCCCTGTCCAATATAGGAAAGCTACTTCAGACTACAACATCCCTGATAGGTGCCCATCCTGGCTGTACTTTTTAAAAAAAGAGTCCATCTTCTTTTGAGGCAGTCCATTCTGTTGTCAAGCAGCTTGCACCACCAGCAAGTTCTTCCTAACATTTCGTCCAAATCCATTGTCTTGACAATTGAATGCATTGGTCCGGGTCCTGACCTCTGGAGCAACAGAAAGCAAGTTTGCTCCAATGCTTGTGCAACAGCCCTTCAGATAGTTGGCTGTCATGTCACTGCTCAATCAACTCTTTGCCAGGCCTAAGCATCCTCTCCGCAAAGGACTCCACCTCTGCGCTCATCAGCATTGTTCATGCCCACCTTTGGGCAAGCTCTGATTCATCTTCTTTCCTTCCCAGAACTGGACATTACTCCTTGCAATATAAAGTTTGCCTCTCTTGCCGGAAAGGCTGTGAAGCTCCCTTTCACGGCCTCCTTGCTTATCCAGACAAGATAAGACGCAAGCTGATGATAATCCCGGCAAAGCTGGATCAGAAGTGAGTGCTCTGATGGGATGGAGCCAATTGCCGCTCACTGAGCCTCCCTCGCCCCCCGCCCCTCTCAGGCTTCATAAAGCCTGGATCGCTTTTCCGAAGGTCATCCTTGTTGGGATTTACATGACCAACCTTTGAGAGCTGTTTCTGGTGGAAAGGCAGGAGTTAAATATTCATACATGTGTTGAGAAAAAACAGCTTTGGAACGGGCCATTTCAGAAGCAGCAGATTCTGGTCCTTAGCCGTTTCCTCGTCTCCTCCTCTGCTCCAAATGCATGTTCATCCTTGCAAACGTATTGTTTGGGATCCTATTCTGTTTGGGTGTGTGAATGTGGGAGGTGAGAAGAGGAAAGCATCGTGGCCTTGCTTCCATTACAGATTCCCCACTCATTCATGTTTCATATGTTCATGTTCGTAGAGCACGAGACTCTTAATACGAGGGTCGTGGGTTCAAGCCTCACGTTAGGCAAAAGATTCCTGCATTGCAGGGGGTTGGACTAGATGACCCTTGTGGCCCCTTCCAACTCTTCTGTGAGCCTGTGATGTGTACACAGCCTAGGTGCCTGTGATGCTTTGGGGGTAAATTCCTGGAGACGACGGGCCCAGCCTACAACACACGGGCCTGATGCAGAAACCAAAATGGCATCTTCTTTCCATTAACTAATGCACAGTACAATTTACCAGGGAGTCTTTTTCTGCTCCAGAGAGGAGGAGCTACAGAGAGGGTTGCAATATCTCTGCACGCACTGATTCTGCCCATTTCCTGTGTCCTTAGCGGCAGCCTGATGCAAGGTGATCGGCCGAGGTCAGCTGTCCTGGTAACAGAGAGGAAGTGATAGCAAACGGTTCACCTGCTTAAACGATCTCAGCCGTGCTGTTGTTAAAAACAGAGGGGAAGGACCAGTCAGAAGAGCAGCTGGAAACACTGAACTGCACTGGGCACATGGGGAATTCGGACACATGGGCTGTGCACGTGAGAGAGAATGTTTGTGCCGAGCTGTACGATGCTCGCGTCTCTCATAGCGAGATGATAATTGCAAAGAGCTTTTTTGCAATTAAGGATAGCACTAAATAAACACTAGGAAAATATGCTGACCTGCGGCATCATCCAGGAGCCAACCAGTTACTGAAAGAGGGACCTAATAATTGAACTACTCCCTCCTTCCCTTCCTTCCCCTCACTTGTGATATCCTGAGGGAAAAGTGAATTCACTAAATGCCTTGGTGTTCGGAGATTTCTCTGTGTGTGTGCGTTGGAATTTGCAAAGCTGCAAAGCTGGCAAAGGGTCCAATGCAGAGAACTGAGATGACTGTGCAGAATGGCTGAGCACCATCGATGCCAGCAGAATAACCATTTTTGGAACAGGGAGGGATTTTAAAAGGCCATCTGCTCAGTCTCCCTAACTTCATTAAAGTTCATTACAAAATAAAGACTTATTAGAAGTGTGCTTCCCCGCCCTTAAACTTGACCACTCTTTTGCAACATAATTCCTTTGTATTTCACTCAGCCTGAGAATAGCAGTGGTGAAGAGGAGCAATCCGTCCCCCCACCCGCCTTTTTTTGACAGAAAGGAGGACACCTCTGAACCACTAACTTGTATTGATTTATACAATTTTTAACTACCACAGATTCTTCCAGAGGATCCTGAGAACTGCAGTTTTGTTGTTGTTTGTTGTTGTTGAGTCGTTTAGTTGTGTCTGCCTCTTCGTGACCCCCTGGACCAGAGCACACCCGGCACTCCTGTCTTCCACTGCCTCCCGCAGTTTGGTCAAACTCATGATGGTAGCTTCAAGAACACTGTCCCACCATCTCGTCCTCTGTTGTCCCCTTCTCCTTGTGCCCTCCATCTTTCCCAACATCAGGGTCTTTTCCAGGGAGTCTTCTCTTCTCCTGAGGTGGCTAAAGTCTTGGAGCCTCAGCTTCAGGATCTGTCCTTCCAGTGAGCACTCAGGGCTGATTTCCTTCAGAATGGAGAGGTTTGATCTTCTTGCAGTCCATCAGACTCTCCTCCAGCACCATAATTCAAAATTGCACCATAATTGCAGCTTTAGTATTCACTGAAAATCTGTGGGAGATCTTTAACAGCCCCTGCTTCTCATAGTAATAGTATTCTCAGGAGTCCCTAGGGAGATCTGTTGCCCCCCCCCCCACTTGTAGATCTGTGTGTGCATCGGAAATGCCAGGGACTGGAGACAAAGGAGAAAGAGCTGATACTTCCATGCTTTGCTGGTGAGCTTCTCTGAGCCACCAGCTATAGCTGGAAACAGAGAAGTGGCCCCGGATATGATGCACCAGGGGGATTCTTATAGTCTAACACAGGCATGTGAGTGAGGAACATCAGAGGTATCTGGGAAATGCCCCAGATGAAAGCTTTATAGGAGACTTTAAGCTGCCCTGTAGACATCTTAAAGGTAAAGGGACCCCCTGACCATTAGGTCCAGTCGTGGCCGACTCTGGGGTTGCGGCGCTCATCTCGCTTTGCTGGCCAAGGGAGCCAGGATACAGCTTCCGGGTCATGTGACCAGCATGATTAAGCCGCTTCTGGCGAACCAGAGCAGCGCATGGAAACGCCATTTACCTTCCCACTGGAGCGGTACCTATTTATATACTTGCATTTTGACATGCTTTCGAACTGCTAGGTTGGCAGGAGCAGGGACCGAGCAATGGGAGCTCACCCCGTCGCGGGGATTTCAACCGCCGACCTTCTGATCGGCAAGTCCTAGGCTCTGTGGTTTAACCCACAGCGCCACCTGTGTCCCTGTAGACATATTACATGATAGCTATTGTTGCCTCCAAACTAGCCCTCTGAAATTTGCTGCTCTCAGAGTTACATTACAAGTACCTTGCATCCTTCACCCATAGGATAGCTCATGAGAGACGAGACTCTTAATCTCAGGATCACGGGTTTGAACCCCACATTGGGCAAAAAAATTCCTGCATTGTAGGGCGTTGGACTAGACAACCCTTGTCGCCCCTTCCAAATCTGTGATTCTAAGTAGATAAACTCTAAATCTGGAGCTAGCTAAGAGCTGAACGCTGTTCAGACTCAACGCCCCGGACTGGAGTCAGCTGTTTTCTCTTAGGGTTCCTGTTCCATCCTTTCCCTTGTTGCTCTGAGTTGATCATGTCTTGAGGGAATGAAGGATCGTTGGCAGGAAGGCCTACTGTTGTTTCAGCGGCTTGGTCTCTTTGGGGAACGGTTCCCTGTACCTCTTTCGCCCCTCCCTTTCATCTTGCAGCTTCAAAAGCATCTTCCTGGGAAGGAGGGAGCTGTGGGGTCACTCAAGGAAACGTCTGCTTGTCTGGGCTGCTCTGCTTTGCCTGGGCTGGGCTGAGTGGGGAGGAGGGAACGTTGCAGTCGAGACTATTATTAGGAAATGGTGCATTGCAGATGAGAGTGCGAACCGGGAGGTGGAGGCGGGCGATGCGGGATGGAGATCAGGAGACGAGGCCGGATGTGAAGGAGGCTAAAGAGTCGCCTTCTGATTCTAGTGGGCCACCCTCAGATCGGTGTTGCTACCTAGGAAGCGTTTACTCCCATTTTCAGCAAAGGAAGCTGAAGGTACGCTGGGTTAAGGAGGGACACGGAGTGTGTCCTCTGGTCCCAGATCCGAAGAACCAGTAGAGAGCGAACAGGAGATCATTTCGGAAGGGCCAGGGTGGAAATAGCCGAGATAAAAGAATTGAAATAATAGTTTTCAGTACTGAAACCAATTCCTAGCATTCTGTCGCTCAGTGCTGGGGCCAACCAACACAACTCAGGATGTGGAGAGAGATTCCACTCTCAAAGGCCGGTGTTGCTCTTTGTGGGCAGGAAATGGGTACAGACTCTGCTGGTATCTCTGACTATGTCTACTTTATTATTATGAGTGTTTTGACTGTACAAATGACTGCTAGACCCTTTTTTAAAGAGGAAGCAGCACATTCTGGGATGCTCATATCCTCCAATGTTTATCTGATGAAATAGGGGCATTCTATTCCATGATACTAACGATGGTAATAATAATACCCCACCCATCAGACTAGGTTGTCTCTGCCACCCTGGGGGGGGGGGGTGGCTTCCAACATATATAAAAACATAATATCAAGAGGGAGGACAAGAGTATAGACCCTCCCAAGTACTCCTATTTTGCAGGAACAGTCCCAGATTTACAGAAGCTGCCCCGGTTTCTGATTTGATCCCAGAATGTCCCTTAGGACATCCCTATTTTCATCAGAGAAATGTTGGAGGGTAGGGAGTTATGCTACCCCCCCCCCCAAGCCAAGGAGATGCAACCTTTAGAAGACATCTGAAGACAGTCCTGTATAGGAAAGGTTTTTTTAAAACGTTTAATGTTATATTATGTTTCTGTATATGTTGGAAGCTGCCTAAAGTGGCTGGGGCAACCCAGTCAGATGTGTGGGGTATAAATATTATTATTATTATTATTATTATTATTATTATATAGGACATCCCTATTTTCACTGGAGAAATATTGGAGGGTATGGGCCTGGATTTTCCTCTACCTATGGCAGCTATGTTGTACTCACCACATAGATGGAACATTGCAAGATGTGCAAGCAGAAAAAAATGCAATACTCCTGATAATGTGGACGGTCCATTATAGCTTACTGCCAAATAGCAATGATTATTAGGTGATAGGAGCCACATGTCTGAAAGCAGGATTGGAGCCTGAATTGGAATATCTTAATATTACTAGTCCCCACCCCCTAATAACAAGCATGTGCTGTAGTTCTTATTAAGCTTTATTTATAACACATAAATGGGACGCAGGTGGCGCTGTGGGTTAAAGCCTCAGCGCCTAGGACTTGCTGATCGAAAGGTCGGCGGTTCGAATCCCTGCGGCGGAGTGCGCTCCCGCTGCTCAGTCCCAGCGCCTGCCAACCTAGCAGTTCGAAAGCACCTCCAGGTGCAAGTAGATAAATAGGGACCGCTTACCAGCGGGAAGGTAAACGGCGTTTCCGTGTGCGGCTCTGGCTCGCCAGAGCAGCGATGTCACGCTGGCCACGTGACCCGGAAGTGTCTCCGGACAGCGCTGGCCCCTGGCCTCTTAAGTGAGATGGGCGCACAACCCCAGAGTCTGTCAAGACTGGCCCGTACGGGCAGGGGTACCTTTACCTTTACCTTTATAACACATAATCTCAAAAAGCAGATCTCTCATGCTTTTTTAAACATAGAAAGGCAGACTGTACCTAGATATCTTTTGCGCTGCCGTTTGTTTTGATAGCATGCTATAGAAGCTCTCTGCCTGTCCCTTCTTCCACATTTCGCCTCCCTGAGTCACCCTTCCTTTCTCATATTCTGCCTCATTTTCTGTGTTCCTCCCCAAACCATGAGTAATCGCCTGTTTGTTTTTGTCCTAAATGGGTGGGTGAGCAGGCAAACTCTTATGGCATATGAAGCATTTGGCTAGAGGTTTGCCAGGAAAGAATTCCACTTATTTTAGGCCATGAGAGATGCCAGCTCAGCCTGCTGCTCCTGGAAGGAAGGAAATTTTTCAAGTTTGTTCTGGGAAATACTAAAAGGTTGCTGGGAGAGGGGAAGAACAAGTTTTCATAAAAGCCCCTGGAGATAAAGATCAAATTAACATCTGGGCAGATTCTTCATCCTCCCAATTTCTACACATAGAAGACTATCTCTCCAGCCAGTTTAGTGGGGCACCACAAAGCATTACAGCACAGTTGCTGATCTAGTTATGAAATATATGAGATGCATTTCTACCTCCCCTGGCTGTGTGTGTGTGTGTGTGTGTGTGTGTGTGTGTGTGTGTAATTACCTGCTTTTATATGGGAATCTTGCAGGTAACACAAGAGAAAAGCTCTGCCTCTGAAACCATTTATTAATGGGCTGGAGGAAGGAATTATTATTATTTAAAATATTTTTAGGTCACCCTTTAGTAAAGTTGCAAAGGTACTAGAATCAATTCCACATCAGCAAGCCTATATCAAGAAATTCCCTTCATATCAGCTGGACCATGGGTAGGCAAACGTAAGGCCCAGGGGCTGGATCCGACCCCATCACCTTCTAAATCCGGCCCATGAACAGTCCGGGAATCAGCGTGTTTTTACACAAGTAGAATGTGTCCTTTTATTTAAAATGCATCTCTGGATTATTTGTGGGACATAGGAATTTGTTCATTTTATTTTATTTTTCCAAAATATAGTCTGGCCCCCCACAAGGTCTGAGGGTCAGTGGACCAGCCCCCTGCTGAAAAAGTTTGCTGACCCCTGAGCTAGACCTTTAAGCTGCTTGCCTAGACCGTAAGACACTGGCCAGGTATGCTTTCGATACAAAGAACCAAGGAATTCCAAAAGCGGTTTGTGATAGAGGGGAATCATAGAATCATAGAGTTGGAAGAGGCCACAAGGGCCATCGAGTCCAACCCCTGCCAAGCAGGAAACACCATCAGAGCACTCCTGACATATGGTTGTCAAGCCTCTGCTTCAAGACCTCCAAAGAAGGAGACTCCACCACTCTCCTTGGCAGCAAATTCCACTGTCGAACAGCTCTTACTGTCAGGAAGTTCTTCCTAATGTTTAGGTGGAATCTTCTTTCTTGTAGTTTGGATCCATTGCTCCGTGTCCGCTTCTCTGGAGCAGCAGAAAACAACCTTTCTCCCTCCTCTATGTGACATCCTTATATATATTTGAACATGGCTATCATATCACCCCTTAACCTCCTCTTCTCCAGGCTAAACATGCCCAGCTCCCTTAGCCGTTCCTCATAAGGCATCGTTTCCAGGCCTTTGACCATTTTGGTTGCCCTCCTCTGGACACGTTCCAGTTTGTCAGTGTCCTTCTTGAACTGTGGTGCCCAGAACTGGACACAGTACTCCAGGTGAGGTCTGACCAGAGCAGAATACAGTGGCACTATTACTTCCCTTGATCTAGATGCTATACCCCTATTGATGCAGCCCAGAATTGCATTGGCTTTTTTAGCTGCCGCGTCACACTGTATCTGCTGTTTGAAGAAAAAATGTAGACAATCCTGTTCTGTGCTTCTAAGGCCTTTGAGGGCATCTCAGTCTAGTCCTTCTCACTCTGCACTTTATTATTCAGTTGCTTCCTCACAGATATTTTGCGGTATTGTTCATAAGGGATCATGGAAGCGATTTTGTGGCGTTCGTACGGAGCCCCCTGTTGTCTCAAGGACTATTGACCCATACACCACTAATCTGCTGCCACCAACCAGGTGGCAAGACAGGAATATGCAGCTGTCCCACACAAGGATCGAACCTGCAACCTTGGCGTTATCAGCACCACACTCTAACCAACTGAACTATCCATGCACTAAGTGCAACCTTCTTTTCACCAACCACATGCAACATGTGGAGCATCAGTGGCTGAGTAGATCTGAAGGGCATAGAATGAACTAGCATATCTTTGCCGGAGCGGCTCGAGTTAGCAAAGCATAAGGGTGTTTATTTAAGGTATGCCCTGCCGCTCAGTTTGCAGTGAAACCCCAGAGCGGCTCTTTAGCAGGACAGCAACGTGAGCTGTCGCACTCAACTGCAATATTGCAAAACTTCTTGCAATGATAAACCTCAGTAGGCTTGCTAGAGCAGCCCAGGCCAGTGCAGCTGTGGACAGATGGTTTCTATAGCAGCAGCCAAAGTTTTACAGCCAGCATGTTTTTGTGGAAATCTTAACATTTTGTGTTCCTCCTGCTTTTAAACCAACCTACTTCCCTAAAACGAAATGATCCAGAAATGTAATACTTCTACTGCTCTTTCTTGTTGCACATGAGATATGGGCCTCTGGAGGGAGGATTGTGGCCACGTTGCGCCTTCTCTTGTCCTGCTGTTGCACCGCTTTGTGTCAACCCAGATTCCTGGTTTATGTTCCCCAGGAACAGTAAACCATAGAACAAACCTGGGCTACAGCTCTTGAGTTATCTGGAATGAGATAAGCCATGAGCTCAGTTTGGGTGCAGTGCTAATAAATAGTAGTAGTAATAATAATAATAATAATAATAATAATAATAATAATAATGGTTTAAGAAACAGTAATGCGGCAGCAGCTGGACTAGCAAAGCAACAGCAATATTTTCTCTTGGAACCTGTTTCATTTGTGCTAAGCCATAGTTTGGTTTGGCATTTAGTGCAAATTGGGCCATTTTATGCTGAAATGATTAATTTTTACTATGGAAATATGTTTGATGTTAATTTCTTTCCACCCCATCACCGCCCCAATTTTATTTTCAAAATATTGCCGTATTAAAGGAACAGCATCCAAGCTCCTGTTTTCTTTAAATTTCGGACCAGGTAAGCCACATTCTGCAACAAGAAAAGCAAGGTTCTGTTACTTGCAATGCAAAGATACCACCTTTATACATTTATTTATCTGGTCTGTTTTGGGGGGTGTCCTGCAACGTGTTTAAGTCTTCACTCCGCAAACTATACATTGGAATCTACTTTGGATCAATACTGGGTCAAATTTAAATGACAGGTACAGACTTCAAACTGGTTTGGGACGATATATCGCTCAGCCCACATACATTCTCTCTTTCAGATATGCTTGCAGCAGACACACACTTCCCACAGTTGATCCATGTGGATCCGCTGATGAGGGAGTTACCAGCACACACACACACACACACACACACACACACACACACACACACTCTTTGGTCCTCAAATGTTTGATATTGTGACTGGAGAGGACAGTCTGCATCACCCACAGGGTGCTGGGCTTTTCTCCCACTGGGACTGTGTGTTAGTTGGATTCCCCCCTCCCAACCCCACTGCTGCCCAAGTTGGTTGAGTCTTGGGGGCCTAGAACTTGACCCTATAGCTTTATATTATTTATTTATTTATTTATTTATTTATTTATTTATTTATTTCCCCATTCTTTATGATCACACTTTCATCCAGGGATGTCAAATAACTTACCAAAAAAAAGATCATTCAGTCGAAAATCGTAACAATAACATGCATCAAAATCCTCCTCCTATTAGTTATACATAACAGTATATACTTTTGTCCCTACTCATTTATCCTAATTTTTTTCTTCCCCTTCCTCCCTCCCCTTTAATCCCTCTCCCCAAAAATTGTTCTCTCTTCAGATCTTTTAACCATGTGCACAGATTACTGTATTTTTTGCTCTATAAGACTCACTTTTTCCCTCCTAAAAAGTAAAGGGAAATGTGTGTGCGTCTTACGGAGCGAATGCAGGCTGCGCAGCTATCACAGAAGCCAGAACAGCAAGAGGGATTGCTGCTTTCACTGCGCAGCGATCCCTCTTGCTGTTCTGGCTTCTGAGATTCAGAATATTTTTTTTCTTGCTTTCCTCCTCCAAAAACTAGGTGCGTCTTGTGGTCCGGTGCGTCTTATAGAGCGAAAAATACGGTATTCATTCTAATTTGGATGCTTGGGTTGGCTTCCCCCCGTGCTATCCAATTCCTATAACTTGTCCATTTATTCAAAATCTTTTGACATTTGTTTTCCCATGTATCTTCCGTCATTACCTGTTCAAATATATCCCCATAGCTATATGAATCCCTGTGTAGCACACGTCCATGCATAGCTATCTGGCAGCAGTAAAATGCCACTCGCTAGGCCGGGGGACAGCTGAGTGCCAGCTATAGTTGTGAAGGAAGGAAGAGGGAATGCAAGCCTTGGGCTGCCCAAAAACTGATGAGGTTAGACATACCCAGCGGCCTGATCCTGCAGAGCAAAGGAAGGAGAGGCAGGGCTCATCTGTCGATGTGGTTTATTCTGGGGTAGCGAGTCTCTTGCAGTTGCTAAACATAGTTTGTGGTTGCTCTCTTCGGTTTTCGGCCGGTGGGATGTGAATTCAGAGCAGCAGGGTTAAAAGCCTGTGTGGCAAAGCCTGCCAGCTGTCACTGCGGCACATTCCAGGGGGTGCCTCTGCTTCTGTGCCAGTCCCTCCCGCGTGGCACAAATCCCGTGCAAAATTTCCTGTGCCAGCACCGGTTTCGCCAGAGGGAGGGTTGCACCTGTCCTCCCAGCAGTAAAGGTAAAGGGACCCCTGATCATTGGGTCCAGAGCAGCGCACGGAAACACCGCTTACCTTCCCACTGGAGTGGTACCTATTTATCTACTTGCACTTTGACGTGCTTTCGAACTGCTAGGTTGGCAGGAGCAGGGGCCGAGCAATGGGGCCCCTATCGCTGGGATATGAACCACCAACCTTCTGATCGGCAAGTCCTAGGCTCTGTGGTTTAACCCACAGCGCCGCCCACGTCCCCAGTGTAGGAATACTAAAGGTAAAGGGACCCCTGACCATTAGGTCCAATCGTGGCCGACTCTGGGGTTGCGGCACTCATGTCGCTTTATTGGCCGAGGGAGCCGGCGTACAGCTTCTGGGTCATGTGGCCAGCATGACTAAGCCGCTTCTGGCGAACCAGAGCAGCGCACAGAAACACTGTTTACCTTCCCGCCAGAGTGGTACCTATTTATCTACCTGCACTTTGAGGTGCTTTCGAACTGCTAGGTTGGCAGGAGCAGGGACTGAAGCAACGGGAGCTCACCCCGTCATGGGGATTTGAACCGCCGACCTTCTGATTGGCAAGTCCTAGGTTCTGTGGTTTAACCCACAGCGCCCCCCGCGTCCCTCCTCCCAGCAGAGCTCAGTGCAAAAACAAATTGCCATGTCTTTGGTCTGTTTGTCTCGCCAGGTGGGAAGAGGAGTATACGTTGCGCGTTCAGCTGCAAGACCGAGTGACTGAGCTGCACGAGGTGAGGATCACCCCTTCCCCTCTGACTCCCCGTGCCCCGGGCCTGGGTCTCTCCAAGCGCTGACCTGTCGATATGTCTACCTCTCCCCTAGGAGGCCCAAGAAGCAGAAGCGTGTCAGGAAGAGCTGGCGATGAAGGTGGAGCAGCTTAAAGCAGAGCTGGTCGTTTTCAAGGGGCTGATGAGCAATGTGAGTTTATGTACTGCATTCCCAAATGTGCACCCTGGTTTATTTTGGACCACAGATGTCTGGCAAGTGAAGACATGTCAACTGGCATAGTCCACAGCAGGGTGGATTTGATTTGCATCAAATCGATTTAAATCTTCTTCTTTTTTTTTAACAGAAAGACTCATTCTTGCTGGTATCATCTTGACAACCAGGCAGAGTGGATAAAAATCAATGCTTTTTTTAATTTAAAAAAGCAGATTTTAAAAAATATTTAAATTGGATCTTTTTTATTTAAATCAGATTTTTTTAAAAAAAATGCTTTTGGAGGAAAAATCTTTCTAAAGATAGTTTTCTCTTTAAATTACATTATAGTCCAAAGGCTATTCATCAGGAAATAAGGATTTGTTTTAAGTTTTTAATGTGTACTAAAACTCAGTCTAAGTTTTTTTTTAATTGTTTAACCACATCAGTTAACAAACATCAGTTACCAAAAAAATCGGATTTAAGTTTTAAAAACCATATATATATGGTTTATATATATAAATATAAAAATAAAAATCCACCCTGGTCCACAGAGGATACTCTGTTGCTGGGATGGAGTGGGGTCCCTGTGGTCTTCCAGTTGTTGTTGGTCCAAAACTCCCATCTATTACGACAGTAAAGACTGAATGAATGAAACTTCCTTTATCTCTGGTGATGCAGGAGAAAAGGAGAAGAAGCAAAGAAAAATGGAAAGGCAGCAATTTGTGTAGGGGAAAAATATGAATGTACACGGGGGGAAATACCCTGACCCACACATTCTTTTATGAATGTGATATTATTATCTTAATATATATGCAAATATTAATACCCTACTACATTTTGTATAAACTCATTCCAAATACAGTGGACCCTCTACAATGGTACCTCAGGTTAAGAACTTAATTCATTCTGGAGGTCCGTTCTTAACCTGAAACTTGAGACATCACTTTAGCTAATGGGGTTTCCCGCTGCCGCCACACGATTTCTGTTCTCATCCTGAAGCAAAGTTCTTAACCAAGGTACTATTTCTGGGTTAGCGGAGTCTAACCTGAAGCGTCTGTAACCTGAGGTACCACTGTAGTTACATACCGCTCTGGATACGTAACTTTCGGGTTATGTTTGTGGCAAACCCGGAAGTGTATACTTCTGGGTTTCGCCATGCGCGCATGCGCAGAAGCACTCAATCACACCATGCACATGCACAGAAGCAATGCCTTTGCCTACGGACTTTTCAGGTTGCAGACGGACCTCCAGAATGAATTTAATTTGTATCTAGAGGGTCCCCTGTATTGTCACATTGATCCAAACAAAGTCTCCATCTGCAAGCAGTCCGTTCATAAGGGTACAGAGGACCTTACGTAACGATCCCTAACTTTCCTTTCTTCCTCCCCCCTCCTCTTTTTCTTGAATGCTGGGCCAGAATCTTACCGAGCTCGATACCAAAATCCAAGAGAAAGCCATGAAAGTGGACATGGACATCTGCCGGCGCATTGACATCACGGCTAAACTGTGTGACGTCGCCCAGCAGCGCAACTGCGAGGACATGATCAAAATGTTTCAGGTGAGAGGCACCAGCCCCACGTCCTCCCTGTGGGGAAGGGCCACAGCGCCCCCCCCCACCTTTCCCAGGCGGAATGGAACCCCCCTCCCACCCAAACCTCATTCCATGTATTCACTTCCGTCCCCTGGGGAAAACCGGCAGGCAGTTTGAGACCCTCTGTGAGGATGTGCAGTAGGAACCCTGTACTCCCACCCCACCCTGGTCCCTGTCATCATCTCTTCAGGGCCCCCCACCTCAGTCTCTTGGCAGGCCCCGTCAGGGAAGCAGCCGGAGAGGGAGACATGGTGGAAGTGTTTGTGTGTGTGTCTCTCTAACACCGTCTCTCCCCTCTCCTCCCCGCCCCCTTTCTCTCTCTCTTTCTTTGTCTTATTCACTCACTCACTCTTCTTTCTCTTGCTTCCCCTATAGAATCAGTTGGTTAGTTGTTGTCTGTTTCTTTTCTTCATTGAGCTGGAAAACTATGCGAGTTAGAAGCTTTTCTGTAAAATAATTTAACTGTAATTCCCGGCATTTTCCTCTTTTTCCTTCTGGACACCTCTCTCTTAATCTTGTCTTCCCAACGCCATCTTTGGGGTGTGATTGGAGTTCCCTTTACTGTGAACCCTCATCAGATTCCATCTTTCCATTGCTTAGTTTTTAATTTACAAAAATAAGAGGTTTCTAAAAATTGCATTTTAGCCATCGCACCATCTTTAACCTGGTCATAATAAGCCCGTCTCTCTCTCTCTCTCCTCTCTCTCGATCTCTCTGTTTCTCTTTTGCTCTCTTCCTTCCTTCCTTCCTTTCTTCCTTCTTTCTCTCTCTCTTTCTCCACATCACCCTACACCACCCCATTCCCCCTTCCATCTCTTTCCACCCACCCACCTCCGACCTCCAACCCAACCTCGTTCTGTAGTCTCTGCACTTGTCTCCCATTAAGGTCCCAGCCACGATGGGGCGGAAGCGGGAGAGGAAGCTGGTCAGCGACGAGGACACCTCCCTCTCCGAGAGCGAGACTTCCAAAAAATTCGAGGAGGAGGAAGAGGATGAAACCACAGCCATGAGCATCAATGAGGAGATGCAGAGGATGCTGAACCAACTGTGAGTTTAATCCCTTGCTTCTGGAGTTACCTTCAAGTAGGGCCAAGTTACTGGTTAGGGATTGCCAATCCAGCCTTGGGGGGACGGGACAAAACAGAATCCTCCGTGGCTGAGATTAAAGGTAAAAGGTAAAGGGACCCCTGACCATTAGGTCCAGTCATGGCCAACTCTGGGGTTGCGGCGCTCATCTCGCTTTATTGGCTGAGGGAGCCGGCGGACAGCTTCCGGGTCATGTGGCCAGCACCAGCAGGACTAAGCCGCTTCTGGCGAACCAGAGCAGTACACGGAAACGCCATTTACCTTCCCGCCAGAGCGGTACCTATTTATCTACTTGCACTTTGACGTGCTTTCGAACTGCTAGGTGGGCAGGAGCAGGGGCCGAGCAACGGGAGCTCACCCTGTCACGGGGAATTGAACCACTGACCTTCTGATCGGCAAGCCCTAGGCTCTGTGGTTTAACCCACAGCGCCACCCGTGTCCCTTTTGTCCGCTGAGATTGCCAGACCACAACTCCCATCAGGCCTGTCCGTGGCTGATGGTAGTTGGAGTTTGACAACATCTAGACATCACCACATTGTGCTACCCTTGTGGTTACGTTTTGCTCCCTCTTTTTAATTTAAAGGAGGAATAATCCTGGGGATAGGTCTTATAAGAGCATAATGTGGGGCTACCATTGACGGTGACCCAGAAACTCCAGAATGCAGTAGCTAGACTGGTGACTGGGAATGGCTGCCGAGACCATATTACACCTGTCCTGAAAGACCTACATTGGCTTCCAGAATGTTTCCAAGCAAAATTCAAAGTGTTGGTGCTGACCTTTAAAGCCCTAAATGGCCTCAGCCCAGTATACCCGAAGGAGCGTCTCCACCCCCGTCGTTCAGCCCAGACACTGAGGTCCAGCTCCGAGGGCCTTTTGGCAGTTCCCTCACTGCAGGAAGTGAGGTTACAGGGAACCAGGCAGAGGGCCTTCTTGGTATTAGCAACCCCCCTGTGGAACGTCCTCCCATCAGATGTCAAGGAAATAAACAACTGCCTGACTTTTAGAAGACATCTGAAGGCAGCCCTGTTTAGGGAAGTTTTTAGTGTTTGATGTTTTATTGTGTTTTTAATATTCTGTTGGGAGCCACCCAGAGTGGCTCAGGAAACCCAGCCAGATGGGCAGGGTATAAATTACTATTATTATTATTATTATTATTATTATTATTATTATTATTATTATTATTATTTAGCTGTCTCATGTGCTTTCAAGAAAGGCAAAGGACTTCCTTGCAGTCTGCCTTATCGTCACAATCATTCTTGGGACACCCCCCCTAAATTAGTAACTAAATGCCATCCAAATGCCACATTTATGAAAGCCTTCATTTGCTAGATGAAGCCAGCTTTATCGCATGAAGGACTGCCTGAAGGGTGGTGTGGTGGTGGTGCAGCTGTCGTGGCCGCTGGACCTAGCATCCGATCGAGGACATCTGTTTTTCCCCCCTCAAAATTTTTATTAGTATTATAAACAAACAAACACACAAGACAAACAAACATAAATCATAGCCTTATTGAAAATTACACTTATTAACATTGTTAAGTGACTTCCTCGCTTCCCCTTGGTTGAATTTCATTGCATGTCCTTTTAACGGTTTTCCAAATCCCAATTCTTATGAAATTTAACTTAAACGTTAACATCCTTAGATCTCCACATTATGGAATTAAACATATTAATTCATCACCTAACATAAATAAAATCCTAAGCCAATTAAGTATCTGCAAGCTGTTTTCAGTTAATTTAACTTAACAAATTTAACTAGATAATCATTAAATTTATTCCACTCTTCCTGATACTCCTCCTCCTTCTGGTCGCGGACTCTTCCGGTTAGGTCGGCTAGCTCCGAAAAATCCATCATCTTCATCTGCCATTCTTCTATTGTTGGTAATTCTTGGGTTTTCCACTTTTTAGCTAACAAAATACGAGCAGCAGTTGTGGCATACAAAAATAATTTAACATCTTTCTTGGGGATCCGATCGAGAACATCTAAGACAGCCGCTCCCAGAACTGAAGTTGCTGGGATGGTCCCTCGCTAGCCAGTCCCAGTACGGAAACGTAGCAAAGTCTCTCCTCCTCTTGATTCTGGGCCTGCCTGCCCACCGTCTCTTTGCTGATAATGCGGTTCCTTTGTCCCCAGGAGGGAGTATGACTTTGAAGATGACTGCGACAGCCTCACCTGGGAGGAGACTGAAGAAACGCTGCTGCTGTGGGAGGATTTCTCTGGCTATGCTATAGCTGCAGCTGAAGCACAGGGGGAGGTAAGCCAGTGGCCTCTTTGAAGCGCCTCCTCTTGTCAGCGTACATATCCGCGCAAGACCTTCTCCATTGTTGTGGAGTTGGTGCTTTGAGTCGTGCTTGAAGGTTGGGCACAAAACCAAACCCAAACCAGTCAGAATTCTTGGCCAAGGGATTCATAGGTTTCCTTGGTTTGCAGAAGAAGGTGTCCTTGTTTTGCTTCTTAAGGAAGGGGCAGTAATAATAAGAATAATTATAATTGTTAAGTTGTGGGTGAACATATCACAGCGATTCTTCAAACAGCTCTTGTTTATTCAGAGGCCAGAACAGAACTGAACTGAAGGGTTCAGTCAGCCTGCTTATATAGAGCTCCAGTACAACGTAACTGTAACAATTTTCTAAAACTATCCAATCACTGAACGTCTCGATCCCTTATTTGCATAACTATCTACAGTATCCCCCTGCTGGCCCAGGGTGAGAACTTCAGTACATAACAACAATTATTATTTATTATTTATACCCCGCCCATCTGGCTGAGTTTCCCCAGCCATTCTGGGCGGCTTCCAACAGAATATTAAAATACAATAATCTATTAAACATTAAAAGCTTCCCCAAACAGTGAGCTAAGCAAGTGTGAGGCCTGGCCACAGGGCGAAGCCTTGCTTTTAGAGGTTTTGCCCACAGATCTTGAAGCAGGTGCTGTCGAACTCTGGCCCACTAAGGCTGAAGGTACACAATATTAGAAGCGCACTCCATGCTGGAATAACGGTTGCCCTTCTCACGCTTCACCCCCCCCCAAAAAAAATGTTTGGGGTACTCAAGAAAAATCACCATTTTATAGTTCAAATCTCCACGTTGTCCACAAACGACGCTGCATCACACAACACCATTGTCCCATCTTTTGTTTTTACAGAGTCATCCTTAACTTTACACTTCTTTGCTAGCTGTGATGATGAAAAATAGTAATTTTCCTACTCATACTGAAATACTGCTCCTCAATGAGGCCAAACTTTCATCAGTAAAACACCACACATCCACATTCCACACTGCTTCACACATTAAACGCTCGCTTCCGTCTGAGAGTCAGGAAACACCGGGAAAGGAAATGAAGCCGCAGTCGGGGGTAGCAACGGAACTGACGATTCACCGTGCTAGAAAAGAAACTTTTTTTAAAAAAACAAGAGTTTCTTCTTCCGTTAGATTCACAAAATGTTTAGGGGTACGAGTAATCCTTCGTCCCTCCAGGAAAAAAGCACTGCACTCTATGTTGTAGAGTACAATTTGCCTCATGCAATGCACACTGCTGTGGCAGCTTCTGCCTTTTGTGCATCTCCCAATTTAGTTCCCCCTTCACACTTTTTCCCCTTTTTCAGTGTGTCCGACCTCTGTTTCCTTTTCTGTGTAATTCCTCTGTGCCCCCAAAACGGGCCTAAAGGCATTCACAGCAAGGGAAGCGGGCAGGGCTGCCAGAGGCCTGGGATCTGTTTCCCAGCAGGCCAACAGCCAGCGCTGCCCTAAAAATGAAGGGGGGAAAGAGAAAGGAATAGTCTCCATCACTGCTGGTACACAGAAAGGGGCAGCAGAGGGTGTGCCATGGGTAGGGGGTAGTTTTCGTTCACAACTTGCCAGCCAATCCAGAATGAGACCTCGCATTGAAAGATGGGGGGGGGGGGGTTATCTCTTTGCTTCAAACTATGGTCCTGATCCAGACCAAGCCTATTTCACGGCCAACATGCATTAGGAAAAGTTCCCATTTTGCAATGCAAGTTGAAAGCACAGGAAACGCTTTCTGGATCAGGGCCACGGTAGAGGAGAGGGTCAAAAACCCTGATCCAATTTGGGCCCTTTGCAAAGAAAGGCCTATTGGACCTCTTTTTCTTCCACTGCAAACCACAGGCATGGCTCCCAATAGAGTGTTAAAAACAATACAGCATTAAGTATTAAAAACTTCCCTAAACAGGGCTGCCTTCAGATGTCCTTTAAAAGTAGGATAGTTGCTTATTTCCTTGACATCTGCTGGGAGGGTGTTCCACAGGGCGGGCGCCACTACCGAGAAGCCCTCTACCTGGTTCCCTGTAACCTCTCAGTTTCTTCCCGCAATTTCTCTCCCCAGAAATGTCCTTGATCTGGATTGGGAGCAATTCCCTCCAGATTAAAAGACACCCAATGTCAGGCGTGGAGAGTTCTCTCCTCCCCTGGTAGCTTCATAGGCAAGAATCACAAGCAGTTTGTATTTTATAGTCCTTTGAATTCAGTCATCTGGTTGCAAAGCTAGAATCCATGTCTCTCCACAAATAGAGGTGTTGGCTACTCTGAGCCCTTCCCCTTGCGACCCAGCAACATCCCAGGCGCCAACGCGAAGTTTCACCCCTCTGCATTCTCTGTTCTCTAATATGGCTGGACCTGCGAGCCTGAGTGGAGCGGGGATGGCCCAGGCCCTCTAGGGAAGTCTCTGCTGGCTGTTCCCTCCTTTCCCCCTCTTCTTCCACTATCTCGTAGCTCGGCAACTCCTGGGGAGGCTGTGCAGCATTCTCCCCTCTCTCCTACTGAAACTGCTGGGGAGAAGGGGGGCAAATTGTTCGCCTCCTTCTCCTCCTCCTCTGAGAGAAGCTGATCTGGCTGAGGATACCCTTCCCACTCCTCCTGTTCCGACCATTCCCTGACACCCAGTGAAGCTTCCTTCAGCTAATACCATGGGTTGTTTGGCTCCTGCCCTCTGCGCCACTATGTGCTCTCAGCAGATGTGCCGGCTTGCCTCCGCAATAGAGGGGGCCGCGGCGTGAGAGGTGCTCACGCCATGTGCACACACTGCACAGCTTGCGCGCATGATGTGAGCATGTTGTGTGGTGTGCGCATGTCACTGCGGGATATTGAGGGGCCCCGGCCCCCTCCTTGAACATTTTGGTGGGGGGACGAGGCCCCTTGGCCCCCCTCCCAGATGGCCCCCATGACTCTCAGGTGGAGCGTTGAACTCTGTCAACACACTGTAAATGAGGCTGTGAACACCATGCGCTCTGTAGCCTGTCCTCCTTCTGCGGCGATGGACGCCATGTTGTTTTGCAACCTGTGTCACTGATGGACGGCGACTGCTCTTTCTTTCTTTCTTTTTGGGGTCGCTGCCACCTTCCTTGCCAGCAGCCGGACGACAGTTTGGAGAAAGTGATCAAGGACACAGAATCGCTCTTCAAAAGCAGGGAGAAGGAATATCAGGAAACCATCGACCAAATTGAGGTGGGGGAAAGAAGAGTGTGCAAGGAAATAAATGCTGGAGGTGAACTACTAGCTCCCTGCCACCGCCACCAGAAAAAGAAGGAAACCCATGGGGATCAGGGTTAGATGGTCACATGGCTTGGTGGGGGTTGGCTCAGCTCAGGGGGGCACCTAAGGTGGGCAATCAGTGGCATCTTGCGGCACCGAATTTAGGGTGGTTCACCCTCACAGGGCACCAAGCCGAAGGTGTACAAAATTGAGAAGATTCGCAATTGAAAAGATCCATTTGGGGGAGCCAAATTTTGGCCTCACACAGGGGGCTATATTGTGAAATATTATACCAAAGCCCGTCCCAACATCTGGCAAATTGCAAAGATCATTGGGCAGAGGGAATCCCATTGCCTCCCTCACAAGTTCTTGGGTGAATAATGGAGTCCGGGGAAAGGGGCAGCTTTGTTCTGTGTATCTACTCAGGCCTTTAAATGTTTTCCGCATATAACACCCCTTCTCCTCACTGCATTTGATAGTACAGAATGGAAGAAAGGGCTTCTATATCTCAGGGATTATATAGTGAGGGGCAGACAGGTCTCCCTCCCAAAAGGCTTCCTGCTTCTCAATTCAGCTCTAAATTGTAGTTTGGAATTGTTTTGTTCTTGCCAATAGGAAGGTCGGCAGTTCAAGTCTGCGATGGGGTGAGCTCCCGTTGCTCCTTCCCAGCTCCTGCCAACCTAGCAGTTCAAAGCACGCCAGTGCAAGTAGATAAATAGGTACCGCTGCAGTTGCGCCAGAAGTGGTTTAGTCTTGCTGGTCTCATGACCCGGAAAGCTGTCTGCGGACAAACGCCGGCTCCCTCAGCCTGAAAGCGAGATGAGCGCTGCAACCCCATAGTCACCTTCTACTGGACTTAACAGTCCAGGGGTCCTTTACCTTCATAGCTGTCAACATTTTCCTTTTTTAAATGGAAATTCCCTTATTCCGAATAGGATTCCTCGCAAGAAAAGGGAAAAGTTGAAAGCTTTGTTTACCTTTAAAAAGGTAAAAGGACCCCTGACCATTAGGTCCAGTCATGGCCGACTCTGGGGTTGCGACGCTCATCTCGCTTTATTGGCCAAGGGAGCCGGCGTACAGCTTCCGGGTCATGTGGCCAGCATGACTCAGCCGCTTCTGGTGAACCAGAGCAGCGCACGGAAACGCCGTTTACCTTTCCGCCGGAGCAGTACCTATTTATCTACTTGCACTTTGACGTGCTTTTGAACTGCTAGGTTGGCAGGAGCAGGGACTGAGCAACGGGAGCTCACCCCATTGCGGGGATTCGAACCGCCGACCTTCTGATCGGCAAGTCCTAGGCTTTGTGGTTTAACCCATGCACCACCCGCGTCCCTTATGTTTATCTTTACCTTTTATCTATCACATAAAGTTAAGAGTTGCATCCAACAGTCTTAGGAAAGGGCTTTTTTTTTTTTGAGATGGGTTGGATCTGGATTGATATTTGCAGGATGAGTGACCCTGAAACTCCTCTCTTCCTCAGCTGGAGTTGGCCACAGCAAAGAATGACATGAACCGGCACCTGCACGAGTACATGGAGATGTGTAGCATGAAGCGAGGCCTGGACGTGCAAATGGAGACTTGCCGCCGCCTCATCACCCAGTCGGGAGACAGGTGAGCTCCTCTAGCGGGGATCTAGGCCAGGCCCTAGTTCTTGCTGTGGGAAGGGTACACCGGTGTGGGCGGGGGGAGGGTGTCTGCAGGGCCTTGTCGGTTGTCTTCCCTGTTGTGGGAGGGGAGGGGAGTGTGTGTGTCCGTGGAGGGCAGGCGGGAGGCGGAGGCAAATTTGGGCTGGATTCTGAGTGATTGGCTGTAACCCCCCCCCCCTTGCAGACTTACAGGAGTTGTGTTTCGTGCCATGTGTCTCTAGAAGGTGACGCAGTTCCGACAGGCGCAGTCGCCGTCGAAAGAGAGCTTCGGCCGGAGAAAAAGAAGCATCGCCGACATGCTGGGCTTTTTTGGCACTGGTTCATGGGACAATAAATTCAGTGCAGCGCTGGGCCTGGGGAGGATGTCCGTACTGTGCCCCCCATTCCTTCCAACCCTGGGCTTGGCAAGGTTCCCAAAGAAGCTCCCTCACGCCCCCCCATTCCCCCCTCTCTCTGTGCCCTGCAATTGCATCCAGCGTAGCCAGAAACTGATTCCCTCTCCGTTCCAGAGCGCTCTCCTGTGCTTCCTTCTCTGCCTGCCGCGAACCTTTGTTACAGGCGCCCACTGGTCCCTCCCGCCGTGTGTGTGCCCCCCCCAGCCCTAGTGCGCATGTGACCCCGCCCTTTTTTTCTTTCAGAAAATCTCCTGCTTTCACTCCGGTCTCGAAAAGTGAATCGGCTCCAAGCGAGGAAAAGGAGGAGTCCGATCGTGACCTCCCAAGCGATGCCTCCATAAGATAATGAGGGGGGAATCTGCCCCCTCTGCATCTCTCTCCTGGCCCAGGAGTTGTGAGCGTGCCATTGGGGTGGGGTGGGGGGAAGCCATGCCCTCGCTGTGGCTGTGCCGGACGGAAGGGAACCAGGAGCCCCACCCCTCTAGAGTCCTGCCACATAATCCTGCCTCCGCAATCTGGAGGTGCAGCTAGATAAGTCGGCCATCGGGAGAGTCTGTTCCTTCATTCTTCCTCCTCCTCTCCTCTTCTGCCCCTCTGTACTTATGTGGGCTTTAGTGGGGCAGCACCCGCCTTATAGCATCCTCTACTCCTGGGTTCTGCCTCAGGAAGGGCCCCCCCCACCTCGCCACCTAGTATATGTGACTTGCCTCCCCATGCTACACACACACACAAGCCGAACTGGATCCGTTCCTCTCTGCAAAACGTGAACCTCATCTCGGTGCCAAGTGGGCTTAAAGGCTGGACTCTGTTCTCCGAACAGGCAGAAGTGCATTTGGGCAGCGCGCCCCCCCCCCAGGCCACGTTGCCCCCCCCCCCCGACAGCAAGAGCCTCTCCTCCTGCGGGGATGAAGAACGAGCTGTGGTCTCCTTCGCCCCCCGCCTCTCCGCCCTTGCGTTCTGCTTAGTCGCGCTTCCGCGGCGCAAACAATGTCTGCGATGTGCTATGTCTGGAAAAGAGGAACATTAAATGGATTTGACGTCCTTTTCTACGGGCTGTTGTGCGCGTGAGATTTTGTGAGCCTCGCGGCAGGTGCTGCGGACGCGGGAGCTCTTGGTGCAGGTATTATGGGAAGCCACGGTCTGTTCTTTTTTAAAAAAAAAACACAAAAGAATTTTATTAAAGGTTTTCAACATATAATGCAATAAAAACATAACAAAGTTAATATCTAGAGAAAGCTAAAGAAAAGAAAAGAGAGGGGGGGAGAGAAAGAAAGAAACAAGCCTACACAAACGCAAATTTTTATATTCTATCAACTTTCTGTCCTAATCTTCAATTCATAAACAGTGATCCACATCTACCCAGTTCCCACCTGGGGCAGCTCCCATCTTTCTCAGGCTCTGAGAAAAACCACTATGCTGTCTCTCACATAGTTTTCTAGCCATCTTTTCTCTGTATGTATCTTCATATATTTATAAGTAATTTTAATATTAATAAGGAATGATCCAAAACTAAATAAGACAGAGAGAGAGAGAGAGGTACTTCCACTCTTCCTTCGTCCAATTGTATAGAATACAGTTATTTCCAATATTTGGCATATACACTCCAGAATAACCCCCACCTGCAGGTGGGGTGCAGCTTTCTGCTGTCTGCTAAGTGAATGGCCAAGTTTTCAGATCACCTCAAATTTATTCAGTGGCGAAAATCAAAGAGGGATTTGGAGCGCTCCTGAAGGATTGTTCTGCCCTGGGTGAATAGGCAATAAAATGGTAACTGCAGATCAGTGTAACTAAGGGATTGCCCACACCTTTGTTTGCCCCACTGTTTTCCTCTGGGAAAACCCATGGTTTAGCGCTGAATCAGAACAAAGAGCCATCAAGTTTTCCGCAGATGGCTGTTTGTTCCCGTTTAGAGCTAAAGAGTGCATTTTCCAGTCAAAATCAGCAGGGCAAAAGCTAAACCTCTTGGAGCTGTGCTTAGGAAGCCTAGGGCATGTAGGAAACTGCTTGGACTCAGGCACAGGACAAGTGTGGATGAGCCCATTGGAAACATGTTTTTTACATGTGTGGCAACATTTCAGGGAGTGTTATCATAGGGATCCACAAATGGGAAGAATTGATGCTTTTGAATTCTGGTGCTGGAGGAGACTCTTGAGAGTCCCATGGACTGCAAGAAATTCATACCTCTCCATTCTGAAGGAAATCAGCCCTGAGTGCTCACTGGAAGGACAGATCGTGAAGCTGAGGCTCCAATACTTTGGCCACCTCATGAGAAGAGAAGACTCCCTGGAAAAGACCCTGATGCTGGGAAAGATGGAGGGCACAAGGAGAAGGGGACGACAGAGGACGAGATGATTGGACAGTGTTCTCGAAGCTACCAGCATGAGGGAGGCAGTGGAAGACAGGAGGACCTGGCGTGCTCTGGTCCAGGGGGTCACAAAGAGTCAGACATGACTAAACAACAACAACATGTTATCATTTGCCCCCCTGCATCTCCTTTATAACTCCCAATTTTTGATAAGTCCTTAAATATCCCTTAATTCCAATTTTCGGATGGTAGTTTCAGAAGCCACCACGCTTCCTCCAGCTGTGCTAGATGGCTGCCAGGTAAACTTTTTCAGCAGGGGGCCGGTCCACTGTCCCTCAGACCTTGGGGGGGGGGCGGACTATATTTTGGAAAAAAAATATGAATGAATTCCTATGCCCCACAAATAACCCAGAGATGCATTTTAAATAAAAGCACACATTCTACTCATGTAAAAACATGCTGATTCCCGGACCGTCTGTGGGCCAGATTTGGAAAGCGATTGGGCCGGATACGGCCCCCGGGCCTTAGTTTGCCTACCCCTGATCCATATGTTGCAGGGAGTGTGTCCCTGCAGTCCTAAAAAAAGAGAGAGGAAGGAAGTTGTCAATTCCAATCGTGTAGCAGGTGTGTGGGTTAATGGACGGCCCACACTTGCAAGTTCTAAAGCATTGCCTCCCTCCACACAACAGCTGTGCATATTTTTTGTTTATTTTCTTCTCTTCACATTTTTACGCCAGCATTCCTCCAAGCAGCGGGTGGACGACTGGCCCACGGCCACCCAGTGAGCTTCGCAGCTGAGTGGGGATTTGAACCCTCATCTTTCAGGTCTTAGGTCAGCACCCAAAGTACTACACCACCATGGGCTTTGGGATCCCAGCTAGAAGATAAGCGGGGAGCAGAAGCAGGAGAAGAGCTCAGCACTATGGGCATAGCTAGCGTGGCAGGGAGGGCAGCTGTTCCCCTTCCCATCAAGTAAATAAATAAAAATACCTAACCAAAAGTAGAAATAATTGGAATATGTGAAACTGAAAGGTTTGCTGAGGTCGCTTGGATGATGTTGTGGCACGTTCTGGTGATGCAACTGGCAACCAAGCTGAGTAATAGGTGCATGAACAGAGGGAACAGAGGAAAATCTTTTACCCGACCACAAAAAAAGCACTGCTCATCTCTCTTGCTCAGCCATGCACCTTTCGTACCATAGAGCAGTCATTCAGTAGCTTGCAGAGGGTAATAGACCTGGCTAAGATCATCGATGACAGGGGAGCGTCTCAATGGGTTTGGCTTACTGAGCGTGCACAGAAAATCGCCATTGGAATTTGAGAAGGAAGTGCTGAAAAGGTTTTCAGCAAATCCAATAAAACTTCTAGATTCAGGTGGGGAGCCGTGTTGGTCTGACGAAGTTGAAATGTATATAAAAAAATAAATAAAAATGTCCAGTAGCACCTTAAAGGTAAAGGGACCCCTGACCATTAGGTCCAGTCATGACTGACTCTGGAGTTGCGGCGCTCATCTCGCTTTATTGGCCGAGGGAGCCGGCGTACAGCTTCCGGGACATGTAGCCAGCATGACTAAGCCGCTTCTGGCGAACCAGAGCAGCCCACAGAAACGCCGTTTACCTTCCCGCCAGAGCGGTACCTATTTATCTACTTGCACTTTGACGCGCTTTTGAACTGGTGGGCAGGAGCAGGGATCGAGCAATGGGAGCTCACCCCATCGCGGGGATTTGAACCGCCAACCTTCTGATCGGCAAGTCGTAAGCTCTGTGGTTTAACCCAAAGCGCCACCCGCTTCCCATCTGAACTTCTGAATAAGTGTGCATGCACATGAAAGCTTATACCAAGAACAAACTTAGTTGGACTCTAAGGTGCTACTGGGGACACACACACATATATATCCAATAAAACTTGTTTTAGTTTTTTTTAAAAACTAAGATAAATAAGGTGTGTTCTTTGTAATTTTGCAAAATATTCACTGCATGAAAGGTACTCCCAGGTGTTAATTTTTTATTTAGCTTTCAAATGACTGATGATTTTGACATACTTTTCTGAGTGCTTGGGGGTCAAAAGGAAGCAATCTGTCACTGAGACATTTCATTCTGAATCTGCTAGACAGAGCCAGACAGAGGATGGCGGCAGGTGGGTGTCTTACCCTCCCCCAACATAAATCATGGTTACGCCCAACGCTCGGCTCCATACTCTACCTCTGGGCTGGACTTCTCCCACCCTTGGCCAATTTACAGCTTTTGAACTGGTTGCATTTTCACACCCAGCTCATAGGGAAGCATTCAGGAAATAATAGAGCCTGTGGTTTTGAAGAGGCCGCCATATGTGCCATTATGTGGCACTTGTCCCGTGTGGCATCTGCGCAAAGTTTTTTGGCTCTGTTTAAATTAGAAGCTGCTCTCGGGTTCATGTCATGAAACAGGTCCGGCCGCACTTGCTGGAATGCTTGATAGAGAATTCATGGAAGCGGATGCCTGCACAGAGGGGCAGGTGGGGCTGGCAAGACTTCTAGTTGCTAAGCACCAAGCTGTTGATAAGGGGTTGTTTGCTAGCAAAGGTCAGTCAGCAATCGTATGTGGGTACGTATTTTCGTCCCCTGTCATGTCCA
Organism: Podarcis gaigeae; assembly: GCF_964106915.1. Taxonomy (NCBI): domain Eukaryota; kingdom Metazoa; phylum Chordata; class Lepidosauria; order Squamata; family Lacertidae; genus Podarcis; species Podarcis gaigeae. Next base: position 4,081,971 of record NC_139694.1, read on the forward strand.
GCGGTTTCCCTTACTCCATTTCTGTCAATAGTCCACAGGTGTTGGGGGTAGGAAACATACAGCTGTTTCCCATGCACATCATAAAGAGCTCATAACCCACCTACTCTCAGCAGCCAGAAACATCATAGCCAGACAATGGAGAGACCTGTCAGGAGTAAGCATGGATCAGTGGTATCAAATAGTATGGGAAACAGCTTTATTAGAAAAATTAACCAGTAAACTGAAACTGACACGGGGACAAATAGAAGAGGATGCCTTCACCCCGATACGGCTCCCCTATACAGTGGTACCTTGGGTTACATACGCTTCAGGTTACATACGCTTTAGGTTACAGACTCCGCTAACCCAGAAATAGTGCTTCAGGTTAAGAACTTTGCTGCAGGATGAGAACAGAAATCGTGCTCCGGCGGCGCGGCAGCAGCAGGAGGCCCCATTAGCTAAAATGGTGTTTCAGGTTAAGTACGGACCTCCAGAACGAATTAAGTACTTAAGTACAGTGGTACCTCTGGTTGTGAAGGGGATCCGTTCTGGAGGCCCGTTTGCAACATGAGCAGAACGCAACCAGCGTGTGTGCGGTTGCAATTTACTGCTTCTGCGCATGCGCGTGATGTTATTTTGCACGTCTGTACATGCGCGAGCAGCAAAACCCGGAAGTAACCCTTTCTGGTAGTTCCGGGTCACTGCAGGACACAACCTGAAAAAGCTCAACCTGAAGCAAACGTAACATCAGTGGCGTAGCGTGGGTTGTCAGCACCCGGGGCAAGGCAAGTAATTTGCACCCCCTAACCCGTGGATTTGCGCCCCCTAACCCGTGGATTTGCGCCCCCTAACCCTAACCCCCAGATGTTGCGCCTGGTGCGGCCGGCCCCCCTGCACCCCCCACGCTACGCCACTGCGTAACATGAGGTATGACTGTATCACATACACAGCCCAATAAGGCAGCAACAAGAATCCGCCAACAGCATACGAATCAATATGGCTGCCCTGATCCAAAACGCCCACTCACAGATGAAAACAAAGTTCAACACAGCCAATGACAAACAAACAACCACACCCCAACCTCTCTCACCAACAAAGGAACACAAGCGAATAGTAAAGAAAACCTGCACAAGTGATGCCGACACCAAACCCCACACATTCAGCACATTAAGTGAAATAGAAGCATTGCCACTTGACCCCACCCACATTCACCATGCCCCCCTCCACCTCTTTCCCCCTTTTCTTCCTAGACACTAATGTCTCAACAAATGAAACCGATCTGTAGAAAATGTAACTTGAAAAAAGAGACATTGCACATACTTTTGTAAACCAAGAAATCTTTAATTATAATATTTTTTTTAAAAGAAGAAGAAACATACAACTGTTTGCTGGGCATTGTGAGAAGCAAAAATCTGCACTCTGTGCTGTGGCAGTCGGAAACGGGAGCAAGGAGGTATTACATGGATGTAAACAGTGTCCTGGGCTCAGCTGGTGGCGCTGTGGTCTAAACCACTGAGCCTCTTGGGCTTGCCAACCAGAAGGTTGGTGGTTCGAATCCCCATGATGGGGTGAGCTCCTGTTGCTCTGTCCCAGCTCCTGCCAACCTAGCAGTTCAAAAGCACACCAGTGCAAGTAGATAAATAGGTACCGCTGCAGCAGGAAAATAAACAGCCTTTCCGTGCACTCTGGTTTCCATCACAGAGTCCCATTGCACCAGAAGCGGTTTAGTCATGCTGGCCACATGACCCAGAATGCTGTCTGTGGACAAACACCGGCTCCCTTGGCCTGAAAGCGAGATGAGCACCACAACCCCATAGTCACCTTTGACCGGACTTAACTGTCTAGGGGTCCTTTACCTTTACCTTTTACCTTCCTAGAAAAATATACTGGCATGAGCATAGCCAGGCTGGGGCAGCTGCCCCCCCCCATCAAGTAAATAAATAAAAACAAAAATAATTTGTACAAAGATGTTGACAGGTTTTTCTCAGCATTTGGGGGGGTCAAAGGAAAGTAATTTAAAGCAACTGTTGTTGAGACATTTCATTCTGAATCTGCGAGACAGAGACAGACAGAGGAGGATGAAAGGTGGGTGTCTTGCCCCCCCCCCCTAAAATCCTGGCTACACCCAGGGTGGAAGATCCGGGACAGACAAAAGAAAATGCTTCTGATGCAGGAGGCAGTGATGGCTGTCAGTCTAAATGAGTTTAAAAGAGGATTAGAAAAATCCATGGGGGAAGAGAGCCATCAATGTCTATTGGCCTAATGGCTATGCGCAGCCTCCACAGCTTCTGAATAACACAAGGAACCACAGGAGGGGAAAGGACTCATCCTGCCTTGCCACTGTGAGGATGCCGGACTGAAAGGGCCATTGTCTCAACGCAGCAGGCTCTTCTAATGCTCTTACCCCACCTTTGCATTTAAAATATAGAGCTCAAGGCAACCAAGGAGGCGTACGTAAAAATAAAACAATCCAAGTAGACTACAAACCAACAGCAATAATAAAATCAAGGGCAAAAACCAAACCCACTAAGAATAAAAAGAGGCAGGTAGTTAAATCCCTAGAGCTGAGGCAGCAGAAATATGCCTTTTAAAAATCTCAACTAGGTAGGCAGAAAGTAGTAATTTTATTTACGGCCATAGGCCCATACAGGTAAAAACGACACATAAATAACAACTTGTGCACGTGGGGAAAACAGCCGCTAAAACACCACTATAACAATAAAATACTATAAGATAGAATGGCATACTATGCCTTAGTTAGCTTGTAGTGCTCCTTGGTGTCGCTTTTGGGTAAGGACAGCGACCAGGAACCTTGCCACTTTCAGGGTCGTATGAGTATCCTTATCCTGCAAGATTTGGGCAAGGTGGAATTTTGGTGGGATACCCTCTAGTTTCTGTATGATTGATCCCAACAAATTTGCCCGTGGCACATTGAACAGGGGGCAAGTGAACATAATGTGCTGGAGCGACTCCGGTGTCTCCTTATCACATTCGCACATGGCGGGGGCTTGGCCCTTTGAGAATCTATGTCTCAGGACATTGGAGGGAAAAACGTTGAACCTCGCTTTGGTGAAGGCCAGTCTATGGGCAACAGTCGAAAGGGAGGAGAGGTATGATGGAACGCAGTAAGTTAAAGTGATACCAATGTTCTGAGGCGAACAAACACCTCCCCCCAGCATATAATTTCGCTGTAGATCGATGTCATCCAGTCTTTGAGCAGTAATTTGGTCTAGTTTTAGGGAATCTGAAGGAGAGATTCCATAACTCAGGAGTTTGGCATGAATTCTACTAGTCCAAAGGCTAGAGAATTCATCTCGCCATAAGCATTGGACAAGGTAGTGGTTTGGTAGTCTATGCCACAATGATAACCAATAATTGAAGACTTGCTTCCACAGGCAAGTTTCTAAGGATGCGATCTTCAATTCTAGTCGCATGGCTGCGTTGCTTACGCACAGGGGGAGCATTAGGAGCTGACGTAGGAATTGATTTTGCAGTGTCTCGAGAGGAGCAAGATCTGTCATCACAGCCCAAAGCGGGGCAGCATAAGCAAGCACGGCAACCACTTTTGCCTTGAACACCTTTAGGGCCGAGGGAACATGCAAAGCTCCATCCGAAAAAAAGAATCGGAGGAGCGCATATGACAGAGTTTTGGCCTTGTTAAGTAGGTGTTGAATTTGAGCTTTCCACCCCAAATTGTATTGAAAAATAACTCCTAGGTATTGAAATTTTAGAACTTGCTCTATTTTTGCTCCACCAAGCTTCCATTCGTATAATCTCCGGCTTCTGGAGAAAATCAGAATCTTGGATTTAACATGGTTGATGGTTAATTGGTTGAGTTGACAATACGTGGCAAAGATCTTCAAAGCTCTGGTTAGTCCAACACGTGTATAAGATAGAATTACCGCGTCGTCAGCATATAAAAGGAGTGGGCAGCGGTAGTCCGCTAGTCTAGGCGCGTGTCTAGGCACCTTTGCATTTAAAATATAGAGCTCAAGGCAACCAAGGAGGCGTACGTAAAAATAAAACAATCCAAGTAGACTACAAACCAACAGCAATAATAAAATCAAGGGCAAAAACCAAACCCACTAAGAATAAAAAGAGGCAGGTAGTTAAATCGCTAGAGCTGAGGCAGCAGAAATATGCCTTTTAAAAATCTCAACTAGGTAGGCAGAAATATCTTAACCACCCAACAGGAGCTATATATAAAAAAAACGCATTGGGAACCAGAAGTCACCTGGAAGGGAGAGATGCAGACCTATTGCAGCAGAGCTACAGATTAAATTTAGGTGGCGTTCTAGGTACAGAAGCAAAATAAACATTCAGGTGCGTGTCTATGACAGGCAAGCATGAGTTTCGTGTGAAGGTGAAGATTTTTCAAGCATTAAAGGGACCCTGGACTATAACACACTCATACACACACACATGCTTTCTAAGCCATTGTGTGTTTCACTCGCTTAGTGTGACATGGAAGTAGGCATTTTTCGCAACAGACCTCAAATTAATCAGGCAGCTCCCCAAATAATAATCAGTACAGGATAGCAGCTGTTATCTTACCTCCTTGGCAAACTTCCCTTACGCTTGGCAGGGTAGCCCATCGTTTAAAATAGTAGACCCAGTCGGTTTCACAAAGCGTCAGCAAGTATATTCTCCCAGCACATAATCACTCCACACCCCAAACCCCTCTTTTCACATGAATTTAGGGCTGGGTTTAGGCAGAAAACATGGCAATCTGGCAAATTTGGATGATCCGACTATCTGAGTTCCAACCTATTCTTCCAAGGACATAATGTTGGATTCATATTTTTTTTATAAGATATTTATTAAATTTTCACAGATTATATAATAACGAAACAAAACAAGCAAACAATACACAAACAAAAAAGCACAAGTATAATTTCAATCCCTTATTTTCTTAACCTTACTTCCCCGACCTCCTCATACCTCCCCTTTCTGTATCCCAATTTCTAATTATTAGTTCAGCAAATCCTCTCCCTTAATTTTCAGTTAATTTCTAACCTTTCTTTTCTTTTTACATAACCCTTTCAACTGAAAACCACTTAGTTTCTAAACCATCGTCATGCTAACATTCATTAATTTTGCAATGTTTCCTAAGATAGTCTTTACATTTCTTCCAATCTTCTTCCGCCGTCTCTCTTCCCTGAATTCTGTGGATTCAGACCACAGAACTAAAAGGATTTCTGTTGCCTCAGTGAGAAACCTGTGCTTTTTTCTGTTGCCTCAGTGAGAAACCTGTATTCTTGGGTATACACATGCTGTTAGGATAGCTCTGTCAGTAGAGCATGTCTCTTAATCTCAGGGTTGTGTATTCGAGTCCCTGTTGGGAAAAAGATTCCTGCATTGCCGGGTGATTGGACTAGATGACCCTCATGGTCCCTTCCATCTCTACAGTTCTATGATTCTATTATTCACAGAAATAATATTATCTATTATTCCAGAAAAGTACCTGGTTTATCTTTAGCAAAAGAAATCACCCTCTTCCTCTTGAGGACATAACTTTAGAGAGATAAATGGGGTACCGACGTCCCAAAGGAGCAGAAAAGGCTTTTTATGTTTGGGACAACAGCCGCTCGGATGCTACTAGCCCAGAGATGGAAAGAAGATCCCTACCAGAGAGGAAGGGCAAATTAAGCTGATGGACTACGCAGAAATGGCAAAGCTGACAGAAAAGCTCAGGAACCAAGAGGACAAAAACTTTTTAAAAGAATGGGAAAAAATTATAATCTGTTTAGGAGACAACTGCAAGCAGATGAAAATATTAGCAGCATTTTAATCCCACTTGTAATGTAACAAACTTTACGGATAATATGGATTGATAATATAGACTACGGAATAATATGCAGTTTTATATGTTGGCAATAGGACCCACGAAGGGGGTGAGGGGAAGTCTCAAGATTCACAGTAATCTCTATATATGGATATGCATTTGGACTCATAAAATTATATTTGTAAAATCAAATAAAATGATTAAAAAAAGTACACAAGCAGAACCCTCCCATGAAAGAGAGATAAGTGGGAGACAACAGGTTTCCCAATAGTCTCTGTGGTGACAGAAACCAAATTGGATAGTGCTGCCTAGCGGTTAGAGGGGCATCTTGTTTGGGTGCTATGCAGAGCAACGCACTGTTTGCAACATCAGGATTTCTTCTTCTTTAACGATAAAGTAAATAGAACTTGTTTTGTGTGCATGGGGAGCCGGGACTAGCAGAACTTCCTCTCGGACAGGTTGAGTGTTGTTCTGAACCTCCAGACACAGCAGAAATATTTGTGGTTGCTGTATGTGCATTTGGGATTACCAGGATGATCTTTCTCCTGAGGACATCCAGCAGGGCTCGCCTCCTCCCCAGCAGCTGGCACACTGGTGTTCAACCAGAAGTCTCTTTTTAATACTGTTTTTAGTAGCTCAAGGAATGCACAGCAGTTCTCTCACTTTTGCTGCACAGCCCACGCACTGTGCCCCACTTTGGTAGCTGAGTTATAAGGGTGATGTTATTCTTCCTCTTGGTAACACACCCATAATCACTGCTAAGTGGAATTTGCTTAGAGATACGTCACGAGGTCCTGTTTGATGTTGCTTTTGTCTTGACGTATGCCAAAACAAAACAGTTACTTGCGCAAACACACCACGGCTCCACTATTTTGTGACCTATTTTAGAACTTTGTTCTACTTAGGTTTTTTCCCCCAGAGTTAAAACCCTCACCTTCACCTTCCCTTCATTGCTCACTCTTTAAAAGTGGAAACTGCTAGGTTAGTTAGTTAGTTTCACACAAGGGGCTTGTTTAAAACTCCTAATAGAAAGATAGATCACAACCTCTTTTTAAAAAAGTTTTATTGCTCCTCGAAGGATGTGCAATCCCAGTGTAGTTTCATCTCATCTTTGGAATGAAGGGGCAAGACATCTCAAATCCGTGAAGCAAGATCGTTCTGTCTTCCTGGAATCAGACAGGTAAAAAAAGGTATTTCCTGTTCTGAGAAATGACAGCAAGTTGTCTCTCCAGAAGCTAAGTTGTCTCTTGTTTTGCTGCATGCATGTCACTTACCCACATGGGAATACTTACTGTTCCAGAGTCTATAGATGCAAAACATTTAAAGGTAGACAAGTAAAGTGCCTGGACCTCATGCTATTTTATATAAAAGGTAAAGGTAAAGGACCCCTGGACAGTTCAGTCAAAGGCGACTCTGGGGTTGCGACTCTCATCTCACTTTTAGGCCAGGGGAGCTGGCGTTTGTTCACAGACAGCTTTCTGGGTCATGTGGCCAGCATGACTAACCCACTTTTGGTGCAACGGAACACCGTGACGGAAACCAGAGCGCATGGAAACGCCGTTTACCTTCCCGCCAGAGCGGTACCTATTTATCTACTTGCACTGGCATGCTATTTGAGCTGCTAGGTTGACAGGAGCTGGGACAGAGCAATGAGAGCTCACCGCATCACGGGGATTTGAACTGCCAACCTTCTGATTGGCAAGCCCAAGAGGCTCAGTGGTTTAGACCACAGCGCTACCCACGTCCCCCTATTTTATATAGGCGATGTGGGAGGGTGCACCTCTACAGTCAGAGGTGTGGGAAACAATGAATTAGCTCTCCAACTTGTTTGGCCGAAACATAGGTTATGCACAAAGCGCTGGCAGTCGAAGCCTAGAATTGCTGCCCTCTGGCACCAAGATCCTTTGGGTTAGAAATATTATTATTATTGTATTATTTATTACATGTTTATCCCACCTTTCCTCCAAGTGGTTCAAGGGGAATACATGGTCCTCCTCCTCCCCATTTTATCCTCACAACAACCTGAGAGGTAGATTAGGCTGAGAGGCAGCAAACTGGCCCAAGGTCGCCCAGGAAGCTCCCTGGCTGAACAAGGATTTGAACTCTGGTCTCCCAGGTCCTAGTCCAGCATTCTAAACACACAGCACCCCTGGCTCTCAAATAGAAATATAGAGCTTCAGTGAGGCCCAGGCTTTTCTAGGACAATACTTTGATCTGTCAAAATTGGCAGATTTGGGGGCTGGATGAGGCCAGTTTTTGTTTCTGCTTGGGGAGGACTCCGTGCTGCAGAGCTATGAATGAAAACGAAGGCAAAATAGGACTTTAAACATTGATTTTGCCTGGGGCGGAAAGCCTGTTAATGTTACTTAAACTGCCCAACCAATCTCAGAATTTCTCAGCTTAAAAATAAGTTTGTGTTGCTGTAGGCCTGTGGACTCATTCTGCCAACGGAGACAAGGAGAAAGGAAAGCGCCATGAATAACCATAAAGAAAGCTTGGCTGCAGTGCCCTCTGCAGGATAGGTTCTTCAATCCTACATCATCTGTCTTAATTACTCATCGCCTGCAAGGAAAGCACTAGGAACATGCGGCAGTCTTTATCCTTAAGTGCATTTGACCAGTGGCGTAGCGTGGGTTATCAGCACCCGGGGCAAGGCAAGTAATTTGCGCCCCCTAACCCATGGATTTGTGCCCCCTAACCCGTGGATTTGCGTCCCCTAACCCTAACCCCCAGATGTTGCGCCCGGTGCGGCCGGCCCCCCCTGCACCCCCCACGCTACGCCACTGCATTTGACTGTCTCATATAGTTCTTGTACACAGTTCAGCAAAAGAAATAATCATGCATTGCCCCCTCTTCCCCATTCAAATAAGGTTTCCTTCGGCAAGGAATTTGGCACCTCTAAAATAGCTCCTGCCCACCCCAAATACTTCACAGTGCCCGAGGCCAAAAATCCAAACGGCTGTCACTTCCCATTAACTTGAGATGGGGACGCTCCAGGAAGTGGCCTTGCAAAATCCAGTCGCACAGAGTCCGAGCTGTTGCAGCTTCTGCGGCTGGTAATTGTGTGATGCTAAATGTGACACCTGTTCATGAGGGACAGAGATGCAGCCTTCAGACTTGTGTGTGTGCCCTAAGGAGGCAGAAACCAAAGCAGAATAAATGAACCGGCTGTTCCCCACACATCCTGAAAGTCCGACTCAGCTGAAGGCAGAGGAGTTAGGCTCAAGCCAAGAGTTTGAGTCTAAGAGGAGTAAAACACAGCCTGTTCACACACAAAGCAGAGCGAGCAGGGAAGATCTCAGCAAATTGTAAGCACTGTTTGACAGGTGCCACTGAAAGATGGTGGACTGTTTCATTGGCAGTTTTAAAGCAGAGGTTGGATGGCTATCTGTCATGGATGCTTTCGTTGAGATTCCTGCATTGCAGGGGGTTGGAATAGATGACCATCAGGGTCCCTTCCAACTCTACAATTCTGTGAATTCCACAGCTGCCTATCAGAGAAAACTAAGGGTGAGTGTGCTCTCCTTAGGCTAAATATCCTGTATTGTTTCTGCCAGCAGCTGGTGCTGCAGTTTGTGTCATGGCTAGTCTCCCATTGTGGAACTCCAAACTATTCATCTACTTCACTGCCATTGTACAGCTGGTTAATTCTTATACATCATATAATGAAAGAGAACTAAGCACATGCTTTATTAAATAGATTCCAAGTTTTCAGTTCCTTATTAAAGGAGGCAAATTACTAATATAGCTGCCAGCTGTTGAACATTCTCATGCTGTGTTTTGTTTTCTTCCTGGTTGCGTTCACCCCCATGAAAGATTTGTGGCTCCTTGCCTTAACCAGCATTGCAGCAGGTTGGCAAAAGTATGAGTTTTAAAAGGCTGGAAACTGAGGAAATTGAGTGAAGTGATGCAGAGCCTGTATTCCTTCCACATTTTATCAACTTGGAGAAACGGGGTAGAGGTAAATCATTGGTAAGAAACTTGGCAGGGATAGCGAACACCTCAGGAGTACTTATTTAAAATTGCCTCGGTAGTGTAGTGTCAGCAGTTTTCCATTCTAAGACAGAGACAAATGTGAAGTTCTCCATGTAGGCGAAACAGTCTCAGGACTGTGGACAATCACAAGATGAACTTGAGTTAGCAATGTGATGCTGCTGGAAAAGGAAACTCATACAATTTCTAAGCTACATTAACAGAACTTATTTTCCAGCAGCCTTAAGGAATAGTTCCACTTTACTCTGTACTAATTAAACCTGGTGGCATGCAGTGTCCACTTCTGGACACTGGATCTTACATGGGCTTCAGTTTCGAAGAGTATGGGTATCGAAACGTCTTGATAGCAACAGCCATTCTGAGACAATGGAACAATTTAGGTAGCTAGGTGGTGATCTAGTGAAGATCTGGGTGATGATGCCCTGGTTTTGGTTTCCAGCATTCAGCAGCAGATGGAGCCAGGTGGAGTGCAATTGTGTCAGCTTTACAGTAAAAATGAAGACTAGCTTGATGGGTCCCTTGGCTAAGCACCATCATTGTTTTATGTTTTATATTACCAGCAAGTCACGGAGTCCCCCCCCCCCCATTAAGCTGCAACTGCTCTTGGTTATCTTCTGTTGCTCATTCTTTAAGCAGCAGCACATTCAGCTTAACCCCCTCAGCTACAGGCATTCTGAACCCCCGAAACTCCGAGCCAGGCTGCCTCCACCACCATGCCCGCTGGTCCATACAGAAGTACAACTGCTGTTCAACAATGCAGCCATCAAGTGGGAAATTTTCATGTAGAAACTCTGTCCTGTGGGCTATCTATTTTCAAGGCAGTCCAGCTCTTTTGGGGAGAAAGGACAGCCTTTGTGCTCACACCCTCACAACAACAACAAGAAGGAAGAGAACAAGGATTTGAGACAGTGATGACTTTATTGAGAGGGGAGATGTTACTGAAACGGTCAAGTTTCTTCCAGCCTCTCCACTTCCTCAGAGGCAGGTGGAACAAGAGAAGGCCTCTTACTGCAAGATACAGAGCCGAGTTGTAAGAAAATTAAGAAATGGAACTCTGCCTTTACTCCTTTGATGCCATGTGAACCAACAAGTCTACCACGCGGTTGCTGTATCCATATTCATTGTCGTACCTGGAAAAGAAGGCAGGGGAATAGTAGGGTTACCTACAGTATCCCTCTCATCATAAAATAGCCTCCCCCTATTTGACAAGTGGTAGGAAGAGAGCAGGAAGTCTATACTGCTACACACATGTGTGCACACACTATGTCCCCCTTCCCAAATTTCAGCAGGCCACTGGATGACCATAGCAATTCAAACAGCAATAAGTTCCTTGATCCTACACAAGTCTAGAACTTATATCTAGCTTGATCTCTTACCAGGAGACCAGCTTCACAAAGTGGTCGTTGAGAGCAATGCCAGCAGCAGCATCAAAGATGGAGGAGTGGGTATCACCATTGAAGTCACAGGAGACAACCTTTGAGAGAAAAAGGGACACTCATATACAAGGCAACACAAGTCTCAAAAGATGATCTCACATTTTATCCAACAGAGGGTAACATAATGTATAAACCTGAAGCAAAACTGGTATGGTCTAAAGGTGCATGGGGCCATCACCTTGTTGAAGTTAAGCACCCAGGTCACCACTGCCTGGGTGAAACACGTACACCTTGGGTTCCAATATGGAAGAAATGCAGGATAGAACCACATGCCACCAGTCACGTAGGGCAAGGAAGACGACGGAGGGGAAAAAATGTATCACATAGATACATGCAATGTCAAAAAATATCTTTACTGCCACTATCACGGTAGCAGAAATTGCTACAAAATGTACCGATGTGCTTTCTTCATACAAATGGTGTGTATAAATGAAGAGAAAAATCCAGATTTGACAGTCTGCTGAAGCAGCTATAGCGGCTTACCTGGTCCTCGGTGTATCCCAGGATACCCTTCATAGGGCCTTCGGAGGCTGCCTTCACAACCTTCTTTATGTCATCATACTTGGCCTGTGTGAAAAAGGATGGGAAAGGTTGAAATGGTCCTACCTGCCAGAGCTGTGCAGGAACTTATGGAAATTACTTAAGACACAGGCCAGGGAAGGCCAGAGGCAGTTATATAAATTTAGACCCTGGATTCAAATGGTCTTCATGAGGAGACTGGGCTCTAGACAGCCATGTGGACACAATTAACATTTCTCTTCCCCTCCTTCCCCCACTCCATCCACCAGTCTGTGATTTGCAACTATTTCTAGATTCCTCATATAGTAGAACAAACAAACCTCTGTGTTTGTGTGTGTGCAAAAAACCTCACTATCACGGCTGCAGGAATAAAATGGGAATTCACATCTGCTGCCCTGGTGCTAAACACATTTACTTGTAGAAAATAATACATTTTTAAAGCAAAAATAAAATTAGGATTATCCCAAAGTATATATTTTTAAGCATAAGGAAGGAAGGACTAGAGTGACCAGTGCCAACCACAATGGGCACGATTCAGGTATTAATCTTGGCTTCTGCCACCATCACCTGCCACTTTCTTTTTTTGGGGGGGGTCATAGAGAGGGGACTGGGCTTCAAACGAGAAGTCCAGCCCTAGCTGTGCTTGTTTAGACATAAATGCACAGCTCATGGTGCATTGTACGGTGGTGCAACCCCCTTTTGTGGTTTCTGTACAGGCAAGCGTTACAAAATATTACCGAGAGCTACAAAGGTGAGTTTCTACACGAGGCCACAGGGAAAGGCGCTGCAAGTTCCGAAATACTCACTGGTTTCTCCAAGCGGCATGTTAAGTCCACAACAGAAACATTGGGAGTTGGGACACGGAAAGCCATCCCTGTGAGTTTTCTGAGGGTGTAGAAGATTACTCGGGTTAGGGCGCAAAGCATTCCTCACTTTAATACCCTTCCCTCAGACGCCACCCAGAGAGACAAGAGGACTTACCCATTCAGCTCAGGGATGACCTTGCCAACAGCCTTTGCTGCACCCGTGGATGCTGGGATGATGTTCTGAGCAGCTCCTCTGCCATCTCGCCACAGTTTCCCAGAGGGACCATCCACAGTCTTCTGTGTGGCTGTGATGGCATGGACTGTGGTCTGGGGTAGAGAAGCGGCAAGAGAGATCAATATTCACCCCCAAGCACAAGATATGTGTCCCCTCCATGTACACTGCTGAGAGGAAGGGCTCTAAACTGTATAGTCCCTCTCAGCCAACGTTTATCCTAGACTGCCTTTGATCATTGAGGTTAAGCTTTGAACAACATTTCAGCGTGAGGAGAAATGGTTGCAGTGAAGCAGAAAGGGTTTAAAAGTATGACACAATAACGGAAAGAGTCAAAATCTTTGCAAGTTATTGGATAGAATACTCTATGCACTTTTCCCCTTGTACAACCACAAGGGGAAGGAGAGACACAATTCTTAAGAGCTGCAAATTTGGCTACACTAAGGATGGATAAATTTGTTGCTGGACAGCAGCTTCCATCATCCCTGACCACTGACCATGCTGGCTGATGGGGGCTGGAGCCCAACAATATGTGGAGGGACTTGAGGTATCTGTTGGGGGGGGGGCTAGGCCTCCCCCTCCACAGTAAAGGACCTTGGTAATGAGGAGTGCATTAGGAGCATGCAATTCACTTACCATAAGGCCTTCCACAATGCCGTAGTTGTCATTGATGACCTTGGCCAGGGGAGCCAGGCAGTTGGTGGTGCAAGAAGCATTGCTGGAAGGAAATGAGGGTATTTATATGGAGCGTCAGAACTCTTAACCCCATCCATATTCTGGTCCAATGTTAATAGGCCAGCGAGCAGCACTGCTCCGGTTACTATTACAGTACCACGGTTTTGCTTGCATATTCACCTGACGATTTTCAGAGAGTTGTCATACTTCTCATGATTGACACCCATCACAAACATGGGAGCATCTGCTGATGGGGCAGAGATTACAACACGCTTGGCACCGCCCTTCAAGTGCGCCTGAAAGGGGAAAGGAAGCAAGAACTGTAGCAATCTGTTCCAAGACTGACAGAGCATGTGTTATTTAAGAATCTTGTTGCTAAGGAAGGCTACAGCCCTGTGGATGAGGCAAACTATGTTATCCTTCTGACTTTTATCATTGCTCAGCTAGGGGGAGAAACGGGAGTGGGAAACAGAAAACTGCTGCACCAATTTGTGACACCTCTCCTTCTGCCCAGGAGAGATGCATGGTCCCCTTTGCTCATCTGCACAGAAGATACTTACGCCGGCCTTTTCTAGGGTGGTGAAAACACCAGTGGATTCAACAACATATTGCGCACCAGCATCGCCCCACTTTATGTTGGCAGGGTCACGCCTGATGAGGAAAAAAAAGGAGAAAAAGAATCACAGTTTTAGACTCTGCAAGTGTCTGACAGAGCCAGATCCTGCCCAGCCAGCAAGGAAAGAGAAGAGTGAGAGATATTACTCACTCCTGGAAGACAGTGATGGCATGTCCATTGATCACAAGTTTCCCATTTTCGGCCTTCACATCACCACGGAAACGGCCGTGAGTGGAGTCATACTTGAACATGTAGACCTAAGAGTGAGACATTCAAAACGTGAGTTTTGTAGTCTGGTTCCACATTAATCCCTCATTCTGCCTGCCTCTCTATCCCCAAGCAATTTCCCCCCATACCAAGCTACGCTCAAATACACAACTCCATGAAGACAGGGCTGTGTGAACTGAAAGTAGAAAGGCAGGTTTGTTGCTGTTGCTGTTTGTGTGTTATGGTCATGGGGAGAATGTCAAGTACTGCTGTGGTCACACAAGACCACAAAACTCTTATGTGTCACTTTGTGCAATATTTTCTCTTCAGAACCTTGAACACCTCTCTCTGAACCTGGTCCTTTGAAAGTTGCGTTTGGACTTTCAGCATCTCACTAGGGACAATGTGATTATTATGGGTTATGTGCCAATTTGGCTCATACTCTGTAGTCTTCAGTTGGGGGGTTGGCTTTATTCTAAAATCTCAAGAGGCCCTTGCTCCCTAACCCCCCAATGCTGCTTTCAGCTTATAGACTGTCTTCCCCAAATGAAACTGCTACCATTTGCCAGATCTCTGGAAAAATACCAAGAATACTGTTTAGTAACACAAATACATGTTCACAAGGTAAGGCCATAGCCTGCTTTTTGACTTTAGAAAGAATACTGGATTCTCACCATGTAGTTCAGATCAATGAAAGGGTCGTTGATGGCCACAACCTCAACTTTCCCAGAGTTAAATGAAGCCCTGCAGACCAGACGGCCAATGCGGCCAAATCTAGAGAAAGAGAAGAGCAACCGTCACAATGAAGCAAAATCAGAATTCTCTCTATCTAGTTGTTCTAAAAGCAAAAAAAACAAAAAAAACCCCAAAACAGAGAATAGTACTTTGAGAAAGTATTAAAAATCAAGTAATTGGGGCAGGGGGAGAAGCAGCAGTGATGAGGCACATCACATTGCAGCTTGTGATAACTTGGCAATCAGCTGGAGGGCACTAACTAGACAAGGGCTTAGGCCTGAACCTAACCATATTAAGATAAAAATCAGGCTTATTCTATAAATATTTTCTGCCTTAGGCACACAAGAAATGTAGCCAACCTCTTTCTGTTATCTAAATACCCTGTGCAAGCCTCACTAAAATGCAGAATCCCAGTTCGTTTCAAATTAGGCTTATTGCCAAAGCCTTCCGAATAGACTGTGCCCCACATCCTAGACCTGTTCAAATCCTATTCTGGCACCCTGAACCAGCAAGCCAGCATCTGATGCCCAAGAGAGCTGCATGATATTGCCTTAAGTTCGGGGCATCTCCCAACACACAGCCATCATCTGCTCTGGTGAGCTCTGGCCTTTCTCAGTTTCTCCTGTGGCTGCAAGTCAAGGACCAGTGAGAGAAATGGAGGGAGAGGGGAAGGAGAACAATTGCAGCAAGGACACCAACTGAAGACATGCAACATCACCTCTGCAAACCTTCCAGAGCCCTACAACTGCAGCAGCTTTTTTGGGTCACGTGATGAAGGCTTTGTATTTGAGACAAAGGGCACATTTGCATGAGAGGCCAAGCCACCATTTTATTAGCTCTAAAATGCTTGGAACTGGCAGCCAGCTAATCTAAGGGGCAAGAAAAACGTGGACGGAGGAGGCTCTGATCTCTCCACTTTCATCACGAACCTCAAATCACTGCTCAGCAAGTGCATGTGCTTGAAAAGTTACTGCCTGATTTGCAGAGATTCACTGCTCATGGCTACTGCGAGGGTGTTAGATAAGATATTAAACCGCCATGCAGAAGTGCAAGTCCTACCCTCCCTGTGAAGCTGCTCTGGTGAATTCCACTTGGCTCACATGGTTTATTCCCAACCAACTTGTGGGAATAAACCAATAAGCAGCTTCCCCTTATCTGAGTCCAAAACCCTCTGAATGCAAAGCATGCAATCTGCCACTCAGCTCTATGGGAACTCTTACAGGACACTGCTACTATTTCATTAGCAGCCTTGAGATGGGAAAGGTATTGCTTAGACAGGCTCTCTCATGTTGCATCCAGACACCTCTCCCCTTCCCTTTACAGCACCATCCCTCCGCTGCAGAAAGGTCAGGCACTAACTTTAGCGCCAGCTCCCCCCCCCCCCCCAGCACCAAGCTGCAAGTTATCTGGTTACAGTTTTCTGCCTCCACAGGGTGTAGTGCAGAAGGTCACATTCTTTGTGGGCCCTTCAGACCAAAAGGCACAGAGTTTCACTTTGATTTGCGGGGGGGGGGGGGGAGCAGCCAGAGTTGCAAAAGATGGGAATAAAAGAGAAGTGGGGCGAGGAGGACCAGGGAGCCCCACTGCTGCTGCTGCTGCTTCCTGCCGCAAGTGATTCAGCAGTTCAAAGCTCAAGGAAGTGAGTCACACCACCACCACTCCTCTCCTGCCTAGGCACATCCTGGCCACTGGCTTGCCCCATGTGCTTTCGCTGCTGCACGCGGAGATCAAGATGGGGAGAAAACCCTTTTGGGTGCCACCTGTTTTAATGGGGCAGCTGGGCCGACAAGGACACAAGAGGATCCTTTTTCGAGAGGAGCAGCTGCTGGGCGGAGGCAGAGGAGCGGGAGTGACCTTCAGACGTCCTTGCAAAGGACAGGAATGCCAGCCGGGTCCCCCCAAGAACTGCCACAAGAGACAGCAACAGGCAGCCAGGCGCCAGCGCTCTCCCATTGGCTGGAAAGTTCTCCAAGTTCTCCCAGGGGGCAGCCACCCCCTACTTCTCCCAGCAACCAGATCTCCTCCTCCTCCCCACTTTACACGCCCCTCCCTCCCTGCCATGCTAAGGCAGCCTCGCCGCACGTCCGCCCCCTCCGAAAACTCACCCGTTAACTCCGATTTTCACCATTTTCGGCTCTGGAAATTGTGATCCTGGGAGAGAAAAAAATATATATATCCAGAAATTACAAGGTTGCTTATCTTGCGCCAAAACTCAAGGAGGGCTCCCCACCCCCGTCACTCCAGTAACCCCACCCCGATTCATGCCCGAGGAACCCCCAGGCTCAAAGGGGTCCTTGTCTCTGCCCTCCACCCCCCATCAGGATAATGTCCCCTTAGGCGGAGAGAGAGGGACGCCCCCCCACACCCGCCAGAGGGGAGGGGAGCGAAGCTCAGGATCCAAGAGGCAGTGGCGTAGCGTGGGTTATCAGCACCCGGGGCAAGGCAAGTAATTTGCGCCCCCTAACCCGTGGATTTTAGTAGGGGCAGAGAGCTGCGAGTGCGAGCGCCCCCCCCCAGATGTTGCGCCCGGTCCCCCCTGCACCCCCACGCTACGCCACTGCCAAGAGGGAACGAAAGTTGCTTCTAATCTTTTTTGGGGGAGTGGGGGGGTCATCGTACTAAAGAAACGCTGCCAGGCTCCGTTTCCTTCCTCCAACCTCTCTCTCCCCCCGCCCCCCCCATAAGAAGGCGCTTCCGCGGCCGCCTTTCCAGCGAGGCTCCCCCCCCCCCCTCGCGGAAGTCGGCCGGGGAAACTTTGTCACCGTCGCAGCCCGAGGGCTGGAGGGCGCGGAGCCCCCGAGGACTGGGCGTGGTGGGGGGGCGCGAAGAGGAGAAAAGCTCCCCGCTTCCCACAGCGAGCCCCCCCTCCGCCCCACGGCGCGCCTCCTCAGAAGGAAAGTCCGCCCCCCCCCCAACTGAGTTCTGTGGGACTTCTTCAGCCTCGCCAAAGCTCCTTCGCTGAGGAGACGCGGCGACTCTTGGAGGGGGGCTCTTTGCCCCACAACCAGCCCCTTCCTCCCCGGCCCCCCATAAACTTTTCCAAAGCAGCAGCAGCGCCGCCTCCCCTCCTCCGCCTTCCCCGAAATGGCGAGCCCTGCCACCCTCCCTCAGCGCGCCCCTCTGCCTGGCCTTACCCGAGGGGTCCCTGACCTAACTCAGCTCCGCCGTGCAGTGAGGAGGTGAGAAGGAAGGGCCCCGGCGCCCGCCTTTTATACCTCCCCGTATGGTAATAGCCCGGCCCGGCCCCGAGCGCAGGCGCCGAATCAGAGCCCGAGGGGAGGCGACGGGCGGCCCGGATGGCGCGAGGGGAGGCTCCCCGGCCCCCATTCAGGGGGAAATAGCCCTGCCTCCTTCCCGCCAAATCGCCTCACCACCCACCTTTTGTTTTTGGGGCGGAGGGATACCACCCAAAAACGGGCACCTCAGAGGGCAAAATTTTCATTACTTACCCATTATTCGACCTAGATAAAGTTGAAGGCCAGGGAGTGGATTCGCTACTATAAGCGCTTTCCTCAGTCCAGGAAGGGATGAACAAGCACCAGCAAGTCAGGCCTTCCTGGCGGCATAAATTCCCTTCCCGTCTCCAACCTTCACGTCTGGAATGCGCCTGCCCTTCTTACTTAGGTTAATAGCACCTGGGCAGAATCGCACCATTCCAACAAAAGGGGTTTTTTTTTGGTGCTGAACTGAGGCCCGGAACCTGCCATGACAGCTTGCTGCAATTTTCAAAGCTCAGAAGTTGGATAGGCCTTGTTTTTCATGGATTCCTGGAGATACCTGCCTGGCCACCTAAATGCCGGCCATTGGTCAGGGATTTTTTGGGCCCACATTAATAATAATAATAATAATAATAATAATTTTTTATTTATACCCCGCCCTCCCCAGCCAAGGCCGGGCTCAGAGCGGCTTTATTAGCCATAAAGGTGGCCTGGAACCTCCATGCTGGAGGCAGTCTGCCTTCCAAGCCACCAGCCCTCCGCTGCTGGAAACAGAAGGCAGTTCTGGAGAGCTGTCTTTGTAAGACAGAGTGGCCATAAGGTCCACAGCCGCTTCTTTCTGCAGGATATGGTGATGCGTGTTCTTTCGTCCAAAATGGTTCTTTTAAAAAAAACAGCAACCCTCATCACACCAAAGAACCCTTTCTGGGTTTTTTTTTAAGAACTGTTTTATTTTGCATCCCTAAGATGCTTTGTGCATGTGTCCTAGCTGACCAGCTTCCACGCTGCTGCTGCCACAGATAAGCAGTAAAGGGACCCCGAGGCGGCATTTCTCCTTAGCAGGATGCCGGCAAGATGATCAGCCATCATTGGGGCTGATGGGGGTGGGTGGAGAGATGTGAGCTGCAAACATTGTTGATTTGCTGTGTTTTAGCAGAGAGACGCGATTTTGGGACACGGGTGGCGCTGTGGGTTAAACCACAGAGCCTAGCACTTGCCGATCAGAAGGTCGGCAGATCAAATCCCTTCAAGAGGGTGAGCTCCCGTTGCTCAGTCCTTGCTCCTGCCAACCTAGCAGTTTGAAAGCACCTCAAAGTGCAAGTATATAAATAGGTACCACTCCGGCGAGAAGGTAAATGGCATTTCTGTGTGCTGCTCTGGTTTGCCAGAAGCGGCTTAGTCCTGCTGGCCACATGACCCGGAAGCTGTATGCCGGCTCCCTCGGCCAATAAAGCGAGATGAGCGCTGCAACCCCAGAGTCGTCTGCAACTGGACCTAACGGTCAGGGGTCCCTTTACCTTTACCTTTAGCAGAGAGATGCTGGAAGGAGGGTATCTGGTTCCCTGGGGAGAATTCCCATTTGGTGAGCCCCAAGGAAGTTCAGGAGGGGATGTGAAGCAGAGGATGCAGTGGGGGAAGGGATACAGGGCCGGCCCCTGAGTCAAACCACTAAAATGGCACCCCACCTCCCCACCAGGAAAGAAGGGTTGAGTGAAGATCTACAGCCGGAACAAGAGAGGGAGGAAAGATCAATACACTGCTCCTGTAAAGCCTTAGGCAGTTGCCTCACCTTAACTCATGGGGGTGGGCCGGCCCTGGAAGGACAGGAACGAAGAATGCAGGTGGATGACACTTGGGCATTAGGCCTTGGGTGGCACTGTGGGTTAAACCACAGAGCCTAGGACTTGCCGATCAGAAGGTCGGCAGTACGAATCCGTGAGCTCCCGTTGCTCGGTCCCTGCTCCTGCCAACCTAGCAGTTCAAAAGCACGTCAAAGTGCAAGCAGATAAATAGGGGCGGGAAGGTAAACAGCATTTCTGTGCACTGCTCTGGTTCGCCAGAAGCGGCTGAGTCATGCTGGCCACATGACCCGGAAGCTGTCTGCGGACAAACACCGGCTCCCTCGGCCTATAGAGCAAGATGAGCGCTGCAACCCCAGAGTCGTCCCCGACTGGACCTAATGGTCAGGGGTCCCTTTTCCTTTAAGCAAGATGCAGAGGACTCAGATCTGGTTCGCAGACACCCCATCACTGTGTTGCTCTACACTAGAATTACTATGCATTTCACTGGCCAGCAGCTAGATGCCTGAACTGAATGGAGGAGTGTGGAGTTTTATCATGGGCTGAGTTAAGAGCATCAGCCCCTGACACAGATTATGCGTCTAAGGACCCACTCAAAGCCATCCCTGGAGAAGTGCCACTTGGGCCAAGACTCTCAGCAGAACCTGCAGCAAAGCCTTTGGTACTGCCTAATTCCTTCATTCCTCTCCCCACATCGGTGGCTCTTTTGTTGTTGTTGTTTAGTCGTGTCCGCCTCTTCGTGACCCCCTGGACCAGAGCACGCCAGGCACTCCTGTCTTCCACTGCCTCCAGCTCAAGGTGAAATAAAATAATATAAAAACACACCTACATGAAAGAGCAGTTCTGGGTGGATATTTATCTCTCAGAAAGGAAACCCTTCTGGCCTAGGAGCGTCTATGGGTCAATTGTTGTTTGGTCGTTTAGTCGTGTCCGCCTCTTCGTGACCCCCTGCACCAGAGCACGCCAGGCCCTCCTGTCTTCCACTGCCTCCCCCAGTTTGGTCAAACTCATGCTGGTAGCTTCGAGAACACTGTCCCACCATCTCGTCCTCGGCAGCTATTAAGGAACGCATATATCACAGTTAATACGGTAAGAGGGCGCAAAGCGAAAGCCAGCCTTCCAACCCAGGCATGCATGGGGGTTGGGAGAAATAGGTTTCCGTCCAACCTCTCCCATCCCCCCCCCCCGAATAATTAACAGCTCGTTTCCCAAGCAACAACAGACGTGCACCCCCCCCCCGGTTGTTTTTGGTTTTTTTTGGAAATGTTTCCCTTAGATTTGTTATTTCCCAGTCTTGCACATATTGTAACCTTTTATTGATTTTATATCTCACCCCACCTTCCAGGATGGGAAATAAAATCAATAAGAGAGAGCAACGTACAGACACCAGTTCAGGGGAAATATGCTTGGAGTAGTGTTAGCATGGATCTTTCAGAACTCTTCAAGCTCATCTATGTCCCGCTAAGTTCGGAGGGACCAAGCCGCGCGTAACTGCGTAGAAAGAGGAAGAAAGAATGATATTGGAAAACTGCTACATTTAGTTACAAGGGAAATTCAGATGGAAGGGACCGGAGGAAGTCAAGCAACATGTTTATGACGTTGGAAGTTTAACTATTCAATCAATTTCTATCGTTTATGTGTTAGTTGTTATATTTTCCTTAATTTGTTGTTATTTGCTGTACTTGTTTTATGTTCCAGTTACAGATAGGTAGCCGTGTTGGTCTGCCATAGTCAAAACAAAAAATTCCTTTCAGTAGCACCTTAAAGACCAACTAAGTTAGTTCTTGGTATGAGCTTTCGTGTGCATGCACACTTCTTTAGATACACTGAAACAGAAGTTACCAGACCCTTCTATATAGTGAGAAGGTGGGGAGGGGTATTACTCAGATCCAGTATATCTGAAGAAGTGTGCATGCACACGAAAGCTCATACCAAGAACTAACTTAGTTGGTCTTTAAGGTGCTACTGGAAGGAATTTTTTGTTTTGTTTTATGTTGCTTTTCTTTTTTCCTTTTTCTTTTCATTCTCTGTTTCATTTGTTTTTACAGTATGTGTTATATTTATAAGAAACTGAATAAACATTATTGCAAGAAAAAAGAAAAAAAGAGGAAGACATTGCGATGCAATGTATCGCTTGCCTTTTGCGCTACATTTGTATCCGGCACGCCAAACTCCGGCGGCAGCAAGGTCGCTTCTATCCTGGGCTAAACCAACGAACATTGCTTCCCTGATTTAATTTTACAAGAGGGCCAACCCCCGCTCCCCACCCCGCTCCGTTTTTGTGTTATATTCTCTTATAACATGGTGTTCCATCCTGCCTAGTTTTCTTGCTTTAGATCCAACGCCCCAGATGCATATGAGGAAGGCCAGCACTGTGATTTCTTGGCGACCAGGAAAAAAGTGTGTATCCTTTTTGTAACTGAAGATTTAATGGGAGTTTTAACACAAACCTTTACAAAACGCAGCAAACCGTAACACTGTAGTGAAACTGAGTAACGCAGAACATGGTAAAAACCCTGAAAGTAGGACAAATTAGGCTGCGCCGAAAGGATGAAGGACACACCTTTCTTAACTCTCGCGAAGCTAGACACCCTAGCCTTAAATAATACAGTTAAATAATCTAAGAGGTTACGCGTCGTTAATTGGAATTATGTTGAAATCGATGAGACATAAAGTTGCATCAGCTGGGCTCCCAAATATGCATGTCTGGGAAACGTCTAGCCCTTGCAATCGAGTCTTATCCGCGTTTACCGAGGAGGAAGTCCCGTTAATTTCTGCAGACCTTAACTTAACTTCAATTTAAACGAGACTGCAGACTCTTAGACGCAGCCCTCACATCATGGGGAACAGTTGGGACGGTTTGGGGATGACACTGGATTTGTTGGGAGTTGTTTTTTAAAAAAGTGGAGGATCCGTGTAGATCCGCGTTTTACCCATTCGCTGTGTGAATCAGGGCAGAAAGTTCCAAATACAATGGGCCAACTTTTGCAAAACGCTCCCTCTCCCTACAAGGGCTGCTCTCCCCATTTCCCTCGCCCCCCGATTGGGGCTCTTTGTTGGCTCTGCTGCGATTTGCTCATTGACCCAGCAACGCCCGCCGACCCGCTTCTTCCCCGTAACAGCAGCAACAGCGGCAGCGTGACCCGCATCTCTAATAAGGCCAGGCGAGGGGAAGTCTCCCCCAGGGCTCTACCCGAGGGACGTGACAGCGGAAATCCCGCCCTTCCCCTTTGCAGTTTGGGGTTGCATGCGCAAACAGGAGCCAAGGGCGCCCTGCCAGTCGTCGCTGGATGCAACAGGCGCGAGAGGGGCAGAGGGTTTGGAAGGAAGGTCCGAGAAGAAGCACTTTCCCCCGAGCAGCTCCCGGAAGGCGCTAGCCCGAGAAGCAGGGAGGGAGCATGCAGGTGGTGTTTGGGCGCAAGCGTGCCTGGAGGCTGAGCAGGGTGAGGTTGCAGCGGTGGAACGGGCAGCGCCCGCCTACTTGCTGCAAGACCGTGCAACGTGCTGGGAAGGAAACGTCTCAAACCTAGGCAATGGATCTAGGCCGAAGCAGCAGCTTCCCAGTGCTGGCACAGCGCCACTACTACCACCACCGTAGTGAAATGTGCAAAACGTAAGCGGACTCTCGCCAAAAAGCAAATTACTAGCTGGAGAGTACAGCAGCGGGAGAGCAAGCAAGAAGAGAGTTGCAAAGTGCAGCATATCTAGAGGAAAGAGAATGTGTGACAAAGGGATGCTGCAGGGGGAAGGCACCATTTAGGCCAGAGTAGGGGCCCAAGGTGACCTTCCAGGCTATACTGTCTCTGGCCCTCAAAACTCTTCCCCAGGCTGCACAGCTCGCTAGCCTTGCTTTGCACCCCAAGTGCATCTACCCAGCTAGAATGCGGCCTTGACCTCTGTTGTCATTTGCTTGTCTGGATGGAGGCTACAGAGAGGTGTGTGTGCGCAGAAACTAGCCTAGGGTACAAAGGTAAAATGTACATTTATTGCTTCTCTCACTTTTGCCTCTGGCCCCACCCCCACTAGCTTGTGCCCCCTCCCTCAAAGTTACTCGGAAGGGAATGCAACCGTTGGGCTGAAAAGGGTTCCCCACCGCTGAGGTAGGCTATGGTTTATTGGAGAGTAAAGGTAAAGGGACCTGTGACCATTAGGTACAGTCGTGGCCGACTCTGAGGTTGTGGCACTCATCTCGCTTTATTGGCTGAGGGAGCCGGCATACAGCTTCTGGGTCATGTGGCCAGCATGACTAAGCCGCTTCTGGCGAACCAGAGCAGCGCACAGAAACGCCGTTTACCTTCCCACCGGAGCGGTACCTATTTATCTACTTGCACTTTGACGTGCTTTCAAACTGCTAGGTGGGCAGGAGCAGGGACCGAGCAACGGGAGCTCACCCCGTCGTGGGGATTCGAACCGCTGATCTTCTGATCGGCAAGTCCTAGGCTCAGTGATTTAACCCACAGCGCCACCCGTGTCCCTTCCACCGCTGAGGTAGGCTATGGTTTATTGGAGAGACCACTGCCTAATTTCCAGTGGGCCCACCTGGCACCTGCTGATGTAACTTCCTCCTTCTTCAAAGTGGCATGGAGCGCAGAAACATCTGGCATTAAAGACATGGTGTGGAAAACATGAGAGAGTTGACATTTAGCCGAGTTGCAGTTTGCCATGGGGCACTGTGATGAATTCAGATGATGAATTCAAATGTGTCACTTGACATAGTCCTGAGAAGCCTACATGTGATCTGGCCGATAATACCTTTAGTTTTAAAATGGTTGCCCTGCTGAATTAAAAGACAATAAGGCAAAATATATCTTCCAATGGGACTTCTTACCAACCGAGCACCATGAGCACCATGAGCACCAGAGTAAAATGTCTGCAGACAATATCCAGTGGCCTCTTAACTGAATGCAGATTAGGACATTTGATGCTGATAGGGGCCAAGGAACACTAGCAGAATCTGAAACACTGTGTTCCAGACTTGTGGACTCTGAGAGGCAGAGATGTCACTCTTACTGTTTGTGTAGGAAAGACATTCAGTGGTATAGCATCTCTTCTGCATGCAGAAGGCCTCAGGTCCAATCCCTGGGATTTCCAGGGAATGTTCTGTCTCACTCCCTGAAGAGACACTTCTAGCCAGTGCAGACAACACTCAGATAGCTGAACCAGGAGTCTCAGCAATAGTGAGATTTTGCAATTAGTAAAGGTAAAGGGGGGACGCAGGTGGCGCTGTGGGTTAAAGCCTCAGCGCCTAGGACTTGCCGATCGAAAGGTCGGCGGTTCGAATCCCTGCGGCGGGGTGCGCTCCCGCTGCTCGGTCCCAGCGCCTGCCAACCTAGCAGTTCGAAAGCACCTCCGGGTGCAAGTAGATAAATAGGGACCGCTTACCAGCGGGAAGGTAAACGGCGTTTCCGTGTGCGGCTCTGGCTTGCCAGAGCAGCGATGTCACGCTGGCCACGTGACCCGGAAGTGTCTCTGGACAGCGCTGGCCCCTGGCCTCTTGAGTGAGATGGGCGCACAACCCCAGAGTCTGTCAAGACTGGCCCGTACGGGCAGGGGTACCTTTACCTTTACCTTTAAAGGTAAAGGGACCCCTGACCATTAGGTCCACTCGTGGCCGACTCTGGGGTTGCGGCACTCATCTCGCTTTACTGGCCGAGGGAGCCGGTGTACAGCTTCCGGGTCATGTGGCCAGCATGACTAAGCCACTTATGGCGAACCAGAGCAGCTCACGGAAATGCCGTTTACCTTCCTGCTGGAGCAGTACCTATTTATCTACTTGCATTTTGACATGCTTTCGAACTGCTAGGTTGGCAGGAGCAGGGACCGAGCAACGGAAGCTCACCCCGTTGTGGGGATTCGAACCACCGACCTTCTGATTGGCAAGCCCTAGGCTCTACGGTTTAACCCACAGCACCACCCGCGTCCCTTGCACCACCCGTGCAATTATGATGGACAAAAAGATTCTGCTTTTAATGGATGAATGAATCCAACTGACAACAATTGCATCATCATTATTGTTCTCCCTAGCACTGAATTCCAGGAAATCCAAAGTCCTAAGCTAGTGATAGGAGAACCAAAACAGACTCAACACTGCCAGGATTTAACATATTGGTGTATAGCTCTTGCAGTTATGTAAAGACACCTGGGAGATGAGGTCCTCTGTGATTAGTGCCCATAAGTTCTTAATTAGCAACCCACCTGCGCACAAACCATTGCATGCACACACACATTTCTCCAAATGCCAGTTTAAAAAATAAAGGTTGCACTCTCTTGGGATTTTGAGCAGAACCACGGATCAAAAGATCGATCTTTTTTTTAAAAAAAACCAACAACCTGCCACTGAAATTTTGTAGCTGTTGCAGTGGAACTCTTGACTTGTTCCTTGACCTATGTGGCTCTGCAAAACAGGACAAAAAAAGGCTGAAGAGATGATGGGAGGTGCCGTCTTCAAGAGACGCTGGAGAAAGTTCATTTGGCTCAGGAGGTAACCCGATTCTCATCACCCAGCTGCTGTTCCCAATGCTACTGGAGGACCAAGGCACTAAGTTTAGCCCTGGCTGAGGTTATGACCTTTAACGAAAGGCCAGGGGGACGGTTTATAACTTGATACTAAAAGGATGCCAAGAAAGGCAGGAAAGACCCCGTTGCCACGGTCTGCCCTAGGATGATAAATCCCTCTATTGGATATGGGCTACTATGTGGCAAGCCAGCAGAAACGGTGAGGCACCAGGCTGAGTGTGGCTTGTGGCCTTTAATCTCCACCAACCCTCCGGCAGGCAGCAAAAGGAGCATGTGCACAGAGGCTCTGAGAAGGCACAAGACTGTCATAGGATTAGGGGTGGTGCGCTGGGTATAATCTTTGGGGTCCCCTCAAAGCCTGCATTTATATATCTGCAAGATGGGATTCCGCAGGGAGGCTTCTAAAATGGTTGAAGCCATCTGCCAATTCATGCCTCTTTTGCAAGACTAAATAGTACATGTAGTTCGTGGGCCACATAAACTACTACTAGCTGCAGCTGCTCTTGAAAAGTGAGCTAAATGGTGAGGCCATCTCCCTACTCCCCTGGCTGGAGGAGACACCATCTGTGAGTGACAAAGAAAAGAAAAGTCCTGGGGCCAATGTAATAAATTGAGCTAGAAACAAACACATTATCTACTTGCTTTCTGTACTGAATCCAGAGCTGTGGCTTGAATATGTGCATAAAGAAAGCCATACGGTGATACCTCGGGTTAAGTACTTAATTCGTTCTGGAGGTCCGTACTTAACCTGAAACTGTTCTTAACCTGAAGACCACTTTAGCTAATGGGGCCTCCTGCTGCCGCCATGCTGCCGGAGCCCGATTTCTGTTCTCATCCTAAAGCAAAGTTCTTAACCCGAGGTACTATTTCTGGCTTAGTGGAGTGTGTAACCTGAAGTGTATGTAACCTGAAGCGTATGTAACCCGAGGTACCACTGTATATCCTACAGACAGCAAAAATGTATCATCGTATCCAGCGATACCAAACCCAAGGTATGCAGGTGCACCCCTTATTTCACTTGTCACTTGGGATGTTGGGGTACACATAATACATTGCTGCAAGAGTGGATTTAGAATACAGTGGTACCTCGGGTTAAGAACTTAATTCGTTCTGGAGGTCCGTACTTAACCTGAAATTGTTCTTAACCTGAAGCACCACTTTAGCTAATGGGGCCTCCTGATGCCGCCACGCCACCAGAGCACAATTTCTGTTCTCATCCTGAAGCAAAGTTCTTAACCCAAGGTACTATTTTTGGGTTAGTGGAGTCTGTAACCTGAAGCGTATGTAACCCGAGGTACCACTGTAGTAGAATTGTAGCACTGAGACTTTGATGGCAACATGCTCTGGGCTACTACGAAGGAAAGTGGTTTTAAGAGTCTCGAAGCATTTGCACAATCCGAGTGTTCTGTTTGATGAGCAAACAATTGCCAGCAAGGACTCTGCTTGCAGGGGCCAGAGGACAAATGACACAGGCACATCAAATGCTAACGTTCGCCTGAAGTTTGTACTATCACCAGAACACCCTAGTACTTTGTGGTGGGAGGTGCCAGCTGGGAAAACACCCATTTATTAGGAACATAGGAAGTTGCCTTACAGGGAGTCAGACTGGCATCAGCCTTGCAGACACAGTCTTTCTCAGCAACACCTGGGGAGGCTGAGGGCTGGACCTGGGACCTTTTGCATACAAAGCACATCCTCTGTCATTGAGCTATGCCTGTTTCCCAACCACTAAACTCTCACTCGTTTAGTTATGGCTCATAGTTGACCCCTGTGGTATATTTTAGGGCTTGAAGCCAGGTGGGTGGGGAAGAAACATGGCAGCAAGTGGATAAAGTGAGAGCTGTGTCTCTTCCATAGGAAGATCGCAATATGCTACACTTTATATTTGAGCATTTTCTCTCAATGGAGCTGCCTCTTTCATAGCACCCCACAATCTTGCAGCACCTTGTCAGTTGCAGCAATATTTTATAGCATGTTTGCCATGCTAGGAAAAGCTTTTACAATTCCTGCCTCTTAACGTGAAACATATTCAAGAGGCAATAGCTCAACATGCACAAATGCCAATAATTGGAAAGGAAATTACATTCCAACCAAAGAAGAATGGTTGAATAAATTATGCAAATACTTGGAATTAGCAAAGTTGACTGATTTGATAAGACAAAAACCAAAAAATATAATCCTGAAACGATGGAAATGCTTAAATGATTATTTATGTAGACAAGGATTAAACGTAAGGTATTGATTGTGTTTAGAAGAGATTTAGAAAACTTATTGATCAGAATATTTGGGTGAGATTGTATGCGAAAAATACGGAATAACAGATACAATCTTGCTTAAAATGTATATAGGAAGTGCAGTGTAAGCAATGGAAGCCAATCAACGAAGTTTTATTATTATTATTTTCATATTGAGATATTTGTAAAATGAACTTGGAAGAAATTCTTCCAACTTTTGTTCTTGTTTTCTCTTTATTTCCCCCCTCTTTTGTTCTTTTTAAATATGTATGTGCTTATTTGAAATATATATGTATGTATTTGCAATATTTTGCTTATATTTTGCAACAAATGTTAAATAATTAAAAAAAAAACCACACAAAAACTCCACATGCACAAATGCAGTAAAAAGCTCATGCCACCTCCTCAACTTCCAGTGCTGACTAATGAAAAAATCTGGTGGGATCCTGGCAGCGGGAAGCCTCAGCTGTTTAAAGTGGTAGGATGCTGCTTTAAAAGTGCATTGCAGATGGAGCCACACACACAAGCATTTATGACTTTAGAGATTTGTTCGAGTCTGACAAAAGCTGCGATAAAGAAATGGTGTTCATGGGTCAGGTGCCTGTGGCAGCAACCATCAGGCTGAGCAGGAGCTGCTCTTTCTTTATGCGAGAGAATATCCATTGTTGCAGCATGTCAGCCAGCCTAGGCCTTGACCAGGCCTATTATCCTTAAATGCAGTGGTGGTAGCTGTAGGGAACACTTTGGCATTAGAGCTTTTCAAAGGCTAAAAACATTTCTGACACCCTTCCCTGCCTTCTGACCACGGCTTGGAAAATGAGACTCAAGATTAACTTGGAGCTTCCTGAGAAATGCTGTCGCTGAGATGCCGGGGGTTGTGCTGCCATCTGCTGGCAATAGCTTGCAACCCCATCTCACATATTTTCTGTAACTCCCCTATAATTAGCAACTGTTCCCCCCCCCAAACCATTTTGTTATATGCTTTAGATACATGGTTGCTCTGCTAAGTAATTTTCTATGCCTGTGAGCAAGAGCCGGAATGAATTGATGCTGTAATGGTATTTAACACTAGGGTTGATTTAATAAAGCATTTTCTGTCATCAGGTTTCAAATACTGGAGATATAAGGCTCTATACCAGATGTCAAAGACATCTGAAGCCAGCCCTGTTTAGGGAAGCTTTTAATGTTTAATAGACTATTGTATTTTAATATTCTGTTGGAAGCTGCCCAGAGTGGCTGGGGAAACCACTGGGGTATAAATAATAAATTATTATTATTATTATTATTATTATTATTATTAGCAGGTATTTTTTTCATATGTGGTGGAACTGTCAACTCATATGATCTGCATCCAATACTTTTACAGGGTCCATATTTGCTTTACATCCTTGTTTGTTGTATTTAATGTTATGCATGTAGGTCTAGATTTGTTAATTGCATGGTTGTCCAAGGGTAGTCAACCTTTTTATACCTACCGCCCACTAATGCATCTTTCTTGATGGTAAAATTTCCTTACCTCCCACCAGTGCTCGATGGAAGGATTCAGCTTGTGCCGTAGAACCCCATACCGCCCACCTAGAATCCTGAAACACCCACTAGTGGGTGGTAGGGACCAGGTTGTCAACCCCTGGTCTAGACAATGTAGAGACCCCAAGATACTCAATGTTTAAATTTGGCAGAGATGACTGATATAACACGCACACACACAAATGGGTATGCAATGGATGGTTCAGTTGACAAGTGAACAGACTTTATTCAATGCTGGATTAGGCACTGTGATCACATAACTTTGGATAGGAGCATGTTTGTATTAATTACATTTATTGTGATTACATTTTTTACATTTAAAAAAGTGATACACATGAGTGGCTTTTCAAAGGCCAATTTTGAAAATCCGGGACCGATCGAAAATGCAAGGATAGTTCTTATGAGCGAATGGCACATATTTTCTCAAGGCCTATGCTGCCCTTTTACTATCTTTTTTTGCACCTTCACCTCCTTTGAAAACCCATGGGGCAGAGAGGCTGCGCAATCTCCATGTTGTGATGCAAGAACTCAAAGTCCAAGCTTGCATTCTGCATTGCTTTAGCATATACAAAAACCTGGAGAAGCAATACTTCCAAAACCCAGAGCGCTTTACTCCCAAATTAACCAGGAGAGTGTCTATGCAGGGTGTCTTCATCTCCGAGCACGGCGGGATGAAGCACGTAAAATGGGAGTCGTTTTGCTTGGTGTCTCCGCATCCGTCAGTTCGGCAGAGAGTTCTGAAAGAGAAGAAAGCAACAGCTGGCTTTGGAGGGAAATGGCCTGTGCACTGGGTGACAGCTGCAGCAAGCTTCAAGCAACAATCTCCCGTTTAGTGAAATTCTAGCCCACTTTTCAATATAAAAACATTTCCAGGGTGGCTAACAGATCAAACAGGAGACGAAGGAAATGCACAAAAGATGGCTTTATGTATTCATGTCTCCATTGGGGGGGGGGGGGGGGAGAGACCATTCCAAAATGAGACCCCTCCATCTCATTGTTCAGGCACATACAGAACACAATCTCACCTTCCTCTGGGGCATTCTCCTCATCGCTAGAGAAGACAACAGCAATTTTGAGCCTTGAAGTCTTTCTGCAGGGTTTGGAAACACGGGGCTCTGGAGTGGTGAAGGACGAGTCTGCCTCTCTGTTGGCTGCACGCAAAGGACGTCGCCGGGAGCCTGCGTAAGAAGTGGGAGTTTGAAGAAGCTACAAGAACGCAGACTGAACGTGCAAATGATTAAGTAGATACTACATTCTTCATAAAGCCAAAGTGGGACACTTTTTAAAGGTTCTATTATTGGGCATGTTTAAAAAACACACCCAAAACCACACATACCTTTTCCTAGCCTGTCATGGATGTTTCAGTTGAGATTCCTGCATTGCAGGGGTTGGACTAGATGACCCTCAGGGTCCCCTCCCATTTTTATAATTTTGATTCCTAAAGTTTTCCCAAGCCTACTTCTACACGGGACAATTCCGGTGCAAAGTGCTTTACATACCATCTCCAAGTGTGCTGCCCCACAGCTGAGATGGAAGGTACAAGCTCTGGAGGCTAATAGAAATCTGCAAGTTAAGTTATACTGCCAAATCGCCGAAAGTCCCCCCCCCCCCCCCGTATCCTGAGTTTTTGTGTGCTTTTGTTAAAAGAAAAAAAGGCTGCAGGTCAAGTTTTCTCGTTTCAAAGAAAACACAAATGTTTTTCTACAACAGGTCTACAAAAATCATGGAATAAGGACAGCCATTCTTTAATCAACTGTGATAAGCTACCCCAGGACTTGCTTTTACAAGCCTTATCAGCTGCTGATGCAAGAGACAGACTGTGAGCAACATCACGGCAGAGGTGTGTCTACAACTGAGGTGAAACTGTGAAGCTTCCTTGCTATTTTTGCTTTTGGATGTAATTTTAAGGGACGCGGGTGGCTCTGTGGGTTAAACCATAGAGCCTAGGACTTGCCAATCAGAAGGTTGGCGGTTTGAATCCCCGCGATGGGGTCAGCTCCCGTTGCTCGGTCCCTGCTCCTGCCAACCTAGCAGTTCGAAAGCATGTCAAAGTGCAAGTAGATAAATAGGTACCATTCCAGCGGGACGGTAAACAGCGTTTCCGTGCGCTGCTCTGGTTCGCCAGAAGCGGCTTGGTCATGCTGGCCACATGACCTGGAAGCTGTATGCCGGCTCCCTCGGCCAATAAAGCGAGATGAGCGCCGCAACCCCAGAGTTGGCCACGACTGGACCTAATGGTCAGGGCTCCCTTTACCTAATGTAATTATGTTAGATTTGAATTGTTGTTTCATCTTGTTAAATTTGCTATTGCTATTTTATTACGTTATTATTAAACTGTTTTGCAGTATTTGATTTTGAAATGCATTTCTCTTTGCTGTAAGCCGCTTTGAGCATGATTTTTCTGTGGGAAAGACAAATAATACAATGGGTGACGGATGGAAGTCCTATTCATTGTGTATAATTCCCAGTGTCTCTTGCTGTACCCTCTTTGCACCTGTTGCGCCATAGTGGCCTTGAGTCCAATTCTTCCTAACCCCTCAAGAGTTTAGAAAATATTCAAAGAGTTGTTAAAAAAAAAACACCCTATCAAGCTGGTCAAGATTTGTCACTTTGCTTTAGCAGGCAACCCTGAGCGTTCATGCTGCCGAAAGGTGTTAGTGCAAACTCTTAAACTGTGGACATACTTGCTGCTGCTTTCTTTGTCGTCCGGGGCGCAGGGGTATTTCTGACTTTGTGGTCTATTGACTCCCCAGGAGGATCTTCAGCGAGAGAGTCCAGGCCCCTGTTGTGGCATGTGCGGAGCTTCTGCTCGAATTCTTCAGCAAGAGCCTGATAAATGACACCCCATGCAAAAGCAGAAATCAACACATATCACAAAGCAAGGGAAATATTGCGTGTCTGGATGCCAGCAGTTGAAGAAGCTTTCACTTTTCTTTGTTTCGGGAGAAAAATGGCAACCTCTTCCCTGCTCTACCGGGGGTGGGGGGACGGACGACACACAAAAAACAACAACGGCCTTCACCTTCATCTCAGGCTTCGTGGACATCCTGCGAAGCCGGCCCAAGACAGTCAGGAAGCAGTTGTAGACAGCTGCATCCTGAAGCTTGTCAGCAAAGCAATCAAAGTTGTCTTGCATCTTGCGAAGACCTCGTTCTGTGAGAGGAAGCAAGGTGAGGCAGTACGCCAGGTCATGGTGCTGACGCTCCGTTCTGCAGGAGAGAGGCAAAAAAGCAACCTGCCTTCAGCTTCAGGGATTGCAAACCAGTTGAAACAAGTCTTGTCTTTGCCACAGTGGCCAGGGGATTCTGCTCTAGGTGGAAATGCCCTGGCTTGCCCTGAGCTAGAAGCCTGCAACGGCTCTGCACTTCTGCTGCAAAGCAGAGCCCAAACAGATCCCAGATTGAAAATGAGGGCTGGGTTTCATCCACTCTCCTCTGTAGTGCCAAAGCTCATCTTGCTCACCTGAGCCTTGCCTTTCCCTTACCATGATGAGCAAAGCTGTCAAACCCTGGTTCAAGGTTTACAACACTAAGGAGATACTAATGCCTAGCTCTGATAAGAGCTGGGAAATTTGTGCCTAGGCTGGACCATTTCCGATTGCAAGCACCATCACCACTGACATTGCTTCTTTAGCTGCTACTAGGGCTGCTTTGGCAGATAAGCTTTCAAGTGACAGTGAACAAAGCAGGAGCTCCAGAAAAATGACTTTGCTGTGGAATGTCCCGAGGAGTGCTTTACATCCTGTAAGCCCCTGCAGCCCAGCCCAGACAAAGGTTTACCACTTGACCCAGAACTGCCTGTTGTATGCAGTAATCAGGAAGCGGAGAGCTAATCAGACACACAGGACAAAGTACCGACTTGCACGAACATTTCATACTATTTTCCATAACAGCCAGTGCAAGAGTAGTTGGAAATTGGTAGTAAAAGGATTTGGGGCCTTTCGTGGAAGGCGGAATATGAGATTTTGAACACAGAAACAACTAAAGGAAGCATCATCCAGTAGTGTAGCAAAGCACACTGAACACAAGATTTTACTAATGCTATGCTTGGGTTGCTAATTCGTTTTGGTGAAGCATTGCAGAAAATCTTGGCTGGCTGTAGCTGCCGCCTCAGTTTCTGGCAAGTATTCAAACTGGACAAAGAGCTTCTTTCTAAATAATCAGCACACAACCTAGAAAAAAAAAGGCTGCAGACACTGCCGTTTAGGCACACCTCTTTCATAGCACTGTAAAGGATTTCTATGCCCTAGTCATTGCCTCTCCCCTTAAAACTAGGAAAACACCCTTTTTAATTTCAGAAAAAACCCTCAGGAAAGTGTGCCTTCACTAGCTTCGAAACAAAATATATATACTCCACCCTAGCAACGTTGCAACTATGGCAAATAAGGAAATGACAACTAGTTTTGTTTCTTTCTTTTTTTGGCCTGCCCCTAATAATTCCTCCAAGGACACTATGCAGCGACTTCAGAGACACAGGGTGCAGTTCTGACGGACTTTCTCCCTGCCAGGGAGAGAATACACTCTGGCAGGATCAATCCCTCCACACCCAGGAGCACTACAGGCTTCTACAGCTATTGGTCCACTGGTCAACGGATGAGCCCAGACAGTCTTGCCCACTGAACTGTCTCACAGGCAGGTCAAGTGCTATTCATTGTCTATTTGTAACTTCCTAAGACAGTAGTAACAGTGAGCTTTTGCTCTCCATGACTCATTACCATACTTCAGGGAAGCAAGCACACCCTTTCCATCCAACTCTCACCCACCAAGTTCCTCATTCCAGAACCTACGGCTTCTAATTTCAGGATCTAGCAGACTGAGATAGGTTGTTCCCAGATAGCACATTTCCCTAGCAATTCCTCACTCACCGAGAAGTCCGGAACCGCTGACAAAGCTTTTCCACCAAGCTCTCTGTCTGCTTCTCCTTTGTGATATAAGAGAAGAGCTGCCTGTGGAGGAGAGTAAAAATAGGAATGAAGGAGGCAGTTGTTGTTGGCCCCCAGGGTTCCAGTTTCACACAGACTCTCCTACTGCAGCTTCCCTATATCAGCAGGAGCTACAAAGAGTCAGAAGGAACCAAAAGGAGAGAAGCTTATCCAAACATCCGACGCTGGAATTTACAATGCTAGTTGACTATACAAAAGCATTGTTACAAAGAATGGCAGATTCCCTCTCTGAAAACAGTCTTTAGCAGTGGAGGGAATCAGGAATGTTAACATGTAATATTGAAATTAAAAGTGTATCACTGAGCCTCACAGGGACCCGTATGATGAGAAGAGACTCAGACCTCCTCTAAACAAAGGTGTAAGAGTCTCACCAAGCCCTCTCTGCAAACTTGAATAGACTTGGTATTCCAAAACGCTGCTGCATCCTGCAGGAGTCTTAAAACAGGACAGGCGCTTAGGGAAAGTTTGGCTCCCATTGTGACCCCTTAATACAGCTTACCTGGATAAGACCAAGGATCCAAACAGCGGTCAGCCAAATATCTCCGGGAAACCCACAAGCAAGGTGTGAAGGAAGCAACATCTCTGAACCAGGAGATTCAATTTACCCAGTCCGTCCCCAACCTGACACACTATTCTGGGTGGGAAACACAAAGCCAAGATAAGGCTACCTCATAACGATGCGGAAAGGCTGCTCCTCTATGCCGGAGTCTGGATCTGAGAGACGACTGATGATGTCCGGGAGCAAGTTGTACACAGCGTTATCCTGCATGGAAAGGAGCAGAAGTTGTTGAATCGTTGCCCCAGTCCACTATTTGTGCCCTGAAGACGGGAGTCTGACCCAGAGACTGTCTTTTTGTTTTTTAGCTAGGGATACAGAGAGAAGCATTTTTGACCGAGTGCAAGCACAGCCGCCTGCAAACAAGCCTAGAAAGAGCATAAGGACTCTTTCGCTCCTTGGGATAAGCAGGTGCCACTTTTAGCATGAAGTACAGAAGGATACTTTCAGAGAATGTGAGAAGAGGAGGAGGATACTGTCTAACATCAGAATATCAAGCAAAATAGTTTTGTTTTGTTTTTGCTTCTTGTGGAGAAAGTAGCAATTTGATCTGTTTTGGAACATTTAAATATACAATCAAAGCAACACACCGGAAAATGTTCTAACAGTTCACGATTAAGAACATTTAGTTCTGGTGACCACTGAACAGGGACTCACAAAGTTTGGCTGACCTTGGTTGCCTGGATCCCTCCCAACTGGCCTTTTGATTGGGTTTTGCGACTGAAACTGCACTGGCTGTCCTAATGCAGGGGTGGGGAAGCTCAGGCCCCCCAGGCTGCTCTAAGTGGCCCTGTTTCACACCCTCGTTGAGTGTCTTTGCCTGGCTGGAATGTGTCCTTGATCTCTGATAATGCCTCATGTGTCTGGATGGAGGACAGAAGAGTGCGTAAGTGTGTGCAGACACTCGTCTTCGGCACAAGGGTAATGTTTACATATTCTGCTCATCCATGTTTGCCTCTGCCCTGCCTACCGCTGACACATAACTCTCAGAAGGGAATGCACCCCCTGGCTGAAAGGGTTCTGCATCCCTTTGCTAGTGGATGAGTTGTGGCAGGAGATGGACTGGGATATGTTATTATGCTTCATTCGCTGGGGCTTCTCTGTAATCAATCATGCTATCCCTCTGGGTTGGCTTTCAGATAGTTTGGGAAAGCACTGTGTTAAAAGATGTGCTCCAGGTCTGAGAAGGTTTTGAGGGATTAATGTTTTACTTTCTAACCAGATGAGGTTCCATCTCATCACTCACGCTTTTCAACATCTATATGAAGCTACAGTTGTCCAGAGATTTGGGCAAAACCCAGCTCTCACTCTCAACAGATCTGAGGAAGGCAGTAGAATCCAAGAACTGTTTGAAACTCAATCCAGTTGAGATTGGGATATTGCTGGATGGTGTTGCCTGATTGATGACTAGGTGTACAGTGCTGCTTTGGCTGGGGTTGCATCCCCCCTGAAAAAAATTAGTTGTGCAGCTTGGGGTGTGCTCCTTTGACAGACACGAGAGATCACTAGGAGTAAAGGTAAAGGACCCCTAGATGGTTAAGTCCAGTCAAAGGCGACTATGGGGTTGCGACGCTCATCTTGCTTTCAGGCAGAGGGAGCCAGCGTTGGTCCACAGACAGCTTTCCGGGTCATGTGGCCAGCATGACTAAACTGCTTCTGGCATAACGGGACATTGTGATGGAAGCCAGAGCGCATGGAAATGCCATTTACCTTTCTGTCGCAGCAATACTAATCTATCTATTTGCACTGGTGTGCTTTTGAACTGCTAGGTTGGCAGGAGCTGGGACAGAGCAACGGGAGCTCACTCCGTCACGTGGATTCGAACCGAGTGCTTTCCACTAGCTCTGGCTAGTATATCAACTGTGTCTGTTCCAAAGAAGTCAGATTTGGCGATGGACATTCAATCCTTAGGAACCTCTAGACTTGACTACTGTAAACTGCTCTCTCTATAGGATGCACACATAAAATATTTGGAGACTTCAACTGGTTACAAAATGGTGCTGCCAGATTGCCTAGTGCCTACCAACAAAGAACAGCATCATAGCTTGATTCTGACCCATCTCCACTGTCCTTCCTGCTTCCTCTGCCAGGTGTGCTGCTGTCCTCGTTATCTTGCATTCCTGTGATGAAACAGGAATTGAACCTCAAGCTTATGTAAGTCCTAGTGGAGGAAGTGAAACCTTGGGAAATATAGGCATTGGCCAACAGTGAATGAGAGTGTCACCATCACAAATCCCTAGGAAGTTTCAACATAAAGGGGAGTTTCAGATTTACAGGTTAACTTTGAGGTGAAATTCAGTTTGCATCTTCCCCTGTCCTGAACAGGCACATCCCAAACCAAAGTGCTTAAGCCCATTTCCCTTTTTAACTGTCCTGTGCTGCTTTTTTTAAAAAAAGGAACTGAGGCTTTTATATGGCAACTATACTTTGCTGATGGGATGCAGGTGGCCCTTGGGTTAAACCAGAGCCTAGGACTTGCCGATCAGAAAAGGTTGTTGGTTCGAATCCCCGTGACGGGGTGAGCTCCCGTTGCTCGGTCCCTGCTCCTGCCAACCTAGCAGTTCGAAAGCACGTCAAAGTGCAAGTAGATAAATAGGTACCGCTCCAGCGGGAAGCTAAACAGCGTTTCCGTGCACTGCTCTGGTTCGCCATAAGTGGCTTAGACATGCCGGCCACATGATCCAGAAGCTGTACGCCGGGTCCCTCGGCCAATAAAGCGAGATGAGCGCCGCAACCCCAGAGTCGGCTACGGCTGGACCTAATGGTCAGGGGTCCCTTTACCTTATAATTTGCTGACCTGCTTCATATAACAGTTCAAAAGCATAGTAAAGTGAGCAAGATTGATGCTTTGTACTCCAGAAGTTTTGCACCACACCCTTTCGCCTCACCTTGCCAGAGAGTTCTGTGAAGAAGTTCCGAGCGAGTCCCACTATGTCCTCCTCTGGGTCGATGAGAAGAGCTGCCATTTCGCTCACCTGCCCCTTCACTTTCACCATGTCCTTGAGGATCAGGTGAGTCATAACCAAAGCAGCTGTCTGCCTCACGCTCCGACAAGGGTCCCGCAGCCTGAGGAGCAAAGCACCCCCCCCCCCGAGCGACAGTAGTAAGCAGCCAGGCCATTATAACCTGATGCTTCCATTGGACTCCTGCAGGCTTCCCCCGTCTGGAGAAGTCCTGCTCCTGCTCCAAGCACTGTTGCATGTTATTACAGCCCTCCATCGCCCAGATTCAAGCCCTACACCCCTCCCAATCTTCCTTACCAAAGATTTACCTAGCATAGAGGTGGGGTGTCCAAGGCTCCACCAGGTTGGGGAAGCGAATGGCCAGGTCTCCGGCTGCAATCATGAGGTTGGCGCGTACACTAGGGAGGGCCGATTTTTCCATCATGGTGAAGAAGAGCCGCAACTGAGAGTCACAAAACTCTGAACTGAATGCGAACGGAAAGGGAATCAGTGTCAAGTATGTCAGAGTGGTGGCTCCAAGTTGTTGAACTTGGAATGGAATACAGAACCATGCAGGAGGGGTTCCAGAGGAGCAGGAAGGGGAAGAACACAAAAAGATAAATACCTGACCATGCAAAATTTCCCAAGGGCCAATGTGGCAGCAGCTGAGAGGGCTGGATCACTGTAGAGTCCTGGGTTGTTGCAAATCTTGAGTACCAGGGGAATAAAGGTTGAAAGCAGCTGTTTTCCTATACAGAAAGAGGCAGTAGAGAGGTTGCAGCAGATCAGTCCAAAATAGAAGCCTACATCTGGCCTTCATTTGTGCAATGGTTTCTCACAAACTAAGCAAAGTAGCCTACAGCCTGCATTCCTACTCAAACAGCAACACTCACCATCCAGCAGCTCTGCTTCAGTAATGGTGCGGATGAGCTCCGCTTCTGTGTCGTCAGCAGAAGCCCCCACCAAGCCAAGGTCCTCCTCCATGGTGGTATCATTCCCAGTACTCTGAGCAGAGAGAAAGAAGCAGCCAGAAATTAGCACTTTCTAAACTCTTCCCCTCCAGCACAGACTGCCCAGCTTAAAAGCAGGAGAGAGTTAAGTGCAAAGAAAGACAGGACACCGATAACTCTTGTCAGGCAGTATTCCCTGCACCTCTAATTCCAATTGAGGAAGCACTTCCAGAAAATTGGGGCTCTGTCTCTAACTCAAGTATTGGGGATCTACTCTGCAGATCAGATTCATTTGTTTTTATAGCAGAGAGCAGAGCAGAGGTCAATGGTTTACAAACAAACTGAAACATTTTGAATACCAAGCAATTCTAGCAAGCAGCATGTTTGCAGCATGAGATGTACAGGAAAAGGATCCCACTACTCCTAATGAGATAACAAAGCATTGCCTTTGTAAAAACAGTGTCAAACCAGGTATGATCAACTTGTATAAATACCGTATTTTTCACTCCATTGGACGCACCGGACCATAGGACGCACCGGATTATAGGAGGGGGAGAACAGGGAAATTCCCCCCCCCCTTGTTCTCCCCCTCTAAAACAAGGTGCGTTCAAGGTACATTCACCAGAGCTTGTGGGGCTGGCGCTGGGGGGAAGTGCTGCTTTCCCCCACCGCCAGCCTCAAAGATCCCTGAAGCCTTTGGAGTGCAGCGCCCCGCTGCCCTGGAGAGGCTGTGCGCGCAGCTGTCCCCAAACTAGAGCAGCGAGACGGAGTGCTCCGCAGTGCTCCGTCTTCCTGTTCTGGCTTTGGGATTAGCGGCGCAGCCTGCATTCGCTCTATAGGGCGCACACACATTTCCCCTTAATTTTTGGAGGGGAAAATGTGCGTCCTATAGAACGAAAAATACGGTATCTAAGGCCCTAGTAACACTCTGCTTCTCCTCACTCTTCCAGATGAAGTAGTGACAAGCAAGCACACCTAGCAAGGGACTTACACAGAACGATTTGCTGAGAAAGGTTTTTAAATAGAGAGCGCGCGCTCCTGAACAGCAGAGGGACCTGCAAAATTTTATGGCCAGATGAGAAACAGAGATCAGTTCCTGCTACGGTGTCAAAAGTGCCAGGAGGCCAATGAAGCAGCAGTGATAGAAATCCAGCCCCCTCACCTTGTCATTCTGCACCTTCGTTTTGCTTGCAGCCTTTTCTTTTGCTTCTCGTTCTTCCCCAAGGACTCGGCGCCTGCGTAGCTCTGCGCTCACTGACAACTCCAGATGCACAAGCTGCTGCAACGCCACGTCCCCAGCCAGAGAGATCAGATGTGTCAACACCATGGTGTCAATAGTGCTAAGCTCATCAGCAACCTTGTTGGGAGAAGGCGGCCCAGGCTCTGGAAGCAAATAAAAACTGTTCCATGACGCATCTGCAGTCTGCCCTTATTTTTCAGCGCTGCGCATTTACGACCCAAAGAGTCCTTGTTGCCCTGTATCTAACCTGCTCATCTATTGGGTTCTTGGTCATCTCTTTTCCATTTCACCCTTTCTCCTCACAGCCACATAAGAGTAAACCAGAAGGAATGGGGGCATTTCCCTTTTCCAACTCACCTGCCTCAGCCCCTTCAGACTCCAACTTCTCCAGAGCCTGCTGGCTACAGCACTGCAAGATCTGAGCACATATTTCCTCAGGCCCTTCTGCCAGCTGATAGATGAGGGCAATTGCTGTCTCTGTGAAAGGGATCCAGTATGCACTTGATCTAGCAAAGCCTGAAGAAGAAGAGAAGGACTTCTTATATTAGGTAAGGCAACCAGCTTGCATAGAGGCTCACCCATCGTATTGCAGCTTCAGTAACTCACCCCCAGTTATCACTTCGCGCAGGCGTTCAAAGAGCTGATGTGACTGAGGAAGCCGGAAGGGATGACTCCTTTTCTCAAGGCCAGGCTGTTAAGTAGAAAGAGAGCGCATCAGGTTTTGTCCAGCAAAACCTTGCCCTGTTTGCCTTTCAGCAATAAACTGATTAAATGTAGCAAAAATAAACAGTTCTAATTTAAAGCTACCCTCGTGACTGCTCCGTGAGTTTGGCCAAGCACAGCAGCTTGAGATTTTCGCATCAGAATTCTGTCCTTTATTCACAACAACAGTTAAATGACACATGCTTGGTCAGATTGGGCTGTGGCACTGAAAGGGTACTGGAGAGCCCTGGCTTTTGGACGATGATCTGGAACTGGAATGGGGAAACTTTCGCCCTCCAGATGCTGTTGAACTACAAGTCCCATCAGCTACAGCAAGCATAGCCAATGACCAGGGATAATGCGAGCTGTAGTCCAGCAACATCTGGAAGGTCAAAGGTTCCTCACACCTGATCTAGAGCAGGTATATTCAACCTTCTCAGATGCAGGACCCACTTTTAACCCAAACATACCCATTTCTTAATCTTTTACCATATGTATTTGCATAGTGGTAGTTATCTTGCTGCAATCCATTTTGGATCAAGCCACAATCCACTAGCACAGGAACCCCCAAACTTGGCCCTCCAGATGTTTTGGGACTACACCTCCCACCATCCCTAGCTAACAGGACCAGTGGTCAGGGATGATGGGAACTGTAGTCCCAAAACTGTGAAGTGACTAAAAGAGCATGAATTCCCCAATAGCTGAAAGTGGCTTCCAAATGTCATTTAAAACTTAGAACACTTAGAACATTAGGCACAGTAGGGCTGTTGTAAAAGATGCACAGTGAAGGAACTATACATGCTGTATAATTATACTGTGTAGTTACACTGAATATTATTACAGCCTGGGGCAAAGAATACATGCAATATTCATTGCTGATCAAACTCCAAGACCCAGACTTATCAAAGTTGGCTGCCACCTGTTGTGGCAGATAATACAAGAAAATAACTTTACACCCATCACAGGCAGATTCTGACCTTCTGGCTACTGGCAATTTTGGAGATGGCATTGCACACTTCTTGGGCAAGGCGATAATCTCCATGCACTCTCTCATCCAACCCCACTGTTACCAGAACATCCAGGTTGCTCCCCACAATCTCAGGCTTCCCTCTGGTGAAGGCAAAAACACATTTTGTTAGAACCACATGAGAGTGACTCTGAAGGACTCAAGCCACTAAAATCCAAATATACCACAGAAGCAAAACAATCTAAGAGATCATTCCCCATGCTTAGGTATGCATTAAGCCTCAGCTAGTGGGAGAGGAGAGAAATTATTTCACTGGAGTACCACAACAGTAAGAACACCGTGGCTGATATCTGATTTCTGAAACTCATTGGCCCACACAAAATGCAACACCTTTGAACTCTGGTGAGGACCACATACCTATGGCAAAAAGGGCAATACAGCCAAACCAACCAAATTTCAAGATTACTTGGGCTTCCCCTCACCTACCTAACACAAGACAGGGTAGAAAAGAGCAAAAGCTGGGGGGGGGGGGAGAGAGAAGATCTGTTGCTTTGAAAGAGACCGGACACAGGAGGCTAACTTAATGACTCACCGTGCCATCATCCCAAGAAGCATGATGGCAGCATGGCGCTCCAGTGCTGAACACTGCAATTTCTCTGTAAACTGTTCCCAGAGCAGCTGGACCACAGCAGGTTTTATTTCGTCTTTTTGCACAAACTCAGAGATCTAGGGAACCACAAAGATTACCAGGGAAGAAAAAGCAATCAATTGTTAATTTTTAAAATTTTAAATACAAAGCATGTAAGTTATTCCCCACCCCCAAGGACGTGAGGTCAATTCTGTGCAGATTAAGTGGCTGGAATAAAGAAGCTGCAACTTGGAGCGGAGGAGTGCTTTTATGCTGCAGAAATTTGGGTGAGTTATATGTGTGTGTGTGAGAGAGAGAGTGTTAAATGCCCATTCCAACTTTTCAAAGCTACTGTCGGGAGTGTGGGTTAAGAGACTATCCTCTGAACAAAGGTACAATTTGATCCGCAAATTTGTCTTATCCCTCCCTTTGAAATGGGATCTAAGTAGGTGGCCACCAGCGTAGCAAATTCTACAAATTATGTGTCCAGGGAAGTACTCTTTTCTTCTAAATCTACTGCCCTTCAAACTTGAAGACCCCAACAGCCAGTACTGCGGAGGAAAAAGTTCTATCTTCATATGCCCAATAATATTCCATTCTCAAGAAACCTCCCCCTCCGGGTAGTTGT
Organism: Podarcis gaigeae; assembly: GCF_964106915.1. NCBI lineage: Eukaryota > Metazoa > Chordata > Lepidosauria > Squamata > Lacertidae > Podarcis > Podarcis gaigeae. Next base: position 4,125,803 of record NC_139694.1, read on the forward strand.
GTCCTTTCCTAAACTAAAGAAGCCCAAGCCAGTGTCAGCTTAACTTGCTTCAACCAAATTACCATCCAATGCCAGTAAACTGGACCAATCTGAAATTGTACTGCCAGGTCTGCCTATATTAGTAAGTTCCTCAAGAACTCAAAAAACACAAGAAAAAAACTTTCAAAACAGGCTTATACTCCGAGTCAAGTGTCACTGGGTTTATGAGAGGTGGTCGGTTACAGGGGAAAGTGCACTCACAATTTCTCCGAGACACTGAGTGGTCCCCAGTGACGCATCCACCAGGAGCAGGGAGAGAGACTTCACCAAGTGCTGGGCTCGAGCCCTGTGCATTGAAGAGAATGAAACGAAAAAGATAAATAATCTAGAGATTCTACTTAACAGCTGCCATGATTGCAAACCTAGATTAAAAAGGTGAATAGGGACTACACCAAAAGAAGTAACTTGACAGAGCCCATAACCAGTGTATTCATTTAGAGGCAAAGGCAGTTTGAGAGATGCATTCCTTGTTATGTGAAACCCAAAGAGTGCACCCAAGGAGGACACTGGATTTCAGTCTGAAAGTTTAAAACAAACCTCAGGACTGGCCACATAGAAATAGTATACAGTGGTACCTCTGGTTACATACTTAATACGTTCCGGTAAGTCCGTTCTTAACCTGAAGCACCACTTTAGCTAATGGGGCCTCCTGCTGCTGTTGCGCCGCCGCTGCACAATTTCCGTTCTCATCCTGAAGCAAAGTTCTTAACCCGAGGTAATATTTCTGGGTTAGCGGAGTCTGTAACCTGAAGCATATGTAACCCGAGGTACCACTACTGTACTTGATTGTAACTGCATCTTCTCCACCCCTCCCCGGAACTCCCAGTTAAGATAAAGCACAATCTACTCTGTCATGGCAGGTGGAAGGGCGTCAGCCAAACCTTTCAGAGTCTCCACTAGGATTCAGGTAGAGCGTCCTGTAGGCATCCAACACAGCATCTCTGATTCCTGGCTCTTTGGACCATACAAGAGGAAGCATTCGACGTACTCCAAGAACAGCCTGAGGGACACCAAACTGAGAGACTATCACAAAGAATTCAATAGCTTCCTGCATAACTGGGGGGGAAAGAAGAGAAGAGGACGGTGAGGGCACTTGGTTTTCTACTGCATCTTTAAACCCCCCCCCCCAATGCCTTAAACACTGCAATGTTCATGTTGCATTTCTGTTAGGCAGCCTTGTAAATGAGCCACAAGAAAAATTACTAGCCAAAACATGTTATTGGCCTCCTGAAGGGTGGCAGAAGGACCGAGAGCTCCACCCTGTCTGCTGCATCTCTATCCTAAGGAGAGGATGGTGCTTTCGTCCTATGGCAGTAGACCTAGTTTCAATGCTAGACACAGTGGAGGGATAGAGTGCTCCACCCCTCCTCCAATATTGGACAAAGTTGTTTGGGGCTTTATAGGCAGCTAGGTCAGCCGCTAAGCAGTCTTCAAAGAAAGCCCCATGTGGAACACGTCAACATAGATGTTCAACAAGATAGGGGACAGAATAGAATCCTGTAGGACCCCATAGGATAGAGCCCAAGGTGTTGTATAGGACCCACAACCATCTTCTGAAACCCCTTCCAGGAAAGACTGGAACCACCACAAAACAGTGCCACCCAGTCCAATGACCCAGGCTACCATGGTATTGAAAGCAGCTCAGAACCAACTGGGGTGCTCTTCCCTAGCCTCTTCCTGCTGTAGATCACCTAAGGTGACTAGAGTTGTCTCTGTCCCAGAACCAAGGCTGAAACTGGACTGAAATGGCAGAGATGAGATCCTTAAACCTCTCCCCCCCCACCCCAAATGGAATACTGGAGACCGTCTGGCAATTCTTCAACAAGATGCGATTCATGGAGGGTTTTACTTTTTAAACGATTCATGGAGGGTTTTACTTTTTTAAGATCTTAACCATGCCTCTTTTGAGCTTGATGGAAACAGCTCTGTCTCAGAGACAATGACCATTCCCCTTACCCACTCAACCAGTCCCCTCTTCTGGTAGGGCTTTTATAAGCAAAGAAGGGCAAACGATGAACTATCCTGAGATAGGCATTACTTCACCAAAAATTCTGTCCACATCCTTGGGCTCCACAAACTAAAAAACAACAACATTATATAAGACTAGCATTATCTGGAAAAGATAAACCAGGAGTAGGAAATTACACCTACCGGAGACTGAGCTTTCATACATTAGTCTGGAGACCAGGCTCAAGGCTTCAGTGATTTTTGCAGAGAAGTTGTAGGCATCCTGTAAGTACTGCACCAGCATCTCCTGCTTTACTAACTCTTCTGGAGGCTGCTCCATTTCCTGGGCTTCTTCTTCCTCCCCATCTGTAGCTTCTTGGGCACCACCTTCAGCCTGGGACCCTGAAACACAGAAAGAGGATCCATGCAGCTCCAACACACTGTCATAGAGGAGGTCTAAATACAATTGCACAGAGACCTATATTGCAATGGTGAATTTATCACCGCATGCAGAGTCTGCTGAAAGAGTCTCCAGTGTGGCAGGGAACTAGTGCCAATCTAACAATAGTTGCAGCCACTATGATGTATAAAATGGGAGTGGATGGGTAGATTAAATTTCATCAAACATGGGTGGGAGAACTGAATCCATCACATTCTTCCCTCCCACTGTGCTCTATTGCTTTGGGTGCTTTGCTTCCATCCTGCTTCAAGATTGGGAGTGCGATGGGGTCAAGGGTGCCTGATGGGGTCATGTTTGGATGCCTGACTGCTGAGAGGTATGGTGAAGAAGGACGAGTTTAGCTTCCACATCCACAAACCCTTTTTGATTTCGGTACCTTCCACTACTCACTCCCTATGAGAAAAGGCACACAATTAGATGCAATAGTGGCATCCATGTTTGTTTAGTGTGGTCCGCGTAAAAAGGGGATACTGGAGCCAACCAAGCAGCAAAGTGAGGTGGAGCACCAACAGTGTCAGTTTGCAGAAAGTATTGATCTGATGTGATCTTTCCTATTCTAATTAATTCAAGTGGGTTCTGGAAGCTTCTCTGTGTGAAAGAAACAAGCAAAAGGTTCATGATGTTTGGGTTATTCCTTCAGAGAACCTGAGTACAGCGGGCTTAAACTGGTTCTCTTATCTCTTTCTGTCAAGGTCATGCTGACTATAAAAGTAAGGCCAGTAGGAGCCTGTGCTTCACTTTCTCTTTCTATCTCTTTTGCTTCTGGTGTGCTGTTCTGTAAATAGTGTTAAGGTTTAGTCTTATTATAATTTACTGTAAATTTAAGTTAAGTCTGCTGCAACTGGATTTCTTATGGACAATGCCAATCCTGAATGTGTTGGATTTGTGACCATTATGCTCATTTGCCTTCAGTAGCAGTAAAGCTCTGTTGGATGAAATATTTATTGCTTCTGGTCTATTTTTGGGGGAATCCTGCAACGTGTTTAAATTGTTACTCTGCTAACTATATGTTGAGGTTCTACTCTGGATCAATATTGAGTAGAATTTCAATGACAAATGTATGGTTACCTATGTAAAGTGTTCTCAAGACGCTCAGGATAAAGTCTTCCTCATCACCCTTTGTTCTTGGTCCGCTGAAGGGCTCCACTGCCTGGAACTGGCGCATACCCTGTTGTGTCAGATGAATGGCACCCCTGCATTGAAAGCACGTGTGGCAAAATATGTGATCCAGCTGCCCTTCGCACATTCATCCAGGTCATCTGAGCAATGCAGCATCCCCTTAGAATTACTTGCGGGGGAATATTTGGGACACGTAGCCCCCAAGAAAAAACCCCCATCCTACTGCAATGAGAAGCACACAAATCCTTTCTGGGTTTACTCACTTGTAATTGGATTTCCTTAACAGCTGGACGATGCTCTCAAATAATTGTGCTGGATCCTCCGTCTCAAGCTCACCCAGCTCTTCTTCTTCCTGCTTTCGCGAGCAAAGGCAACTCTTCAAGGTTGCTTGAAGCTCTGGCTGCATGGCTTCCCACTCCTCCTCTGGAGGGATCACCACAGCTGCGAGGTGGAAGAGTCAGATTAAGCCTTCATCACCATTGCAATGAACAGCAGTTAATGGGAAGTTAGTTCTCTATAGAGCAAGGGGTGGGGGAACGCTTTTCAGCCCAAGGGCTGCATTCCCTTCTAGGCAACCTTTCAAGAGCTACATGACAGTGGCAAAAGTGGGTGGACCAATGAATGGAGATGTTACTTCTGTACAGAACCAGTGGTGTAGTGGTTAAGAGTGCCAGGTTAGGATTTGGGGTAGATCTTTCCCACCTGATTAACTGGTTTTCACCCTGCCATGGAAAACTGCTTGAAATGGGAAACATTTCTGAATCCAAAGCAGCCATGGACTTATGAACTGAGCTTAAGTCTCCTTAATAAAGTAGACAACAGACAACTACGTACCAATTGCAAATGTCTTAAGGTGTGTTCTCTAAGACATCCCCTCATACAGGCTTTGTTGGAGCTGAAGGTACAATTCTGAATTATGTTCGAGTCTCCAGAAGGTTTCTGCCTTTTCTCCTGTGTTCCACTCTCACCACTGGTCTCAAACTTTGACTTTCTATTCTCCATGCCTTTTCCTTTTCCATTTCTGCCTTTCCCCACACCTCCCCAGCCAGGGGCACCTCAAATGTTGAGCGGCGGCACAGGGGAAAGTACATTACCAGTTTTGGTTCTGCCTTTGCTCTTCATTTCCTGAAGTTTCTGCTTCTCTTTCTCAAGCAGCTCAGTTAAGTCTGTGCAGCTCAACTGTGAACATAAGAATTCTTGTTGACGCAGCTAATTTCATGCTCCTCCCACCAAACCCCCTTCTTTCCCCGCTATCACCAAATTTCATATCCAAATCTTGTGAGATCTAAGGGAATGTGATCCAAAAGTTAGATTGTGTTCAAGTTACCTGAGCAAATGCCGATATAAGTAACTTACAATAGTTTTTAAAAGATAGTCAGCTCCCCTAAGCTACTCGGAGGAAGAGTCCTTCCAAACTAACTAATGAAGAGTTACTGCCCCTGCTGTGTGGCCCCCTGTATGTTATAAAATTGGGGGCGGGGAATAAGCTGTGTGTTTTCAGGAGGGGCATAATGACAAACGCTTGATGCTCTGATCTATCTTGCACATGTTACATTTCATGCAGTTTGAGCTTAAGATTTATTTACCGAGTTACCTCTTCTTTTCCATCCAATTGTGTATGAGTAGGAACCAAAGTTTGGGGAAGGGGGAGTCTATAGTGGCAGGAAAGGGTGTCAGTGTACCAAGCAAAATGTGAGATTAAGAGCTTACCTTACAGGAGAAAGGATTGTTGGAAAGGAAGGCAGCCAGCAGCTGAATTGCATTCTTAACCACATTTACAGATTTATCTTGCAGGCGACCCACAGCTAAGCATGCTACAGACTGGAACTGAGTTAAGGGCAAAGCCTACAAGCAGGGAGGAAAGAGAGAGATGAGAGGCTATAAATAGGTACAACTGTAGAAGCAGTAAGTGGCACCAATGCCATGTTACCTTAATTAAGTGGTACTAGAAACCTGTATTTTGCTTTTGGTCCTAAACATGTGTATGATGTTTATAATTGCCCTTGAAATTTAGACTGGTTCCTACTTGCACTGTTCCCTTGAAGGCCTACAGCTCTCTCCAGCCATCACACGTAGCATTATCTGACAAAGTCCAGATAGAGACAAATCTCTACAAACCAGGCTGGGAAGGGCGACCTGGAAAAGCCCACTGCCCTGTCTCTCACCTTTCCACCCCCACCAATCTTGTATTGTTTCAGTGTTCAGTATGTGGGGCTTACGTTTTGGGTGAAAAAGTGGGGAGACCCTCTAAGCACCTTTTAAATGCCCTCTCTGGCACTGTCTCTCCAATCCAGACCAAAAACCTGTATCAATAAGTATCCACAACTAGAACTGAAGCTCTTGGGCCAGCAAGAAGCTGTAGGATAAGTGGCTGCTGCGCTATCACACGCATCAGCTGTTAGGCGGGGAGGCTGAGCAGACTAAACAAAGCACTACTGTGCCTCCAGTATCCTCAGGGCTTCCTCCACCCACACCAACATCCTCTTCGGGCTCCAAGGAGGGTCTCCTCATGAGCCATAAAAACTCCCCAGCTCTCTCCCACTATGTCCAGGTTTGAATTGAATTATTTATCTTGTTCCTGGTACCGCACATATGTTTGGTCATGCGCAAGCCCATTGTGCGTAAGTGCGGGGGATGCCCGTGTTTACAAACGGTGTGGATATTCTCATAGCCTCTTCCATAAGGAAGGGACCTGGAGGTCCGGCTAGCATACATGGCCGCCCACTTCCTGCTTTCTTCAACTGCAGAGGATGGACAAAATACGATGAACCAAAGGCTGGAGGGGAGTAGATGCTCAGCAGACACAACCCCACTCCCAGGTGTGCAGAAGGGAGGAAAAATTAACCCTAAACGAGCCAATTAAACTTGGCAGGACAGGAAAACTAGAACAAAGCCCCTGCAATCTACAATTACAAAAAGCCTCCAAGAGAGATGGCACTTCCTAATGCAAACTATCCTCCTACCCTTTGAGGGAATTGATAAAGGATGCTCAACTCAAGAGTGCCCTCTCCCTCACAACTCACTTTTTGTTGCACAATTCGGGTGAAGAGTTGCAGCACACGACTGCGCACAAAGCTATTGACATCACATGTGTGCGCCTGCAGGGTGTCCAGAAATTGATCCCTTGTGTTTTTGGAAGCTTCTTCCAGCTGCTCTCCATTCAGCACCTGCAGCAGCACCTCTGCCATAGCAGTCAAAATGGCATTGCGCATCCCATAGCTCTGCAGGACAACAATATGGTTTAGAAGGGCATTTCTCCTGGCACTTTCAAAATCTCACAAACAAGGGGTCGAGGAGGCATACGTCCCAAGGAAACTTCCAATACGAAGCAGGTTGAATTGCATAATCTCTGCAGCACTTGTAGGCCAGATGCCCGCTACAGCAGCAGCTCTGTGCCAGCCTGAGCCTATTTGTCATGGACTGCTAGAAGCTGCAGGGAAAGGCAATCCAAAACCAGAATATCCTGATGCAATACTTGGACATTATTGATGAGTCAGAACTAGAGAGACACAGAATTAAGATGCCATACACACATCCCATTTCGTATAGCTGGAAAGACATTTCTGGGCTGGCACATGTGTGCCCCTAGTGTTCCAGCTGCAGCACAGGGTTGTGGCCGACTTGCACATTGATCCAAACCAGGTTTTCTCCGAAGAAAGTCTCAAGAGTCCACCATCACTCATTACCAAGCAACCATGAGCAGGACTGATGCCACAGAAGAGAGGATTTCACGAATTAAGAACCACAGAGCTGATTCTTGTATTTGAACCAAACTCTTCTGGGCAGCTCTCTATGATTTGTCTGCGGTCTCAGGAAAGCTGACGATCCATTCTAAAGCAGGTTCTGAATTACAAGATTGGTCTGGGTGCTCAATACGTTTTGCCTGAAACCTGAGTATCGTTATAAGGCAGGCATATGAAGGGAGGCGGGGGGGGGGGGGGCAGGCGCGGCGGCAGAGGAAAAGATGCCAGCTACTGGTTCTGAATCTACTGAGGTGCAACCAAAACAAAGAGATGCAGACGAAATAACAAAGCCTTGACAGATGCAAGATGCAGGCTGGGCAGGTGGGGGTGGGTGATTTTCTTTGCTGTAAATAAGCCAGTACAACTACGTCCTCCCATATATGCTCAAGATCTCAGGCCAAAGAAAAGGAGAGTTGTGCAGTCTTAACATTTCACATGCTTCCATATTGAGTACCTCTCCGTCCAGGTGATGCAGGAGGACACTTATGTTGGCCAGCACTATGGCTGGTGCTTGTCCAGCCAGTTCTACAAGGAAGGCAGCATAGCCCTTCACCCCTGAGGCGTCTCGGGACAGCTCCTGAGGGCACTTCTGTCCGATTTCCCTGAACAATGAACCAAGAGTCAGTGGCTGAAGCTGCCGAGAACAGGGTGGGAACAAGAACAAGAGCCTCTCTCACCTTAGCAGCTCCCCCACAATGCTCTTCATTCCATATTCCTTGATCCACACACCCACAGCCTCCACAAACACGGGAGCTACGTGTTCAAAGTGCTGAAGCATCTGCACGACCTTCAGAGTGGCACCTACCAAAGATAGCTGCGGTAAGAGAAGACTCATTTTCAATAAGAAGACAGGTAGGGAAGTTTAGGTTAGGGGTTTATGGTTCAACAGCAGCTGGACCATATCGTGTGGAACACTGGAGTAGCTCTAAAAGAAAAGAGCAGACTTACTGAGCATATGGCCATAACGCTGTAGAACGACACCTAGCAGATGAATCACTGCATTTCGTGTAGGCCGATGTCTCTGGTGGCCAATGCTAGGGTTCTCCAGGATGCGGTAGCAGCAGCCAGTCACTAAACTGGAGGGAAAATCAGAAAAGATAATGGATTATATTGGGGAGAACAGAGAAATGGGAGGGATATCAGATACTCACAACACTGTAAGCCTCGAAGGCACACATATTACCGATGATAAATCCCTGAATTATTTTTCCTTAGTTCAAGTTTACCTTGTTGCCCTAATCAATCCTTCCTCCTCGCAAACGGACTGATCCCTGCCACTCTTCCGCAATGTAAGAAAGCATGCTTTCAGAGACCTTGCCGAGAAACAGCTTCCTGTTCAACCCCTCCAATATTCACACCTGATAAACTCTTCCTCCACTACAAAACTGTTCCACAGGCGATGAAGGTCCAGCTGAAGTAACTGCGTGAGCAGCTGCACGACATGTTGCCTTTCCTCCTCCCAGAGAAAGCCTTTAGCCTGGCTCTTCTTACCCTAGTAACGTAAACGCAAGGCATCAGCTTCAGGTGTGAGTGGAAGAGAAAAATGAGCACACACAGCACCCCTTCATGAACTAGGTTCCACATGTTCAAACTGCACTCCCAAGATCAATGCACATTGGGCAGCTGAATGTGTGTATTTCGCTCTTCAGATGTTCCATACAACACATGAAGGTGGTAGTGGGTGGAGCCTGCGGTGGAAGGCCATGTCCCTATTTAAGTTCTCAGCTTACATTTTATGTATCAATTATTTTTATCATACAACTTGAAAGACTGATTTTAATTTGACTTTGGGGCAACTGTATTCATAATATTAATAATTTATTATTTATACCCCACCCATCTGCCTGGGTTTCCCCAGCCACTCTGGGCAGCTTCCAACAAAACACTAAAATAGAATAACCTATTAAGCATTAAAAGTTTCCCTAAACAGGGCTGCCTTTAGATGTCTTCTAAAAGCCAGATAGTTGTTTATTTCCTTGACATCTGGTGGGAGGGCGTTCCACAGGGCGGGTGCCACTACCAAAAAGACCCTCTGCCTGGTTCCCTGTAACTTGGCTTCTCGCAGCGAGGGAACCGCCAGAAGGCCCTTGGTGCTGGACCTCAGTGTCCGGGCAGAACGATGGAGGTGGAGACGCTAAAGGGCCATCTTAAGCCCAGCAAGTTTTCAGATTCAGCCTTCTACCTTCTTCTTGGAATCCAGCCCCACCAGGTTGCTTTTGCCGCACTCTATTTCAAAAGCCTCCACCATCCGTGCTAGTAGGTAGCAGTTCATCTTGAGAGCATTATGGTGAAGAGCACGAAGTGATGGTGCTAGGTCAGCATTGTTCATGATGGCTGTCAGGGCACTGGAGTGACTGGCGACAACTGTAGAGAGAAGTGGGGAGATGGATCACCAGGCATGCTCTTGGCACATGTTTTGCCTTAAATACAAACCCACTACAGCTTTCAGATTACCAAAGACTTGTGATCATGTTGCCTCAAAAGCCATAACTCTGGCAGCACCCAGCAACCCATAACCCAGGCACACTAGGCTTGTCTTGTGTCCATGCCCCTGACCACTCCTTGCAACACTTTGCAAGAGATGGAGGCCTCCTCTAGAGAGGAAGCCAGAAGGAATGGGATATTCTGTAGGTCTGCCCTTACAGCGGACACACATAGCTTTGCACTGACCACCAAGATTACAGACCTCTATAAGGGGAATGGGCTGAGGGAGCAGCCTGCCAATGAGGTCACATTTGCCTTGATAGCATCATAAAGCTGCTAAAAAAGAAGTCACACTTTCTATGACCTCAAGGGGCCTCACTCACCTTTCATCATCAGTTCTAGGGCATCTTCTTTAAGAGCAGCATCAACAGTTCTGAAGTGGCTGCAGGGCAGAGATGTGAAGTTCAAAAAAGGGGAAAGCAAGAGCCAGGTTCAGTTCAGAACTGCATTCGGTGACCCCAGCTCCTAAGACATACTTTTAAAGTACATTATGTAATACAAGGCCTGGATCTGCTGTTGGGTCAGAGACAGGTTAGGAATGCTATTGGTGTACCACCCACACTACTGCTTTACAGCTTCCCTGACTGAGGTTGCCTCAGGTGTGATGCTGGAGAAACCCAGAACAGGGGTTTCGGATGTCTTCACTTAGGATCCAGCTTGGGAGTTCACAGCATCCAATGGTCTTTCTCAAATGGTCACTGGTCCAAAGCACTGAACAAAACACACCTTCCATTTAGTCTGTGCACTTTGCGGAGGGTGGCAGTCTGAAAATAGGTGGAGTGGTCATCACCTTGTTGCGATGGGCAGTCCACTTTCAGGTGAGGTTTGGATTTACAGTGACAATTCTCCCCTGCAAGGGTGGGGGACTAGTTTGGATAGCCCACCCCTGCAGACTGAAGGTATCTTATTCCTAACTGCTCTAGGTTTCCTCCCTAGTGGATAGAGCAGGTGATCCTACTAAGGCACTAGTCTTAGTATGGAATGGTGAGACTTGTAGGGCCACTGACATCACTCCTGACAGACCTCTCCTATGTTGTGCAGCCCACTTTGTTCCTTGGTATACTGAGGAGCTGCATTACTGTTAAGAAAAGGGCCCCAGGGACTCTCAACCCCAAAAGGCTGAACTCTTTCAAATAATAGCAATAGTGCTTCTGAGCATGCAAACTCACTGTAGGATACTGTACACGGTATCAAAATGCTGCAGGATAGCAAGAGCTCCTTGTGTGCGGAAAACTGTCCGAAATGCTGCAGAGAGAAAGAGAGAGACCACACACATGAGAGCCAAATTTTATATAGCTGACTAGGCTATGACTCATTGTGACTTAAATCGGTGTACTTCCAATTACTGCCCTTAATGCTGTTCAGCATCAGAACAATGTTGAAAGTAAACAACGGAGCAAAGTTGGTTCAGCTCTAGCTCTGATAGCTTTAAAAAGGGATTGGACTCATTCACAGAAGACAGATCTATTAACATCTATTAGCCACGAAAGCATAACCGTCAAGGGTCCCAATTTTCCAGGGAGAGTCTTGGAATGATGAAAGCCATCCTAGCTTGATTTGATCCTGGAATGTCCCTATTTCCCCTGCCAGTGCTGCAGCACAGTGATAAGAAAGACCATGGTGCACCTGCAGCAAAATAACTGGATACCTTCACCTGCCACAAAGCAGGTCTTTCCCCTATTGGTCTCCACAGCCACTGCAGACGCTGCAACTTTCCCATAGCTTGACCTCACCCCCAAAGGCAAACTCCTCCACTGTCTCCCAAGACAGATGGATGCCAGCTGCTGCCACTGAGCTCAGAGAGGGTGATGAGCCAACACTTGTCCAGAGCGGTGGCTGCGAGGGAGCATCCTGTTGCCTCTCCATGGCTGCCGCTGACAGTTTCCTCCCCTAGGCAGCTCAAAGCGGCTGCTGGAGAGCAGGTGAGGAGAGGCTGCCACTACCAAGGCCCAGGCCCATGTGATGTGCCAGCTCTGAGGGGCAAGAATAAAAGGGGAGCGGAGCGCAAGGAGTCCTGTTTTATTTAAAAAATGCTTTATGCGTCCACGTCTAATATTGCCCCCTTCTAATTTCTTTATTGGTGTGCGTTTTTCTTTTTGTAAATCTACTAAAGAATAAAATAAATTCAGGATTAAGGTGTTTTTACAGAACAGTGGATGGTGTGTATGCGTGTCCTATTGATTTAGTGGTGGTAGTACTGGCACTTCTGATAGGAAATGCTCTGCATGGGGGTGGGGAGGCAGACAAAAACTGTCTTCTTGGTTTCTGAGTTTCCCAGTTAATTTTGCCATTTCAGCACAGTCCATCAATTTGGTTTGCCATTCTTCTCTGGTCAGGGTTGTCTACAATTCTGTGATTCTCTCTCTCTTTAATCAATCAATCATTTATTTATTTATTGTATTTGACTAAAAGGCATCACAAATCCAGTTACAAAAGCACCAAACCCAATAAAACCTATTAAATAAGATCAAGAAACAAGCAACCATTTACAATAAATCAAATTAATGAATCCCCTGCACAATCTACATTTTCTTTTATGTGACTAGCAAATAATTTTAGCGGCTTTTGCCAAGGCTGTTTAATATGTGACAAGGGGGTCGCAGTCAGGTAATCTGTGCTTTTTTTCTAGGGGGATGCATAAGTACGCATACCCCTAAATATTTTGTGAATCTTTGTACTTTTGTTATTTACTGTATTTATTTTTCCCAATTTTAACTATAAAATGGTGTTGTTTTTTTTAGAAAAAACAATTTTTTTATTTATTTTCCATTTAGTTACAGTCATATCCCATGTTGCGTTTGCTTCATGTTACGTACTGCGGCAATCCGGAAATACCAGAAAGGGTTACTTCCAGGTTTCGCCGCTCGCGCATGCACAGAAGCGCAAAATGACATCGTATGCATGTGCAGATGCGCTGCTGTGGGTTGCGCTCTTTTCATGTTGCGAACGGGCCTCCGGAATGGATCCTGTTTGCAACCAGAGGTACCACCGTATGCGAACGGGATCTGTTCCGGAGCCCCATTCGCATCCTGAAGAGAAAGCAACCCACGTCTGCGCGTTCCGCTATTCACCCATCTGCGCATGACGTTATTTTGAGTGTCTGTGCATGTGGCAAAACCTTCAGAATGGAGAGGTTTGATCTTCTTGCAGTCCATGGGACTCTCAGGAGTCTCCTCCAGCACCAGAATTCAAAAGCATCCATTCTTCGGCGATCAGCCTTCTTTATGGTCCAGCTCTCATTCTATACATCACTACTGGGAAAACCAGAGCTTTAACTAGAGCCTATCAGCTTCCTTTCCTCCTGCCTCATGGCTTTCAAAATTCATGGCTTTCAAAATTAACTTAATTATCACTGCATTTTTTACGTTTCCATATTCTAATTACACTTTAATCACACTCACAATTCAGACCTCGACACACACACACACACATATATATCACCGCCTCTCAGGCTGCACGGTTACTCGGGAGTAAGCCGGGCTCAGATGGAGGCGGGAGGGGGGGCCTTACTCGCGAGTAGGCCCTGTCCCGAGCGCCCCGCCTCCTACCCACCTGCCAGCTGCCCCGGGAGCTGTTTCGGGGGCAGCACCTCCTGCACCACGTACTGCGAGGGCCCCGCGCCGCGGAGCAAGTCGGCGGGCGACAAGGGCAGGCTGAACTCCCAGGAGGGGGCCGCGGGCGGAGGAGCGTCGGCCATGGCCGCTTCGGAAAAGAATCCCCTCAGGAGGAGAGAGACCCGCAGAGGAGACCTCGGAACACGACCGGCCCGCCGGCCGCGCCTCAGCGAATGGGGGGAAAGCGCGGGAAGCACCGAAAGAAGCACCCCAGCGCGCGCGCGCCCGCACCCGCCGCCCAATAAGAGACGGAGAAGACGAAACGCGCGCCGCCACTTCGAACGCCACCCGCTCGCCCAATCACGACACAGAGCCCGGCCGCCCCAGTCACGTGCAGAGGGCGAGGTCCTCCCTAACGGCCCAAAATTCCAATTAGAGCTTAGACAAAAAGTATAGAAATGTGAAAGTACCCGATACTTCCGAGACGGAAGTTTTTGTTTGCCTTTGGCGTTAGTTTCTTCAGCGGAAGAGAGTTGTCTTTTCTTTTTAGGACTACTGAAATATAGTCGTTCCTCCGGTTCCCTTATTAAGTGACACAATCAGTGCTTTTTTTTTCTGAGGAGGGGGGGACGCAGGGGGACGCGTACCCCTAAACATTTTGTGAATCTAAGTTTGGCCTCATTGAGGGGCAGTATATTTCAATATCAGTAGGAAAATGAGAGCACCTCTAAACATTTTAAAAGAAAAAAAAAGCACTGGACACAATTAATCAGATCACGTTCAAATAAGGAACGAAACAAGCCTTGTTGATCCTACTTTGCCCCACAGAATCAAGGTAGGTCTCATTCTGCGCTCATCATCAACTGTGGCTAAATTAGGTAAAGGGACCCCTGACCATTAGGTCCAGTCGTGACTGACTCTGGGGTTGCGGCGCTCATCTTGCTTTATTGGCCGAGGGAGCCGGCGTACAGCTTCCGGGTCATGTGGCCAGCATGACTAAGCCGCTTCTGGCGAACCAGAGCAGCGCATGGAAACGCCGTTTACCTTCCCGCCGGAGTGGTGCCTATTTATCTACTTGCGCTGGTGTGCTTTCGAACTGCTAGGTGGGCACGAGCAGAGACTGAGCAACGGGAGCTCACCCCATCGCGGGGATTCAAACCGCCAACCTTCTGATTGGAAAGTCCTAGGCTCTGTGGTTTAACCCACAGCGCCACCCGCGTCCCGTGGCTAAATTAGTGGCAGCAAAATACTGGAAATCTCTAGGGAGCAAACCTTTTCGAAGCTGGATCTCGCAAGTATGGGCACCGTTTCTATATGGACAAATTAACTGTTTTTACAGAAACCGGTGGGGGAGGCGGGAAACCCCTATACTTTCTGTACAACGTAGACTCTGAAAAATCGACTGAACATGGTTTCTTTCCACCCACCATCACCACATGGAAACATTATGGAACAACACTTTTATTTGACAGCTTTCATTGGAATATAAGTCACCACAACTCTTTCGTCAATATTTTCTTTCTTCTTTTTGTTAAGGCTCTGCATTCCACTTCGACAATTATTTATTAAGTTTTTTGTGCATTTGCCATTTAAAATCAATGAAATACATTTTTTTAAAAATAAGCTAAACAAGAGCTCATGGATTTTTTAAAAAAAGAGTTTTTAAAACATCTTAAACGTATAATACGACTCAAGCAAATCAGTAAAGCTCAATGTTTCTGCATAGAACTAAGCGCTGGATCTGGTGGATTGCAAATTAAGGAAGTGACAATTACAGGTATCTGGAGGCAAAACAAAAAAAAATTCCTTCCAGTAGCACCTTAAAGACCAACTAAGTTAGTTCTTGGTATGAGCTTTCGTGTGCATGCACACTTCTTCAGATACACTGGATCTGAGTAATACCCCTCCCCACCTTCTCACTATATAGAAGGGTCTGGAAACTTCTGTTTCAGTGTATCTGAAGAAGTGTGCATGCACACGAAAGCTCATACCAAGAACTAACTTAGTTGGTCTTTAAGGTGCTACTGGAAGGAATTTTTTTTGTTTTGACTATGGCAGACCAACACGGCTACCTATCTGGAACAGGTATCTGGAGGGTTTTTGGTTCGTAAGAGTCCCAGATAGTCTCATCACCAGCCCACCTTTTAACCTGCTATATATCCACAGTGAACTGCACTTGGAGGCATAACCTACCCACAGGCTACTGTCAGTTAAAACGCCCCTCCTCGAATCGCAGTTGAATTATCATAACATTTCAAGGAATGTTTGAAAGCAACAACCAATTAAGCACGCAAAATATGACGCACGTTTGAAAAAAGGATGATCTCAGGTCTTCTCTGCTGCCTAGGTAGGGAGATACTGTAATCCATTCGAAGTCATGATAAAATCCCGAATTTCTTCACTGATTTCTTTAAGCAGCTCACTTCCCCCCCCCCAAAAATTTTTTAATTTATTTAAATCGTGCTTTGTTTCTTTTTTTAAGACCCTTTTATTCAGCCCTAAACAAGCATTGCAGACTGGCTTGCCATTTTTCCCTTTTCCTAGCTCTATGGTAATTTCATTCACTTCCCATTAAAAGAAAAAACCCCTGACCGGAAGCTGTGCGGAAGCGATGCATTCTGGGAAGCTCCCAAGATGGCGGAAGTTGACTCGTGAGGCCGCTATGCTTCTCTGAAGCGGTTATTAACTCGGGATCTCGATGGCGGCGGCGGCGGCGGCGCTGCTCTTGTCAGCCGCGCGGGGCTTGTTGGGCCGCAGTTTCCTTGCTCCCGGAGTGAGCCGGCCATTCAGTACGGGTGAGTCAGCCCGTCTGCGCGGAGAAGTAGTAGTTGGGGGCTGGGGGCCGTCGCCTGGCGATGACGTCACCGGAGCCATGCCGCCGTAGTTCCCATTACAGTATTTGAATGCTTAGAAAGCCGACCTCGTGTGTCGTGTCATCAGGGTTACTCAAACTTGGGTCTCCAGCTGCTGTTGGACTATAACCTCCATCATCCCCAGCTAGTGTTGTAAATAAAAATATGCCCTTTTCCCTTATGGGGTATCCAAAAGCCCATCGAGAGTCCTTACATAGGTTCCCTATTGGTAGGAGAAAATAACAGAGGCCAACCAGAGAATACTGAGAAGCAAAGCAGCTAGTAAGCCAGATCTTTATTGATCTGTTGCAACAGGGTGCTCCCCTCACACGCAGGAGAGGAGGAGGACCCCCAAAATTGCTGTGCAAGGGCTTATAAAGACTTTTGAAATTGCCACCCTGTAGATCAAGACCACCCCCAGAAACATTATGCATTCATCACAGAAGGGGTGTAACCTAAGACCACCCCTCAGATAAGGCGATCTAAAACAGAACATTTGCATGTTGTTTTCTCCTGTCGCTTTGTTTATTTCCTGTCTGGCAGGTTACTTGATTGGATTTCTTGGGGAGCCTGGGCAGTCTTTTGTAATGATAAGGCTCACATGCTTATTCAAACACAGATTAAGACAGGATTTGTGAAGGAAGAGACAATGGGGAGGCTTTTGCATTTTGACCATGCAGAGAAACATTTGCTCAGTTTAGGAATCAAAATGGTTCCAGGTTGGCTTTCCTGTGCTGATCTATGTACGTGTGGTTATGAACGTTGCCATATATCTAAGACCATAAAATTCCTATCACATTATCATAAAATTCCTATCACACTAGCAGGACCAGTAGTCAGGCGTGATGAGAATTGTAGTCCCAACAGTAGCTAGGGACCCAACTTTAATGTGTGTGTGTGTGTACACACAGTGGTACCTCCAGTTACAGACGCTTCAGGTTCCAGACGCTTCAGGTTACAGACTCCACTAACCCAGAAATAGTACCTCGGGTTAAGAACTTTGCTTCAGGATGAGAACAGAAATTGCACGGTGGCAGCGGGAGGCCCTATTAGTTAAAGTGGTACCTCAGGTTAAGAGCAGTTTCAGGTTAAGAATGGACCTCCAGAACGAATTAAGTTCTTAACTCTATATATAGAGAGAGTTTTCCATTTAATAATATACAATCACATTCTTATTATCAACTTTACCTCTCTGGCTCCTTAGAGCCCCTCAACTTCCTTCCCTCCTGGCTTTCAAAATAGACCTTTATATCACTGCATTTTATACATTTTCCAATTCTAATTATGCTCACTACAAAATACCTCAAAATTTAAATAAATATAAAAAGGGAGAGAATTTCTCGTTACAAGTCTTCAGACAACAATAATCTTTCATATATATAAGTTTACTCCAGTCCTTTTGGAATACTTGATCATGCTGGTTTGGGATTTTTCATGTCACCTTCACCAGTTCCGCAAAGTCCATCATTTTCATCTGGGGACCCAACTTTTGAGTCACGCTAGCTTTTGTGAGCTTGTTCAGTCAGATCAGAAGCAAATCCTGTTGATTTTAATGCTGCCTGCTTCCTGGTGACTTAATCCCTAGAAACAATTCCTAGGTAGCTTTTTCTCTGCCCGGCGCATGTAGACTTGACTTCAGTGGGGGACACTCCTGCGGAGAGGTTGATCCAACCCTTCTTTTGAGGGGTGCTTGTGGAGTGTCCCTGTTTAATACCAGTGGCAGCTAATCCTTTAAGGGTCATAACTATGTTCTGTTTTGTTTCTGGACCCATATAAGATGCCAGTTTCCCCTCCTATAAAGTGCCACATGGGTCCTCAGACTTCAGTACCTGAAGGAACACTTTTTTCCATAAGTCCCATGAGCTTATCAGCAGAAGCCCTTCTCCAAGAACTCTGGCTGCAATATTGTACACCTTCTGAAGTTTCTGCTCCTTGGCTGTAACTGTTATGCTGGCTGTTGGTCTGTTTGGGGGCACAACTCAAAAAGTGCTGCTTATGACCTATAAAGCCCTCAATGGCCTCAGACCAAACCACCTGAAGGGCAATATTTAAAAGCTTACCCAGGTATTGAGATCTTCTAGGGCAGGCATCCTCAAACTCGGCCCTCCAAATGTTTTTGGGACTACAACTCCCATCATCCCTAGCTAACAGGACCAGTGGTCAGGGATGATGGGAATTGTAGTCCCAAAACATCTGGAGGGCCGAGTTTGCCTATGCCTGTTCTAGGGAGGACCTTTTCTTGGTCATGCCAAAATATGATGCATCTTTTGCACAAACCAGAGACAAGTCCTTCCTTGTGTTTATGCCCAGACTCTGGAAATCTCATATTAACGGAGGCCCATCTAGCTCTTTTGACAGAAGATGTACTTGTCTTGCCCTGCTACTCTTTTTGGTTTTTGACCTGTATCTTAATGTACGTTTAACTAGCTGCTGTTGCTCAGCTTTTTTATATAATCGCTTTTACCAGTCTTTGGTTTTTTTTGGGGGGGGTTATGAATATTCATTATATTATTTATTGTATATCTTATTAGCTCCCTTGGGCATTTTATATGGAAGGCACTGACCAGGTGTACTAAGATTGAATGAGATAGTGGCCTCATGTGCCTTCAGGCCATATCCTGGCCTAGATTCCCACATGCAGATTTAAGTGATTTTGTGCTTTTGTGTTTAAACCGATTCATTGATGGGTGCAGGTCTTCAAAACCCACTCCAATGAATACAGACTATATAATGGTGTTAGTTTCTCAAATGTCTTGCAGTCCTTTTTTTTTTTTTGTAATTGACCTTTTGTAATAGTTCTGTGAGGTAGATTGCTAGCTATTCCTCTTTAGAAATAGCAATTTGAGGTTTAGGGTTAATAATTCTTCCAAGGCTGTACTGTGAGTCTGCAGGGGGTTTGGGCTGGGTGTTCATCAGTATGCGGATGATACCCAGCTCTACATCTCTTTTAAATCAGAACCAGTGAAGGTGGTGAAGGTCCTCTGTGAGTGCCTGGAGGTGGTTGGAGGATGGATGGCGGCTAACAGATTGAGGTTGAATTCTGACCAGACAGAAGTACTGTTTTGAGGGGGCAGGCGGGTGTGGAGGACTCCATGGTTCTGAATGGTGTAGCTGTGCCCCTGAAGGAGCAGGTGCGCAGCCTGGGAGTCATTTTGGACTCACAGCTGTCCATGGAGGCGCAGGTCAGTTCTGTGTACAGGGCAGCTGTCTACCAGCTCCATCTGATACGCAGGTTGAGACCCTACCTGCCCACAAACTGTCTTGCCAGAGTGGTGCATGCTCTAGTTATCTCCTGCTTGGACTTCTGCAATGCGCTCTATGTGGGGCTACCTTTAAAGGTGACTTGGAAACT
Source organism: Podarcis gaigeae (assembly GCF_964106915.1). Taxonomy (NCBI): domain Eukaryota; kingdom Metazoa; phylum Chordata; class Lepidosauria; order Squamata; family Lacertidae; genus Podarcis; species Podarcis gaigeae. The sequence continues at coordinate 4,145,353 of NC_139694.1, forward strand.
GCAATTAATCCAGAATGCGACAGTTAGACTGGTGACTGGGAGTGGCTGCTGGGACCATATAACACCGGTCCTGAGAGACCTCCGTTGGCTCCCAGTACGTTTCCGAGCACAAATCAATGTGTTGGTGCTGACCTTTAAAGCCATAAATGGCCTCAGCCCAGTATACCTGAAGGAGCGTCTCCACCCCCATCATTCAGCCCAGACACTGAGGTCCAGCTCCGAGGGCCTTCTGGTGGTTATCTCACTCCCACTGTGAGAAGTGAGGTTACAGGAAACCAGGCAGAGGGACTTCTCGGTAGTGGTGCCTGCCCCGGGGAACGCCCTCCCATCAGATGTCAAAGAAGTAAGCAACTATCCTAATTTTAAAAGACATCTGAAGGCAGCCCTGTTTAGGGAAGTTTTTAATGCTGTATTGTGTTTTTAATATTCGATTGGCAGCTCCCCAGAGTGGTTGGGGAAACCCAGCCAGATTGGGTGTGTGTGTATAAATAATAAATTATTATTATTATTTTATTAGCGTGGGTGGGCCTTGATCCCAAGTTGCCCACATCTAAATCTGAGTAAGTAGTATTTTTGGACATATGCAATGTGAGAATTTCCAAGGCGAGTACCTAAAGAACAGATCCCATAGGTGGAGTTTTTACAATGACAGACTTACCATTTCTGGTCACTTTTTCTCTTTCAGGAATCCCTAACCAAATGCGTGTGAGGGAGCCCCCCCGCCCTAAAGCAGTTGATCGATGGACAGAGAAACGAGCACTCTTTGGGGTCTATGACAATATTGGCATTCTGGGTAAATATTGGGAATGCAGAGTTACTGAACAGATAAATCGGACAGCATGCAACTTTATGTCAGCAAACACAGGCTTTCTCTTCATCTCCTCCCCACCCTGCAGCCCTCCCCAGTTCCCCAATCTGCTCTGGAGGGTCCCTCAACCCATTGCTTTTTGAGGGAGGGGGAAGGGAGCTAACATGAAAGCCTCACTCTCAGGGAGATATGCTGGCATTTGGTGACAAGCAGTAAGGGAAAGACATGTTTATCTGTTAATAGGTATTTGTTAGGAGTGCTTCCCAACCGAAGGAATGCACACAGCAGATAGTTAACTCTTTATTGTCAAGGATAATACTTAACACTCCCTCTCTACCACTTTATGTACCTACCCCGTCACAGCCCAAGATTCTGCCTGCATGGCAACTGCCTCTGCTCCTCCCTTTTCAGTCCTCTCCTGGTGCTGGGAGACAGTGGTGCAGGAGAGGGTGGAGAAGCACATGAGCCCTTCAGTTACCTGACCTGCCTCTTCCTCCTGTTCTTTCAACCCATCCTGTGCTCCATCCTGCAGCTCCGAAGCTTCCCCTGCCTCTGACTCTTGCCCCCTAGCCAATATAGTTCCCCCAAAATCACTGACCCCCCTGCCCCGGGTCAGACTCCAGCTCCTGCCAATCGCTGACAGCTTTTTTATTATTATTTCTGTGTTCAGGAGGGGGCAGAGCAAGATGGGTGCCTCGGGAGGTGTGTGCAAAAGAGGAAGGGGGACAATGTCTGGCTATTCGGCCTACAGCCCCAAGGCTGACCTCTCTTTCTTTATGTCTGTTGTATCTCTTTCTCTCTTTTTAGGGGACTTTAAGGCCCACCCCAAGGACCTGATCATTGGCCCCAAATGGTTACGTGGTTGGCGGGGGAATGAACTTCAGAGATGCATCCGCAAAAAGAAAATGGTGGGTGACCGAATGTTCGTGGATGATTACCACAACCTGAACAAGAGGATTAGATATTTGTACAGGCGTTATAACCGCACTGGGAAGCATCGCTGAGAGCAGCTCCGCGTTCGCTAGCATCTGCCCCGAAGAACATAGTGCAAAATATTTGCTCACATTATTAGGGCTCCAAAGAGAACTGTGGATGTGGAAAGCTGTTCTAATGATCTTATTCTGATTATGTTTCCATCGTATGCCACTTCATCTACCAATATATTCCTGTACAATGTATTAATGTCCCATTGTGAGTGTACCGCTGTGACTTTTTTTCAGTCCAAGGGCTACATGTCCTAGTAGAGATATTGGGAAGGGGCATACAAGCTAGTGATGGGTGGCACCACTTTGTAATGTAGGCTACATTCCAACCATGCAAAAACCAGAGGTTGCTACACACATATTTCCCCCAATCCTTCATCCATGCCAAAGCAGTTGAGGAGGGTATGGAGAAGGGCCTTATTAGAAACTCAGATATATAAGCTGATTGCCAAATGGCACCTTAAACCTAGGTTATGGTCATCACAATGTTTAGGTGCCATTCCCCCCCCCCCCCCATGAATTATTATTAATATTTTATTCCATTAGAGAGAAAATAATCTCAAAGCGGTTTACAACACATTAGAACATAAAATACAGTGGTGCCCCGCAAGACGAACGCCTCGCAAGACGAAAAACCCGCTAGACGAAAGGGTTTTTCCGTTTTGGAGGCGCTTCGCAAAACGAATTTCCCTATGGGGTTGCTTCACAAGACGAAAAAATCTTGTGTCCCCCGGCGGTTTTTTTTTGCTTTTTTCGCCCTTTTCCTAAGCTGCTAAGCCGCTTATCAGCTGTTCCGCTGATAAGCCGCTTAACAGCTGATCGCTGGAAGCCGCTTGACAGCTCTAGCACTAATCCGCTAAGCTGTCAATGGGCTTGCTTCGCAAGACGAAAAAACCGCTAGACGAAGAGAATCGCAGAACGGATTAATTTCGTCTAGCGAGGCACCACTGTAGAACAATCCAGAATCAAACAAATTCAAGCTTCAAGGAAAACATTTCAGATCTTTCTCTAAGTGACACCTTGCTTTCCTCCCATTTATTTACCTACTTAATTTATATAGCTGCCCCATAGCAGAAGTACTCTAGGAAGCCAATGTGGTGTATAGTCGTACCTTGGATTCCAAATGCCTTGGACGTTTTGGCTCCCGAATGCCGCAAACCCGGAAGTGAGTGTTCCAGTTTGCGAATGTTCTTTGGAACCTGAACATCCAACGGGGTTTCCGCAGCTTCTGATTGGCTGCAGGAAGGTTTCCGAACATTTGGAAAGTTGAACAGACTTCTAGAACGGATTCCGTTCGACTTCCAAGGTATGACTGTAGTGGTTAGTGTGTCAAACTAGCACCTCAAACCTGGTCAGCGTATATGGAGGTCCTGGGACTTGCTGATGTTGTCCAAAGGAAAGCAGAGGAATACCTTTGCCACCAGCTTGGCTGCAGGACTTGCTGGAAGGAGGTGTACAAGGCGCCATCCAACCGCCTTAGGGACTCCGCTAAGGATCTGTGTAGGGTTTACTCTTTAGCCCTTTCCTCTCTCGAAGATATCCCGCAAGGAAACAGAGTTTTAGGATCAGAGTTTTCCTTCTAGATGGGCTACTTTCCCAGGTTGACAAGCCCCATCTGCCCCTCACTTCCCACAATAGCATGTGCAGAAACTGCCTTCTTGACCATTGGATCCACTCTTGGTTTCGTCCGCTCAATCCGCCGGAGCCTGTTTTCACATGCAGGGGATCTCCATAACTCACTGAGGGTTTGAGATCCATTGGCTTACCCACACCTGGTTTAGCCAGCCAGTCTAAGTCATTCCTGAGATAGATAGATATTTATTTATTACGGTCGGAGACCAGCTTATAAAACACACTTGGGGATACAGTCACAGAAGAAAAATAAACAATTAAAACAATGTACAACAATAAATTTAAAAACAATGTATAACAATAAACTACCGCAGGGAGGTGAGCCAGAGTCACCCATGGAATCAAGTTTGGGGATTTTCATAACGAACTAGTTTGAGTTAGGAGATGGTCTGCACTTACAGATCTGTACACAGAATCTGGCGACCATCCAGGTCGTCTTCTGATCTTTGCCTAACAGCAAAAGGTCAAATTTTTGCTTTTCCGAGAGGTCGATGAGTAGGGGATCAATGGTCTTACTACGTGCCTCTTCATAAAAGGGACATCTAAAGAACAAGTGTTCTGGGCTTCCTATCTCTCCCAAAGAACAGGCGCAAGGTCTCTGAGCATTTGGGACTATTTTAAAGGATCCTTCCAGGACTGGCGAGGGCAGAGCCGAGCTTCTGGCGAGTGTAAAGGCCCTTCTTGCTTTTTTAGATATGAGAAAGAAGAGATATGCTGCCGGTGCGGCTATATATCTCTTGATTTCTCCAATTTTATAGTCGGGGCACCTTGAGCAGTCCTGTTGTCTCTCGGTGTCTATGATTCTTTGCCTGACTGTAGCTTTTGCCTGGTCCAACCCCATCATTCCTGGGGTGTGGCCGCTGTTGCATGCTGACAGCTTATAGGAGCCACAGGTGAGAGCTGAGTTCTAGGTGGAGACCAAAGGTGAAAAACTATCCCAGAAGGAGCACAATGTACCCCCCCAGAGGTACTACCTCTCCCCTAGCACCCCATACACCCTAGGAGAGGGTTTAGGGCCGCAGTAAAAGCCATGTGAGTGATCAGCAGTGGTGCTTTTTGAGTGGTGCAATGCAACAGCAGCCACTATAATTCACAGCTGAAGTCCGGGGGGGGGGGCAGAATGAGCCGAATCCCTCTTCCACTTTTCATTCTTGTGAGTGCCTTGCATAACAATAGATTGTCATTGTCTTTAAGAGGAATGCTGGACATGTCTGTCACATAAAGTGTGAATTGCTTGTAAGTTGTAATAATAGCATTACTGATCACATCAAAGTGCTTCATGAAATCTTTGCATATCACACTGTTTGACAGGATGTGATTGTGTTGTAAACACTTTTCTGTCAGGGTTTCTGTCATCAGTTTTAAGATGGACTATTCCCAAAAATGTGATACAGAGCAGTAGCACTCTTCACAGAGAATCAGGGAAGGAAATGCAAACATTCAGGGAGCATTAATAAAACGGCAAACTAATTTGGCTGCGTAAAGTACAGAACCATTCCAGATGCAACACTGGGTGCCGTGTTACTTAAAAGCACTTCAGGAGGGAAACAGAATTAAGCTCTAATGTGTCCTGAAGACCAGTGTCAAAAAACAATGCCCTGCCAAAGAAGTCAGCCTTTTCTTTCGTTTGAGATTAGAATACATATTTCTATCAGTAGTCTCCAGAGGTGAGAGGAAGAATAAACCTGAGCCAGCCATTATTTTTTGAATAATACATTATTAATAACACAATAAATAATATAAATAGTAAACTGGTCATCAAGGTGGTTTATGTATTTAATGTTTTATAAGCCACTTTTCTGCATTAAAAAAAAATCACAATTTTTAACCATTATTTTGAGTGTAACTAAATTAAGTGCACAGTGTGGTGTAGTGGTTAAGAGTGGCAGTCACATAATCTGGGGAACCGGGTTCGTGTCTCCGCTCCTCCACATGCAGCTGCTGGGTGACCTTGGGCCAGTCACACTTCTCTGAAGTCTCTCAGCCCCACTCACCTCACAGAGTGTTTGTTGTGGGGGAGGAAGGGAAAGGAGGTTGTTAGCCGCTTTGAGACTCCTGAAGGGGAGTGAAAGGCGGGATATCAAATCCAAACTCTTCTTCTTCTTCTACAATCAATAATAATACTAGGTGAAATGAAGCATCAGCTATAGAAAAGAAATGAAATTTAGTCTGTCTGAATAAAAATATCATGTCTGATTTAGCACTGTTCAGACTCAGGTATGTATTCCAAAACCACAGCACCACTACTGAGAAGGCCCTGTCCTTGTCAACAATATTTCAGAGGTCAGTGTGCCAGAGAGCACACTGGCTCAAGAAGGTTCATATAGAGAAGGCAATTATAGATGGAGGAGGTCCTGAAAATATCTTAGGCTGTTATGCAATTGCTCCTCTTTTTAAATTTAGCCTGCGACTGCCTCTCATCTGTCTGGTAGATGTTCTATGCTTAAGAAAAAACAGGAAGAGGGCTCAACTCTGCTCACAGGCATATTTTCGCTTTCTCGCTATTGTGAATTTTGGAGATGGCATTACAAACTCTGTGGGCAAAGCGACAGTTATTTTTCTGTATTACAATTTTCATACACACCCTTCAACAGGTTCTGAAGTCAGCTTTTAGAAAGCTAAAATGACAACAAAAACTGAAACGTTAATACAGTATAAAAGAGCATATAAAAGCAGCAGAAATAAAAACAAACTCCAAGCAGAATGAGAGTAACATAGTTTGGGAACATAAAAAGGTCTTTTCCTGGTGTTGAAACAACATCCAAGGTAAAAGGTAAAGACGCCTAGACGGTTAAGCCCAGGCAAAGGTGACTATGGGGTTGTGGCACTCATCTCGCTTTCAGGCTGAGGGAACCGGTGCTTGTCCACAGACAGCTTTTTGTCATGTGGCCAGCATGACTAAACCGCTTCTGGCACAACGGAACACCGTGACGGAAATGCCGTTTACCTTCCCACCACAGCGGTACCTATTTATCTACTTGCACTGGCGTGCTTTCGAACTGCTAGGTTGGTAGGAGCTGGGACATAGCAATAGAAACTCACCCTGTCATGGGGATTCAAACCGCTGACCTGCTGATCGGCAAGCCCAAGAGGCTCAGTGGTTTAGACCACAGTACCACCCGCGTCCCCGTCATGCATCCACCATCACGCAAGCTTCCCTGTGGGGAGAGAATTCCACACAGCTTCCCAGGGTTGTAAAGACTGTGGAGAGAATAATTGGGTGCACTCTTCCCACCTTGGATCAAATCTATACTTCCAGGTGCCATAAGAAAGCTGCAGAGATAGTGCAGGATAGTGCACACCCCGGAAATTATCTCTTTCAGCCTCTGCCTTCTGGAAGAAGGTACAGGGTTATAAAGACTAGGACAAGCCGCCTGAGAAACAGTTTCTATCCAAATGCGATTTTGGTTTTAAACACAGTGTGAGGTAGTCTTTATGTGAGTATATTGTATTCAATTATGGGGTATCAGAGTTTTTAGGGGCTAACCAGTCTGGGATAGCAGGCTTGTGGGTTTTTGAATGTCTGATGTAGATTTTTTCAATTTCGTTGTTCTGTATGGGACAATGACAATAAAGATTATCGTATCGTAACATTGTGATATATCACCAGCTAAACATTGTGAAGGGACGTGGGTGGCGCTGTGGGTTAAACCACAGAGCCTAGGACTTTCCGATCAGAAGGTCGGTGGTTTGAATCCCCGCAACGGGGTGAGCTCCTGTTGCTCAGTCCCTGCTCCTGCCAACCTAGCAGTTCGAAAGCATGTCAAAGTGCAAGTAGATAAATAGGTACCACTCTGGCGGGAAGGTAAACGGCGTTTCCGTGCGCTGCTCTGGTTTGCCAGATGTGGCTTAGTCATGCTGGCCACATGACCCGGAAGCTGTACACCGGCTCCCTTGGCCAATAATGGGAGATGAGCGCCACAACCACAGAATCGGTCACGACTGGACCTAATGGTCAGGTGTCCCTTTACCTTTACCTTTACCTAAACATTGTGATAGACCAATATATCATGATGTCTGAAATAAACATGTAACTATGTAGGGGCGAATGAGGTAATGTCCTGGCAACTGCTACTACTTAGGGGTCCAAAACTGATGCATTTTTACTTACCTTTATTGTATTGTTCCAACTGTTATTTTATAGTACAGAGGAGCAGGGCAGCAGGAATTGTGAGAGAAATGATGGCTGGCATCAGGATTTTCCCATATCACAGTTTTTCCCATAGCACACACACACATGTTGTGATTCGTGATATTATCGCCATGTCAAATATTATGAAACCGTTGTCACAATGATGATAATAAAAATAAAAATAAAAATAATTCTATTTATACTCCGCCCTCCCCAGCCAAGACTGGGCTCAGGGCGACTAACACCAAGTATGAAACAATTGATTAAAATACAAGTTAAAAACAAGATTAAAATACAACATTAAAATGCAGCCTCATTTCAGTAGAACTCAAATCCAAAAACTTTTTGGGGATGAAAACGTCAAATCTTCACCAAGGCCAACTATCCAGACTGGTCCTATGTGGGCCAGAAAAAAAACCAGGGAAGTCCCCAATTAGAATGAAAAAGGAAAGGGGGAGGGATGTAGACTTCAAACCGATTTTGGACGATGTTTTGATACGTTGCCCAGACCTACCACCCTCTTCTCATGGTGGTCATCCAGATTCTTGTGGAAACCAGTGAGCAGAACATGAGACCACAAGAGCACTCTCCCCTCCCATGGTTTGCAGCCACTGGTATTCAGAAGTACTGCTGTAGAGGCAGAGCACAGCCATCATGGCTACTAGCCATTGATAGCCTTCTCCATGAATTTGTCTAATTGTCTTTGAAAGCCATCAAAGTTGGTGGCCATCACTGCCTTTTCAGGGAGAAGTGATGTGGGTGGCTCTGTGGTCTAAGCCACTGAGCCTCTTGGGCTTGCCGTTCCATTGCGCCAGAAGCGGTTTAGTCCTGCTGGCCACATGACCCGGAAAGCTGTCTGTGGACAAATGCCGGCTCCTTCAGCCCGAAAGCAAGATGAGTGCCGCAACCTCAAAGTCAAATTGAACTGGACTTAACTGTCCAGGGGTCCTTTACCTTTTTACGTACCTCGGGGAGAGAATCCCATAGTTTGACTACACCCTGCTAGGACGTGTTGAATTTTTTTTACCTTTCAAATTCTCAAAATAAGGGATGCTAATAGGTTGCAACGTGACTTGGGAAACTGAAAGAGATTTGGGTTAAATTAATATAATTCAGTTTTGCTCGGTAAATAATGACATCAAAAATACTGACTTTTTTGAATTTTTGAGGAATTTCCAGTTATTTAAAACTTGTCTTATTATTCTTTAAAAATTGCATAAAAATAACTAAAAACGACCGCCAAGTATTTGCAGTAATGTATATATAAATATTTTATTATTTCTATATTATAGTATTTTATATTGTATATTACAGTTACACACACATAATTCACTAATGTTGTGCTGTAGTTGTATTTGCTTCTGTGGGAGGTTGAATAATCTTTTATCGGTGTGTTAAAAATTACTTGTCCGTCAGTGCTAATACTACTGCCATCCTAACGGGTAGGAATTGACCTTAAATGGCTTCTTCAAGACTGGGGACATTCATTCACGCATATGAGCCACCTAATTGGAACTGGCAGAGAGTTGTTGCCCTTTGAACTCCCAACTCTGCCAGATGACTGGTTCTGTTGGATCACATCAGATTGGCTTGCCAGATCTGTCTGAGAAGCTAAAAAGCAGAAACAGGCAGAAGACTTGCTGAATATGCTGCTTTGCCAACCATTCAAGCGCTCAGCATGGCAGCAGAATGTGGGTTGGGCAAAAAAGGCTCCTGCACAGCCTCGTGGGCCCTTCCAACTCTACGATTCTTCAGGTTGCAGCAAAAGACGCGTTTATCTAGTCTACCCCTTTCCAGCCCAAATCCAGTGCTCAACTGAATGCAGTAACAAACTCACGCCTGAAACCCGGAAGACTCACTGCTGACCAGATGGAGCAATGTTCTCCTTCCTGTTGTTGTTTAGTCATTTAGTCGTGTCCGACTCTTCGTGACCCCATGGACCAGAGCACGCCAGGCACTCCTGTCTTCCACTGCCTCCCGCAGTTTGGTCAGACTCATGTTTGTAGCTTTGAGAACACTGTCCCACCATCTTGTCCTCTGTTGTCCCCTTCTCCTTGTGCCCTCCATCTATCCCAACATCAGGGTCTTTTCCAGGGAGTCTTCTCTTCTCATGATGGGGCCAAAGTATTGGAGTCTCAGCTTCAGGATCTGTCCTTCCAGTGAGCACTCAGGGCTGATTTCCTTCAGAATGGAGAGGTTTGATCTTCTTGCAGTCCATGGGACTCTCAAGAGTCTCCTCCAGCACCACAATTCAAAAGCATCCATTCTTGGGCAACCAGCCTTCTTGATGGTCCAGCTCTCACCTCCATACATCACTCCTTCCTTTCGCCCCTGGTGAAATCCTGGCTTTCTCCACCCCCCTCGACGTGCAACTCTCCTGCTTCCGCCCTGGGGGCCAAAATAAAACCCCAAAAGCATCAGAGAAACGGAAGCTGAGATTTCATGCTCCCGTCTAATGATTAAGGCCGGACTTGGGAGAGCACCGTCGAAGTATGCAGATTGAGTGGGGCGCTGATTGGCTGCCGGACGGGGGAGTGTCTCTTTCGGCGGACAAGAGAAGGTCCGGCGTGAGCGCCTATTGGCTCGTCGAGCCGGGTCGGCAACAATGGAGGGCGTGGCCAGGGCCAGAGGGACCGCCCCCTCGGCCGCCTATAAAGCGCGCGGGGCAGCAGCGCGGCTCCTGCTGCAGCAGTAATTCTCCGAGCGCCGGCGGGAGAGGCTCATTGACGCGGACGCTCCCCCGGCTGGGCCGTCGATCCTCGCTCCGCACGCTCCGTCCAGCGCTCCGGAGGAAAGGGGTCTCCCCGAGCCGAAGCCGGCCATGTGAGTAGCAGCCGGGCTGGGTGGTGGGTGATGGAGCCCGCCCTGCCCTGCTGCGGTCCGTCCTGCGCTGCGCTGCCGCCTTCCCCTGCGCGGCTGCGGCACCTGCCGAGTTGCGCATTGCAGCACCCGCTCCCGCCCCCGCCCTCGATCTCCTTCCCGCCGTCCGTTCCCGGCTGCCCGGGGCTGAAGTCAGATGGGGCGCCGATGGCGCAGCATCCCGCCCCAGGTGGCCGCGGCTCTCTGGCCAGCTGCGCTTTCCTCCTTTATTTTTTGCCTGCCGCAGTTGTCCGGCTCTCCCCTCTGTCTCCCGTGTCCCGCAGCATCGCTTCCCATTCGAAACATTGGCTGCTCGTAGCGAAGGGCGGCTCCGTTGTGTGTGTGGGCTAGGAAAAAGATTCGCGGGGATGGCTAGGGGGGGCTTTTTCGCACGTGACGGCGCCTGCACGTGTGAATGTAAATATGCGGGAACAGTCGAAAGGAAGGTGGTCAAGCGAATGCGGGTTTTGCGGTTGGGGTAAAGCAGAAAGTCGCCCAAACCTTTGGGTTGGGTGTCATGTGTGACCGAGGCGGTTCTGCCTGGCATGTGCCGCTAGGGGCGGGGGGAAGGGAGTGCGGAAACCTCCTTTGCATGGGCTTGTGTGTGGAGGAATCCGTCGGAGCTCAGCAAAATTATATTAAGCTGACCCTAGAGATCTCTGTAGCAGATATTGAGGGATGGGAGAAAAGAGAGACCTGTGGTTTTGAGACAGAAGGGTGGCTTAGAGTAGAAACACTCAGTTTTGTCTCTGCTTTCCTTTGGACCTCTGCAACTATGAAGTCTTTGCCGTGAAAGCATGCCTCCATCCATGTCCTTTTATCTGTGGGCCAACCAATGGCTGCCCAGTGGTGCTGCCTCAAACACCTTATGGCAGATTGTGCTAGACTAGTCATTGGTCCAGTATATCCTGGTACCTGCGTTCCATGCCCACAGTTGCCATGCAAGAAACACAGCCTTTCTCTCAGAACTGGGGCTTAACTGCTAGTTCCCCTGACCTCTCCTCTCTCGCTGCAGGAAGGAATTATTACGGCAGCACAAACCCAAGGATATCGGTAGCAAATTTCTCCTGTGGCAAAAAACAACGGTCCAGCCTTGTGACACAGCAGTTATTTCATGTTTGCCCACACCTTGACAGACCTGGGAGCTTGCTAGGTTTCCCTGGATGTTGAAGAAGCCGTTGACCTTGTTTGCTGCGACGTTTGCTCTGGCGGTGTAATCGCAGCCACAGTATTACAGAGCACTGCACACATACACATCCTAGGAAGCCTTACAACAGCCTTGTAAGGGAGGCCTGCTTAGGCGGATAGTGGATTGCCTACAACTGCCTAGACTGTTGCTGAGGTGACGTCCTGGGCTCATAGCTCATACTTGCCCATGATACCAGCCGTGTCACCCTGATTTTATCCCTCATGGACAGGTGTCCCTGCCAGGTCAAAAACCAGTTGAGGAGCAGTAAGATCTGACAGCATTGTTGCTTATTAGCTGTTGGTGTTCTGGATTTCTATCTCAATTAGCGTGTTTAACTTCAGTTGCAATCTCTGTGGCATTTCCTGGCTCAAGAGCTTTAGACGAGCCACACTAGATCAGGCCAGCGGTGACCCAGCCACATGCATCTGGGAAGTTGTAAGAAGGGTATAGAGGCAAAGATTCCTGCCTCTGTCTGTCCCCTAGCAAGCTAGTCTTGAGAGAGATGTTTCCTATGAGCAGAGAGGTCTACTTTGGCTGTCATGGCATGTGGATGTGGAGACCTGTCTTCTAAGCCAGAAATGGGTCCTCCAGATGTAGATTAGCGAATCATGTAGATCCATCTCAGTCAGCATAGCCAGTAGTTAGGCATCATGGGAGTTGTAGTCTTACAACAGGTTCTCCATCTGTGCTCCAAGCCATCTAAACTAGTGGTCTTCACTGCATCCTGTACAACCCTTTGCTTGAAGTTCTTCTTGGGTGACCTTGAGTTCCACGGTTGGACAAAGAGAAAAGCTTCTCTCTCTACTGTGTGTAATCCTCTCATGTTTTGAGTTAAGTCTTTCTTTTGGCTTAAGGAAAAGAAGTTGGGTGCTCTTCACTTTCCTTCATGGGGAAAGTAGCCCAACTCTTTGATCATTTTTGATTACCCTCTTCTGTGTCTTTTCCAGCTTTAGAATGCCCTTGGCTGCCTTCTGTTCTGCTAGGAAGACAACATTTGGGGCTGTCATTTCTAGTTGCAGTTTAGTTGCTGATCTCTGTGGCTGAGGGCCCCAATGTGGCACTGTGGGTATCTAGATGTCCTCAGCCACGCCCATGGCGCCCACCAAGGAACATTGCCTCTCCAAGTTTCCAAATTTGTAATGTGTTTTTTCCTGGGTGGGGGTATTGTTTTGGGGACTTTCCTGCTTTTGTGGGGTGTTTCCTGCTTTCTTTTGTCTGCGTCTTATCTGTTGGGAGGGATGTGTTAATCTTTTGCTTGGAGGCGGATGGGAATGTTCTGAGCACCAGCAGTTTTTCTTTTGTGGTGCCCATAGCAGTCATTTAGCTCTCCAGAAGTGCCCCTATTCCCCCAAAGGTTGGGGACATCTCTTCGGAGTGAGCACCGGACATGTGTGACCACTTCTCCCCTCCCAATAATATTTATTATTACCAGTAGATAAACATAGTATAGAAAAAAAGATTAACATAAAGACAAACAATAAATAAAAGAAAAAGGGAAAAAAGAAAAAAGATACATACAGCATATTACCACTTAATTAATTAAAATTAAGTACCATCCATCTTCATAAACATAGTATTTGACTTCCTCGAATCTCTTCCATCCGAATTTCTTAGTAATTCTATGTAGCAGTTTCCAATACCAGTGTTTCTAAAGACCATATCACAGTCCTAATCATATTACATAGCTTTCGTTATCGTACATTTTCTTATTTATAAATTTAATTCCATTTTAATCCTAGGCCTAATTGTTTCTTTCAAGTGGTTACATATCTTTAATATTAGTGTGACCACTTCTTGCACCTAATTTGCCTCCACAGGTCTGATCCAGCTCAGCAACCAGGGACGGGGCAAGAAGGGGAAGAAAATGCTGGAGGCCCCCCTGGAGCTCCCCCAAATTTGACCAGCAATCGCCGCCTGCAACAGACCCAAGCGCAGGTGGAAGAAGTAAGTTGCTTAACCTCCTGAGCTGTTCTCATTGGGTCTTCATGCCTTCTTTGTTTCCAGGTGAATTCAGCTGTCCCTTTTCTTTTCTCTCTCTTTCTCTCCCCCCCCCTCCATCTCTCTCATTCAGGTGGTGGATATTATGCGTGTGAATGTGGACAAAGTCTTGGAGCGAGACCAGAAGCTATCGGAATTAGATGAAAGAGCAGATGCACTCCAAGCTGGTGCTCAAGTATTCGAAAGCAGTGCAGCAGCGCTGAAGAGAAAGTATTGGTGGAAGAATTGTAAGGTGAGCTTTGGAGGGAGGGGGAGCGCACAGCAATTTTACACTGGTAGATTGAGACAACAGTCACAGTCCTATTGTGCTGCTGTTCCCTGAACTGGAGGGGGAGGGCCCATCTATTGGAAGTAGAATGAATGCTCTGAGATTCCAGTTTCAATCCCTACAATTTCCAGAGAAAATATACGTATGGGTAGCAAGGCTGGGGAATAAAAAAATCTGTGCCTGAGACTAGAGAGTTGCTGGTAGTTGTAATAAGGTAAAGGTAAAGGGACCCCTGACCATTAGGTCCAGTCGTGGCCGACTCTGGGGTTGCGGCACTCATCTCGCTTTATTGGCCAAGGGAGCTGGCGTACAGCTTCCGGGTCATGTGGCCAGCTTCTGGAGAACCAGAGTAGCGCATGGAAACGCCGTTTACCTTCCCGCCGGAGCGGTACTTATTTATCTACTTGCACTTTGACGTGCTTTCGAACTGCTAGGTTGGCAGGAGCTGGGACCGAGCAACGGGAGCTCACCCTGTCGCAGGGATTCGAACCGCCGACCTTCTGATCGGCAAGTCCTAGGCTCTGTGGTTTAACCCACAGTGCCACCTGCGTCCCTGTAGTTGTAATAGACCAGCCTTAATCAACCTGATGTTCTCCCAGATGTTCTGGGCTCCTAGTTCTCTTCAGCCCCAGCCAGCAGATCCAGTGATGGGTACTTACAGTGCTGGGGGGGGGCACCAGGTTGGCGGAGGCTGTGGTAAGAGGCCCTGGATTTTGCGGATGTGCGGTCTCACTTGGTACGAGGCATCTTATAGAATGCTCCCCTTAGTGAGATGTCTGTTTGCGCGGGGTGCTGTGTTGAATGTGTGAGCTCACGATGTCTCTTCTCTCCAGATGATGATCATGCTGGGAGTGATCTGTGCCATTGTGGTCATCGCAATTGCACGTAAGTACCAAGGGGGAGGCAGGGGGGACTGGGCTTGTGACCCCTCCCTGACCACCGGATAAACAGCACCAGCCTGTGGGTGTGAAAAACTCTACCTGCTACCTCTCTCCTCTGAGTGATGCTGAAGACCAGCAGATCTGTGACCCTGGTGCCTTCTAGGACAACGGGGTTGTTTTGCCTGCTGGATGAGGGCAGAGGCATGACATTAAGGGTGGGCCTTCCTTTTTTTGGATGTTCAGCCTGTGTTCAGTGTTGGGAGGCTTGGTGTAACATGCCCTCTTGTTCTCTCCCCTCTCTTCCTTCTGTTGCTTCCTGTACCCCAGTCTACTTTTTTACCTGAGAATGTGGTCCTTTCCCCCCTCCCTCCCCAGTCTGCAGCCTCCTTTCCCCATCTCCCTTTCCAGTCCCAGGTGTTCCTCCTCCCTCCTCCTCCTCCTTTCCTTTCCTTTCTCCCTTCATTCTGGCTTAGTCATCAGTTTTCCTTTTGGTTCTGTTTGCCTTCCATACGAGACTTTAACGCACTGTTTCCAGATTTGAGTTGATTCCCCCTTCACAGCTGCTGCTGCTGCATCAGCCTCTGAGCAGGCCACCTTGCCTTGGAGGGTGGCAGCGGGACAAGAGGAGGAAATGTGTGGGGTGGTTGAGTGACGCTCGCGGGTCTGAGGCCTACTCTAGGGGTCCGCTTCTCTTGCCGTGTGTTTGCTTTGGGACAGCATTACTTACATTTCTACAGGTGGCGGGAGGAGAGAGGAGGGGCGAGCCCCCCCCCCCCAGCACCAGGGAGAAGATTTGGACGTTGTGACCCCAGGATAGTGTTCCCTTAATGTGAGGCATAAGCTCATGGTGTTTGCTCTGTCTGCAGAAATTCTGGTCCTATGAAGACGGGACATCTCTTTGCAATCCTCGGGCAACACTCATGAACCCTAGCAGGGAAGATGTTGGTTTGATCCAGTCTCCTCTGCTCCGGGGAGCAAGCACACCGTTTGTGGAGGCTTGCCTTCCCAGGATAGTCAGAAGTAGGGTCAGATTTGCGCATCTTGCAGTTCTGTGGCCATGTGGTTTGCTGGAACACTCCGGCACTTAGATGGAGCTTGCGATTCCAACAGCAAGTCCCAGACGACTTGCTGCTTAGCTGGATCCCAAGTCCTGCTACAAAACAGTAGCGGCATGTCCCTCTTTGCCTCTTGGGGAGTCGTAGAAGGGTTTCCTTCTAAAAAGCAGGCCTGCTGTGCAATGACAGGCCTGAATTCCTATCTAGTTTTTAGGCTTCTTGGGTCAGAGGTGGTCGCGCAGAATGCCAGTGTTTCCAGGGACCGCTTGAATGCAGATTCACATACATGCCTTTCATCACTCCTATTTTTGGCGATCACTTAACGATGCTCCCAGTGGTGAGCATGTGTGTATGAATTCATGCTTATTTTGCCACCTGACATGCTATGGAGGTGCTGTATCGATCCTGATTGGAAGAGAAGCCCAGTGCAAATGGGTTTTAAATCTGCTTTAGAGTGGGTTCTGCCGTGCCTGCCAGTCAAAGACAGAGGCAGTGGCATAGCTATGAAGCACAATCACAGAGAGGGGAGAGAGAGAGGTGTTTGGGTGTCCCAATATGGCTCCAATCAGAGTTTGGCCAGAAAGAGAAGAGTGTTGAAGGGCGGAAGGAGATATAGAGACTGCAGTGCTGTAGGACAAGGGCCTGGGGGCTGCATTGCAGCCTCGGACAAAGCAATATGATCTGGGCCCTTCAATGTCTTAACCCAGGAATACTCTCCCCATAGCATGCTGTGAAGGTGCTGACTCTTTTTGCATGCCCACTGCCACGCACCAGCATTTCATTTGCAGAGCCCATCTCCTTGATTCTCTCCCCACCTCCCCCCACCTCGGGGGATGCTTAGAGGAGAACAGGAACGCCGAAGCTCTCTGCTGGTTTGGATAAACCTCTCCTGTCTCAGCGGAGCTGTGCTGGCGGAAGCGCAACACGCCTGAAGAGGATCCGGGGTCCGTGTTTTGTGATGCTGCTGTCGCTTTGGGGAGGAGACACAGTAAGGTGTTTAAAGAGGCCTCTTGATCTCTTCAGGACAAGATCTTGGTTTTGATCTGCTGCCGTCTGTATTGAGAGGAAAGCCCTCCCGGCTGCTTTCTTTTGCTTTTCTTGTCTGTTCTCATGGATGTTGTATGTTTTGCCTCTCTTTCTCTTGCCCCCCTGCCCCCTTGTTACCTCTCCACTTGCTCCATCTCTTTATGCATGGGCAAAAAAGTTTACCCCCTCCCCTAGGCCCTCTGTGCCTAAAGCAAGGGACTTTCTTTCTCTATGCAGAGGACTTCAGCCGCTTTCTCACGCACGTGTGGTTTCTGTCTTTGTAAGGAACACAGCCGTAATATTTTTTCCCTCTGGCATGTGTCGATTTACCAGCTCATGTACTCTTTAATCTCCGCCAACAAACACTCCTCTGCCACCCAAAACGAGTCTGCGTCCTCTGTCTTGAGTGATAGCGAGAAGGGGGTTGCTGCTTTTAAAGTGGGAAGGGAGAAGAACCCAGGTACAGTGGTACCTTGGTACTCAAACGGCTTGGCTCCCAAACGCCGCAAACCCGGAAGTAAGTGTTCCGGTTTGCGAATGTTTTCCGGAAGCTGAACATCCGACGTGGCTTTCTCTTGTGTGCAGGAAGCCGCTCCTTGGTTTTCAGAGTCAAACGGACTCCTGGAACGGATTAAGTTCAAGAACCAAGGTACCACTGTGCTTAAAACGTAGGCCATAGCACCCCCTGGAAAGGTACCCTATCTTTAACACTGTAGATAGTAGGTGAAGAATGTAGCACCTAGGCAGGAGCAGGAGCTCTTGCAGGCCTAGTTTACAGCACAGCCGGGTCCACGTCCCTGCCTGCCTGCAGCAGCCATGCTGTGCTCATGCAAATCCTTTGCTCAGTAGACTGCGGTCAAACCTGCACCCTGGTAGAAGGAACTTGCGTATGCAGCCTAGCTGGTGGTTCTATCTCATGCTTTACACTTGTGGGTGGAGTACGTTTGTCAGGAGGTTGGCCACAGCTGGTGTCGACTCTTCCATCATGAAGGGCTTATGAGCAGCCAGCAGAGGCCGGAAGGCTTGCTATAGTGAGAAATGGCCTAAGCTAGGGCAGCTCCTGACTGGGACCTCAGATAGCCATGCCGTGCTTTGTTCCTCCTTGTCCTGCCTTCCCTTATCTTAACTGGCATAATGCACCTTCTGTTTCCTTTGCATAAACGAGCTAAATTCACTGAAACCATCAATATGAGCAGAATAAAGTGTGTCAAGATAAACCAAACACCTGGCCATGTAATTTTCCTAATTGGGATCTCTTTCTGGCACTCTGGAAGTCAAGTCTTGTAGAACGACCACCTGGGATGCTGCAGTTGAGAGGTCTGAGCAGGAAAGCCCAAACTAGACTATCTGGATGCTGCATTTGGGGGGGGGGTGAGAATCAGCGGTGGTCCCTCACTCTGTGAAAAATGAGGCTCTTTCCCCTGAAGTGACATGTAGGAGGCCAAACCACATCTCCTGCATGAGATGAGAGGAGACCTAAACACAACGTTTATGCGGTCAGGACAGAGTCTTGGGTACAAGTGTAACTCGAAGTAGTGGGAGAAGCTCAATTTGCACTACATAATTGGTAACTTAATTTTTGTACCATGTCTGTTCAAAGAAGAAAACGTGTGACCGGGCTGTTGCAGAAGGAAATGAGAAAAGCACTTCAGGGATGTTATGCCATATGCCACAACTCATGCCATTGCTATCCTTGTAGAATGTTGACCACGTCTGGCAGACATCTAGCTTCCACCATCCTTGACCATTGGGCCTTACTGCTTAGGGGTTGAAAGGAGTTGTCAAATGACACGTGGAGGCTTCCCCGGTGCTGGCGCTGCTGATGACATGGAAGTCGCGCATGAAGGTCCTACACAGCAGACATGTAACATTAACATTTGAGGGTACAAAAATCTGGGCAGTGCAGTTGTACCATGGTTGACTAATGCCTTGCGAGTCGAACGTTTTGGATCCCGAACGCCGCAACTCCAGAAGTGAGTGTTCCGGTTTGTGAATGTTCTTTGGAACCCAAACATCTGGTGCGGCTAACGATTGGTTGCAGGAGCTTCCTGCAGCCAATCGGAAGCTGCACCTTGGTTTCCGAATGTTTTGGAAGTGGAGCAGACTTCCGGAATGTCTTCCAAGGTACGGCTGTACTTTGTCCCTGTCACATAGATATCGTGGCCTGTGAAAATAGGACTGTTTCCTGCGTACTTGCATTGCGTGTGGTCTTACTCAAAGGCCTGGAAACGATGCCTTATGAGGAATGGCTATGGGAGCTGGGCATGTTTAGCCTGGAGAAGAGGAGGTTAAGGGGTGATATGATAGCCATGTTCAAATATATAAAAGGATGTCACATAGAGGAGGGAGAAAGGTTGTTTTCTGCTGCTCCAGAGAAGCGGACACGGAGCAATGGATCCAAACTACAAGAAAGAAGATTCCACCTAAACATGAGGAAGAACTTCCTGACAGTAAGAGCTGTTCGACAGTGGAATTTGCTGCCAAGGAGTGTGGTTGAGTCTCCTTCTTTGGAGGTCTTTAAGCAGAGGCTTGACAACCATATGTCAGGAGTGCTCTGATGGTGTTTCCTGCTTAGCAGGGGGTTGGACTCGATGGCCCTTGTGGTCTCTTCCAACTCTATGATTCTATGATTGCTGCCTAAATCCCCTCCCCTCATTATCACATGTTGCTGAAGGATCTTCTGTCTCTGCTGTAGGATGTATTCATTTTCTCTACAATCTGTCCTGATTTAAATGCAAGGAGTGTGTTTGTTTTGCTACAGATGACGCTGGAAAAGCAGAACTGTCCTACAATATATTAAACAGCTCGATATTCTGATCCCCAGCTGCAGTGTATGAAATGGCAGGTTCCATCATAGTGTGGGCATGTTTAGCAAATCTAAGCAGCATCTGACCTTGAGTAATTATTTAAATACTGGAGTGATGGAGGATAGGGCTGAAACTGGGAAAACGACAAGTTGCAGTATGCCAGCATACCCAAATAGTTGATTCCCCCCCCTGTAAGTCACCATCGCTATCTCGTAATGCAATTGGATTATGTGCATGGAATCCTGTGATCATTGTAACTATGAAGCCTCCCGCTGAAATTCTGAATACATCACCAAGAAGATACATTAGGGTTGCTTGACAAAAACCAGGTGTTTTTTTAATAATAATAAAAAAGTACAGGAAAAATGGAATCTGCTCAGTGGGTTCCTTGTGCTGTGTTGTCTCCTGCAGTTGTTCAAGAGCAGCTGAAGTAGCTATAGGATCACTAAAGGGATCTCTAAAACATCCTTTTCAACTACCGGGGGTGGGTGGGTAGTGTGCAACAAATGTATGTGTGCCAGGGTCCCATGTTGTCTACCTGCAATCTGTTGTGGTGCTATGTCAGTACAGCAGCAAGCAAGCAGTAAATACCTTGAGGCAGTAAATACTTTGCAACGCCAGAGGGAGCCCTGGCGGAAGAGCAGGACACCTTCTTGCTGATACGGGAAAGAAATAACGCAGAACACTATGAGAAACTTAGTCTTCCTGCAGCCTGTGTTGCTTGGACAGTGCAATTTTCTGTGGGTA
Organism: Podarcis gaigeae; assembly: GCF_964106915.1. Taxonomy (NCBI): domain Eukaryota; kingdom Metazoa; phylum Chordata; class Lepidosauria; order Squamata; family Lacertidae; genus Podarcis; species Podarcis gaigeae. The sequence continues at coordinate 4,165,738 of NC_139694.1, forward strand.
GGAAGCACTAGACTTTTAGAATCAAGAGGAGCTGTCTGAGAAGATCCTTGGCAATGCAGGTGCAAGACCAGGATTGGTGAGAGCACAAGCAGAGGGGATGTAAGCTCACCTTTAGTGCAACTGTGGGGAACATGTGAGCCTTGCAGATGCTCTTGGGTTGCAGCCATCCCTGGCTACAGACATTGCTGGCTGGGACTGATGAGGGCTGTAAGTGGGAGGGGCTGCAATGCAATTGTAGAGATTCTGCCCAAAATGCAGGCTGTTCCAGTTTCAATTCCAAGCGTTTCCGGCTAGGGCTGGGAAGTGTCACAGTCAGTAGACAGATCCAGTGATCTGAGTGCATAAAACAACTCCCTGCATGGTCCACCAAACAGCAGATGGGCTGCAGGTTCTTTACCTCCGACTTGTACTGTTATGTACATTTAATGTGTGTACATAACCTCTTTAATGCAGACCTGTTTTCCTAATGCCTCTGCACCCATTCTGTTCTTTGTTTGCATCACACTACAGTGGTACCTTGGGTTCCAGACGCTTCAGGTTGCACACTCCGCCAACCCAGAAATAGTGCTTCAGATTAAGAACTTTGCTTCAGGATAAGAACAGAAATTGTGCTCCGGCGGCATGGCGGCAGCAGGAGGCCCCATTAGCTAAAGTGGTGCTTCAGGTTAAGAGCAGTTTCAGGTTAAGAATGGACCTCTGGAAGGAATTAAGTTCTTAACCAGAGGTAGCACTGTATTAGAAATGGGGAAAGGGTGCTGAAGCTCATCCTCCTGGCTTCTAGGAGCTACATCATGCACTTACATCAGTGTTTCCCAAACTTGGGTCTTCAGCTGATTTTGGACCACAACTACTTGCTAGCTAGTAGTCCCCAAACAGCTGGAGACCCATGTTTGGGAAAGCACATAAAACAGCAAGCATGTTGTGAGCAAAAGCACCTCCCACCCGTTAGAAGAGTGATGAGGACAAGATCCAAGCAGGACCCAGATTCTTGCTGAACTCCAGATCCCCAGAGGCAGCCTGCAAAGAGGCTGAATGTAAACAGGCCCCTGAAAGGGATAACACAGCTGGCCTGAGCTCTAGCAGCTTTGGAGCTAAGCTTTGGCCTCCTAGATGGTGCTAGGCTACAACTCCCAACATCCCAGACCATTGGCCACGCTGGCTGGGACCGATGGAGTCCCAACAACAATCAGAGGGCTGCAGGTTAGCTACCCATCATAAGGTACCCTTGGATGTGCTTAATGGGTTGAGTCTTAACAAATTCATGGGCAGAGGTTGGTAAAAGCAGCACACTTTGAAGCAATCCAAGCTTTGGACACTTAATATTCTTAGAAAGGGACTGTGGCTCATCAACCTGGGATGGTAGCCCATCTAGGAGAAAGAAAACTCTGACCCTAATCCTCTGCTGCCTTGTGGGATATCTCTGAGAGAAGAAGAGTAAACCTGACACAAATCCAGAGACGGGTCCCTAAGACGGTTGGATGCCACCTTGTCTGCTGCCTTCTGGCAAGCCCTCTAACCAACCTGGTGCCAAACACAGTGCTGTGCTTTCCTTTGGACCCCATGAATGAGGTCGAGAGGGAGGTCTGGGCAGCCCAGGACCTCCAGACACACTTCCCAGGCTTGACTACAGCGGTTTGACTACACCCTTGGAGGCGCACTCCATGATCTCTCAAGGCTGATGGGTACCAACAACTGATGTTCTAGGCCAGGCTTCCTCAGCCTCGGTCCTCCAGATGTTTTGAGACTGCAGTCCCCATCATCCCTGACCACTGGTCCTGCTAGCTAGGCATCATGGGAGTTGTAGGCCAAAAACATCTGGAGGGCTGAGGTTGAGGAAACCTGTTCTAGAAGATTTACCTTTGAATGGACCAGAACAACATCCCGTGTGTGAGATGAGAGAAACTGAAAGAAGCTAGGTAAAGGTAAAGGTACTCCTGCCTGTACGAGCCAGTTGTGTCCGACTCTGGGGTTGTGCGGCCATCTCACTTAAGAGGCCAGGGGCCAGTGCTGTCCGAAGACACTTCCAGGTCACGTGGCCAGCGTGACGAAGCTGCTCTGGTGAGCCAGCACCAGCGCAGCACACGGAAACGCCGTTTACCTTCCCGCTATAAAGCGGTCCCTATTTATCTACTTGCACTTAAGGGTGCTTTCGAACTGCTAGGTGGGCAGGAGCTGGGACCGAACGACGGGAGCTCACCCCGCTGCGGGGATTCGAACCGCCGACCATACGATCGGCAAGTCCTAGGCGCTGCGGTTTTACCCACAGCACCACCCGCGTCCCCCTGAAAGAAGCTAGTCCCCCTTAAATGTTTGATCCCACGAGGTAGGTTGTTTCCCATTAATGAGGAGGCACACTTCATTGTTCACACTCAAATATTTAATTCACACCTTTTTTTTACCAGCTCCTTGGTGTTCTGCTGTGGTATAACACCATTCAATGGTGCTGCGTGCCTAATCAGGGCTGGGAAGGTAGGTCATGTGATGGTTTTTGGGTTCTGCTGAGCTGCAATGGGGCTAGCATTACCTTCCTTACCTTCTCCCTCCCTCCCTCCCTCCCAGTTGTTTTCCTGATGCTCCAGTTGTCACCTTTGCCTCCCTCCCTCCCTGTCTGTCTGTTGCATGAGGCGTCCCAGCCTTGAGGGACATGGATGCCTCCAACATGGAGAACTTGTTTTTTACAAGCTCCAATTTTAGTCCCTTCTTCGACCCCCACATTGGGCCTCGCAGTATTGCCACAGTTCTAATACTGGGAGCTCTTGGGTTTACCGCATTTCTGTTCTCAGTTCATATTACACATCCCAACACTGTGTTGCACGATAAAAGGAATCCCCGGGCTCCTAGTGGGATGGAGGAAGATGCTGCCAAGGAAGCCTTTGTCTAGCAAGCTTGCAGAAGCGAGACCCATTTCCTGTCTTTAGGCAGAAAAAAATGCATACATTGCACAAGGCGGCAAGACTCCAGCTAAACTGACTCCTGCATCTCTCCAGGTGCAAAGGAATCTGTTGGAAATGGCAGCAATGAAGGCAAAATGGGTAGAGGGTTTTCCCTTGAAGACTGTGCTAATCGTATGTGAGCTGAAGGGGTTGGTTCCTTGTTTTTCATGCTCTCTTTCCTGCTAGACTCTTGCTTATCACGCATACAAAGACCTAGCAGATACACAGCCTGTTTCTGGTTTGTTCTTTTAGATCAGGGGTCTCCCACCTTTCGGGGCCTGGGAACAACCCATTTCACAGAAGGGAAAAACGGTGATGCTCAGAACTCTTCTGCTCTCCATCAACAGGCCCCCCCAAAACAAACACAATACAGACCAAAAATTTCCCCCCAGTAGCCAGAACATTCTCCACAACCAAACAGCAACAAGAGCCAATTCAAACACCCCAAAACCAAGCAAAGTAAAAAACCAAAAACAAAATATACACCAAAGGGAAGGGGGGACCCCAAACAAAACATTTATGCATGGGCCCAGAGACATTCTGGGGGAAGGGAGGGGTGGGTGGATAATGAGCTTAGTTTTCTACGCGGCCCAATGTCACTCATGATCAAAACAAAACAATTAAACAACTGGGAGGCATGGGCAGATGGCAACTCTCTCTCTGTGTGTGTGTCTGAGGGTGCCACATTGGGGATCCCAATTTGAAACAGAAGAAGAAGAATTTGGATTTGATATCCCGCTTTATCACTACCCAAAGGAGTCTCAAAGCGGGTAACATTCTCCTTTCCCTTCCTCCCCCACAACAAACACTGTGAGGTGAGTGACGCTGAGAGACTTCAGAGAAGTGTGACTGGCCCAAGGTCACCCAGCAGCTGCATGTGGAGGAGCGGAGACGCAAACCCGGTTCCCCAGATTACGAGTCTACTGCTCCTAACCACTACACCACAAGTTGCAAAGCAGGCAGAGAGGGCATTCCAAGCCACTTGGGCCCTGTATATATGTACTATGACTTCCTTCTGCCAATAGCTTCCCAGGAGACCTTTTGGTCCAATCTGCCTCATGGAAGTATGAGAAGTACAGTGAGCTGCTGGCAGTAATGTCCATCTCTATGCTTCAAGAAGGGCTTCTGCAGGCCATTCTGGCCTGGGCCCTCACTCTGTTCTCCTGAAGGAAACTCTGTGCAGGGATAGCGATTCCAAGCTGTTGTAGGATGGTAGCGCAGCAACTTCAGAGGCATGTTGTGGGGCAGCAGATGTAGCATGGGAGCTGGTGTCATGGCTGTTGGGTGTATGGAGGTCAGAAGATTTGTGCAAGTACAGCCGGCGGAAAGCCAGGATGCAGGTGATGGCGACAAAATCCAGAATCAACTCGGCCATCTCTACTACGGAGAGGACCGAAGAACCAAACCAGAGACTCCACTGGCTCCCCAGCTGTGAAAGCAGTGTCACCACCTGCAGAATGAAGATCAAAACAGGGGAATATTTTATTTTTATTTTTATAAAAACACTGCTCAAGAAAGAAATTTGGCTCCCCAAACATCTTAGCCACTGATAGAGATTGGAAAGGCTGCCATCTTTTCCCTCGGGACTCACCGAGATCACCTGTTCTGTGAACTCCATTTCAGAAGAAATCACAGTCTAACTTCAATAAGGAGTAGCTATGTTGCTCCTGCCTCTTGGGGGCTGGAGATGTACTCCAGAACATTTATATTTTAATGTCTACATATGATTCAAATGTTGACACTTGTGCTTCAAAATCGAAATTGCTGTTAAACTTTTACAGTCACCTGTTTCGATTCATTGAATTGAGGTCCATATACTAAATTACTAAATTATGACGCAGGTCATGTTGGTGTGAAATTTTGACACCATCTACGGTACCACATGCTGTCAAATATTGACTGCTACAGCAAAATCCGGCAGTGACTGTCAACTACTTGCTGAAGTTTTGCAAACATAGAGAACGCTCAGTATCGAAACGTTCACAAAAGATTGGGGATTGTATATGCATTTTTACCCTAGCTCCTGTGCACAGTGCTTAGCCTACTAAAAATGAACTCTCTCAGATGCTGAAAGTGACCAATCTCAGGACTTCTTGCTGGGTAGAGAGATGTGGGGAATAGGATACTTGTCTTGAGACAAGCTAGTTTAAGCTTCTTTAGGAAGAGCTCTTTTGCAGGGGCTGCTGTTAGCGGGCATGGGGGCAGGGGAATTGTGTCGCTCAGCATATCGGCTGTGAGTCCTGGAAGACCTGCTCCCTGCCTTGCAGGCCTTCTCTCACCTGGCTCAGACTGACTCCAACTACAAAAAAACTGAGCCCCGCTGAACAGAATCTTGGACTGGGGTATTGTTTAGCGGAGGTTATTGCAGTAAATGTTTGTCTCTTTATTTGGATCTTACAATTCATGTGGAAGTTGTTCAGTTTGGTTGTGCTCTTTTTGAGGTTTTATTTATGGTTTATGATTACTTTTGGTATGTTTGTAGTTACACAATTTTTCACATGCTGTAAGCCGCCTTGTAAAAGTAAAGGTAAAGGGACCCCTGATCATTAGGTCCAGTCGTGACCGACTCTGGGGTTGCGGCGCTCATCTTGCTTTATTGGCCGAGGGAGCCAGCGTACAGCTTCCAGGTCATGTGGCCAGCATGACTAGGCCACTTCTGGCGAACCAGAGCAGCGCACGGAAATGCCGTTTACCTTCCCGCCGCAGCGGTACCTATTTATCTACTTGCACTGGTGTGCTTTCGAACTGCTAGGTTGGCAGGAGCAGGGACCGAGCAACGGGAGCTCACCCCGTCACAGGGATTTTAAACCGCTGACCTTATGATCGGCAAGTCCTAGGCTCTGTGGTTTAGCCCACAGCGCCACCTGTGTCCCACACGGCCGCCTTGAGCACGGTAGTAAAGGTAGCAAACAAATAAAATAATTGATTGATGCCAAGGGGTGGGCATTATTCTAGCGTATGCCCATGACATTCTAACGAGTACATTCCAAAAAGTGTTGCAGAATGCAGTTACGATGCTGCTTGGGGCAGAGAACCACATTTTCCCAACAACAAAAATGACCCCCCCCCCCCGAGAAATAGGGAAGTGCAATGTACCTGAAACAAAAGCACTTATTTGAAAGAAGGAGGCTAGATTCCCATGCAATGAGCAACAATGGGCAGATTTTTATTTCCAGGAACTGACTATCTAGACAGGCCTTAAAGGATGATGGCTTTTTGGTGTCACAGATGGTGGTAGGGGGAGCAGTTGGGAATACGTGACGACGAAGGGAATACATACTGTGAAAGCAGGAGACTCCCCGTTGCTTTTATAATTCCACTCCTCAAAAAATATATTCACTTTGGCAATTCCATTCCTGGCAATACAAAAGGGAAAGTTCTGGCTCAATCAATATCCTACAGCACAGTCCTACAAATGAGTATTCATCCTATTCAGTGCAGTGGGGCTTATTACCAGGTAAGTGGCTATAGGATTAGAACCTACACCTCTCCCAAAACACCCACTCCTTCCAAATTCACAAACCCCCATTCCCAGGTCTACAGCATTTCTCTGAACTTTATCTCATAAACTCAAATTAAGCTGCCCCATAACATGCCAAATGTTTTTAAACAGTGTGAGCATCTGTTCAGAAGCTATAATTTCCTACTCCACCTCCTGAAACATGCAAACGATCTGTCTAGGGCATGGGTAGGCAAACTAAGGCCCACGGGCCAAATCAGGCCCAATTGCCTTCTGGATCTGGCCCGCGGACGGTCTGGGAATCACCGCGTGGATTGCAAGCACGCACATTCTTTCCCTCTCCCTCCCTCACATGACGCTGCTGCCGCCTCTTCCCTCCCTCCTCCTGGCTTCTCCCTGCCCTGCCTAGAGGAGGAAGGGGGCTGGGCCTTGTTGGTGCCAGCAGCAGCAGCAGCCTTTAAGCGGCCGCCATTTTAAGCAGCCCCTCTCCAGAGCCCTTTTGCACACCGCTCATTGTTCCGCCGCCGCTGCCAACCCCTGCTCCTCGCAAGACACAGGTAAGCAGCCACAGGGGCTTGCGGTGCTCTTGCATCACTGGCCGCCCCCAATATAGTCCGGCCCCCCACAAGGTCTGAGGGACAGTGGAGCGGCCCCCTGTTGAAAAAGTTTGCTGACCTTTGGTCTAGGGCAGTCAGCAACTTGTGGTTGCTGATAAAACAGGACTTGTTGGAGCGTATATTTTTAAAAGTGTGTGTGTTTTCAGCTATTCTTATTGTATCTGTAAGCCACATTGAGTGTGTAACATTATGTAGAGGAATGGATTAGAAGTGGTACCTCGGGTAAAGTACTTAATTCATTCCGGAGATCCGTACTTAACCTGAAACTGTTCTTAACCTGAAGCACCACTTTAGCTAATGGGGCCTCCTTCTGCTGCTGCCGCACTACCAGAGCACGACTTCTGTTCTCATCCTGAAGCAAAGTTCTTAACCTGAAGCACTATTTCTAGGTTAGCGGAGTCTGTAACCTGAAGCTTATGTAACCCGAGGTACCACTGTACTACACTGCTTCTTGCACCAGAATCATATATTTGCAGAGTTGGAAGGGACATGTTGTACATGTGAAAAGGGACATGTTGTACATGTGAAAAGGATCTAGGAGTCTTGGTTGACCACAAACTTGACATGAGCCAACAGTGTGACGCGGCAGCTAAAAAAGCCAATGCAATTCTGGGCTGCATCAATAGGAGTATAGCATCTAGATCAAGGGAAGTAATAGTGCCACTGTATTCTGCTCTGGTCAGAGTACTGTGTCCAGTTCTGGGCACACAGTTCAAGAAGGACACTGAGAAACTGGAACGTGTCCAGAGGAGGGCAACCAAAATGGTCAAAGGCCTGGAAACGATGCCTTATGAGGAACGGCTAAGGGAGCTGGGCATGTTTAGCCTGGAGAAGAGGAGGTTAAGGGGTGATATGATAGCCATGTTCAAATATATAAAAGGATGTCACATAGAGGAGGGAGAAAGGTTGTTTTCTGCTGCTCCAGAGAAGCGGACACGGAGCAATGGTTCCAAACTACAAGAAAGAAGTTTCCACCTAAACATTAGGAAGAACTTCCTGACAGTAAGAGCTGTTCGACAGTGGAATGTGCTGCCAAGGAGTGTGGTGGAGTCTCCTTCTTTGGAGGTCTTGAAGCAGAGGCTTGACAACCATATGTCAGGAGTGCTCTGATGGTGTTTCCTGCTTGGCAGGGGGTTGGACTCGATGGCCCTTGAGGTCTCTTCCAACTCTATGATTCTATGATTCTATGATTCTATGACCCTGTAGCTTGCCTCTGCTGTTCAGGAATCTCAACACATAGTCCCCAGTCCAATTAATCTCCACAGTTTTAGAAAACATGCATTTAATTCATGTAATCTAGCTTAAGCCCTATCCCTAAGCAATTTCTTCCTTGATCCTAGAATTCACCACTCTCTCCTGTCCCAACACAGCTTAGCACCCTGTGATTCTCATTGTTTCTCCCTATTTTTTTTCATCGATCGTTGCGTCTCCGATGCTGACCTTCTATTCTGACTGTAGGTGGAGCTCTTACCTCTTCGATGTGATGTTGTACTTGTTTTGCCGTGACAGCATGTGGAACACCCAGGCCTGAAACGACACATTGCAAAATAAATAAATTGGAAACAAAAGCTTTATAGGCAGCCCAGAAGCACACAAATGCATATAACTAATCCACCTGTCTCTCTCTCTCTCTCTCTCTCTCTCTGTGTGTGTGTGTGTGTGTGTGTGTAATTTATAGCAAATCAGTGTGTGTGGGGGGAAACTTAGTCTTTCCCCCCACTGTTTTCACTCTGCTTTTCTTTTCTAAAAAACTTTTTAATTGCGTTTTACCTTGCCAATTTAAATTCAAACATTAAACATCAACATCATCATTAAGGATTCCCTGAATTCTTCGATTCCCCCTCTGCCTTTCCATGGTTACCGCTATCAAACTTTTTTCAACTGCTTCACTTATTTTCTCTGCTTTTCTTAAATAATCCATTTTTACCTTAGTTTTTTTAATACATTACAAGCGTCACTCAAATCCCGTCAAAGTTTTTTTGTTCTTTACAGTGTTCTCTTAAACACATTGTAATCCCATTCCTCCTTAAAAGTTCTTCTCTTCCTGGTTTCTCACATTCTGTTTCCACTGTTTCTGGTTGCCTGCCCCAAGTGGCTGCCAACCCCCCACCCCAGTATGCTGAAAAAGTGAGTTTGATAGAAACGTGCCTTTTGGACTCCCTACTGCAGGGAAAGGCTGAAGCTTTCTGATATGGTTTTTCTTTTTTCTTTTTTAAAAAAAGCACTGCAGCTTTGCTATATGCATTTATGCAAAACATATACCGTATTTTTCACTCTATAAGACTCACCTTTTCCCTCCTAAAAAGTAAGGGAAAATGTGTGTGCATCCTATGGAGGGAATGCAGGCTCCTTGGCTTCAGCGATAGCAATGCGAAGCCTCTGAAGCGCAGAGGGAGAGTTCCCCCCGCGCTCCGGAGGCTTCGCGTTGCTTTCGCTGAAGCCGCCTGAAGCCCCCGGAGCGCAGGGAACTCCTGCTGCGCTCCGGGGGCTTCAGGCAGCTATCTGCAAGCCTTCAGAGCGCAGCAGGAGTTCCCACTGCGCTCCGAAGGCTTGCGGATAGCTGCCTGAAGCCTGGAGAGCGAGAGGGGTCGGTGCACACCAATCAATCTTGCTCTCCAAGCTTCGCTTTGCTGGAGAGGCGCTGCACAGTTTTCCCTCTCTGTGCAGTGCCCCTTCAGCGAAGCAGGAGGAGAAATGGAAGGGGCTCTGTTTCTTCTGCCGCTTCGCTGAAGGGGCGCTGAGCAGAGAGGGGGAGAAATCCCCCCCCCCGTTCTCCCCCTCCTATGGTCCGGTGTGTCCTATGGTCCGGTGCGTCCTATAGAGCGAAAAATACGGTAGTTGCCCCGTGGCAGTTCTTAGGTGTGCATGTGTGTACTCATGGAAGCAGGAAATCATCTCCTTACCTCAGAGACAGCAGAAGGCCATCGTGAATATCCAGCTGACAACTGGTATTCTGTCACCCTAAAGAGAAAAGCATACAATAAGCTTAGAGGCATATTACCAGGGGACGTTATTTACATCCGACGTTCATGGGTGTCAAGGATTGTAACATAACCTTCCAACATTCCTCAGAATTGGAAATACTCGATGCATGCTCAGAGGCACTTGTGCCACCTCTTCATTACTCCACACATTTCCGGGTGGGACCCTAGCACTGGGCTCCAGTCCTCTTCCCCTTTCCCCCTTGCCCTTGCCTCCATCCTGCTGGTCACTCAAGGTTCATCAACTGCCACTGCTGGCTCCAATCTGCACTGCGGCCCTTTTAAACCCATGCTTCTCTCCACACACCCCTGGTCTGTCTCTCTGCCTCCGGCACTCTGCAGCGCCTTGGCAAATGACATCATCAAGCCGCGCCACCATCATCCAGCAGCCGCCATGTTGCGAGGGGCAGAGAGGCAGAATCCGCTACTGGGGCAGCATTGTGATGGCTGCTGGTGATGGTGGAACAAAGCCTTGAAATTGGGATGCCCCGATTCAAAGTCAGAAAGTGTGATGGTTTCTCCAATTCTGTGACTGTCCTGGAAAGATTGAGGTATTTGAGGGGTATGCTGTATGGGTGCAAGTTCTTATAATGCTGCTCTTCTGTTGGTACCATTCTGAACCAGGCCTAGCCTGCATGGCTCAGCTAAGATACACTGAGCTAGGCCACCTGTGGCACCATCACCTTCCAAGATATGAGCAGCTGCCAATCACAAGATATGCTTGCTACATCAGGCGGTGGCATAGCGTGGGTTGCCAGTGCCTGGGGCAGTGTGGGAAGGAGGGAAATGGATAGAGTATGCATGGAAATTCAATGGTCTAGCGGCATCCATATCACCCAGGAGTTTACAGCCACAGAGGTAAGAAAAGAAGAGTTGTTCTGTTGGGTCACTTCCTGGTTTGCATGGAGAAGCAGTTTTCAGTGGAGCCCAGCGACGGAAGTGTGCAGCTGTATTGAGGCAGCACCGGGTGTCCCCCACTATGCTACACCACTGACATCAGGTGAGACATCAGCTGGAGAAAAGAGGCAATGGAAGAACCCTTCATTACCGGGTTTCTGAAGAAAGCCTGGGGCTGAGAGGCCTGAGTTTGGGAAACCAGCATGGAATGATAAGTTGGGTACAAAAAACCACAAAAAAAAACAAAAATCCTGTTCCGCTCCATTTTACTGAATATTTTTTTACTGCCCAGCAAGCTCTGTGGAATTTGACCAGGCCCAGGAATGCAACTGCACAGGTTTTGAAGCTGACTTACTTGCAAGGTTTCCGGCATTTGGTGAAACAGCCCAGGGTGCCTGTTTTGAATTCAGCCTGGAGTTTGTAATAACAATAACCTAGTCCAGAGACAGAGGGACAGTCGATAAAGTAATTGTGTGAGCTGCGCGCATAGGACAGGAGCCCCAGCACCTTGCACCTTGGATAGGAAACAGGTGAGATTGTGGATTTCTCCCCCCCACCGCCTTTTGTTTCCACTTACCCCAGGCGGGATGCTTGTTGTAGTCACAGTAAACTGCTCCGGTAGGCAAGGGGTAGAAGAAATGGCCACAGCCACACCGGTCCACCATGCTATTCTGAAAACAGGAACGAATGCAGACCTAGGTGAAGTAAAAGGAGAATTGTCACCCTAGGGCAGTGTTAGCAATACCCTGGGAAACCTACGGGCAGGTAATGCAAATAAAAGTACGGATCGTAATCATAACAGGGTTGGTCTGGTGCCAATTACAGGGTAAGGATTAGTGGGTGAGTCAAATGTAGATACCTGCTCAGTATAACGGGATTGGTAGAGGATCTTCACGGGTACATCGCTGCCGTTTTCTGTGCAGTCGCTGTAGGTGCCCCCAAGACGGTTTGTTGTTTCCTGACAGTTAATTCACAATATGTCAGATCAACACAGTTGCATTCCTTCCCTTTCATTTGCAGCTGTTTCTCAGGTCAAATCAGCTTCTCTCTCTATCTCTAGTTTTATGGGAAAGTAACCAACATTTATTTATATTTTCTTTTTGTAACCTCTGACTGAATCCAATGGGTCTTACGGGAGCCATGTGCCTTCCCCTCATTCCCTCATAATTCTGCACACTGAAGCCAGGTCTCATGGGACATGGGTGGCGCTGTGGGTTAAACCACAGAGCCTAGGGCTTGCCGATTAGAAGGTCAGCGGTTCGAATCCCCACGACAGGGTGAGCTCCCATTGCTCAGTCCCTGCTCCTGCCAACCTAGCAGTTCGAAAGCACATCAAAGTGCAAGTAGATAAATAGATACTGCTCCGGCGGAAAGGTAAACGGCATTTCCGTGTGCTGCTCTGGTTCTCCAGAAGCGGCTTAGTCATGCTGGCCACATGACCCGGAAGCTGTACGCCGGCTCCCTTGGCCAATAAAGCGAGATGAGCATCGCAACCCCAGAGTCGGCCACGACTGGACCTAATGGTCAGGGGTCCCTTTACCTTTACCTTTAACCAACATGTCTTTATATTTTCTTTTTGTAACCTCTGACTGAATCCAATGGGTCTTACGGGAGCCATGTGCTTTCCTCTCATTCCCTCACAATTCTGCACACTGAAGCCAGGTCTCATATCCTACTTCTGACCTCACCTTTCTCATACTGATGGATGTTTCGACGCCGGGGCGCACGTTAAAGCCCCCGTCATCCATGAAGGCTGGTTCCTTCTGACCGTGCACCATCACTCGGGCTCCCGTCACAGTAGAGAGAAGTGGGATAAAGTCGTTCTGCTCTGTGCGGACAACTAGAGAGAGACCTGTGGAGACAGAGGGCAGGGAAGGCCAGTGGCAGTCATGCACAGAGATGAAAACAGGGCAAAAGAGAGATGGAAAGAAGATGGAACGGTAGACCAAACTGATGGACTATGCGGAGATGGCAAAAATGACTGGGAAAATCAGAAACCTGGAAGACCAGAATTTCAACAAAGACTAGAGGAAATTCATAATTTACCTTGGAGACTACTGTAAACAATTGAACTCTTTAGCAATATTTGAATAACACTTGTATTGTAAAAAGAACTAGGAATAAATGGGATACTTAAAGAATTGGAGTAATATGCAGCGGAAAAGGACTAGAGATGGAACCCATGGAAAGGGGGGGGGGGAAGTCCAGAGATTTGGGTGAATCTTTTGTCTATTTACCTTTTTATTACTTATGACTTTGAATGTAAACTTGTAAAACCAAATAAAAACTATTATCAAAAAGAAAGAAAGAAAAGAAACACACAAAAATGCAAAGAAAGGAAGAAAAGAAGACAGGCAGGTGGCTGTAGGAGTGAGCTCAGCTAGGAAGAAAAGTCAATGTTGCAGGAAAGAGATGAATGTGGTGCCAGATTAGAAAGGGGAATGAGGATATAGCTCAAGGAGCCTCTTCCGACATCCATCACTACCTTCCAAGCCCTTGCTCACCATTATTGATCCCAGGCAAGGAGGACATCCAGAGTGTGCTGCTGTTGTCATTGAACGTGTAGCAGTTTCCATAAATAGGGTGATGGAAATGAGTGTAGTTCCTGAGAAGAAGAAACGCAAAGTGTCCAGGTCAACTCAATGAAGAATCATAGAACTGAAGAGTTGGAAGAGACCCTGAGGATCATGCAGTCCAACCTCCTGCAATGCAGGAATATGCAGCTGCCCCATACAGGGATGGAACCTGCAGCCTGGTGTTATCAGCACCACGCTCTAACCAACTGAATTATCCAGAAAGACAATTCAGTTGAACAAAAGTGAAAAAGGCAGGCCACTGCGTTGGCCCATTAGAAATGAGCAAAAATCAACAGTAGCACAATTTCTGTACTGGGGCCAAGTAAACACAATAGCAAAAGAAGCCAGCAGGCTATAGTGTATGAGAACGCAGCCTAGGTATCAACCTCCTGCTTTAAAAATGGAATAGAGGAAGAGAGGAAAAGAAGTTTCTGTCATGGTGGAAGTCCCAGGTCTTGCAGCTTGTCTCTCCTAAGATGGAAGGTTTTGTGCTGATTTAACATTCTGCCAATAGGAAAAAGAAAGACTATTGGTCCAATCCTGGGGTCAGATATGCCCCAAGAAAGCCATACAAACAAACTATCTTGGGGTTGGTATTAAGCCACTATATGCCAATGAGAGGGATGCAGGTGGCGCTGTGGGTTAAAACCACAGAGCCTAGGACTTGCCGATCAGAAGGTCGGCGGTTCGAATCCCCATGACGGGGTGAGCTCCCGTTGCTCGGTCCCTGCTCCTGCCAACCTAGCAGTTCAAAAGCACAAAGTGTAAGTAGATAAATAGGTACCACTCTGGCGGGAAGGTAAACGGCGTTTCCGTGCACTGCTCTGGTTTGCCAGAAGCGGCTTAGTCATGCTGGCCACATGACCTGGAAGCTGTACGCCGGCTCCCTTGGCCAATAAAGCGAGATGAGCACCGCAACCCCAGAGTCGTCCGCGACTGGACCTAATGGTCAGGGGTCCCTTTGCCTTTACCTATATGCCAATGAAGCCAAACTAACATGCCTTTGATGATAAGTTTCTTTTGCCAGTAAAACAGTATGGTGGCACGTTAGTATTTAGTGCACAAATTAGTCCGGTACACAAATGCACAGGGACGGTGCATGGAGCATGACATCGAATTATTGTGCCATTAACATACATCTAATGTTAAGTATAAAAGTCACATAGGCGGAACAGTGTAGAGATAATTAGTTGTGAATGATCTGGGACAACAACTCTAATGGGCTTTGTGATTTTAACACACCGCTTGAGCAGTCTGGGCACAGTCAACGCATTTCACAATGGAACAAGTTGGGTTGGCAGATTGGTTACATGCAGTACACTGCTGCTGCCAACCAGGGAGATGACACCTTGGCATTGTCTTGGTGCCCTCAGGGGTCAGCAGGATTGGGCAGCTGCTGAGGGCACCAGAGCTCAGAAGGGCCCCATCACCCACCGGCCTGACCCCCCTAGCTCTGCCGCCAGTCACTCGCTTCACCTTCCCCTCCCCACTGCGCTGCTGAGGTACATTTGACATCACTTAATGGGTTGTTAATTATGTGAAAGCAGTGTTTGCCTTGCTGCATCCAAAGTTCTTTTTTTGCACCAGCAGAGTCAAATAGTGCTTAACACCTGCTCCATCCCATCTGAAGGCTATTACAAACGGCCACCTGTCATGTTTGAGCTACCTGAAATTCCTGCATAGCAGGGGGTTGGATTAGATGATGCTTGGGTTACCTTCCAACTTCTACAATTCTGTGATTCTATTCTCTGCTGACTTCAGCTCTTCAACCAAGCCCAGCAATATTATGTTTTATTCCTCTGCCCAAAGATTTGGTGTGCAGAAGTGCTGTAGTGAATTCAAAGATTTGCTCGTTGCCTCATAACATTTTACTTAGCCTTAGTAAAGGTAAAGGGACCCCTGCCTGTTAGGTCCAGTTGTGGACAACTTTGGAGTTGCGGAGCTCATCTCGCTTTATTGGCTGAGGGAGCCGGCGTACAGCTTCTGGGTCATGTGGCCAGCGTGACGAAGTTGCTTCTGGCGAACCAGAGCAGTGCATGGAAACGCTGTTTACCTTCCCACCGGAGTGGTACCTATTTATCTACTTGCACTTTGACATGCTTTCGAACTGCTAGGTTGGCAGGAGCAGGGACCGAGAAACGGGAGCTCACCCCGTCGCGGGGTGACCAAATTGTGTCTGTCATTATGACCCCGCAGTAGAGCTTCCTTAACTATGACCCCTAAAGTTTCGGATTCCCTCTAAACCGGTGCCAAAGTGTTGTGGTTGTTTTGTAGGGTTTTGTAGTGTGAACCCCTTGTTTTCTAGAACCACCCCCCACTGATTAATTGAGACATCAAACAGAGGTTCGTACTTAACAACAAAAAAATCAAACATGGTTCATGCTACAAAATCCTACAAAATTTTGGCACCAGTTTGAAGGGGACCCCAAATTTCAGGGTTTGAAAATTTCCCTGTGGAGCTTTGATGCACTTAGCAGCCTTCTCAGAGAAGATCCAGTGCTTTCTAATTCAGAGGCACAACAGATGTGTGAAAGTTATGGGCATGACCCACGCGCAAGCTGTGTCGACACCATAAATAGTGTCTGCAGCACCAGACGCAAATCAGCAAGGCTTAAACGTATTGCAAATTTAAACAAGAATAAACGGCATTCCGCGCTGATTCAGGGCACTTGTGAAGAAGCCTGGTGTCAGCAGCAGGTGGGTTTGGAGGGTGGGGAAACGGCGCGCACAAGTTGTGAAAGGAAGGTCAGAGTAAGGTGAGTTGACAAAGTACTGCAAACAATTGCTGGAACTAATGGTGGTTTGTCAGCCTGCCAGCTAGACCCAAACAACCGAGGCTTGGCTGCACTGGAAAAATGGTATTTTTGTTCCAGAGATGGGAATCTAACCAGTGTAACTAACCCCTGTGGTCACGGAAGGCCTGATTCATGTACGCCCTTATCACAAAGCCAAATGCAGCCCACTGGGAAATTGATACACTTCCTTGTTTTGCTGCTTGTGGGGCACTGGAAAAAACAGGGGCAAGGGGGCTGGTGGCCAAGAACCTGGCAGCAGAGAGGGGGTATACACATGGCCAGGGGGCTGTATTTACCTTTTGAGTAACAGGCAGAGCAGGGCTCCCTCAGCATCACATGGAAAGGGGTTTCAAATGAATCATGTTGACACCTTCCAATGAAAGAAGCGACTCCCCACAACATTTGGGTGACGCATAGCTGTCAACTTACAGATTTGAAAATAAGGGACCAGCAGCCTTGAAAATAAGGGAACACCAGCCAAAATAAGGGATTTTAGTCAACCAGCAGCCAAACAAAGCCTCAGGCGGTTGTTCCCACAGCACAGCAACGCAGCAAAGGGATGCAGCGAGGAAAACCACCGTCACCTCTCCGCTGGGAAGCGCTGAGCAAAGGCGAGTCCCCAGGCAACGTGGCCGATTTGATCGGCACAAGGCATGCAAGCTCCACCCCCCAGTCATTCTTAGACTCCTTATTGGGTGAGCAACGCAGCCAAGCAACACAGTTGGAGCCTCCCTCCTCCCTTGCCGGCAGGGAGGGAGGAAGAGGAGCTGCTTCCTTTGAAACCCAGAAAATTTATGGGAAATCATCAATCTGGGACAGCAGTGGGAAACGGCACTGGGATAAGGGAGTTTCCCGTCAAATAAGGGATGGTTGACAGCTATGGGGTAACGTCAACCTCCTTCTTGGCGGGAGGGGGGGATATTTGCTGGCGTGGCTGTACTGACATAACCGTAGGAACCAGCTACTAGGGACCGAGGTCTCTTTGGCTCCGCCAATAAAATATCTGAGGGGACAGGCCTCTCCAAAGTTGATGGGCACTGCCATTCAAATGGTGAGCGCGTACTGCGTCTTGTGGTTGATTATGCAGGGTGGGGCCTACCTGGACCCCCCAATATTTTATTCAAGTTGGCACCCCTGGACATAATTTGTAATGGTCCTTAACTGGGGTTGCCAAGCTGCCAGGCAGGATTTTGCAAAGGTGGGACTGCTTTTCATTCAGATGTCATATGTGAGTAGAACTAGGAGGACACGGGTGGCACTGTGGGTTAAACCACTGAGCCTAGGACTTGCCGATCAGAAGGTCGGCGGTTCGAATGCCCGTGACTTAGTCATGGTGGCCACATGACCCGGAAGCTGTATGCCGGCTCCCTTGGCCAATAAAGCGAGATGAGCACCGCAACCCCAGAGTTGGCCATGACTGGACCTAATGGCAGGGGCGTAGCATGGGGGGTGCAGGGGGGGTTGGCCGCACCGGGCGCAACATCTGGGGGTTAGGGTTAGGGGGGCAAATCCACAGGTTAGGGGGCACAAATCCATGGGTTATGGGGTGCAAATTACTTGCCTTGCCCCGGGTGCTGACAACCCACGCTACGCCACTGCCTAATGGTCAGGGGTCCCTTTACCTTTACCTTTACCTTTAGAAGGTTTCACAGCAAAAACATATTCCCAAATAGACAGAGATACTGGGAATATAGGGTCCGAACGGCATTCAGTGTTTGTCCAAACTACTGCTTCTCCCATGCTTTCTAGACATGAGCCGAAGAAGTTTTTCTTTTGTCCCACTGTTTCCCTGGGGAAACACAGTTACTGTTTAATTGGAACAAATGTTAATCCACAGATAACCCGATTGGTGTTTGTTACAATTCAGTGGTAAACAGCGGGGTTTCCTGGGGAAAGCAGTGGGGCGAATGAAAAATCTCTCAAACCCATGCACTGAAATGTGAACAAGCCCTCAAACTTTCCACCCACTAGGGATGGAAAGTTCTAACAGTTTGGGTGTCTCTATTTCACATTTCCCCCCAATCTTAAACCAAGTGCTTCACATTTCTGAAGCAATTTGCAATTTTTTAAAAAAATCCTCATAAACATAGCCAGCATTTTAGTATTTCTCCTAATGAGAACACATTTTTGTAGACAGTTCTCAATAATGTACACATTTTTGCAAGCCATTTTTAATGAATTCAATAATGCTCTTTTATGTGTTATTTCCACAAATGTGCGTACGTATTGTTTGCCTAGAGAACTGCATTGCAAAATTTGAATAAATGTGCATTTCGAAAGGTGGTTGTGTTTTGCTTCTTGTATGGCTTTGGCAAGTGTGAATTTGGCAGATTTGGCTTTAAATGTGAGCTGCATTGAATCCACCCTCCCTTACCCTCATTGCTAATGCCCACCAATTCTCTTCAGAAAAATGCCCCGCAGACAATTTTTCACCTAGAGTGGCTTCTGGTTTCAGAGTCTGGCGGTGGAAAAAACCAGATTACCTGGGGGGTGGAAGGTGCAAGGAAATAGGCAGGTGTCTGGGGAGGGAATATTTTATGTAAAAATTCTGTGCTCCTTCCCCTTCTCTTGGAAGGAAGTTCACAGATCATGTTGTGAATTGCTTTCTTTAACATGGAAATCCGCTACTTCATCAGCTATTTAGTTTTTTTATATTGAATTTTTGAGGCACTTTGAATCAGTGATGGGAAGGTGGCCTTTTTAGTTTTTATTTTAAAAAACCAAACAAGTACCGTATTTTTCGCTCTATAAGATGCACCAGACCATAAGACACACCTGGTTTTTGGAGGAGGAAAACAAGAAAAAAAATATTCTGAATCGCAGAAGCCAGAACAGCAAGAGGGATCGCTGCGCAGTGAAAGCAGTAATCCCTCTTGCTGTTCTGGCTTCTGGGATAGCTGCACAGCCTGCATTCGCTCCATGAGATGCACACACATTTCCCCTTACTTTTTAGGAGGGAAAAAGTGAGTCTTATAGAGCAAAAAATACAGTATTTTCCAAAACTAGGTCAAAATTAAGATACCCATGAACAGTGAGTGACCTGTGTCAATCATTGAGAGCCTTTCCTAGCCTGTTGGCCTTGAGATGTTTTGGACTATAATTCCCATCAGCCCCAGCCAGCAACGGGTACCGAGGTGGGGAAGGTGGGTTTCTAAAGCAGCAGTTATTTGGGGACTCACGCTTTGTTGCAGGTCTCCTCGTTGAAACGGCAGGAATAGATGAAGCTTGTGAAGTTGGACTCGTCGAGGTCTTTGACGTCAGGGATGCTCGCCAGGATGTTGATGTAGTGGAAGCTGTACCACTCTCGCACGGCATCCACACCCGAGGAGTACATTTGGTGGAAGCAGTCTGTCTTGTTTTCATTCCACTGCAAAAGGAAGTCAACAACCCCATTAGGCCACTTCCCCAAGGCATAGAGGATGAAATGTGGGCCCTGGGAAGATCAAATGGACATGGAGGAAGAGGGTCGTTCCAAATGCCTGACAAGGACGAAATGTTGGGGAAGCCGAAGAGGCTCAAATCTTGGTTGTCACACAAACAAGATTGTCATAAGACATATGGTTGTTCAGGATAGCTATGATGCAGATACATCAATTTAACATTTATTCCCTCGTCCAAAGTAAAAAGAGATTATCTTTACTGATGAAAAGCATTGTTTGTTTCTTTGATGAACTGGGGATTTAAAGGCTGCAGGTACAGTGGTACCTCGGGTTACATACGCTTCAGGTTACATACGCTTCAGGTTACAGACTCCGCCAACCCAGAAATAGTGCTTCAGGTTAAGAACTTTGCTTCAGGATGAGAACAGAAATCGGCAGCGGGAGGCCCCATTAGCTAAAGTGGTGCTTCAGGTTAAGAACAGTTTCAGGTTAAGTATGGACTTCCAGAACGAATTAAGTACTTAACCCGAGGTACCACTGTAATCTGAACCTGCACCATTTGAGAAGATGAGCGAGACTGAGTTAGATTCAGTCACTGCCCTTTCCAGCTTGTGTGTGTGTAATTTTTAATTAATTATTTTCTAATTTACATTTCAAAATATCCAAACAACTTTAAATCAGTGACTTCCCTTCTTTTTCCGTGGCTCAATTTGCATACCAGACATCCCTGCCTATTTTGCATAAACCAAACCATTCAGTATTCCATTGTTACATCCATCAAAACTTATTTACACTGTTGAATTTACCTTAATGCTACCAGTGTTATTAAATGTACACAGTTTCCACCCATATATTCAGTAAACATTTTCCAGTCTTCTTTAAATGTATGCTCTTCCTGTTCTCTTATTCTATATGTTAAATCTCCAAGCTGCATGTATTCCATCAGTTTAAGTTGTCATTCTTCTTTAGTTGGGACCTCGCTCGTTTTCCATTTGGGGGCTAGCAAAACATGGGCAGCAGTAGTAGCATACATAAACAACCTCTTTTGACAATTGGGAATTTCCATCTGAATTATGCCCAACGAAAAGGACTCTGTTTTTTTTGGAAAGGTACTTTTAAACATTTTTTTCAATTCATTCTATATTATTTCCCAATACGCTCTTACCCTTTTACAAGTCCACCATACAGTGGCACCTCGGGTTAAGTACTGTATTTTCTGCTCTATAAGACTCACTTTTTCCATCCTAAAAAGTAATGGGAAATGTGTGTGCGTCTTATGGAGTGAATGCAGGCTGCGCAGCTATCCCAGAATCCAGAACAGGAAGAGGGATTGCTGCTTTCACTGCGCAGCAATCCCTCTTGCTGTTCTGGCTTCTGCGATTCAGAATATTTTTTTTCTTGTTTTCCTCCTCCAAAAACTAGGTGCGTCTTATAGAGCGAAAAATACGGTACTTAATTCGTTCCGGAGGTCCGTTCTTAACCTGAAACTGTTCTTAACCTGAAGCACCACTTTAGCTAATGGGGCCTCCTGCTGCCGCTGCGCCACTGGAGCACGTTTTCTTTTGGAGGGTAGCAGGAAGAAGCAGATAGGTGCCACCAAAGGAATAGGAAGTCATCCTTACCAGAATGAAACCAATCTTCCAGTCACTCTTGTCCACTTGGGGATTGTTCTCCTCCATGCTGGTCTCACGCTTGTGTCTATAGAGCGGGTGGCGTTGGATGTGGCGGAACAGGCTTCTGGAGCTGCGTTTCCGCAAGGATTGGGCCTGCCAGTTCTTCTGCTCCATGGACATGTTGTATTTGTAGAGCTCCATCAGTGTCCGCTGTGTGATTTGATCCAGCTCTTGCAGCTGCTCCTGAATTGCACTGTACCTAAAAGATGGAAGAAGGGGCTTAAAGGGGTCTTACCTCAAGGGATCCAGTACGTGAAAGGTGGGCAGAAGGTAATATAGTCTACTTGATGGTCGGTTAGGGGTGCATGGGGTGTTAGGGGAGGGACACGCCATGCTCCTTCTGGGGTTGTTTCATCCACCTTTGGGCCTCACCCTGTAATCAGGTCTCACCTGTGGCTCCTGCCACATGGTGTTTCCTGCTTGGCAGGGGGTTGGACTCGATGGCCCTTGTGGTCTCTTCCAACTCTATGATTCTATGATTCTATGATTCCTAGAAGCTGTCAACACGTGACAGCGGCCACACCCCAGGAATGGCCTCGACGGATCAACCAAACCAGGACAGGGCAACCAATCAACCAATGGGTCTCAAACCCTCGGTGAGTTGGAGACTTCCTCTACATGCAAAGACAAGCTCTGGTGGAATGAGTGGACTAGGTCAATAGTGGGTCCAATGGTCAAGAAGCTGGTTTCTGCATGGTCCTAAACCTCCACTGTGTTGTGGCTATACTCATTTGTGAGAAAGGCTTTGGGAGTAAACCCTGAGGAAAAATCCATACCTGCTGCCTTGCCAGGACCTCTTTAGGAGGAGAAAAGGGCCAAGGAGTAAACAACACACAAGACAGTTGGATGGTGCCTACTGGGCCTCCTTCCGGCAACTCCTGCAGCCAAGCTGGTGCCAAACGTATTGTTCTGCTTTCATTTGGCCCACATCAGCAAGGCTGAGAGAAGGGTCTTGTTGTCTGGGCAGCCCAGGACCTCCATACACACTACACAAGCTTGTGCTCCAGGGAGGTCACTGTGGTGCTGCTAATGCAGCAAAAACAGCACAGGAGGCAGCAGTTATGAACTGCCAGTTTCTGCAGCCACAGCAGGCGCCGTGATTCCCCAGCAGTGTGCCTTCGCTCTCGGTGGTGCACTTTGTTGCCTCTTGAGACAAATGGATGCCTGGAACCACCCCCTTGATCTGATCGGGCATGGAACATATTTCAACGCAAGATCAGATACTCAGGATCGCATTACACAGGTTAAAGGTAAAGGTAAAGAGACCCCTGACCATTAGGTCCAGTCGTGACCGACTCTGGGGTTGTGGCGCTCATCTCGCTTTATTGGCCAAGGGAGCCGGCGTGCAGCTTCCGGGTCATGTGGCCAGCATGACTAAGCTGCTTCTGGCGAACCAGAGCAGCGTACGGAAACGCCGCTTACCTTCCCGCCGGAGCGGTCCCTATTTATCTACTTGCACTTTGACTTGCTTTCGAACTGCTAGGTTGGCAGGAGCTGGGACCGAGCAACGGGAGCTCACCCCGTCGCGGGGATTTGAACTGCCGACCTTCTGATTGGCAAGTCCTAGGCTCTGTGGTTTAACCCACAGTGCCACCCACGTCCCAATTTCACACGTTAGTCGTGCCTTAACTGTTTGTGGATAGTGAGTGCTAACTCACCCTTTATCAACCTAAAACACTGGGCAGGGGAAGTAGACCACGCAAGGCTCAAGTCAGCCCCAACTGGCAATATTGCACATCATCAGGCTTACCTGTAGGGATTGAGAGTACACAGCGTGACAGCAGGGAAGGTCAGCCTATCAGAGTTGAGGTTCAAGTTCAGGTTGACAGGAAAGCTGAAGTACTCTCTGTAGATGATTCCAAACTGCCAGTACATGAGGCCAAAGGTGAGGAAGAAGAGAACTGACCAGAAGGCCGTCTTCATCTTGTTCTTCTTAGAACAGACCAGCCGGATGGCCCCATGGATGGTTGTGTTGTTACAAAAGAACTGGAAAAGCTCCTGATAGGAGCTAAAGAATTCAATGAGACCAGAACTCTCTTCTTTTTTCTCCTCCTTCTTTTTTTCTTGCTTTATCTCCATTTTGAGCTGTTCAGCCCTCTTGCGTCTAGGCTGGTTTTCAGCCTTCACGGTTACAATTCGAGCTGAAAATATATGAAGAAGAATATATATATGAAGAAGAAGAGTTTGGATTTAATATCCTGCTTTATCACTACCCTAAGTGGCTAACAATCTCCTTTCCCTTCCTCCCCCATAACAAACACTCTGTGAGGTGAGTGAGGCTGAAAGACTTCAGAGAAGTGTGACTAGCCCAAGGTCACCCAGCAGCTGCATATAGAGGAGTGGGGAATCAAACCCGGTTCACCAGATTATGAGTCTACCACTCTTAACCGCTACACCACACTGGCGCGCTCTCTCTCTCTCTCTCTATATATATATCTCACAACCATTTCTAACTTCTCCATTCAACTTCTCAAAGGGAAATTTTGAAATGTAAATGTAAATTCACATTTTGAATGTGAAAGTTTAACTTAAATGTTTAAAATCAGACCGCCATACAGACGGTTTAATGCTTGCTTACCCAGAGGTAACATAAACCAATGGGAGAGGCTTGGAAGAAAATGTACGTAGAAATGCACCCATATCTCTTGGTAGCTTTGATGTTGGCAAATATGAAATATGACATTTCATTCATATGGAGTACAGCCCTGGAGTTGAGTTCACTAAACTGCCTCAGGGTCTTACTCAAGCAGTCAGGCTTGCCTTGGTGATAATCAGTGATACCCTACACATATTATTTCTGTCTGTGCTCACTGGGTTTATTCCCAGGCTCATAGTATTGTAATCTAGCCTCCTTACTAATACAGATCCACACCATAGATTTAAAGCACATCCAACATACATGGCTTTCCTGCAAAGAATCGTGGGAACTGTAGCTTGTTAAGGAAACTGGGAATTGTAGTTATGCGAGGGGGAAGCTGCAGTTCCCAGAATTCTGGGGTGGAAGTCATGGCCTTCAAAGGTGCTCTGGAGGTGCTTCAAATGCACGATGTGAGATCTTGAATGCTCCCTGTTAGGTTGAGAAAGGATCTTGGCTCTGCAAAGCATATTCCTTTCCATCTCCCTTGTCTCAGTCACATAACTGTCAACTTACGGATTTGAAAATAAGGGACCAGCAGCCTTGAAAATAAGGGATCAGCAGCCAAAATAAGGGATTTTGCTATTGTAAAGAGTTACACACATTGGCAGGATTGACAGATGCTGTCAATCCGGCATCAGGTGGTTGTGGCGCGGCCGCGGCCGCTGAAGCGCTGCCCTTCTGCGTCCCTCCCCATCCCCTCCTCTTCCTCCTCCCTCAGGCCGCCTCCTCAGCTGCCACCACCGCTGCTGCCTCCGGGCTTGTGGGCAGTGTGGGCGAGAGTCTCTCCCCCCCCCTCTCTTGGGTGAGTAAGGGCCGATGGAACTCCTCGCACCAGAACAATGGCACCAGCGCGCTCTCTGTCTCGCGCCGGAGGACCCTGAGCCGCTGCTTCCCTCCCGAGCCGGGCGAGCATGAAACCCGGGAAATTTAAGGGACACCATCAATAAGGGACAGCAGCGGGACACGGCGCTGGGATAAGGGAGTTTCCTGCCAAATAAGGGACGGTTGACAGCTATGCTCAGCCATAGCCCTGCATATCAATTCCCGGAGCCTCTTTACAGATTAGTCTCAGGAATGTAACACTGTTTGGTTTGGGTGTGACGTGCCTTTTGCACCAACAAACGCAGCATAAGGGGTCTCTGTAGTATAGTACATTTTAAAATGGGGTTTTAGAGTTTTTTAGGAGTTTTTGAATGTTTTATGTGTTTTTCTGTAGTTTTCTGTAGTTCTGTGGTAGTTTTATGTAGTTCTGTGGTAGTTTTATGTAGTTTTTATGTAGTTTTATGTAGTTTTTCAATTTCATTGTTCCGCAAGGGACAATGACAATAAAGATATCGTATCGTATCGTAACAAGTATCTCCAGTGTTAGAAGCAGCAGCATGCCAGATTCTGGGAAACACAATTGGGGAGCCCGCTATTGCACTCACATCCAGCTTGCCAGAGGCATCTGATTGGTCACTGTGAAATTAGATGGCCCTTTGGTCTGGCAGGACTGAGATGTGGATATATGCTTCAGAGATCCAGACCGTGGGGAGCTCTGAAAAATTAATATTTATAATTTGGACTTTTTAATTTTAATTATGATTGGGTATATTAATTGGAGGGGACGCAGGTGGCGCTGTGGGTTAAAGCCTCAGCTCCTAGGACTTGCCGATCGAAAGGTTGGCGGTTCAAATCCCTGCGGCGGGGTGCGCTCCCGCTGCTCGGTCCCAGCGCCTGCCAACCTAGCAGTTCGAAAGCACCTCCGGGTGCAAGTAGATAAATAGGGACCGCTTACTAGCGGGAAGGTAAACGGCGTTTCCGTGTGCGGCTCTGGCTCGCCAGAGCAGCGATGTCACGCTGGCCACGTGACCCGGAAGTGTCTCCGGACAGCGCTGGCCCCTGGCCTCTTAAGTGAGACGGGCGCACAACCCCAGAGTCTGTCAAGACTGGCCCGTACGGGCAGGGGTACCTTTACCTTTACCTTATATTAATTGGATGTTTTTTATTGGAAAATCAATGAAAATTATTTTTTAAGAAAGATGGCCCTTTGGTCTGATCCGACAGGGATCTGCTTACATTCTTAAAATCACACAGAAGTGTGCCTTGTGCCTTTTGTTTGGTGACAAGAAGCCTACCTTTTCCACGAAGTCTTTGGCTCAGGCCCTTGGTCCTCATATCCATCTGAAACAAAACATAAGTAAATGTAACTATATCTGCTCATATGCATCCGTTGACTAGCTGAACCTTTCCCATTCCTTCCCTTCCCTTCTTTTGTCTCACCCACTTCAGAAATTTAGACCGTCAGCTGCTTAGGGACACAGATCTGTCTTTTTTGAGTACATTCCTGTTTGAGCTGAACTGGACGTCACTCCTATCGCAGTGTTGTGTAGTGGTTAGAACATGGTAGGCAAACTAAGGCCCAGGGGCTGGATCTGGCCCAATCGCCTTCTGAATCCAGCCCATGGACGGTCCAGGAATCAGCTTGTTTTTACATGAGTAGCATGTGTGCTTTTATCTGAAATGCATCTGTGGGTTATTTGTGGGGCATAGGAATTCGTTCATTCCCCCCCCCCCCAATATAGTCCGGCCCCCTGCAAGGTCTGAGGGACAGTGGACTGGCCCCCTGCTGAAAACATTTGCTGACCCCTGGGTTAGACTGTCAGTGGAAGATTGGAAGAAATTTAAAGACTATCTACAGAAACATTGTAAAATTAAGGAATGTTAGAAGGATGCTGGAATGAAGTTATGTGGTTTTAGCAGTAATGCTACAAAGGGGTATGTAAAAATGGATTGTTAATAGATGAGAATGTAAAGTTATAATATATTAAAATAAATTATTAAGATAAAAGTAAAAATGGAAAGGATTTGCTGAAATAACTAATTGAACTAGAATACAAAAAAGGGAGGTGTGAGGAGGTCAGGGAAACAAGTAAATGAAAGACAAGATATGGAAAGGTTGATTTGTTTTTAATTATTTTTACATTTCTGTATTTTGTATTCTTTTTTTTCTTTTTTTTCTTATTCTTGTAACTTTTTTGAAACTTTAATAAATATTTTTATTTTATTTTAAAAAAAGACTGTCAGGCCAGGACCTGGGAGATCTGGCTTCGAATCCTTAAAATGTAAAGGTAAAGGGACCCCTGACCATTAGGTCCAGTCGTGACCGACTCTTGGGTTGCGGCGCACATCTCGCTTTATTGGCCGAGGGAGCCGGCATACAGCTTCTGAGTCATGTACAGAGCAGCGCACAGAAACGCCGTTTACCTTCCTGCCAGAGTGGTACCTATTTATCTACTTGCACTTTGAAGTGCTTTCGAACTGCTAGGTTGGCAGGAGCAGGGACCGAGCAATGGGAGCTCACCCCGTCGCGGGGATTCGAACCAGTGACCTTCTGATCGGCAAGTCCTAGGCTCTGTGGTTTAACCCACAAATGCCACCCACATCCTTGCCCAGCCACAAAGCTCCTTGGGGGTGACCTTGGGCTAGTCACTGCCTCTCAACCTAGCCTACCTCACAGGGTTGTTGTGGGGATTAAATGAGGAGGGGGAGAAAATCATGTGCGCCACCTTGAGCTCCCTGGGGGGGGGAAAGGTGGGATATAAATGCAATAAATAATAGTTTCATGTGTCATAGCTGTTTTTGATTTCACATGGCAGGGCGGGGTGGGGGGGCGATGACGACAATGAGAACTTCATATTGCCAAGTAACATCCAGTTTGGCTTCTTCTGCCCTCATAAAGTAATGAGTAATCAATCGACTCATTGACAGATCCTTGCAACAGCAGACTAAACAGGAAATGTCCATACTGGCTAATATTTCAATAAGGATTTATTTACTTATTTATTTTTTAAAAAGTCTACCACAAGAAAAAACACAGCGCCCATACGTAGCAAAGTGAAAAATGAAGTTCTATTATATTATATTTGACAATCTTTTTCTGTGCCATGATAAAATGAGTGCCACTTCAGATTACTCAAGGAAGTGCTTGTGGTTGCCTAATGAAGCGTAAAGGTCAGAAGCAGAAACTGAGCTGGCTTTATCGCTTTCTTCACATTGATGACATGTATTTATTCATTTATTTGTAATTCTTTAGTCTAACCTCATGGTTTAGCTTCTGCTTGGCAATTTTTTTTGAAAACTGATGTTTGGCCGGTGCATTCCTGTAAACTGCTTCTATCTGAAAAGCTGGAATATAGAACTCTGAGATATAATTAATAGTCAAAATTTGTTCTTAATGGTTGCGTAGCTTACGTAGGTAAGACACAGAGAGCATGATCCAGCCAGAATTTAAGGGGAGAAATATAAGTGGGGCTCCCATGGGACTTATAAAGCAGTGGCATAGCGTGGGTTGTCAGCACCCGGGGCAAGGCAAGTAATTTGCACCCCCTAACCCGTGGATTTGCGCCCCCTAACCCGTGGATTTGCGCCCCTAACCCTAACCCCCAGATGTTGCGCCCGGTGCGGCCGGCCCCCCCTGCACCCCCCACGCTACGCCACTGTTATAAAGGCCCAAACCAGTTCTTTATTTCTTTATTTACCATCCCTCTGCTTCTTCCTCACAGATTCCTGCCCAGAACAGCAGCTCTTCAAAGGCACAGGCCTATTCCCAACAAGACGTCTTAGTCTTCTTACCCAAATCATTAGCCTGCATGTACACCATACATTTAAAGCACATTTCCCTCCCCAAAGGACTCTTTTGTTGAGGGTGCTAGGAATTGCAGTTCTTTGAGCAGTAAACTAGAGTTCCCAGGATTCTTTGGAGAGGGGGACGTTCTTGAAATGCATGGCATCTGCACAGCTGACAACACTCGGGGCGCGGGGGAATGGAACCCAAATAAAAATGGAAGTGATTTAGAAAGGTGGTTGCTCCTAAAGTAAGTAATTCCACCATCCTTACAGGGGTGGAGGGGGAATCAAAAGGTCATCAAAACTACAGAATGATAAAGATGCTAAAGCCAGCAATTTTTGAAGAACAATACAGTGGTACCTCGGGTTAAGTACTTAGTTCGTTCTGGAGGTCCGTTCTTAACCTGAAACTGTTCTTAACCTGAAGCACCACTTTAGCTAATGGGGCCTCCTGCTGCCACCGCGCCGCCAGAGCACGATTTCTGTTCTCATCCTGAAGCAAAGTTCTTAACCAGAGGCACTATTTCTGGGTTAGCGGAGTCTGTAACCTGAAGTGTACGTAACCCGAGGTACCACTATATCTATTATATGCGACTTCTAATAAAATAGCATGCTCTAAAATAGCCTTTGCTAAACTGGTGCCCTTCTGGCTGGCACCAGGGGGTTTAGTCCAGAACATCTGCAGAGCAGCAGGTTGTCAAAGGCATCTCTAAAGGGCTAAGCAAAATGATGTTTAGTCATGTGCTGTCATGTAAAAAAGTGTTGCCTGACTTATTTAAACATGAAAAAGTGGATGTGCGTACTGCCCATACCCTCCAACATTTAGCCAATGAAAACATGGATATTCTTGGGCGGATCTACACACAGGAAAACCACCCCCTCACTATAAATACCTATAAATACACCAGGAATTAAATTGTTATAACAAAAGAAAAAAACCGCTATGGAGAATCGCTTAGAATTTTTTCTGTGCTCTCTGTCGCCATCTGGTGTTGCATGTTTATAACACATTCAAAACTCTGCTTCTTGACTAATGTAGTTGAGTCCCTATTCAATACTACTACTACTAATTTTATTATTTATACCCCGCCTATCTGACTGGGTTTCCCCAGCCACTCTGGGCAGCTTTCAACATATATAAAGACATAATAAAACATTAAACACTAAAAAATAAAAACACTAAAAAATCAGATGTCTTCTAAAGGTTGTATAGTTACTTATCTCTTTGGCTTGGTGGGGGTCGCATGACTCCATACCCTCCAACATTTCTCCCATGAAAATGGGGACGTCCTAAGGAAAAGTGGGGCTTCCCAGGATCATATCAGAAACCAGGACAGCTTCTGTAAATCCTGGGCTGTCCCTGGAAAATAGGGACACCTGGAGGGTTCTGACCTCCCAGTTCTTCCTTACCTTGCAGTGCTCTGCACTTCACACACCTTTCCTGCCAGCGGAGCTCACTTCCTGTAAAAGAGACAGGCTGCAACGATGGCCACTCACCCCATTTGGTATTAAATGAGATGGACTGGAATAAAAATGTCTGCAACCAGTGGCGTAGTGTGGGTTGTCAGCACCCAGGGCAAGGCAAGTAATTTGCGCCCCTAACCCCTAACCTGCCGCCACTGCCAGCTTCTTCTTGCTGCTGCCCGGGCTGGGGTATTTACGGTAAGGTAGCCACGGCGGCGACGGTGGGTCCGTGTCAGGTGATCTGAGGCGAATTGCCGCTGGTGCTGCTGCCCAAACGACGCCGCTTGCCCGGAGGAGGAGGGCAGAGAGGCGAGGAAAATGCAACATGGCCCAGCAGCTGCAGCAGCAGCGGCGGCGGGGCTGTGAGGAGGGGCTGCCCGGTGCGCCCTCCGCGGCCCTGATGCGCGGGGACCGCGGCGAGCGCTGAGAGCCGCTGCCTGCCGGACGCCTTCAGCCCGGACATGCGTACAGCTCGTCGGTTCCGCGAGACATGGGGCTCTGCTACAGCCTGTGCCCAAGGCTCTTCGGCGACTCCGGAGGCGGCGAGTGCGCCCCCCCAGATGTGGCGCCTATTGCGGCCGGGGCCCCCCTGCACCCCCCACGCTGTCTGCAATGATGGAGTGCAGAGAGATGGAGGGAGGGCTCAGCTCCCCTCAGCCACTCGGGCCTTTTTGGTTCAAAAGAGAACGTCTGGGAGAAGACTGCTTGTAACAATGATGTGTGGAGAGGGGTAGGTACCGTAATTTTTGCTCTATAAGATGCACTTCCCCCTCCTAAAAAGGGGAAATGTGTGTGCATCTTATGGAGCGAATGCAGGCGGGAGGCTCTGTCAGTGCTCCCTTTAAAGAGCCATGTGGAGCATGTGTTCAGCTCCTGGGGGCTTTTCCCTGAGGAGAGAGAAGGGCTGCACACTCTGCACGCTCGTTAAAGGGAGTGCAGCTCTTGGGGGAGCCTTAGCCGTGTGCAGCCCTTGCCCGGGAGAGGCTGCGCACAGCTAAAGAAGATGCCAGAACAGTGAGCGGGATCCCGCTGGCTGTTCTAGCTTCTGGCTTAGCCACGGGATGAAGTCTCCGCAGGGGAGCGGGGAGCCTCCCCTAAAAACTAGGTGCGTCCAATCGTCCAGTGCGTCTAACAGAGCAAAAAATACGGTACATGAACAAGCCAGAGCTGTGGCTGTGTAATGCTGGGGCTGCACCATTACATTTTGTTGGGTCTTTGCAGAAAGACCATTACCTGCAGGAGCGAAAGGGCTTGGAGGTGAGGGGAATTCTCTGACAGCGTCTCTGCTGCAAATCTCCCCCTCCCAATGCCGCTTTTCTCTTGAAGAACCTGCTGCTAGAGTTTAATAAGCACGTAACTGTGCAGTCAGACTCCAACAACAAGTCGAGGCCACTCATGCAAAATGGTTGCAACAAATGGCAGCCTCACCACAGAGAGGTGAGCACTGCAAAACACCAACACCATCATCATCATTATTCCGGCAACTCTTGTTAGAGGTAAAAAATCTGAGAAGACCCAAGGCAAGGAGTAAAGCCCAACAGGAGTGCCTGGGCAAACAAAGGTGACCTGAGTTGTGTGTGAGAGATTGAGAGAAACATTATATACTTTAGTGTGCTACATTCCATCATTTCATGGCAGAGAGGCAAGACAAGGCAAGGAGAGTCTTTGGCGGCTGTCTGTCTGCTGCTTCAGCATCACAGTGGAAACAAGACGAAGGAAACCAAACTCCAAAAGTGGGCTCAGGAGAACAATTCCTCCAAGCAGGTTATTGTGGCCTCGATGCACCTCACGCATTCAGTATTTATGCTGTGCCCACACATTGCCTCCCCCATCAAAATGCCATCCCATATTATTTCTCCATTTCATTTGGATTTATCATTTATACAGAAGACCCGTCAGTAAACAAACAGAAACCCCCAGATCCTGGAAATGGCAAATCTGGATTAAACTGAGGGTGGGGTTAGATATGGGACGGCAATTTAATGCAGGCGATATTGTGTGGGTGCTGTGAAAAGCTTGCCTGAGTGAACAAGACAGAGCCCGCCATAAAGTGGCTTGCGGAGGTGCCTGTTTTCTCATCCTGTGTTAAAAGTACAGGGCTGTCTTGCTGTCCCCCAACAGAGATCCATGTACAGTTATCTCCCCCCAACCACCGTGGGCCGTGCTGTGCCTTTAAAGAGCTGCCTGACATGCCAAAACTCAAGGTTTTTCCCCCACGTGGGGATAGAAGTGATGGGAAAAATTAAACTCCACCTGCTAAGCGTATGCTGTTGCTAAAGTAAAGGACTCTATATGGGCTCTTGGGTACCCCCATAAGGGAAAAGGAGCAGTTTTTTCTTACAACATTACACATTTGGAATAACGGTAGAATTGGTTAATTCCAGTGGGAGACAGCTGACTTTGTCCTCCCCCCCCTTCTTATCTACTTGTATCCCTTGTCTCCTCCGCCCACAACTGCACAGTCCCCAGGCTTTACCTGTTGATTAGGATCAGAATGAGAGGTGGCGGAGAGACCAGCCTCTTGCATGTTGCCTTTGGTGATGATGCTTCTGTCCTGCTGCATTTTCCCTGGGGGGGGGTGCTCCACCCAGCAGCTGCTGTCTCTGCTGCAGAAGAGGGAGAGAGAGAGAGAGGGAGAGAGAGAGAGAGAGAGATCTTCTTGCCTGATCTCAGGAGGCTGGCCCCTGCTTTGCTGGCAGCTCCTTGTTCCTGATGGTTGGGATTAAACTGGTTCCTTTCCAGATCAATCTGGCGACTTGTCCTGCTCCTTTGGCCCTCCCTGCCTCTCCCCGCCCATGTAAAGGGGCTGGGATGAAAGAAAAGTTTAGACAGCGGAGGCAGCAGCAGCAGCAGCAGCAGGAGTCTCAATTTACTGCATAATAGCAGAGAGGTTGAGAAAGATGGAAAGGAGGAGGTGATAGCAGTAGAAGGAAACGATGAGGCTATGTCTCCACTGCAGGACATCTTACCTTACATTCAGAGAGGGATGCTATTTATTCTATGTTATACTGAATTACAGCGGCTAGCTTTATACAGTGGTGCCCCGCAAGACGAATGCCTCGCAAGACGAAAAACTCGCTAGATGAAAGAGTTTTCCGTTTTTTGAGGTGCTTCGCAAGATGAATTTCCCTATGGCTTGCTTCACAAGATGAAACGTCTTGCGAGTTCTTGCGAGTTTGTTTCCTTTTTCTTAAAGCCACTAAGCCGCTAAGCCGCTAATAGCCGTGCTTCGCAAGACGAAGAGACTCGCGGAACGGATTAATTTCATCTTGCGAGGCGCCACTGTAATTTGATTTCTCCGTGTGCAGCCTGTTTGTTGCATCACTTCTTCCATCTCATGGTCTCCCCGGTCTAACATACCTCAGTTTCCTCTGTCTTTGGGCTGCACCGGCTTGTGACTGTGTTACTCAGGGGTAGGCAACCTAAGGCCCGGGAGCCGGATCTGGTCCAATCTCCTTCTCAATCCGGCCCACAGACGGTCCGGGAATCAGCGTGTTTTTACATGAGTAGAATGTGTCCTTTTATTTAAAATGCATCTCTGGGTTATTTGTGGGGCCTAGGAATTCGTTCATACCCCCCTCCCCCAAAAATAGAATCCGGCCCACCACATGGTCTGAGGGATGGTAGACCCGGCTGAAAAAGGTTGCTGACCCCTGGTGTAACTGGCCTTTGAGGTGAGTGGAAGTGATTTGGCACATTTCCAGATGACTGGTTTATTGTGCATTCATCCCGATTTGTTTGCAGGGAGGTTAGACAGCATTGGTTGTTTCATGAGCATTCATTTTATTTGTGGGGAGGTTGGATGAGATGCATACACACTATACCTTCAAAGCATATTTACCCCTCAAAGAATTCTGGGCACTGTAGGTTACCGTTTATAGAGTTATGCTCCAGCAACCCTGAAGAAAACTTTGAGGAGAAGGCTGTCATTTGAATGTGCTTTAAAGGTGCAATGTGTATGCAGCCATTGTGTCAAAGCAAGTCTTGCCCTGTGCTTTCCACCAGAGCATTTCCCCATCACTTTCCTTATTGCAAAAAGCCCAGTCTTTTGGAGAAGCGGATTTGCTGCACAACTTGAATTTTGCCTGTATGTGGTTGAATCCCAACCTGAAAATGGCAACAGCCTGGAAGTGTCTCTGTTATCCCTCCAGAGTCAGCTTTTGGAAGAAGTCTAATAAAAGTTGGCTGTTGTGTATATGTTCATCACAAGCATGCAAAACTATGGGGGAAGGGGGGGAAGAATTAAGTTGTTGGGGACGGTATACAAGGACCCTGCTCATGTTTAACGGCCACAATAGGATACTTAAATTCACACACAAATTTGTTGCACAGTAAATTTCCCTAATCTGATTTATTAACTGGGTGCCACTGAATATTGCTGGGGGTGGGTATCAGGGAGTGTACCATTCATGGGGGAAGGTCTTTAGTACAGTCGTACCTTGAAGGCGAATGGAATCCGCTCTGGAAGTCTGTTTGACTTACAAAACGTTCAGAAACCAAAGTGAAGCTTCTGATTAGCCCACCTTCAGAAATGTGGTGCTTCCCAATTCACTTCATCCAGTCTGTATAATTTTGACAGCCCAAAATCCACCCCTGCACCCAATTCACTAAGCTTTGTTAGTGAGATATACTCGGAGTGGAGAGTGGATTTCATGCTCTTTATTCAGCTCATAGTGGTGAGGAGGAATGGAAGTTCCCCCAGAATGACTGCTTTATATACATTATTTACACAATGGGCCCCATGTGATTGGCTAATTCCGGGATTCACCTGTAGGCCAATCAGGTTGTGGATTCACTTCCACCGGAGCTGGATTGGGTGGATCCTGTGGACCAATCAGACTGCTGCATTCTGAATCCTATTGTTCTAGGACCAATCAGACTGCTGCCTTTTGGATCCTATTCAACTCAGTACATAACAGTTAGTGCCTGCCAATATCTTTCTCAAATTTAAAATGGCCGCCAGATAATATCTTGTCCCCCTGCAGGCTGCAAACTCAGATCCCCTCATGTTTCCTGTTTGTACCACAGTTTTTAGTGAAACTACAGAAGAAGCAGGAAGAGCTGGC
This sequence comes from Podarcis gaigeae, assembly GCF_964106915.1. NCBI lineage: Eukaryota > Metazoa > Chordata > Lepidosauria > Squamata > Lacertidae > Podarcis > Podarcis gaigeae. The sequence continues at coordinate 4,200,826 of NC_139694.1, forward strand.
CTTACAAGGAAGCAATATCTCCCAGGGCTATAGAGGTGATGACCATGTCTGCATTAGCCACAAATAATTAGCAGCTTAAAATGCAGTGAGGTCATCGCCGGTCCCACCGACCATGTTTCAAGTGGCATGTTTCTGTTGCTGGACACACCAGAGAGGGGGAGGGGATGTGTTCACTAGATAAGCATTGCCTGGTTAGTTTCACTGCTCCTACAACCCCCCTGCCTTAAACAACAATTCAATAAAGTTGCCGTCTGTGCAAGCACAACAGCGTTCTCAAATGTACACACAGCTTAACCGTAGCTCCTGTTTTCAAACCAGGTTCAGCCCAAGTTGGTCCTAGACTTGCATTTGGGATCTGGGTGGATTGGAGGAAGGGATGCAGAGTCCCACAGGAAAGGGCCACCTAGATGTCCCGACCCCCAGTGTACCTGGCGGTAAAAAGTAAAGGTAAAGGGACCCCTGACCATTAGGTCCAGTTGTGACCCACTCTGGGGTTGTGGCGCTCATCTTGCTTTACTGACCGAGGGAGCCGGCGTACAGCTTCCGGGTCATGTGGCCAGCAGGACTAAGCTGCTTCTGGCGAACCAGAGCAGCACACGGAAACGCCATTTACCTTCCCGCCAGAGCGGTACCTATTTATCTACTTGCACTTTGATGTGCTTTCGAACTGCTAGGTTGGCAGGAGCAGGTACTGAGGAACGGGAGCTCACCCTGTTACGGGGATTTGAACCGCCAACCTTCTGATCGGCAAGCCCTAGGCTCTGTGGTTTAACCCACAGCACCACCTGCATCCCTACCTGGGTAAGTCAGTCCAAATAGTCAAATACTGGTCCAGGTCCAATACAATGAGCAAGGTCCAAAGTCAATCTCTGAGGTCAGGTTCCCACCTCCACCAAAGAGCCAGGATTGGGATCAGTCCAGAAGTCACAGTCCAGTGGCATTCCTGAACCAGCCAAGTCATATTCTGTCAATGGAGAAACTTGAGCAGACGCAGAATCTCAGCCTTGCTTCCCTTTTATCCTTCCCAGTCTTTATTGTGTCAGAATGTTGTGGATAGTAGGAAAGGATATATTGATTAAATATTATCCTTCTTCACACTAGTGAGTTAGTAGCAGAGCACATTCTCTGTACATCGCAGGAAGCTAGTTGGTAGATTTGTTAGAATCTCTTGAGTTAAGCAGTCCAGTCTGGCTTGTTTAGATTGAATTTGTTCCTGGTAAATTCCCCTTTAATTCCCTCTTAAAAACCAAGAATGACACAACAGTCTTCTTTTAAAGGTAATAAGAAGTTTACTTACATTCAGTTCACAGTATGAGCCTGAAGGCAGGCTTTAGCTTGTAGTTACAGTTACAGAGAAAGATGTGGATTTTTCCCATATGGGGATTGAGCCCATATGCTGCTGGCTGAGAGCTAGCGCACAGCAAAATAACATTGGGAAGGTGGAGAAACAAGAAGAAGGGGAAGGGAAGATGGATGTGTCACTACCCCCTTCATGGGGTCTCCCAGGGACATGCCCATCTACCTGGTCACACGCAAGGGGAGGATGCTCCAGGCAGGTGTGACAGGAAGTCCTCCTGGCTGGAGTAACATCCCTCTGTGTGTCCACTCTGGGCAAACAGGAAATGTTGTACCTGACTGCCACAGATTGATGCACCTGAGTTTGCTCGAGCTGAGCAGCTTGACGAAACATGTGATCCTCACCTGCTCTGAGCCTAATCCAGTTCAGCAACCACAAACCTCCTCCCAGACCTAAGGAACCCCAAGAAGAAGAAGAAGAAGAAGAAGAAGAAGAAGAAGGAGAAGAAGAGTTTGGATTTGATATCCCGCTTTATCACTACCCGAAGGAGTCTCAAAGCGGCTAACAATCTCCTTTCCCTTCCTGCCCCACAACAAACACTCTGTGAGGTGAGTGGGGCTGAGAGACTTCAAAGAAGTGTGACTAGCCCAAGGTCACCCAGCAGCTGCATATGGAGGAGCGGAGACGCGAACCCGGTTCCCCAGATTACGAGTCTACTGCTCCTAACCACTACACCACACTGGCTCTCCACCTGGTCCACTAGTGAACTGGGTTGTGTGCCCTTGCCTGCCTCAGTCCCCTGGAATGCACTTCCTTCTGTTCCCAATGCCTTGGAGGCCAATGTGTCTGCGGAGATCAGGGTACCTCTGGTTCTGGTGATGGGTCTCCTTCCTCTGGCTTCTGTGAACTGTTCATCACCTCCTCAACATCCCCTAATGTCCCATGAGTATGTCCTAAGTTCCCAACCTCCCCTTTGCCATCTTCATCTTGCCCTGGTATGAACCAATCGTGGCCACACCCCTCCTCCCCGTCGGTGTCCTGCCAGCTCATGACACTAAGATGAGGCACAGAACCGGTCGTGACCCGAATTCTGTCTCCTAAGCTGTAAGCCGATTCCGTTCTGGGAACTGCTCGAAGGAACGTTCCAAGCCCAGGGATTTTGCTCCTAACGATGTTAGGTGGAACAATCTGATCCAAAGCAGTTGTCTTGAGAACGTCATATAAACTGAAGTCTGGCGAAGTGGAACAGTTAACCCACACAATACCCAGGAAACCATACATTAGGCAACTTCTGGCCCAGGGGCTCAAACTGACCCCGCTTCCAGCAACTTTCCATCAGGCCCTTTCAAATTTCTCTCTGCATCTGAGTGGCTCTTCCGCTCCCCAGGCACAGTACGCTGACTTAGGTAGGAGATGGGGCTGGAATGATGCTCAGGCGTCTTGTGGCAGCTTGGTTTCCTTGGCCAGTGGCTCTGGAGACAGCTCCTCCTCCTCCTGTAGCTACCATGGATCAGGGGCTGCGGCAGCAGGTGGAGTAGTCGCTGTGAGCCGCTGCAGCTGCACTTCTGGAAGCCGCCAATGTACTTCCAGAAGCACACTACTGGCACAAGCTTCTGGAAGTACCGTATTTTTTGCTCTATAAGACTCACTTTTTCCCTCCTAAAAGTAAGGGGAAATGTGTGTGCATCTTATGGAGCGAATGCAGGCTGCACAGCTATCCCAGAAGCCAGAACAGCAAGAGGAATTGCTGGTTTCACTGTGCAGCGATCCCTCTTGCTTTTCTGGCTTCTGAGATTCACAATATTTTTTTTCTTGTTTTCCTCCTCCCAAAACTAGGTGCTTCTTGTGGTCTGGTGCATCTTATAGAGCGAAAAATATGGTACATAGCCGTTGGTGGCCTAGGCAGCCTGCTGGCAGCCTAGCAATCCTTGCAATGGTGGTAGCCTGGCAAGCCTCATGCCAGTGCCTCACACTGGTGGCTGTAGTGCGGCACACCTCATGCCAGTGGCCTGGAGGTCTCATGCTGGTGGCTTGGCATACTTCGCAACAGTGGCAGCACTCAGCTTTGGGGGTGGGGACTCAGCTCCATCAACTACATTTTTTTGGGGGGGGCTGAAGTCGCCTCAGTCCCTAGGACAGGGGTCGGCAAGGTTTACCTTGCCTGGGCCGGTTCACTCCAGCAGAGATCCCTCCATGGGCCAGATCGCGTGCGAGTGCGTGCGTACCCACCCTGCCTGTCCGTGATTTCCGGTGTCTGCGCAGACACAATTTTTGGTGCTGCGGAAGCGAGTCTCCTCACCAAGTTGCTCTGGTTTAGCGCAGCTGGCGGGGACTTGCCGAGCGGGCGGCTCAGTTTGGGGGCGGCTCGTAGGCCGGTTAAACGACCCCTGTTGGCCACTTGTGACCCATGGGTCTTAGGCTGATGACTCCTGCCGTAGGAGTTGGCACTCCTGCCGCTACCGTTCAGTTCAAAAAGCAGACCTTTAGAAATCAGTTGCCGAACATTCATTTAAATGAAAATGAAACTGACTCCATAGCTCCTTGTGGCTCATAAAAGGGCACCCCAGTGAGTAAAGCACATGTTTCTGTGGAACGTGGGTGGCCTACAGAACATCAGAGTTTGCTTTCTGCTGAGAAGCCCCTTATTAGATGAGCCATCAATCATACTGGACAGGGTGGAGACAACCAGGATGAGGGGGGTTGCTGGTGGCAAGGGCATAGTTGCCACCTTTCTTGGGTGTCTCTGCTCCTGTGCTTTTTAAACAGCTGCTGACACGCAGAGAATCACAGCGGATTGTAGGCTTTCCCCGCCACTTAGCTCCATTCTATCAAAAGCTTCACACGCTCAATTTCCTCAGGCCAGTAAAAAAAATATATTGGCAGACCTAGCATTCCGCCTCGTGTCTTACTTGATGTGATTACGATCTCCCTGTCACCTGAAACAGGTGAGGGGGAGGAATTACACTTTCTGCTCCAGGCTATAACTGCACACTGCTTAAAGAACATTGTGTTCCTGGAATAGTGGCGGGGTGGGGGGTGGGGGTGGGATCAGCAGGTAAACAATTAGCTAAGGTAGCAAGGAAGAAAAAAGAAAAAGAATGAGTTGGCAGCAGCTTCTCAGAGACTTCAGGTGATGATCACCAGGAAGCGTCCAGGATTAGTGGTTCCTATTTTCCAGGCTCAAGATCTATTGTTAATGCATTTGATTTATTGCTCACCCTTCACCATAAGCTTCCAGGGCAGGCCACAGCAAATAAAAAGTAGAATAGTAAAAACAGTTTAAAATAAATCAGTATCCATTAGCAATGCCCATGTGCCAGCTTACATCTTGTCCTTCTGGGATGGCGTGGATTGTCATGGCTTCACGGTACATTTGCCTTCGGCTAGCTGTACCTTGTCTGTTCCACTTTTTGTTTCTCATGGCATTCACATACCTCAGGGCTATGACAGGGTTACTGGCACTGCCAAAGAGGGTTTGCCCATTTGCCAGGCATCTGAGCTGCCGATGGTATAAATAAAATAGGAGATGTTGTTGTTGTTTAGTTGTTTAGTCATATCCGACTCTTCGTGACCCCCTGGACCAGAGCACGCCAGGCACTCCTGTCTTCCACTGCCTCCCAAAGTTTGGTCAAACTCATGCTGGTAGCTTTGAGAACACTGTCCAGCCATCTCATCCTCTGTCGTCCCCTTCTCCTTGTGCCCTCCTTCTTTCCCAACATCAGGGTCTTTTCTAGGGAATCTTCTCTTCTCATGAGGTGGCCAAAGTATTGGAGCCTCAGCTTCAGGATCTGTCCTTCCAGTGAGCATTCAGGGCTGATTTCCTTCAGAATGGAGAGGTTTGATCTTCTTGCAGTCCATGGGACTCTCAAGAGTCTCCTCCAGCACCAGAATCCAAAAGCATCAATTCTTTGGTGATCAGCCTTTTTTATGGTCCAGCTCTCACTTCCATACATCACTACGACCCCAAATACACAATACAACATAGTACAAGGTGTGACCGGAAAGTTTGGTGAATGGTCACAGAAATCGGACAGCAAGAAATATTCAAACATACATACCTTACAGGCCTTCAATGTAGGCCCCCTTTGATACAATGCACCGTTGACAACATTTGTAGAACTGTTGGAAACTTCTGGAGATGTCCTCTTTTCATACTGCTTTCAATTCCCTCTTCACAGCAGCTTGGACGTGTGAAATGTTGGAAAATCTGTGCCCTTTCAGTGCAGATTTCAGTTCTGGACAAAGAAAATCTAGTGGAGCAGATCAGGAGAATATGGAGGATGTTACAACTCAGTAACCTCAATAACAATTTCACATGAAATATGCAATTCTTCCGCCATCACTTGGACAGACAAATGCCAATCCTGCATCAATAACTCACGAACTCTGTCAACATTTGCCACCATTCTGCTCATCAATGGTCTACAAGAACAAGGGTCATATTCAATGGTTTTCCACCCTTCATGGAAACGCTTAAACCACTCACACACCGTCTTTCAAGTTACAGCCTCATCTCTGTGCACAATTGTGAGCATTTTATGGGTTTCCGATGCCGATTGTGTGCTCAAATATTTATCGCTGTCCAGTTTCTGTGACTATTCACTGAACTTTCTGGTCACACCTTCTATATATCGACAGTGATTAAGGTGTAAGATCGCCCATGCTAGCCAACGGACGAGCTTTAGCCTGTACATCCTGATTTCTGATTTTTACTGCTTCCGGGAGGAATTTTGCTACAGCCAGTGTGATATTTTATCCTCACCTAGGGCCTTTTCAGCCGGAACTCACCAGAACTCAGTTCCGGTACTCTCAGGTGGGCACCAGAGCCAATCTAAGAGAACGAGGAAGGTGTTTGAGGTGAGTTCCAGCACCTCTTTTTTCAAGAAAAATAGCACTGGATGTACCTATGAATTATGAGACAGAACCCATGGATTTTACATGTACAGTATACGGACACATCCCAAGCCACTGTTCATGGAACCAAACAGGAATAAAACACAAGTTTTCACTTGAAAATTAGCCCAGATGTGTGCGAACTCCCAGGCTGAAAATGCTGTTGCTGCCTCCGTATTGCGCAATGCCTTTCCCCGTTGTAGGGAGTTGTCACACACATACGTTAATGGTTGGCCTTGACACTTCCCTCCTGCCACAGGTAGCTAAAAACATTTTTTGTTCTGCAAGGCCTCCTGTTTACTGATAAATATTGAGGAATGATCCCTCAGCTGTGGATTTGTTGCTTGCTTTCGGTTTCATCGGTTCTCTTGCTTTGCATGCATTGTAGATTATTCTGAAATGTTGTAAACTGTTTTGCACCTTGTAAATCAGATGTTTGATATGTTAATATTCTGGAAGCCCCCCAGAGTGGCTGGGGAAACTCAGCCAGGAGGGCGGCATATAAACAAATTATTATTATTATTATTATTATTATTATTATTATTATAGATGAAGATGATGATTGGTAAAAGAAATAAGGACACAGGGCAAGATTCTCCTCATGACCATCTTTAGCATATGCACCACTGCTGTGCAAAGATCTGCCCAGCACCCCCTTTTTTAGGGGAGCGAATTCAACGTTGTTGACCTTTTTGGAGGGGAGGGAAATCGCTCACCCATAACAGTGACACAGCGGGAAAAAATGCTTTTGTTTGACACTACGGAGTAACAGAGTGATGGGGTGGGGGGACTTTCGCTCCATTACTTTTCACTGCCACCGATTGAGAGAGACCGGAATGAATTTGGCATCCCCCAGAATTCGGCACCCAGGTGCACCGCACCCCTTGCACCCCCGGGTAAAGACAGTCCTGGTACATTCTTTCATCTTTGGTGGACGTGCCCAAAGATTAAGGCTTTCTGGGAGATGATCTATAATGAAATGAAAAAGGTATTTAAATATACCTTTCTGAAGAAACCAGAGGCTTTTCTCCTGGGCATGGTCGGCCAATTGGTGCCAAAGAAGGACAGAACTTTTTTATGTATGCAACAACAGCAGCAACAATACTCATCGCGAAGTATTGGAAGACACAAGATTTACCCACCCGGGAAGAATGGCAAATGAAGTTGATGGTCTATATGGAACTGGCGGAAATGACTGGCAGAATCCGAGACCAGGGAGAAGAGTTGGTGGAAGAAGATTGGAAAAAATTTATTTACAGAAACATTGTAAAATTAAGGAATGTTAGACGGTTGTTGGAATGAAGTAATGTGGATTTAGCAGAAATGATATAAAGGATTAGGTTAAAATTGATTTATTAATTGGTGAAAGATGAGAATTACAGTATATTAAGATAAATTATTAGGATAAAAACAAAGCTGGAAAGGATTTGCTGAAATATCTAATTGAACTAGAATACAAAAAAGGGAGGTGTGAGGAGGTCAAGGAAATAAGCAAAGGAAAGAAAGCTATGTAAAGGTCTGATCTGGTTTTTTTTAATTGTTTGTTTGTATTTTTATGTCTTTTTTTGTTTATTTATTTTTGTTCCTTTTTGTAATTTTCAAAATTTGAATAAATTTTATATATATATATATATATATATATATATATATATATATATATATATAAAGGTAAAGACCGTCCCTCCTTCTCCCCCCCCATGTGCCCGCCTGCACCCCTAAAATTGGTACTGGAGATTTCAGGAACAACAATGTGCAGGGGAAGAGGGAAAACCATTTTGCCAGGCTGCCAGGCAAGGGGAACAATCCCCTTAGCACGTTGAATTGCTCCCAAGGTGAATACATTTTTTTAAAAAGTGAGATACAGATAGGAAAATATGTGAATAATAATTTGTTCAACTACAGTGGTACCTCGGGTTACAGACGCTTCAGGTTACAGACTCTGCTAACCCAGAAATAGTACCTCGGGTTAAGAACTTTGCTTCAGGATGAGAACAGAAATCGCGAGGCGGCAGCGGGAGTCCCCATTAGCTAAAGTCGTACCTCAGGTTAAGAACAGTTTCAGGTTAAGAATGGACCTCCGGAACGAATTACCGTATTTTTCACTCTATAAGATGCGCCTGACCACAAGACGCACCTAGTTTTTGGAGGAGGAAAACAAGAAAAAAAAATTTCTGAATCTCAGAAGCCAGAACAGCAAGAGGGATCACTGCACAGTGAAAGCAGCAATCCCTCTTGCTGTTCTGGCTTCTGGGATAGCTGTGCAGCCTGCATTCGCTCCATAAGATGCACACACATTTCCCCTTACTTTTTAGGAGGGAAAAAGTGAGTCTTATAGAGCAAAAAATACGGTAAGTTCTTAACCCGAGGTACCACTATACAGTGCAAATTCATAACAATCTGTTGCTGTAGTTTACAGTGGACAGTCTTGTGTTTGAAGTGGACAATTCAGCTGATCCAGTTTAGCAGGCCTTATGATCTTTAACTGATAACTGTACGCATTGCAATTTGCTCCCATTCCAGTGTGCTCTCACCATTGGTTTTTGACGCCATGTGCACATGGCACTGCACCACAACCCGTATCTATCCTGTACTTTCTTGAGAAATGCTGCAGTTTGATAGGTTTCCCTTCAAACCAGCATCAGTCCGATTTGCAGACATAAGCCACATTCAGGTTGCGGTTAAGCCAAGGTGTGTGTAAATTCGAGGCAGCTACTGCGAATGCGCTGCTGAAAGCTTCGTGAATAGGAGTCTGGGTGAGCTCCTGTGCAGGCATGGGGAAAGCAAGCAAGGAATGCGCATTGGGTGAAAACATCCCCACCTGGTCTCTGGGGTGTACAGCAGAATGCAAATGCTATTGGAAATGCAGGGGTGTGTGGGCAGGGGGGCTGGAGAATTCACTTCGTTTTAAGCTGCTAATGTATATACAACCTACATAATAATAATAATTTATTATTTGTACCCCACCCATCTGGCTGGGTTTCCCCAGTCACTCTGGGTGGCTTCCACAGAGACCAAATATACACTAAAATATCACACGTTAAAAACTTCCCTGAACAGGGCTGCTTTAAGATGTCTTCTGAATGTCAGGTAGTTGTTTATCGCTTTGACATCTGATGGGAGGGGCGTTCCACAGGGCAGGTGCCACTACCGATAAGGCCCTCTGCCTGGTTCCCTGTAGCTTTGCTTCTTGCAGCGAGGGAACCGCCAGAAGGCCCTCGGAGCTGGACCTCAGTGTCCGGGCAGAATGATGGGGGTGGAGACGCTCCTTCAGGTATACTGGGCCGAGGCCGTTTAGGCTGTCAGGGCCAGATTTAGGTTTGATGAGGCCCTAAGCTACTGAAGGTAATGGGGTCCTTTATATGTCCAGCTGTCCTTTTTCAACAACAAATTGTTGCTGTTTTTTGTGTTGAGTACAGTCATACCTCTTGTTACATTTGCTTCATGGTACATGGTCGTCCTGTGGCGACCCGGAAGTACCAGAAAGGCTTACTTCCGGGTTTTGCCACTCACACATGCGCAGACATGCAAAATGACATCACGCGCATGCGCAGAAGTGGCGAATCATGACCCACATGTGCACAGATACGCAGACGCAGGTTGCGTTCCTTTCAGGTTGTGAACGGGGCTCTGGAACGGATCCCGTTCGCAACCAGAGGTACCACTGTATATGCTATATGGTAATTTATGGACCTAATAGGTATCTAAACCCATTTGCACATAACAAAATGTGTATTTTTTCAAAGTAATTGTTGAACTGAACTACTTACGTGCCCAGGGGTCAGCAAACCTTTTCAGCAGGGGGCCGGTCCACTGCCCCTCAGACCTTGTGAGGGGCCAGACTATATTTTGAAAAAAATTAATGAACAAATTCCTATGCCCCACAAAGATGCATTTTGAATAAAAGGGCACATTCTACTCATGTAAAAACACGCTGATTCCTGGACCGTCCGCGGGCCAGATTTAGAAGGCGATTGGGCCGGATCCGGCCACCAGGCCTCAGTTTGCCTACCCATGGCTTAAGCGGACTGCAGACTTGACGGCTGTATGGTCACTGTTTGAAGCTTGAATAGACAGTGTTTTGATAAAGTGGGCACACATTTTTCATGCAGCTTGGTGCCCTCTTTTTTTTGGGAGGGGATGTGATACATTTCCTCTTCCTTGGCATTGCCTAAGTGGCTACACTGATGAAACTACTCCTGAAACTTTCAGGCATTTGTCTGGCAAACCCATATATGTGGGGTATTAATAATATGATTCTGATTCTGATTATTGTTTCAACATAGAATTCCCTGGGTTGCCTTGACTTTGGCAAAGAGCTACCTGTCCCCAGAAATATCTCCTCCTCCATCCAGATGAGAACTTGAATGGAACAGGTGGCACCATCTGGGCAAGATCTGTGGCCCTTGATCCAGGAAATGATCTTAAGCTCCAAGGGCTACTGTTCCCATCTACTCCTTTTCTAAGTTCTGCAAATATTTGCAGGAACACTTTTGCAAATACCTCTGCCTGAACCTCTGATGAACAAGTTTGTTTAGCAGGCAGGTGTAAGCAGCACGCAACAAGTAGGTCAAGCTGGGTGGGATGGGCAAGGAGCCTGGCACTGCCCACTGGAGGAGAGGAGATGGGGCACTATTTTAATGTTTGCCTCAGGGGTCTCTGGGCATCCTTGTCTAAATGTACTGCCAGAAATTGACTGGAAGCTAGCAAACAATGTGGAGAAGGGGACTTGTTGTCTTGATGACCTGTGTGTAACTTTTCAGGGGACTTTGACTGACCACTGTTGGTATCAGAAATGGATGGTGGGCTACATGGTCTGATCCAGCAAGAGTCCCTATAAGATGTATTCTATAGAATAAGACATAAATCACTGCTGGTTGTTTAATGTCCTTACTAAAGAATTGAATTCCAATACAGTGGTGCTCCGCAAGACGAACGCCTCGCAAGACGGAAAACCCGCTAGATGAAAGGGTTTTCCATTTTGGAGGCGCTTTGCAAAACGAATTTCCCTATGGGCTTGCTTCGCAAGACGAAATGTCTTGCGAGTTCCTGCAGGTTCCCCCCCTTTCCCCCCCTTTTCCTAAGCCGCTAAGCTGCTTATCAGCTGTTCCGCTGATAAGCCGCTTAACAGCTGATTGCTAAAAGCCGCTAAACCGCTAATAGCGCTAATCCGCTAAGCTGTCAATGGGCTTGCTTCGCAAGACGAAAAAACCGCTATACGAAGAGCCTCACGGAACTAATTAATTTCGTCTTGTGAGGCACCACTGTAACAGCAATGAAATCAGCATGCTGGAAGTGAACTTACCACAGTGTTCATTCTCTCTCTCTCTCTCTCTCTCTCTCTCTCTCTCCCCCTCCCACCCGAGGACTGAGAAAAAAACTGATTCTCTGTATTTATGCAGTGGTGGAGCATGTAGGGGGCCAGGGAGCAGTGGCCCTGGACACAAAATTCTGAGAGGGGTACAACCAGGTGCCCCCACGACAGGCTCCCTGAGCTCATACCACCTTCTGGAGCTGCAGGGAGGCAAGCCACAACTGGTCCAGGCCTTTGGGGCCAGGGTGCTGCCATCTTCTCTATGTGGCTAGGAAAGGGACATCTGTGTGTGCCCCACCTTGGGCTGGCCAACGAGGTCGGGCCAGTTTGCCCATCCCTCCATGCAAGCTCTGCTCCTACCCTCAGGCTGCCCAGTTCACTAGGGAGGTGCAACACTTGCTCTGTCCCGGGCACCAGCAACCCATGCTATGCCACTGTGTTTATGCACTGTGCATTGATGGGCTGGAGTCTGCGGTGACATAATAGACTTCCCTTCCCTCTCCCTGGAAGCCGTTTTTCAATTCTTTAAAAAAGGGTATGGGCAGATCCACAACACATATGTAAAACACATGACTTCCCTCAAAGAATCCTGGGAAGTGGAGTTTCCCCTCAGAGAGCTACAATTTCAGGCACAGTTAAACAAACTACCTCAATTTATTTGTTTGTTGATTTTCTTCCACCATGGAATGCAAGGCTGTGTTGATGTGGTTCCCAAACAGCCACCCACCCAGACACGGAACAGACTCAAAACTGCTTAGCTTTAGCAGGGTAGTCGCCTCATGTCACCTCATGTGCCTTCAAACCGTGTTACTGCTGCCCACAATAACAATTTCATATAAAAAACTAAATTAGATGCACTTGGAGGTGTCCTTTAAAAAAAATTTAAAGCATAAAAAAGGAGGAGAGAGCCACTTCCACCCTACAGAGGAGGTGGGGTTGCAGGCTTCACGGCCCCACCACGCGCACGGTGGCTGGAGCCCAGCCCCCACACGATTGGGGGGGATTCCCGGTCATGTCACCCCCTGGCCAGCCAATCGGCTGGCTCTGGGGGTGTGACCTGCCCTATTTAAGGCTGGACGTGGCTGGGGATCTCCCTCCTTGCCGCCTGCCAGCTGTTCTGGTTTTTCCCACCCTCCCGCCCTATAAGGTTTTCGTTCCTTGACCTTGCTATGGACCTTGGTTGGTTTCTGTTGAGGGGCCTGGTAGGAATTTTTCCACTTGGCAAATTGGCACCAGACACTTGGTTTTCACCTACCTCATAGCAAATCGTCACAACTTTATTGGTATTGACGGTTAGGCATTGGTATTGTTCTGTAGATGGAAGAGGGGAGTTAATGCCATCGCCTGCCCTGCATATTGAAGGGTAGTCTGATAAAGGATTCCAGGGGGCGTGTCCGTGTCCGAAGCCTGGGGAGGTGAGGGCCTAAGGCACACAATCAGTGACCCTGGGGGAGTTCCTAGTTGATGTGCATCAGTAGGCCTCCCCCTATTGGTGGTTAACCCTTCCCGGACTTCAAGCGGACGGGCTGAAGTTGGATATTGTCAGTTAGGACCAATGCCTAAGCCAATACCGCTCATCCCCTGTAACCAATAAAGTTGTGGCCTTATTTAGCCCATTAACCTTAATAATTGTGTCATGTGTCATTATTTCCACTGGGGGAGAGGGGTGGGAACTTGCCCCGCAACATCCATGAGTTGTCAACTTGCTGAGAAGTGCCTTTTTCTAAAGCACTGCGAAGATGAGGAAATCTGAAACTGCTGCAAGGCTTCTTTTAAAGGTATGGGTCAAGAATGGAGAATGACATTTACTAGGCCTCCTGGCACCCACATCACTCTGTTTTATAGGGAGGGAGAGGGGGGAGTGCAAGGCAGTGGGGAGGTTGACACGGTGTGAATGCATTGACGGAAGTGCTGAATTGTCTCTGCCTGGACACCTGCACTATGACAAACTCCTGCCTTGTCCTTCCTCCTCTTCTTCCTGGTAAGCCACAGTGAAACCAGTGCTAGGAAGCTGATAAGCACTGCTACTCTTCCCTGTCGGACGCTCCCAAAAATTACCTAACTGTGTACTACTTGACTATTGAAAGGAGCAAGCCAGCAGTAAATCACACTGTTCATCTCGGAGTTAACTCTTTATTAGAAAGAACAGGATCTGCACTGACTTGGTGGAGTGGTCTCGTGAGTGGCAGGTCTAATGAGCAGAGCAACTCCTCCCCGATATGTCTTGCCCCCATGGATCAGTTGCCATGACTAAAGGTCCCTACCATCCCACAACCATCTATGTCTCTTCCTTCCCAGGCAATCGGAGACTGTGCCTGCATGCCTGACTTTGCTGCTCTTGTTTCATGCTCCTCCTGGTCCTGGGATACCAAGTGGGAGGGGAGCTTGTCACAGCAGTGCTGATTCATCTCTGCCTCCTCTCCTGCTTCAGCTTCTGCCTCTGATTCTGGCCTTGTCTCTGCCACCAACTCTCACAGCTCAATAAGCCCTGTTACCTCTTCCCAGTCTTTTCCCTCTGACCACTCATCATTGTCCCACCACCTGTCCTTGGGCACTGAGCCTTTGTCCACTAGGGGTTTCCCAGCTGGATCCTCCCACCATTCCTCTGCGTCCAACCAGACCATGACAGCTGTTGATGCACGATGATAAGTCTGGAGCATATACTGCAACAAGAGGCATCAATGCAAGCCAAGGTTGACACTGGCAGAAAAGGCCACTGCTTACAGCCATCAACACCATGTCCTCTTCTGTAGAGGCTGGTTCTTGCAGGGGATGCTGAATATGCTGTTGGCTTGTCGGGCCCCTAAATCACTCTGGGCCTGGTTTTGCTGGCCGCAATCTATGGGCGTGGGTCTGTGATTGATGAATTATTCTGCCCCAGTCACACAGTCAGGGACCAGGAAGCAGCTTCCAGTAGGCAGAAATTGCCAGCTCGGTGCTCCATGAGAAAGTCCTGCCCTGGTGGAATCAGTTTTCTTGGCAAACAAAAGGACAACAGGGCTTTCTGATTGCCCTTGACTGACCCAATATTTGAGCAGCAGCAACATCACAAAGAAGGTCCATGGGGAGCAGATCCAGCACTTTCGTTGCTTTCTGTGGCAACTGCTCATTTATATGCCTGGGGCAGGATACCAGTTCTGGGACTGTCCCTGAGAACTGGCACTGTAGCAAGCTAAGGAACCGCATGGGCCTTTCAGGGTTCTGTTCCTGAAATTCAGTGTGTTAACTTCTCTAGGAATTTTGCTCCTGTTCAGAATCTGCTGTGTAAAACACCTGCTGCTATCCAACATCACATGATTATCGTTTTCTCTTATGTTGGGTGCACGGAGAGGGTCCATTAGAAGCTGCAACAGTTCCTGGCCTGCTGTTCTCAGTAAAGGCCCCTCCAGACATCCTTTTCATTGTTGATACATTATAAGGCCTTGTCCACACTTCTGCATGTTCCGTGCCTAGGCAGCACTGCTCTGAGTGGTTCCCCGCTCGACCTGCGCTTGTTAAACATGGCTCTGAGTGGTTTTCTGTTTGCCCCGCTCCTTTCGCAGGAAAAGCCTGCTCTTTAGTTTGCTAAATTGAAGAAAACATCAAAGTGGAGAAAACCTGAATTGCCATTTGCTCTGATGGAGCACAAAAGAGCAGTTTTCCCCCAGGGGAACAAGAACAAGAGGAAGTGTGGATATGTTCAGAGAGGCGACTGGCAGAATCCGAGACCAGGGAGAAGAGTCGGTAGAAGAAGATTGGAAGAAATTTAAAGTTTATTTACAGAAACACTGTAAAATTAAGGAATGTTAGAGGGAGGTTGGAATGAAGCTAAGTGGTTTTAGCAATAATGTGGTTAAGGGGTATGTAAAAATGGATTGTTAACATGTAAAAATGTAAAGTGATAATTTATTACGATAAAGTATCAAGATAAATGCAAAAAGGGTAAGGACTTGCTGAAACAACTATTGAACTAGAATACAAAAGAGGGAGGTGTGAGGAAGTCAGGGAAATAAGTAAATGAAAGACAAGACATGGAAAGATTGAAATGTTTTTAATTGCTTTTTTACTTTTTCTGTATTTTGTATTTTTTGTTTTCTTTTTCTTTTTTCATCTTTGTAATTTTTTTGAAACTTTAATAAATAGTATTATATATATAAAAAAAGATATGTTCAGAGAGGCAACAACTTGTGCTCTTGATGCAATCCTATTTTCAATACAGTTTGAAACAGCAAAAGTTTTGGGGCAGACATAATGCCTCATTCCCAGGTGCATCAACTATAGGGGGCTGACGTGTCTCCAGCCCCCTCAATCTTTGTTGGAAACAGGCCAGGCCCCCTCAGTGTTGGAGCGGTCTGGTGCATCGCAGCTTCAGTGCTGGCTCCCACAGAGCCTTCTCCAGGTGACGCAACGTCACATGATGTCACACACCGTGACATGCAATGCTTGAGTGACGTCACACACACTTTCGCTGGGCCATCACAATCTTGAGGACAACCTGGCACCTCAGCTCATTCCCAATTGCCCTGTATGGCTGCACTACAGTGTAAGAATGCCCCTCCAAATGGCAACAATGAGACTAATTCTATTGGAGGAGCATTGCATAACAACTAATAAAGTGGGACAATTTGTGGACTGTTCAGTATAAATCCACCACTAATGTACTATTATTGCAACAGAGACATGTTGCAGAAGTGGCTTTTGTATCGAGTTTCCTTGCACTGAAATGAATGGGGCAGAATAACGTAATGTCCTTTGAGAGGAAGAGTGGCATAGAAACGGAATACCTAATAACTTTTTAAAAAGTATACTTCTGTAAGATGTTGTACCACCTGAAATAACAGTATCAATTTGTGCAGGGGGCCGGGGAGAGAGAGCCTGCTGAGAAACATATTAACCTCTGCAATTTGTGAGACGAGAGTTCAGACTTTCCTACTTGAAAAGGCAATGGCATGACCACACACTTCACAGTTGCAGCATTCCTTGGCAGGCCTTTGTAGATGCCAAGAGGCCCGGTCTGTGCTGAGACGCCACCTACTTTGGATGTAGGCAGGGGACCCTGGACCACTGAGCTCGTGGTTTTTCAAGAGAGAAGCCAGAGCCAAGAATCATTGCTCAGAGGTTGTGCACAGGATTTTGCAAGAATATGGGCTTGTGTTCAAGCTCTTAAAACACAAAACTCACATTGTATTTTCCCAACTGTGTTCTTGGAAAGAAGGTGACACAGGCATTGCTTAATCTTGGGTTTTTTTGTTTTTTTAAAAAAGAGAAAAAATACCAACACAGACATATCAAAAACACAATGCACTGTTAATGGCAATCGCATGAGAAAACGATTAGAATAAATCATATGGATAATATAAATATCTAATCCATTTAATCAAATCTTCAATATTTTAGCTTATGATGACAAGCAATTAACATTACATTCTGGCAAAGCAATAACGTAGCTATAATGTTAATATCTAGTCTCCCAAAGTTCCATAAAAGGTTGCCAATCCATCATAAATTCCATTTCCTGCTTTCTCCCATCTGTCAGTCTGATTTCACTTAATTCAATCAACAGAACGGCCTACCAAACTTCATCCCTTCCCCGTAGTTTTGACCTCCCCAGTTTGTTAGCAATAATAAATTTGAGGACATTGCTCAATCTGTATATTTTATTAATTTCTAAAAGCCCTTTTTGTTCCATCAGTAATACTCCATTCTCTATATGTCTCTTCTAATTTATTTTGGGCTGCATGTTCACTCCAGCTTCTTATTGAAGCTGCTCGTTCAACTTGCTTTTGAACTCTCACTGGAAGAAGAAGTGAGGAGCTGGGAATTTCAGCCTCATCTTTTGCCTGGCAATAGAGCTAACCCACCTGGTTTCTTGGAAACCCGAATCAGGGACAGGAAGTGAGAAGCTTCTTTCACCAGTTACTGTTTGCAGAGTTCCCATTTAGGGTTTCAGATATCTAGGGCATGGGAACTCCCCAGCAGCACACAAACCCTCTCAGCTCTCTTTCTCGTGATCCTAACCATTTGAGAAGCGTACACAAACATTAAAAAGAAGTAGCACAGATTTCCACCAAATGGCTCACAAATGGTCCTCTGGCAAATGACACAGAGAACAGCTATCGCCAATATGTGTCAGTGAGTGCGTGATATGCATGCTGCTGTCATAACTATAAAAGCGCTGTAATGGTTCACCCAACAGAGGTCATCATAAAAGCGCTTGAAAAGCTGACCAAAATTCAAAACAGCTAGCAGTGAGCTGGGCTTGTGGTGAGTGCAAAGTACAAATGGCGTGCAAACCGCCCATGATATTTACCCCAGTCTCTCATCTCTTGAGCGAGGTTCTTTTGCCTTCCATAGCTGACATGAAGGGAGAATTTCAGCAGTTGCAACTTCTCTCATATCGATACCAGCCAAAGATAACCTGCATTTGTCCAAATTCAGCCATGCTGGCAATTATTGGATGTCATATGACCCCAGTGCCATGCATAATAATAATAATAATAATAATAATAATAATAATAATAATAATAATATATTTATACCCCACCCATCTGGCTGGTTTCCCCAGCCACTCTGGGTGGCTCCCTACAGAATATTAAAAACACAATAAAACATCTAACATTAAAAACTTCCCTAAACAGGGCTGCCTTCAGATGTCTTCTGAAAGTCAGATAGTTGTTTCTTTCCTTGACATCTGAAGGATGCCAAGGAAAGAAACACTTTGAATTGTGCTCGTCAAACAAGTCTAGGCCCCAGAGACCATCTGGAGAGATTCATATTTAATCCCATTTCCAGCTTCTTGCACAGTGGCGCATAGGAACACTCCCTGAGCATATGGCTGTGCATTGCCGTGCTCCTGTGCAGCTTCAATTCACTGCATGAGATTGTGCAGGAGGGCAGGCTGATCACACGCACTCACTTAAAAGGAGAATTGGGTGGGAGCTGCTGTCGCACATGAGTGCGACATCACGTAAGCAGTGCTTGGTGTGCACTGAGCACCCCAAACAACATGTACTGAGTGTCCCGAGCTTGCGCTCCAGGAAGGTTGCTCCGGTGTTGCTAGTGAAGTGGTTTGGCTTCACCCTTGGTGGCGCACTCCGTTGTCTCTCGAGGCAAACGGATGCCAACAGCAATAGCTCCCATCGCCCCTAACCACCAGCCATGTTAGCTGGGGTCAATGGGAGTTGGAGTCCAATAGTATCTTAAGGGCCACAGCTTGCCTGCCTGGTATACAGGATGGAGGATATACCTCAGGTTACAGACACTTCAGCTTGTGTTTTTTTCGGGTTGCGGACTGCCAAAACCTGGAAGTACCAGAATGGGTTTCTTCTGGGTTTCGGCAGTCGCGCATGTGCAGAGGCGCCAAATTGCACTTTGCGCATGTGCAGAAGCGCCAAATCACAACCTGCGTGTGCACAGACACGCCACTGTGGATTGCGAACGCTGCAGGTTGCGAACGTGCATCCCGCACGGATCACGTTCGCAACCTGAGCGTCCAGTGTACAGTCGTACCTTGGATCCCAAACGCCTCTTGAGTTGAACGTTTTGGCTCCCGGACGTTGCAAAGCTGGAAGTGAGTGTTCTGGTTTGCAAACCTTCTTTGGAACCCATACATCCGAAACGGCTTCCGAAGCTTCCGATTGGCTGCAGGAGCTTCCTGCAGCCAATCGGAAGCTGTGCCTTGGTTTCCGAACGTTTTGGAAGTTGAACGGACTTCCGGAATGGATTCCGTTCAACTTCCAAGGTACCGCTGTATTTGCATTAGAGATATAAGCAGGCACATTATTATTTATTTGCACCCCTAACTCTTTTCTAATAACAAGCAAAATTACATGCCCTCCAGCATTTCTCCGATGAAGATAGGGATGTCTTCTGTAATTCCGGGACTATCCCTGGAACATCAGAACATTTGGAGGGTATGAAATTAAAATGTATATGTTCGTTAAAGGAACATTTTCTCAGAAAGCAGACTTGAGGTCACAGAAAACCATACAGTACTTTTTTTTAAGAGCTCAGAATGGCAACACTGCCACCTGCTGAGAATGAGTGAAATTAACAATGGAATTTCATGCAGCCTTTGCATTTTATTCATTACTTACAAGCAACTTTGAGAATCTTTCATGCTGTTCAATGAGGTGCTTTTAGTGTTGTTGTCTGAAAAAGCTTGTTTTCAGAAGCATGTGGTGCCAAAGACTGTGAACATACCTGCAGTTGATAAGTATATCTTAAAGGTAAAGGTAAATGAACCTCTGACCATTAGGTCCAGTCGTGGCTGACTCTGGGGTTGCGGCGCTCATCTCGCTTTATTGACCAAGGGAGCTGGCGTACAGCTTCCGGGTCATGTGGCCAGCATGACTAAGCCGCTTCTGGCGAACCAGAGCAGCACATGGAAACGCCGTTTACCTTCCCGCCAGAGTGGTACCTATTTATCTACTTGCACTTTGACGTCCTTTTGAACTGCTAGGTTGGCAGGAGCAGGGATCGAGCAACGGGAGCTCACCTGTTGTGGGGATTCAAACTGCCGACCTTCTGATCAGCAAGTCCTAGGCTCTGTGGTTTAATTCACAGCACCACCTGCGTCCCAAGTATATTTTAGGCTAGAATAAAAACCTCGCCAGCCTATTTTCTTTATATATGTCTCTGAGTTCCATCTGGGGAAAAAAAATCACTTGCATCTTCTGGCACCATTTCAAGTGGATTGTGAAACATTCTTACTTCTTTCCTATGCACATGGCACAGGTCAGTTCTGTGTCCAGGGCAGCTGTCTACCAGCTCCATCTGGTACGCGGGCTGAGACCCTACCTGCCCACGGACTGTCTTGTCAGAGTGGTGCATGCTCTGGTTATCTCCCACTTGGACTACTGCAATGCGCTCTACATGGGGCTACCTTTGATGGTGACCTGGAAACTGCAATTAATCTAGACTGCAGCACTTAGACTGGTGGCTGGGAGTGGCAGCTGAGACCATATAACACCAGTCTTGAAAAACCTTCCTCGGCTCCCAGTATGTTTCTGAGCACAATTCAAAGTGTTGGTGCTGACCTTTAAAGCCCTAAACGGCCTTGGCCCAGTATACCTAAAGGAGCGTTTCCACCCCCATCGTTCTGCCTGGACACTGAGGTCCAGCTCCAAGGCCCTTCTGGAGGTTCCCTCACTGCGAGAAGTGAGGTTACAGGGAACCTGGTAAGAGGACCTTCTCAGTAGTGGCACCCACCCTGTAGAACACCCTCCCGTCAGATGTCAAGGAAATAAGCAACTATCTGACTTTTAGATTGTTTGATTATTTGATTATTGTTAGCCGCCCTGAGCCCAGCTTCGGCTGGGGAGGGCGGGATATAAATAAAATTTATTATTATTATTATTATTATTAGAAGACATCTGAAAGCAGCCTTGTTTTGGGAAGTTTTTAATGTTTGATCTTTTATTGTGTTTTTAATATTCTGTTGGGAGCTGCCCAGAGTGGCTGGGGAAGCCCAGCCAGATGGGCTGGGTATAAATAATAAATTATTATTATTATTATAAAGTAATCTGTTCTGGAATTCCTTCTGCAATAGTTTTAGTGCCTATTCTTTTCCTTCTCAAATTTTAGTTCATTGCATTGTGAAAAGTTTGAAAATCTATCTTCATTATCTTGCTTTACAAAATGTGTAGTTTTGCTTCAAAAGCTTTCAGCTCAAAATACATGTCAGCTTTCATTTCCCCTGAAACCTTATGTCGGGGGTGATTGGTGAGTGCTAGCAGAGATAAGAGTCTGGGAATCCAGCCATATTTACAAGATTTATTGGTTTCTTCTTGCTATTTACAAAGAGCTCTGAGAGTCAGCCTCCATCATGGTGAGTCAGTTGCAGAGACTGAAGAAGCTTTCGATTTCCTCCAGCAAATCCACTTCCTGAACCCACCCCCCTTCCTTCCTCTGTTACGAGAGTGGCTGGGCCCCGGAAGTGGCTCCCCCCCTCTCTGATTCATTGCTTCCTGACAACCCTTCGTCACCCTCCTCGTCCGAAGAAGTACAGCTGCTAAGTAACAGAGGCTTATCTCTGTAAGTCCCCATTCTCTCCCCCTTCTCTGCCTCCAATTCCCTGACACCCACCACCTCCCCAAAGGCCCCCCTCTCCTCCTCAAGAGAGACGACTGTTCCAGTTTCGCCCATATCAGGGGCCGCGGGAGGGAAACCTAGGAAAATGTCATCCTCATCTTCTGTATCCTCAAAAACATGCCTCCAGCCCTCCCACAAACCCGCAGTTTCCTGGTGATCCTCAAGATGTCCTTTTTCCTGGCTGTTTCCACCGACTTCTTCCGTCCCCCCCCCCATCGTCCGATGGTGGGAAACCCCCGAAGTCCTCTTCATCATCCGTCGGCCCAAACACCTGTTTAAAGAACTTACCTGGGGGTTTTGGTTTGTCGGGAAATAAATCGTGGAACTCCTCCACCAGATACTCCTCAGAGATGCAACCTTCTGGAACCCATGTGTTTTCTGAACTGGGCGCCTTCCCAAGCCACTAGATACTCTAGTTGTTCCCCTTTCCAACGAGAGTCCAGTATTTCAGTCACCTCGTTGCATTGCTCCCTTTCCTCTATTTCGGGTAGTGGAACCTCCCCTTCCCCTGTAGGGCGACAGCAGTGACCTGTGGAAGATGGGATGAATCCTCATGCTCTCAGGCAGCCTCAACTTAAATGCCACTGGATTGATCTGCTGTAGGACCCCGAAGGGCCCCACCCGTCTGGGTTTGAGTTTCTTGCACCCCCCTTTCCAGGGCTACCCTTGCATGGACAACCACACTCTGTCCCCAACCCGGATGACCTCCCCTGGTCTCCGATGCTTGTCTGCCTCCCTTTTGTATACTTCTTTGGCCCTTTCCAAGTTCAACTGGAGCTGTTGGTGAATCGCCTCCATTTCCTCCGCAAACTGTTCCGCGGCAGGCACAATCCACGACTCCTCCCCCCTTCCTGGGAAAGCCCTAGGGTGACACCCATGATTGGCGAAAGGAGTCATCCCTGTGGATACGTTCTCCGCGTTATTGTAAGCAAACTCCGCTAGTGCTAATTTGTCCACCCAGTCATTCTGCCTCTGACTGACATAACACCGCAAATACTGTTGCAAGACAGCATTTTCTCTCTCTGTCCATTGGTTTCGGGGTGCCTCGCTGTCGTGAAGCTCACCTCTACTTGCAGCAAACTCATGAGCTTGCGCCAAAACCGTGAGATAAATTGGGTCCCCCTATCCGAAATCACCTTAGAAGGGACCCCATGCAACCTAAACACATGCTCTATTAACAGCTTAACTGTTTCCTCCGCCGTCACTGCATGTGAACATGCCACAAAATGACACATCTTGGTTAGGAGAGCCACCACCACCATGACTGCTGTTTTCCCCTTAGGCCTGGGCAGTTCAGTGATGAAATCTACCGATACCACCTCCCATGGCCTCCCTGGTGTGGGCAAAGGCTCCAACAACCCTGCTGGAGCAGCCCTCTCCCCTTTGGCCCTCTGACAGGTGTCACACCCTCTTACATATTCCCTCACGTCCTCCCTCACTTTGGGCCACCAAAATTCCCTAGTAACCAGCAACATGGTTTTGTGTTACCCAAAATGTCCTGCCGTGGAGCTGTCGTGAAGTTGCTTGAGGACTCTGGCCCTTAGGGATTCACCTGGAATATACAATGCCCCCTGATAGAATAGAAGCCCCCCTTTCCCCTCAAAACCTCCCTCAGCTCCCTCCTTTTCCTTTAGCTCGTCCATCTTCCGCCGTGCAAAGGCATCGTCTCTGATCAATTGCATCAGTTCATCGTCCTTCACCAATGCCCCCCCACAAGTCCACCTTTTCTCGGGAAACATGAGCCTGGCTACAAGAGGCCCTTCTTCCCCCAGGTACTCAGGCTTGCGAGATAGCACATCTGCCTTCACGTTCTGCTCCCCTGGCATGTACTGAATCCTAAAATTGAAGTTGGCAAAAAACTCCGCCCAGCGTATCTGCCTTTGGCGCAGCACACGTGCCGTATGCCATTACTCCGGGTTCTTGTGATCCGTGCACACCTGTATCTGGTGGCTTGCACCAATCAGGAAGTGTCTCCATTGCTTGAACTCAGCCACAATAGCAAGCAATTCTTTGTCATAGATACTGTAGTTTAGCTCCGATTTCTTCAGCTTCCGGGAGAAAAAGGCACACGGCCACCAATCCCCCTTGCCATCTTGCTGCATCAGTACCGCTCCAATGGCCCGGTCAGACACATCAGTCACCACCCGCAGCGGCAGGTCGGGGTTGACATGCAGTAGCTGCTCCTCGGATGCAAAAACCTTCTTAAGCCTCTCAAATCGCTCTTGCGCCGCTTCAGTCCACATAAACTTCTTCCCACTAAGGCAGTCCGTTATGGGCGCCGTCAACTGTGCAAAGTTTTTAATGAACTTCCTGTAGAAGTTGCTGAAACCCAGGAACCGCTGAACATCCTTCCTGGTCTTAGGGCTTTTCCATTCCACCACAGCCTTCACCTTCTCAGGCCCTTATCTGACAACCTGTAGCCCAGGAACTTAACCTCCTTTGTGTGGAACTGGCACTTCTCCAGCTTCACCCATAGGCGATGCTCCTTTAGCTTGCTCAGGACTTCATGCACGTCCTTCACGTGCTGCCTTTCGTTGTCAGAAAATACCAGGATATCATCCAAAAAGCAAACGCAGTTACGATCCAGCAGCAGCCCCAGCACGTGGTGCATGAAAGCCTGGAAGCACGGGCTTCCACACTGCAAGCCGAAAGGCATGATGAGATATTCGAATGCCCCCAGTGGTGTAAACATGGTGGTTTCCCACTTGTTGCCCTCATGCACCCTGATGAGATTGTACGCCCCCGGAGGTCCAGCTTAGTAAAAAAATTCCCTTCCACACTCTCGCCAAAACGTCATCGATTCTCGGCATGGGGAAGGCCACGGGTTCCATCAAGGAGTTGAGGGCCCTGAAATCCATGACCAGCCTCTTCTCACTCGTCACTTTCTTGTCCACAAAGAACACCGGGCTGCCACCCACAGCTTTGGATTCCCTGATGAACCCCCCTTTTAAGTTTTTGTCAATAAAGTCTTTCAACTCCCGCATCTCTTGATCCGACATGGAATACAGCTTCCCCACTGGCAGCTTGGCCCCCGGGACCAGGTTAATCTGGCAATCGTATGGCCGGTGCGGCGGTAACATGTTGGCCTCCCTCTCACTGAACACTTCCTCCAAGTCTCGGTATTGTGGAGGGATTCTGCCTTTGCTTCCCATGCATGTTGCCGCCATCTGGGCCCCCCTGTCTCAAGGTTTCCCTACTCTCAGGCAGTTCTCCAAACAGTGCGCCGACCTGAAAGTCAGGGACCACTGGTGCCAGGAAACCACTGGATCGTGCAAGGCCAACCAACTCATACCCAGAATAATGGGCGGACCAGCCAATGTGGCTACGTGGAAAGTGATGGTCTCGGAGTGCGTGGAAATCCACATCCTCATGGGAGGAGTCAACAACCTCAGATATGCAGATGACAAAACCCTGATGGCAGAAAGTGAGGAGGAATTAAAGAACCTTTTAATGAGGGTGAAAGAGGAGAGCGCAGAATATGGTCTGAAGCTCAACATCAAAAAAACGATCATGGCCACTGGTCCCATCACCTCCTGGCAAATAGAAGGGGAAGAAATGGAGGCAGTGAGAGATTTTACTTTCTTGGGCTCCATGGTCATCGCAGATGGTGACAGCAGCCACAAAATTAAAAGTCGCCTGCTTCTTGGGAGAAAAGCAATGACAAACCTAAACAGCATCTTAAAAAGCAGAGACACCACCTTGCCAACAAAGGTCCATATAGTTAAAGCTATGGTATTCCCAGTAGTGATGTATGGAAGTGAGAGCTGGACCATAAAGAAGGTTAATCGCCGAAGAATTGATGCTTCTGAATTATGGTGCTGGAGGAGACTCTTGAGAGTCCCATGGACTGCAAGAAGATCAAACCTCTCCATTCTGAAAGAAATTAGCCCTGAGTGCCCACTGGAAGGACAGATTGTGAAGCTGAGGCTCCAATACTTTGGCCATCTCATGAGAAGAGAAGACTCCCTGGAAAAGACCCTGATGTTGGGAAAGATGGAGGGCACAAGGAGAAGGGGACGACAGAGGACGAGATGGTTGGATAGTGTTCTCGAAGCTACCAGCATGAGTTTGACCAAACAGCGGGAGGCAGTGGAAGACATAAGTGCCTGGCGTGCTCTGGTCCAGGGAGTCATGAAGAGTCGGACACGACTAAACAACTAAACAACTAAACAACAAATAATAATACGCTGCTACAGAATTAGAGAGCATACCCAACAGAAAGTTCTCCCGTGCAACCCTTCTTGCAACAGCTGGGCACTCTTGTTCAGGAGAACTTCTCCTAAGCTGTGTCCTCAGAGCATGTGGGCACCTGCAAACCCAGGGACAGACAATATTGTACAATATTCTTCTATGCAAACCGCTCTGCAGTGGTTGGTCAGTCTTTTGCAGGAGAGCTTCTTCAAGATGGTTCTCTGACAGAAGGTTCCATAATGTCTTGATGGCCTTTAAGATGGTGTCTTCATGCAGCTTTTTAGCTGATGTAGAATCCTTACCGATTCCTTTTTTTGTTTGGGATTAATGAAGATCAGGATAATGGCATGGCCAGAGGAACATGCAGCAATCACATTATATAAAAATATTTTTACCCAAAGGTCCACAGTGTCCATCCAGGCCAGGACAGCTTCCAAAATTCCCACAAAAAAGTTAGATCCGTAGAGAATGGAGAAAGAAACCAGAGCTTTGATGGCATTCAGGTGAACTTCTGTGCTTACATCCCTCGCAGTGTTTCGTAGAAGAGTTTTGTGCCTCCACAGGGAAGTTAGTAGTAAAATGGATGAGGAGAAAAATATAATGAAGGGAAAGAAATCTGGAGCAACATATAGAAGGATGGAATACTGACAAATGTCAGATGTCTTCATTTCTGAGACAGTGTTATTGCTTAGAGGTGATTCAATTGTCTTGCATTCAGACGTGAGTCTATTGCCCATTATTACCTTGATGGTGGTGATGACTGCAGAGAAGACCACTGTCCCCAGAAGCAGCCAAGGCACCAGCCTAGGGAATCTCCGCTTCATTTGCAGGAAGAGAGGGTG
This sequence comes from Podarcis gaigeae, assembly GCF_964106915.1. Taxonomy (NCBI): domain Eukaryota; kingdom Metazoa; phylum Chordata; class Lepidosauria; order Squamata; family Lacertidae; genus Podarcis; species Podarcis gaigeae. Next base: position 4,227,431 of record NC_139694.1, read on the forward strand.
GGAGAAGTTAGTGATTTTTACACAGTACAAGACACTGAGCCAAGCAGCAAACCAAAGTTCAGTAGTATTAACAAAAAACCACGAGGCATTGTATACAGTGCTTAGGTCCCTGTTCTGAAAAGTGTCCTTGAAAAAGAGGGTAAGAATTGCAAACTGTATCACAACTGCAAGAAATGCAAATCTGAACAAGCTAAGACAATTCAGGATGATGTCAGCTGGGGATAGTTTTCTGCTTCGAAACCAGTCAATGCAGTTAACGATTGCAATAAATCCATTTCCTGCCATTCCTGTGAGGGTCACAATAACCAGAAGAATGAAGCCGAACAATTCAGTTAAAGCAGGCATCTTTCTGAGCGTGAAGGAGAATGTCAACTCTGTTGAAATGTGTAATATTTGCACCATCTGCTGCCACCACCGCACTTTATGTATATGAGTTGTGTGAAGCACAATACCTCTGCCTTTTATCTAGAACAGAAAAGGTTTTAGAGAGCTGAGGAGTTATTTTCATTTGTTGATTCTGTTCTGATGCAAATCAACCATGGAAGGATTCTATTACTAAATCGATATTGCCTCTTCTGATGTCATGTGTGCAAATTCCACAGACATTTTGATTAATGTATTAGAATCTGGCTTAACAAAGTGATATATATAAATATATATATAGAGAGAAGATTTGTTGATTTTGATTAATCTTTGTCCACCAACATTGCTATTATTCTTATTAATAAATTTGAAAACATGTGTCTTTATCAGATGGGTATTTGTTCTAATTAGCTGGGTAATAGAAGTGGACCAAACTGCGGGAGGCAGTGGAAGACAGGAGTGCCTGGCATGCTCTGGTCCATGGGGTCACGAAGAGTCGGACACGACTAAACGACCAAACAACAACAATTGAAGTGGGGTGTTAGAGAAATGATTATTAATAATAATAATAATAATAATTTTTTATTTATATCCCGCCCTCACCAGCCAAAGCCGGGCTCAGAGCAGCTAAGAACAGTAAAAGTAATACAGCATTCTAAAATCAATTCATTCTAAAATTAATTCAAAATCAAATTAATGGCAACCATTGGGCTAGAGTTCTGTGAGGATTACCAAAGAAGGGGGTCAGGCTGTGCCTTAGCCAAAGGCCTGGTGGAACAGCTCTGTCTTGCAGGCCCTGCGGAAAGATGTCAAGTCCCCCAGGGCCCTAGTCTTTTGTGATAGTGTTCCACCAGATCGGAGCCACAGCTGAAAAAGCCCTGGCTCTAGTTGAGGCCAGCCTAACCTCTCTGTGGCCTGGGACCTCCAAGATGTTTTTATTTGAAGAGCATAAGGTCCTCCGTGGGACATATCAGGAGAGGCGGTCCCGTAGAGCTATTATGCAGACCAATAGATTGGCATTCCATAAAAAGGCAGAAGTTAGAAGAATTAAAAACCAGGAAGCTGATTGTGTACATTCAAATATTATGTGATAATTATAAGTCAGTTGAAAGTATCAAATAGGCTTAGGATTAGAATAAGAAATAATTCTAAACCATTATGGATTTAGACTATTAAGAAAAGAGAAGAAGATAGTAAATTGAAGTAGTTAATTTTATTAGAAAGATGATTTTGGAGAACTGTTACAAGGTGATACAAAGAAATGTGGAAAATCAATAAAAAATTTGGAAAACATAATAATGCCAAATTATAATACAATTACTAATACCAATAATTCAAATACCAAATGATATAATTTAGGTGGCCTCCCGCATGCTAGAATTGATGGTTTGATGATTTTCTTTAATTCTGCCTTCCAAAATGTTATTAATTTCAATTACATTCCAATCACAATAATAATCATATATACAACTACTGCAGTACTGTAATAATAACTTCTATTCATGTTGATACCTTAAATGATTTATGAAACTACAAGTGAGGCACTCAAACTATATCTTTGTTCTTCCTGTGTGTGACAATTATTCTGTACGTGATGTTTCTTCCTGTCCTTGTAAAATGTTATGTCTATCTTTTCCTGGTTGTTCTCCATCATGCATTGGGTGGAGTTAATATCCTATTGTTGCTTCAGAAATTTCTCCATTGTTCCGTCCCATGCTTTGTTGGTGTGCAACTTTGACAACAGCTGCAAAAATCACACTGTCCCAGTAATGAACCTTATCAGTTCCTTGGCAAGTTTGCAGATTCCTTTCATCCTTCCGTCCGGCTGGAGATAACTGAGCGGTTGTACTTCCAATTAAATAAGTTCCAAGTCCTTTTAACATTATTCAGTTCATTCCGTAAATAATAAAGGATGGGGAAGAGTCAGCTCAAAGCTTCCATCGTCAACCTCTTGCAACATAGAGCTTCCCCCCCTTTTTCCTTGGTGTTTTTTTACACACACAGTTCCATTTAATGTAATATTCCATATCTACAATCCAGTTTCATCCCTCCTCACCTGCACATATACAGTCTGAATGAGCATTCAAGGGAGGGTTGCCAAATCATAAACGTAGACAAGAAAACTTCATATAAAGAAGCCGTAGGCTCCCCTCCCCGAAACGCCTTTTGTACTGAATGATGTCTTCTCTCAAGTTCAGACCTTAAGGACCTTGCAGCTGGTTCAGTCCCCCAGTTTATGATCTCATCTCTTCTAGCAAAATCATGTACATTACAGTGGTGCCTCGCAAGACGAAAAGAATCCATTCCGTGAGGCTCTTCGTATGGCGGTTTTTTCATCTTGCGAAGCAAGCCCATTGACAGCTTAGCGGATTAGCGCTATTAGTGGTTTAGCGGCTTTTAGCGGATCAGCTGATAAGCGGCTTAGTGGCTTAGGAAAAGGGGGGGAAAGGGGGAAAAACCCGCAGGAACTCGCAAGACATAGGGAAATTTGTTTTGCGAAGCGCCTGCAAAACGGAAAACTCTTTCGTCTAGCGGGTTTTCCGTCTTGCGAGGCGTTCGTCTTGCAGGGCACCACTGTAGTCCAAATTAAGCTGTAATTAACAGGAGAACCTCTGTTTCTTAATGGCAGCATGGGAGGATTATCGGCAGGAGAAGTGCTTTTGCACTCAGTGCCTCTGTGTCTCCCACATTCCATGCTGGAGCAAGAGCAAGGTACCAAGACAAGCCAAGTACCAAGATTAGCCCGTTCCCCCGTCTTTGGTTTTCAGCCATTAGGAAAAAATGAATCTTCAGAACTCTAATTAACCATATACCAGACACCTCACAAAGTTGTGTAATAATGTGGAGGAAGTAAATATGGATATCTGAAAGGAAACACAGAACTAAGAAGGAACCTACATTGGTAAAACACTTGCTTTTCAGTTTTAACATGATAGTGCAGTCATTTATTCAATATTTCATTCAGTATTTTAGTTGATGTAGCATCTTGATTAATTCCTGTTTCAGTTTGGGATTCATGAAGATCAGGATAATGGCATGACCAGAGGAATATGCAGCAATCACATTAAAAAGAATTAAATGCAGCCCATTGTCGTTAATGCCCTTCCAAAACAAAACTATTGACAAGATTTCCACAAAAACATTAGTTACATGGAGAATGGAGAAAGAAGCCAGAGCTTTGATGGCATTCAGGTGAGCTTCTGTGCTGACATCCCTTGCGCTGTTTTGTAACAGATTTTTGTGCCTCCATAGAGAAGTTAGTAATAAAATGGATGAGAACAAAAATATCATGAGAGGAAGGAAATTCGGGGAAAAATATAGTAGGCTAAGAAACTTACAGGAACTGGTCGTGTTAATTGCTGAGTCATTGTTATTGTTTAGATGTGATTCAAATGGATTACATTTAGACAAAATGATACTGCCTGTTATTGCTACAGTGGTGGTGATTGCAGAGAAGACCACTGTCCCCAGAAGCAGCCAAGGCACCAGCCCAGGGAATCTCCGCTTCATTTGCAGGAAGAGAGGATGGGAGAAGTTAGCAATTTTTACACAGTACAAAACACTGAGCCAAGCGGCAAACCAAAGGCTAGGCGTATTAAGAAATAGCCACAAGGCATTGTATGCAATATATATGTTCCTTTTCTGATAGGTGTCCACGAAAAAGACGTTTATTATTGCAATCTGTATCAAAACGGCATGAAATGGAAATCTGAACAAGCCAAGCAAACTCAGGATCATGTCAACCGGGGATAGTTTTCGGCTTCTATGCCAGTCAATGCAGTTCACGATAGCAATGAATCCATTTCCCACCATTCCTGTGAGGGTTTCGATCACCAGAAGAATGAAACAAAACAATTCAAATAAGGTAGGCATCTTTCTGAGCCTGAAATAGAAGCGTTTCTTCCAGTGTAATGTGTAATATTAGCACAGGGTGATGCTGATGCTGCTCTTTATATTACCAGTGGAGAACAGAATACTTCTGCCTACTTTCCAGAATAGAGAAACTTGCAGGGAGAGGAGCGAGCTATTTTCATTTGTTGATTCTGTTGAGATGCAAATCACATCTGGAAAGATTCCATTACTAAATCTATATCATATATTCTGCTGTCATTTTTGCAAACTTGACAGTGGTGCTAAATATCATCTTTGCATCTGGCTTAACAAACAGTGATACATGATTCTTTTAGGATTTGTTTATCTTGATTAATGTTTGTTCACCAGTATGATTATTTTTAATCCATATGTAAACAGAGATTTCTATCAAATGATTTCATAAATTTATTGTGTTTGTGAGGGACGTTGTTCTAATCGGTCAGAGAAATAACGCAAGGTGTTTACTTGTGCAGGCCAATAGAATATTTTTTAAAAAGAAATTATTCATTGTTTTCTATGTTCTTGCCCCTCTTTAAGCAATCAATGGATTTGACGCTCAGGTTTTGACGTCTTAAGGGACACCCAGCAGAGCTGCCCTCTGTCGCCATTGCTGTTTGCATTGTTCATGGAGGTACTAGGCATCGAACTATACAAAGACGCCTTCTACAGAGGGTGTCATTGTGCAGGATGAGGTACACAAAGTGAGTATGTTGGCAGATGACATCCCTTTATCTTTGCAAAATCCAATAACAGCCTTTAGCCACCTAAGCGGCAGTTAGAAATGTATCACAGGGTAGCAGGATTGCAAATCAGCTACTCTAAATCTGAGCTCCTGCCTATTAATTTAGAAACACTACAAGAGCGCATGGAGGATTTACCTTTTACCTCACTGCAGGTAAAAGGTAAAGGACCAATGGACAGTTAAGTCCAGTCAAAGGCCACTATGGCGTTGCAGCACTTATCTCGCTTTCAGGCCGAGGGAGCCAGCGTTTGTCCACAGACAGCTTTCCGGGTCATGTGGCCAGCATGATTAAACTGCTTCTGGCACAACAGAACACCGTGACGGAAACCAGAGAACACGGAAATGCCACAGCGGTATTATTATTATTATTTATTTTGTTTCTATATCTATCCTTGAAGGTCTCAGGGGGTTCTCATTAAAAACCACTTACCGTATTTTTTGCCCTATAGGACGTATTTTTCCCGTCTAAAAATGAAGGGGAAATGTGTGTGTGTCCTATGGGGCGAATTCAGGCTTTCGCTGAAGCCTGGAGAGCAAGAGGGGTCATTACACACTGACCCCTCCCACTCTCCAGGCTTCAGGAAGCTCTACGCAAGCCTTGGGAGCCCGGTGCAACTTCTCGCCAGGCTCCCAAGGCTTGCGGACAGCAGCCTGCAGCCCAAAACTCGGGGAGCGCAGCAGAGCACAGCCCGGGCTTCGGGCAGCTCTCTGCAAGACTTGGGAGCCCAGCAGGACTTCCTGCCAGGCTCCCAAGGCTTGCGGATAGCAGCCTGTTCTGGCGGCTGAGGTCCCCCCCCCAAAAAAAACTAGGTGTGCCCTATGGGCTGGTGCACCCTATAGGGCGAAAAATACGGTACATAAAATCAAAACCAAAACCAGATTACTATCTCCCCCCAGGAAAGAGCCAGCATTTAAAAAAGGGCATAGGATGTCAGGTAAGGCAAAGGCCAGGTTGAAGAGGAATGTTTTTGCCTGGCGCTTAAAGATGTATAGTGAAGGCACCAGGCAAACTTCCCGGGGGGGGGGGGCATTCCACAGACGGGGAGCCACTGAAGAGAAGGCCTGTTCTTGTGTTGCCACCATCTTGACCTCTTGAGGAGGAGGCACTCGAAGAAGGGCCTCAGAAGATGACCTCAGGGTCTGGGTAGCTTCATATGGGAAGAGGCAGTCCTTAAAGTATTGTGGTCCTGAGCCTTAGGCTTTATAGGTCAAAACCAGCACTTTGAAGTGGGCCTGGAATCTAATTGGTAGCCAGTGTAGTTGGACCAGGATCGGTGTAATATGCTCAAATCGTCTAGTTCTGGTGAGCAATCTGGCCGCTGAGTTCTGCACCAGCTGAAGTTTCCGAACCGTCTTCAGAGGCCGCCCTACGTATAATGTATTGCAGTAATCTGACCTTGAGGTTACCAGAGCATAGACAACAATAATTAGATGATCCCTGTCCAGATAGGGGTGTAGCTGGGCCAAAAACCGAAGCTGATGGAAGGCACTCTGGGCCACTGAGGCCACCTGGGCCTCAAGCGACAGCAAAGGACCCAGGAGTACACCCAAGCTACGAACTTGCTCCTTTAGGGGCAGTGTAACCTCATCAAGAGCAGGCGACCTCCCAACCATCCTGTCTGAGGAAACACCCATGAACAGTGCCTCAGTCTTATCTGGATTGAACTTTAGTTTGTTGGCTCTCATCCAGTCCATTACTGAGGCAAGACATTGGTCCAGCACTTCCACCGCCTCACCTGCAGATGTGAAGGAGAAATAGAGTTGAGTGTCATCAGCGTACTGATGACATACTCCTGCCCTCCGGATAATCCCATCCAGCAGTTTCATATAGATGTTAAACAACATGGAGGATAGAATTGAGCCCTACGGAACCCCACATTGAAGGTACCTATTTATGTACTTGCACTGGTGTTCTTTTGAACAGTTAGGTCAGCAGGAGCTGGGACAGAGCAACGGGAGCTCACCCCGTTGCAGGGATTCGAACAGCCACCTTCTGATCAGCAAGCCCAAGGGGCTCAGTGGTTTAGACCACAGTGCCACCCGCGTTCCTGCCTCACTGCAGACATGGCTTCCAGTTCTGGCTGCCTTAATGGAGACAGCTCCCATAACAACAGCAGATTGTTGGCGAAGGAAAAAAAAGCAAGGATGATTGAGGGTAATTATCCTTGCAAGTTCCCCCCAGGGCCAGGGGGGAATGAGCTTTATTTGCAGATCATCTCGGTACCTGGCTTTCATTCCGATATGGAATGTGGGAGGCAGGGAAGTGCTGAGTGCAAAACCACTTTGCCTGTTGGTAACCCTCCTATGCTGTAATTAAGAAGCAGAGGTTCTTCTGTTCAGTAACAGCTTAATTAGGATTAATGTATAGATGCATGCTGGAAAAGTCAGGACAAGATTACAAACTGCTGAATTGAAACAGCTGCAAGGTTGTTAAGATTTGAATGAGAAAGAAGACTTCATTCGGTGCAAAAGACGGTATGGGGTGGGGGAGCCTAGAAATGGATTCTTTATATTTTTTCTATTTACATAACTGACTCAGCAAACCCCCTAGAATCCAAATTAACATTTTAAAGCAACAAGCAGAGTAGGAGGCAACTAGATTATAGATATGGTTTACAAATAATAAAAAAATGAACTGTGTGTATGGAATATAAAACAAAGAGAATAATTTTAAATGGATGTGGAATTAATAAGCTGGTCTGAGTCAATTATTACGTGGGAGAAGAAAAAGGGGTTGTTATCTTGGACGGCAGGACAAGATGGAAGTTTGGAGACATGGTAAGGCTTTGGCAAGGCTGGACGGACAAAGGAAGAGAAATTGGATACCTGCCAGGACTTTGTCGGGGTGCCAGTTAACTCTTTCCCTAGGCTGATGTATTTATATTGCAATTACAACTGCAAATCAACATCAGATAGAACTGAGATTAAAGCATCATTTACAACAGCAAAAATATCAATTGGTTAGGGAGGAGAACAATATTTAACATGTCAAGTGCAGGCAAAAGGAGAATCTGTTGGCGGGAAGACAAATGCCCTCTTCATAGCCATGCATGAGTCTATGGAGATTTGTATAATACACTACTACAGAATTCAAGGGCATACCCAGCAGAAAGTTCTTCTGTGCAACCCTCCTTGCGATAGCTGGGCATTTTTGTGCAGGAGAAACTCTCCTAGGTTGTGTCCTCAGAGCATGTGGGCACCTGCAAACCCACAGACAGACAATATTGTACAATATTCTCCTATGCAAACCACTCCGCAGTGGTTGGGCAGTTTTGTGCAGGAGAACTTCTTCTAGGCGGTTCTCAGAAGATTTTGTACCTGCAAAAGTGGATGACACTTCCATGATGACTTGATGACCTTTAAGATGCTGTCTTCATGCAGCTTTTTAGCTGATGTAGAATCCTTACTGATTCCTGTTTTAGTCTGGGATTAATGAAGATCAGGATGATGGCATGGCCAGAGGAATATGCAGCAATCACATTAAAAAAAAAAATTGTTACCCAAAGGTCCCCAGAGTCCATCCAGGACATGACAGAATCCAAAATTTCCACAAAAAAGCTAGATACGTAGAGAATGCAGAAAGAAGCCAGAGCTTTGATGGCATTCAGGTGAGCTTCTGAACTGACATCCCTCGCAGTGTTTCGTAGAAGATTTTTGTGCCTCCACAGAGAAGTTAGTAGTAAGATGGATGAGAACAAAAATATCATGAAGGGAAAAAAATCTGGAACAACATATAGAAAGATGGAATACTCACAAAAGTCAGATGTCTTAATTCCAGAGTCAGTGTTATTGCTTAGAAGTGATTCATATGAACTACATTCAGATATGAGTGTAATGTCCATTGTTCCCACAGTGGTGGTAAGTGCCGAGTAGACCACTGTCCCCAGAAGCAGCCAAGGCACCAGCCCAGGGAATCTCTGTTTCATTTGCAGGAAGAGAGGGTGGGAGAAGTTAGCGATTTTTACGCAGTACAAGACACTGAGCCAAGCGGCAAAACAAAGTTCAGCAGTATTAACAAATAGCCATGAGGCATCATATGCAATGCTTAGGTCCCTCTTCTGAAAAGTGTCCTTGAAAAAGAGGATAATAATTGCAGTCTGTATCACAATGGCAAGAAATGCAAATCTGAACAAGCTAAGACAATTCAGGATGATGTCAGCTGGGGATAGTTTTCTGCTTTGAAACCAGTCAATGCAGTTGACGATAGCAATAAATCCATTTCCCACCATTCCTGTGAGGGTCACAATAACCAGAAGAATGAAGCCGAACAATTCAAATAAGGTAGACATCTTTCTGAGCGTGAAGGAGAATGTCAACTCTGTTGAAATGTGTAATATTTGCACCATCTGCTCCATCTGCTGCTGCCACCACACTGTATGTATCTGAGTTGTGTGGAGGACAATACTTCTGCCTTTTATCTAGGACAGAAAAGATTTTAGAGAGCTGAGGAGTTATTTTCATTTGTTGATTCTCTTCAGATGCAAATCAATCCTGGAAGGATTCTATTACTAAATCGATATTGCCTCTTCTGATGTCATGTGTGCAAATTCCACAGACATTTTGATTATTGTATTTGAATCTGGCTACACACACACACACACACACACACACACACTTTGCTGATTTTGATTAATCTTTGTCCACCAGTGATACTATTATTATTAATCAATTTGAAAACATATGTCTTTATCAAATGGGTATTTGTTCTAATTAGCTGGATAATTAAAGCGGGATGATACATTATGTAGACCAGTAGAGTGGCATTCCATAAAAAAGTAGAAGCTAGAGGAATTAAAACCCCCGAAGCTGAATGTGTACATTCAACATAATATATGGTTAATGAAATTAAAATACTTTATCCAGGTTTTCTGCTTTTATAGAGAAATCTTGCAACCCAGTCAGATGGGAGACATATAAAAATTGTTGTTGCTGTTGTTGTTATAATATATTTATACCCTGCCCATCTGGCTGGGTTTTCCCAGCCACTCTGGGTAGCTTCCAACAAAATATTAAAATACGATAGTTCTTCAGATATTAAAAGCTTCCCTAAACAGGGAACACAAATTGTTGTTGTTCCCCCAAATGATTTCCCCCTTCCACTCCCTGCACCTGCTCCCTGACCTGAATTGTGATGCGTCTGTTGCAGTGTGGCACAGCCCGGCCACCATCCTTGACCACCCAATGGCTGGGGGAGATGTCTCAGCCTCTACCTTTGGTCGTGGGATTCAAACCACGTTAACCAGAGTGAATGCTAACGTATGGGCAGCTAGATTTGGAACTGTCAGTCTATTATTCTATATACAAACCCCTTGTCTGCAGCGTCCTCTTTTCAGAACAGTATTTGCGTGTGAAGACCCCCAGGAGCCGCCTCAATAAATAAATTTACGCATGACAAGGAATTTAGTTTTAGGTTATTGGCATAATTTTTTTTTTAAAAAAATAATATTTATTAAGTTTTCAACAAGAAAAGGGTTACAAAATAGTAAAAGAAAAACACAAAAAATACAAAAGCCAAAAATAAACATAAAGAAGAAGAAAAAGAAAATCCCTCTTTCTAATATCTTACCACTCATTTACTTATTTTCATGACTTCCTCGCACCTCCCCTTTTTGTATTCCATTAAAAAATTTGTTCAGCAAACCCATACCCTCTTAGTTTACCCTTAATTGTTTATCCTCACATATTATAACTTCAAATTTTCATCTAATATCAATCCATTCTTACATATTCTTATTTGCCTTATTACTAGAACCACTTCGTTTCATTCCAACGTCATTAACATTCAATAATTTTACAGTGTTTCTGTAGATAGATTTTAAATTTCTTCCAATCTTCTTCCACCAACTCTTCTCCCTGGTCTCGGATTCTGCCAGTCATTTCCGCCAATTCCATGTAGTCCAGTTATTGGCATAATTTTGGCCACAACTTAATTGATTACAGAAAGTGAATTTTTTGTTTAGGCATTGGTTCGATGAGTCTGGCAGAGTTGGTGGGGATTTTAACATCCTCAACCACAGCACCATCTTTGCACTCCTCAGTTGCCCCGTGAATTGTCCCTGCAGTCCCAGACCCATTTTGGGAGGCCAGGAAGGGCCTTTCCAAAGCCCCAAGAGAAATTCATGGAGGCTTCCCCCTCCCCCTCAGTGCTCGAGGAAGATGAACCTGTGAAAAAAGAGGTTTCCCCATCTTGATTCCCCATCAATCCTGGCACGCTTTTTTGAATGCTTCCTCCGGTGATGCTTCCCCACAGTGGAAGGCCACTGAGAAATCGGCAAACTGTCTTCCTCAGATGAAGCCAGAGGGGGTGCCTGGATGGAAGATCCAGCCATTGTCTGCAAAGAACTATAAGAGCATGTGACTGACTGGCCCTGGCCCAGCAGAATTCCCAGCCTCCGAAGACCTGGATTGGGGGACAGATACAGGAGGGCAACTCAGACCCTTCATCCCACCGCTGTCTGGGGACATCCAGGCTCCTAAGGCTCCTGCGTAAAGCGGAAGGCACTGGGATATGTGAAAATTGAGACTCCTTAAATAGAGCACTGGATGGTGGAAATCCCTCCTCTTCCTCACTGGAATCAGAAGGACCATGGGCCTCAAGGACCATAGATGAGGAAGGCCCTGGGTAAAAATCACCAGCAGAACTAAAACGGTTCAGTAGGCCATCAAATTCTGCAGAAAAACATGACAAATCCCAAGGGTCCCCAGCCAAGCCTGACATAATGGACTCTAGTCGGCTAGACACCTGGCTAGGTGGTAAGGATGACCGATCCAATCTCAAGGACTGCAAAGGCCCTCTAATGGCTCTTTTAGGAGGCAAGGCAACATCAGTGGACGCTGAAATCCTCTTAGGAGGCGTTAAGCTTAAGCAATTGAGATGGGGCTGGTAGTAAGGCAATGAAGCTAAAATTCCAAGGCCCCCAAGATGGCGACTGCTGCCTAAAGGGGATTCAAAATGGCACTTGAGCCAAAACTAGAAGCACACAAAATGGCATCTGTCACTCTCAAGCAATCCAAGATGGTGCTCCCGCCAAAACCAGGGGTTCCCACAAACGGTATCTGCCACTTTGTGCAAGAAATAGGTGTTCCAATTAAAGTTAAGGCACTAAACAGGCACCCCACCCTCCTTAGAGGACAGGTAAAATAAATGCATGCACCCAGAAAAATGCTCCTGGGCTAAGGAAGAATGTCCATTAACAATCAGGCCAGCCAAATCCTCCTGAGAAGGGAAAGCCCCATAAAAAACCCCCATGTTGCCAAGGAAAACGAGCTGGGTGCAGCCCTCCTACAAGGGGGAATTAAAACAATGGGCTCCCAGCCACAGAAAAGCCTCTGTTACAGGAGCAATCAGCTCTGGAGGGGCAAGGCAACAGGTGATCCCAGGGTGGCTCTAAAATGGGGGAGAATTAAGAAATAGGGGAGAGGGGAAGGGGGGAGAAAGAGGTTTAAAGGGGGGAAGGAAGAAAAGAGGGGAAAGGGCAAAGAAAGCCTCTGAGCTAAGAACGGGGGTAATAAAAGGAAAATATTCAACCAATTTTTAAGACACTTTCTCTCTCGTTGAGCTCCATCTCAGGTCCAGTGCACAAAGCAAAAAAGAGGAAGCTCAATGCAACGTGCAGCGGTATATAAAAAGTCCCTGGTTATTTCAGAGAAATCCCATTGGCCAGATCTGCTTAGCAACCTGGGACTTCCAATTGGGTTGTTGTGGCTGCCTAATCGTTCCCAACCACAACGGTGAGGTCAGTCCTGATGATCTCACCACAACACGGCCCTCTGGGAGGAGGACCCGATTTACACATTCCTTAGTCATTCTCTGCTACCTACCTGCAAACTGTATACAAAAGGGATACTTCTATGAAAGTAACATCCAGCATTCTGACTGCTTCAACTGGTTTAACAGATCCCACTCTTACAAATCAAAGGAGATCATCTAGCACAACCTCAACCCCACAAGAATATAGCCAGGGCAGGAGTGAAGACAACCAAGACAACACCTGGAAAGATTCTATTACTAAATCAATATTATGTGTTCCGATGTCATAGTTGCAACATCCACATACATGCTAAATATCATTTTTGGGAGCACTGTGTTTTGTTCCATTTTTGTTGTGGGTGGTGGTGTATGGATTCCAGAAGGTGGCCTTGGAGGTCCTTGCCCTATAGCATCATCTAGGGATGTGAAGTTTCATGTTACCTATGACAGCACAGGCAGTAGCCTGCACCATGAGAGACAGGATAGGGGAGAAAAATCACTTACACCCTTCTTGGGGAGGTTAATGGTTGTGACCTGGCATGGCTTCTTGGGTTTGGGGAGTGGGAAGGTGTGGGAATGTTCAAGGAAGCAGGAGAGGATATATTGATCAATTATATCCTTCCCAACTTGTGTTAACAAGTTCTATAATTTAGCAGAGTAACATTCCCCCTTTTTAAACATGCACAGCGGATAATGTATTGCCAGGATTGTATATGCTTCTAAAATAAGTTTCCTGGTAATTCCCCTCTATTTTCTCCTCAAGAGGAATAGACACAGCACAGTCTTGTATAAAACTATATAAAATAGTTTACTCACATTCTGTTCACAGAAGGATCTCAGAAGGCAGACTTAAGTTACAAAATATATACACCTGGAATCTATCCCATAAGGGGATAGTTCCTTTGTCCTGTCTTGGCTGGAAGCCAAGAGAGCATCTCAGGCTGATTCTTCTTCGATGAAAGCAAAATGGAGAAGAAGGAGATGTACTGGCCAGTCCTGTACTTTTGTTACCTGCACAGGTGAGGTCACGCCCACCTCTGGCCACATGTGGAGGAAGTTTGTCCCAGCCCGGGAGGAAACAGTAAGTTTATCTACTGGCTGAACAAACATCCCTCCCCATGTCTAAACATGTCCACTCTAGTAATGTTGTATTTGACTGCTCTGTGTTTCACACCCCACAGAAGGTGGCCCCTCCGTATTTGTGGCTGGCTGTTTCTTGAAGCGCCAGCCTGCCGCTGAGGATGACAGGATACGCTGCCAAAATAAAAGATTTAAACTGTCCAGTGAGGGGGCAACATGAGAGGCGGGGCTTCAGAGGCCAACCAGAGGGAGCAAGTCTTCACTCTGGTCCACTAATGGGGTATTTAAGCTGGACACCCGCAGTGCAGTCAGCAGCAGGTCAACACGCCCGCCCACCTTGTACGCGGGCTGTGCCTTCTGGCTCTGTAGGTTGCTTGCCTTAAAGACCTTGCTGTGGAGATCATTGGTCACCATATTAGGGGCCATGAAGGAATTGCGACTGCAGAAAAATTGGGCCTGTCTGGAGGTTTATTTATCTTCCTCATAGCAATAGTCACAACTTTGGCAGTTAAGGCTTTGGGTGGAACTCTTAGTCTATTCCTGGGTGGGTGGTGAGATGTTGCATCTCCCTCCTCCCATTACAAGGAGGAAGATATTCAGAGCAGACGGGCCATAGATCTTCCCAGTGGTGGCCTGGGGGGGGGGTTCACAACTGTGGACCTGCATCTTGAGGTGACCCTTAAGCCAGCCATGACCCTGTTCAACATCACCCTTCTGGAACAAGGCTGGTTTAGGATACACATCCAGTGCCTGTGCCAATACTTACCATCATCTGTAATCAATAAAATTGTGGCCATTTTCAATTCCAAATATCTGTTGTGGTGTCATTTGTCTCATCATCACCCTTCCCATCTCATCTGGGACTCACTTTGAATGGGCTCACAAAATCCTTTAACACAGTCCTTCCTTCTGTAGTTCTTATTGCTGCCACAAAATGTTAAATGACTTTTAAAAGACACCTGAAGGCTGTTTAGGGAAATTTTAAATTTCAGATGGTTTACTGTATTTTTAATATTTTGCTGGAAGCCATACAGAGTGGCTGGGTGTGTAAATAAATAAATAAATAAATAAATAAATAAATAAATAAAATTTTAAGCTTGATTCAAAGGCTTTCTTGGCTAATCAGCTTTTCAACCCCTAGAACATATTTGCTGGGCCAGCCAGTTTTCTGAACTGGGAAGTGTGGTAAGCCAATAAAGCACCAGGGGATTTTTTTGAAATTGTTTTTATTCATTTTGTGGCTGGATTCCAAGAAGCCCCCACCCCACCCCAAGTTTTATAGATGGATAATGTGTTCGCATTATAGGTGGCGGAAGCTTCAATCGTGGCGGTGGGGGCTTCAACAGAGGTGGATGGGGTGGTGGGAGAGGAGGCTTAAACAGATCATATGACCAAGGACCTCCGGAAAGTGTAGTCATCCTGGGAGAGTTTATGCACCCCTGTGAAGATGACATTGTTTGCAAATGTGTGACTCAGGAGAGCAAAGTACCTTATTTCAATGCACCCATCTATTTAGAAAATAAGGAACAGATTGGGAAAGTGGATGAAATCTTTGGGCAGCTCAGAGACTTTTATTTTTCAGTCAAATTGTCGGAAAACATGAAAGCTGCTTCCTTCAAAAAGTTGCAAAAGTTTTATATCGATCCTGCAAAATTGCTCCCTCTGCAGAGATTTTTGCCAAGGCCCCAAGGTGAAAAAGGACATCCGAGAGGTGGAAGGGGAGGCCGTGGTGGAAGAGTGGCAGTGGCGGAGCAACTTGCTGTAGCACCCAGAGTGGAGAACAGGTGGGGGCATGGTTGGCGCGCGTCCCGGGAAGGCGCGGCATGCGGCACATGTCCTGGGGGGTGGCCGCGATGGCACCCTTTCCCCAAATGGTGCCTGGGTCGGTGCGCTCCCCTGCCCCCTTTGTATGCCAGTGCAGAGAGGTAGGTAGGTAGGTAGGTATTGTTGTCTAGATGTATGCAATAATGCCTCAGTGCAGAGAGGTAGGTAGGTAGGTAGGTATTGTTGTCTAGATGTATGCAATAATGTGGTAGAGATATTGTAGCACCCTGCTTGTGGTTAACGCTTAGCTGGAATGAAATATTCAACGCAGCAATAGAGAAATTAAAATAAAAATTTATTCGTCAGATAAATAAATGAGAGACACAGTGGTATTGGTTACCAAAGCTCTGCCCACTCCAGCCCTGGTGGTCAGCACTTATATTTCCTCAGCTCAGCCCCCTTGCTCCTCCTTTGGCTGCCTCTGTCCAATCAGCCTGGTTGAAATTCCTATTGGCTGTTTGCTAGAACCAATCATAAAAGATACACCCATTTCCTATTGCCTTTTATGGGAAACAAAGAGCTATCCATAAATGGTAAATAAGTAGTCATATATCTTACATTTGCCTCAATAAGGAACCTTAATTACCAACTCACCTCTTGCCCCTTTTGCCCTATTGCCCTCCAAAACAGATGGTTAATGGTTTTAAATTTTTATCTTAAACAGATGTCAGAGATCTTGGGTTCACATTCTCACACATCATCAATGAAAGATCTCCTTCTTTGGAGGTATTTAGCAGAGACCTGACAACCATATGTCAGGACTGCTCTGATGGTGTTTCCTGCTTGGCAGGGGGCTGGACTCGATGGCCCCTGTGGTCTCCTCCAACTATGATTCTATGAAATAAGAATCTAACATAAGAATCTAACATTTCTTACGTTCTAAATCCTTTGCATAATTACATTTAAGCCAATATATTTCATACATTAACATAGATAGCTTTTTAGAAGAATAAACCTTTACAAGGAAACATAAGAACTCAAAATAAAATAGGAAGAAGCCTCTTCTTCTGTTTACACCCCCTTTCTCCAGCCAGCTACTTTTTCCATTTGCCCTTTAACCTTAGGAGGCACATGGTATTAACTTACTATTTACCAATTTTTAATTGTGTTTTTGCAGGTGATTGTATTCTGTAGGGTCAGTAACCTAGTAACCTTTGCTCTCAGCCTGTAATTCCCTTTTTACAACCTTGAGAATTTTAGCTTCTGCTATAAATCAGGGGGGCCCTTGTCCAAGAAGATAAACATTCTTACCAAACTACTTAGGCAGATGGTCTTCTGCCTGGCATAAAACATTTGAAAATCTTTAAGCTCATTTTAAAATACAGGCCCTGATCAGATGCCTCATTCCCCCCTTTCAAGCTCAAGGACCTTCATCCCAAGTGTCCTTGATAGCTTGACCTTCATCATATTCCTGAGGTAAAGCTCTGTATAGGGCCATGATATGAGGTAGAGTTTCATTTGAAATCATCTTGCTAATTGTACTTCTAAAACATGAAATGATACATGGCACCATACATAAAACCATTACTACTACCGTCAAGAAAAACAAGCAAGACAATAGTATCCCTTTGAGTCCCGCAACATTAGGTAACCAATTGGTGAGCCATCCCATATCCCATCCTTCCCATTTTTGTACTGGGACATGTGCTATACTCTCCATCTTTGTGGCCAACACACGGATTGCCTCACCATTATCAGAAATGTTAAAGCAACAGGCATTCCCTGTCAAGTTCAAGACTCCACATAGGCCTCCCTGCCTGGCAAGTACATAATCCATTCCCATTTTCAGCTGCAAAATGGCGGCTCTACTTTCATCCACCTGTTGTGCAATAAGTCTCAAACTCTGGGCCGTTGCATTGGTTACAAGTTCCACTACTGCTTGCAATCGAATTATTCTGTTTAGCTTATAAATAGGATCCCGTGCCCCTTGTATGAGCTCACCAGGATTCCAGGAGGCAGGTTCATAATAGGCTATAATGCGCTCTGGTGGCCAATCATCAGTATCGCTCCAACTTTGGGTACTTCCTCCTGCTATATGAAAAATATCAGCGTTTCTTCATGTACGCTTGGCCGAACTAGTGGGCATAATCCACACTGGTGGTAATACCCACCCCAGGAAACAAGTCCCACTCCATTTGGAAGGGAGCTTTTTGTATGCCCATTCTCCACATATCCACCACAACCATCCGGCCTGAGGTTTTTGGTACGTGGAGTGCATAAGGCGAAATATCAAAAGGGGTACAGAGTTCACAGTGCAGTATGTTAGATTGCCTTTTGCTGTCACAGTTATGTTCCACACCATTTTCAATGCATGAATAAAAGGAGGTCACAGGGCATTCTCTGCTATCTACCTGCAAACATTGTAACAAACGATAGGTCTACGAAAGTAATCTGCAACATTCTACATAGTTAGACTGGTTTTAGCAGACCCCACATTTAAAATTACAGGGTTGGAAAGTGTCCCAGAAAATTATCTCCTACTTCAGGCAGAATATTCTCCCCAGAAAGTCTGCACCTCCTATTTCAGTTTATTTCGTCTCTGCTCATTCCCAAATAACGGGGAGGAAGTTAATATGGATATCTGAAAGTAAAGCACAGAACTAAGAAGGAACCTATATTGGCAGAACACTTGCTGTTCAGTCTTGACACGATAGTGCATTCATTCATTCATTCATTCATTCATTCATTCATTCAATGCTTCATTCAGTATTTTAGTTGATGTAGCATCTTGATTAATTCCTGTTTCAGTTTGGGACTCATGAAGATCAGGATAATGGCATGACCAGAGGAATATGCAGCAATCACATTAAGAAGAATTAAATGCACCCCATTGTCGTTAATGCCCATCCAAATGAAAACTATTGACAAGATTTCCACAAAAACGTTAGTTACATAGAGAATGAAGAAAGAAGCCAGGGCTTTGATGGAA
This sequence comes from Podarcis gaigeae, assembly GCF_964106915.1. Classification (NCBI taxonomy): domain Eukaryota; kingdom Metazoa; phylum Chordata; class Lepidosauria; order Squamata; family Lacertidae; genus Podarcis; species Podarcis gaigeae. The sequence continues at coordinate 4,245,992 of NC_139694.1, forward strand.
TTCAGGTGAATTTCTGTGCTGAAATCCCTTGCACTGTTCCCACATTTAAAATTGCAGGATTGGAAAGTGTCCCAGAAGATTATCTCCTACTTCTGGCAGAAGATTCTCCCCAGAAAGGCTGGATCCTCTATTTTAAGCTTATTTCGTCTCTGTTTATTCCCATTGCAATGCTGCTTGCTCTTTCTGAGGCACATAACATACAGGTGAATAGACCATTCAAGGAAAGAGCTGCAGCCATTAAGAAAAAAACAGCACCTTCAGAGCTCTGATTAACCGTATACCAGCCACCACACAATGCTGTGTAAATAATGGGGAGGAAGTTAATATGGATATCTGAAAGTAAAGCACACAACGAAGAAGGAACCCATATTGGTAGAACACTTGCTCTTAAGTTTTGACATGAAAGTGCATTCATTCATACAATACTTCATTCAGCATTTTAGTTGGTGTAGCATCTTGATTGATTCCTGTTTCAGTTTGGGATTCATGAAGATCAGGATAATGGCATGCCCAGAGGAATATGCAGCAATCACATTAAGAAGAATTAAATGCACCCCATTGTTGTTAAGGGCCATCCAAATCAAAACTATTGACAAGATTTCCACAAAAACGTTAGTTACATAGAGAACGGAGAAAGAAGCCAGAGCTTTGATGGCATTCAGGTGAGCTTCTGTGCTGACATCCCTTGAGCTGTTTTGTAACAGATTTTTGTGCCTCCACAGAGAAGTTAGTAATAAAATGGATGAGATCAAAAATATCATGAAAGGAAAGAAATTTGATAAAATATCTAGTAGGATAAGAAACTCACAGGAATTCGTCGTGCTAATTGCTGAGACATTATTGTTTAGATGTGATTCAAATAGATTATGATTACATTTAGACACAATGATACTGCCTGTTATTGTCACAGTGGTGGTGATTGCAGAGAAGCCCACAGTACCCAGAAGCAGCCAAGGCACCAGCCCAGGGAATCTCCGCTTCATTTGCAGGAAGAGAGGGTGGGAGAAGTTAGCAGTTTTTACACAGTACAAGACACTGAGCCAAGCGGCAAACCAAAGGCTAGGCTTATTAAGATATAGCCACAAGGCATTGTATGCAATATATACATTCCTTATCTGAAAGGTGTCCACGAAAAAGAGGTTGAATATTGCAACCTGTATCAAAACGGCATGAAATGCAAATCTGAACAAACCAAGCAAACTCTGGATCATGTCAGCCAAGGATAGTTTTCGGCTTCTATGCCAGTCAATGCAGTTCACGATAGCAATGAATCCGTTTCCCACCATTCCTGTGAGGGTTTCAATCACCAGAAGAATGAAGCCAAACAATTCAAATAAGGTAGGCATCTTTCTGAGCATGAAACAGAAGCGTTTCTTCCAGTGTAATGTGTAATATTAGCACAGGCTGATGCTGATGCTGCTCTTTATATGACCAGTGGGGAGCAAAATACTTCTGCCTTCTTTCTGGAATAGAGAAACTTGCAGGGAGGGGAGCGAGTTTTTTCCCGTTTGTTGATTCTGTTCAGATGCAAATCACATCTGGAAAGATTCCATTACTAAATCTATATCATATATTGTGCTGTCATTTTTGCAAATTCAACAGTGGTGCTAAATATCATCTTTGCATCTGGCTTGACAAACAGTGATACATGATTCTTTTAGGATTTGTTTATTTTGATTAATGTTGGTTCACCAGTATGATTATTTTTAATCCATCTGAAAACAGAGATGTCTATCAAATGATTTCATAAATTTATTATGTTTGTGAGGAACGTGGTTCTAATTGGTCAGAATATAAAACAGGGTGTTCAATTGTGCATGCCAGCAGAAGAATTTTTTAAAGAATTGATTCCTTGTTTTCTATTTTCTTGCCCCTCTTTAAGCAATCAGTGGATTTGATGCTCAGGTTTTGACCTCTTAAGGTACACCCAGCAGGGCTGCCCTCTGTCGCCATTGCTGTTCACATTGGAAAGAAATAATAATAATAAAACAACAACAACCCTGACCCCCCCCCCAAAAGGAACCACCACTAGGAACTTAGTGATCTTGCTATAGCTAGTTAAACCACAGAGCCTAGGACTTGCTAATCAGAAGGTTGGTGGTTTGAATCTCCACGACGGGGTGAGCTCCCGTTTCTCAGTCCCTGCTCCTGCCAATCTAGTAGTTCGAAAGCACGTCCAAGTGCAAGTAGATAAATAGGTACCACTGCAGTGGGAAGGTAAACGGCGTTTCCGTGCGCTGCGCTGATTCACCATTAGCAGCTTAGTCATGCTGGCCACATAACCCGGAAGCTGTCTGCGGACAAACACTGGCTCCCTCGGCCTATAGAGCAAGATGAGCGCCGCAACCCCAGAGCCGGCCACGACTGGACCTAATGGTCAGGGGTCCCTTTAACTTTACCTTATACTGTTAAGAACACACAAAGTCTCTAAGCAGTGAGAAGTTTCAGACATTTGGTTTCCTTAGAAATAGGCTTGGAGGGATGCTTGATGGCATTTTGAAATAGTTGTGCTTACTTAGAAACATACAAGTAGAAGACAGGTGAAAATTTAGCATTAAGCACTCCAACAGATGTCTAATAGCTCTCGGTTCCCCCGTCAGATTTTCAGAGATACAGCCAGCACCATCTGATCCTTTTAGAAATCAATTCAGCACTCTCTCGCTCTCATTTCCTAGACTTGAGCTAGGTACAAATTAGTGGTTTGTCCCTCACTCGCACTGCTACATCTCAAATCAAAAGCGGGTGGAGATGTCTTTCAACCGTTTTGCATTACCTGATTTGTTTTCCTGCACTTGCGTCGCCCCCAACTCCAATTCAGTGGGGTGTCGGGTGCATGCTGAAGAGCTGTTCGAAAAATATACATCTCAGCTTAGCTGCCTCTTCCCAGGAGAACCAAAGTGGATCATGCTGTCATCATCCGAGGCCCTTATTTGTGTTTCTCCTCCATGGAAACTTTGGAGGGTGGTGACATGAGAACAGGCCTTCTCAGTGGTGGCCCCTCACTTGTGGAATGCTCTCCCCAGGGAGGCAGGCCTGCCACCACCACCATCCAGTTTTAGCCCCCAAGTACAGTGGTACCTCGGGTTACATATGCTTCAGGTTGCAGACCCCGCTACCCCAGAAATAGTACCTTGGGTTAAGAACTTTGCTTCAGGATGAGAACAGAAATCATGTAGTGGCGGCACAGTGGCAGCAGGAGGCCCCATTAGCTAAAGTGGTGCTTCAGGTCAAGAACCATTTCAGGTTAAGAACAGACCTCCACAGCGAATTAAGTTCTTAACCCGAGGTACCACTGTAAAGTCTTTTCTTTACGCCTGGGCTTTAGTTTAAGTTGCTTTTTTAGTGTAAGTCTCTCTGAATTACTTGGTAAGGAAACGGACTAGCAAACATAATAACTGAATAAAATTAAAAAAGAAACCGCAACTTACAGCTTTCTATCAGATGGAAGCTGGTTTGAGGTGAAACACGTTGAACACCAGCATTTCTCAAGAAGTGCAGGACACATACGGATTGTGGCTTCAGTCACGTGTCCTTGGATTCAAACACCAGTGGTGGGAGTGCGCTAGAGGTAGAGCTGGGGGAAAATGGTAAAGCGTACACAGCCTGACTCAAAACTATCGGGCTTTTGTTATTTATACAGATTCCTTGCTTGCAGCACTTGCTTTTCAGGAACAATATCTGTATATTCCTTAGTCACTCTCTACTATCTACCTGCAAACATTTGAATAAATGATACGTCTATGAAAATAATCTTCAACATTCCTCCTAATTAAACCGGTTTATCGGATCCCAGACTTAAAACCACAGAATTGGAAAGTGCGGCAGGAGATCATCTCCTACTTCGGGCAGAAGATTCCCCCCACAAAAGCTGGATCCTCTACTTTCGGCTTACTTTTGTTCATTTTCAAGGCTCTGTTCATTCCCATTGCAATGCTGCTTGCCCTTTCTCAGGCACATAACATACAGGTGAATCAACCATTCATGGACAGAGCTGCAGCCATTAAGGAAAAACCAGCATCTTCAGAGCTCTGATTAACCATATACCAGCTGCCTCACAATGCTGTGTAAATAATTTGGAGGAAGTTAATATGGATATATGAAAGTAAAGCACAGAACTAAGAAGGAACCTATATTAGTAGAACACTTGCTGTTCAGTCTTGACACGATAGTGCATTCATTCATTCATTCATTCATTCATTCATTCATTCAATGCTTCATTCAGCATCTTAGCTGATGTAGCATCTTGATTGATTCCTGTTTCAGTTTGGGATTCATGAAGATCAAGCTAACGGCATGGCCAGAGGAATATGCAGCAATCACATTAAAAACAATTAAATGCAGCCCATTGGCGTTAATGCCCTTCGAAAACAAAACTATTGACAAGATTTCCACAAAAACGTTAGTTACGTAGAGAACGAAGAAAGAAGCCAGGGCTTTGATGGCATTCAGGTGAACTTCTGTGCTGACATCCCTTGCGCTGTTTTGTAACAGATTTTTGTGCCTCCACAGAGAAGTTAGTAATAAAATGGATGAGAACAAAAACATTGTGAAGGGAAAGAGATTTGGAAAACTATATAGTAGGATAAGAAACTCACAGGAATTGGTCGTGTTAATTGCTGAGTCATTGTTCTTGTTTAGATGTGATTCATATAGATTACATTTAGAAAAAATGTTATTGCCTGTTATTGCCACAGTGGTGGTGATTGCAGAGAAGACCACAGTCCCCAGAAGCAGCCAAGGCACCAACACAGGGAATCTCCGCTTCATTTGCAGGAAGAGAGGGTGGGAGAAGTTAGCAATTTTTACACAGTACAAAACACTGAGCCAAGAGGCAAACCAAAGGCTAGCCGTATTAAGAAATAGCCATGAGAAATCAGATGAAATGTTTAGGTTCAGCATAAGGACAGCGTCCACGAAAAAGAGGTTGGATATTTCAGCCTGTATCAAAAGGACATGAAATGCAAATCTGAACAAGCTAAGACAAGTCAGGATCATGTCAGCCGGGGATAGTTTTCGGCTTCTAAACCAGTCAATGCAGTTCATGATAGCAATGAATCCATTTCCCGCCATTCCTGTGAGGGTTTCAATCACCAGAAGAACGAAGCCAAACAATTCAAATAAGGTAGGCATCTTTCTGAGCATGAAATAGAAGCGTTTCTTCCAGTGTAATGTGTAATATTAGCACAGGCTGATGCTGATGCTGCTCTTTATATGACCAGTGGGGAGCAGATACTTCTGCCTTCTTTCCAGAATAGAGAAACCTGCAGGGAGGGGAGCAAGCTATTTTCATTTGTTGATTCTGTGCAAATGCAAATCACATCTGGAAGATACCATTACTAAATCTATATCATATATTCTGCTGTCATATTTGCAAAATCGACAGTGGTGCTAAATATCATCTTTACATCTGGCTTGACGAGCAGGGATACATGATTCTTATAGGATTTGTTTATTTTGATTAATATTTGTTCACCAGTATTATTATTCTTAATCCATCTGAAAACAGAGATGTCTATCAAATGATTTCATAAATTTATTGTGTTTGTCAGGAACGTGGTTCTAATTGGTCAGAGAAATAAATCAGGGTGTTCAATTGTGCATGCCAATAGAAGATTTTTTAAAAAGAATTGATTCATTGTTTATGTAGTACTTGCACCTCTTTAAGCAATCAATGGATTTGACGCTCAGGTTTTGACCTCTTAAGGGACACCCAGCAGGGCTGCCCTCTGTTGCCATTGCTGTTTGCATTGTTCATGGAGGTACTAGGCATCCAACTATGCAAAGATGCATCTACAGACGGTGTTATTGTGCAGAATGAGGTACACAAAGTATGTTTGCAGATGACACCCTCTTAGCTTTGCAAAATCCAGTAACAGCCCTTCAACCACTTAAGTGGCAGCGATAAATGTATCACAGGGTAGCAGGATTGCAAATCAGCTACTCTAAATCTGTTCTCCTTCCTATCAATTTAGAAACAGTACAAGAGGCTGGTTACTAGCTAACTCTCCATTTGCCATAGCGCATGGAGAATTTAAGTAGTTAGGTATTAACTTCACTGCAGACACGGCTTCCAGTTCTGGCTGCCTTAATGGAGACAGCTCCCATGACAATGGGAGATCGTTAGCGAAGGAGAAAACAAGGATGATTGAGGGTAATTATGCTTGCAAGGTCCCCCCAGCGCCAGGGGGGAACAGACTTCACTTGCAGATTGTCTCGGTACCTGGCTTTTGCTCCAATATGGAATGCGGGAGGCATGGATGCGCTGAGTGCAAAGCCACTTTGCCTGTTGGTAATCCTCCTACACCATCATTAAGAAGCAGGGATTCTTCCGCTCATTAAAAGTTTAATTAGCAGTTATGTATAGACGCATGCTAGAAAAGTCAGTATGTGGAGGGGGGGACACACACCCTAAAAATGGATTCTTCATATTTTTTAAAATTTTCATAACTGACTCAGCAAACCCCCTAGAAGCCAAATTAATATTTTAAAGCAACAAGCAGAGTGGTAGCAAACTAGATTATAGATATGGTTTACAAATAAAAAAAAGAAACTCTTGTTGGCTCCGCTATTCAAATCTCAGCCGTCTTTGGCACAGAGAATCAATAATAGCCAGAGACAGAGGAGATCCAACAAACACTTGTTTATTCAGCTGAGCAAAAGAGAGGACAGAAACTGTTCTTAAATAGAGGCATGCTTTCGCTAATGGGGCCTCTTCCTGCCACTGTGCTGCTGGCACACGATTTCCGTTCTCATCCTGGGGCAAAGTTCTTAACTCAAGGTAACTCTTTCAGGTTAGTGGAGTTTGTAACCTGAGGCATTTGTAACTTGAGGTACCACTGTAATGGCAATTAAGACTATCCATCACTAGCAGGCTTTCACAGGAAACAGAGCAGAGACCACTTTTCTTTCTTTCTTTTTGATAATAATTTTAATTAGTTTTCAATTATAGTCCAATAATAGTCTCATTATAACAATGCCAAATTATAATACAATTACTAATACCAATCATTCAAATACCAAATTATATAATTTAGGTGGCCCCCCACATGCTAGAATTGATGGTATGATTATTTTCTTTATTTCCGCGTTCCAAAATCTTATTAATTTCAATTACATTCCAATCAAAATAATAATACAACAGTTGCAGTATTAATTATTTCTATTCATGTTGACACATTAAATGATTTATGAAACTACAAGTGAGGCACACAAACTATGTCCTTGTTCTTCCTGTGTGTGACAATTATTCTGTCCGTGATGTTTCTTCCTGTCCTTGTAAAATGTTATGTCTCTCTTTTCCCGGTTGTTGCTGTTCTCCATCATGCCTTGGGTGGATCTAATATCCCATTGTTGTGTCAGAAATTGCTCCACTGCTCCGTCCCATGCTTCATTGTTTTGCGACTATGACAAAAGCTGCAAAAATCACACTGTCCCAGTAATGAACCTTATCAGTTCCTTGGAAAGTTTGCAGATTCCTTTCATCTATCAGCCAGGCTGGAGATAACTAAGCGCTTGTACTTCGAATTATATTGAATTCCAAGTCCTTTTAACATTATTCAGTTCAGTCCGTAAATAATAAAGGATGGGGAAGAGTCAGCTCTAAGTTTCCATCCCAAGTTTCCAGAGCTTCCCTCCCTTTTTCCTTGTTGTTGTTGTTTTTACACACACAGTTCCATTTAATGTTATATTCCATATCTACAATCCAGTTTCATCCCTACTCACTTGCACATATGCAATCTGAACTAGCATTCAAGGGAGGGTTGCCAAATCATAAATGTAGAGAAGAAAACTTCATATAAAGAAGCCATAGGTACCCCTCCCCCCACCTTTTGTACTGAATGACATCATCTCTCAAGTTCAGACCTTAAAGACCTTGCAGCTGGTTGAGTTCCGCAGTTTATGTTCTCATCTATTCTTGCATGTGCATGTACATTAGTCCAAGTTAAGCTCTAATTAACAGGAGAACTTCTGTTTCTTAATGGCAACAGGGGAGGATTATCGGCAGGCAAAGTGCTTTTGCACTTAGCATCTCCCTGCCTCCCACAATCCATACCGGAGCGAGAGCCGGGTACTTTGATGAGCCGCGAGTGATGTGTGTTCCCGCCTGTCCCTGGTTTTCAGGTACAATATCTGTATATTCCTTAGTCATTCTCTGCTATCTACCTGCAAACATTGTAACAAACGATACATCTATGAAAGTAATCTTCAACATTCTACCTTGTTAAACTGGTTTTAACAGATCCCACATTTAAAATTGCAGGATTGGAAAGTGTCCCTGAAGATTATCTCCTACTTCAGGCAGAAGATTCTCCCCAGAAAGGCTGGATCCTCTACTTTCAGCTTATTTCGTCTCTGTTCATTCCCATTTCAATGCTGCTTGCTCTTTCTCAGGCACATAACATACAGGTGAATAGACCATTCAAGGAAAGAGCTGCTGCCATTAATAAAAAATCTGCATCTTCAGAGCTCTGATTAACCATATACAGGCCACCTCACAATGCTGTGTAAATAATGGGGAGGAAGTTAATATGGATATAAGAAAGTAAAGCACAGAACTAAGAAGGAACCTATGCTGGTAGAACACTTGCTGTTCAGTCTTGACACTATAGTGCATTCATTCATTCATTCATTCATTCATTCATTCATTCATTCAATGCTTCTTTCAGCATCTTAGTTGATGTAACATCCTTACTGATTCCTGTTTCAATTTGGGACTGATGAAGATCAGGATAAGAGCATGACCAGAGGAATATGCAGCAATCACATTTAAAAAAATGAAATGCACTCCAATGTCATAAATGCCCATCCGAGAAAAAACTATTGACAAATTTCCCACAAAAACGTTAGTTACGTAAAGAATGGAGAAAGAAGCCAGGGCTTTGATGGCATTCAGGTGAACTTCTCTGCTGGCATCACTCACACTGTTTCGTAGAAGATTTTTGTGCCTCCACAGAGAAGTTAGCAATAAAATGGATGAGAACAAAAATGAAGGGAAAGACATTTGGAAAAATATATAGTAGGATAAGAAACTCACAGGAATTGGTCGTGTTAATTCCTGAGTCACTGCTATTGTTTAGATGTGATTCAAAAGGTTTACATTTAGACCTAATGATACTGCCTGTTATTGCCACAGTGGTGGTGATTGCAGAGAAGCCCATAGTCCCCAGAAGCAGCCAAGGCACCAGCCCAGGGAATCTCCGCTTCATTTGCAGGAATACAGGGTGGGAGAAGTTAGCAATTTTTACACAGTACAAGACACTGAGCCAAGCGGCAAACCAAAGGCTAGCCGTATTAAGAAATACCGATGAGGAATCATATGCAATGTTTATCTTCGGCATCAGAACAGGGTTCACGAGAAAGAGGTTGAATATTGCAACTTGTATCATAACGGCATGAAATGCAAATCTGAACAAGCTAAGACAACTCAGGATCATGGGGATAGTTTTTGGCTTCTAAACCAGTCAATGCAGTTCACGATAGCAATGAATCCATTTCCCACCATTCCTATGAGGGTTTCAATCACCAGAAGAATGAAGCCAAACAATTCAAATAAGGTAGGCATCTTTCTGTGCCTGAAATAGAAGTGTTTCTTCCAGTGTAATGTGTAATATTAGCACAGGGTGATGCTGATGCTGTTCTTTATATTACCAGTGGGGAGCAGATACTTCTGCCTTCTTTCCAGAATAGAGAAACCTGCAGGGAGGGGAGCGAGCTATTTTCATTTGTTGAGTCTGTGCAAATGCAAATCACATCTGGAAGATTCCATTACTAAATCTATATCATATATTCTGCTGTCATATTTGCAAATTCGACAGTGGTGCTAAATATCATCTTTGCATCTGGCTTGACGAGCAGGGATACATGATTCTTTTAGGATTTGTTTATTTTGATTAATGTTTGTTCACCAGTATTATTATTCTTAATCCATCTGAAAACAGAGATGTCTATCAAATGATTTCATAAATTTATTGTGTTTGTGAGGATCGTGGTTCTAATTGGTCAGGGAAATAAATCAGGGTGTTCAATTGTGCATGCCAATAGAAGATTTTTTTAAAAGAATTGATTCATTGTTTTTGTAGTACTTGCCCCTCTTTAAGCAATCAATGGATTTGACGCTCAGGTTTTGACCTCTTAAGGGACACCCAGCAGGGCTGCCCTCTGTTGCCATTGCTGTTTGCATTTTTCATGGAGGTACTAGGCATCCAATTATGTAAAGACGCATCTACAGACAGTGTTATTGTGCAGAATGAGGTACACAAAGTATGTTTGCAGATGACACCCTCTTATCTTTGCAAAATCCAGTAACAGCCCTTCAACCACTTAAGTGGCAGCGATAAATGTATCACAGGGTAGCAGGATTGCAAATCAACTACTCTAAATCTGTGCTCCTTCCTATCAATTTAGAAACACTACAAGAGGCTGGTTACTAGCTAACTCTCCATTTGCCATAGCACATGGAGAATTTAAGTAGTTTGGTATTAACTTCACTGCAGACACGACTTCCAGTTCTGGCTGCCTTAATGGAGACAGCTCCCATGGGGTCACTCAGAGGAGAAGATGGTGAAATGCAAACAGGGGACACAGAAAGGGCTGAACTCCTCAATGCCTTCTTTGCCTCAGTCTTCTCCGATAAAGAAAACAATGCCCAACCTGAAGAATTTGCAGCAAATGATTCAGCAGAGGAAACACAGCCCAGAATAACTAAGGAGATAGTACAAGAATACTTGGCTAGTTTAGATGTATTCAAGTCTCCAGGGCCAGATGAACTGCATCCAGGAGTATTAAAAGAACTGGCAGATGTGATCTCAGAACCACTGGCAGTCATCTTTGAGAATTCCTGGAGAACAGGCGAAGTCCCGGCAGACTGGAGGAGGGCAAATGTTGTCCCTATTTTCAAAAAGGGGAAAAGAGAGGACCCAAATAATTACCGCCCAGTCAGTCTGACATCAATACCAGGGAAGATTCTGGAGCAGATCATTAAGCAAACAGTCTGTGAGCACCTAGAAAGGAATGCTGTGATCACCAATAGTCAGCATGGATTTCTGAAAAATAAGTCATGTCAGACTAACCTGATCTCGTTTTTTGACAGAATTACAAGCCTGGTAGATGAAGGGAACGCAGTGGATGTAGCCTACCTTGATTTCAGCAAGGCAGTTGACAAGGTGCCCCATGATATTCTTGTAAAGAAGCTGGTAAAATGCGGTCTCGACTATGCTACTACTCAGTGGATTTGTAACTGGCTGACTGACCGAACCCAAAGGGTGCTGATCAATGGTTCCTCTTCATCCTGGAGAAGAGTGACTAGTGGGGTGCCACAGGGTTCTGTTTTGGGCCCGGTCTTATTCAACATCTTTATCAACGACTTGGATGATGGACTCAAGGGCATCCTGATCAAATTTGCGGACGCCACTACCGAGAAGGCCCTCTGTCTGGTTCCCTGTAGCCTCACTTCTCGCAATGAGGGGACCGCCAGAAGGCCCTCGGCGCTGGATCTCAGTGTCCGCGCTGAACGATGGAGGTGGAGATGCTCCTTCAGGTATACAGGTATATATATTCAGGTATATGCCTTTAATTGCCCCCCCTGTGTCTTGTGAGACATCCAGATATTATTTTCCATATGTTCTGAGTTGTTTCAGTCTGGTTCTTCAACTGCAAAGCTATTGGTAATCATGTTGCAATCAATGAAGCTTACTAATTCTCTGTGGTGCAGGGTGGCGCTTCAGTCTGTTGGACTCAGCTACACAGCTGCAATTATAACTCAGCAGCTAAACATCACAATATTCTGATATACAATCATACCTCTTTGAACGTCTGCCCCCTCAATCATTATTATTATTATTATTATTATTAGAAAGAGACACCTTCCAAGAAACATGGACCCGATTCTTTAATTATTTTAATGACCAAAATGGGTCAACTTTGTGAGCATGAAATAAAAGTGTTTCATTCACTGTAATATGTAATATTTGCACTGTTTGCTGCCACTGACACACTTTATTTATATGAGAAGTGCAGAATACAATACTTCTGCCTTCTCCTTAGAACAGAAAAACTTGTAGAGTGGAGGGAGCTATTTTCATTTGTTGATTTCTGTTCTGATGCAAATCACACCTGGAAGCACTCTATTGCTTAATCTATAATATCTGTTCCGACATCATATTTGCAAATTTTACAGAGGTGCTAAATATCATCTTTGCATCTGGTGTAACAAACAGGGACCTGTGATTCTTTCAGGATTTGTTTATTTTGATTAATGTCCCCACCCCAGTATTAGTAGTTTCAGTCCATCCCAAAACATAGCTCTTTATCAAATGATAAGTTTATTGCATTTGTGAGTGGTTCTAATTAGTTGTATAACTAAAAGATTAACTAGTTGGATAATAAAAATGTTAATTTGTGCATGCCAGTAGGAGGGGTGTTTATAATTACACTTCCTAGAAAAGTAGGAATTGGAGGAATTAAGCACCAGGAAGTGTAAATCCAACATAATTCTTTCTCCAAGTTTTCTGCCTTTATAGAGAGATTTTACAGAAGCATACAGATGATGCCCCTGCCCTGGGAATTGTAGTACATTCAGGGTGCTAGGTTAGACCAAGGATAGGGAACATCAGTCTCAGGGACCCAATGCAGCTGTCCAAGCCTCTTTCTCAGGCCACCCCTCTCTACTTCTGATTTTCACTATCCGTTCATTCTTTTTAAGGGTGTTTTTTTAATGTGTATTTGGATGGAGAGAAAGTACAAAGGTGGTGGGACAGCACTCACCTCAGCCCTTCTTCCTTGCCCCCTCCCCAATATGCCGCTTCTTTCCATTTTGCAGACTGACCTCTCTCTCGCATTTGCACCATGGCTTACTGGCTGAAGACTAAAGTGACTTCCTTGCAAAGCTGGGACTTCCTTTCAAAGCTCGGAGACAGATTCAGACTATCATAACCTTTAAATACGCATTTGGGAAAGTGAAATAAACCAAAATATAATTAAATGTGTTTCAACCAGTGGTCCATCAAACATGTATACAATATATAAGATATGCAAAGAACATACCGTATTTTTCGCTCTATAGGACGCACCTGACCATAGGACGCACCTTATTTTAGAGGGGGAGAACAAGAAAAAAAAATCTCCCTCTCTCTGCGCAGCACCCCTTCAGCGAAGTGACAGGAGAAATGGAGCCCCTTCCATTTCTCCTCCCACTTCGCTGAAGGGGTGCTGCCCAGCTCTCCCTCTCCCACATTGCCTTTGTCTTCATTGAAGGCAACCCGAAGCCTCCGGAGCACAGCGGGAGTTCCCGCTGCGCTCCGGAGGCTTTGGGTTCCTTTCGCTGAAGCCAGGAGATCAGGACTCTCCCGCTGCACCCTGAGCTTGTGGGGCTGGCGGTGGGGGGAAGCCCGGCTTTTCCCCACCGCCAGCCACAAAGAGCAGGTCAGGGCTGGTGGGGGAAGCCCGGGTTCCCCCCCCCCCAGCCCCAGGGACCACACATTCACTCCATAAGACGCACAGACATTTCCCCTTAGATTTTAAGAGGAAAAAAGTGTGTCTTATGGAGCGAAAAATACGGTACCTATTCAAAACAAAAATTATTAAAATGCTATTAAATAACCAAAAAAATTTACTTAAACAGGCATTAGCCCTCTGTCTCCCTTTGCTATTCCCTCTATTTTATTTTAAATCTTCATTTAAAAAATATATGCTTAAAACTGCTGACGTATTGATAGACTGTGACCTTTTATTGTGCATGAAAATGGAGTCTACTATTCACTGTGTGAATACAGTGTGGTAAATACTGAATACGGTGCGAATACTGTGTGAGTAAAAAGAGAGAAAAGCAAAGTGACTTTGCAATAGCTATTTTATTTAGACATATAAGGTTAAAAACACATGAAGTATCCAAGCAGTGAGTCGTTTCAGAGGTTCTAGTGCTTTCCTGGTTTGATACCTTTGTAATGAAGTCAGTTGGAGCTTGCTGGTATTTTATTATTTAGAAAGATGGAGGCAGAAGACAGGTGTAAGCTAAGCATTAAACACCCTAACGTGTCTCATAGCTCTTGGCTCCCCAATCAGACTTTCAGAGAGACGGCCAGCACCATCAGCTCCTTTCAGAGAGCAGCTCTCTGCACACTCTCTGTAGCTCTCCCAGGCCCAGCTCATTTCAAAGAGTTGGGCTATGTACACATTCACGGTTTAAAATACAGCAAGGTTATTCCCGCCTCCCACTGCATTTCAAGCCACATTTTTCTGTTGCAGCACATATCCCAAATATGTGGGCACAGGGTGAAGCCCTCCCCCCAATCTTGAGGGGCCAGGCCTCCCCAGGGTGGCGTTGAGCCTCATAGCGCCTCACGGTCTCCTCCTGACACATGTGATGTCACACACACACGCCAGAGGTTCCCGATGTCAGGCGGAACTCAGCATCTCTGCCAACTGGGTGCAGGGGCCCTGCCAGATGCACTATTTATTCCCCTGGTGAAGACCCAAGCAATGCCTGCCGACGTAGCTGGACCCTTCCCTGGAGAGGCACTGTTTGTCAACCTCCCTGTGATGGGCCATTTTACAGGCAAGGTTGTGATCTGGAAATTCCTTTGGCATAATAATAGGTGTTCAGTTTTGACATAATAGAGAATCATTAAGCAAACAGAGTACATATAGTATCATAAAATGCAGACTTCGAGGGCATACGCAGCGGGACGTTCTCCTGTGCAAACTTCCTTCCAATGGCTTGCCAGTCTTGACCAGGAAAGCATCAGGTAGACTGTCGTCGGTGTACATGTGCACATGCACACCAACAGAGAGGCAGGCAGTACAGTGGTACCTTGGGTTAAGAACCTAATTCGTTCTGGAAATGTGGAGAGGCGGAAGGGACATTCTTTCATCTCTGGTGGACCTGCCCGAAAGTGAAGGCCTTCTGGGAAATGATCCATAATGAACTAAAAAAGGTATTGAGATTTACCTTACCTAAGAAACCAGAGGCCTTCCTTCTGGGCATGGTGGACCAGAGAGTGCTTAAGAAGGACAGAACCTTTTTCATGTATGCTACCACAGCAGCAAGGATCCTGATCGCAAAACATTGGAAGACACAAGATTTACCCACGCTGGAGGAATGGCAATCGCAGCTGATGGACTATATGGAATTGGCTGAAATGACTGGCAGAATCCGAGACGTGGGAGAAGAAACAATTGAGGAGGACTGGAAAAAGTTTAAGGACTATTTGAAAAAACACTATAAGCTGTATGAATGTTAAAAAATGCACCTTTCAGGAAACTCTAGCTTCAGCAAATGTAAGTTAATGAAATGAAAATTAAGACACAAGAATTTAGAGGTAAAATAATGAAACAACTTTATTGTGTTTAATACAAAGCATATAAGAATTGGGTTACAGTAAAATTGAAATTAGGGAACATGATAAAATGGATGATACAATAAGTTTTGAAATAAGTTAACAAATTGCTGATGCTTTATAAGACAGGGAACGCAGGGTTTGGAGGATGCGGGGAAGTCCTTTAGATTGGATGGAAAAAGAATATGGAAATTTGTTATTCTTCTATTCTATTTTCTCATAACTACTCTTTATTCTTTTTTCTGTATTTCTTAAAAGCAATAAAAATATTTTTTTTAAAAAAAGAACCTAATTCGTTCTGGAGGTCCGTTCTTTGTTGGGTTGAAATAAACGACAGACGGATGACAAGTGTCATATGGGAGGCATCTCTCGAGCATGTCTCGGGGAGTCCCTTTTATTGAATATTACAGCATTGTCACATATGTGCTTGTTGCTGATTGGTTAACACAAATACAATGCAAAGGTTGCATATAGACATTAATCACCAATAGATTAAAGGTTGGGAAAGGGAACACAGAACTGGACAGGCGTAAAAACCTCCTTATTAAACTATTACTAATGATTGATATAGCAAAACTTAAAAGAACATAACTATTACATTCCGTAGATGTGGTTAACCATGCATTAGGAACAGGTCAGGGTACGATGTTTTCATGAACTCAATGTGAGCTCAATGTGAACTGAACATTCTAGACATGTGCAGAAGCAAAACTTCCCATCAGTTCTTAACCTGAAACTGTTCTTAGCCTGAGGTACAAATTTAGCTAAAGGAGCCTCGTGCTGCCGCCGCGCGACTTCTGTTCTCATCCTGAAGTAAAGTTCTTAATCCAATATACTATTTCTGGGTTAGCGGAGTCTGTAACCTGAAGTGTCTGTAAACTGAAGCATCTGTAACCCGAGGTACCACTGTAATGTTCTTCCATTTTCATAAGGCCCTGGTAGCCTTTAAGATGGTGTCTTTATTCAGCATTGCAGTTGATGTAGCATCCTGATGGATTCCTGTTTCAGTTTAGGATTCACGAAGATCAAGATAACGGCATGGCCCGAGGAATATGCAGCAACCACATTAAACAAATTTATTGTTACCCAGTCATCTTTAATGTCCATAAAGGACAGGACTATGCCCAAAAACTCCACACAAAAACTGGATACATAGAGAATGGAGAAAGAAGCCAGAGCTTTGATGGCATTCAGGTGAACGTCTGTGCTGACATCCCTTGCAGTGTTTTGTAGAAGATTTTTGTGCCTCCACAGGGAAGTTAGCACCAAGACAGATGAGGACAAAAATACCGCAAAGGAAAAGAAATCTGGAACAATATAAAGATGGATGAGATACTTACAGAAGTCAGACATTACATTTCCCGAATTACTGTTATTGCTTAGATGTGCTTCAAATAATCTACATTTAAATATGACAGTACTGCCTGTTATTGTGACGGTGGTGACAATTGCAGAGAAGACCACTGTCCCCAGGAGCAGCCAAGGCACCAGCCTAGGGAATCTCTGCTTCATTTGGAGGAAGAGAGGGTGGGAGAAGTTTGTAATTTTTACGCAGTACAAAACACTGAGCCAAGTGGCAAACCAAAGGTCAGCAGTATTAACAAACAGCCAGGAAGCATCAAATGCAATAAATACGTCCCTCTTCTGAAAAGTGTCCTTGAAAAAGAGGAGAAAAATAGCAGCCTGTATCACAATGACAAGAAATGCAAATCTGAATAAGCCAAGGCAACTCAGGATCATGTCAGCTGGGGATAGTTTTCGGCTTCTAAACCAGTCAATGAAGTTAACGATAGCAATAAATCCATTTCCCACCATTCCTGTGAAGGTCACAATAACGAGAAGGACAAAGCTGAACAATTCAAGTAAGGTAGACATCTTTGTAAGTACAAAATAACAGTGTTTCCCCCCACTGTAATATGTTGTATTTGCACCGTCTGTTACTGATGCTGCCCTTTATTTATTTGAGCAAAGTAGAAACCTTCTGTGTAGATCGAGAAGCTGAAGAAGAAGAACAAGAAGAGTTTGGATTTGATATCCCGCTTTATCACCACCTGAAGGAGTCTCAAAGCGGCTAACAATCTCCTTTCCCTTCCTCCCCCACAACAAACACTCTGTGAGGTAAGTGGGGCTGAGAGACTTCAGAGAAGTGTGACTGGCCCAAGGTCACCCAGCAGCTGCAGGTGGAGGAGCAGAGACGTGAACCTGGTTCCCCAGATTATTAGACTACTGCTCTTAACCACTACACCACACTGGTAAAGAGTGAAGGGAGCTATTTTTATTTGTTGATTCTATTCAGATGCAAATCACACCTGGAAGCATTATTAGTAATTCAATATCATCTCTTCAGTATCATCTCTTCTGATATTTGCAAAATCCACAGTGGTGCTAAATATCATATTGGCATCTGGCTTAACAAAGAATGATATCATTCTTTTTTAAGCCTGTTGTAAACAAAAACTGCTCCCTTTCCCTTATGGGGTACAGTGGTACCTCTGGTTACGTACTTAATTCATTCTGGAGGTCCGTTCTTAACCTGAAACTGTTCTTAACCTGAAGCACCACTTTAGCTAATGGGGC
The DNA here is from genome assembly GCF_964106915.1 of Podarcis gaigeae. NCBI lineage: Eukaryota > Metazoa > Chordata > Lepidosauria > Squamata > Lacertidae > Podarcis > Podarcis gaigeae. Next base: position 4,263,901 of record NC_139694.1, read on the forward strand.
CTCCCGCTGCTGCTGCACTGCCGCCGCACGATTTCTGTTCTCATCCTGAAGCAAAGTTCTTAACCCAAAGTAATATTTCTGGGTTAGCGGAGTTTGTAACCTGAAGCGCATGTAACCCGAAGTACCACTGTACACAAGAGCCCTTGTAGAGTCCTTTATAGGTTCTCCATTGGTAGGAGAAAATAACAGAGGCCAACTAGAGAATATTGAGAAGCAAAGCAGCTAGTAAGCCTGATCTTTATTAAAGCTGTTGCAACAGGGTCTCTCCCCACACGCAGGACAGAGGAAGAGGACACCAAACCATGCGCACAAGCCCTTATATAGACTTTTCAACTGCCCACCCTGGAGCCTAAGACCACCCCTCCATACATAATACATACATCACAGAAGGGGTGTAGCCCAAGACCAACCCCCCCAGTACATCAGAGAAGGACGGACTACAACAGAAATCTGAGTGCGTTTTTATCCTGTCTGCCAGGTTACCCGATTGGATTATCTGGGCATCCTGGCCACTCTTTTGTTCTGATAACTACTCAATTCCTGATTCCAGGTCACAGGCTTGCCCTATTCATGTTTTAACTGTGCCCTTGAGACAGGATTTGTGAGCAAAGAGACAATGGGGAGGTTCCCCATTTCCTTTGACCTTGCAGAGAAATATCTGAAGACAATTTGGAAGAGACAAATGGTTTCAGGATTTTTTCTGTGGGTATCAGACATGTGGTCTATACATTTATGTATGTGCTTGCTTGGTACATTTATGAACATTATAGATATAGATATAGATATAGATATAGATATAGATATAGATATAGATATAGATATAGATATAGATATAGATATAGATATAGATATAGATCACCTTAAAATTCTTATAACAAGCCAGATGCCAGATGCCAATATGATATTTAGCATCCGAAGAAAACCGGGGTGTTCAAGTTGAAGATCCACCACACACAAAGGCTGGATTCCCCACTTTCAGCTCACTCTTTCCATTCTCATTTCCATGTTGCTTGCTCTCTTTGAGGCATATATTCCACAAGTGAATTGACCATTTAAGGAAAGGGTCATAGACATTAAGAAACGCCAACAATTTTACAGCTCTGATTATTCATACACCAGCCACCTCAAAATGTGTAAATAATTTGAAGAACGTTAATATGGCTATCTGATAGCAAAAGATGGAACTCAAGTGGAACATTAACTGCTGGAATGATTGCTGTTCAGTTTCCACATAAATCATTAAGCAAACATAGTAAACACCAGTGGTTTTTTCTGGGGGGCACTCTAGGTCAAACAAAGGGGGTGTTGGGGGCCCATACACCTACAACATTTTTTTGGTTGGTGCTCAGCACCCAAACTGTGGGGCCTTTGTTGCAACTTCTGATGCTTTGTGGGGCCTCAAAAGTCAAATCAGAGGCCTCATAGGGGCTTGGAATCCATATCCGAGGCCTTGCAGGGCCTTGGAGATATTGTCCGAAGCTTCACGAGGCCTCCAATGTGACTTTCGGGAGAAACTGGAAGTTGTGTCCAAAATTTGCATCGAAGGCCTTGTGGGACCTCAGAGATCGTGTCTGAGGCCTCGCAAGGCCTCCGGTGTGGCTTCCGGTTTCCCCCAGAAGAAACTTTGGACACAACTTCCCGGGGTCTCAGGTGCCGCTGTGGTGTACATGATGTAATGTGACACCGTGGCGTCATGTTGTAACATGAAATTATGATGTCATGTTGAATCACATGCGCCGCTGGGCACACATAGTTTGGGGCATAAGAGGATGTCCCTGCTCAAGGGTACACGGTACCAGAATCTTTGCAACAGAGTATAAAAACAAATGCAGACTTCAAGGGCATACCTGGCAGAATGGCGTGTCCTGCAGAATGACACAATGGGTCAGTGAGTCCAATCGGTGAGAGCATCTGGCTGTTAACCAGGAGGTTGGTGGTTCGAACCCACCCAGGGACAGCTGTGGGCAGGATTCCTGTACTGCAACGGGTTGGACTTGATGCCTCTCAAGGTCACTTCCAACTTGACAATTCTAGGATTGTAGGATTCTATGTCTGCAAGCGCTTGGCAGTCTTATGCAGCAGAAATTCTGCTAAACTCTGTCTTCAGCACATGCATGAACCTGCTCACCCACAGGCAGACAATATAGTTCTTGCAAAAGAGAAGGCAGAATTGGTAGCATTGTTCTTGCAAATGAGGATGCCACTTCCATAACGTCTTGGTAGCCTTTGAGATGGTGGCGTCATTCAGCATTTTAGTTGATGTAGCATCTTGACTGATTCCTGTTTCAGTTTGGGATTAATGACGATCAGGATAATGGCATGGCCAGAGGAATATGCAACAACCACATTAGTAAATAAAAGGTGCATGCCAATGCCTTGCATGCCATTCCAAGAGAAGAACACTGACATTCTTTCCACAAAAAAGCTAGATACATAGAGAATGGAGAAAGAAGCCAGAGCTTTGATGGCATTCAGGTGAACTTCTGTGCTTACATCCCTTGTACTGTTTTGTAGAAGATTTTTGTGCCTCCACAGAGAAGTCAGTAGTAAGATGGATGAGAACAAAAATATCATGAAGGGAAGGAAATCTGGAACAACATATAGAAGGATGGAATGCTTACAAAAGTCAGGTGTCTTCATTCCTGAGTCAGTGTTATTGCTTAAAGGTGATTCAAATGTCTTGCATTCAGACATGAGTCTACTGCCCATTATTGCCTTGATGGTGGCGATGATTGCAGAGAAGACCACTGTCCCCAGAAGCAGCCAAGGCACCAGCCCGGGGAATCTCTGCTTCATTTGCAGGAAGAGAGGGTGGGAGAAGTTAGCAATTTTTACGCAGTACAAAACACTGAGCAAAGTGGCAAACCAAAGGTTAGCAGTATTAACAAATGTCCATGAGGCAGTGTATGCAATATTTACATTCCTCATCTGAAAAATATCTCTGAAAAAAAGGAGAAGAATTGCATTCTGTATCCCAATTGCATGAAATGCAAGTCTGAACAAGCCAAGACAACTCAGGATCATGTCGGCTGGGGATAGTTTTCTGCTGCTAAACCAGTCAATGAAGTTAATGATAGCAATGAATCCATTTCCTACCATTCCTATGAGGGTTTCAATAACCAGAAGAATGAAGCCAAACAGTTCAAATAAGGTAGACATCCTTCTGAGCCCGAAGTAAAAGTGTTTCTTCCAGTGTAATATTAGCAGTCTGCTGCTTATGCTGCCTTGTATATGAGCAGTGTAGAGCAGAATACTTCTGCCTTCTTTCAAGACCAGAACAATTTGCAGGGAGAGGACCGAGCTATTTTCAGTTGTTGATTTTACTCAGATGCAAATCACACATGGAAAAATTCTAATCCTAAATCTATTTCATATTTTCTGCTGTCATATTTGCAAATTCGACAGGGGTGCTAAATATCCTCTTTGCATCTGGCTTAACAAACAATGATAGATGATTCTATTATGATTTCTATATTTTGATTATTGTTTGTCCACCACTATTTAACATCTCAAGATTGTCCTTCTCAACATTGGATTCAGAGCACCACCCACATGTGTAACAGCCTGCTCCAGCCAGCCAGCATGGCAGCTGCCCTTCAGTCGCCACCTGGAGTTCTCCCCACTTCCTGATTCTTCTTCCCAGAAACCCCTGCTCTCAAAACCTCTCTTGTAAGACCCCTCCTCCTGTGGTGACATCATGCACCAATCTTACCCTGGTAACCTCCCTCTGTGTCTGGCTGAGCCTTCTGTCTGGTTGATGCCTTCCCTTGAGGGTCTAATGGCTGACCATCAGCTGCATTGTTTCTTCAGTGTCCCACCATCACCAGGCTGGCCCCATGAGAAAGTTAGCCAGTGTTATTCCTTGCTTAGTTCAGGAATCCATGAACACTGACTGTGCTGGTCCTGTGGGTTACCCGAGAGGCTATGTCCAAGTCCAGTCCTTGGTCAAAGGTGCAACGTGGAGGCAGTCCGTAGTAGCTGAAGCTGGGTGCAGGGCAGGGAGCTGGGTGAAGTCAGGAACAGGCATGCAAGCAGGGAGCCAGGGCGGGTCAGGTGCTCAGGCAGGAAAGCAGGACAGGGTTCAGGCAGGGACTAGCACCCAACAGTGTTGCTCCCACAATGTGGAACTGGGGCTGGCCGGCTTTTATCTGCTCCGAGGCATAGGGCAGCCCCAATCCTCTGGTGAGTCGCCTCTCCTGGCCTGGAGGCGAGCACTCCTCCAGTGGGAATTTAGTTCCCTCCGCCTCTCTGCCCTGAGCCTTTGCAGCTAAGTAGAAGCCGGAGGGCTACCTGACCCAGAGGCCACCTCAGCTTCCTCTGACGGGGCTGAGAATGGAGCAGCTGCAGGCAATCGGTCCTCCATCACCTCAAGAGCCAGAGCAGACTCAGCTGATCCCTGCACCTCAGGATCCAGCACAGGTGAGGACCCTTCAGGCTCATGCCCCAGCCCCGGCTCAGCTGGTTCTGGAGGCGGGGACTCCTGTGCAGGCTGGGATCCCTCAGGTTCAGTATCCGAGTCCGAATTCCAGGCCATCACACCAACCCTTCACTGAATGTAGAAATTATGAGGAGCCCCCACCCCCATTTATAACATTATTTTAAATCTCCATTTTTTAATAAAGAATTTCCTTAAAACTACCAACCTAACTTCAAGGGCATACGCTGCAGAATGACACAATGGGCCAAGGGAGCAATGGGTCAGTGCATCTGGCTGTTAGCCAGAAGGATGGTGGTTCGAACCCACCCAGGGACAGCTGTGGCCAAGATGAGCTTCAGGGTCCCTTCCAACTCGACAATTCTAGGATTCTAGGATTCTATGTCTGCAAGGCCTTGGCAGTCTTGTGCAGCAGAACTTCTGCTAAACTGTGTCCTCAGCACATGTGTGCACCTGCACACCCACAGGCAGACAATATAGTTCTTGCAAAAGAGTTGGCAGAATTGGTAGCATTTAAGATAGTGGCTTCATCCAGCATTTTAGTTGATGTAGCACCTTGACTGATTCCTGTTTCAGTCTGGGATTAAGGAAGATCAGGATAATGGCATGGCCAGAGGAATATGCAGCAGTAACATCAGTAAACCAAATATTCATCCCAATGTCTGCCATGCGCATCTGAGAGAAGTACGATGCCAATAGATCCACAAAAAAGCTAGATATGTAGAGAATGGAGAAAGAAGCCAGAGCTTTGATGGCATTCAGGTGAGCTTCTGTGCTAACATCCCTTGCACTGTTTTGTAGAAGATTTTTGTGCCTCCACAGAGAAGTTAGTAGTAAGATGGATGAGAACAAAAATATAATGAAGGGAAGGAGCTCTGGAACAACAAATAGAAGCATGGAATTCCCACAAAAGTTAAATGTTTTCATTCCTGAGTCAGTGTCATTGCTTAGAAGTGATTCAAATGTCTTGCATTCAGACGTGAGTCTACTGCTCATTATTATCTCGATGGTGGCGGTGATTGCAGAGAAGACCACAGTCCCCAGAAGCAGCCAAGGCACCAGCCGAGGGAATCTCCGCTTCATTTGCAGGAAGAGAGGGTGGGAGAAAGTGGCAATCTTTACACAGTACAAGACACTGAGCCAAGTGGCAAACCAAAGGTTAGCAGAATTAACAAATACCCACAAGGCACTGTATGCAATATGTACGTTCTTCAGAAAAGTATCTATGAAAAAGAGGAGAAAAATTGTATTCTGTATCGCAAATGCATGAAATGCAAATCTGAACAAGCTAAGACAACTCAGGATCATGTCAGCTGAGGATAGATTTCGGCTTCCAAACCAGTTAATGAAGTTAATGATAGCAATGAATCCATTTCCCACCATTCCTATGAGGGTTTCAATAACCAGAAGAATGAAGCCAAACAATTCAAATAAGGTAGGCATCCTTCTGAGACCGAAGTAAAAGTGTTTCTTCCAGTGTAATATTAGCACAGTCTGCTGCTTATGCTGCCTTGTATATGAGCAGTGGAGAGCAGAATACGCCAGCCTTCTTTCAAGACCAGAACAATTTGCAGGGAGAGGACCAAGCTATTTTCAGTGGTCGATTTTGCTCAGATGCAAATCACACCTGGAAAGATTCTCTTCCTAAATCCATATCATCTGTTCTGTTGTCATATTTGCAAATTCGACAGTGGTGTTAAATATCCTCTTTGCATCTGGCTTAACAAACAATGATAGATGATTCTTTTATGATTTCTAAATTTTGATTAAAGTTTGTTCACCAATATTTAACATCTCAAGATTGTCCTTCCCAACACTGGATTCAGAGGCATCCAAAGCACCACCCACATGTTTAACAGCCTGCTCCAACCAGCCAGCATGGCAGCTGCCCTTCAGTCGCCACCTGGAGTTCTCCATCACTTCCTGATTCTTCTTTCCCGAAACCCCTGCTCTGAAAACCTCTCTTGTAGACTTCCGGAGGCGGCGCGAAACAGCAATGGCGGTCCTCTTTGCGTTGTGAAGAGGGGCTCCGCGAAAAAGGGTCGTCCGCTGCGGCAAAGCGGAGACCCATTAAGAAAAACCTCAGGCAGAGCGAGCCTGCGGCCGTGGGACTCGGCGGGCGCCTGGAGCCCCCCCAGAAGCGGGGAAGGAGCCTCGTAAGAGGCTCCGGAACGTGAAAGGGGGAGCGGCGCTGTGAGTTCATCGCTCTTTTCGTGGAAGCAAAGCCGCGCTGCTGCTGCTGATGAGCGCTGACCTTTCTTCTTGAAATTATCGGAATTGGAGCAACATACCCGTGAGTAAGGGACCTAAATTTTCTAACTTAAATTGAAGAAATTCGGCTGAAAGCGGGAGGCGAGTAACAGGAAGTCCGCCTCCCGACTCTGCTAATTAGATCAAAGCAAGGGCTCGGAAACGAGCTGAAGCATTTAAAAAGGGATTGTAAAAGTGGAAGAAAGGGTGCATTGAGAGACTCTGCATTTTGAAGATAAAAAGGAAAGAACTGTGGGTTGTATAGACTTTTATTCTTTAGAACTATCCTCCAATTTCTGGGCTAAACGGGGCTGAAAGAGATAACCCCGTCACCGGGCTGCCAGTGCATAGAAAAAGAACTGTCAAACTGCTGTCAAACTGACGACATTGTTGCAGAGATCGAAATTGTTGCATAGACTGAGATACTAACATTAAACATTGTTGCATGGACCTGTATCGATACTTTATGGCTGGATTTTAAGAGATTAGAAGTTCTGGAAACCTTCCTTTTGTGTTTGGGAATTACAAAACTCAATATGGGGAATTGAGGAACTTCAATGGCGGAAAATAGTTCCTTTCTTTTTTGAAACTTTGAAATACTCCCCCTATAGGACTGTGGAAATATAGTTGCATGGGAACTGAGCTTTATTGAAACTTTCTGTGGTTCTTTTTATTTATAATTGGGACTTGTTTTTCCCATGGGACAAAAGACCATTTGACCTTGAACAGAGGCAGGTGTGGAATGAGCGGCACAGGGAGAACAAGAGCAGCTAAAGCTAAAGATAAAGAAAAAGAGAAAAAATCTGGGCAACTTTTGCAAACAACTTTAACTCATCACCGCAGATCATCTGTCCCAACTGTGCTGACAGCACAGGAGGTGGAACTAGTGCAGCCTGCTGCAGAAGACATGGCAACTGGAGGATTTGAAACAGTTTTAAAACAAATTTTGGAACAATTGGCAGTTTTAAACCAAAAAGTGGACAATCAAACATCAAAGATTGACCAAGCTACATCCTCTATTGGCAAATTAACTGAACAGGTTTCGCAGCACACTCAGGCAATTGAGAAATTGCAAGGAGCTACGGCAGAAAACTATAAATTAGCTGTGGAAGCCAACCAAAAAGCAGAACAGGTGAACTTAAAGGTGGATGAAATTAAAGGAGAGGTAAGACCTTTGAGAAGGCAGGTAGGGGAACAACAAGCCTACCTGGCTTTGGTTGAATTGAAAAGTAAAGATAGTAATCTCAGGATAAGGGCTATCCCGGAATTGGAACAAAATAATTTAGAGGGATTTTTGACACTTTTGTTCTCCAAATTCTGGGGAATTGAGGAAGAAAAGGACTTTAAAATTGTGACAGCCTTTAGACTGGGAAAATCAGTAAAGAAAGACAAGCCCAGAGACTGTTTGGTTGCTCTGAGATCAAGAGAAGAAAGGGATAAGATATTAGGCCTACATTTTAAGAAATCTTTGGAGGTAGAAGGCAAAAGGGCCGAAATTTACAGAGATATACCCAAATATCTCTTGGAACTTAGGACTACCTATATAGATTTGACCAAATTGTTGAGACACAACGGAATTCCTTACAGGTGGGAGTTTCCACAAGGACTTTCATTTACTTACAAAGGAAGGAAAATAAAGATTAAATCACCTGAAGACCAGCGGAAGTTCCTACACGACCACGAGGAGGACCTGCAAAAAGGAGCTGCAGCTTCTTGGCCTCCACCACCACCGGGACCATCTCCAAGAGTTATACCACCAGGATCAGGACCAGCATTACCTCCCCCGGGATCGGGAGGAAGCTTAGATACCCCATTGTAGAACCCGTCAATTGATTCAGGATGTCTCTACAGCTTCTTAGTTGGAACATAAATGGCGGAAACTCCCCGGAAAAAAGAAGGAAAGTCTTTCACATTATGAAAAAGGAACAACTGGACGTTATCTGCCTACAGGAAACACATGTGACAAGGCTCCATAGAAAAGTGTTAATTAACAAAAGACTAGGCCAATAATTTATTTCTTCGGACAAAGTTAAGAAGAGAGGAGTGGTGATCTACGCAAAGGAGAGCCTGTCACCGAAATTTTTATTCAAAGATGATTATGGCCGAATTTTGGCGATTGAAATACAGACGCAAGGAGAAAAAATTTTGATATTAGGAATATATGCTCCAAATGAGGGAAAGTCGGAATTCTTCAGGAAGCTGCATGAGACTATGCTGGATTATTTGGACTATAGTAACATCATTATGCTGGGTGATATGAATGGGGTTGTGTCTGTAAATATGGATAAGTCACAAAGTGCCAACATATCGAAAGACGGCAGACTACCCAAAACTTTTTTTGAAATGACAGACAATATGGACTTAGTAGACATTTGGAGGGTTAAGAACCCTCTAGGGAAAGAAGGGACTTTCTTTTCTGAAGCTCATCTGACATGGACACGAATCGACCAAATCTGGACAACTAGAGGACTGGCACCTAAGACTAGAAAAGTGGAAATCTGCCCAAAAACCTGCTCCGACCATAGTGCTTTGAAAGTGGAATTGAGACTTAACACAACCGGTTCTTTTAGATGGAAAATGAATGACACTTTATTAAGAGATCAGGAGATTGTGAAGAAGGCCCAAAAAACTTTAAAGGACTATTTTGAGATAAATTTGAATACAACTGTGGAAAAAAGAACAATCTGGGACGCAAGTAAGGCAGTTATGAGAGGGTTTCTAATACAACAAAACACGATTAAGAAAAGGCTCTGGAATGAAAAGAAGGAGAAGATATTGGAGAAAATAAGAGAAGGAGAGAAAAAATTAAGATCTAGGCCTAAGTCGAAGGACGTGTTAAGAGAAGTGAAATTCTTCCAGGCGCAATATTCAAAACTGATAAACCAAGAGGTGGAATGGAAAATTAAACAAATGAAACAAAGATCCTTCGAATCGGCGAATAAGTGTGGGAAACTGCTAGCTTGGCAGTTGAAAAAGAGACAAAAGCTTAATACGGTTACAAATCTAGAGATCGAAGGGAGAATGGTTCAGAAACCCGAGGAAATCAGAAAGTGCTTCCAGAGGTACTTCAAAGAACTTTATACACAAGGGCCGCAAAAAGCCTCAGAGGTGGATCAATTTCTTAAAACTAATGGATTACAAAAAATACCCCTGGAAATGAGAACAAACCTGAACTGTAATATTACACAGCAAGAAATTGAAAGTGCCATTCAAAATCTTCAACTTGGCAAGTCCCCAGGCCCGGACGGCTTAACCTCCAAATATTATAAAGTTTTAAAGGACTATTTGATACAACCTTTGATGGAGGTTTGCAACCAGATAATGGAGGGAGGGAGGGCACCGGAAACGTGGAAAGAAGCTTTCATCACATTGATACCTAAATCAGAGACTGAAAAGACCCAACTTAAGAACTACCACCCCATTTCACTCCTAAATGTGGATTATAAAATTTTTGCAGATATTTTGGCAAATAGACTTAAAAAAGTACTAAATGAAGTGATTCACAAGGATCAGGCTGGCTTTCTCCCTGGTAGGCATTTGTTTGATAACACAAGAAACATTATTGACATTTTGGAACTTCTACAAACAAATCTGAACACCAGAGCGGTTTTGATTTTTGTTGATGCAGAGAAGGCCTTTGATAATATTTCTTGGATGTTTATGAAGAAAAATTTGGAAGGGATGGGAGTGGGGCGGGGGTTCGAAAATGGTATAGAAGCAATCTACACAGAACAAAAAGCTAAATTGATAGTAAACAATGTGGTGACAGAGGAGTTTAAAATTGAAAAAGGGACACGCCAGGGGTGCCCTCTATCCCCCCTATTGTTCATTTCAGTTCTGGAGGTGTTGCTAAATATGATTAGAAAGGACCGGTTGGTCCAGGGAATTGAGGTCGGAGTGAAACAATATAAACTGAAAGCATTTGCAGATGACTTGGTATTAACATTTCAGGAACCAGTTTCCAGCACTAAAAGAGTGTTAGAATTAATTTCTGATTTTGGTCGGGTGGCGGGGTTTAAGTTAAATAAGCAAAAAACCAAGGTTTTAGCAAAAAATTTGACAGTTACAGAAACAGATGAGTTCTCCAAAGAAACGGAGCTGAATGTGGTTAAAAAAGTAAAATACCTAGGGGTGTACTTGACCTCCAAAAATTTGAATTTGTTTAAAGATAATTATGAGAAATGCTGGTCAGAAATCAAAAGAGACTTGGATATATGGTCAAGACTGAAACTTTCCTTGTTAGGCCGAATAGCTGCTGTAAAGATGAATGTATTGCCGAAAATGTTATTTTTGTTTCAGGCCCTACAGATCGTGGACAAGGTGGAATGCTTTGGAAAGTGGCAGAAGGATATTTCTAAGTTTGTTTGGCAGGGCAAAAAGCCCCGAATAAAGTTTAAAATATTAACTGATGCGAAAGAAAGAGGGGGATTTGCCCTGCCAGACTTGAGGCTATATTATGAATCTGCAGCCTTCTGCTGGTTGAAAGATTGGATTTTATTGGAGAACACTGACGTCCTGGATCTGGAAGGGTTTGACAATGCGTTTGGGTGGCATGCATATTTGTGGTATGACAAGGCTAAAGTGCACAAATTGTTTAAAAACCATATTGTCAGAAGAGCAATTTGGAGGGTCTGGATAAAATACAAAGACTTATTGGAGAGTAAAACTCCGAGGTGGCTCTCACCGGTGGAGGCCAAGGCACGTAAGAGACCCAACATGGAGGCCCATTGGCCTAAATATTGGGAAATAATTGAAAAAACTGGAGACAATTGGAGGTTGCTAAGCTTGGAGAAATTGAAAACTAAGGTACGAGATTGGCTGCACTATGCGCAAATTCAAGAGGTATTTAAAATAGATAAAAAAGTTGGATTCCAGGTGGAAAAATCGAAACTAGAGACTGAATTGTTAGAGCCAAAAAGTAAACTACTTTCGAGAATGTATAACTTGCTGCTCAAGTGGAATACACAGGATGAGACAGTCAAATCCGCTATGATAAAATGGGCTCAGGATGTGGGGCATAACATTATGTTTGCAGACTGGGAAAGGTTATGGAACACCGGTTTGAAATTCACGGCATGCACTGCCTTGAAGGAAAATATTATGAAAATGGTATACCGGTGGTACATGACCCCAGTCAAGTTAGCCAAGATATATCATCTGTCTGACAACAAATGTTGGAAATGTGGAGAGGCGGAAGGGACATTCTTTCATCTCTGGTGGACCTGCCCGAAAGTGAAGGCCTTCTGGGAAATGATCCATAATGAACTAAAAAAGGTACTGAGATTTACCTTACCTAAGAAACCAGAGGCCTTCCTTCTGGGCATGGTGAACCAGAGAGTGCTTAAGAAGGATAGAACCTTTTTCATGTATGCTACCACAGCAGCAAGGATCCTGATTGCAAAATACTGGAAGACACAAGATTTACCCACGCTGGAGGAATGGCAATCGCAGTTGATGGACTATATGGAACTGGCTGAAATGACTGGCAGAATCCGAGACGTGGGAGAAGAAACAACTGAGGAGGACTGGGAAAAGTTTAAGGACTATTTGAAAAAACACTATAAGCTGTATGAATGTTAAAAAAAATGCACCTTCCAGGAAATTCTAGCTTCAGCAAATGTAAGTTAATGAAATGAAAATTAAGACACAAGAATTCAGAGGTAAAATAATGAAATAACTTTATTGTGTTTAATATAAAACATATAAGAATTGAGCGATAGTAAAATTGAAAATAGGGAACATGATAAAATGGAAGTTACAATAAGTTTTGAAATAAGTCAACAAATTGCTGATGCTTTATAAGACAGAGAACGCAGGGTTCGGAGGATGTGGGGAAGTCCTATAGGTTAGATGGAAAAAGAATATGGAAATTTGTTATTTATATCTTTTTTTTCTTATAACCACTCTTTATTCTTTTTTCTGTATTTTTGTATTTTTAAAAAGCAATAAAAAAAAGTTTAAAAAAAAAATGAAAACCTCTCTTGTAAGACAACAACCGCTCTCCCTGTGGTTACCCTGGCAACCTCCCTCTGTGCCTGGCAGAGCCTTCTTTCTGGTTGATGCCTTCTCTTGAGGTTCTAATGGCTGACCATCAGCTGCATTGTTTCATCAATGTCCTACCATCACCAGGCTGGCCCCATGAGAAAGTTAGCTGGTGTCATTCCCAGCCCTTGCTTAGTCCAGGAATCCACAAACACTGACCCTTCACTGAATGTAGATATTTTGACATGTTTCTTCCTCCCACCCTATTCATAACATTGTTTTCAATTACTTAAAAGTACCAACAGACTGATATATTGTGACTTTAATTGCACATGAAAAATGAGGTCACTGTATGCTCCCCACTTTCCTCACCCTGAGAGCCCCGTGGATTTAGATCTGTTTGGGTAAATAAGTAAAGAAAAGCACTAGGGATTTACAAGTCCTATTTGATTTGGAACTATGCTGTTAAAAACACACAAAATATCCAAGCATGAGACATTTCAGAGATTCTGGTGTTTTCTTGGTTCAGTTCCTTTGGAATGAAGTCAGTGGGTGCTTGCTGGTATTTTCTGATTTAGAAGCATACAGGTAGAAGACTCCATTCTGAAGGAAATCAGCCCTGAGTGCTCACTGGAAGGACAGATCCTGAAGCTGAGGCTCCAAGACTTTGGCCACCTCATGAGAAGAGAAGACTCCCTGGAAAAGACCCTGGTGTTGGGAAAGATGGAGGGCACAAGGAGAAGGAGACAACAGAGGATGAGATGGTTGGACAGTGTTCTTGAAGCTACCAGCATGAGTTTGACCAAACTGCGGGAGGCAGTGGAAGACAGAAGTGCCTGGCGTGCTCTGTCCAGGGGGTCACGAAGAGGCGGACACGACTAAATGACTAAACAACAACAGGTAGAAGACAGGTGAAAGCTAATCTTTAAACATTCTAACATGTCTCATATCTCTTGGCTCCCCCACCAGATTTTCAGAGAGAAAGCCAGCACAACCAGCTCCTTTCAGAGATCCACTCAGTGCTCTCCTATTAAAGGTAGAACATCATACAAAAAGGCTGGATCCTCCACTTTTGGCTCACTCTGTCCTTTCCCATTTTAATGCAGCTTGCTCTCTCTGAGGCACATATTTCACAGGTGAACTGACAGTTCAAGGAAATAGACACAGCCATTAAGAAACACCAACATCTCCACAGCTCTGTTGTCTCAAACAGCAGCCAAGTCACAATTCTGTGTAAAGAGTAGGTTAATATGGATATATGAAAGCAAAACACATAAATGGGGAGGAAATTCCTTTGACAGAATAATTGCTGTTCCATTAAGCAAACAGAGTGAATGTGGTATCAAAAAACCCCAGAAAAGGGCACAAGCAGCAGAAAATTCTCCTGTGCAAACCTCTATACAATGGCTTGGCAGTCTTGTGCAGAGGAACATCTGCTAGATTGTCCTCCGTGCATGTGGGTCACATGCAGACAGGCAGGAAGCAATATTCTTGCAGAAGAAGAAGCCACTTCTATACAGTCTTGGTAGAATTTGAGATGGTGGCTTCAATTAGCATTTTAGTTGATGTAGCATCTTGATTGATTCTTGTTTCAGTTTGGGATTAATGAAGAGCAGGATAACTGCATGGCCAGAGGAATATGCAAGAATCAAACTGAAAAGAAAAAATTGCTTACCAATGCCTTTCATGCCCATCCGAAATAAAACTATCGCCAAAATTTCCACAAAAAAGCTAGCTACGTAGAGAATGCAGAAAGAAGCCAGAGCTTTGATGGCATTCCGGTGAGCTTCGGTGCTGACATCCTTTGCACTGTTTTGTAGAAACTTTTTGTGCCGCCACAGAGAAGTGAGTAGTAAGATGGACGAGAACAAAAATATCACGAAGGGAAGGAAATTCGGAACAACATATAGAAGGAGAAGATACTTACAGGAGTTGAAAATTTCATTTTCCGAGTCACTATTATTGGTCAGAAGTGATTCAAAAGAATTGCATTTAGAAACATTGGCTTTGGATGAACCTGTTCCAATGGTGCTGATTGCAGAGAAGACCACTGTTCCTAGCAGCAGCCAAGGCACCAGCCCAGGGAATCTCCGCTTCATTTGGAGGAAGAGAGGGTGGGAGAAGTTAGCAATTTTCACACAGTACAAGACACTGAGCCATGTGCCAAGCCAAAGATCAGCTGTATTGATAAATAACCATGAGGTGTAATATGCCACTTTTAGGTGCTTGAATTGATCAGTCTTCATGAAAAAGAGGATAGAAATTGCATACTGTATGACAACTGCATGAAATAGAAATCTGAAGAAGCCAAGACAGCTCAGGATCATGTCAGCTGGGGATAGTTTTCTGCTTCTAAACCACTCAATGCAGTTCACGATAACAATAATTCCATTTCCCACCATTCCTATGAGGGTTTCAATAATGAGAAGAACAAAGCCAAACAATTGAAGTAAGTTAGGCATCTTTCTGAGCATGCAATGAAAGTGTTTCCTCCACCGTAATGTGCAATATCTGCAAGGTCTACTCCTGCCTTCTCCCTACAACAGAAAAACTTGTAGAGACAGGAGGGAGATAGCTTCATTTGTTGATTCTGTTCAGATGCAAATTATACCCGGTAGGACTCAAATGCTGAATCTGTAATATCTCTTATGATAATATATTTGCAAATTCTACAGAGGTGCTAAATATCATCTTTGCATCTGGCTTAACAAGGATATGTGAATCTTTTATGAATTGTGTATTTTGATTGATATTTTCCCACCCGTATAAACATTTCCAATCCACCCAAAACATACTTTTCCCTCCAAAGGTTCAGGAAGTTTACTTGGTTTCTATGTGAAGTTGTTCTAATTGGTTGAATAATTGAAGCAGGGATTTATATTTGTCAGGCCAACGGAGGAATGTTTACAATTACACTCCCTGGTAAATAGGAATTGGTGCAAGCAAGAGCCTGCTCTGTCTCACAAATAGCCAAAAACCACATGAAACAGTGAGTGAAAAAGCAGCCCAGAATATTTTCTTTTCTGTGCAGAAAGGACCAGCAGGGATATTTCCCCAAATTAACTGGCCATGTGCCAATAGATTCCCTACCATTTTATAAACTTAATGGAATGTATGGAAATTGACAATGCACATTTCCATACATTCCATTAAGTTTAAATTTCCTTCACCCCATTTCCCTTTAAGGCACTTTAAGCATATTTCATGCTGTCTCCCTATGATTGGTCCAAATTACAAACAGTATGAGCATGTGTACTAAATCGTGTCCTCCCTAAAAGAGGGCATGTGTTGCAGTGAGACCAGGTTGGTAGGTCCCTTGTTGCTGGGTTTAATCTGGCCAATGGGGTGCAGTCTAAAAGGATCGAGGGACCTATATATAGCTATGCACGTGACCCAGAGCTTCCTCTTTCGGCTCATGCATTGGAACAGCGAACAGCATGTCCTGTGTCCCACCGAGATTCACCTGCAACAATAATCTTTTGGTGATATCTTTCTTGTTATCCCCTTCCTCCCCCCCATTTGTTTAATTGTTTAGTTTTGTTTCTCCCTGGTTATTGATCCCTTCCCCTATCCCCTCTCTTTTCCTCCGGAGGGGCTTTTGCCCCACTGGGCTTTGAGACCCTGAGTGCTCCTCGCTAAGGGAGCTTGCCGCTTCTTGTTTATTCGCTGCCCACGGGGCTCAATTTCACAGTGGCTTCCTTTTTAGTTTAATTTTAGTTGTGACTGCAACTTTGGGGCTTATAGCCTTAGCGCAGCCTTGGGAATTTGGGATTGTCGCTGCCTTGGGTGGACGCGTCCAGCTGATCACATTGATTTCCAAACTTGAGAGTTCCCTCTCCTGTAAAGTGGTGATTTCTGTCTAATCATTTTGCATAGGCAGGCTGGGATTTTCTAAGGGCGGGAATCCCCCCCCCCACTGTTGGCCTGGCCACCATTTTGGGTTCCCTTCTGCATTAGGAGAGGTCCAGTGCCATCTTGTGTGGGCAAGAGTGCCATTTTGTTTTGGTGGGAGTGCCAATTTTTATAGCGGAGTAATACCCCCCCAACCTGGTAAGGAAGGGGTCGAGATGTCTGTTAAACAGAATCCCAGTCCTGCTCTCCCTTCTAAGAGTGTAATTAGGGGCCCATTGCAATCCCTATGTTCAGCACCAGCCTCCGCAGTCCCCCAGCATACACTGGATCACTTGGGTACAATTGTTGCTAATATAGTTTCAGACCCTGCTGCCATAGCAAGGTTCAATAATGAACTCGAGATGCTGGTGCAACAATTTGGGGGGCAGCCTGAGTTGCAGTCTGGCCCTTCCACGTCATCCACTTATTTTGAATCATAGAATAGAATCATAGAATCATAGAGTTGGAAGAGACCACAAGGGCCATTGAGTCCAACCCCCTGCCAAGCAGGAAACACCATCAGAGCACTCATGACATATGGTTGTCAAGCCTCTGCTTAAAGACCTCCAAAGAAGGAGACTCCACCACACTCCTGGGCAGCAAATTCCACTGTCG
This sequence comes from Podarcis gaigeae, assembly GCF_964106915.1. Taxonomy (NCBI): domain Eukaryota; kingdom Metazoa; phylum Chordata; class Lepidosauria; order Squamata; family Lacertidae; genus Podarcis; species Podarcis gaigeae. The sequence continues at coordinate 4,281,074 of NC_139694.1, forward strand.
AACAGCTCTTACTGTCAGGAGGTTCTTTCTTAATGTTTAGGTGGAATCTTCTTTCTTGTAGTTTGGAACCATTGCTCCGTGTCCGCTTCTCTGGAGCAGCTCCCTCCTCTATGTGACATCCTTTTATATATTTGAACATGGCTATCATATCACCCCTTAACCTCCTCTTCTCCAGGCTAAACATGCCCAGCTCCCTTAGCCGTTCCTCATAAGGCATCGTTTCCAGGCCTTTGACCATTTTGGTTGCCCTCCTCTGGACACGTTCCAGTTTGTCAGTGTCCTTCTTGAACTGTGGTGCCCTGAACTGGACACAGTACTCCAGGTGAGGTCTGATCAGAGCAGAATACAGTGGCACTATTACTTCCCTTGATCTAGATGCTATACTCCTATTGATGCAGCCCAGAATTGCATTGGCTTTTTTAGCTGCCTTGTCACACTGTTGGTTCATGTCAAGTTTGTGGTCAACCAAGACTCCTAGATCCTTTTCACATGTACTGCTCTCAAGCCAGGTGTCACCCATCTTGGATTTGTGCCTCTCATTTTTTTTTGCCCAAGTGCAATACTTTACATTTCTCCCTGTTAAAATTCATCTTGTTTGTTTTGGCCCAGTTCTCTAATCTGTCAAGGTCATTTTGAAGTGTGATCCTGTCCTCTGGGGTGTTAGCCACCCCTCCTAGTTTGGTGTCATCTGCAAATTTGATCAGGATGCCCTTGAGTCCATCATCCTAGTCGTTGATAAAGATGTAGAATAAGACCGGGCCCAAGACAGAACCCTCTGGCACCCCACTAGTCACTCTTCTCCAGGATGAAGAGGAACCATTGATGAGCACCCTTTGGGTTCGGTCAGTCAGCCAGTTACAAATCCACTGAGTGGTAGCATGTCAAGTCTGCATTTTACCAGCTTCTTTTCAAGAATATCATGGGGCACCTTGTGAAATGCCTTGCTGAAATCAAGGTAGGCTACATCCACTGCGTTCCCTTCATCTACCAGGCTTGTAATTCTGTCAAAAAACGAGATCAGGTTAGTCTGACATGACTTATTTTTCAGAAATCCATGCTGACTATTGGTGATCACAGCATTCCTTTCTAGGTGCTCACAGACTGTTTGCTTAATGATCTGCTCCAGAATCTTCCCTGGTATTGATGTCAGACTGACTGGGCGGTAATTATTTGGGTCCTCTCTTTTCCCCTTTTTGAAAATAGGGACAACATTTGCCCTCCTCCAGTCTGCCGGGACTTCACCTGTTCTCCAGGAATTCTCAAAGATGACTGCCAGTGGTTCTGAGATCACATCTGCCAGTTCTTTTAATACTCCTGGATGCAGTTCATCTGGCCCTGGAGACTTGAATACATCTAAACTAGCCAAGTATTCTTGTACTATCTCCTTAGTTATTCTGGGCTCATGGTCCTGCAGACGTGAGCGAGGAAAGTGAGGGTTATGACCCTTCGGGGGCCTTGCCTTCTCAGTTCCAGGATTCCAATGCCACCTAGTCCTAAGGGTCGTCCTAGGAGTCTGGGTGCTATGGTACAGCAGACCTTTTGGTACACGCTGCCTTGTTTGCAGTCAGCACCGCATGTGGGAGGTGGAGTCCTTGCCCAGTCAAGCACCTCACATGTTTTTAGTACTGCGCAGTTTGGGCCGGCTCCTTCGAGGGAGGCGCTCAGTGTCCAGTCTTCAGAGGAGGGTCTCCCGGTGCCTAAAGTCCCTTACTCTGGTGGCATACGACAGTGGAGTCGTTGCTCCAAGAGCAGGGCCAACAGGCGCAGATATGACGATTCCACGTCAACTAGTGGTACGTCCTCTCAGACCTCTGAGGATGGCTCAGATGCTATTCTGGGTCTGTACTGGGGTCACGGTGAAGGTGCTTCAGGCTTTCCCAGGTGGGCGTGGCACCACAGAGCTAATACGTACAGGGCCAGATACAGCCTTCCTTTGGAGTGTATTGATGGAGAGCTAGTCAAGGACGTTAAAGTTTTGACCAATGTAGTTAGAGATATTCCTGGTGCGCACTTGCCATCTAGAATGCATAACAGAATACTTAAGGTTGTTACATTGACATTTTTAAGCTCCTTCTTCCTAATGAATGCCCAGATAAAGATAAACAGGTGTCAACGGGCAGGGATAAGGCCAGTGGAGAGAACCTTTGAAAAATAGCTCAATGCCTTTCAGATATTTGCTGGGGTCATCTCTGCGGCCTATCCTAAAAGAAGCCTGCACTTGTGGATTTATCAATCATTGGTGCGTAAGGCTTGCACATTGGCTGGAGAGGTAGAAGCTATAAGCTATGATGAGAGCTTTAGACGCCTGGCCGCAAGGATCCCTTCTGCTTGATGGGATTGAAAGGATCTCGATGTGTGGACTACTTATGTCTCTCCTGATTTTGAGCATAAGTCCACTGAGCAGCTGAAACCGAAGCAGGATGTTAAGAAGTCAGGGATGTGACTCTTTTGCTGGAAATACAATAAAGGGTCTTGCCAGCATCAGGGTTGTAGGTATTCCCATGCATGCAACAAGTGCTTTGGGGGCCACCCTGCCGCTTCATGTGGGGCTAAGCGGCCCTTTCTAGGCATGAGGAGAGGCTCCCAGCAGGAACTAAAAGGAGCCTCTCCCCAAGCATCCCACGATGCTAAGTGATGTCTTATTGACCCTAGCTTGCACTCCCATTAAGTTGCCTGCATTGCCTGCATGGCTGCTCAGGTATCCTGACATGTCTGCTGCCTCATATTTGTGGCTGGGATTTTCAGAGGGCTTTCATATCCCAGTGGTGTTCCCACCCAGGGCTGGAAAAGTTGAAAATCAAAAATCAGTGAGGGAGATGCCATATATTGCTAGGAAGAAGATCAGGGAAGAACTAGCGTTGGGAAGGAAGGCTGGCCCATTTACCGTATTTTTCACCCTATAGGGCACACCGGTCCATAGGATGCACTTATTTTTTTTGGGGGGGGGGAATAAAGAAAAAAAAAATTCCCCCCGAGCCCCAAAGAGCAAAGAAGCCATGACAGTGAGTGGAATGGATCCCGCTCGCTGTCCTGGCTTCATTTTTAGCCTCGGGGCTGGGGGTCTGGGATCGAAGGCGAGGTTGCGCAACGTCGCCATCACTCCCAGAGCTTGCAGGGCTGGGGGTCGGGGAAGCCTGAGCTTCCCCCGACCCCAGCCCCCAGAACAGGTTGTTGCCCTCAAGCCTTGCGAGTCTGGGGGGAACTCCCGCTGGGCTCACAAGGCTTGCAGACATCTGTGCGAAGCATGGGGCGCACCAACGCCTCTCGCTCTCCAGGCTTCAGCAAAAGCCTGCATTCGCCCCATAGGATGCATACATATTTCCCCTTCATTTTTGGAGGGGGAAAAGTGTGTCCTATAGGGCAAAAAATACGGTAAGTGCCTTCCTTACCCTGACTTGCACCTTTCCCCTTTGGGTGTGGTACCCAAGAAGGCTCCAGGGGAATTTTGCTTAATTCACAATTTATCTTATCCAAAGGGTTCATCTGTAAATGATGCTATTCCTCCTGAGTTATGTTCTGTCAAGTATGCCACCTTTATCAGGCGGTCAAGTTGATCAGGAGCTTTGGGAAGGGTGCACTTTTGGTGAAGTGTGACATGGAATCTGCATTCCGCTTACTTCCTGTTCATACACATTATTTTAAGTTGCTTTTGTTTCAGTTGGATGGAGCTTATTATGTGGATAAGGCCATGCCTATGGGCTGCTCAATATCCTGTGCAGCTTTTGAAGCCTTCAGTACATTTTTGGGCTAGGCCTTGCGTGCCAAGACTGGTTTAAGGGGCATGTCCAATTACCTCGATGATTTTTTATTAAGCTCTGTAGCCAATTCTGACCAATGCTTGCTATTATTGCATGCATTTAATGATTTAACCTCGGAACTGGGTGTTCCATTGGCGGCTGATAAAACTGAAGGTCTAGTCATGAGGCTGTCTTACCTTGGAATACAGTTGGATACTGTGGCATAGATTTCTTCATTGGCTGAGGAAAAATTGGTGGCCCTCTGTGACATTGTTTTGGAGTTTTTGCCGCAGGAGAAGGTTACCTTGAGGCAGATTCAGTCCCTATTAGGCCATTTAAATTTTGCCTGCAGGGTGGTCGCTCCGGGTTGTCCCAGACTTTCTGTAGGCCTGCGGTTACCCCATCATCGGGTGTGATTGCCTGCCGAGGTCAGGGCAGACCTTGAGATGTGGCTGGAATTCCTGAGGGAGTTCAATGGAGTATCACTGTGGCAGGATACTTTGAACCTACACTTTGATTTCCAGGTCCATTCAGATGCAGCTGGATCCTTGGGATTTGGGCTTTACTTCTGTGGCCATTGGTGTGTACAGCCATGGCCTGAGCACTGGCAGGGCACAGCCATTACCTGTGATTTAACGTTTCTTGAGTTTTTCCCTATTGTAGTAGCAGTGCACATCTGGACCATGGAGTTCAAGGACCAGTGGGTCAGTTTTTGATCCAATAATCAGGCCATAGTGAGCATTTTGGCAAGGCAGTCGTCACGCTCCAGCAGAGTCTCTGCCCTTTTGCATATGTTTGTGCTGTGGTGCCTCAGGATCAATATTGTGTTTTCTGCTTGATTTATTCCTGTTGCTACTAATGATATTGCTGATGCCCTATCCCATTTTCAGATGGAGCACTTCAGATCGCTGGCTCCGGATGCCCAGCAGCTTCCAAAATATTTCCCGGTTCAGCTTTGGAACCTTGGCAGCAGCTAGTCCTTCAGGGAGTAGTAGCTTCTGTTTCTCCTTCCACTTTGAGGGCTTATAAGAAGGCCTGAATGGACTTCTTAGCATTTCAATTGCAGCACTTCACAATCGACAATACTTTGTCGCCATCCACGCATCAGGTGTTGCAGTATTTGGCTCAGTTGTGGTACATGGGTCGTGCTGTGAAGTCCATTAGAATTCAGTCTTCTGCCATTTCATTTTTCTGTAAATCCTTTTATTCTAGAGATCCTTGTGCAAAGTTTGTAGTGTGCAAGGCTCTGGAGGGTTAGGGCAGATTGCAACCACCTATGTCGCCAGGTAGAAAGCCGGTCACATTTGTCCTTTTATCTAAGATGCGCAGCAAGTTAAGAATTGTTTGCTGGTCCACTTATGAGGCAAGACTCTTTTCGGCAGCTTATTCTATTGTGTTTTTTGGTGCACTGCATGTGGGTGAAGTGGTGCTGGAGCCAGCACAAGGACGATTCTCCAGGGGCTTGTTATTGTAGGATGTTCAGATTTCTGATGAGGAGCTAGTTCTCAACATTGGGTGTCAAAAACTGTCCAGTTGGGCAGAGGTGGTCAGCTGGTAACACATCTCACATTAACGGTGTCTCCAGACATGAAGAAACTCCTCTCCTTGTGCCACCTCCTCCATTTGTCGTTTGGGGAGGGGAGACACAAGAGCAGTGTGTCTCAGTGCTGCTCTCTCACTTAAAGAATGCTCTCCCCAAGGAGGCATGCCTGGCACCAGCTTGTGGGGTGTGTGTGTTTTTCTTCCTCCTGCAAATCTTGTTATCTTTGTATGCCCCACAGATGCTTCAGTCAAGTAGTTAAGCTCAAACACAAAACAATTGTTTTAAGCAAAGTTGTTTATACTCGGTGCACACAAAACACACTTTATTTAGCTTACATGATGCCTTCTCTCTCTGAGCCCAGAGAGGGCATTTTGCTGCTTCAAAGTCCTTGCTGTGTTAAGGTTCACAGCTAAATCCAAATTCAGTTTTTTAAGAGCCTTGCAACTGATGGAGTTTTCTGAGTTCTGAAGTCTGACAGTTTTCCAGGTTCTTTCTTAGGTGATCTCTTCAAAAAAATCTTCACTCAAATCCATGGTTCCAACAGATAACCTTCAACAATTGCTGCTGCCATAACCCACACTGTATGTTGTATACTGAGCCCTTTTATACAAAAAGTTAATTACCAAATGTGTCCAGTAACACAGATAAGAAAGTCATGAAATGATTGCAGCGGCAATTTGGGGCATGAGTAATATCTGCTGACTCATAGGATGTAACCCATCAACTGCCTTCCTTAACACATCTTTATCCAATTTTAGGTGCCAGGGGCTGTGTCCCCCATTTTTTACCTTACTCGGTCCATTCCCATTTCAATGCTGCTTGCTCTCTCTGAGGCATTTACCCCACTGGTGAACTGAGCATTCAAAGAAAGAGGTAGAAGCAACTTCTCCGCAGCACTGTTGGCTCATACAGCAGCCGCCCCACACTACTGTGTAAATAATTAAGAGAACGTTGATATGGATATCTGAAATCAAAACACAGAAGGGAGAAGAAACCTCCTTTGGAAGAATATTCATCCAGTTTTGATATAATAATAAATCATTAGGCAAACAGAGTGAATATAGTGAATTTTTATAAAGTGAATATAGTGAATTAACTGCCTTCCTTAACACACCTTTATCCAATTTTAGGTGCCAGGGGCTGTGTCCCCCATTTTTAGCTTACACGGTCCATTCCTATTTCAATGCTGCTTGCTCTCGCTGAGGCACTTACTCCACTGGTGAACTGAGCATTCAAAGAAAGAGGTAGAACCAACTTTTCCACAGCACTGTTGGCTCATACAGCAGCCACCCCCTGCTGCTGTAGAAATAATCAGAAGAAGGTTGATATTGATATCTGAAATCAAAGCAAAGAACAGCGAAGGAACCTCCTTTGGCAGAACACTCGTCGTCCAGTTTTGATATAATAAATCATTAAGCAAACAGAGTGAATATGGTATCAAAAATGCAGAAAAGGGCACACGAAGATGGAAGTTCTCCTGTGCAAACCCCTTACAATGGCTTGGCTGTCTTGTGCAGAGGAACATCTGCAAGACTGTCCTCAGTGCATATGTGTCACATGTACACCCACAGGCAGGCAGGCAGCATTGTCATTGCAGAAGAAGAAGCCACTTCTATACAGTCTTGGTAGAATTTGAGACGGTGGCTTCAATTAGCATTTTAGTTGATGTAGCATCTTGATTGATTCTTGTTTCAGTTTGGGATTAATGAAGAGCAGGATAACTGCGTGGCCAGAGGAATATGCAAGAATCAAACTGAAAAGAAAAAATTGCTTACCAATGCCTTTCATGCCCATCCGAAATAAAACTATCGCCAAAATTTCCACAAAAAAGCTAGCTACGTAGAGAATGCAGAAAGAAGCCAGAGCTTTGATGGCGTTCCGGTGAGCTTCGGTGCTGACATCCTTTGCACTGTTTTGTAGAAACTTTTTGTGCCGCCACAGAGAAGTGAGTAATAAGATGGACGAGGACAAAAATATCATGAAGGGAAGGAAATTCGGAACAACATATAGAAGGAGAAGATACTTACAGGAGTTGAAAATTTCATTTTCCGAGTCACTATTATTGGTCAGAAGTGATTCAAAAGAATTGCATTTAGAAACATTGGCATTGGATGTACCTGTGGCAATGGTGATGATTGCAGAGAAGACCACTGTTCCTAGCAGCAGCCAAGGCACCAGCCCAGGGAATCTCCGCTTCATTCGCAGGAAGAGAGGGTGGGAGAAGTTAGCAATTTTCACACAGTACAAGACACTGAGCCAAGTGCCAAGCCAAAGAACAGCTGTATTGATAAATGACCATGAGATGTAATTTGCCACTTTTAGGTGCTTGAATTGATCAGTCTCCATGAAAAAGAGGATAGAAATTGCATTCTGTATGACAACTGCATGAAATAGAAATCTGAAGAAGCCAAGACAGCTCAGGATCATGTTGGCTGGGGATAGTTTTCTGCTTCTAAACCAGTCAATGCAGTTAATGATAACAATAATTCCATTTCCCACCATTCCTATGAGGGTTTCAATAATGAGAAGAACAAAGCCGAACAATTGAAGTAAGTTAGGCATCTTTCTGAGCATGCAATGAAAGTGTTTCCTCCACCGTAATGTGCAATATCTGCAAGGTCTACTCCTGCCTTCTCCCTACAACAGAAAAACATGTAGAGAGAGTAGGGAGGTAGTTTCATTTGTTGATTCTGTTCAGATGCAAATTACACCTGGAAGGAGTCAAATGCTGAATCTGTAATATCTCTTCTGAGATCATATTTGCAAATTCTACAGAGGTGCTAAATATCATCTTTGCATCTGGCTTAACAAACAAGGATATGTGATTCTTTTATGATTTGTTTATTTTGATTAATGATTGTTCACCAGTATCAACATTTCCAATCCATCCAAAAACATACTTTTCTTCTTCTTCAAAGGTTCAATAAGTTGACTTAGTTTCTATGTCAAGTTGTTCTAATTGGTTGAATAATTAAAGCAGGGTGTTATATTTGTCAGGCCAACGGAGGAATGTTTACAATTACACTCCCTGGTAAACAGGAACTGGTGGAATTAAACATCAGTAAGTGTAGAGAGATTTTACAGACATGTAAAGGAGAGAAGCGGACACGGAGCAATGGTTCCAAACTACAAGAAAGAAGATTCCACCTAAACATTAGGAAGAACTTCCTGACAGTAAGAGCTGTTTGACAGTGGAATTTACTGCCAAGGAGTGTGGTGGAGTCTCCTTCTTTGGAGGTCTTTAAGTAGAGGCTTGACAACCATATGTCAGGAGTGCTCTGATGGTGTTTCCTGCTTGGCAGGGGGTTGGACTCGATGGCCCTTGTGGTCTCTTCCAACTCTATGTTTCTATGATTCTATGAACCTGCCCAATACAGTTTGCTACCTGAGGTCAAAAAGAAAATGCCTCCCCTGCCCTGGTAATTGTAATTAAGGGTGCTGGGTTAGATCATGGATAAGGAATATCAGACCCAGGGTCTAAATGTAGCCCTCCCAGGCTCTCAGTTGGGTTTCAGGCCATCCCTCTTCAGTCTTGATATGCGCTCTCCTTGAATTTCCTTATAACTATTGACGTATCTTGGCTACAAGTCTTGGGAGACCTGCTCCCGGCCTTGCGGGCCTCTTCCACCTGGCCTAGCAAGGTGGGCCCACACTGACTACAGCTTTGAAAGCTGAGGAAGCTGAATAGATATCTGGGTTGGGACATGGTTCAGCTGGTTTCAGGTTTGTTATTATTGTTGCCATTGCCTAAAATGTTTTAAATTTTTAAAACTGGTTTTAACCAATAGATAATTAAATTGGAGGGCAGTTGGGGGGATGTGTGGCAAGAGAGGAGCTGGGGAGAAGAAGGGGGACCTAATTACAGTGGGGATGGGGGAGCTATGGTGTGGGAAGTGGGGCAGGCTGGGTAAGGGGTACTCTTCCAACTTGCAGAATGCCTTGCCTCGGGTCTGTAGCTGTTGCTCCTAAATTCCAGGTTGGCTAGGAGTAAGACCTTGGAGGAAGGCCTTAAATGTCTCAGGGGTGTAATTCTTCAAGGATTGCCTCTCCTCATGTGAACCGACCTAAACTTTGTGATCATCACCTAATGCCCATCTTCATGTGCCTCAACAAAAGGTCTGGAGGGTGGGGAAACAGGAATGGGCCTTTTAAGTGGTGGCTTCCTGTTTGTGAAATGCCCTCCCATGGGAGGCTCTCCTGGTGCCTTCAAAATCTTTATATGCCAGGCGAAAGTGTTTCTCACCAACCAGGCATTTGGCTGATTAACATTCTGTTGCCCTTAAATGTGTCAGTGGAAGGAGGGTTATTGGTATGTTTTGTTTAATTATGTATTTTTTGTTTCCATTTTGTATTCTTATGTTGTGAACTGCCCTGTGATCTTCGGATGAAGGGTGATATACAAATGAGGATGAGGATGATGATGATGATGATAGTAACCTTTTATTTTGCATGATAGTGAGGTCTAGTGTTTATTTTGTTTTTGCCACATTCCTCATTCTGAGAGGCCCATGTCAGTTTTGTCTGGGTAAAAGAGAGAGAGAGTGAGAAAGGCACCAGGGATTTGCAATGACTTTGCAATAGGTATTTTAATCAGAAATATACTGATTAAGGCTCATACCTAGGCTCATACCTAGAACTAACTTAGTTGGTCTTTAAGGTGCTACTGGAAGGAATTTTTTGTTTTGACTATGGCAGACCAACACGGCTACCTATCTGTAACCAGAAATATACTGTTAAATACATACAAATTATCCAAGCAGTGAGACACTTCAGAGGTTCCAGTGATTTGCTGGCCTGGCTCCTTAAGAATTAAGTCAGTGGGGGCTTGCTGGTATTTTCTTGTTTTGAAATATACAGCTAGAAGACAGGTGAAAATTCAACATTAAACACCCTAACATGTCTCATAGCTCTTGGTTCCCCATCAGATTTTTAGAGACAGAGGGAACACTATAAGTTCCTGTCAGAGATCGACTCAGTGCTCTCCCTCGCCCTCCCCTTTTCCCCACCACATTTCTCAGAGTTGGGTTATGACATGTACATGAGTGGCTTGAAATACAGCAAGGTTATTCTCCCCCTGCATTTCAAGGGACATTTTTCTGTTGATGCACTGACCAGAGAAGGGACAGGGATGTTTTCATTTGTCGTTTGGAGAGGGGAGACACAAGAGCGGTGTGTCGCAGTGCTGCTCTCTCACTTACAGAATGCTCCCCCCAGGGAGGCAGCTTTTTCTATTGCGTTTTTTGGTGCACTGCATGTGGGTGAAGTGATGCTGGAGCCAGCACAAGGACGGATCTCCAGAGGCTTGTTAATGTAGGATGTTCAGATTTCTGATGAGGAGCTAGTTCTCAACATCTGGTTTCAAAAACTGGCCAGTTGGGCAGAGGTGGTCAGCTGGTAACACATCTCACATTAACGGTGTCTCCAGACATGAAGAAACTCCTCTCATTGTGCCAGCTCCTCCATTTGTCGTTTGGGGAGGGGAGACACAAGAGCAGTGTGTCTCAGTGCTGCTCTCTCACTTAAAGAATGCTCTCCCCAGGGAGGCATGCCTGGCACCAGCTTGTGGGGTGTGTGTGTTTTTCTTCCTCCTGCAAATCTTGTTATCTTTGTATGCCCCACAGATGCTTCAGTCAAGTAGTTAAGCTCAAACACAAAACAATTGTTTTAAGTAAAGTTGTTTTCTTGGTACAAACAAAACACACACTTTATTTACACACTTTATACAGGTTACATGATGCCTTCTCTCTCTCAGCCCAGAGAGGGCATTTTGCTGCTTCAAAGTCCTTGCTGTGTTAAGGTTCACAGCTAAGTCCAAATTCCATTTTTTAACAGCCTTGCAACTGATAAGAGTTTTTTGAGTTCTGATGTCTGATAGTTTTCTAACTTCTTTCTTACACGATCTATTCAAAAGGTCTTCCCTCAAATACACAGTTCCAAAACATAGCCTTCAACAATAACTGTTATTATGACCCACACAGTATGTTGTAAACTGAGCCCTTTTATACAGAAAGTTAATTACCAAATGTGCCAAGTAACTCAAATGTGCCCATTTGACTCATAGAGATTTAACCCATTAACTACCTTCCTTAACACATCTATATCCAATTGTAGGTGCCAGGTGCTGGGTCCCCCATTATTTATCTTACTCGGTCAATTCCCATTTCAATGCTGCTTGCTCTCTCTGAGGCATTTACTCCACTGGTGAACTGAGCATTCAAAGAAAGAGGTAGAACCAACTTCTCCACAGCACTGTTGGCTCATACAGCAGCCACCCCACAATTCTGTGTAAATAATTAAGAGAAGGTTAATATCAATATCTGAAATCAAAGCACAGAACACGGAAGGAACCCCATTTGGCAGAACAATCGTCGTTAAATTTTGACATAATAATAAATCATTAAGCAAACAGAGTAAAATTCAGAAAAGGGCATACCCAGCAGGAGCATACCCAGCACACACACACACACACACACACACACACACACACACACACTTACACACACATAAACACACACTTACACAGATGGTATTGTTCTTGCGAGGGGATGTCACTTCCATAAGGTCTTGGTGACCCTTAAGATGAAGGCTTCATCCAACATTTTAGTTGATGGAGTATCCTTATTGATTTCTGTTTCAGTCTGGGATTCATGAAGATCAGGATAACAGCATGGCCAGAGGAATATGAAGCTATCACATTTAAAATAAGTATGAGTGCCCAAGCATCTGTAATGCCTATCCAGTTGTTGAGTATGCCCAGAATTTCCACGAGAAAGCTAGATATGTAGAGAATGAAGAAAGAAGCCAGGGCTTTGATGGCTTTCAGGTGAACCTCTGTGCTGGCTTCCCTAGCACTGCTTTGTAGAAGGTTTTTGTGTCTCCACAGAGAAGTTAGTAGTAAGATGGACGAGGACAAAAATATCATGAAGGGAAGGAAATTTGGAGCAGTATATAGAAGGGCAACATACCAACAGTCGTTAGGCATTTTAATTCCCGAGTCACTGTTATTGCTTGGGAATGATTCAAATAGATTACATTTAGTCATTTTGCTACTGCCTATTATTTCCACAGTGGTGGTGATTGCAGAGAAGCCCACACTCCCCAGAAGCAGCCAAGGCACCAGCCCAGGGAATCTCTGCTTCATTTGCAGGAAGAGAGGGTGGGAGAAGTTAGCAATTTTTACACAGTACAAAACACTGAGCCAAGTGGCAAACCAAAGGTCAGTAGTAGTAACAAATATCCAGCTGCTGTAGCGTGCCATTTTTATGTCCGTTGGTCGAACAGCATCCAAGAAAAAGAGCTTGAATATTGCCGACTGTATCACAATTTCATAAAATAGAAATCTGAACAAGCCAAGACAGCTCAGGATCATGTCAGCTGGGGAAAGTTTTCTGCTTCTATGCCAGTCAATGAAGTTAACGATAGCAATAAATCCATTTCCCACCATTCCTATGAGAGTTTCAATAACAAGAAGAATGAAGGTGAACAATTCATATGAGGTTGGCATATTTCTGGGCACGTAATAAAAGCGTTTCGTCCACTATTCAATGTTGAATATCAGCCCTGTCTGCTGTTGATGCTTTCCTTTATATGACCAGTGTAGAGCTCAATCTTTCCGCCTTCTATCTATAACAGAAATGCTTGTAGAGAGAGGAAGGAGCTATTTTCAGTTGTTTATTCTCTTCAGATGCAAATCACACCTGGAAAGATTCTGTTACTAAATCTGTATCATCTGTCCTGTTGTCATATTTGCAAATTCTACAGAGGTGCTAAATATCATCTTTGCATCTGGCTTAGCAAACAATGATGCATGACTCTTTTTTGAATTGCTGATTTTGAAGAAAGTTTATTTGATAGTGTTACTATTTTTAATCCATCTGAAAGCATATTTATCTAATAATTTAGAATGTTTATTGTGTTTGTGTGGGAAGTTGATTTGATTATTTGGATAATTAAAGCAGGGTGCTTAATTAGCCAGCCAATAGCAGGAATGTCTAGAATTACATTTCCTAAGGAAATTGGAAACTAGGGGAATTAAACATCACGAAGCTGAGTATTGGTATTTGTCAGTCTGGACTTTTTCTACAGCTTATTTCTGTAGACGATGATATTAATAAAGTTGGGATAAGTTGATGGAAAAAGAGATTCCAATTTTGACACCACATTTCTCAGACCTTGGTTATGACATACACATTAGTGCCTTGAAATGCAGTGAGGTCATTCTCGCCACTGCCTTTCAAGTCACATTTTTCTGCTGATGCACAGACCAGACAGGGGCAAAGATATTTCCAAGTGATGCACTTTGTCACTCCACACCGGCAACCCTCACAACTCTAATTCAATGGCTGCCATTTGTGCATGCACAACAGCATACACACCTCACATTAACGGTGTCTCGAGATATGAAGCAAACTCCTCTCCTTGTGCCACCTCCTCCATTTGTCTTTTGGGGAGGGGAGACACAAGAGCGGTGTGTCTCAGTGCTGCTCTCTCACTTAAAGAATGCTCTCCCTCAGGAAGGCATGCCTGGCACCAGCTTGTTGGGGTGCGTGTGTTCTTCTTCCTCCTGTAAATCTTGGTATCTTTGTATGCCCCACAGATGCTTCAGTCAAGTGGTTAAACTCACCAACACAAAACAGTTGTTTAAGGAAAGTTGTTTTACTTGGTACACACAAAACACACAATCTATTTATACATATACACTTTATAAAGGTTACATGATGCCTTCTCTCTCTGAGCCCAGAGAGGGCATTTTGCTTCAAAGTCCTTGCTGTGTTTAAGGTTCACAGCTAAGTCCAAATTCAGTTTTTTAAGAGCCTTGCAAATGATGGAGTTTTCTGAGTTCTGAAAGTATCAAAAAATGCAGAAAACAGCATACCCAGCAGGAAGTTCTCCTGTGCAAACTTCCTTACAATGGCCAGGCAGTCTTGTGCGGGAGAATGTCTGGTAGACTGTATCCTCAGTGCACATGAATGCACACACACACACACACACACACACACACACACACACACTTACACAGATAGTATTGTTCTTGGGAGGGGATGTCACTTCCATAAGGTCTTGGAGATCCTTAAGATGATGGCTTCATTCAACATTTTAGTTGATGTAGTATCCTTATTGATTTCTGTTTCAGTCTGGGATTCATGAAGATCAGGATAACAGCATGGCCAGAGGAATATGAAGCTATCACATTTAAGATAAGTATGAGTGCCCAAACATCTGTAATGCCTATCCAGTAGAAGAGTATGCTCAAAATTTCCATGAGAAAGCTAGATACGTAGAGAATGAAAAAAGAAGCCAGGGCTTTGATGGCATTCAGGTGAACCTCTGTGCTGGCATCCCTAGCACTGCTTTGTAGAAGGTTTTTGTGTCTCCACAGAGAAGTTAGTAGTAAGATGGACGAGGACAAAAATATCATGAAGGGAAGGAAATTTGGAGCGGTATATAGAAGGGCAACATACCAACAGTCGTTAGGCATTTTAATTCCCGAGTCACTGTTATTCCTTGCGAATGATTCAAATAGATTACATTTAGTCATTTTGCTACTGCCTATTATTTCCACAGTGGTGGTGATTGCAGAGAAGCCCACACTCCCCAGAAGCAGCCAAGGCACCAGCCCAGGGAATCTCTGCTTCATTTGCAGGAAGAGAGGGTGGGAGAAGTTAGCAATTTTTACACAGTACAAGACACTGAGCCAAGTGGCAAACCAAAGGTCAGTAGTAGGAACAAATGTCCAGCCACTGTAGCCTGCCATTTTGACGCCCTGTCTGCTGTTGATGCTTTCCTTTATATGACCAGTGTAGAGCTCAATCTTTCCGCCTTCTATCTATAACAGAAATGCTTGTAGAGAGAGGAAGGAGCTATTTTCAGTTGTTTATTCTCTTCAGATGCAAATCACACCTGGAAAGATTCTGTTACTAAATCTGTATCATCTGTCCTGTTGTCATATTTGCAAATTCTATAGAGGTGCTAAATATCATCTTTGCATCTGGCTTAGCAAACAATGATGCATGACTCTTTTTTGATTTGTTGATTTTGAAGAAAGTTTGTTCAATAGTGTTACTATTTTTAATCCAGCTGAAAACATATTTATCTAATAATTTAGTATGTTTGTGTGGGAGGTTGATTTGATTATTTGGATAATTAAAGCAGGGTGCTTTATTAGCCGGCCAATAGCAGAAACGTCTAGAATTACATTTCCTAAGGAAATTGGAAACTAGGGGAATTAAACATCACAAAGCTGAGTATTGGTATTTGTCAGTCTGGACTTTTTCTACAGCTTATTTCTGTAGATGATGATATTAATAAAGTTGGGATAAGTTGATGGAAAAAGAGATCCCAATTTTGAAACCACATTTCTCAGACTTGGGTTTTGACATACACATTAGTGGCTTGAAATGCAATGAGGTCATTCTCGCCACTGCCTTTCATGTCACATTTTTCTGCTGATGCACAGACCAGAGATTGGACCGAGATATTTCCAAGTGATGCACTTTGTCTCTCCACACCATCAACACTCACAAATCTAATTCAATAATAATAATAATAATAATAATAATAATAATAATAATAAAATTTATTTATATCCCACCCTCCCCAGCCGAAGCCAGGCTCAGGGCGGCTAACAACAATAAAACAGTACAACAGTACAGCACAACACTCTAAAATCATTCATTATAAAATTAATTCAAATCAAGCCACTGGCAACCATTGGGCCAGAGCTCCTGAAGATTGCCGAGGTAGGGAGTCAGGCTATGCCCTGGCCAAAGGCCTGGTGGAACAGCTCTGTCTTGCAGGCCTTGCGGAAAGATGTCAAGTCTCGCAGGGCCCTAGTCTCTTGTGACAGAGTGTTCCACCAGATCGGAGCCACAGCCGAAAAAGCCCTGGCTCTAGTTGAGGCCAGCTTAACCTCTCTGTGGCCTGGGACCTTCAGGATGTTTTTATTTGAAGACCGTAAATTCCTCTGTGGGACATACCAGGAGAGGCGGTGTGGAGTTTGGAACTGACAGGGTTAAAACTCCGTGGTGTCCTGTATCTGGGAGGAGCTCAACGCAGAGAAGTGCGTCACAGTCTGTGTCACTGTTCAGACTTGCTTTCGCTTCTGCCTGAGACGCAGCTCAGCTTGCAGGCTGCAGGCTGCGTTTGTGTGCTTTTGGGAGCACAGAGAATGTCGGAGGTTTCCGATGGATTTACTGCTTTGTAAATAAACGCTTCTAGAGATAAGAACCGAACTGTCTTTGGACTTGATTTATCCCTTATCTTACACGAACGCAGGACCGCTGCTACTCTGCTCACCTGCCAGTTCAGCTCCCAACAGAGCCGCGCAGGGGAAGCCTGACTGGATGCAGGTTTTGTTTACCCCAAAAGGTTATGGAGGGTTACGCGTTTCCTGACAAGTGTGAGAAGGGAGGAAGACTGCCAGTGTTGCGTTGCTGAGAGCTCCTGCCAGGAAGGGCAGTGGGGAATGCTGGAGAGCGGAGCCAAAAGCCAAGGAAGATGGCTGCTTCGGAGGTCCAGCTTGCTGGCAAACGCGTGAGTACGCTTAAAGCCCCGGTGGGTGGAAGATGGCTGCTGCCCAGGCACAGCAGGGCCATGAGAGCTACAATATCCCCGGTGAAAGACTGAAGGGGGCCAGCATTGATGCTTGGCTGTTGCCAAAGCTCCAAGGGAGGAAGCCCTGGGTCGCGTGGCAGGCACTGAAGACGGCATGTCAGGCCACAGTGGGAGCCAGACCAGAGGGGGCTGGAGAATGCCCAGAGAGAGCTCCGAGCCCAGAGGGAGCAGGGACTGTTCCTGGAAGCTGTTTCTATGCTTCAACACATCTGTGTGATGGACTGTGTGCTGGAGAGAGGCTGAGAGCTGGGAAGAGGAAGGCAGTTGCAGTCTGTTCCTCAGGCAGCTGGGCACCCAGGAGTGGGGGTGCAGGCCGTTCCAAGAGCTCTGAGAAAGCCAAAGTCTCCAAGAGTTGTTTGTGCTCTGAGGTGAAGTCCAACAGCGAAGGGCATTGTCCGCTAGAGGCGCAGGATAGCGGAAAGGAGACCGGCCGGCGTGGAATGTCAACAAAGCTGGTTCCCAGGGTCGGTTCTCAGTAGAGACGTGGGAAAGCAGCAGGCCAGGAGAAAAACAAAGACAAGGCGTCTTATCACCTCACAGCTGCGATGGTGTCTCTGAGAAAAGGCAAAAGCCTTAGTCAGGGGGAGGCTGTGGCCATGGCAACCGGTGGGGGTGCAAGCAACGCCATGGCAACTTTGGAAAACAGCCAGAGAGACACTTTATCTCTCGTAATCGACTCGGGAGCTTCTCATTGCCTCATGAAGTCTCGAGAGTTCCTGAGGGACTGCAAGACAGTTAAAACTGGACACTATGTCACATTAGCAGATGGGTCTCAAAGACCATTGACTGAAACTGGGTTTTTATATTGTTCTTTTATAGATCACGAGGTGCAAGCTTTTGTGGTCCCAGAGCTTGCACGTTCTCTTTTAAGTGTGTCATCACTTGCTGCTCATGGTTTTGATGTTCTGTTTTCTAACAATTTGTGTTCCTTCTACAGGAATGGGAAGATCTACAGTGTTGAGAGAAAAGACAGGCTCTTTCTGGTGCAGATGCCTATTGAAAATGGGACTGGTGGAAAAATGGGACTCGTGGAAAATGGGGCTAGTGGAGAGTCCATTAAAGATGCCCAAGTGCAGTGTGCAAATGTCCCACCACACCATGATTGTGTGCACCTGTGGCACAGGAGATTTGGGCACGTTGGGTGGTCATATGTGAGGAAGGCCATTGACAACACAACTGGGTGTAGGTTCAAGGCATGTGACAGATACCTAGATTGTCAAGCCTGTAAGCAATCGAAGGTCACAACATGCACGTACCCCAGGTCAGAGAGGAGAACCAGCAAACCCTTTGAACTTGTGCATGCGGATTTATCAGGGCCCATGCCAACACCTTCTTTAGCTAGGTCTAAATGGGTTCTGGTTCTGATTGACGATTTTTCAAAGCATTCTTGGGTTTTCTCGCTTAAACAGAAATCAGAAGCAGCTGCACTGATCAGGGATTGGATCACAGCGGTAGAGCTGCGGTTCTCTACCAGGGTGATTTCCTTTCAATCTGATTGCGGGGGGGGGGGGGAATTCACAGGTTCTGCGTTGCAATCGTTTTTCAGGCAGAAAGGTATCAGTCATCAATTGACAGCCCCCTACTCTCCGCAAGAGAATGGGGTTGCAGAGAGAAAATTTCGCACGCTACAGGAAGCAGCGAATGCTATGTTGGCAGACTCGGGTTTGTCACAGCGCTTTTGGGCTGAGAGTTATAAGACAGCATGTTTTCTGCAGAACAGGGTGTACAATTCCAGTGTAGGCAACTGTAATGGTTGTGAGGGGGTTACTTGTGCGTAAATTGCCTTCAGTTTAGTTAGATTGTTTGCTCAACCATGTTTAGGGTTAGAGCTCGCCCTCCGTGACCTGTTAGTCACTTGCAGAATCTGTCAGTGGGCGTTTCTTGAATCTCTTCCAGCATAAAAGCTGTTTGACCCCAAGTCTCTGCCTATGTTCCCTGCGCGGAACGCATCTGTGCAAGTAAGGGGACGGCAAGGTCGTGCCAGCGCTCTCTCCGCTGGTTTCGGTTGAAGGGTCTTGGAGCCCTGACACCAATTCCTCCATCTCCCTCTCCTCTCTATTGGTGTCACGCTGAATTCCTTCCCCCAGACTGGTGCCCTCTCTGGCATCACTCTGGAGCCCTGCCTCCGCTTTTCGCTCTGATGTCAGTTCCCTGACATCCACCTCCCCCCCAGGACCCCCTCCACCCCCGGCCTGACCCGGTGACGTGACCTTGTCCCCATCTTCAGCCGACGATGCAGGGAACCCTCAAAAGGAGCTGCCGTCATCGTCCAAGGACTCAAACCCCGCTTCCCACCCGCTCCGATTTCTGACGGGAGGGGCTTCCCAATCTGATTCCTCCTCTCCTGACGATTCTCCTCCTTCCTCTTGGGACGCTGGAAAACCCCCAAAATCCTCCTCCTCCTCATCGGTAGTGGCAAATTGCTCCTCCCATAATCTCTCCAGGGGTTTGGGCTTCCTCGGATACCTGTTGTGGAACTCTTCCACCAGATACCCATCATCTATTTCCCCTTCTGGAACCCACGTGTTTTCTGACTCGGGTTCCCCCTCCCAAGCTACTAGGTACTCCACCTGCCGCCCCCGCCATCGCGAATCCAGGATCTCCATTACCTGGTGGCGGTGTTCCCTCTCTTCCAGTGGTGGGTGTGTGAGCCCTTCTCCTCCTACCTCCCGGACCCTCCGCTCCCCTCTGTACGGTGAGAGCAGTGACCTATGAAATACCGGGTGGATTTTCATGCTGTCTGGCAACTTGAGCCTGAATGCCACCGGGTTGACTTGGTGTGTCACCTCAAATGGTCCTAGCCTCTTCGGCCTGAGTTTCTTACACCCACCCTTGAAGGGTAATCCTTGGGTGGATAACCACACCCGGTCCCCCACCCTAATGGTCTCCCCTTCCTGGCGACGTTTATCTGCTTGCCTCTTGTACTCCTCCTTGGCCCTTTCCAGATTCATCTTAAGCTGCTGGTGCAGTGCTTCCATTCTTTCCATGAACTGCTCTGCAGCGGGCACGCTCCCCACTTCCTCCCCCCTCCCGGGAAAGGCCCTGGGGTGACACCCGTAATTAGCCAAGAACGGGCTCATCCCCGTGGACACATGCTCCGCATTGTTATACGCAAACTCGGCCAGTGCTAGCTTATCTACCCAATCGTTCTGCCTCTCGTTGACGTAACAGCGGAGATATTGCTGTAATATGCTGTTCGCCCTCTCTGCTTGCCCGTTAGTTTCCGGGTGCCTTGCCGTCAAGAATCCCACCTCCACCTGCAATAAGTTCATAAGCCTCCTCCAGAACCTCGAGGTAAATTGTTTCCCTCGATCAGAGATAACCCTCGAAGGAGCCCCATGCAACCTGAAGATGTGAGTAACAAACAGTTGTGCGGTTTCCTCGGCTGTCACTGCATGAGAGCATGCTATAAAATGGCACATCTTGGTTTTCAGATCTACTACTACCATGACTGCTGTCTTACCTCTGGATTTGGGCAAATCTGTCATGAAATCTATCGACACCACCTCCCAGGGTCTTCCCGGCGTGGGTAAGGGTTCTAGTAGCCCTGCCGGGGCTGCCCTCTCTCCCTTGGCTTTTTGGCAGCGGTCACACCCCCGTACATACTCTCGTACATCTTCCCTCACCTTTGGCCACCAAAAGTCCCTAGTGACCAGTAACATAGTCTTGTGTTGCCCAAAGTGCCCCGCTGTAGGGTTGTCGTGAAGCTGTCTGAGCACCCTTTCCCGTAGGGCCCCCCCGGGCACATACATTGCTCCCTTGTAATACAGTAACCCTTCCCTTTCCTCGAAGTCTTCTCGGTCTCTCCCATTTTCCCTTAGTTCCCTGATTCTGGTTTGGGCAAATTCGTCCTGGTGAATCCGCTCGGTTAGTTCTCGTTTCCCAACCTATGCCCCCCCACAAACCCATCGTTCCTCAGGGAACACATGTCGAGCTTCCGGTGGTCCTTCTCCTTCCGTGTACTCCGGTTTCCGGGAAAGCGCGTCTGCTCTCACGTTCTCTTCTCCTGGCACGTACTTGATATCAAAGAAGAACTTGGAGAATTCCTGTGCCCACCGAATCTGTCGCTGGTTGAGAACTCGCGCTGTCCTCCAGTATTCCAAGTTCTTGTGATCAGTGCAAACCTGAATCTTGTGCTGAGCCCCTATCAGGAGATGTCTCCACTGGCGAAATGCTGCATAAATAGCTAACAGTTCATGATCATACACCGTGTAGTTCTGTTCCGATTTGTTCAGCTTCCGTGAGAAGAAGGCGCACGGCCTCCATGTGTGTTGGGCCCGTCCCGGCTGGAGTAACACCGCTCCTATTGCTCTGTCCGATGCGTCAGTCTCTAGCCTCATCGGTTTCTGCAGATCCACATGCAGAAGCTGTTCCTCCGAGGCGAACGCCTTCTTTAGCCTTTCGAAGGATCGTTGGGCACTTTCCATCCAGACGAACTTCTTTTTGCTACTGAGACAATCTGTGATGGGTGCGGTCAAGTGGGCGAAGTTCCTGATGAACTTCCGGTAGAAGTTGCTGAACCCGAGGAACCTCTGCACATCCTTCCGGGTTTTGGGGGCCTTCCATTCCAGCACCGCCTGCACCTTGCCGGGGTCGATGGCTAGGCCTCTGTCTGACAACCTGTATCCCAGAAATTCCACTTCTTTGGCGTGAAACTGGCACTTTTCCAGCTTGACCCACAGTTGGTGCTCTTGTAGTCTCTTCAGCACTTCCCTGACGTCCTGGACATGCTGTTTTTCATTGTCCGAATAGATCAGGACGTCGTCCAGAAATGCTACGCAGTTCTTATACAGCAGGGGAACCAGCACATGGTGCATGAAGCTTTGAAAACAGGCTGAGCCCGACTGTAATCCAAATGGCATAACTAAGTACTCAAAGGCCCCTAGGGGGGTGAACATGGTGGTTTTCCATTCGTCCCCTTCTCTCATTCTAATCAAATTGTATGCTCCCCTAAGGTCCAGCTTGGTAAAAATCTTACCCTTCCTTACCCTAGTTAGAATATCATCAATTCTGGGCATTGGGAAGGTCACGGGCTCCGATACGAGGTTTAATTTTCGAAGGTCTACGACCAACCTCGGCTGATCCGTGTTTTTCTTATCCACAAAAAACACAGGGCTGCCCCCTCTTTTCAGGTCTTTTCTTGTCTATAAAGTCTCACAACTCCTGCATCTCTCGGTCCAACATGGCATACAGCTTACCCACCGGCAGCTGCGCCCCAGGGAGTAGGTTGATTTGGCAGTCGAAGGGCCTATGTGGCGGCAGCCTGTGCGCTTCCCTCTCGCTGAAGACCTCTTGTAAGTCCGCGTACTGTGGCGCCACCTCCGCTCTCTGCTTCAGTGTAGTTGCTGCCACTCTGGCCAACCTCACCCTGGGCTTCTCCCCCCTAGACAGTGTTCCAAACAGTGCGCTGACCCGAAGGTGACTGTCTGTTGGTGCCAAGCCACCACTGGATCATGTAGCACTAGCCAGCTCATGCCCAGTATTATCGGGGGTCCTGCCAATGTGGCCACGTGAAAGGCAATGGTTTCTGTGTGCCTGGACACACTCATTCTCATTGGCAGGGTTTGATGTGTCACTCCCCCCCCAGCAGCTCCCTGCCATCTATCGTGGTAACTTGGAGTGGGAAATCAAGTGGCAGCAGGTGGATCTGGTGCTCCAGTGCAAACTCCTTACTAAAAAAATTACAGGAGCTGCCTGAGTCCAGCATTGCCTTCACCTTGACTGGGTGTCCATTTGGGAGTTCTAGCACCACCTCTATCGCTACAGAAACCTTGGGTGGGTCCGGTTGGGGCACTTCTGTTAGTTGTTCGCTTGGCTGCTGCACCCCCCTGTGGGCAGTCAAGCGCTGGCGTTTCCCTGCACCTTTTCCTCTGCCCCCTCCTCCTCGTTTCCAGCGGCTCCCACCATCCCTTGCCAAGCCTTTCTTTGTGGACAGACCCTGGCAAAGTGTCCTGGCCGTTGGCAGAGGAAACATTTCTTGGTGTTGCTCCCAGCCTTTCCCTCCCTTTTGACTCCTTGGTGGGCGCTCAGAACCTCGTGTGCGTGCGCCCCATCAATTTCCATTGGCACCACATCATCGGGAGGCTGCTTTGGCATCTCAGGAATGCGGTAGTCAGGGCAACGCTCTCCTCTCCCTTCCCGCCTTTCCAAAGCGCGTGCTTCCTGGTGAGCGCCTATCGCCAGCGCAGCTTTCGTCAGCTGATCCATAGTCTCCAGGCGGGGCGCGCAGGAGAGCTCATCTTTAATGGTTGGGGACAACCCCTCCTCAAACAGCATCCGTATGGTTGGGCTATCCAGATCCCATTCGAGCCGGTGTATTAGCATCGCAAAGCGGGACCAGTAGTCTCTAACGGAAAGGTCCCCCTGCTTGCATCTCATCAGCTCCCTCTGGGTCACACTCTCCCCCAATTGGCTTGAATACAAAGCGTCCATTGCCTGAAAAAACTTCCGGACGTCCTTCATGGCGGGGTTCTGCACGGCCATTAGGGGTCTAACCCATTCCCTCGCGCTGCCCTCAAGGTGCCCCACGATATACGCCACCTGCGCTGCCTCATCAGCAAAGTCATCATGCTGCAGCTGCAAGGCGTACTCTATTTCTGTTCGGAATCCATTATATTCCTGGGGCTTCCCCCCAAATTTGTGTACCAGTCCGGGCACCTTCTTTGCCACTGGGGTGGGTCTAACCTATGTCTCCTGGGTGCGCCTCTCATCCAGCCGCACCATCAGCAGTGCTACATGCCGTTCCAGCTCCTGGTTCATCTTCATTAGGTCCTGTGCCTCTGCAGCTGGCTCCGCTGCCCTGGCGCCTCCAGTCTGGCTCATGTTCCCACTGCTTGGGCACAAGTAACAGCAGTGAATGACGGATTGCTGTAATGGTTGTGAGGGGGTTACTTGTGCGTAAATTGCCTTCAGTTTAGTTAGATTGTTTGCTCAACCATGTTTAGGGTTAGAGCTCGCCCTCCGTGACCTGTTAGTCACTTGCAGAATCCGTCAGTGGGCGTTTCTTGAATCTCTTCCAGCATAAAAGCTGTTTGACCCCCAGTCTCCTCCTATGTTCCCTGCGCGGAACGCATCTGCGCAAGTAAGGGGAAGGCAGGGGCGTGCCAGCGCTCTCTCCGCTAGTTTCGGTAGAAGGGTCTTGGAGCTCTGACACCGCTTCCTCCATTTCCCTCTCCTCTCTATCGTGGTGGTGTCACGCTGAATTCCTTCCCCCCTGCTGGTTCCCTCTCCGGCATCGCTCTGAAGCCCTGCCTCCGCTTCTCGCTCTGATGTCAGTTCCCTGACAGCAACACACCATTTTTCTTACTGCATCAGAAGAAACCGAAAGTGCACTACTTCCGCGTTTTTGGCTGTGAGGCTTGGGTCCTCATTCCAAAGGCCATGCACAGAAAGGGTGAGTCAAGATCTAGGAAGATGATCTTTGTAGGCTATGAGCCGGGTTCAAAGGTGTGGCGTTTCACATAACCTACTGACAACCAGTCTAAGCTGCTTATTAGCGGCAGTGCTGAGTTTTGCGAGCAGAGTGGGTGGAAGCGTCTTCACGCGGACCCGGATGTTCTGTTAGACTCAGGTGAGGAAGAGGAGGAGGACAAGGCTGAACCTGTCACTGAGGTGCACAGTCCACAGCCACAGAGTCCAGAGCCGGGATCTCCAAGGGAGAGGCTCCGTATCTCTCCAAAAGGGAGTCCCAGGACCCCTCCACAGGTCTCTGTCAAGTCTGAGCTAAGGAGTGAACCATCCTCGCCAGCAGAACCAGCTGTATGCCCAAAATGGCGCAGCAGGTCAGAGGGGGAGGTTTCAGACACAGGGGATGGTGTAGCTGGCCCAGGTAAATCAGGCGCAATTCCAGAATTCATGCTGAGGAGGTCAGCAAGGTCAACCAAGGGAAAGCCACCTGAAAGGTATGAAGCCACAAGTGTCTGGGTTGGTGTGGCTAGATGTAAACCTGAATCCTTTGAGGATGTTCAGAAGTTGCCTCAGGAAGAAGCTAGCAAATGGCGTGAGGCAATGCAGAAGGAGATGAACTCAATGGAGTCTCTTGGTGTGTTCTCACTCACTCAGCTGCCGGCTAACAAGCACGCTGTGAGCTGCAGATGGGTTTACCGCTTGAAATCCACAGAAGCGGGAGAACCACAGTTTAAAGCGAGGTTGGTGGCCCGAGGATTCACACAGAGAAAGGGTGTCCACTTCACAGAGGTATATTCGCCGACCTCAAGAGCGGAGACTTTGAGAACGCTTTTGGCGATAGCAGCACAGAGAGGTTGGATGGTGAACCATTTTGATGTAGATGTCGTCTACCTGAACTCAGACCTCCAGGAGGAGTTGTACATGCTTCCTCCTCCAGTGTTTGAAGTCAGTGAACCAGGCGTCGTGTGGCAGTTGCACAAATCCATCTATGGATTACGCCAATCTGCCAGAAATTGGAATATGTGCCTACATTAAGCCTTAGAAGAGCTAGGTTTTAAGAGATCTCTTGCAGACAGTTGTCTTTACATTAAAGATTCAGGCTTGAAACAGCAAGTGGTTCAGGTGTTCGTTGATGACCTTTTTATTATGGCACAGACAGGTAAACAGGTGGAGAAGTTTGCTAGGGAGCTTGGAAAGCGGTTCAAGCTAAAGCAGCTTGGAGATGTCAAGTCCTATCTAGGCATAGAGATCACAAGAGCAAGTGATGGAAGCTTCTTGCTTCGCCAGAAAGGTAAAATTGAGCAGTTGCTTGAGAAGTTCAGGATGTCTGATTGTGCAGGTGCCAGATCACCCATGGAGGCTGGATACGTGAAGGAGTGTCAGCAAGTAGAACGCGTGGTGTTTGAAAATACTGAACTCTTTCAGTCAGCTCTGGGTAGTCTGTTGTATCTGTCACAGTGGAGCAGACCAGACATAGCGTTTGCTGTCAATCTGCTCAGTAGAGAGGCTTCAAGTCCTAGTGTGCCAGCCTGGAATGGTATAAAGCGGGTGCTACGTTACCTGCAAGATACCAAAGACTTTTGCCTCAAGATGTCAGCTGAGGGTGGTGTCAAGCTGACTGCATGGGTGGGACAAGAGGGGGTGTGGAGTTTGGAACTGACAGGGTTAAAACTCCGTGGTGTCCTGTATCTGGGAGGAGCTCAACGCAGAGAAGTGCGTCAAAGTCTGTGTCACTGTTCAGACTTGCTTTCGCTTCTGCCTGAGACGCAGCTCAGCTTGCAGGCTGCAGGCTGCGTGTGTGTGCTTTTGGGAGCACAGAGAATGTCGGAGGTTTCCGATGGATTTACTGCTTTGTAAATAAACGCTTCTAGAGATAAGAACTGAACTGTCTTTGGACTTGATTTATCCCTTATCTCACACGGATGCAGGACCGCTGCTACTCTGCTCGCCTGCCAGTTCAGCTCCCAACAGAGCCGCGCAGGGGAAGCCTGACTGGACGCAGGTTTTGTTTACCCCAAGAGGTGGTCCCATAGGTATGCGGGTCCTAGGCCGTGTAGGGCTTTAAAGGTTAAAACCAGCAGCATAAACCTGATCCTGTACTCCACCGGGAGCCAGTGCAGCTGGTATAGCACAGGGTGAATGTGATCTCGTAGCGAAGACCCCGTAAGGAGTCTCGCTGCAGCATTCTGCACCCGTTGGAGTTTCTGGGTCAGTCTCAAGGGCAGCCCCACGTAGAGCGAGTTACAATAATCCAGTCTGGAGGTGACCGTTGCGTGGATCACAGTGGCTAGGTCAGGGCGAGAGAGGTAAGGAGCCAACTGCTTAGCTTGGCGGAGATGGAAAAATGCCGCCTTTGTTATACCTGCAATCTGTGCCTCCATGGAAAGGGAGGTGTCAAAGATTACACCCAAACTCTTAATGGACGGTGCTGGCACTAATTGTGCCCTCGCAAGAGATGGGAGTTGCCCCCCCAATCCCATATTGTCCCGTCCCAGCCACAGGACCTCTGTCTTCGAAGAATTTAGCTTCAACCGGCTCCCACGTAACCATCCAGCCACAGCTTCCAAACATCTGGTCAGTGTGTCTGGGGCCGAGTCAGGATGGCCATCCATCAACAGATAGAGTTGGGTGTCATCAGCATACTGATGGCAACCCAGACCAAAACTCCTGGTCTGGGCGAGGGGGCGTATAAAGATGTTGAAAAGTATCGGGGAGAGTATCGCACCATGAGGTACTCCACACATCAAGGAGTGGCGTGATGACAATTCCCCCCCAAGCACCACCCTCTGTCCCTGACCAGAGAGAAACGAGCGCAGCCATTGAAGGACTGTGCCCTGGATCCCCACGTCGGCAAGGTGGTGGTCCAGGAGTTCATGATCGACCATGTCGAAAGCTGCTGACAGATCTAGCAGAATCAGCAGCCCCGACCCGCCTCGATCAGCTGTCTATGAAGATCATCTGTTAGGGCAACCAGAGCCGTCTCGGTCCCATGACCAGCCTGGAAGCCAGACTGGAATGGATCCAGAGCCAATGTTTCATCCAGAAACCCACCAAGCTGTTCAGCAGCCGCTCTCTCAATCACCTTACCCCGGAACGGAAGATTCGAAACGGGGCGGTAATTGGATAGATCTAAAGGATCTAATGATGTTTTCTTTAAGAGCGGGCGCACCACTGCCTCCTTCAGTTCCCCTGGGAATGTCCCCGTGCCAAATTGATGATATCCCCTAGGAGGGCCCGCACCTCATCTGGACATGCTCTAATCAGCCAAGACGGGCACGGGTCGAGAGGACAGGTGGTGGGCTTTCCAGCTCGGAGTCTGTCCACATCGGCTGGGGATATCCGGTCGAAGTGGTCCAATACTGGACCCGAGGACAGTCGAGGGGCCTCCAGTTCCTTTATTGTATCCAAATTGGCAGGAAGGTCATGGTGGAGCAACAAGACCTTCTCCGCTAAAAAGCTCGCAAATACCTCACAGCTGTGTGTCAAATTGTTATTTAAATTTGGCTGTCCCTCAAGGGACGTTAAAGACCTAATTATACAAAATAATTGTGCTGGGCGAGAGCTGGCGGATGCAATGGAGGCCGAGAAGTAACACTTCTTAGCAGCCTTCACCACCATCTCGTAGGTTTTCATAAAAGCCCTATAAGATGTTATTGAGGCTCCGTCATGGGCACCCCGCCATACTCGCTCTAGCCGCCTGAGGTCCCGCATCATTTTCCGGAGCTCCTTGGTAAACCAGGGAGCCCGGTTTCTGCGGGGTCGCAGAGGGCGCTTAGGTGCGATCTCATCAATGGCTGCCAGGAGCTGGATATTCCAGCCCTCAACAAGCTCAGTCAATGAGTCACCAAGGGGAGCAAGGTCCGGCAAGGCTTGGCGGAATCTATCAGGGTCCATCAGCCTCTGCGGGCGAGCCCAAATCGGCTGACCACCTAAGCAGGGTGGGGGTGGAAAGCCAATCCTGGCTTTCAGAGTGTAGTGATCAGACCATGGCACCTTCATCGAAGGAGACATGATCACATCTATACCTATGCCAAAGATCAAATCCAGAGTGTGGCCTACTTGATGTGTGGGGCAAGAAACAAACTGGGAGAGCCCTAGTGTCACCATGGAAGACACCAGGTCCAGAGCCTGTGAGGAGGGAGTGGCATCAGCATGAATGCTGAAGTCCCCCAATACCAATAGATTAATGGCTGCCTTCTGTGCATGATCAACAGCATACACACCTCACATTAACGGTGTCTCCAGACATGAAGCAAACTCCTCTCCCTGTGCCACCTCCTCCATTTGTCGTTTGGGGAGGGGAGACACAAGAGCAGTGTGTCTCAGTGCTGCTCTCTCACTTAAAGAATGGCACCAACTTGTTGGGGTGCGTGTTTTTCTTCCTCCTGCAATTCTTGTTATCTTTGTATGCCCCACAGATGCTTCTGTCAAGTGGTTGAACTCACCTACACAAAAGAGTTATTTAAGGAAAGTTGTTTTACTTTGTACACACAACACGCACAATCTATTTATACATATACACTTTATACAGGTTACATGATGCCTTCTCTCTCTGAGCCCAGAGAGGGCATTTTGAAACCCCCTTTGACAGAACAATCATCGTTAAATTTTGACATAGTAATAAATAAATAATAATTTATAGTAATAAATCATTAAGCAAACAGAGTAAAATGCAGAAAAGGGCATACCCAGCAGGAGTTTCTCTGTGCAAACTTCCTTACAATGGCCAGGCAGTCTTGTGCAAGGGAATGTCTGGTAGACTGTATCCTCAATGCATATGCACACACACACACACACACACACACACACACACACACAGATAGTATTGTTCTTGCAAGGGGGTGTCACTTCCATAAGGTCTTGGTGACCCTTAAGATGATGGCTCCATTCAACATATTAGTTGATGTAGCATCCTTAATGATTTCTGTTTCAGCCTGGGATTCATGAAGATCAGGATAACAGCATGGCCAGAGGAATATGAAGCCAACACATTTAAAATAAGTATGAGTGCCCAAACATCTGTAATGCCTATCCAATAGTTGAGTAGGCTCACAATTTCCATGAGAAAGCTAGCTATGTAGAGAATGAAGAAAGAGGCCAGGGCTTTGATGGCATTCAGGTGAACCTCTGTGCTGGCATCCCTAGCACTGCTTTGTAGAAGGTTTTTGTGTCTCCACAGAGAAGTTAGTAATAAGATGGACGAGGACAAAAATATCATGAAGGGAAGGAAATTTGGAGCGGTAAATAGAAGGACAACATACCAACAGTCATTAGACATTTTAATTCCCGAGTCACTGTTATTGCTTGGGAATGATTCAAACAGATTACATTTAGTCATTATGCTACTGCCTAGTATTGCCACAGTGGTGGTGATTGCAGAGAAGCCCACAGTCCCCAGAAGCAGCCAAGGCACCAGCCCAGGGAATCTCCGCTTCATTTGCAGGAAGAGAGGGTGGGAGAAGTTAGCAATTTTTACACAGTACAAGACACTGAGCCAAGTGGCAAACCAAAGGTCAGTAGTAGTAACAAATGTCCAGCTGCTGTATCTTGCCATTATTACTTCCGTTAACCGAACAGCGTCCATGAAAAAGAGGTTGAATATTCCCGACTGTATCAAAACTGCATGAAATGCAAATCTGAACAAGCCAAGACAGCTCAGGATCATGTCAGCTGGGGAAAGTTTTCTGCTTCTCTGCCAGTCAATGAAGTTAACAATAGCAATAAATCCATTTCCCACCATTCCTATGAGGGTTTCAATCAGCAGAAGAAGGAAGCCGAACAATTCATATGAGGTCGGCATATTTCTGAGCACGTAATAAAAGCGTTTTGTCCACTATAATGTTGAATATTAGCCCTGTCTGCTGCTGATGCTTCCCTTTATATGACCAGTGTAGAGCTCAATCTTTATGCCTTTTATCTATAACAGAAATGCTTGTAGAGAGAGGAAGGAGCTATTCTCAGTTGTTGATTCTCTTCAGATGCAAATCACACCTAGAAAGATTCTATTACTAAATCTGTATCATCTGTCCTGTTGTCATATTTGCAAATTTTACAGAGGTGCTAAATATCATCTTTGTATCTGGCTTAGCAAACAATGATGCATGACTCCTTTTTGATTTGTTGATTTTGAAGAATGTTTGTTCGATAGTATTACTATTCTTAATCCACCTGAAAACATATTTATCTAATGATTTAATAAGTTTATTGTGTTTGTGTGGGAAGTTGTTTTGATTATTTGTATAATTAAAGCAGGGTGTTTAATTAGCCAGCCAATAGCAGGAATGTCTAGAATTACATTTCTTAAGGAAAATGGAAACTAGAAGAATTAAACATCAGCAAGCTGAGTATTGGTATTTGTCAGTCTAGACTTTTTCTACAGCTTATTTCTGAAGATGATGACATTAATAAAGTTGGGATAGGTTGATGGAAAAAGAGATCCCAATTTTGACACCGCATTTCTCAGACTTGGGTTTTGACATAAACATTAGTGGCTTGAAATGCAGCGAGGTCATTCTCGCCACTGCCTTTCAAGTCACATTTTTCTGCTGATGCACAGACCAGAGATTGGACAGAGATATTTCCAAGTAATGCACTTTGTCTCTCCACACCATCAACACTCACAAATCTAATTCAATAATAATAATAATAATAAATTTTATTTATATCCCACCCTCCCCAGCCGAAGCCGGGCTCAGGGCGGCTAACAACAATAAAACAGTACAACAGTACAGCACAACACTCTAAAATCATTCATTATAAAATTAATTCAAATCAAGCCACTGGCAACCATTGGGCCAGAGCTCCGCGAAGATTGCCGAGGGAGGGAGTCAGGCTGTGCCCTGGCCAAAGGCCTGGTGGAACAGCTCTGTCTTGCAGGCCTTGCAGAAAGATGTCAAGTCCCGCAGGGCCCTAGTCTCTTGTGACAGAGTGTTCCACCAGATCGGAGCCACAGCCGAAAAAGCCCTGGCTCTAGTTGAGGGCAGCCTAACCTCTCTGTGGCCTGGGACCTTCAGGATGTTCTTATTTGAAGTCCATAAATTCCTCTGTGGGACATCCAGGAGAGGCGGTCCCGTAGGTATGCGTGTCCTAGGCCGTGTAGGGCTTTAAAGGTTAAAACCAGCAGCATAAACCTGATCCTGTACTCCACCGGGAGCCAGTGCAGCTGGTATAGCACAGGGTGAATGTGATCTCGCAGCGAAGACCTCGTAAGGAGTCTCGCTGCAGCATTCTGCACCCATTGGAGTTTCTGGGTCAGTCTCAAGGGCAGCCCCACGTAGAGTGAGTTACAATAATCCAGTTTGGAGGTGACCGTTGTGTGGATCACAGTGGCTAGGTCAGGGCGAGAGAGGTAAGGAGCCAACTGCTTAGCTTGGCGGAGATGGAAAAATGCCTCCTTTGTTATAGCTGCAATCTGCGCCTCCATGGAAAGGGAGGTGTCGAAGATTACACCCAAACTCTTAACGGACAGTGCTGGCACTAATTGTGCCCCCACAAGAGATGGGAGTTGCCCCCCCAATCCCATATCATCCTGTCCCAGCCACAGGACCTCTGTCTTCGAAGTATTTAGCTTCAACCGGCTCCCATGTAACCATCCAGCCACAGCTTCCAAACATCTGGTCAGTGTGTCTGGGGCCAAGTCAGGATGGCCATCCATCAACAGATAGAGTTGGGTGTCATCAGCATACTGATGGCAACCCAGACCAAAACTCCTGGTCTGGGCGAGGGGGCGTATAAAGATGTTGAAAAGTATCGGGGAGAGTATCGCACCATGAGGTACTCCACACATCAAGGAGTGGCGTGATGACAATTCCCCCCCAAGCGCCACCCTCTGTCCCCGACCAGAGAGAAACGAGCGCAGCCATTGAAGGACTGTTCCCTGGATCCCCACGTCGGCAAAGCGGTGGTCCAGGAGTTCATGATCGACCATGTCAAAAGCTGCTGACAGATCTAGAAGAATCAGCAGCCCCAACCCGCCTCGATCCAGCTGTCTACGAAGATCATCTGTTAGGGCAACCAGAGCCGTCTCGGTCCCATGACCAGCATGGAAACCAGACTGGAATGGATCCAGAGCCGATGTTTCATCCAGAAACCCACCAAGCTGTTCAGCAACCGCTCTCTCAATTACCTTACCCAGGAACAGACGATTTGAAACCGGGCGGTAATTGGATAGATCTAATGATGTTTTCTTTAAGAGCGGGCGCACCACTGCCTCCTTCAGTTCCCCTGGGAATGTCCCCGTGCCAATGGACAAATTGATGATATCCCCCAGGAGGGCCCGCACCTCCTCTGGACACGCTCTAATCAGCCAAGACGGGCACGGGTCGAGAGGACAGGTGGTGGGCTTTCCAGATCGGAGTCTGTCCACATCGGCTGGGGATATCCGGTCAAAGTGGTCCAATACTGGACCCGAGGACAGTCGAGGGGCCTCCAGTTCCTTTATTGTATCCAAATTTGTAGGGAGGTCATGGCGGAGCAACAAGACCTTCTCCGCAAAAAAGCTCGTAAATACCTCACAGCTGTGTGTCAAATTGTTATTTAAATTTGGCTATCCCTCAAGGGATGTTAAAGACCTAATTATACTAAATAATTGTGCTGGGCGAGAGCTAGCAGATGCAATGGAGGCTGAGAAGTAAGACTTCTTAGCAGCCTTCACCTCTATTTCGTAGGTTTTCATAAAAGCTCTATAAGATGTTATTGAGGCTCCGTCATGGGCACCCCGCCATACTCGCTCTAGCGGTCTGAGGTCCCGCATCATTTTCCGGAGCTCCTCGGTAAACCAGGGAGCCCGGTTTCTGCGGGGTCGCAGAGGGCGCTTAGGTGCGATCTCATCAATGGCTGCCAGGAGCTGGATATTCCAGCCCTCAACAAGCTCAGTCAATGAGTCACCAAGGGGAGCAAGGTCTGGCAAGGCTTGGCAGAATCTATGAGGGTCCATCAGCCTCTGCGGGTGAGCCCAAATCGGCTCACCACCTAAGCAGGGTGGGGGTGGAAAGTCAATCCTGCCTTTCAAAGCGTAGTGATCAGACCATGGCACCTTCATCGAAGGAGACATGATCACATCTATACCTACGCCAAAGATCAAATCCAGAGTGTGGCCTGCTTGATGTGTGCGGCAAGATACAGACTGGGAGAGCCCTAGTGTCACCATGGAAGACACCAGGTCCAGAGCCTGTGAGGAGGGAGTGGCATCAGCATGAATGTCGAAGTCCCCCAATACCAATAGGCCAATGGCTGCCTTCTGTGCATGCACAACAGCATACACACCTCACATTAACGGTGTCTCCAGACATGAAGCAAACTCCTCTCCCTCTGCCACCTCCTCCATTTGTCGTTTGGGGAGGGGAGACACAAGAGCAGTGTGACTCAGTGCTGCTCTCTCACTTAAAGAATGCTCTCCCCAGGGAGGCATGACTGGCACCAACTTGTTGGGGTGCGTGTTTTTCTTCCTCCTGCAATTCTTGTTATCTTTGTATGCCCACAGATGCTTCTGGCAAGTGGTTGATCTCACCAACACAAAAGAGTTGTTTAAGGAAAGTTGTTTTACTTGGTACACACAAAACACACAATCTGTTTATACATATACACTTTATTAAGGCTACATGATGCCTTCTCTCTCTGAGCCCAGAGAGGGCATTTTGCTGCTTCAAAGTCCTTGCTGTGTTAAGGTTCACAGCTAAGTCCAAATTCAGTTTTTTAAGAGCCTAGCAACTGATGGAGTTTTCTGAGTTCTGATGTCTGACACTTTTCCAAGTTCTTTCTTAGGCGATCTCTTCAAAAAGTCTGCACTCAAATCCACAGTTCCAACAGATAGCCTTCAACAACTCCTGCAGTCTCCTACCAGGACCCACACAGCATTTTGTAAACCGAGACAGTTAATTGCCAAATGTGCCCAGTAACAAAGATAAGAGAGTCACAAAATGCCTACAGCTGCATTGTGGGGCATGAGTAATCTCTACTGACTCATAGAGATTTAACCCATTAACTGCCTTCCTTAGCACACCTTTATCCAATTTTAGGTGCCAGGTGCTGGGTCCCCCATTTTTAGCTTACTCGGTTCACTCCAATTTCAATGGTGCTTGCTCTCTCTGAGGCAATTACTCCACTGGTGGGGGAATGGGGAAGAAACCCCCTTTGACAGAACAATCATCGTTAAATTTTGACATAGTAATAAATCATTAAGCAAACAGAGTAAAATGCAGAAAAGGGGATACCCAGCAGGAGGTTCTCTGTGCAAACTTCCTTACAATGGCCAGGCAGTCTTGTGCAAGGGAATGTCTGGTAGACTGTATCCTCAATGCATATGTATGCACACATACACACACACACACACACACACACACACACACACAGATAGTATTGTTCTTGCAAGGGGGTGTCACTTCCATAAGGTCTTGGTGACCCTTAAGATGATGGCTCCATTCAACATTTTAGTTGATGTAGCATCCTTATTGATTTCTGTTTCAGCCTGGGATTCATGAAGATCAGGATAACGGCATGGCCAGAGGAATATGAAGCTATCACGTTTAAAATAAGTATGTGTACCCAAATATCTGTAATGCCTATCCAGTAGTTGAGTATGCTCAACATTTCCACGAGAAAGCTAGATATGTAGAGAATGAAGAAAGAGGCCAGGGCTTTGATGGCATTCAGGTGAACCTCTGTGCTGGCATCCCTAGCACTGCTTTGTAGAAGGTTTTTGTGTCTCCACAGAGAAGTTAGTAATAAGATGGACGAGGACAAAAATATCATGAAGGGAAGGAAATTTGGAGCGGTATATAGAAGGGCAACATACCAACAGTCGTTAGACATTTTCATTTTCAAGTCACTGTTATTGCTTGGGAATGATTCAAATAGATTACATTTAGTCATTTTGCTACCTCCTATTACTGCCACAGTGGTGGTGATTGCAGAGAAGCCCACAGTCCCCAGAAGCAGCCAAGGCACCAGCCCAGGGAATCTCCGCTTCATTTGCAGGAAGAGAGGGTGGGAGAAGTTAGCAATTTTTACACAGTACAAGACACTGAGCCAAGTGGCAAACCAAAGGTCAGTAGTAGTAACAAATGTCCAGCTGCTGTAGCCTGCCATTTTTACGTCCGTGAATCGAACAGCGTCCATGAAAAAGAGGTTGAATATTCCCGACTGTATCACAACTTGATGAAATAGAAATCTGAACAAGCCAAGACAGCTCAGGATCATGTCAGCTGGGGAAAGTTTTCTGCTTCTATGCCAGTCAATGAAGTTAACGATAGCAATAAATCCATTTCCCACCATTCCTATGAGGGTTTCAATAACAAGAAGAATGAAGCCGAACAATTCATATGAGGTCGGCATATTTCTGAGCACGTAATAAAAGCGTTTTGTCCACTATAATGTTGAATATTAGCCCTGTCTGCTGCTGATGCTTCCCTTTATATGACCAGTGTAGAGCTCAATCTTTATGCCTTTTATCTATAACAGAAATGCTTGTAGAGAGAGGAAGGAGCTATTTTCAGTTGTTAATTCTCTTCAGATGCAAATCACACCTGGAAAGATACTATTACTAAATCTGTATCATTTGTCCTGTTGCCATATTTGCAAATTCTACAGAGGTGCTAAATATCATCTTTGCATCTGGCTTAGCAAACAATGATGCATGACTCTTTTTTGAATTGTTGATTTTGAAGAAAGTTTATTTGATAGTGTTACTATTTTTAATCCAGCTGAAAACATATTTATCTAATTATTTAATATGTTTATTGTGTTTGTGTGGGAAGTTGATTTGATTATTTGGATAATTAAAGCAGGGTGCTTAATTAGCCGGCCAATAGCAGGAATGTCTAGAATTACATTTCCTAAGGAAAATGGAAACTAGGGGATTTAAACATCACGAAGCTGAGTATTGGTATTTGTCAGTCTGGACTTTTTCTACAGCTTATTTCTGCAGAATATGATATTAATAAAGTTGGGATAAGTTGATGGAAAAAGAGATCCCAGTTTTGACATATTTTAATTTTTTTATCTTAAATGTGACCTTGAAGGCATGTGTGAAATATCTTGACTTCTTAGTACTTTAAAGAAAGATCAGCAGGCTAATCTGGTGTTACTATTGAACTTTAATGATCACATCCTGTAGATATACAATATACAATAGAATCAGGGCTTTTCCCCCCCTGCCAGACTCAATTCTAAGAGAACAAGGGAGGTGTTAATGGTGAATTCTAGTACCCGTTTTTTTCCTAGAAAAACAATGCTGGATAGAATCTTCTACCAAAGTTAACCTTAGGATTCAAGAAACAAACAAGATAACCACTTAGTCATTTTTCACTAGATTTGTCCTTTCAAGTATAAACTGGACAAGGTTAACAAAACAGCAAACAGACAGGAATTTGTAGGAAATAAACAGTGGTACAAAGAACAAGACTATAATGGCAATCACTCATCCAAAAATACTCACGTCACTTTCATAAAATATGCTGATATTTGTAACTTTGCTGTCTGAAAGCAGCACCTTCATTTCCAACAATATTTTTCCAGAAAAAGAGGTGCTGGAGCTCAACTTGAACTTCTCCCTTGTTCTCTTAGAATGGCAATGGCATCCAACTGAGAGATGCTGGAGCTGAGCTAAGGGTTAAGGGTAAACATATATTCGTAACAGACACATGTCTTAATTCCAGCAAAAGGTTCTAAACCTCCTCATAGTGTGTGTAGAAATACATGGGAGTGGTGCATACAAGTGGGTTCAGGTGCACACCTTGTAAAAGCTGACCGTTTAACTTCAAAATAGTAAAGGGAAAGGGACCCCTGACCATTAGGTCCAGTTGTGGCCGACTCTGGAGTTGCGGCGCTCATCTCGCTTTATTGGCCGAGGGAGCCGGCGTACAGCTTCCAGGTCACGTGCCCAGCATGACTAAGCCGCTTCTGGCAAACCAGAGCAGCGCACGGAAACGCCATTTACCTTCCTGCAGGAGCGGTATCTATTTATCTACTTGCACTTTGACGTGCTTTCAAAGTGCTAGGTTGGCAGGAGCAGGGACCGAGCAATGGGAGCTCACCCCGTTGCGGGGATTCGAACCGCCGACCTTCTGATCAGCAAGTCCTAGGCTCTGTGGTTTAACCCACAGCGCCACCCGCGTCCCTAACTTCAACATACTCTATGGTTAATGAAATTAAAATATTTTGTAGAGAGGTTTTACAAGATGGTTGAAGTTGGGGAAAGTGCCAGAAACAGGGTTGCAGCTATAATGCAGGAAGAGAGTAAGGCTGAAAGATTAAAGAAGGAAATTTGACCAAAAGAAATGGCAATGCAGGTTACGCTATCGGAACTGTGATACACAGGTCCTGCTATCAGAAGGCTCGGTATTCACAAATTCAGTTTTCCAAACACAAAGGATTATACCCAAACTTGGTTGGCTGCAGCCATTTCAGGAAGAAATCATTGGGGTGGGTGGGGGAAAGAAAGATATTGGACAAATCATGGATTAGAAATGTTTCCATTGGAAATAATGGAAATTGCCAACCCATGAGCTAAATGCTTGCCTAAAGTACCATTTCCTGGGAATGCATTGAGTTCTGTGATAGGAATTTTATGGTCTTAGATATATGGTAATGTTCATAAGTGTACCAACCAAACACGTACATAGATCAGCACAGGAAGACCAACCTGGAACCATTTTGATTCCTAAACTGAGCCAATGTTTTCTCTGCAAGGTCAAAGTGGGAAACCTCCCATTGTCTCTTTCCTCACAAATACTGTCTTAAAGGCACATTTAAGATATGAACAGGGTGTGAGCCTGTGACCTGGCCCAGGAACTAAGTATTTATCACTACAAAAGAATGGCCAGGCTCCCCAGGAAATCCAATCAAGTAACCTGCCAGACAGGAGATAAACAACAACAGGAGAAAAACAATATTCAAATTTCTGTTTTAGACCGCCTTTTCTGTGATGTAGGTGTGATGTATCTGAGGGGTGGTCTTAGGTTACACCCCTTCTATGATGTATGTATGATGTTTCTGGGGGGGTCTTGATCTACAAGGTGGGAATTTCAAAAGTCTGTATAAGGTCTTGCATGCCGTTGTTCAGGGTTCCTCCTCCTTTCCTGTGGGTGAGGAGAGCACCCTGTTGCAAGTTGAATAAAGATCAGGCTTACTAGCTGCTTTGCTTCTCAATATTCTCTGGTTGGCCTCTGTTATTCTCTCCTACCAATAGGGGACCTATGTAAGGACTCTATATGGGTTCTTGGGTACCCCATAAGGGGAAAGGGCAATTTTTGTTCACAACAGTTCAGCAAGCGGAACCTACATGCACTTGTCACTGTATGCATGTGACTATTAACTATTAACAAAGCAGAGTCTGTATTTAGCCCTTTAAAGATGTTCTAACTGGGCAGTCACTCAAGACGAATTCCAAGCTGATCTGTATTTGTTTATAAGGGCTTCTGTCCTTAATATCCTCAAGACAGCATTCAAGTATCACATCAAGAAGTTACATTTATTATGTACACAGCATGAGTGAATGACAGTATACAACAAAGCAGAACAAGGGCTGCCACATCCCGCTTTGTTTTTATTTCACAGCCAGAAACACAAAATGGTTTCAAAGGCTAAGCAAAATAAATAGAAATCGGAACAGCTCAAATATTTGCATCTGCCGTGCTTCTGATGGAAATAAGTGCAACTTCTCTTCAAATATCTCCATCAACATTATTTGCTTCTTCGCTTGGACCCCCGTTCAGCTGTCGCAGAATACTGGCAGTACAAGTGGCATACTCGAAGGCACCAGGTAGAAGAGGACCAGTTACCCAAGTAAGGGGGCAAACATGCCGTCTGTCTCTGCCATTTTTCTCCTCATCATCTATGTGTGCCAGTCCCTTGTGGGAACAGCCGCCAGTGCGTTTATTGTAGCAGTGAATCTTGTCAGTTGGGCTAAAGGCATTTCCCTGACCCCTAATGATCAAATCCTGCTCTCACTCGGACTGTCCAGCCTCTGTGTACAGGGCAGCTCAGCCACAGGCGTGTTTTCATTTTTCTGCTTTGGGGAGCTCATCTTTACGGGGTTCTGCATGCTAGTGTTTTGGTTGCTTTTCCTCTTCGGGAACCACAGTAATTTCTGGATTACTTCTTCATTATTTGTATACTACAACCTGGAGATGATGAACACCCAACAGCCCTTCTTGCTGTGGATGAAGACGAAGTGCATTAAGTATACGTTTCAGCTAATATGCTTCAGTTTTGGGCTAACTTTTGGGTTTAGTCTGCTGGCAGTTTACCAAGTTTTCCGTAACACGTTTCCTGAAACTTCAGCCAATCTCACCAACAATCATTCAAAGTCCTTTTCCCGCCCCTACGACAACATTCCTGGGAAGCTGTTCTTAACTTTAATGGACACTACTTGGCCCCTTGTTGTCACATCCTTCCATTTAATACAACTTCTTCAAGGTATTTGGAAACATGTCCAGAAAATGAAGAGGACCATGACAGGATCTGGAGTACCCAATCTGAGTGCTCACAGAAATGCCAGCAAAACCTTGATGTGCCTCCTAATTCTCTATGTTTTATACTACGTCGCGTGGTGTGTAATTAATTTTGATATTCCACTTTCCAGCACTGGTTTTTTCGTGTGTGTGGCAGCATTCTCCATCTTATCTTCAGCACAAGCAGTCACCTTTATCGCAAGGAAACCTAAACTCAAGAAACAAGCACTGGGGGTCCTCCAAAATTTCAGATCGCCCGCAGCTAAAGCTCAGGGTCAGCCCACAGGTGACATTGCATGTGTGACTTCTCCCCAGTAAAATATGAGGTGATAGAATTTTTATCACTTCTCCATTAGGGATTTTCTACATAAAATGAGAGCTCCTCAGGAAGGTGTTCAAGAGGAAGGCTTTTTTTCCTGCCCCCCCCTTTCCAAGCTATAAGGTAAAGGGACCCCTGAACATTAGGTCCAGTCGTGGCCGACTCTGGGGTTGCGACGCTCATCTCGCTTTATTGGCCGGGGGAGCCAGCATACAGCTTCCGGGTCATGTGGCCAGCATGACTAAGCCGCTTCTGGCGAACCAGAGCAGCGCATGGAAACGCCGTTTACCTTCCCGCCATGCTTTCAAACTGCTAGGTTGGCTGGAGCAGGGACCGAGCAACAGGAGCTCACCCCGTCGCGGGGATTCGAACCTCCGACCTTCTGATCGGCAAGTCCTAGGCTCTGTGGTTTAACCCACAGAGCCACCCGTGTCCCTCCTTCTCCAAGCTATAGAGAAGAGCTAAACTGAAATCTTGCATAAATCCAGCATTTGGGAACACTTCAGAATTAGAATTTGATACTGCTTCAGAAGTTCAACACCCTGTTCACATTTGTTGATGCATTTTAGGGTAATAGCCTCAACTATCAATTAGACAACTGCAATATTTTAAAAGTGTATTTTATTGAGTTGTATTAAATTATCAAATAAACTTAAGGCACCTTAATGGCTAATACATATAATATGGCATTTGTTAGTCTTAGTTGTTTTGTTTTTTCTGCAAGAGACCAACATGGTTTACCTGTCTGGGAAATCTTATCAATTTATGTTATATAGTTTCACTAAAAAGGAATGTCATATTTATAAATGTAGGTACTTTGTTTTGTCAACAATAAATAAAAGGCATCTAAATTGGAATAATCTTTTTGTATCTGTGTCTTCTCTCTGGAGTCTAATATAGTTGATTGGTTTGATGTTATGGCATTGCCATATAGTTTGCTTTCCAGTTCAGTTATTGATGGCAGAGAGAGAGAAATATGAAATGCTTAACATAATTTATTTAGGCTTCAGTTTTATAGATAGGTAGATATAGATATAATTAGTTTATGAAAACTGGCATATATTTTATATAATTTTATAATTATAAAGGCTGTTTGGAGGATCAGTGGGTTTTCTATGTCCTCTCTGAAGGCCATTTTCAATAGGGATGGCTTGGGAAAACAGGGCGTTTTTATTTTTCTGGAGAGTTATGGGAATGGGCCACAACAATACGGAAAGAATTATTTGGGGCACTGTTTTCTGCTTCCACTGCCATTGCTTTCTTATTATGGGCATTGTGGCCATTGGTGCAAACTGGGCATGAATGGAGAGGGCAAAGAACTGGTAGTGGTGACAGTAGAATAGAATTGGGACCAATTATCTTGCCCTTGTTCCCCACACCAAATGGGCACTGCACTCATGTGCTATGTTTTCGAAGACATGCCCAAAGCCCGTGGAGATGATAAATATTCAAATCCTGCCTTTCCGAAATGAGATCTTTAGGGCAGTTATAACGTGAAGATAAAATAAAGAAAACAAGGACTCATTTTAGTGTAATTAGCCACAACACACACTGGTGATTCAACGAAAAAATAATTAATGGCTTGTCGATGAACAACTTCACTTACTCTCTGTTAATAAAGCCCACTGCAGCTTCGTATTACGGTTGGCTTCATAGCATTGTGGAGAAGTTGTTTCCTTAATTGAACCCTTTGTGACTTGTTACAAACATACCTGAGAAATTCTCTGTGCGACATTTGTGCTGCATTTAATGAAGTAAGATGCATTAATGAACTACATCAGAAGTTTAGGACTCAATAGTTTGAGACTAGGATGTGTCTCTAACAGACACATTTTGCCTTGAATATCTATTGTATACAGTTGCCATATTTCAAAAAGTAAGATTCCGTTATTGAGCTTTTTTTTAGGAAGACCCCAAAAATGTTGAGCCATGTTATCTTCAGTTGTGTTCATGTAGAGTAACTCTGAAGCACCGTCCCCATTCCTTCTTCGTGCAGGGAAGCTCTTTTTGATGTAACTTGATGGTAAGGTAAAGGTAAAGGTACCCCTGCCTGTACGGGCCAGTCTTGACAGACTCTGGGGTTGTGCGCCCATCTCACTCAAGAGGCCAGGGGCCAGCGCTGTCCGGAGACACTTCCGGGTCACGTGGCCAGCGTGACAAAGCTGCATCTGGCGAGCCAGAGCCGCACACGGAAATGCCGTTTACCTTCCCGCTGGTAAGCGGTCCCTATTTATCTACTTGCACCCGGAGGTGCTTTCGAACTGCTAGGTTGGCAGGTGCTGGGACCGAGCAGCGGGAGCGCACCCCGCCGCAGGGATTCGAACCGCCGACCTTTCGATCGGCAAGTCCTAGGCGCTGAGGCTTTAACCCACAGTGCCACCTGTGTCCCTAACTTGATGGTACTGATATATTAAATCATCATCTCACCAATGGCTGACCTAAGGCATCATATCAGTGTCGGTCCACTGCAATATTTGCCCCATATCACATTCAATCCGTAATACAGTTCAATCCATTATACATAGTTCTCAGGGTCTACTTACTCTGCCTGGTGTTTAACACCCACCCAATACTGAATTGGATTAGGGTCATTAGTTATGAGCTTCCTTGGCAAATGTTAAAAAACGAAAGCAATTTAAAAATCTAAATAGTATTGCAAAAGTTGGGTGCCTCCCCCTCTCTCTGCTGAGTGGTGGCACACCCCAGGTCTTTGTTCCTTTGGAGACATGGCGGAGACTGTCATAGTTTTAAGAAATATGGTTTATTCACCTATTTACACCTTCAGCCTACATGGAGGGAGTCCAGATCTTACAGCACGGTCATTTCAAGAGTGGCTTGTCTACCACAGCAGTGCAGCCCACCTTCAGCCAGCCAGCCCAAGATGGATCCTAGTCTTTTTCTTCCTTCTTCTTCTTCCCAGCAACGTTTGCTCAACATCTTGTCACCACTCCTGATGCTGTGGCCCCTGACTGGCTGCTTGGGTAGCCACACACCTTACTTTATGGAGGACAATCCTCTGTTTGAAAGGCTGATAAGTCTTCATCCAGTTAAAAGATGAAACCACAAGAAGGGAGAGCAGGGACAGCCCAACCATTAGGCAAAATGAGGACACCACCAGTGTCCAAGAAAGACTCAACTCAGCTACTGTACATGGAATGGGAGGAGAGCACAGTCTTGTCATTGGTATCAGGCAGCAGAATGTCTTAGACCAGGCCTCAGCAGGGGCCTTAATGGAGTTGCCCACCAGCTGTTATTAGAGAGTGGACTGCCAGCTGGACCAAGCTGGACCAAGCAGATAACTAATGCCTCTCTTAGAGCAGGAGTGCTCCCAGGCCTTTGAAATAATCAGGCAGTAAGACTACTTCTTTAAAAAATCCTTCCTGGACCAGAAGACTTGGCAGGGCAGGGGGGACACACTATAGGCTGGTCGCAAATGGTCCCAAGGTTCTTGAGTGCGTAGTTGCTAACCAGCTATTGACATTCTTGAATAAGACTGATTTTCTAAGCATTTTAATCAGCATACAGGTATGACTGATACTGAGACTGCCTTGGTCACCCTATA
Source organism: Podarcis gaigeae (assembly GCF_964106915.1). NCBI lineage: Eukaryota > Metazoa > Chordata > Lepidosauria > Squamata > Lacertidae > Podarcis > Podarcis gaigeae. Next base: position 4,324,704 of record NC_139694.1, read on the forward strand.
TGATGAGCTATGTTGGGGGAGGAGTGTGTCTCTGGCGGCCCTCCCTCCAAAAAGCTCAACAACTTTTCTGTCCGGATTTTCACTGTATGAAATATGGCAACCCTATTCTGGGAGATAATCTGAGTTGTGGGTAGGAGATTCGGCTTTGTAGTCACATCCTGGAGGTGGTCCTTGAGAGATACTGCATGGCCCTGTGTAGCTCCAGTATTATTCTCTGGGCTGTTTCACATGTACATGAAACCTCTGACTAGGGTTCATTTGACATTTGGGGGATGTGACACAGCAGCCAACTCCAGGCATTGTGGCGGTGGGCACCCACAATCCTGAGGGCAAAATGGCGCCCCTAGAGTGTGATGTCAACAGTTTGATGTTGACATGCAACTTTGCTTCTCCTTTACAGCTCAAGCAAGTATAGCGGTGGATGTTCCAGATTGGTGCCTGCTCTGGGTGATGGACTGGATGAGAGTCAACAAACTGAAGGTTAATCCAGATAAGACAAAGTCATTTTTACTGGTCAGTTCTGCTGGCCAGATGAGTGGATTGTGTCCAGTTCTGGATGGATTACACTCCTCTTGAAGGAGCACATTTAAAGCACGTTCATTCCCTCAATGAATTCTGGGCACCGTAGTTCAACCCTCAAAGAATTACATTTCCCAGAAATCCTTAACCAAGTGCCCAGAATTCTTTTAGGGAAGTAATGTGTTTTGAACGTGCGTTATAGGTATAGAGCAGAGCCACAAAACTACACACCACAAAACTACACACTGCAGCCAACACACTAGCGTGTCACAACACACAGTTTGGAAAGCTCTGTTATAGAGTGTAGGCAGCTTAAATTACAAGCTATGTACAGTTTATGAATAGTTCTTTTAAAAAAACTACCCACAAATATTTTGAGGGGAAAACTCTCTATATCTATCTATTATCTATCTATCTATCTATCTATCTATCTATCTATCTATCTATCTATCTATCATCTATCTATCTATCTATCTATCTATCATCTATCTATCTATCTATCTATATCTATTTATCTATCTATCTATCATCTATCTATATCATCTATATCATCTATCTATCTATCTATCTATCTATCTATCTAATCATCTATCTATCTATCTATCTATCTATCTATCTATCTATCTATCTATCATCTATCTATCTATCTATCTATCACCTATCATCTATCTATCTATCTATCTATCTATCTATCTATCTATCTATCTATCTATCATCTATCTATCTAATCTATCTATCTATCTATCTATCTATCTATCTATCTATCTATCTATCTATCTATCTATCTATCTATCATCTATCTCTATCTATCTATCTATCTATCTATCTATCTATCTATCTATCTATCTATCTATCATCTATCTATCTATCATCTATCTATCTATCTATCTATCTATCTATCTATCTATCTATCATCTATCCACCCACCCCAATGTTACTTTACACTTCCTCTTAGAACATAGTACATAGTACAGTGGTACCTCGGGTTACAGACGCTTCAAGTTACAGACTCACTCCGCTAACCCAGAAATAATACCTCGGGTTAAGAACTTTGCTTCAGAATGAGAACAGAAAGCGTGCTCCGGTGGCGCGGCGGCAGTGGGAGGCCCCATGAGCTAAAGTGGTTAAGAACAGTTTCAGGTTAAGAACGGACCTCCAAAAAGAGTTAAGTTCTTAACCTGAGGTACCACTGTACGCTCTTTTACTTTCACAAACGTATGAGGTAGGTTAGGTTGAAGAAGAGAAATTTGATGAAAGACTCTCAGTTAGTTTCATGGCTAAGTTAACAGGGAGGTAAACAGATGCTAAGTGTTTTTTATGTTTGTGAGTCGAGGACCCGCCACCCGCTAACAGATAAAAACGAAACAAGGAGACATGTATTTTAGATTAATGGGGTAAATAAGGCAACAACTTTATTGGTTACAGCATGTGAGTGGCATTGTTCTTGTTTTTTTGAAGATAATTTTTATTGATTTATTGAGTTTATGATTACATACTATACATATACACATTAATTTACATTTACATTTACAATTACTCCTAAGAGTTGACTTCCCTCCTTCCGTCTTCTGGCTTTTTAATGTCGTCTCTAAGTTTTTTGCATGATCTTTATCGATTTTGTATATTGTTGTTCTTCTTTCAACTTTATCCGTACAGTGTTTATATACAAATAAATATTTCTGTATGTACACGTCTTGTTTGTCTATATTCATTTACAGGTACAATTAGTTACCTTCATTGTTTTTTATGTTTTAATTCATATTGTCATTAACATCCAATAAAGTTTCTTTTAATTCCCATTATGAGGTTTACGTCCATTCTACTGATTTCACTGTTTCCCCTTATCCTATGTATAACATAAATTTCCCCCATTCTTTTTGAAATGTTTCATCGCCCTGTTGTCAAATTTTCTCCATTAATTTGGCTATTTCCACATATTCCATGACCTTGTACTACCACTCTTCTACTGTTGGCAATTGTTGTTGTTTCCACACCAGAGCCAGCAGTAACCTCGCCGCTATTGTTGCGTATAGGAACAATTTCTAATCTTTCTTATCAATATCCTCTCCCACCATTCCCATTTGTTGATGCAAATACAACTGGAAGCTTCCCCTCATGTCACCGGGGTCGTGCCATGGCCCTAGCCACCAGCAGGGCATCGGATAGGATCCACAACCGCTGGATCCCTTTAATGGAATACCCAAAAGGGGTAGGTGATGGCCACAACCTGCCCTCCAACACACCACACATATTCCAATGCCGAACCGCCAATACCAGAAAAGTTGTGGCGACTTGCTATGAGGTAGGCGAAAAATCAAGAGGTTGGTGCCAATTTGCCAAATGGAAAAAATTCCTACCAGGCCCCCTGGGCAACAAGGCAAAGGCATTTGTCTTTTTTCAAGCATTCATTCATCTATCTTTATAAACATTTATGCACATGGATCTGCTTACGTAAGTTGTGTTGTACCTTTAAGATAATCGAGCACTGATACAGAATTCTTTTCATTATGTAGACACCAGTCATGCCTAGCTGGAGTGCAAAAGATGATGTGGAATAAGGCCAGGATCACAGCAGCAAATCAGCAGATCTCTTCTTACTTGGATGCTAAGATAAAGTGGAATGCATGCTCCTCTTAAACAGGATTATAATGTAAACCTGTAGAGCAGGCATCCTCAAACTCGGCATTCCAGATGTTTTTGGACTACAGTTCCCATCATCCCTGACCACTGGTCCTGTTAGCTAAGGATGATGGGAGTTGTAGTCCCAAAACATGTGGAGGGCCGAGTTTGAGGATGCCTGCTATAGAGAGACAGCATATGCATGACTTTACCCTACATTTACCTTCCTCTCCAGGCAGACCTTTTCAGATATTTGACCCTAAACTCAGTATTCTCCTCTGTCCTTTTTCCATATTTTCAGCGCTTTTCCACCCAGCTGTCATTTTGTATTCTCCAGCTGGTGGGACTGTGCAATCTGATTACACTTGCCCCCCCTGCATATAGAGGGACCACTGTTGGCCACAGACCATCTGCTCAAACATTATGTTTTACAAGCCATTGGAGTCCTCCAAGTACAGTAACGTACAGATCATCTCACACCTTGTCACCACGGACAACTAACCCCCACCCTCAATAACATGTCATGCTCCATGAGAGGGTTTGCACCTCTGTATCACTTTCACCAATGCCCCCTTTACTTCCTTATTCCTTAGACTATAAATCATGGGGTTGAACATGGGAGTGACAACGCTATAGAACAAGGAGATCATTTTGTCATGCTCTGCAGAGTGGCTTGAACCAGGCCTCATGTACATGAACATAGCAGTTCCATAAAACAGTGCCACCACAGCCATGTGGGACGCACATGTGGAGAAAGCCTTGCGCCTGCCTTCGGCAGAACGGATCTTCAAGATGGCTGCTAGGATGCGGACGTATGTGGTGAGTATGAAAGAGAAGGGGCACAGAAGAATGAGGACACCAACCACAAAGACAATGATTTCGTTGAGTCGAGTGTCAGCACAGACCAGTTTCAGCAGAGCCAATATGTCACAGTAGAAGTGGTCAATGACATTTGGGCCACAGTAAGGCATCTGTAGAGTCTGAACTGTGTGCACCATGGCAAGGAGGAAGCCACACATCCAAGATGACACCGCCAGCATGACACAGACTCTAGGGTTCATAATGAGTGTGTAGCGCAGAGGGTGACATATTGCTACAAACCGGTCGTAGGCCATCACGGCAAGGAGCACACATTCCGTGATGGCAAGGCCCAGGAAGAGGTAGATCTGAGCCCCACAGCCAGCAAATGAGATGGTCTTCTTTGGGCTCCAGAGATTGGACAGCATCTGAGGAACAGTACTGGTTGTGTACCAGATGTCCACAAAAGAGAGGTGGCTCAAGAAGAAATACATGGGTGTGTGGAGTTGAGAATCCAGCCAAATAAGCATCAAGAAAATCCCATTGCCAGCTAGTGTTATGCTGTAGACCACAGAGAAAATCCCAAAGAGAACAATGCGCATCTTTGGGCTGCTGGAAAGACCCAAGAGGATAAATTCTGTCACTTCGGTTTGATTCCTCATCTTTCCCTGACACTGCAGAGGAGGAAACAGGCACCATGAAAAATATAAGAGCATACAGCAGGGGTCCCTAGCCCTTGCGGGCCTCAGGAAACATTTGGGAATCTAAGTTGTTATTGTGGGCACTGCAAAATACAATTTCATCGAAGAAGAATTGGCCATGTTCAGACCCCCCACCCAAAACAGGCAAAAATAAAAATAAATCCTGTGTCCAGGATGGAAACCTAAGGAAAACAGAAACCGAACTCCAACCTGCGGGGGGTGGGGTGGGGTGGGTCGAAATCCAAATAAATATGATCTAGACATGTTCTGGAGCATCACATCAACATACCGAATCATTGCTGGAGCATCAAAGAGATGCTACAGCAAATGCTGTCTACCAGAAATTTAATAAAAGAACTCAGCATGGAGTTATAATGCCTCCCTCATATTCCACCAGGCAAATGTATGGTCTGCCTCTACTCCAGGTTATACATCAAGTTAAAAGAAGATACCTCACTTACTCTTCCCCTTCATGGATCACTGCCTTGCCGTGGTGAAGGGGCTTGAATAACTCAGAGAAGCTATGAGCTATGCCGTGCAGGGCCACCCAAGATGGACAGGTCATAGTGGAGAGTTTTGACCAAACGTGATCCACCTGGAGCAGGAACTGGCAAGCCACTCCAGTATCCCTGCCAAGAAAACTCCATGGACAAAGACAACAGGCATATAAAAGTTATGATGCTGGAAGATGAGCCCCTCAGGTCGGAAGGCGTCCAACATGCTACTGAGGAAGAGCGGAGGACAAGTATAAGCAGATTCAAAGCTGATGAAGCAGCTGGGCCAAAGCTGAAAGGTCGCTCAGTTGCAGATATGCCTGAAAGCGAAAGGAAAGTCCAATGCTGTAAAGAAAAATATTGCATAGGAACCTGGAATGTAAGAACCATGAACCTGAGTAAGTTGGATGTGGTCAAAAATGAGATGGCAAGGATAAATATTGACATCCTGGGCATCAGTGAACTAAAATGGATGGGAATGGGCGAATTCAGTTCGGATGACCATCATATCTACTACTGTGGGCAAGAATCCCGTAAAAGAAATGGAGTGGCCCTCATAGTCAACAAAAGAGTGGCGAAAGCTGTACTGGGATGCAATCTCAAAAATGATAGAATGATCTCGATACGAATCTAAGGCAGACCTTTTAACATCACAGTAATTCAACTTTATGCACCAACTAGTGGGGCTGAAGAAACTAAAATTGACCAATTCTATGAAGACTTACAACACCTTCTAGAAATGACACCAAAGAAGGATGTTCCTCTCATTATAGGGGATTGGAATGCTAAAGTAGGGAATCAAGAGATAAAAGGAACAACTGGCAAGTTTGGCCTTGGAGATCAAAACGAAGCAGGACAAAGGCTAATAGAGTTCTGCCAAGAGAACAAGCTGGTCATCATAAATACGCTTTTCCAAACAACACAAGAGATGACTCTACACATGGACATCACCAGATGGGCAGCATCGAAATCAGATTGATTATATTCTCTGCAGCCAATGATGGAGAAGCTCTATACAGTCAGCAAAAACAAGACCTGGAGCTGACTGTGGCTCAGATCATCAGCTTCTTATAGCAAAATTCAAGCTTAAACTGAAGAAAGTAGGAAAAACCACTGGGCTGGTAAGATACAATCAAAATAAAATCCCTTATGAATACACAGTGGAAGTGAGGAACAGGTTTAAGGATTTAGATTTGCTGGACAGAGTGCCTGAAGAACTATGGATGGAGGCTCGCAACATTATACAGGAGGCAGCAACGAAAACCATCCCAATGAAAAGGAAATGCAAGAAAGCAAAGTGGCTGTCCAACGAGGCCTTACAAATAGCAGGGGAGAGAAGGCAAGCAAAATGAGAGGGAGATAGTGAAAGATACAGGAGATTGAATGCAGATTTCCAAAAAATAGCAAGGAGAGACAAGGCGGCCTTCTTAAACGAGAAATGCAAAGAAATAGAGGAAAACAACAGAATGGGAAGAACCAGAGATCTGTTCAAGAAAATTCAAGATATGAAAGGAACATTTTGTACAAAGATTACCATTATAAAGGACAAAAGTGGTAAGGACCTAAGAGAAGCAGAAGACATAAAGAAGAGGTGGTAAGAATACACAGAGGAATTATACCAGAAAGATATGGATGATTCGTACACCCCAGGTAGTGTGGTTGCTGACCTTGAGCCAGACATCCTGGAGAGTGAAGTCAAATGGGCCTTAGAAAGCACTGCAAATAACAAGGCCAGTGGAAGTGATGGTATTCCAGCTGAACTATTTTAAATTATAAAAGATGATGCTGTTGAGGTGCTACACTCAATATGCCAGCAAGTTTGGAAAACTCAGCAGTGGCCAGAGGACTGGATAAGATCAGTCTACATCCCAATTCCAAAGAAGGGCAGTGCCAAAGAATGCTCCAACTACCGCACAATTGCACTCATTTCACACGCTAGCAAGGTTATGCTTAAAATTCTACAAAGAAGGCTAAAGCAGTATGTGGACCGAGAACTCCCAGAAGTGCAAGCTAGATTTAGAAGAGGCAGAGGAAGCAGAGACCAAATTGCAAACATGTGCTGGATTATGGAGAAAGCTAGAAAGTTCCAGAAAGGCATCTACTTCTGCTTCATTAACTATGCAAAAGCCTTTGACTGTGTCAACCACAGCAAACTATGGCAAGTTCTTAAAGAAATGGGAGTGCCTGATCACCTCATCTGGCTCCTGAGAAATCTCTATGTGGGACAAGAAGCTACAGTTAGAACTGGATGTGGAACAACTGATTGGTTCAAAATTGGGAAAGGAGCATGACAAGGCTGTATATAGTCTCCCTGCTTATTTAACTTATATGCAGAATTCATCATGCGAAAGGCTGGGCTGGATGAATCCCTAGCCAGAATTAAGATTGCCGGAAGAAATATCAACAAGCTCAGATATGCAGATGACACAACCTTGATGGCAGAAAGTGAGGAGGAATTAAAGAACCTTTTAATGAGGGTGAAAGAGGAGAGTGCAAAATATGGTCTGAAGCTCAACATCAAAAAAATGAAGATCATGGCCACTGGTCCCATCACCTCCTGGCAAATAGAAGGGGAAGAAATGGAGGCAGTGAGAGATTTTACTTTCTTGGGCTCCATGATCACTGCAGATGGTGACAGCAGCCAAGAAATTAAAAGACGCCTGCTTCTTGGGAGAAAAGCAATGACAAACCTAGACAGCATCTTAAAAAGCAGAGACATCACCTTGCCAACAAAGGTCCGTATAGTTAAAGCTATGGTTTTCCCAGTAGTGATGTATGGAAGTGAGAGCTGGACCATAAAGAAGGCTGATTGCCGAAGAATTGATGCTTTTGAATTATGGTGCTGGAGGAGACTCTTGAGAGTCCCATGAACAGCAAGAAGATCAGACCTCTCCATTCTTAAGGAAATCAGCCCTAAGTGCTCACTGGAATGACAGATTGTGAAGCTGAGGCTCTAAGACTTTGGCCACCTCATGAAATGAGAAGACTCCCTGGAAAAGACTCTGATGTTGGGAAAGATGAAGCACAAGGAGAAGGGGACGACAGGACAAGATGGGTGGACAGTGTTCTCAAAGCTACCAGCATGAGTTTGACCAAATAGCGGAAGGCAGTGGAAGATAGGAGTGCCTGGCGTGCTCTGGTCCATGGGGTCACGAAGAGATGGACACGACTAAATGACTAAACAACAACAACACTTACTCTTTTACAGACAGGAGGTGAGGTCTGTTTTAAGGCATATTGGTAGAGACATACAATAAAATTGACATAATCCAGAATTGTCTCTGGGCAGAGGAGTTGTAGCTGAAACCAAATGGGAGCTGCAGAAGAATAAGATTCTGAGACTGTGTTAAAGTAACACTCACAAATTAGCAGCTGAGCTAAAATTGCTTAAGGCACTATCATTATACTGGAAAAGTAAAACACATACTGACTTGAATGAACGAGAAACAGCAATCCACTAGACTATCTAGTTCAAACAGCTACATCCTATTCTTGATTAGGTCGGTTTTGTAGAAGACCTTGGATGGGAAACTGAAAGCCATTGGTCTCAAGCCACCCAGAGGCTACAGTAAGTTTTATGGAGAATGCAGCACACAGAAAGAGGTGTTTTCAGTTATTCACATTTTTTAAATGAAAGGTAAACTTTGGCTTTCTCATTACGTACCCAGATTACAGAGGCTTGAGAGAAATTGCCAAGTTGTTTCCCCTTCTTGGATTTGTACTATTGATGGCATCCATCAAGACCATAGAACGCCTCTGCCTCGAAATTATGAACCTAGAAAAGCATGTCAGCAGTGACTCCTAAAACAGTATGTATGTTTACATTTTCTTCTGGGCCCATCCAAATGGGGACTAGGAACAAATTAACAAATTAATCCACAGGGGCAGGAAGAAGAACATGACTAGATTGCGTCTACAGAGGGCTTTGCCAACATTTCTGAGGGATTTCTTGTTCCTGATTTTTGATGTAAACATCCTACTGCTTTAAAGAAGCCTCAAAGATCCCATTCCAAACTAAATTTCTGATAAAACTTTCGAATTCCCTGGGCATTGCGTAATAGACTTTAGTCTAATCTAAACCAACATTTGAAGCAAATGTGGTGGTAGATGGTTGCCAACTGAGAAGTTAAGGAGGATTTGTTGTTGTTTAGTCGTCTTAGTGGTGTTCGACTCTCCGTGACCCCATGAACCCGAAACTCTCACTTTCTTCTCAGAGCTTCTCCTTTTTTATGTCCATGGAGTTTTCTTGGCAAAATACTGGAGTGGTTTGCCAGTTCCTTCTCCAGGAGGGTCACATTTAGTCTAAACTCTTGGCTATGACCTGTCTGTCTTGGGTGGCCCTGCACGGCATGGCTCATAGCTTCCTGGGGTTATTCAAGCCCCTTCACCACAACAAGGCAGTGATCCATGAAGGGGTAAGGAGTATTAGAGACTCTTTAAAGCTTAAACCATCAGCATATCATGTAGGAAATTTGTGCCTGGATTGTACCAATGGAGGCCACCGAGAGGAAGTTGTGTAACAGGCAAAATCAGGTAGCTACCATGTCATCGTGAAGGTTGTGTTATTCTTTTACTAATAACTTTCAGAATCCAGGAAGTCCGTAAACGTAAGATAAACTGTATTAACTATTTACAGAATAAAGAGTCTCTGTTCGAGGAAGCCATAGCGTCTCTGTTGCTGAAACATTCCTCTACCCAGAGACCCCTTCCAGTCTCATTTTGTTCACTTAAGCAAAAACCACATAAAGTGAAAGTGTGCTCACATCTTTCCCTCCCACAAAAGAAAGGAGCATATCAGCCAACAGTTCTCTATTAGCCTAAGGGTTGGCTTCCTCAGCTTTGTAGATCTACAAAGTATAGTTGTGATTTGAGGACCTGATCCCCGCTTGGGGAATGAAGACACGTGGACACAGTATATTAGGTTAACGGGCAAGAAAAAGGCCAGGACTTTATTGATTACAGCATGTGAGAAGGTATTGGCTTAGGCATTGGACCACATAAAATTTGACTCCACCCACTCGGAGAGGGGTGAGTCTGATGAGGGGTTACCCACCAGTAGGGGGAGCCTGTTGATGCAAATACAACTATAAGCTCTCCCCTGATGTCACCGAGGGTCGTGCCATGGCCCCCAACCACACAGGGCATGGGACAGGATCCACGACCGCCGGATTCCTTTAACGGAATACCCATAAGTGAAGGGGTAGGCAATGGCCACACCTTGCCCTTCCATACACCAACAACACATTCCAATGCCTAACCGCCAAATACCAAGAAAGTTGTGATGCTTGCTACGAGGTAGGCGGAAAACACCAAGAGGCCGGTGCCAATTTGCCAATTGGAAAAAAACTCCTACCAGGCCCCCTGGGCAACCAGGGCGACCAACCATGGGTCTATAGCAAGGCCAAGCAGCTACGCCCTACAGGGAGTGGAGGGTGGGTGACTCGCTGGTAGATTGGGAGCGAACGGCGGGGGAAGCTGGCGCGGCCGCATTTGAGGGGCTAAACCACGCCCCCGCGGTGTCACCTGATTGGGTGCCCAACTGGGAGGCATGGTGCACCAGCGATTATGACAGGGCAGGACGCAGCCTGCGTGACTCGGGAATCGTCTCCCGCTCACAATCCCTCCCCTCCGGAAGGAGGAGAGGCTTTAGTATTTCCGCTTCTTTTCTCTGAAAATCTGGACACAAAGGTTGTTGAGCTTTTTTGTGTGGAAACTCAACCAAAAAAAATGAGTTTTTGAGCTTTTAAAAAATTTAAAATTGCTAAAATCTGCACTACCAACATGGGCTGCCATACATCCAGATTTTCCAGGACATTTAAGTGATTTCCACCCGGAAGCTGCTTAAGGGACTGAATACTGGCTATGTCTGGAAAATATAGCACCCCTAACCAACTCTGGTTTTGCCCCTGTTTAGGAATCAGTTGAATATCGTCTGTTTGTCCTTCTTCAGCCATTGCCTCATAAGATTGAGAAGCTATTTCTTGAGTGACTACAGCCCATTTCACCCACACTTCCCCATTTTATATATGTACACTATCACTCGGTTGCAGAGATTTATTGTCTCTATCATAATTGAATTTATGTCTGCCTTTCTCTTTCCTTTTCCATGAAGAGGCTGACAAGGACGGAAGCAGGCCTTTTATATTCCTGGGGAGCGGACCCAAGCAAAGGCTACTGGCTGAATTGGACCCACCCTCTAGGAATGGCCCACCCCTCAGCCTGCCTGTGACTGGCCAAATTGCAGGCAGGTTTGAATCCACAAATTGGACTGCAAGGTAGGCTTGCCAGCCTCCCCTGCAGCCTCCCCTGGCAGGGCCACCCTCGGGGGGGGGGGGGGGCAGAGCTCAAGGAGTCTTGATTTTTGTGTGTGTCCTGTTAGGATTCTTTTCCTGTGCTTGCAGTCATGGGATTGTTTTTAGCACATGACGGTGTATGTTTTCATTCCACATTGTGGGCAGTGATGGAGACAGAATGTTTGTATTACTGTATTTCCGTGATGTAGGACTTTTTGTCCTGTGTTCTTTCTCTTTGCTGTTTGAAGCTGAAGAGGAAGGAGCTGAGTTGCAGTGCTCCGAGTGTGTATATGTAAATAAACATAGTTTAGCCAAAATGCTGCGCTACTGAGTCTGTCACACTGACTGCCCATACTCTGCTGTTCCTGAAGTGTGCTGATGTCTCTGAGGCATCAGTAGCTGTGATGTTCGGGCTGGAGAAAGACTTTGAGTCTGGAAGTGTCTGGAGTTAAGGAAGCTCTTAGCTCTGGTGGGACTGTGAAACAAGTTGACAACTATTTCTGGAATAACTATTTTTTGGATTACAAAATTAACATAGGGGAGTGGGTTTGTGGGGAATGGGCTAACTTGATGAAAGAAAATGGAGACTATTACCGGTTGGAATTCCCCGGAGACCCACTCCTCAAGGAGAAAGGGAAGAAACTACGAAAGAAACCAACAAGGGACAGGGAAGGGTACAAGTATAAACAGGAACAAGAAAACCTGCAGAGGGGGCATAGAAGAGACCTGAGAGCCTTGGACATTAGAGCACCAGATTGATGGACAGGATGTAATGGTTAGAAAGGACTGACATAACCCGAAACCAGGAAGAAGGGACGTTGAATAAAATTAGAAGAGAATTTCTTTTTATATACTTCTTTTATTTTTGGAATTAGTGTGATACCAATGAAATATCAGAATATGCTGGAAAGGAATTAATTGGCTTTAGTAGAAAGGTTTGAAGGAGTTATGTATAAATATGGTTTAAACTTTGAAATTTTATGGTTTTTAAGGTAAGATAAGGTTAAAGAAATTAACGGTAAATTGAATAACAGAATATAGTAACAGTTGGAAAGGATATGTTGAGTTAACAAAAAAGAGAGAGACAGATTGTTAAATTATTTAAATAAAAATTGAGAAGTATGGGAAGAATTTGCTGAAATAATGAATGAAGTTAGAATACAAAAAGGGAGGTGTGAGGAGGTCCAAGAAATAAGTAAATGAAAGGATGTAATTTGTATTTGTATTTTTCTTTGTTATTTATGTTTTTTTATTCTTTTTTTCTGTTGTGTTGTTGTATTTTCTTGGTTTTTGCATTTTCTTGTATTTTTGAAATTTTGAATAAATATTATTTTTTTAAAAAAGAGAAAGACTTTGAGTCTTCCAAACGACCGACTAGGAGGGAGATAACATGCCAACTGGGCATGTGTCTCTGCCAGGTTCCTACTCACATGTAGGATGCTCCTGACAATTGGTTATGGGCCAGTTCCAGGAGACTCCAACCAGGACAAAAACAGCTCCCGGACCTTTCTGCTGGCACTGAGCCTGCTGTCCTCTGTGGTCCTGATCCTCTGGGCCCATAACCAAATGTCGGATGCCTCCTCGTGTGTAGGACCTCCTGACATGTCCATGTCTAATTTTGCCCCTTTCTAAAAATTGTTTATTGGCGTGTGTTTTCCTTTTTGTAAATCTACCATGAAATAAAATCAGGATTAAATGGTTTTCTTAGGATGGCGGAGGGTGTGTGTGCTGTGTCCTGTTGGTGCGGTGGTGATGGAAATGCTCTGCAGGAAGGGGACAAAATGGGGGGGGGTCAAGGAAGGTCAGTTGATAGGAAGTGAGAAATGTCTCTATTCTCGTCAGAGGAATGTTGAAGGGCATGCCATGACTGACAGGGCGTGGGAGGATATTGAAATAAATCCCTCCCAAGGATCCTCAGCACCAATCTGACCTCCCCCCCAATCAGGCAACAATCATCCAAGGTCACTGTTGCCTCCCCCAGGGTTTACTGCAACACCCGCTCAGTGTTGTCCTGTCTTTGGCCAGCCCATGTTGCTACAAAAGTTCCATGGACCCCTGAATGTGTATGCACCCAGTTTATCTTGGCTTTTGGTGGAGAAAGGGGTTGGCATGTTAAGGCTAATTGCAAATGTATTGAAAAGGAACAGATTATATAATGCAGCAAGAAAGGGGGGGGGGGAATGGAAGGACAAGGGAGGAAGGGTGGGAAGTCAACTGATAAAAATTCTTTTAGATTTGTATTAAATTTGAAGTTAAATTGTTAAAAATAAATAATTGAAACTCAATAAAAATTAATTGGCAAAAAATGAAAAGAAGAAAAAGGAGCAGATTGAGTAAGAATTAATGTTGTATTTTTGTATTTGTGTTTTTATTATTGGGATCACGTTGAAACAAAGGGTGTAAATCATAGAATCATAGAGTTGGAAGCGACCCAAGGTGGTGTGGTGTAGTGGTTAAGAGCGGTAGTCTCCTAATCTGGTGAACCGGGTTCGCCTCTCTGCTCCTCCACATGCAGCTGCTGGGTGACCTTGGGCTAGTCACACTTCTTTGAAGTCTCTCAGCCTCACTCACCTCACAGTGTTTGTTGTGGGGGAGGAAGGGAAAGGAGAATGTCAGCCGCTTTGAGACTCCTTAGGGTAGTGATAAAGTGGGGTATCAAATCCAAACTCTTCTTCTTCATCATCTAGTCCAACCCCCTGCAATGCAGGAATCTCAGCTAAAGCATCTGTTATGTACTGAGTTGAATAGGATCCAAAATGCAGCAGTCTGATTGGTCCTAAGAACAATAGGATCCAAAATGCAGCAGTATGATTGGTCTGCAGGAGCCACCCAATCCAGCTCCAGGTGGATGTGAATCCACAGCCTGATTGGCCTACAGGAGAATCCTGGAATTAGCTAATCACATGCAGCCCATTGTGTAAATAATGTATATAAAGCAGATATTGTGGGGGAACTTTGATTCCTCCTCACCACTATGAGCTGAATAAAGAGCATGAAATCCACTCTTGACTCGAAGTATATTTCAGCATCCATGACAGATGGCCATCCAACCTCTGATTAAAAACCTCCAAGGACGGAGAGTCCACACCCTCCTGAAGGAGACCATTCCACTGTTGAACAGCTCTTACTTTCAGGAAGTCTCCTTTCATGTTGCTTGAAGCCATTGGTTTGAGTCCTACCCTCCAGAGCAGGAAAAAACAAGCTTGCTCCCTCTTCCATGTGACAACCCTTGAAATATTTGAAGATGGCTATCCTATCTCCTCTCAGTCTCCTCTTTTCCAGGGTAAACATACCCAGCTGCTTCAAGTGCTCCTAGTAAGGCTTAATTTCCAGACCCTTGATCATCTTGGTTTCCCTCCTCTCCACACGTTCCAGCCTGTCAACATCCTTCTTAGATTGTGGTGCCCAGAATTGGACACGGTATTCCAAAAAACAAGAACAGATAATAAAAACAGTATTAAACATAATAAGTTCTCTTAAAATAATTTATTATATTATAATAACTAGTTTTCCTACCGGAAACCCACTTTAAAACAATAACATGAGAACCCATGTTTCATTTAACTAGCTTTAGACTATTCTTCTAGAAACCCTGTGCTGAATAATCACTTGACCAAACCCAAAATCTTGCTCATTTCTTGCAGCAATAAAGATTGGAAGCTTTGACCAAATTATTTGTTAAAAGCTCAAGGAACAGAAGACTAGAAGGAGGACCAACGCTGACCATCCCAAAATTTCCTGAGCTTGTTAAGTGTCCAGATGACATCATGGACCTCCTAACGGTCCAGCAATAAAATGGCTAGCACATTTGCAAAGCCACACAAGGTCCAGTATGGTTTCAAATCAGATGGGGGACCATGTGTTGAGATGCCTTCACTGCAGGGGTGGTGTGGATCCTGGGATCCCTTCCAAATCTACAATTCTGTGATACTCCTCCTTATATGATTACCTCCTTAATACTCAGAAAAACAATATTGCACTAGGGAACATACATATCGTGGGATTTGGTGCTCAGTTCAAAAATACTTTAAAAGGGAGTTTGGGACAAGACCTCTGAGGAATTTTGTAGCAAAAAGCTATTTCTGTTTCAAATAAACAGGTTCAATAAGGAATGGGTGTATATAGCATCTACTACTTCATTTCCTGGAACATCCTGTGAGCTAAACTGACCTGATAATAGCCGCACCTCAGATGATGTCTCTCACCCTGGAGTGGTGCCACCCTAGCATCATATGTCTGACATATCCAGGTAAACAACTTTCCTAGGACTAGTGCTTTTTTCCCTTAAAAAATGTTTAGGGGTACTCTCATTGAAATAGGTAAAGATAAAGGGACCACTCGTGACCGACTCTGGGGTTGCTGTGCTCATCTCGCTTTATTGGCGGAGGGAGCCGGCGTACAGCTTCCGGGTCATGTGGCCAGCATGACTAAGTTGCTTCTGGCAAACCAGATCAGCACACGGAAACACCATTTACCTTCCCGCCGGAGGCCTATTGATCTACTTGCACTTTGACGAGCTTTCGAACTGCTAGGTTGGCAGCAGCAGGGACTGAGCAATGGGAAGGATTCGAACCACCAACCTTCTGATCAGCAAGTCCTAGGCTCTGTGGTTTAACCCACAGCACCACCCGCGTCCCACTCTCATTGAAATACTGCCCCTCAATGAGGCCAGACTTAGACTCACAAAATGTTTAGGGGTATGTGTACCCCTGCGTCCCCTCAGAAAAACAACAACACTGTCTAGGACCAAACACAGGCTGCCTGATTACCTATTTCATGAAATGCAGACAGGAAGAGGAAGTGGGACCAAAGGACTCTTGCGAGCCAGCCAACGCTGTTTCCACTTCCCCATCTCCAAATTCCTCTATAAGGCTGGGGAGGGGGGGGTTATTGGGAGTGAACTGAAGTGGAGGAAGGATGGGGAAGGGAAAGGGCTGGCCACTTCCCCCCCCCCCCATTGCTTCTCCGCTTCTGATTGTCCCCTTGTGCAGAGGTTCTTTCCTTTTTTTTCAAAGGGAATGGGCCAGGAAACTATTAAACACATGCAATTTGCTGTTGGGCTGTTACTGCAAACCAGAAAGGCAAGAGGAAACATTTTGGTGGGATGCGATTTCCTTTTCTCTCTCGTTATTCTCACTCTGCCTCTTTTGTCAAATCTCAAATATTTCACGTAAGCTTTATACATAAAGTATATCCCACAAAAATTACAGGTGACATGGTAGACTACGGCAGCAACAGGGAAAACCTAAGGATCAAAAATAGCAAGAAAGGGAGATCAATGCAACACTGTGTTATATGTTAGAATTTTGTATAAGAATGTCTAATTGTATGCATTTAAATAGTCTTAGACTAATAAACATTTGTCCCATTTGACCTTTGCTCCAAGTTTCATGAAATGTTTCTGAACAGCTAATTCTAAAATTAGTTCTATAATGGCTTTAGCTTTATCCCATATTTAGGGTGGTCTCACATGCACTGTGACCCTAACATCATGAGCATTATAACTTCCAAAGCAGAGTGATATAATCATTCTCTGTGTATGCTCATGCATTTCATGTGGTACTGCAGAGTTTTGTTTATACTATATTCTGTTCATGATATTTATATCCTGCTTACCAACAGGGTTGTTTTTCATCAACACAGTAGATGTGATCTAGGGCTCACATTCCATTATACAGGATCTTGGAAGCACCACTGACAAACCTCCCTTCAAAAGGCAGAGATCACAAAGATAGCCATACTCAGATTCTTTTTCACAAAGGGTGGCAAATTTGTTCCAGCAGCCTTAAGGGTTTTCAATGCAAAACCCGTTTCCCAACTCCTGTACACTGCAAATGTCTGGCATAATGGAGACCTGCCAAAGCTAGATGCAAAATTTCTATGATCTCTGCTGCAGGTACCCAACTGTGTCCCCAACTCCATACTTCTGTTAGAAACTGGTGAATGCCAAATTTCAGCTAAAGCGTGGTAGGCTGCCCTAAAACACTGGCTCAGGATTTCAGTGTTTGATCTAGGGAAGGGTTTGTACCAACACCTGACCAACACCAGTGAGGAATTTGTCAGCAAATGGCAGAAAACCATGGCTAAAAATGCCACCGCTATTGGTCTGTCACCCCCCCCCCACTGTATTACCTGGGTTATGAAGACGCCCTAAGATGTTAAAGCAAAGATTATGGGCTAATGCACACAGTGACTTGCAATCTCAATCACATGCAGTCTGTAGTCTGCTGGCAGTAGGAGTACAATATGGGCATGTCTTTAAGTTAACATCTTACATTAAAAACCTGACAGTACCAAACTATCGAAGGCTTTTCACCAAAGCCAGACTAAACATCTTCTTTAGTCTGCAGTGTTCTTCTGCAGTGTTGGATGGCAGGTTGAGAGGAGTTCCCTACCAGGACAGACTTTGCTCGTGTGCTCAAGACATTGATTCCATAAAACATATTTTGTTGCACTGTGCGAAATATGAGCAAGCCAGGGCTGAACTGATACTACCCTTGCTGGTACCTTTCCCGGGAAAATCAGAGGCTCACTATGTCAGGTTCCTTTTTTTTTAAGAATAATTTTTTATTAACTGACCAATCACATCAAATCAAACCAAATTACATAAATTCCAAATTATACAGCCGAATTTTAAATTTTTGTTGGGGGTACCCATATTTCAAGTTTCGAAGGGGATCCAATCAACTTCTTGCTTCTTACTGCTGTTTTAATGTCCACAAATCTAATCTTATGATGTTCACAGTACTATCCAATCCTTTCTTACTGTTTTTCCACATCTCTTGTTGTGATTTTCATATATTTTTCCTTTCTCTTTGTGACCTCTGATAATCTCCGCAAGCTGGTTAGAACAGTTTGTAATCCTGCGTGGATATTATTATTTTTTATCCAGTAGCCATATCCAGACGTTTTCCATATAACATCACTTCCATACATCAAAACAGTCTTAGCGTCATTAATCTTCACCAATCTGCCTCCTTTCTCAAAACCTCTGAGGAGATTCACTAGGAATGCAGTCTGAAAACAAGTCCTTTCTTCCTCCCGGCTATAAGTCCTTTGGCAAGATGGCGACTCCGAATTAATTGCTGCGCCATTCCCAAAAGCTCTTATTGCTTCTCGATCTTCATAAAGCATACTTTTGGTTAAAGTTTATCTCCACACAGACCTTAATCATCCTGCTTGGGTCAGTTCAACCGACGATTCTAATGAGGAGGGGTTCTTGTAAATCACATAGAAGGAAAGTAAAAAAGGTTTCCCCCCCATTCAGTCCCGTTGTTGTCAACATACCCAGCCTTTGGTGTATCTTCATCGTAAAATATTCCTGTTTCTCCAACCCGTCGTCTTCTTTCGCAGAGGTCACTTAAATTAGCAGACTTCACTCCCCTTCTTCACTTGAAATATGTGCATTTGCTTCTTTTGTAATTAATTATTCCAAATTGCTGCAACTAGTGCACAATCAGAGACAGCGTCCAGGAGAGCCGAGGTCCACATGGGGGCATTCTGCCTAGGGCCCTCACCCCCTTCTTTCAGATTAGGGGGTGATTTATGGGCACAGCAGGCAAGGGCAGTGTTCCCCATTTCCTTGGGGCAACAAGGGAGGCTGCCTACTCCCATAACAGCCTCTTAATTACCTCATGTGGGTTGGAGAGATGGTATTGTCGGCCATCTTCCAATGCGCCCCCTAGTGGCCCCCCACTATGTCAGGTTCCTATTGGAAGACCGGACAAATGCTAGAACATTAGAAGTGGCAATGTTCTTATCGGTGGTTGCAAGAACCAATGATCCCTATATTCCGAACAAAATGCTTGTTTAACCTGGAGGTAGGCTGTATGAATTGTATATTTCTTTGTAACGATTTGTTGAGTCTCTGGACCGTAATAAAGATTGTTGTTGTTAATGCAGAGAGCTTTAGTAAAATAAATTGTCTATTCCTCTTTGTTGCATGCCATGCAATTGTATCCACAGTTACTGGAAAGCAAGTCCCACTGGGTCCAGTGAGACCCGTTCATAAGTATCTGTGCATAACAGTGTATTTTAAAATCCCTGTCTTATACTTGGGGTTTGTTCATATCAGAGTTTACTGCACGAAAACATAGTTTGCATGACATTGACCTCAAACACTGCACATCTTGATGCTCTCCCTCTATAAATTTGAGTTTACCTGATGCAGGAATAATCTGCTAAATTGGGGGAAACCAGGGGAAATGTGCTCTGCTTGGGACCACAGATTTTGTTTCGCTGTTTCCATGTGGGTGTATCAATGGTTGTCAGGGAACTGCCATCGGAGCCAGAGGAGGAGGGAGGACTCCAGAGGGATGCCGGAGAGCGTCCCAGGAGGGAGAGAGGCAGCCCATCTGCAGGGGAAGGAAATCAGCGTAGCACCAGTGGAGAAGGGGGGCAGATGGGGGAATCGGCGAGGGGGCTCTATGACTCCTCGCCAGAGACCAGCGGGGAGAGCACGGGTCCTCCGCTGCCCACACCTTCCCTGCGCAGAAGACTTCCACACAGGGAGAGTAGGCTGAGACTTGGCGTCAAAGAACTTCTTTGCTGGAAGAAGTTCAAGAAATGCCCACAGACGGATTCTGCCAGTGATTGAGACAGCCACGGGTGAGTGGCTGTCCAGACAGAAAGGGTTCACCCAGCTAACCCAGCCAGGTGTGGCGACGACTTACGCACGAGCAACCCCTAGAACCATTACAATGGTAATTTTAGATACTGCAATTTCCAAGCCAACTACTTCCTTCAGTGTTTTCATTTCTTTTCTGGCTGTGCTTGTAACTTTCCCCAGTGTCCTCCTGAATGGAGTGTACACTTAAAAAAATATTTTTTATGGTTTTGCTTTAATATATAATGTTAATGAACCACAGAAAAATAATAAATTGTGTTTGCCATTCTGCGTCTGAAATAATAGCAATTTAAAAGGCACAGACGTGGGTGGCGCTGTGGTGTAAACCACTGAGCCTTGGGTTTGCCGATCAGAAGGTCGGTGGTTCAAATCCCTGCGATGGAGTGAGCTCCCGTTGCTAAGTCCCAGCTCCTGCCAACCTAGCAGTTCGAAAGCAGCCCAGTGCAAGGAGATAAATAGGTACCGCTCCGGCGGGAAGGTAAACGACGTTTCCATGTGCCGCTCTGGTTTCGCCAGAAGCAGCTTAGTCATGCTTGCCACATGACCCAGAAAAACTGTCTGTGGACGAACGTTGGCTCCCTTGGCCAGTAAAGTGAGGTGAGCACCGCAACCCAGAGTCGTTCGTGACTGGACTTAACTGTCAGGGGTCCTTTACCTTTACCTTTTAAAAAGATGTAAGTCATAAGCTGATTTGCAACAGGTTCAAGGCAGACACAAGAGCACATTTCTTTACAAAATAGATAATTAACTTAATTTACTGCCATGGGATGTGGTGATGATGGCAGCTGATGTAGGCAACATTAAACCAGCTTTCACCAAACTGGAGTGTTTCAGATGTTGTTGGACTCCAACTCCCATCAGCCCTGACCATTGCCCATGCTGGTTGGGGCTGAAGTTTTTGTAATCCAAAACATCTGAAGGGCACCAAGTTGGGGAAGACTGCTTTTAAACAAATAGACAAATTCATGGTAGGCAGTCCTATCAATATCTATGAGCCATTATACCTAAATGGACTTCTTGTATGGAAGCAGTGATGGGAACAGATAGGGCTGGGCCTCACTCTGCATTACTTTTGAGAACCTGATAGTATCCGGCTTATGTTGGGAACAGAAAGTGGGGTCAGACACGTACATAGCCTAGTCCTTCAGAGCAGTTCTTATGATGGTATCAATAAAGTTGCCAAGAAAGGTTAGGTCCTTAAAAGGCTTCTACATTTGTCCTTCATGCTCTATAACGAGAAAAAACAATTATCATTACAAAAGACTGGTCAGGCTCCCCAGGCAATCCAATCAAGTAACCTGCCAGACAGGAGATAAACAAGGACAGGAGAAAAACAACATTCAAATTTCTGTTTAGATCGCCTTTTTTGTGATGTAGGTGTGATGTATCTGAGGGGTGGTCTTAGGTTACACCCCTTCTGTGATGTATGTATGATGTTTCTGGGGTGGTCTTGATCTACAGGGTGGAAATTTCAAAAGTCTTTATAAGGCCTTGCATGCCATTTTTCTGGGTTCCTCCTGCGGGTGAGGGGAGCACCCTGTTGCAACAGATCAATAAAGATCAAGCTTACTAGCTGCTTTGCTTCTCAATATTCTCTGGTTGGCCTCTGTTATTCTCTCCTACCAATAGGGAACCTAGGTAAGGACTCTATATGGTGATAGCCAGTGTGGTGTAGTGGTTAAGAGCGGTAGTCTCCTAATCTGGGGAACCGGGTTCGCGTCTCCGCTCCTCCACATGCAGCTGCTGGGTGACCTTGGGCCAGTCACAGTTCTTTGAAGTCTCTCAGCCCCACTCACCTCACAGAGTGTTTGTTGTGGGGGAGGAAGGGAAAGGAGAATGTTAGCCGCTTTGAGACTCCTTAAAGGGAGTGAAAGGCGGGATATCAAATCCAAACTCTTCTTCTTCTTCTTCTTCTTCTTCTTCTTCTTGGATACCCCATAAGGGAAAAGGGCAAATTTTTGTTTACAAGGGCAATTTTATTTTTTACAACAATAACTATCAACCAGGTCTAGCTCTTTCTAATAATCTCTCTCTCATTCCAGAAATGAGAGCCTGGATGTGCAGCTGCATTGCTTTGAAACCCAGTTCAAATTAATTTCCAGCATCACCTGCTCTTGAAAGCACTCTAGGTAAACAGTGATAACAGTGGGTTGCATTTTTGTCATTACAGGTGAACAAGCCAATCCTCCTTGGGCCTTGGGTATGTTTACAATAGATTAAAAGATCTGTTACAGGTATGATGCCTCTTCATTAGATGATCTCCTCCGCATTTGCATTATTAAATGTGCTGGAAGAAGAAGTGCCTGCTGGTGCCATCCCTGAACTAACATGTTCCACTTGTCCCATATGTTCAGAATGATGTATGAAAAGGGAAGCCTATGTGTGTACAGTTGAACATATGTATCTTCCATGCAGTTGGGAACTCTGATAATGCAGCACTCCAAATAGCATGGACCTAATTCTACCCATGTAGGCTCCCTTCTGCAGACACTTCACCTCATGCATCAAGCTCAAAGACCAGACGTGCAGCATCTCACGCAGGGTTAGAGGTATGACTCTACCACCTCCTTAACATGTTCGTGCACCCATGGGGGAGGGCTATTGTCTGCATAAGACAAATGCTAGAACATTAGCAGTGGCAAAGTTTTTATCGGTGGTTGCAAGAACCAATGATCCCTACATTCTGAACAAAATGCTTGTTTAACCTGGAGGTAGGCTGTATGAATTGTGTATTGCTTTGTAATGATTTGTTGGGTCTCTGGACTGTAATAAAGATTGTTGTTGTTGCTAAGAGTCTATTGATGATAAGTATGCCCGATACTTTTCATTCCCTTCATTTATATGCAAGCATCATGCTATTCTTTTTGTTCAGAAATGAGACTGTAAGGGCATCATGAGAAATCCTTCTCATTTTTATGAATGTGATTAAGAAAAGACTACCTAGATGCTTATTGCCATGGTGAGACTCTCCACAGGCCAGAAAGAAATTTGCCCAATCCCAATTATCAGGGACACCCCCCCCCAAAAAAAAAAAGAAAAATTGCTGGGAGGGGGAACTGTCCCAACTCTATTATCAAGGGGAAAAGATAATGGAACATGTAGAGATAAATGATATTTTGTAAGTTTATTTACTCCAAACTAAGACAGAACAGGAGTCATCTCAGATATTAACCCATTTCATGTTTATAGCACTGAGAGTGAGTAGTATTCTCCACTTCAGACACACAAGCCCAGGTGACAGATTTCATCTCCTTCTTTTTTATAGGAAATGAGACTAGGAAGCTGCTATGAGGAACCAAACATTTGTGTCTGAATTCCTCCTTCTTGGTCTCTCTAAGAGCTTGAAGAGCCGTCTTTTGCTGTTTGGGCTTTTTTCTGTGACCTACACCATCACTCTGGTGGGCAACTCTATCATACTGATGCTCATCTGGCTGGACCCCCGACTCCACACACCCATGTATTTCTTCCTGAGCCACCTTGCCTTTGTGGACATCTGCTATACATCCAGCACAGTCCCCCAGATGTTGGTGAACCTCCAGAGCCCAACACAAACCATCTCGTTGGTTGCCTGTGCCATTCAGATGCACATTTTTCTGACCCTGGCTATTACTGAGTGCATCCTCCTAGCAGTGATGGCGTATGATAGGTATGTGGCAATATGCCACCCACTGCATTACACGTTCCTCATGAACAAGAGAGTATGCATGAAGCTAGCCATGGCAACCTGGATGAGTGGCCTTCTATTGCCAGTGGCACACACAGTCCTCACCTGGCGGTTGCCATTCTGTGGTCCCAATCTGATTGATCACTTCTTCTGTGAAATGCCAGCATTGCTGAAGTTGGCATGTGCCGATACCAAGATTGTTGAAAAGGTGACTTCAGTGGGATGCATCTTCACCTTGCTTATCCCCATCTCCTTTATCTTGATGACTTACATCCGCATCCTGGCTTCCGTCTTGAAAATCCAATCTGCCCAAGGCCAGCACAAAGCATTCTCTACTTGTGTCTCTCACGTATCAGTGGTGGTGCTTTTCTATGGCAGCGCCATATTTATGTACATGAGACCGGAGTCTAGTCACTCTGCAGATTTGGACAAAATAGTCTCTCTCTTCTATAGCATATTTACCCCCATGTTCAATCCCATGATTTACAGCCTGAGGAACAAAGACATGAAAGGGGCCTTGGTCAAAATTCTGTCACAGCAGAAGCTTTGTTGACTGAGAAACTGATTCCAGAGTGGGCTACTTTTTTAAAGCTCATGCTGTTGTATACTATTGTAACAAATATAAGTTGCTACAAAATTAGGTGTATTTTGCAACAATATTATTTCTGCTACGGCTTTCAAGCAATTAAAGAAAATCTTGCATCAAGAGGTTTCATTTTATCTCTCTGGACTGCACTGCAACATTAAAAAAAAATAATTATCAAGATTTTAGTGAATTTGTTTAAACCTATCTAAAAGTGGGGGACAAATAATAATAATAATAATAATAATAATAATAATAATAATAATAATGTCACAGCCTGGAAAGACAAAAGTACAAAGATACAGCATAGCTTCAAAGGGATGGTAAAGTGTTAACTCATACAAAAATTCCCTTTAGAAATCATAAAGATATATAAAAACAAAAGTATTATCCACCTGTGAGTTCCATCACTATTGGGAATAAAGATTCTATAAAGTTTTAAATGAGTCAGATGTTAGCATATGCTGGTGACGCTGAATGACTGTGTGCCTCAATGACCACTCCCCACTTAAAACGGGGGGGGGGGGGGCGCCCTTTGCGTGGACGCTTGCAGCCCAGGATTTGGAGTGGCCCCATCAGCATAGGCTTTGCCTTCCCTCAGGTGGGATACCTGGAGGTCCCCGCCTACCCCAGTGTGTTGTTCAATCCCACCTGGGGGAAGCGTTGCCAGGGAAACCAGACCAGGTAGGGGGAGGGATTACCTGCCCACACAATAGAGGGTGGATTTAACAAATAAAATTATGCCATATTGGGGGGATTACTCAATCACTGTTCATTAGATACTTTTAGTTTATGAGATATCTTTTCAAGGAGGGCAATTTGCCAAAGCCTGCAGTACTAGCAATCCAAATTGTTAAGATCGCAGGTCTTCCAGGATTTGGCAATGGAGTCGTGGGCTGTTGTTAAATGATGGGAGATAAATTATTTGCTTTTCAAGTCCTCTTCTGTTGCCATATACAGATTCAAAAGAACCAGGTGGAAAATTGGAGTCACCGTATCTTTAGTTATCAAAGTGATCTCAGTGAACAGCTTATTCCAAAATTTAGTCACCTTTGAGCAGCCCCACCACGTGTGCTTATATGTACCAACTCTGCAATTGACACGTCACTTTTATTTTATTTTTATCATACTACACTTTAATTGTCTTAGTAATGCCAGGATGTCTGTGTTATTAGTTTTTCATTTTGTGACTAGTTAGCGAGACAGTGTACCTTTCACCTCTTTCTTATCATTTATGCACACCTTCTCCCAAAACTAATGTACGTATGTCTCTGCAACCCAGGACAACACTTTCTGCTGTGACAGATCTGCAGCTCAGGTTTCTGGGACTCATCAATTAGCCTAAAGACTGAGATGGAAACATTCAACCTCTCCTGCCACATTTGTCAGAGTGAAACATCCATGTCTAATGCAACTTTCTCTTTGCAAAATCTTTTCAAATACAACACATGCAAACATTACATTTTATGCATATTAAACATATCTTGAACACCCTACCTAAGACCTCATTCTCCTAGGAGGCACTTAGAAACACTTTGCAGTCTTAATTCTCTCTCAGGTAAGCCCACCATTTTGCTCTCTTGGAAGAAATGTTGACTTAAGAGCAAGGGTCATTGCTGGCTTCCAGCTCCCAAATCTCCAAATATCAGCTGGAAGATTCGTGCAGCCCACTTTCTTTCATTAACACAAAGGTTGCATGTTTTGTTCCTGAGATGTTTTAAGTTCAATTAAACTCAGTGGGATATACTTCAGAGTGAACATGTTTAAGCGCAGCTTGCTACTGGTGAAAACTGCAATACTGTTGTAGCACCTTGTAGTAACAGAGCAATCCTATACGTGTCTATTCAGAGGTAAGGTATACTGAATTTAATGAGATTTACTCCCACAGCTGAATCCTCAGGCACTCAATTATTAAAATAATAGTATTGTTATAGATTGGGGGGCCCTAAACCCTAGAAATTAATAAATAGTAGGATTTTGATTATTTGGGGTGTGAAGGAGGAAATATAAGCTGTAGGGGAATTCCTGGATTAGCCTGTGCAAAATGACCTGGCAAAGCTAGGGCCATTAAGAAACAATTGAAGGCCATTGGCATTGCAAGGGAATTGCCCTTCCCCTCCCTGTCCTAAGGTGTGAACAGAGACTGGGGGGGGGTGTTGAGAGGTTGCCAAGGTAACTGTGTGTTTGAGGTAACAGGAAAAGGGAGTCTGGTAGCAAGGGGTTCTGCGATGAAAAAGGAGGAAGAGAGACTGGGATCCATCTTGGGCAGGCTGGCTGAAGGCTGACCTGAGAGAGATGCCTTTGACTCCAGGGCTTCACTGCTGTGAGGGGAAAGTCCCTCTTGAAATGACCATGCTGTAAGATCTGGCCTCCCTCCATGCAGACTGAAGGTGTAAATAGGTGAATAAACCATATTTTTTAAAGCTACAACAGTCTCTGCTGTGTCTCAATTCTCCAGAGGAACACAGACCCTGGGTGAGTGTCTGGATCCCCATGAATTCTTGCCACCGTTTGGCAGAGAGTGCGGGAAGCACCCCACTTTTGTAACAGTATATACAGCAGCTCAGGACTGAACTGTGGTTCTAACAGCAGACTCTTAATCTCAGAGTCGTGGGTTCAAACCCCATGTTGGGCAAATATTCTTGCATTGCAGAGGGTGGGACTAGATGGCCCCCATAGTCCCTTGCAATTCTACAATTCTATGATTCTACCTTTCTCCCATAGCTCAAAACTGCTTGATATTCCATTCAAAATCAACCCAGAGGGAAAGAGCAGTAGAGAAAGCTAAAGGAATCTATTAGTAAAGGGCTAAGCTCTTCCTATGGGACACGGGTGGCACTGTGGGTTAAACCACAGAGCCTAGGACTTGCCAATCAGAAGGTCAGCGGTTTGAATCCCGGCAATGGGGTGAGCTCCCGTTGCTCGGTCCCTGCTCCTGCCAACGTAGCAGTTTGAAAGCATGTCAAAGTGCAAGTAGATAAATAGGTACCACTCTGGCAGGAAGGTAAACGGCGTTTCCGTGCACTGCTCTGGTTCGCCAGAAGCGGCTGAGTCATGCTAGTCACATGACCCGGAAGCTGTACGCCGGCTCCCTCAGCCAATAAAGCGAGATGAGCACTGCAACCCCAGAGTCGTCCGCAACTGGACCTAATGGTCAGGGGTCCCTTTACCTTTCCCTTTTAAGCTCTTCCTACCTAACTAGACTAGACAGCAGAAAATTCATTGAAATATAAAATGTTTCACAAAAGATATATTCTAGCCCCATATTATCTACAAAAGCTTTCCCTTTGTCTTCCAAATGCTTTAGACTACAATTCCCATTCACTCCAGCCAGTATTGCAATGGTCAAGGGAGTTCAAGTTGGAAACAGCTTATTCATTGTGTTCTTTTTAAGTGGAAATAGAACCTGGATACTTCTGTGCACAATTCATGTGCTCTCCCACTTGAGCTACGGCCCCTCCCCAGATCAACAAAGTTAAAAGTGGGCAGTGTAACATCTAGTGATGCTTTATTTTTCTGAAGGGAGTAAGAGACTGTGTGTGCAGGGGAGACTGAATACGGTAATCCTTATAACAATGCTGAAAATCAACAGGTGAGTGAGTTTTAACACTGCTTGTTTGCTACAACAGTGATTTGTTTATTTGCTAAACCATACAGGTCCTGATTTTCAACCAACATGTGATTGTGGCGATCAACTCGAATCACTAACTATAGACTGAATAAGCCGCAATAAAACAATCCAAAACTGGCAACAGATAAGCAAACTCTATGTGCTAAAGACACATAGCTATTATATAACAATAGTCAGTGCTTTTTTTATCTAAAAAAAATGTTTAGGGGTACTCTCATTTTCCCCCTACTCATATTGAAATACTGCCCCTCAATGAGGCCAAACTTAGATTCACAAAATATTTAGGGGTATGTGCACCCCCGTGTCCCCCCAGAAAAAGCACTGACAATAGCTATATTAACAGAGCATGATCAAAATGTATTTTCGTGTATATATGCTAGGTTGCAAGCATATATTCACTTCCCTGTTTAAGAGGAACTTCCTTGAACTTAGCGGGACTTACTTCTGAGTATAGAATTGAACAGTAACTCTTCTGAAAGATGTAATATTTTATCTAAAAGATGCATGCCAGATATTTGTTCTCTCTCTTTTTACCAAATATTCCCCCCCCCACCTGCACACATTAATCATTGATAGAAAGTAGAAATAACCTATAAAACAGTGGTTCCCATATGCTCTCCCTTCCACAGACCATTTGAAAGTTGCTGAGGATCTTGATGATTTTGTTTTCTGCCGGTTGAAGCAGTTGCAATGAGACCAGTGCTAGATGCTGCATGCTATTTAATTGTATTATTTCTTACATTGTATTCTATTGTATTACAATCTGAATTCATGGACTTTTATATAATTCAAATGGTTCTTCACAGACCACTTGAATGAAGCTTGCAGACCACAGTATGGGAACTTCTGCTACGAAGAACATCTCTGGACCAAATCCTTCCATGGTATTAGATGTCCCAATGTCCATAACTCTGATTAGGAGACAGCATCTAAAAGGAGACAAAAGCGGAAGCAATATGGAATGGTAATGCTATTTGTACTTCAACACTTTCTCCAAAGGGCATATTTCATTAACATATTACTGCAGATCAGTGTCTGAGTCTCTAGTCCACTGTATTATAGTGTTCAGAGTTGAATAGATATCACAATAGCACCCACAACTAAGGATACAGAGAAGGGCTAAACGGTACAAACTTCAATAATAAATTCTCTATCTATACAGAAAGAGCAGTGGTTCTTAAGTAGTTCAAATTTGCAGCCATTGCTACTAAACCTACAGATTAATTTATGCATGGTGTCAGAGAAGAAAGTGCTGCTTCACCTCCCTCTTAAAAAGGTCATCCAATTAAACTGAAATACAGGAGAATCAGAAGAAGAAAAGCTATGGATTTAGTGATGTCCCTGGAAACCTAATTGGGAATCAAGATCTACTGAAGTGTGAATGCTGTGAGTCCCACTGTCTAATGTCCAGCTTGCATATATGTGTAAATAAAACAATATTTCCTAACGTTACCACATTTCCCACTTACCTTCATTCTAAGGAAACTGAACTCTGGGTAAGTACTGGAACCCCCAGAGACTAGAGACTGGGGTATGCACAACAATAGAATTATTATTGCTGTTTCTTCTTCTTCTTCTTCTTCTTCTTCTTCTTCTTCTTCTTCTTCTTCTTCTTCTTCTCCTTCTCCTTCTCCTTCTCCTTCTTCTCCTCCTCCTCCTCCTCCTCCTTCTCCTTCTCCTTCTCCTTCTCCTTCTTGTTAAAAGAAACTAGACTATATGGAGGAACCAAAATATTCCGCTTTTTTAGATTTCCAGAAGTTAACATGAATGAAAATTCTGGGGAGAAGGGGAGTGATAAATATGAATAGGTGATTAATAGCTCACCCTAGAGCTTGGGGTTCTAGCCTAGACTTCTCCCTGACATGCAAGTTTTATTTGTGTGGGAATTTATTTACTAAAAAATAAATAAATACTATAGAGGAGCATTCAGTTATGCAAGCCCTCACCTGCTGTCCAAAATGCTACAGCTCAAACACAAGTTTACCAGCTCACTGAGAATGCATCAGATACATACAGGGGAGGATTAGGGGTGTGCTATGGGTCCCATCTTAGCAAGGGGGGGCTGTGAGAGGAGTGGAAGGGTAAGGTAACTCCATCAAGGTTTGAAAGCTAGAAGAGCAAATGGAATGGAAGGGGACACCAGTGTCTCAGAAATCAGGATTTGTGTGTGTGTAGCCCTCCAAACATTTTAACAAAGTGTTTATTTAGGAGGCGTGTGAAATGGATTTTAGTTGTAAGCCACACCTCTAGTGCATACTTAATATATTATTATTATTATCCTTACCCATACATTCTTAATAGATTTATTTTCTTCTGCTTCAGGGGTGAGGACGTTTTGGTTGATTATAAAGGCATCTTCTCCCTTCTTGAGACCATTTATCCCAGTAAATGACGGTGGTGAGATATTCAGCTGCTTCTAGGTGGGTGGATTTCTGATATTTTGGTGGGGCGGTGGTGGTGGTGGGAGGGTTTGGCTTAATTTAGATGAGGAGACAAAAGTGGGGTTTCCTTGTCATTTTGAAATGTGATTAAGAAAAGCCTACCCAGATGCTTACTGCCATGGTGAGACTCTCCACAGAAAGAAATTTGCCCACTCCCTGTCATCATGGATGCCACCACACCACACAAAGAAACATTGCTGGGGGGAAACTGTCCCAACTCTATTATCAAGGGGAAAAGATAATGGAACATGTAGAGATAAATGATATTTTGTAAGTTTATTTAATCCAAACTAAGACAGAACAGGAATCATCTCAGCTATTAACCCATTTCATGTTTATAGCACTGAGAGTGAGTAGTATTCTCCACTTCAGACACACAAGCCCAGGTGACAGGTTTCATCTCTTTCTTTTGTATAGGAAATGAGACTAGGAAGCTGCTATGAGGAACCAAACATTTGCGGCTGAATTCCTCCTTCTTGGTCTCTCTAAGAGCTTGAAGAGCCGTCTTTTGCTGTTTGGGCTTTTTTCTGTGACCTACACCATCACTCTGGTGGGCAACTCTATCATACTGATGCTCATCTGGCTGGACCCCCGACTCCACACACCCATGTACTTCTTCCTGAGCCACCTTGCCTTTGTGGACATCTGCTATACATCCAGCACAGTCCCCCAGATGTTGGTGAACCTCCAGAGCCCAACACAAACCATCTCATTGGCTGGTTGTGCTATACAGATGTATGTCTTCCTGGTCTTGGCCACGACTGAGTGCATCCTCCTGGCAGTGATGGCGTATGACAGGTATGTGGCAATATGCCACCCACTGCACTACACGTTCCTCATGAACAAGAGAGTATGCATGAAGCTAGCCATGGCAACCTGGATGAGTGGCCTTCTATTGCCAGTGGCACACACAGTCCTCACCTGGCGGTTGCCATTCTGTGGTCCCAATCTGATTGATCACTTCTTCTGTGAAATGCCAGCATTGCTGAAGTTGGCATGTGCTGATACCAAGGTTGTTGAAAAGGTCACTTCGGTGGGATGCATCTTCACCTTGCTTATTCCCATCTCCTTTATCTTGATGACTTACATCCGCATCCTGGCTTCTGTCTTCAAAATCCAATCTGCCCAAGGCCAGCACAAAGCATTCTCTACTTGTGTCTCTCACATATCAGTGGTGGTGCTTTTCTATGGCAGCGCCATATTTATGTACATGAGACCGGAGTCCAGCCACTCCCCTGGTCAGGACAAAATGATCTCTCTGTTTTATAGCATTGTCATTCCATTGTTTAATCCAATTATATACAGTCTGAAGAACAGAGATGTGAAAGAGGCTTTGATTAAAATTCTCCGATGGTGCAGAGGACCTTGTTGATCTTCAGGCAAACATGAGATGCAAACCTAGTGCAAGTAGGTACCTATTTATCTACTTGCATGCCAGTGCAAGTAGATAAATAGGTAGCACTGTGGCGGGAAGGTAAACGGCGTTTCCATGCACTCTGGTTTCCGTCAGGTGTTCTGTTGTGCCAGAAGCAGTTTAGTCATGACCCGGAAAGCTGTCTATGGACAAAGGCTGGCTCCCCCGGCCTGAAAGACAGATGAGCACCGCAACCCCATAGTCGCCACTGACTGGACTTACTAGGTCAGGGTCCCTGGCCATTTTTAAACCTTATAGTAATAGTTTAGCAGGTCCACTGTGGTTGACTCTTTATGGCAGTGTCTCTGCAAGGTTTCAGGCAAGGACTCTGCTATCTGTGAAGCTTGTGTTGTGGGTTTTTGCTTTTGTTTTACTGGTGATGATGGGAATTGAACCTGAGACCTTCCAAGTACAAAACCACACTGTCTTTCCCCACAAAGTCCCAAAGCAAGTTATGATATACAGTCCACAGGCATAAGCCTATTGTTTGTTTGCCTTCTGTGTCTTCACATCAGAGGTTCTTGGTTAAGTAGCGTGTTGGTGTTAGAGCTGTAGAAGAAGGCTGTTTTTTGTTTTGTTTTTACAATGTTTGGTGCCTACATAAAATGATACAACAGCAACAACAAGACAAAATATATCACTCAGGTGATTTTCATGAAACATACACTTTAAATCTATTATCTGAGTCAGTAACCAGTGATCAGGGCTTGGTAAATCCCATTGTGACAGAAGGTGATTAATAATTACAGTCAATGTCACCATGCAAATTGCACTATGGTCCTTGGCGTATACAGACAACATGATCCATGGCTGTGTCATTTGTAAGAGAAAGCTATTAAGATTTGCATCTCTCTTCCCCCCACCCAACCTCTCTTTTCATAGGACAACCGATTATAAACCCACAGATTCCCTCTCAGACAGATATTAGAAAACTAGTCTAATACCATTATACCCCCCAAATTACACTACACCCACCATACTATTTCTCTGATCATTTTTGGAACTGTGCCCATTGACTTTCCTAGAGGAAATGGACTGAGCATAGTTGGAAACAGCGGCAGCTGGCTTCACACAAGGAAACTGTTTAATAGCTGAGGTTCCCAAATTTTGATTACAATCATAATTCAGAATCAGTTTGGGGAATTGCATGCATAGCTATGTAGCCTCAGGACCAGCCCAGGACATTTTTTGCATCTGAGGCCAACTACAACATGTGTCAGCATCGTCCTTGCCCCCCACACCATGCAAGCTGACTAGGACCTTTGCGCCTTTTGTACACCAAGCACTGAACAGCCCCCAGCCAGCATGGCCAATGATCAGGGATGACGTGACACCAAAGAGTCAATGTTGCGTAGTGGCTGGAGTGATGGTCCTGGGCCTGGGAGACCAGGGCTAAAATCCCCACTCAGCCGTGAAGCTCATTGTGTGACCTTGGGATAATTTTTCTCTCTCTCTCTCTCTCTGCCTAAACCTACCTCACAGGAATGTTCTGGGGATTAAATGATAAGGGTAGAAGATATGGACACCACCTTCAGCTCCTGGGATTAACAGGTGGGGTATAGAGGCAATAAATAAATATGGATCTGAGGGGAGGAGGCACAAAAGACAAAAATGTAGCAGCAGGTGGGTGGGGGAAGAAGGAAGGCAAACAAGCGAGGGAATGGGGGGCAAGGAAGGAGGAGGCGATGGGCAGGCAGAAGACCAAAATGCTGCCCTACTGCTGATTTACATGGTGGGGGCGCAGTCATTAGTAACAGAATCCTTCTGAGATTTGCATTTCTTTCCGCACCATGATCTCATCATTTTAAAAGCCCAAGTCAGTTTCCATTGCTGGACATCTGAAAGAGACCAGGAGAATTACACGCTGATAATTCTTCCACTCAGGCATTTTTGGCAGAAAGTAACAACAATGGGCATAACTACTCCTTTTAGGATCTTTTTCCAGACCATTTTAGCAATTGAGTCCGCCTTTGCGTTTTTAGGAAATGGATTTATCCTAGTTGTGAATGTGCACCGATGGCTCCAAAACTGGAAGATGGCCCCTTGCGACTTCCTCTTGACCAGTTTGAGCATCTCTAGAATTATGCTGCAGGTGACAGTCATGATCAATAATATCCTGTACAACAGCCTTACAGAGAACTATACTTATACTCTTACACAGGAAATTAACACATCTTTCTGGTTATTTTTCAACAACGCCAGCTTCTGGTGTGCCACATGGCTCAACATTTTCTACTGTGTGAAGGTCACCAACTTCCCCCACCACCTGTTCCTCTGGCTGAAGCTAAGGATCGATGTACTTGCACCCAGACTGCTCGGAATGGTGATAATAGCTTTCATGCTCTTCTCTGTTCATCCAACCATTCTGTATTTTGAAAACAAGAGACTCTGCAATATCTCAGGAACTCTGGCATGGAATGCCAGTCTCAACAAGGTTTGCCACGACCCATACTTCGTTTTTAGAACTCTACAGTTCTGTTCTATAAGTATGAGTTTCACCCTGAGCATAATGGCATCCATGGTTTTGGTCATCTCTCTTTGGAGGCACAGAAAGAATCTAAGAAAGAGTGGCTCTGTCACTAAGGACCTCAGCACTCAGGTCTATCTCAATGTCATGAAGTCTTTGTTGTTCTCTCTGCTTGTTGACACTATGTATTTTGCTTCTTTAATCATGTCTGTGGTTCTATTTCTCAGGTATGGCACAAATAGCCAATTAGTTGTTAATATTGTGCTGTCTGCAGTCCCTTCAGCACATA
This sequence comes from Podarcis gaigeae, assembly GCF_964106915.1. Lineage (NCBI taxonomy): Eukaryota > Metazoa > Chordata > Lepidosauria > Squamata > Lacertidae > Podarcis > Podarcis gaigeae. The sequence continues at coordinate 4,359,243 of NC_139694.1, forward strand.
CCATGATCCTAATATTGTCCAATCCCACACTGAAAGAAATCTTAATGCACATTCTACACATCAGACAAAGGGCAACCTAAAGAGAAGAGGGCTGTGGACATGCATCCCTTGCATCCAAGAAGACAAGATTCTTTCCCTCCTTCCCTCCCTCTCTCTATATAAAACTTGCCTCAGATGTACTGTCTGCTGTATTTCATAACACAATAATATGAAAATGGAATCTAAGTAAAAAGAAAAACAAAGAAAAATTAAGAAAAGAAAATGCAAAGTTCTCTCAAAAGTAGATCTTAAACAGAGTGAAATGTCAGCATTGCTGAAGTTGGCCTGACCCGATACCAAGGTTGTTGAAAGGTCACTTCGGTGGGATGCATTTTCAGCTTGCTTATCCCCATCTCCTTTATCTCGATGACTTACATCCACATCCCGGCTTCCCTCTTGAAAATTCAACCTGCCAAGGACAGCACAAAACATTCTTTGCTTGTGTCTCTCATGTATCAGTGGTGGTGCTTTCCTATGGCAGCACCATATTTATGTACATGAGGCCTGAGTTGAGCCACTCCCCTGGTCAGGACAAAGCGATCTCTCTGTTTTATAACATTGTCATTCCCTTGTTTAATCCAATTATATACAGTCTGAAGAACAGAGATGTGAAAGAGGCCTTGATTAAAATTCTCCGAAGGTGCAGAAGACCTTGTTGATCCACAGGCATACATGAGATGCTACCTTCTACTAATAGTCCAGCAGGTCCACAGTGGTTGACTCTTTCTGGCAGTGCCTCTGCAATGTTTGAGGCAAAGACTCTGCTATCTGTGAAGCTTGTGTTGTGGGTTTTTGTTTTACGGATGATAGGAATTGAATCTGAGATCTTCCAAGTACAAAGCCTTTTCTCTGCCACTGAAATATGACCCTGTTATGGGTTTATGGATTTGGTAATGGTAAAGGTAATCAGGCGAAGGGAGCCAACGTTTGCCTGCAGACAGCTTTTTCTGGGTCATGTGGCCAGCACCACTAAACTGTTTCTGGTGCACGGAACACCATGACAAGTGCCAGAGTGCACGAAAACACCACTTACTTTCCCACCACAGTGGTGCCTATTTATCTACTCACACTGGTATGCTTCCGAACTGCTAGGTTGGGCGCCATTGGGACAAAGCAACCAGAGCTCACCCCGTCATGCAGATTTGAACTGCTGACCTTATGATCAACAAGCCCAAGAGGCTTGGTGGTTTAGACAACAGTGCTACCTACGTCCCTTTAAGTTTATGGGTTAAATGAAGTTTTGGGGCATCAAAGCTAATTTCCTTGGAGGTGATAGCTTGACCCATGTGTGTATTTAAGTCAGACCCAATGTGTATCTAAGCCATGTGCTGGACCTTGTTAATCCTTTATTTAACCAAGTGTAAAAGCTCATTAAGTTAGATAATTTACATTTGATGTGTTAGTCTGGGGTAGAGCCATTTAAGCGACACAAAGGATTAATAAAAGATTCCCATTTTCAAATTAGTGTGTTTAACAACAACAACACCCCGCCCATCTGACTGGGTTGCCCCAACCACTCTGGGAGGCTTCCAGTATATACCCCCAATGAAGGGTTTTGTGTAAAAGACTACTCCAGTGTTTTAGCGTGTTAGGAAAGGTTAGAGTTTAGAATGGAAGTTAGGAATTAAGTAATAGAGTTAGGAAGCGATGTGGGCGAGAAGCAGAGAGATAAATTAAGTGACAAGCAGAGTGCAGGAGGCAGAAGAAATATATGGGGTCTGGTTGAAATCAATGCTTCGCTCCTGGAGGAGGATTGTTATGCTGTATATATGTGTGTAAATAAACCATATATCATAAAGACACCACAGTCTCCGCTGTGCCTCATTCGAAAAGGAAACACAGATCTTGGGTTAAAGTGAACCTGGTACCCCTGCAATCTCACACTGCTTGGTGATTGGGGTGCCCTGTAACAGCCCCTTTCTTTGACCTGCATGCGGAACCAAACAAGAACATAGCTTAAGAAATTGTAACTTAGGGCCAGGACCTCACTCAGGTCTCGTCCACACTTTGCTTGTCTCACATCTAGAAAGCTGGGATCTGAGATGTTTTCTGCTTGTCCTGAGCCTTCTTTCACAGTCTGAGCAGGTGTCGTACATGGTTTTCTTCCCATCCTCATTTAATCCCCACAACAATCCTATGAGGTAGCTTAGGCTGAGAGGCAGTGACTGGCCCAAGGTCACCGAATGAGCTTCGCAGCTGAGTGGGGATCTGAATCCTGGTCTCCCAAGTCCTCGTCTCACACTCTGACCACTTCACCACACTGGCTCTCTTACTTTAACTGCCATTGTTCTTTCTGATTTATGAGCTGTTGTGTCTTCCCCCAGTCCTGCAAACTGTCCCTTCGTCTCCCTTCTCCTAGGTGAAGAAACATGCCATGGGACAACGGCGGAAGTGGCAGGAGGCACTCACAGCCCACAGCTGAGCATCATTTCTCACTGTGGACTGAGGCCACCAGTCAAAGAATTTCTAGCAAGGAACTAATGCTGTGTGTGCCAGTTCCTGCTCAATGGTGGATTATCTCTCAGGGAATGCAATGGAATTGCATATTCTCTGTTTTCTTTTGGGGGATTCTGGAGTTGGTAGTTGCATTCCCAGTCTCCAGTGGGAACAGACACTCTGCCAGGAGGTGAGAGTGCTTTGTACCACATGCCACACGGTAAGTTTCCTTGGCCTGGAGTAGGGGAAGCAAAAGGTTCCTTGGAGGCTCTTGAATATTCACTTTGAATGTTCATAAAGCCTTAACTCCTTTCAGGTTGTAGAAATAACCTTGATTTTTAAAAAAGAGAAAAAAAGAAGGTAGAACCTCTGATCAAAGTGCTGATTGTGGTTGATGGTACCACATAAAAAGACAATTTACAGTCATTTTATTTTATTCCCCCCTTTTTTTCCTTATTTCTTTGCTTTCTTACCTGTCCTTCCCCACAAAGCCCCAAAGCAAGTTATGATATACACTCCACAGGCATAAGCCTATGTTTGTTTTCCTTCTGTGCCTTCACATCAGAGGTTCTTGGTTAAGTAACATGTTGGTGTTAGAGCTGTAGAAGAAGGCTGTTTTTTGTTTTATTTTTACAATGTTTGGTGCCTACATAAAATGATACTACAATAACAACACAAAAATATCACTCATGTGATTTTCATAAAACATACATTTTAAATCTATTATCTGAGTCAGTAATCAGAGATCAGGGCTTGGTAAATCCCTTTGTGACAGAAGATGATAAATAATTACAGTCAATGTCACCATGCAAATTGCAATATGGTCCGTGGCGTATACTGACAACATGATGCATGGCTGTGTCATTTGTAAGAGAAAGCTATTGAGATTTGCATCTCTCTTCCCCCCACCCAACCTCTCTTTTGTAGGACAACCTACTGTAAACCCAGAGATTCCCTCTCAGACAGATATTAGAAAACTAATCTAATACCCTTATAACCCCAAATTACACTACACCCGCCATACTATTTCTCTGATCATTTTTGGAACTGTGCCCATTGACTTTCCTAGAGGAAATGGACTGAGCATAGTTGGAAACAGCGGCAGCTGGCTTCACACAAGGAAACTGTTTAATAGCTGAGGTTCCCAAATTCTGATTGCAATCATAATTCAGAATCAGTTTGGGGAATTGCATGCATAGCTATGTAGCCTCAGGACCAGCCCAGGACATTTTTGCATCTGAGGTCAACCACAACATGTGTCAGCATCGTCCTTGCCCCCACACCATGCAAGCTGACTAGGACCTTTACCCCTTTTGTACACTCAACAGCCCCCAGCCAGCATGGCCAATGATCAGGGATGATGTGACACCAAAGAGTCAATGTTGCGTAGTGGCTGGAGTGATGGGCCTGGGCCTGGGAGACCAGGACTAAAATCCCCACTCAGCCGTGCAGCTCATTGGGTGACCTTGGGATAATCTCTCTCTCCCCCCCCCCTCTCTCTGCCTAAACCTACCTCACAGGAATGTTGTAGGGATTAAATGATAAATGGTAGAAGATATGGACACCACCTTGAGCTCATGGGATTAACAGGTGAAGTCTAAAGGCAATAGATAAATATGGATCCGAGTGGAGGAGGCACCAAAGGCAAAAATGAAGCAGCAGGTGGATGGGGGAAGAAGGAAGGCAAACAAGCGAGGGAATGGGTGGGCAAGGAAGGAGGAGGCGATGGACAGGCAGAAGACCAAAATGCTGCCCTGCAGATTATTTGCATGGTGGGGGTGCTGTCATTAGTAACAGAATCCTACTGAGATTTCCATTTCTTTCCACACCATGATCTCATCATTTTAAAAGTCCAAGTCTCCAGAGTTTCCAATGCTGGACATCCAAAAGAAACCAGGAGAATCGCACGGTGATACTTCTTCCACTCAGGCATTTTTGGCAGAAAGTAACAACAATGGGCATAACTACTCCTTTTGGGATCTTTTTCCAGACCTTTTTTGCAATTGAGTCCTCTGTTGCCTTTTTAGCAAATGGATTTATCCTAGTTGTGAATGGGCACCGATGGCTCCAAAACTGGAAGATGGCCCCTTGCGACTTCCTTCTGACCAGTTTGAGCACCTCCAGAATTGTGTTGCAGCTGACCATCATGATAAATAATATTCTGTACAACAGCCTTCCAGAGAACTATACAGGTAGTTTTACACAGGAGATTGGCACATTTTTCTGGTTATTTTTCAGCAATGTTAGCCTCTGGTGTGCCACATGGCTCAACATTTTCTACTGTGTGAAGGTCACCAACTTCCCCCATCATCTGTTCCTCTGGCTGAAACTAAGGATTAATGTACTTGGACCCAGGCTGCTCGGAATGGTGATAATAGCTCTCATGCTCTTCTCTGTTCATCCAACCATTCTTTATTTTGAAAACAAGAAGCTCTGCAATCTCTCAGGAACTCTGGCATGGAATGCCAGTCTCAACAAGGTTTGCCACGACCCATACTTCCTTTTTAGAACTCTACATATATGTTTTTTATGCATGAGTTTCATCCTCAGCGTAATGGCATCCATGGTTTTGGTCATCTCTCTTTGGAGGCACAGAAGGAATCTAAAAAAGAGTGGCTCTATCATTAAGGACCTCAGCACTCACGTCTATCTCAATGTCATGAAGTCTTTGTTGTTCTCTCTGTTCTTTGGTATAACCTATTTTGCTGCTGTAATCATTCCTACGGCAAATTTGGGCTGGTATGGCACAAATAGCCAATTAGTTATTGATATTGTGCTGTCTGCAGTCCCTTCAGCACATACCATGATCCTAATATTGTCCAATCCCAAACTGAAAGAAATCTTAATGCACATTCTACACATCAGACAAAGGGCAACCTAAAGAGAAGAGGGCTGTGGACATGCATCCCTTGCATCCAAGAAGACAAGATTTTCCCCATTCTCTCCCTATATAAAACTTGCCTCAGATGTACTGCCTGCTGTATTTCATAACACAATAACATGAAAATGGAATCTAAGTAAAAAGAAAAACAGAGAAAAATAAAGAAAAGAAAATGCGGAGCTCTCTCAAAAGTAGATCTTAACTCTTGTCTTAAACAGAGTGAAATGTCAGCATTGCGGCAGTTGGCCTGTGCCGATACCAAGGTTGTTGAAAAGGTTACTTTGGTGGGATGCATTTTCAGCTTGCTTATCCCCATCTCCTTTATCTCGATGACTTACATCCATGTCCTGGCTTCCCAGGACCTGGGAAATTCAATCTGCCAAGGACAGCACAAAACATTCTCTGCTTGTGTCTCTCATGTATCAGTGGTGGTGCTTTCCTATGGCAGCGCCATATTAATGTACATGAGGCCTGAGTTGAGCCACTCCCCTGGTCAGAACAAAATGATCCCTCTGTTTTATAACATTGTCATTCCCTTGTTTAATCCAATTATATACAGTCTGATGAACAGAGATGTGAAAGAGGCCTTGATTAAAATTCTCCAAAGGTGCAGAAGACCTTGTTGATCCTCAGGCAAACATTTCTACCTTCCACTAATAGTCCAGCAGGTCCACCGTGGTTGACTCTGGCAGTGTCTCTGCAAGGTTTGAGGCAAAGACTCTGCTATCTGTGAAGCTTGTGTTGTGGGGTGTTTGTTTGTTTGTTTTTTACTGGTGATGATAGTTTCTCTGCCACTGAAATATGACCCTGTTATAGATTTATGGATTTGGTAATGGTAAAGGTAATCAGGCCAAGGAAGCCGACGTTTGTCTGCAGACAGCTTTTTCTGGGTCATGTGGCCAGCACCACTAAACTGCTTCTGGTGCACGGAACACCATGAAGAGTGCCAGAGCACATGGAAACACCACTTACTCTCCCACCGCAGTGGTACCTATTTATCTACTTACACTGGTATCCTTCGAAACTGCTAGGTTGGCAGCCATTGGGATAAAGCAACCGGAGCTCACCCCGTCATGCAGATTTGAACTGCCGACCTTATGATCAACAAGCCCAAGAGGCTCGGTGGTTTAGACAACAGTGCTACCTACGTCCCTTTAAGTTTATGGGTTAAATGAAGTTTTGGGGCATCAAAGCTAATTTCCTTGGAGGTGATAGCTTGACTCATGTGTGTATTTAAGTTAGACCCAATTTGTATCTAAGCCATGTGCTGGACCTTGTTAATCCTTTATTTAACCAAGTGTAAAAGCTCATTAAGTTAGATAATTTACATTTGATGTGTTAGTCTGGGGTAGTGCCATTTAAGCTACACAAAGGATAATAAAAGAATCCCATTTGCAAATGAGTGTGTTTAATAATAATAATAATAATAATAATAATAATAATAATAATAATACCCCGCCCATCTGACTGGGTTGCCCCAACCACTCTGGGAGGCTTTCAACATATACCCTCAACGAAGGGTTTTGTGTAAAAGTTAACTCCAGTGTTTTAGCGTGTTAGGAAAGGTTAGAGTTTAGCATGGAAATTAGCAATTAAGTATTAGAGTAGGAAGCGATGTGGGCGAGAAGCAGAGAGATAAATTAAGTGACCAGCAGAGGGCAGGAGGCAGAAGAAATATATACATCAGACAAAGGGCAGTCTGGTTGAAATCAATGCTTCGCTCCTGGAGAAGGTAAGACACTCCTGGATTGTTATGCTGTGTATATATGTGTAAATAAACCATATATCATAAAGACACCACAGTCTCCGCTGTGTCTCATTCGAAAAGGAAACACAGACCTTGGGTTAAAGTGAACCTGGTACTTGGTTGAATGAATGAACGAAACTTTATTTGTGTCAGCCATAGGCAGAAGTGGTAGGAGGAACTCACAGCCCACCGCTGAGCATCATTTCTCACTGGGGACTGAGGCTACCAGTCAAAGAATTTCTAGGAGAGAACTAATGCTATGTGTGCCAATAACTGCTAAAACTCCAGTGTTTTAGCATGTTAGGAAAGGTTAGAGCTTAGAATGGAAGTTAGGAATTAAGTAATAGAGTTAGGAAGCAACGTGGGCGAGAAGCAGAGAGAGAAATTAAGTGACAAGCAGAGTGCAAGAGGCAGTGTAGCCTTATTAGATTTTACCGATTGGTGGGCTCTGCATTGCTCCCGGACGGGAGGAAGGAAGTCAAATGACACCGAGGGTTGGTTCAGAGAAAGAGTTATTCATTTCTGCTCTCCAGAGCAGCAGAAAGGCACTTGTGTGGTCAGTCCACAGCAAGACCAAAGAAATGAGAGATTTCATGCAGTATATATATCCTCCAGGCACCCTCTCCCCCTTCCCCAGGAATCTAGCCACGTCAGCTTATACACGCAGGTTGATATCACAGATGTTCCTGCTCCGGTACTCTTAACCATAAAAGGGTTTTCCTTCCTGTATTCCTGACCATAAAATGGTATTCATGTTCCTATATTCTTATCTTGGAACAAGAGGTCACCAACTCCAAGAACATACTCTGACACTGTTCCCGGACTAGGTCTGTGCGTCAGAGTGTGGTCAGGACGTAAGATAAGACCTAGACATGTCATCCCTGTTCCACTTTGGAATGGACAAGGCCATCCGTCATTACCAGCCTTCATGGACTGATAAGGGAGAGAGCTTTGAGCACTTGTTTATACAGCTGGGTTTTGACTCAAGAGCTGAAGTTAAAGCATTTTAGAAATGCTCCCTTGGAAAAGGAAAAAAAAGGTGGATTTTGGGTCCCGTTTCAAACTGACTGCACAGAAACCCATTCCTTCATTCCCTCCTCTTTTTTTGGACAGCCTTATGGCTCGTCCCAAGGCACTGGCCGGTATTCTCATATCAGTGCTATAATCTGGGGCCGAATCATTCATGACATCTTTTACGCATCATATTTTGCAGGCATTGCATTAAGCAGGGTATACGGGAGCAGAAAATAAGCAAGATTAGCAAGGGGCCTATTAACATCATTAAAAGTCCTCTAAATCACCCAAGGTTCGGAAGCCACTCAGTCAACCAAGACATGTCCCATCCGTTCCAGGTTGGGACAGGAAAATGGGCTACTTTTTCTATTTCTGCTGTCAGGTGTCGAATAGCTTCACCATGGTCAGAGATGTTAAAGCAGCAGGCTCCTCCCATCAAATGTAATGCGGCACAAAATCCCGCAGAACCCAAAATCGGGGCCGTAACTGAGGACTCATTCCAAGGCACAGGGAGGAGGGTTATTCCTCCCAAAGCATCTGTAAGTCCCAGAGTGCAGACTGTGCAATTGGTTTGGTTTGCAGAATAGGCTACCAGTTCTGCCATTTGCAGCCATTTATTGTACGTGTTGCGGGCACCCCATTCTCTCATTAGCCACTGGGTTACCTTAAATGGTGTGCCCCCAAACCCCCAACAACAACCGCTCTTGCTCTAGAGAGTCCGCAGAGCGCACCAGCCCCGGTCGCAGTAAAAACCGGAAGTCGGAGTTCCAGTTTCCAGTGGGAACAGACACTCTGCCAGGAGCTGAGAGTGATTTGTACCACATGCCACAGGGTTAGTTTCCTTGGCCTGGAGTAGGGGAAGCAAAAGGTTCCTTGGAGGCTTGCAAATATTCACTTTGAATGTTCATAAAGCCTTAACTATTTCAGGGTCTAGAAACAACCTTGATTTAAAAGGGGGGGGGGAGAATGTAGAACCTCTGATCCAAGTGCTGACTGTGGTTGATGGAACCACATAAGAAGACAATTCACAGTCATATTTTTTATTTTTTATTTTTTGTTTATTTTATTTCTTACTTCTTATCTTTTTTACCTATTCTTCACCACAAAGTCCCAAAGCAGGTTACGATATACAGTCCACAGGCATAAGTCATTGTTTGTTTGCCTTCTGTGTCTTTACATCAGAGGTTCTTGTTTAAGTGAGGTGTTGTGTCTTATAATAATAATAATAATAATAATAATAATAATAATAATAACAACAATTATTATTATTGTTATTATTATTATTATTATTATTATATTTATTTATTTATTTATTTATACCCCACCCATCTGGCTGGGTTTCCCCAGCCCCTCTGGGTGGCTTCCATAAAAACCAGAAATACATTAAAATGTCACAGATTAAAAACTTCCCTGAAAAGCGGTAGAAGAGGGCTTTTTTCTTTTCTTTTTTTACAATGGTTTGCTGCCTACATAAAATGATACAGCAACAACAACACACACAAAATCCGGTACAGATCATTACACAGAATATGGCTCAGGTGATTTTCATAAAACATACATTTTAAATCTATTATCTGAGTCAGTAACCAGTGATCAGGGCTTGTTAAATCCCATTGTGACAGAAGGTGATAAATAATTACAGTCAATGTCACCATGCAAATTGCAATATGGTCCTTGGCATATACACACAACATGATGCATGGCTGTGTCATTTGTAAGAGAAAGCTATTAAGATTTGCATCTCTCTTCCCCCCACCCAACCTCTCTTTTCGTAGGACAACCGATTATAAACCCACAGATTCCCTCTCAGACAGATATTAGAAAACTAGTCTAATACCATTATACCCCCCCCCAAATTACACTACACCCGCCATACTATTTCTCTGATCATTTTTGGAACTGTGCCCATTGACTTTCCTAGAGGAAATGGACTGAGCATAGTTGGAAACAGCGGCAGCTGGCTTCACACAAGGAAACTGTTTAATAGCTGAGGTTCCCAAATTCTGATTGCAATCATAATTCAGAATCAGTTTGGGGAATTGCATGCATAGCTATGTATCCTCAGAGCCAGCCCAGGACATTTTTTTTGTATCTGAGGTGAACCACAACATGTGTCAGCATCGTCCTTGCCCCCCACACCATGCAAGCTGACTAGGACCTTTGCCCCTTTTGTACTCCAAGCACTCAAAAGCCCCCAGCCAGCATGGCCAATGATCAGGGGTGGCGTGACACCAAAGAGTCAATGTTGCGTAGTGGCTGGAGTGATGGGCCTGGGCCTGGGAAACCAGGGCTAAAATACTCACTCAGCCGTGAAGCTCATTGGGTGACCTTGGGATAATCTCTCTCTCTCTCAATATCTCTCTCTCTCTCTCTCTCTCTCTCTCTCTCTCTCTCTCTCTCTGCCTAAACCTACCTCACAGGAATGTTGTGGGAATTAAATGATAAGGGATAGAAGATATGGACACCACCTTGAGCTCATGGGATTAACAGGTAGAGTATAAAGGCAATAGACAAATATGGATCCGAGTGGAGGAGGCACCAAAGGCAAAAATGAAGCAGCAAATGGGTGGGGGAAGAAGGAAGGCAAACAATCGAGGGAATGGGTGGGCAAGGAAGGAGGAGACGATGGGCAGGCAGAAGACCAAAATGCTGCCCTGCAGATTATTTGCATGGTGGGGGTGCTGTCATTAGCAACAGAATCCTTCTGAGATTTGCATTTCTTTCTGCACCATGATCTCATCATTTTAAAAGCCCAAGTCTCCAGAGTTTCCACTGCTGGACATCCAAACGAGACCAGGAGAATTACACTCTGATACTTCTTTTATTGTGGAAGAGTAACAACAATGGGCATAACTACTCCATTTGGTATCTTTTTCCAGACCATTTTAGCAATTGAGTCCACCATTGCCTTTTTAGGAAATGGATTCATCATAGCTGTGAAAGGACACGGATGGCTCAAAAACTGGAAAATGGCCCCTTGCGACTTCCTCTTGACCAGTTTGAGCATCTCCAGAATTCTGTTGCAGTTGACGGCCATGGTGAGTTACCTTCTGTACTACAACTCTCCATTGAGCTATATGCGTATTTATGATCAGATTTGCACATTTCTGTGGCTGTTTCTCAGCCATGTCAGCCTCTGGTGTGCCACATGGCTCAATATCTTCTACTGTGTGAAGATCACCAACTTCCCCCACCACCTGTTCCTCTGGCTGAAACTAAGGATCGATGTACTTGGACCCAGACTGCTCGGAATGGTGATAATAGCTCTCATGCTCTTCTCTGTTCATCCAACCATTCTTTATTTTGAAAACAAGAAGGCCTGCAATCTCTCAGGAACTCTGACATGGAATTCCAGTCTCAGCATGGTTTGCCATGATCCATTCTTTGTTTTTAGAACTCTACAGTTATGTTCTTTATGCATGAGTTTCATCCTCAGTGTAATGGCATCCATGGTTTTACTCATCTCCCTTTGGAGGCACAGAAAGAATCTAAGAAAGAGTGGCTCTGTCATTAAGGACCTCAGCACTCAGGTCTATCTCAATGTCATGAAGTCTTTGCTGTTCTCTCTGTTCTTCAACGTTACTTATTTTGTTTCTTTAATCATTCCTATGCTTAGTCTGTACAGGAATGGCACAAATGGCCGATTAGTTATTGATATTGTGCTGTCTGCAGTCCCTTCAGCACATACCATGAGCTTAATATTGTCCAATCCAAAACTGAAAGAAATCTTAATGCACATTCTACACATCAGACAAAGGGCTAAATAAAGAAAAGAGGGCTGTGGATATGCTTCCCTTGACTCCAAGAAGACAAGATTTCCCCCCCCCCCCAAGCCTCAGATGTACTGCCTGCTGCTCCTTTTTTAAAAATAATAACAATAAGATCTTCATAATACGATAACATAAAAAATCTATGTAAAAAGAAAAACAGAGAAAAATAAAGAAAAGAAAATATGGATTCCTCTCAAAAGTAGGTCTTAACTCTTGTCTTACACAGATTGTGGTGGACCCTCCCATCTCTGACCTGGGAGCTTTCCTTTCTTCTCCTCTTTTCTCATCTAGGGAGAACTTCCCTTCCCTGTCTCTCCATCTACTACCTACATGTAGCAAAGGCATCTTCCTCACTGCAAGAAGTGAAATTAAAATGAACCAGGCAGAAGGCCTTTATGGTAGTCTCACCCACCCTGTGGAACATCCTCCCAACAGATGTTGAAGAGAAAAGAACTATATAACCTTTTGTAGACATCTGAAGGTAGCCCTGTTTTGGGAAGCTTTTAATGCTCAATGAGTTTTTCTTTTTCTTTTCCTCTGTCAAGGGAAGCCATTCAGAGTGGCTGGGGCAACCTAATGAGAAGGGCAGGATATAAGAAACTGATGATGATGATGATGATGATTACTGCTGCTACTACTACTACTGCTTCTACTATGGCTCAGCTCAAATGCCTGCCCATGAGGCAACCCCAACAACATCTCACAAATACTTCATTGACCCATCTGCTCTTCTACAGTAGTTCAGTAGCATTTCCTATCCATGGGGTTGAAGGCTGTTTCACACTTAACATGGCAGCCCAGGAACACCATTGTAGCAAAAACATTAGCCACCATGGAGACAAAAGGTGTGAATAGGAGGGGCACATATGTTGAGTAATATTTAGTGCACAATTTGCCCAATGGAGCCTGAAGAAACTGGCAGAACAAAGAGGGAGGGTATTGGCGAGGTGAGGATGAAGAGAGCTACAATTCCTATTTTATCCCAATTTTGAAAAATACTGTGATTGCAAATATGATAAGAGTTGTTAAATAAGATCAAATGAGTAGGAGGCTCACATTAAGGGGACAGCATGATAAAATCACAGTGGGAGGACTTTTGATATTAACATTTTATTGAAAAACTTTCAATTATAAAGAAAAAAAGTGATTCAAAGAAGAAAAGAAAAATAAAAGGCACAAGAATGTGTTGAAAGAAATGATACATGAATATACGCATTATACGAAAAATACGAAAAATAACTCATACATTCTTATACAAATTTGATATTGGTATCATAATACATATGAAAATATTAATAGCCTGCTGCATTTTGTATAAAGACATTCAGGATATTGTCATATTTATCCAAAGTCTAGGTCTGTAAGCAATTTGTTCATAAGTTGTGAGTGTTCTCATTGTGGTGAACTTGGTATAATTTCAGGATACTCTCCACCGGAAAGAGAAAAGAAGACCACTCTGTTAGTTTTTACAAGTGACAGGAAGGAATGTAACCAAAATATCAGAAATTGAGAGGTTACTTATGGTGAAACAGAATTACTACCAAGCACTGTAAAATTTATACCCACAACAAAAAAACCCCACTCGAAACTGATAGAGAATGGTTGCTCATTGAAGTCCCTGTACGTGAACATCATGACACCTGGTTCTCTCATTAGTAACTGAACGCTACTAAGATTTGCATTTTTTCCACATCATGATTTCATCATTTTAAAAAGCCCAAGTCTCCAGAGTTTCCACTGCTAGACATCTGAAAGAAACCAAGAGAATTACACATTGATACTTCTTCCATTCAGGCTTTTTTTTGTGGAGAGTAACAACAATGGGCATAACTACTCCATTTGCTATCATTTTCCGGACCTTTTTAGCAATTGAGTCCGCTGTTGCCTTTTTAGCAAATGGATTTATCATAGTTGTGAATGGGCACCGATGGCTCCAAAACAGGAAGATGGTCCCTTGCGACTTCCTTCTGACCAGTTTGAGCACCTCCAGAATTCTGTTGCAGCTGACCATCATGATAAATAATATTCTGTACAACAGCCTTCCAGAGAAGTATACAGGTACATTTACACGTGATATTGGCGCATTTTTCTGGTTATTTTTCAGCCAAGTTAGCCTCTGGAGTGCCACATGGCTCAACATTTTCTACTGTGTGAAGGTCACCAACTTCTCCCATCGCCTCTTCCTCTGGCTGAAGCTAAGGATCAATGTACTTGCACCCAGATTGCTTGGAATGGTGATAATAGCTCTCATGCTCTTCTTCTCTGTTCCTTCAACCATTCTTCATTTTGAAAACAAGAAGGCCTGCAATCTCTCAGGAATTCTGACACACAATGCCAGTCTCAGCAAGGTTTGCCACGACCAATTCTTTGTTTTTAGAATTCTACATTTCTGTTCTTTATGCATGAGTTTCATCCTCAGTGTAGCCGCATCCATGGTTTTGCTCATCTCTCTTTGGAGGCACAGAAAGAATATGAAAAAGAGTGGCTCTCTCATTAAGGACCTCAGCACTCAGGTCTGTCTCAATGTCATGAAGTCTTTGTTGTTCTCTCTGCTCATTGACATTACGTACTTTGCTGCTTTAATCATTCCTGTAGGCGGTTTAGTCAGTTATGGCACAAATGGCCGATTAGCTCTTGAGTTTGTGCTCTCTGCAATCCCTTCAGCACATACCATGATCTTAATATTGTCCAATCCAAGACTGAAAGAAATCTTAATGCACATTCTACACATCAGACAAAGGGCTACATAAAGGGAAGAGGGCTGTGGATATGTACCCCTTGAATCCAAGAAGACAAGATTCTCTCCCTCCCTCCCTCTCTCTCTCTCTCTAACTTTCCTCTGATGTACTGTCTGCTGTTTTTCATAATACAACATAATACAACGTAATACAATGACAGGGAGGAATGTGACCAATTTATCAGAAATTGAGTGGTTACTTCTCGTGAAACAATTACCTAGATTTCAAGCACTGTAAAATTTATACACACAGCAAAAAACAACAACACCCCAAACTGGTTGCTCATTGAAGTCTCAGTACCTGAACAACATTACACCTGGTTCTCTCATTAGTAATAGAATCCTACTGAGATCTGCATTGTTTCCACATCATGATCTCATCATTTTAAAAAGCCCCAGTCTCCAGAGTTTCCACTGCTGGACATCCAAAAGAGACCAGGAGAATTACCCGCTGATACTTCTTCCACTGAGGCATTTTTGGCAGAAATTAACAACAATGGGCATAACTACTCCACTTTTTCCACCAGAAAGGGATAAGTCACAGGTTGACAGTTGCTTTTTCTCCTCAGGAGAATGGCGTAGCAGAACGCAGGAACAGAACGCTAGCTGAGGCAGCTGACGCTCTACTGTTTGACTCTGGTTTGCCTCCGACCTTTTGGGCCGAAGCTTGGAAAGCTGCCAACTTCACTTTGAACAGGTCCTATAGCTCTGTTGTAGGGGACACGGCCTATTTTCTGCTGCACGGGAAGAAGCCCAAGGTGTATTTCTTCCGTGTGTTTGGTTGCGAAGCTTGGGTGCTTGTGCCAAAGGCTCAACACAAGAAAGGTGACCCGAGGTCCCGGAAAATGATCTTTTGTGGGTACGAGCCTGCGACAAAGGGGTTCAGGTTTGCCTATCCAGAAGGCAATCATTCCAGGATTCTAGTTAGCAGGAGTGCTGAGTTCTGTGAGCAGAGTGGTTGGTCAAAGATCCATGCGAATCCTGATGTTATTTCAGAGTGTCTGTCTGATTCTGCTGAGGAGGGAGAGTTAGAATCTGAACCTGTTGATGAGGACTAGGTCTCTGACCAAGGTCAAGAACAGGGAGGGGCATCTCCACAGGTTGTTAAAAGAGAGCCCAAAAGTGAGCCTTCGTCTCCTGTTAGTAAAGTGCAGAAGGCCAGAAGACGCAGTAAGTCAGAGGGGGAGTCTTCTGATAACAAGGACACATTTGCTGGCCCCAGTGGGTCAGAGGGAGCACCTGAGACAGTGCTCAGATGTTCCACACGCACTACAAAGGGGGTACCACCTGAGAGGTTTGAGGTCACCAGCGTGTGGGTTGGTTTAGCACAGTGCAAACCTGAGAGTTTTGAGGAGGTTCAACAGTTGCCTGAATCAGAAGCCAGGAAGTGGCAAGAGGCAATGGGAAAGGAGTTGAACTCAATGAGGTCCTTAAGTGTGTTCTCCACCATGAAGCTGCCAGAGGGCAAGCAGGCCGTGAGCTGTCGTTGGATTTACAGGATTAAGCCCACAGCATCTGGAGAACCACAGTACAAGGTGAGGCTTGTAGCCAGAGGGTTCACGCAGAGAAGGGAGCCCCCTTCTGTATGCCCCCGAGGTGTATGCTCCTACGTCCCGGAGTGAGACTCTGTGCGTGCTTTTAGCGGTAGCTGCTCAAAGAGGGCACCAAGTGACCACTTTGATGTGGATGTGGCTTATTTGAACTCGGATCTGAAAGAGGATCTGTACATGTTACCTCCTCCAGGGTTTGAGGGCAATGAGCCAGGTGTTGTGTGGAAGCTGCACAAGTCAATTTATGGTTTGAAACAGTCAGCCAGAAATTGGAACATGTGCCTGAATGAAGCTCTGGAAAGTTGGGTTTCCGGAAGAGTCTTGCAGACAGTTGTCTGTACCTGAAGGGGTCAGGAGAGACACAGGAAGCAATTCTGGTGTTTGTAGATGATATTCTGTATGTGGCACAGACAGGTAGACAGATGCAAGGTTTTGCCAAAGGGCTTGGTAAGAAGTTTAAGCTCAAAAACCTTGGTCCCGTTCAGGTTTTTCTAGGCGTTAGGATAGACAGGTCTGAGAACGGGAGTTTTTTGCTCAGTCAGAAAGGTAAGATTGAGCAGTTGCTTGTGAAGTTCCGGATGTCTGACTATGCAGGGGTCAGAACGCCCATGGAGACCAACTTCGTGAAGGACAGTCAGCTTGGGGAGCGTTCTGAGTTCCAAAACTCTGAGGTGTTTCAGTCAGCGCTAGGGAGTCTGTTGTATCTCTCTCAGTGGAGCAGACCAGACATAGCATTTGCTGTGAATCTGCTCAGCAGGGAGGCTACAAAGCCCAGTGTGAATGCCTGGCAAGGCATCAAGAGAGTGTTGAGGTATTTGCAGGATACCAAAGAGTTTTGCCTCACGTTGTCAGCTGAAGGTGACGCACGGCTTACGTGCTGGAGTGACAGCGATTGGGCTTCTCTTGGAGACAAGAAGTCTGTGTCTGGGCTGGTGGTGAAGATTGGGGAATCCCTGGTTGGGTGGAAGTCCCGGAAGCAAAGTCTTACTGCACTTTCTTCCACTGAGGCTGAGTTCAGTGCGTTGTCAGATTTGTGCAGGGAGTTGGACTTCTACCGGTGCTTGATCCAAGAGATCTGTGGGGATTGTTGCTTGCCCATAACTGCTTGGGGAGACAATCAACCTTGTCTTAGGTTGGCAGAATCTGGACAGTTCAAGTCCAGAACCAAGCATTTGGACATGCGTTTCCAGAATGTATGTCAGAGTGTCCAGGCAGGTTGGATATGGCTCAAGTATTGTTCGAGCTGGCAGAACTTAGCTGATGGGTTTACCAAACCCTTGACCTTCCAGCGACATGGAGAGTTCTGTGAAGGTTTGTATTTGGGGTGAGTTATACTCACAGTTTCCCTCAGGATGTGAGACGAGAGGGGGTGTGAGGAGAATCAGAACTTAGAGGGTTAAACAGTTCTATGTGACATCTCACATTCTGAGGCATGATTATGTTCACATACGGGAATATTTCTTTGTGTGTGAGGTTCCTTTCATTTTTGGCTGAGAGACGAAAGGATGTCCGCTCTCTCGCCGGGCTGATTTATGATGTTTTTCTTCTCATTAAAGGCTGTTGGAGATTAGCAAGAAGCCTGCATTCAGTCTGATTTATTATCCAAACATAAGGCAACACTTTCTACGACTGTAGAACTCTGCTAAGGACTCTGCTAAGAGAGCTCAAGTTTTTTCTATCGGCACAGGCGTCCATTGGCACAGGGGAAGCATGCCGGGTGCCATCTTTTCTCACATCATTGGCCTTAGCTGTTCTGTTTCCTTGAATAAAGAGTTAACTTCACTGGTACCGGCTGTTTTATTTCTGACTTCCCCCTGGCTCCTGCCTTCACGTGCTGCTACCACCACTTCAGAAAGTGGCTGTGGCAATCCCACCACATAAAGCAGCAGTGGTGAAGGAATGGGTTTCCCAAACTCAAAACTGACTGTGCAGTCAGTCTGAAACAGGCCCCCAAAATCCCCATTTTTCCATCTCCAAGGGAGCATTTCTAAAATGCAATAACTTGAGCTTTTCAAGCTCAGGAAGCTTGAGCTTGAGACAACGTATAAACAGAAAGCCAGCTTTATAAACAAGTGCTCAAAGCTCTCTCCTTTATCAGTCCATGATGGCAAGGGATGAACTTGTCAGTTCCAGAGTGGAGCAGGGATGAGACATCTGGGTCTTATCTTACGTTCTGACCACATTGACGTACAGACCTTGTCAGCCACCCGGGAATGGCACCAGGAGCGCTCTTATAGTTGGTGACCTCTTGCTCCAAGATAAGAGTATAGGAACAAGAACAGGAACACCCTTTTATGGTCAAAGAGTGCAGGAACAGGAAAACCCTTTTATGGTTAAGAGTACCGGCAGGAACATTGGTGATGTCAGCTTGCGTGTATAAGCTGACGTGGATGGATTCCTGGGGAAGGGGGGAGAGGGTGCCTGGAGGATATATATACTGCATGAAATTTCTCATTTCTTTGGACTTGCTGTGGAAGGTCACGCAAGTGCCTTTTGCTATCTGGAGAGCAGAATAAACTCTTTCTCTGAACCAAACCTCGGTGTCATTTGACTTCCTTTCTCCCTCCCGGGAGCAACGCAGGCCCCACCAGTCGGTATAGTCTAATAAGGCTACAGTGGGGCAGCAGCTCCCTCCTCCTCTTCTTCATCCGTGCCATTTCTCTCAGGTGCCACCCAAAGCAGCTGCTTCATCCCATGTCATTGTTGTGCCAGCTCTGTTTTCCCTAATGGATGAGGCCAATCCAAATAGCTGTCTTGAGAACTGTGAGACAGTTCATATACAGAAACCTATGGAGGTTTGAACAGAGAAGCTTTGGGTAAGTGTGTGAACGCTCCAGGTTCTGTGTTAGTTCCAAGAGCTGCCTGAGAAGCTTAATATCCCCAGGCCTGGGACTGACCTGTGAACCTGACTTTCCTATATCCTTTTGTTGCCGTTCAGCCCTGACATCTGGCTTACTCTCCAGTCCTGCTTCCTAGATATCCCTTGGCTCTAAATGGCTTTTTTTTTTTTTTTGGTCCTGACTTCTTACTTGCTCTCAGTCCTGGTTTTCCCTTTGGTTCCCTTGACTCCCAAGGCTTCAATCCATGGCTCACCTAAGATTTGTCCCCATGACACAGCCTCAAAGCATCTCACAAATACCTCATTGACTTAACTGCTCTTCTACTGTAGTTCAGTAGATTATCCTTTCCACGAGGTTTAACTTTTCACATTATCACAAGTTGGGAGGTGACTTATGGTGAAACAGAATTACAGTGAAACCTCGGTTTTCAAGCATCTCAGCTGCGGATCATTTCAGAAGCCAAACACTGAAAACCTGGAAGTAAATGCTTCCGCTTTTGAACACGACTCAGAAGTCAAACAGATTCTGAGGTGCGTTTCTCATTTTTCTCCATATCATATCCTACCCATGAGTTTGCAGGTTCAGGGGCGGAGGTAGGGAGGTGTGCTAGGGGCGTTCCGTCCCGGATGTCACCACTAAGGGGGGGTGACAAAATGCCAGGCGTCACTCATCACTGGGACAGCAGCGCACCCAAGTCACACATCTCTTTTGGGAGTGACGCGGTGGCTTCGGGGCCAGCAGGCTCCACCGTGCCCTAAATGGTCTGCCCACTGCCTCCCCCTTAGCTGTTGGGCGGCTGAGTGGGAGGAGACAGGCAGACAGCTCGGAGGCCCCATGGAGCATCTTGCCCTGGCTTGCCCCGCCCTATGGGCGGCTGGCCCACCCCCAGGCGCACCACCCCAGGCGTCCGATCGGCTTGCTCTGCCAATGTGCATGCTATTTCACATTTCACATTATCACAAGTTGCAAGGTTGCTTATGGTGAAACAGAATTACCTAGAGTCCAAGCATGGTATAATTGATACCCCGGTAAAAAACATTTTTAAGAAAACACACCCCAAACTGACAGAGACTGGTTGATCATTGAAATCTCAGTATATGTCAAAATCCAAGTATAAGTGTAATGGTTCTAGGGGTTGCTCATGTGTAAACTGGCGCCACACCTGGCTGGGTTGCCTGAGTGAAACTTTTCCGTCCGGACAGCCACTCGCCCGTGGCTGTCTCAATCGCTGGCAGAATCCGTCAGTGGGCGTTTCTTGAACTTCTTCCAGCAAAGAAGCTCTTTGACGCCTAGTCTCCGCCTACTCTCCCTGCGCGGAAGCCTTCTGCGCAAGGAGGGTGTGGGCAGTGGAGGACCCGTGCTCTCCCTGCTGGTCCCCAGCGAGGAGTCATGGGACCGCCTCGTCGATTCCCCCATCTGCCCCCCTTCTCCTCTGGTGCTACGCTGATTTCCTTCCCCAGAAGATGGGCTGCTTCTCCCCATCCCGGGACGCTCTCCGGAATCCCTCTGGAGCCCTCTCTCTTCCTCTGGCTCCGATGGCAGTTCCCTGACAATAAGTGAATAACATAATACCTGTTTCGGTCATTAGTAACAGAAACCTTCTGAGATTTGCATTTCTTTCCACATCATGATCTCATCATTTTAAAAAGCCTGCTCATGATGCAACCCCAACAGCTTCTCACAAGTGCCAAGTTCAAAATATCAGAAGTTGGGAGAATACTTATGTTGAAACAGAATTACCAAAAATTCAAGCACTGTAAAATTTAAACCCACAACAAAAACCCCAAACTGGTTGATCACTGAAGTCTCAGTACCTGAACAACATGTCACCTGGTTCTCTCATTAGTAACTGAACTCTACTGAGATTTGCATTTTTTCCACATCATGATCTCATCATTTTAAAAAGCCCAAGTCTACAGAGTTAACACTGCTGGACATCCAAAAGAGACCAGGAAAACTCCACTCTGATACTTCTTCCACTCAGGCATATTTGGCAGAAAGTAACAGCAATGGGCATAACTACTCCATTTGGTATCTTTTTCCAGATCGTTTTAGCAATTGAGTTCACTGCTGCCTTTTTAGGAAATGGATTTATCATAGCTGTGAAAGGACAGAAATGGATCCAAAACAGGAAGATGGCCCCTTGTGACTGCCTCTTGACCAGTTTGAGCACCTCCAGAATTATAGTGCAGCTGACTGTCATGATGAATAATATTTTGTACTACAGCCTTCTGGAGAAATATATGCATAGTTTTATGATGGATATTGGAGGATTTTCCTGGATGTTTTCCAGCCATGTTAGCCTCTGGAGTGCCACATGGCTCAATATCTTCTACTGTGTGAAGGTCACCAACTTCCCCCATCACCTGTTCCTCTGGCTGAAGCTAAGGATTGATGTACTTGCACCCAGACTGCTTGGAATGGTAATAATAGCTCTCATGCTCTTCTCTGTTCATCCTATCATTGTTCATTTTGAAAACAAGAAGCTCTGCAATCTCTCAGGAACTCTGACACAGAATGCCAGCCTCAGTAAGGTTTGCTACGACCCATTCTTTGCTTTAGGAAATCTACAGTTATGTTCTTTATGCATGAGTTTCATTCTCAGTGTAGCGGCATCCATGGTTTTGCTCATCTCTCTTTGGAGGCACAGAAAGAATCTAAAAAAGAGTGGCTCTGTCATTAAGGACCTCAGCACTCAGGTCTATCTCAATGTCATGAAGTCTATGTTGTTCTCTCTGCTTGCTGACATTACGTATTTTGTTTCTTTACTCATTCCTGTTGTTCGATTTATCAGGTATGGGACAAGTGGCCAATTCCTTTTTGATATTGTGCTGTCTGCAGTCCCTTCAGCACACACAATGATCTTAATATTGTCCAATCCCAAACTGAAAGAAATCTTAATGCATATTCTACACATCAAACGAAGTGCTACATAAAGAGAAGAGGGCTGTGGATATGCACCCCTTGAATCCAAGAAGAGAAGATTCTCTCCCTCCCTCCCTCTCTCTCTCTCTAACTTTCCTCCGATGTACTGTCTGCTGTTTTTCATAATACAGTCACATAAAAAAGGAATCTATGAAAAAGAAAAACAGAGAAAAATAAGGAAAAGAAAATATAGAGTCCTCTCAAAAGTAGGTCTTAACTCTTCTCTTACACAGATCGTGGTGGACCCTCCCAGCGCTGACCTGGGAGCTTTCCTTTCTTCTGCCCTTTTCTCACCCAGGGAGGTCTTCCCTTCCCTGCCTCTCCACCCACTACCTACATGAAGCAAAGGCTACAAAATATTCAGAGAAGAAAGAAGAAAAGTAAAAGGACTTTCCACCTGTCAGTTACATGAAAGTTTTCCCCAAAAACATTCTCTCTAGAATGATATCCGACTGAGCTTCTTTCTGTTAGGCAACATTTTCCTGGTCTTCTGACCCAAATGTCTCAAATAAATTCCTTTTCCTGTATTGCTGTTGACCTTTAGAGCCCTAAAAGGCTATCATCCTGTATATCTGAAGGAGCATCTCCATCATCATCATCCAGCCTGGAAACAGGTCCACTTCCGAGGGCCTCCTGGTAGTTCCCTCACTGCAAGAAGTGAAATTACAATGAACCAGGCAGAAGGCCCATTTGGGCATTGAACCCAAACTGTGGAGCACCCTCCTGGCAGATGTTAAAGATTTAAAGAACTATATAGCTTTTTGTAGACATCTGAAGGCAGCCCTCTTTTGGGAAGCCTTTAATGCTCGATGCATTTTTCCTTTTCCTTTTCCTCTGTATTTTTGTTGGAAGCCATTCAGCTGGGGCAACCTGGTGATATGTGGAGTGAGATTAAAGATGATATTATTATTATTATTATTATTATTATTATTATTATTATTATTATTTATAATAATAAATCCCCAGCCACTCTGGGCGGCTTCCAACTGAATATTAAAAACAGTACAGCATCAGACATTAAAAACTTCCCTAAAGAGGGCTGTCTTCAGTTGTCTTTTAAAAGTAAAATAGTTGTTTATTGCTTTGACATCTGCTTTGACATTTGCTGGGAGGGCATTCCACAGGGCAGGCGCCACTACCGAGAAGGCCCTCTGCCTGGTTCCCTGTAACCTTACTTCTCGCAATGAGGGAACTGCCAGAAGGCCCTCGGCGCTGGATCTCAGTGTTGGGCTGAACGATGGGGGTGGAGACACTCCTTCAGGTATACAGGACTGAGGCTGTTTAGGGCTTTAAAGGTCAGCACCAACACTTTGAATTGTGCTCGGAAACGTACTGGGAGCCAATGCAGATCACTCAGAACCGGTGTTATGGGGTCCCAGCGGCCACTCGCAGTCACCAGTCCAGCTGCCGCATTCTGGATTAATTGCAGTTTCCGGGTCACCTTCAAAGGTAGCCCCACGTAGAGTGTGTTGCAGTAGTCCAAGTGGGAGATAACTAGAGCATGAACCACTCCCTAAGGAGGGGAAGGGTCGTGGAGAAGTCCAGTTGCACTTCTACTATTACTACTGCTACTATTACTTCCCCGTCTACTATGGCTGACCTCACATGCCTGCTCATGATGCAACCCCAACAGCATCTCACAAGTGCAAGTTCAAAATATCAGAAGTTGGGAGGTTACTTATGTTGAAACAGAATTACCAAAAGTTCAAGCACTGTTAAATTTAAACCCACAACAAAAACCCCACCCCAAACTGGTTGATCATTGAAGTCTCAGTACCTGAACAACATGTCTCCTGGTTCTCTCATTAGTAACTGAACTCTGTTGAGATTTGCATTGTTTCCACATCATGATTTCATCATTTTAAAAAGCCCAAGTCTCCAGAGTTTCCACTACTGGACATCCAAAAGAGACCAGAAGAACTCCACTCTGATACTTCTTCCACTCAGGCATTTTCGACAGAAATTAACAACAATGGGCATAACTACTCCACTTGCTATCTCTTTGCAGACCATTGTAGTAACCGAGACCGCTCTTGCCTTTCTAGGAAATGGATTTATCCTAGTTGTGAATGGGCACCGATGGCTCCAAAACAGGAAGATGGCCCCTTGCGACTTTCTCTTGACCGGTTTGAGCACCTCCAGAATTATGTTGCAGCTAACCATGCTGACAAATATAATTGTATACTGCAACGCTGCAGAGAACAATATGCATGCATATGGACGAGATATTGGCACATTTCTCTGGATATTTCTCAGCAACGTCAGCCTCTGGTGTGCCGCATGGCTCAACATTTTCTACTGTGTGAAGGTCACCAACTTCCCCCACCACCTGTTCCTCTGGCTGAAGCTAAGGATTGATCTACTTGCACCCAGATTGCTCGGAACGGTGATAATAACTCTCATGCTTTTCTCTGTCCATCCAACCATTCTTCATTTTGAAAACAAGAAGCTCTGCAATCTCTCTGGAACTCTGACAAGGAATGCCAGTCTCAGCAAGGTTTGCAAAAACCCATTCTTCATTTTTAGAAATCTACAGTTCTTTTCTATATGCATGAGTTTCATCCTCAGTGTAGCGGCATCCGTGGTTTTGCTTATCTCTCTTTGGAGGCACAGAAAGAATCTAAGAAAGAGTGGCTCTGTCATTAAGGACCTCAGCACTCAGGTCTATCTTAATGTCATGAAGTCTTTGTTGTTCTCTCTGCTCGTTGACATTACGTACTTTGCTGCTTTAATCATTCCTGTAGGCGCTTTATTCCGTTATAGCACAAATGGCCGATTAGCTCTTGAGTTTGTGCTCTCTGCAATCCCTTCAGCACACACAATGATCTTAATCTTGTCCAATCCCAAACTGAAAGAAATCTTAATGCACATTCTACACATCAGACGAAGTGCTACATAAAGGGAAGAGGGCTGTGGATATGCACCCCTTGAATCCAAGAAGACAAGATTCCCTCCCTCCCTTCCTCCCTCCCTCCCTCCCTTTCTCTCTCTCTCTCTCTCTCTCTCTCTCTCTCTCTCTCTCCTCTGATGTACTGTCTGCTGTTTTTCATAATACAACATAATACAAGGACAGGGAGGAATGTGACCAATTTATCAGAAATTGATTGGTTACTTCTGGTGAAACAGAATTACCTAGATTTCAAGCACTGTAAAATTTATACACACAGCAAAAAACAACAACAGCACCACCCCAAACTGGTTGCTCATTGAGGTCTCAGTACCTGAACAACATGACACCTGGTTTTCTCATTAGTAATAGAATCCTACTGAGATTTGCATTGTTTCCACATCATGATCTCATCATTTTAAAAAGCCCAAGTCTCCAGAGTTTCACTGCTGGACATCCAAAAGAGACCAGGAGAATTACCTGCTGATACTTCTTCCACTGAGGCATTTTTGGCAGAAATTAACAACAATGGGCATAACTACTCCACTTGCTATCTCTTTGCAGACCATTCTAGCAATTGAGTCCGCTGTTGCCTTTTTAGCAAATGGATTTATCCTAGTTGTGAATGTGCACCGATGGCTCCAAAACAGGAAGATGGCCCCTTGCGACTTTCTCTTGACTGGTTTGAGCACCTCCAGAATTATGTTGCAGCTGACCATGCTGACAAATAAAATTCTGTACTGCAACTCTGCAGAGAGCGATATGCGTGCATATGGACGAGATATTGGCACATTTCTCTGGATATTTCTCAGCAACGTCAGCCTCTGGTGTGCTGCATGGCTCAATATCTTCTACTGTGTGAAGGTCACCAACTTCCCCCACCACCTGTTCCTCTGGCTGAAGCTAAGGATCGATCTACTTGCACCCAGATTGCTCGGAATTGTGATAATAACTCTCATGCTGTTCTCTGTTCCTCCAACCATTTTTTATTTTGAAAACAAGAAGCTCTGCAATCTCTCTGGAACTCTGACAAGGAATGCCAGTTTCAGCAAAGTTTGCCAAAAACCATTCTTCATCTTTAGAACTCTACAGTTATGTTCTTTATGCATGAATTTCATTCTCAGTGTAACGGCATCCATGGTTTTGCTCATCTCTCTTTGGAGGCACAGAAGGAATCTCAGAAAGAGTGGCGCTGTCATTAAGGACCTCAGCACTCAGGTCTATCTCAATGTCATGAAGTCTTTTTTGTTCTCTCTGCTTGTTGATATTACGTACTTTGCTGCTTTAATCATTCCTGTAGGCGATTTTTTCAGGTATGGCACATATGGCAGTTTAGGTTTTGTGATAATGCTGTCTGCAATCCCTTCAGCACATACCATAATCTTAATATTGTCCAATCCCAAACTGAAAGAAATCTTACTGCGCATACTAAACATCAGACGTGTGGCTTCATAAAGAGAAGAGGGCTGTGAACACGCATTTCTTGTATCAAAAAAACACACAAAACTCCTCCCATCTCTTTAATATTTGTCTGAGATATACTAGCTGCTCCTGCGAAACCTGCCCTGAGGTTTATTCCTTCCTATAAATCCAACCTATCATTATTTACACAGCTGCTTCCACTTGTCAATCATTACTAATGAGTAGGGGGGGAATAAAATATTTATTCATTCTTCCATTTATTAACAAATGCATTCATTTTGTATAGATCTTCAGAACATTTTTTTAGAGCAGTTTAAGTCAATGCCTTGAGTCTGCGCTTTGCCTGAATATATATTTATTTGTTGGTGAGGAACATCAAGCAACAGGGAAAAACCTACTTGTAGATCAGAAATGCTTGGTGAGGAAAAACCTACTTATAGATCAGAACAACATTTGGGATTGTCATGATGTCTCGCATACCATTTCAGAAGAAGAAGAAGAAGAAGAAGAAGAAGATGAAGAAGAAGAAGAAGAAGAAGAATTGTTTTTGTATGTTGAAAGATGGATATTGTACACTTTACTTAGTGAGCTATTATTCCTACATAGTAATTCAAGCCTAGATACATGTATGTTTATTCATTAGCACTTATGCAGCTGCTGTTTTATTTCTTTTTATGAAAAAAATTGATAGGCCAGTTGGTAGAGCACGAGATGGTTGCGCCCTCTCTGGATCTCTAACCCACACCCCAGCTTATGCACCCCAGGGGGTCACTTCGGTGCTGCTAACGTAGCGTTTGACTTCACCTCGCCCCCCCCCCACTTCAAAAGGCACAGTCCATTCTCTCTTGAGACAGACAGATGCCAGCCACAATCTTTTTATGAACAATCTTCTCTATTTTAGGTTCAAAGGTGGTTTGCCTTGGAAAGGAAAAAAAAACTGCACATACCCTCTACTGGAATGCCCAATCCAGATTCATGCCTTTAATAGGATGCCCTGCTTTGTCAGTGACAGCCTGGATGCAGAAAAGGGATGTGAGGCACTAGCAGGGGAACCTGCAAGGGAACCCCAAAGGGAAGACAGCTCCCCACCTCTCTGGTCTCCCAGAACCCAGGGAGGTATGAAGAGTGTGGAGCAGAGAAGAACAAGGCAGAGGATTCTCAGGTTCCTTGGGAAAGACTCTGGGAAGGAGGAGATTGGAGAGCTGAGGGAATGCAGGGACCTTCACCCCCCCCCCCCCCGCAACTGCTTCATTTGGGCATTGGGGAAGAGTTGCTGGGCTCACTAGGCCTGAGCTGTTCTGTTTCCTTGAATAAAGAGTTAACTTCACTGGCATCGGCTGTTTTATTTCGGACTTCCCCCTGGCTCCTGCCTTCACGTGCTGCTACCACCACTTCAGACAGTGGCTATGGCAATCCCACCACATAAAGCAGCAGTGGTGAAGGAATGGGTTTCCCAAACCCAAAACTGACTGTGCAGTCAGTCTGAAACGGGCCCCCCAAATCCCCATTTTTCCATCTCCAAGGGAGCATTTCTAAAATGCATTAACTTGAGCTTTTCAAGCTCAGGAAGCTTGAGCTTGAGTCAATGTATAAACAGAAAGCCAGCTGTATAAACAAGTGCTCAAAGCTCTCTCCTTTATCAGTCCATGATGGCAAGGGATGAACTTGTCAGTTCCAGAGTGGAGCAGGGATGAGACATCTGGGTCTTATCTTACGTTCTGACCACACTGACGTACAGACCTTGTCAGCCACCCAGGAACGGCTCAAGGAGCGCTCTTATAGTTGGTGACCTCTTGCTCCAAGATAAGAGTATAGGAACAAGAACAGGAACACCCTTTTATGGTCAAAGAGTGCAGGAACAGGAAAACCCTTTTATGGTTAAGAGTAGCTGCAGGAACATTGGTGATGTCAGCTTGCGTGTATAAGCTGATGTGGATGGATTCCTGGGGAAGGGGGGAGAGGGTGTCTGGAGGATATATATATACTGCATGAAATTTCTCATTTCTTTGGACTTGCTGTGGAAGGTCACGCAAGTGCCTTTTGCTATCTGGAGAGCAGAATAAACTCTTTCTCTGAACCAAACCTTGGTGTCATTTGACTTCCTTTCTCCCTCCCGGGAGCAACGCAGGCCCCACCAGTCGGTATAGTCTAATAAGGCTACAGTGGGGCAGCAGCTCCCTCCTCCTCTTCTTCATCCGTGCCATTTCTCTCAGGTGCCACCCAAAGCAGCTGCTTCATCCCATGTCATTGTTTTGCCAGCTCTGTTTTCCCTAATGGATGAGGCCAATCCAAATAGCTGTCTTGAGAACTGTGAGACAGTTCATATACAGAAACCTATGGAGGTTTGAACAGAGAAGCTTTGGGTAAGTGTGTGAACGCTCCAGGTTCTGTGTTAGTTCCAAGAGCTGCCTGAGAAGCTTAATATCCCCAGGCCTGTGACTGACCTGTGAACCTGACTTTCCTATATCCTTTTGTTGCCGTTCAGCCCTGACATCTGGCTTACTCTTCAGTCCTGCTTCCTAGATATCCCTTGGCCCTAATTGGCTTTTTCTTTTTTTTTTTCTTTTCTTTTTTCTTTTTTGGTCCTGACTTCTTACTTGCTCTCAGTCCTGGTTTTCCCTTTGGTTCCCTTGACTCCCAAGGCTTCAATCCATGGCTCACCTCAGATTTGTCCCCATGACGCAGCCCCAAAACATCTCACAAATACCTCATTGACTTAACTGCTCTTCTACTGTAGTTCAGTAGATTATCCTATCCACGAGGTTTAACATTTCACATTATCACAAGTTGGGAGGTGACTTATGGTGAAACAGAATTACAGTGAAAACTCGGTTTTCGAGCATCTCGGCTGTGGATCGTTTCAGAAGCCAAACACTGAAAACCCAGAATTCAAAGTAAATGCTTCCACTTTTGAACACGACTCAGAAGTCAAACAGATTCTGAGGTGCATTTCTCATTTTTCTCCATATCATATCCTACCCATGAGTTTGCAGGCTCAGGGGCGGAGGTAGGGAGGTGTGCTGGGGGCGGTCCGTCCCGGGTGTCACCACTAACGGGGGTGACAAAATGCCAGGCGTCACTCATCACTGGGCCAGCAGCGCACCCAAGTCACACATCTCTTTTGGGAGTGACGCGGTGGCTTCGGGGCCAGCAGGCTCCGCCGTGCCCTAAATGGTCTGCCCACTGCCTCCCCCTCAGCTGTTGGGCGGCTGAGTGGGAGGAGACAGGCAGACAGCTCGGAGGCCCCATGGAGCATCTTGCCCTGGCTTGCCCCGCCGGCCCACCCCCAGGCGCACCACCCCAGGTGCCCGATCGGCTTGCTCTGCCAATGTGCATGCTATTTCACATTTAACATTATCACAAGTTGCAAGGTTGCTTATGGTGAAACAAAATTGATACCCCGGTAAAAAACATAAAAAAATCATTGAAATCTCAGTATATGTCAAAATCCAAGTATAAGTGAATAACATGATACCTGTTTCGGTCATTAATAACAGAAACTTTCTGAGATTTGCATTTCTTTCCACATCATGATCTCATCATTTTAAAAAGCCCAAGTCTACAGAGTTTCCACTGCTGGACATCCAAAAGAGACCAGGAGAACTCCACTCTGATACTTCTTCCACTCCTTTTTTTTTAAATAATATTTATTAAAGTTTTAAAAGTTACAGAAAGAAAAGAAAAAGAATTAAACATATCAGAACAATACAATACAATACAATATAGTGGTGCCCAGCAAGACGAATGCCTCGCAAGATGAAAAACTCGCTAGACGAAAGAGTTTTCCGTTTTTTGAGGTGCTTCGTAAGATGAATTTCCCTATGGGCTTGCTTCGCAAGACGAAAACGTCTTGCGACTTTGTTTCCTTTGTCTTAAAACCGTTAAAACCAAGGGTGCATTGCTTGAAGAGGTGCAGTTACGACTTGACTTCGAGGAGCAACTCATAGCACACGGTTTGGTAGCCTTTTTTCAGGTTTTGAGGACTTTGGTGATTTTTGAAGCTTTTCCAAAACTTCTTTTGCATCCATTTGGTAAGTTAAACTTTTAAAACTTTTTTCGTGGTTTTTGGATTTTGGGTTGGGGTGTTTGGAATTCAAGGACTTGGTGTTGGGGAGGGGTTTGCAAGAATCTGGGAGCTTGTGTGGGGTTTTTCCCCGAATTTTTATGATTTTCTGTGACCATTGGGCCATGTGGGTTTTTTTAAAAAAAAAAAATCTGGGTTTGAATTTCTGTGTGGTGGGTGGCTGGGGGAACAGTTGGGGAGGGGTTTGCAAGAATCTGGGAGCTTGTGTGGTTTTTTTTCTTTTTCTTTTTTGAATTTTTATGATTTTCTGTGACCATTGGGCCATGTTGTTTTTTTGTAAAAAAAAAAATCTGGGTTTGAATTTCTGTGTGGTGGGTGCCTGGGGGAACAGTTGGGGAGGAGTTTGCAACAGTTGGGGAGGGGTTTGCAATTTCTGTGTGGTGGGTGGGTGGATGGCTGGGGGAACAGTTGAGGTTTTTGAAGACTTTGGAGATTTTTGAAGCTTTTCCAAAACTTCTTTTGCAGCCATTTGAGGTTTTTGAAGACTTTGGAGATTTTTGAAGCTTTTCCAAAACTTCTTTTGCATCCATTTGGTAAGTTAAACTTTTAAAACTTTTTTAGGGGGGGTTGGATTTTGGGTTGGGGTGTTTGGAATTCAAGGACTTGGTTCTGGGTTTGAATTTCTGTGTGGTGGGTGGCTGGGTGCTTTTGAATTTTTTAGATGTGAAGCACTGATTTTGTGTGTGTGTGAGTTTACGAAGGTAGGAGCTGTGCTGCCATGGGACCCAAGAAGACTGCTGCTGCAGAGGCCAGCAAGAGGAAGAAGGAGAAGGTGACGCTGGAAATGAAGAAGGAGATCATCTGGAAGCAGGATGGTGGAATGCGTGTGATAGACCTTGCCAGGGAGTACGGGAGGAATCCATCGACCATAGGGACCATCCTGAAGATGAGGGAGAAGATCCTTGCGACTGATGCAGCCAAGGGAGTCACCAGGATCGTGAAGAACCGCCCAGCTGTACTGGAGGAGGTGGAGAAGTTGCTGCTCATCTGGTTAGAAGAGAAGCAGCGTGCAGGGGACACAGTGACTGAGGCCGTCATTTTTGAGAAGGCCAAGGCCTTGCACACAGACCTCGTCCAGGAACAGCCAGGAACCTCAGGCGAGCCAGAAGTCTTCAAGGCAAGCAGAGGTTGGTTTGACCGGTTCAAGGCAAGATCTGGAATCCACAGCGTGGTCAGGCATGGAGAGGCTGCCAGTTCTGATGTTCCTGTGGCTGAAGACTTTGCAGCGGAGTTCCTGGAGGTTGTGAAGACGGAGGGCTACGTTCCACAGCAGGTCTTCAACTGCGACGAGACCGGGCTGTTTTGAAAGAGGATGCCCAAAAGGACTTTCATCACACAGGAGGAGGCCAAGTTGCCTGGCCACAAGCCCATGAAGGACCGTCTGACCCTGCTCTTCTGTGCCAACGCAAGCGGCGACCTGAAGATCAAGCCCCTGCTGGTGTACCACTCGGAGAACCCACGGGCCTTCAAGAAACACAAGGTCGACAAGGGGCAGCTGAGTGTCATGTGGCGATCCAACAGTAAGGCTTGGGTCACACGTGTGCTGTTTGTGGACTGGGTCAATCTTGCTTTTGGCCCTGCTGTCAAACAGTACCTGCTGGACAACGACCTGCCGCTGAAGGCTTTGCTTCTGATGGACAATGCTCCTGCTCATCCTAAAGGCCTTGAGTTGGACTTGTTGGAGGAGTTCAGCTTCATCAACATCATGTTCCTGCCGCCTAACACCACTCCACTGCTCCATCCGATGGATCAGCAGGTCATCGCCAATTTCAAAAAACTCTACACCAAGGAGCTTTTCAGGCGATGCTTCAAGGTGACTGATTGCACCACCATCACCCTGCAGGAATTCTGGAAGGACCACTTCGACATCGTCACCTGCTTGAAGATGATCACCACGGCCTGGAACGGGATCAGCCAGAGAAATTTGAATTGCGCTTGGCGCAGCCTGTGGCCGGACTGTGTGGCACCAAGTCACTCTGATGCACCAGAGTCAACAGTGGTGCAGGACATTGTTGCCTTGGGGAAGACCATGGGCCTGGAGGTCACAGAGGAGGACATCAGCGAGCTGGTGGAGGAGCACGACCACGAGCTGACCACCCAGGAGCTGGTCGAACTGCAGGCAGAGGCTGCGCAGGAGTGGGCCTCGCTGGAAGAGGAGGAAGCAACTGGGGAACGGCTGTCCTCCAAAGAACTGAGGGACATTTGCCTGAACTGGAAGGATGTGCAGGCTTTTGCACAGCGGCACCATCCTGACAAGGACCTGGCACATGACCTTGTGAACACTTTTGATACGAGGGTCATGTTGCCTTTCAGGGAGGTGCTGAAAAGGTGGATGAAGCAGCAGACCATGGACAGGTTCTTCAGCAAGAAGCAAAGAGTGGAAGAGGAACCTTCTTCGAGTTGTCCCCCAGAGTCTTAGAAAATGTACTGTACACTTTGTTGATTTTTAAATGTTTTTCTGTCATGTTTAGAAACTTAAATTATTGTTCCTTTAATTTTTGAAATGCTCTTTACAGTATGTGTGACTTTAAAGAGCAGTTAATAAACTCTTTTTGTACCAAATTTGGCTTTGTTTGGACTTTTTTTGACCGTAGGAACGCATTAATTGAATTTCAATGCATTCCTATGGGATTTCGTGCTTCGCAAGACGGAAAATTCGCTAGACGAAAAAACTCGCAGAATGAATTAATTTTGTCTTGCGAGGCACCACTGTACATATACATAACAAAAACAAAACAAAAACAATTTTAAAAAACACATCCAATACTTTCAATGTTATTAACTTTTATTTACTTGTTTCAGCGACCTCCTCACACCTCCCTTTTTTGTATTATAGTTCAATTAGCTATTTCAACAAATCCTTTCCATCCTTCCCAATTTTTATCCTGATACAATGTAACTTTACCTTCCCTCCTTTCATCCATTAACAATCTATTTTTACTTAGTCCTTTATAATACTTCTGCTAAAGCCACATAACTTCATTCCAGCCTCCTTCTAACATTCCTTAATTTTAGAATGTTTCTGTAAATAAACTTTAAATTTCTTCCAATCTTCTTCCACCGACTCTTCTCCCTGGTCTTGGATTCTGCCAGTCATTTCCGCCAGTTCCATGTAGTCCATCACCTTCATCTGCCATTCTTCCCAGGTGGGTAGATCTTGTGTCTTCCAGTACTTTGCAATAAGTATTCTTGCTGCTGTTGTAGCATACATAAAGAAAATTCTATCCTTCTTTGGCACCAATTGGCCGACCATGCCCAGGAGAAAGGCCTCTAGTTTCTTCAGAAAGGTATATTTAAATACCTTTTTCATTTCATTATAGATCATCTCCCAGAAAGTCTTAATCCTTGGGCATTTCCACCAAAGGTGAAAGAATGTACCTTCAGTCTCTTTGCATTTCCAACATTTATTTTCGGGCAAATGATAAATTTTTGCTAGCTTGACTGGTGTCATGTACCACCTGTATATCATTTTCATTATATTCTCTCTTAAGGCATTGCATGCCATGAACTTCATACCTGTGGTCCACTCTGATACTTCTTCCACTCAGGCATATTTGGCAGAAAGTAACAGCAATGGGCATAACTACTCCATTTGGTATCTTTTTCCAGATCGTTTTAGCAATTGAGTTCACTGCTGTCTTTTTAGGAAATGGATTTATTATACCTGTGAAAGGACAGAAATGGATCCAAAACAGGAAGATGGCCCCTTGTGACTGCCTCTTGACCAGTTTGAGCATCTCCAGAATTCCGTTGCAGCTGACTGTCATGATCAATAATATTTTATAAGTTTCCCCCCAAAAAACATTCTCTCTAGAATGATATCCGACTGAGCTTCTTTCTGTTAGGCAACATTTTCCTGGTCTTCTGACCCAAATGTCTCAAATAAATCCCTTTTCCTTTTCACATGAAAAGTCCAAAAGGGGTTCTCTAATTATCGTTATTAAGAAAATGTCAGCAATTATTTTTTTCTAATCAAACTGTCAGGGAACTGCCATCGGAGTTAGAGGTGCTGGACAGGCTCCAGCAGAGTAGGAGAGACTCTGCAGCAGAAGCAGGAACCAGCAGGGGGAGTGCAGGAGTTACAGCGGAGGGGAGGCTCTCAGACGCTTCTAGTGAGAATAGTGAAGAGGTAACTAGACCCCCTTTAGGAATTCCCTCCCTTCGCCGGAAACTGTCACGCAGAGAGTCACGAAAGCGCATGTCCGTCAAACAGCTTTTATGTTGGCGTAAGTTCCGTAGACGCCCACTGTCAGATACTACCAGCGACTGACGGAGTCATGCTTTTGGGGGCTCCGTTAGTGCCTGGGTTTGGATGACCGGCCAAACCCCAGCGGGATCAAGCTTTTACGCACAAGCAGCTCATTATCCCATCACAGCAATCTGACAGTCTCCGAAAGCTGTTTGTGCAAGCAGAGGGCATCATGAGTGAACCAGCAGGAACCGGGGCAGCTGGAGCTGGAGCAGATCCAAGCCTGGAAGAAAGGTACAGGGCGTTGGAGGTCCAGCTCGCACTGCAAACGGCGAGGCTGGAGGAGAGGAGGGCTCAAGATGCAGATAAGGGGAAAACCACCCCACTTGCCAGAAGGGTGCCTGGATTGGTGCAGAAATTTGGGGGGAATCCCAGGAACTATCAAGCCTTTAGAACAGAGATGCAATATGCTCTCAATCTACTGTTTGATGACTTCCCCGATGAGAACTCTAGAGTGGCGTACGTGATTGGCCATCTAGAGGGAGGGGCGAGGGACTGGGTTCGCCCCCTGATGGCAGCCAATAATGAAATCTTAAAGGACACAATGAAGTTTTTTCGCGCCATGGACTTGATGTTTTCCAGCGAGATTGAGCAGGGGATGGTGCGCAGGGAGTTGATGGCTTGTAAACAGGGGAGCCGATCTGTACGTGAGTACTGGACTGAGTTCACCATGCTGATTCATAGACTGGGGTGGAACCTTGCTAGTGAACCTATTCAAATGCTATTTGAAGAAGGTCTCTCTCCGGCAGTGAAAGATGAACTTTCCCGGGCGCCTAGGGCAGAGTCTATGGACCAGCTGACTAAATCAGCGCTGTGCATAGGAGCACGCCAGGAGGCTAGAGCTTTGGAAAAGCGGGAAGGAAAGGGGGAACGTTGGAAGGACTTCCGCATTCCAGAGATTCCAGAGCAGCCTTTCCCGCCAGCAGAGCCGATGGAACTTGGAGCAGCGCGCGCGCGCACAGTTTCAAACACCAGTGAAGGGCGGAAGAAGGAGGGAAAGAGCGGCAAGAGATGCTATCTCTGCCAACAGCCAGGTCACTTTGCCAGAGTCTGTCCGCAAAGGAAGGAATGGCAAGGGATGGCAGGAACTGTTGGGGGGAAGGAGGAGGATGAAATGAAGGAGCAAGTAAAAGCCAACGCCTGGTTGCCAACATCAGGGCACAGCAGCCAGGCCAGGGAGTAGTGAACGTGCCCACGCCGGAACCCCCAAGACCAGCACTTGTGATAGAGGTGTTGCTGGAACTGGCAAACGGACACCCACTAAAGATAAGAGCGCTATTGGACTCAGGTAGCTCATGTAATTTCATGAGTAAGGAGTTTGCAGCTGAGCACCAGATACAGACTATCCCATTAAGTAAGCCTTTGCAGGTTACCACGATTGATGGGAGGGAGCTGTTGGGAGGAGAAGTGAGCCAACAGACTGTACCAATGATAATGAGGGTGGCACGGCACACAGAACTGATAGCGTTTAACGTAGCCACCCTGGGAGGAGCCCCTATTATCTTGGGAATGAGCTGGCTGGCACTACATGATCCGCTAGTAGGCTGGCATCAGCGCGTGGTTTCCTTTGGATCAGCACATTGCCTAGAACACTGCAAGGAGGGAGAGGCCCAGGCAGGCAGCAGGGCCACTCTAGCAGGGGTGGAAGTGATGGACAAGGGGAAGGTGCCACCACAATACGCTGACTTGATTGACGTATTCAGCGAAAAGGAAGCGGATAAATTGCCCCCGCACAGACCCTTTGACTGTCAAATTACCTTACTCCCAGGAGCACAATTGCCAGTGGGGAAGCTGTATGCAATGTCAGACAGTGAGATGCAGGAGTTAAGGGAGTTCATTGACAAGAATCTCAAGAGAGGTTTCATCAGAGAGTCACGAGCGGTGGGGGGCAGTCCAGTGTTCTTTGTGGACAAAAAAAACACGGGCAAGCCCAGACTTGTGTGTGATTTCAGGTCCCTGAATGCAGTGTCAGAACCAGTGACTTTCCCTATGCCTAGAATTGATGACATTCTGACACAGGTGAGAAAAGGGAAGATTTTTACCAAGCTGGACCTTAGGGGGGCATATAACTTGATACGTGTGAGGAAGGGGGATGAGTGGAAGACCACTATGTTCACCCCCTTGGGGGCGTTTGAGTACCTCGTTATGCCTTTCGGATTACAAGGAGGCTCCGCCTGTTTTCAATCATTCATGAATCACGTCCTGGGGCCATTGCTCTACAAGAACTGCGTAGCGTTCTTAGATGACGTCCTGGTGTACTCAGAGAATGAGGAGCAGCATGTGCGAGATGTAAGAGAGGTACTGAGCAAACTGCGAGAAAACCGGCTGTGGGTGAAACTGGAGAAGTGTCAGTTTCATACTAGGGAGGTGGAATTCCTGGGGTACCGGTTGTCTGACAAGGGATTGGCCATGGATCCCAGCAAGGTTCAAGCGGTACTGGAATGGAAAACACCAAAGACCAAGAAGGACGTGCAAAGGTTCCTGGGGTTCGGAAACTTCTATAGGAAGTTCATCAAAAACTTTGCCCATTTGACCGCGCCCATCACAGATTGTCTTAGTAGCAAAAAGAAATTTGTTTGGACGGAAGAAGCGCAGCGGGCGTTCGAACGCCTAAAGCAGGCGTTTGCGTCGGAAGAACAGCTTCTGCACGTGGATCTACAACAACCAATGAGAGTGGAGACTGACGCGTCAGACCGAGCAGTGGGGGCCGTGCTTCTCCAGCCGGGAAAGGATACGTCGGAATGGAGACCGTGTGCATTCTTTTCGCGGAAATTGAACAAATCCGAGAGGAACTACACAGTGTACGACAGAGAACTGCTCGCCATTCATGAAGCATTCCGGAAATGGCGGCACTTGCTGATTGGGGCGCAACACAAGGTTCAAGTCCGAACTGACCACAAAAATCTGGAATATTGGAGAACAGCCCGTGTCCTGAACCAGAGACAAGTGCGATGGGCCCAGGAGTTCTCCAAATTCCACTTTGAGATTCGTTACGTGCCAGGTTCAGAGAACGTGAGAGCGGATGCCCTTTCCAGGAAACCTGAGTACTTAGAGGGGGAGGGAGCGCCTGAGGCAAGGCATGTAATCTCCGAAGACCGCTGGGTGTGTGGGGCGGCATTGGTGGGGCAAAGGGAACTGATGGAAGGTACGGAGAACGATGAATACGCCCAAGAGAAACTCAGAGAACTCAGGAGGACAGAAGAGAACACAGGGGGATTTGAAGAAAAGAACGGGGCGTTGTATTACAAAGGGGCACTGTACATACCAGATGGGGAACTGAGGGGCAGAGTACTCAAGCAGTTGCATGACAGCCCCACAGCGGGACATTTGGACAGCACAAAACCATGTGGTTGGTTACCAGGGAGTTTTGGT
This sequence comes from Podarcis gaigeae, assembly GCF_964106915.1. Classification (NCBI taxonomy): domain Eukaryota; kingdom Metazoa; phylum Chordata; class Lepidosauria; order Squamata; family Lacertidae; genus Podarcis; species Podarcis gaigeae. The sequence goes on from NC_139694.1 coordinate 4,397,196, forward strand.
GGCCCAAGGTGAGGGAGGACGTGCGGGAATATGTTAGGGGTTGCGACAGGTGTCAGCGAGCAAAAGGAGAGAGGGTGGCGCCAGCGGGGCTATTACAACCCTTACCCACGCCAGAAAGGCCTTGGGAGGCAGTATCCATAGATTTTATGACGGACCTGCCAAAATCCAAAGGCAAAACAGCTGTCATGGTGGTGGTAGATCTATTAACCAAAATGTGTCATTTTATAGCCTGTTCACATGCGGTTACAGCGGAGGAGACCGCCAAGTTGTTTGTAGAGCATATTTTCAGGTTGCATGGCGCCCCCTTGAGGGTGGTCAGTGACAGAGGCAAACAATTTACTTCCAGGTTCTGGAGGAAACTTATGAGCTTACTGCAAGTAGAACTCAATTTCTCCACTGCCCGACACCCAGAAACTAATGGGCAAGCGGAAAGGGCAAACGGCATTTTGCAACAATACCTGAGGTGTTATGTAAAGGACAGAGAAAATGATTGGGTAGATAAGCTACCGCTGGCCGAATTTGCCTACAACAACGCGGAGAATGTGTCCACAGGGATGAGTCCTTTCCTGGCAAACTATGGGTGCCATCCCCGGGCATTCCCAGGAGAGGGGGGGGGAGAGGTGGAGCGTGCCGGCAGCGGAACATTTTTTTGAAGAGATGGAAGCGATCCACCGTCAGCTTCAACTTAACTTAGAGAGAGCCAAGGAAGAATATAAGAAGCAAGCAGACAGAAATAGGAGGGAAGGTGAAATCATAAGGGTGGGAGACCGAGTGTGGTTGTCCACCCAAGGACTACCGTTCAAGGGTGGGAGTAAGAAATTGAGACCCAAGAAATTGGGACCCTTTGAGGTCATACAGCAGGTCAACCCAGTAGCATTCAAACTCAGACTGCCCAGTCACATGAAATTACACCCAGTATTTCACAGGTCATTACTGTCGCCGTACCGAGAGGGACGTGAGTGGGGGGAGCGTGAGAGAGAGGCCACCCAAACGCTCGTGATAGAAGAGAGAGAGCGCGACATGAACGTGGCAGGAATCATTGATTCCAGGTGGAAGGGGAATCAGGTGGAATATCTGGTAGAATGGGAGGGGGAAGTAGAGTCGGAAAACACTTGGGTGCCAGCAGAGGTAGTGAATGACGAGATCTTAATAGAAACATTTCATCAGCGTTTCCCAAGAAAACCGCAACCCGTGGCACGATTTAGAAGGGAACACTTTGGGACCACCGATGAGGAGGGAGAGTTTGAAGGGTTCCCAGAGTCAGGGGTGGGTGAGGAAGCTGCCTCCGACGAAGAAGAAGAAGACGGGGAGAGAGACGGGACGCCGTGGCTAGAAGTGTTTGAATCCTCTGATGACGAGGATTGCTCTTTCAGGGGCTTTCCGCCCTCACCGCCAGTGGGAGAGGAGGCGGGAGGGGGTGAAGGGGGGCCTGGGGGGGAGGTGGATGTCAGGGAACTGCCATCGGAGTTAGAGGTGCTGGACAGGCTCCAGCAGAGTAGGAGAGACTCTGCAGCAGAAGCAGGAACCAGCAGGGGGAGTGCAGGAGTTACAGCGGAGGGGAGGCTCTCAGACGCTTCTAGTGAGAATAGTGAAGAGGTAACTAGACCCCCTTTAGGAATTCCCTCCCTTCGCCGGAAACTGTCACGCAGAGAGTCACGAAAGCGCATGTCCGTCAAACAGCTTTTATGTTGGCGTAAGTTCCGTAGACGCCCACTGTCAGATACTACCAGCGACTGACGGAGTCATGCTTTTGGGGGCTCCGTTAGTGCCTGGGTTTGGATGACCGGCCAAACCCCAGCGGGATCAAGCTTTTACGCACAAGCAGCTCATTATCCCATCACACAAACATATCAACTTTCTCTCCTCCTAAACCTGCCCTAAGGTATGTCCCTGTCTAGGAATCCACCGTTCAGTAATAATTTACTCAGACACTTCTACCTGTAAATCATTACTGACAGGGATAATTTAGTGATATACAGCAATCTATGGAGGTTTGAATAGAGAAGCTTTCGGTCAGTGTGTGAATGCTTCAGGTTCTGTGTTACGTCCAAGAGCTGCCTAAGCAGCTTAATATCCCTAGGCTAGGACTGATCCTATGCTATGGTTGTTCTTGTATCCTTTTGTTGCCATTCAGCGAATATGTCTTACTTACTCTTCAGTCCTGCTCCCAAGATATGCCTGGGCCCTAAATGCCATTTATGGTCCTGACTTCTAGCTTGCTCCCCAGCCTTGACTCCTGGTTTTCCCTTAGGTTCCATTAACACCCAAGGCTTCAACATAACGCCGGTCCTAAAAGATGTACATTGGCTCCCAGGATGTTTCTGAGCACAATTCAAAGTATTGCTGTTGACCTTTGGAGCCCTAAAAGGCTATCATCCTGTATATCTGAAGGAGCATCTCCATCATCATCATCCAGCCTGGAAACTGAGGTCCACTTCCGAGGGCCTTCTGGTAGTTCCCTCACTGCAAGAAGTGAAATTACAATGAACCAGGCAGAAGGCCCTTTTGGGCGTTGAACCCAAACTGTGGAGCACCCTCCTGGCAGATGTTAAAGATTTAAAGAACTATATAGCTTTTTGTAGACATCTGAAGGTAGCCCTCTTTCGGGAAGCTTTTAATGCTCAATGTGTTTTTCCTTTTCCTTTTCCTCTGTATTTTTGTTGGAAGCCATTCAGTTGGGGCAACCTAGTGATATGTGGAGATGATGATATTATTATTATTATTATTATTATTATTATTATTATTATTACTGCTACTATTACTTCCCCGTCTACTATGGCTGACCTCACATGCCTGCCCATGATGCAGCCCCAACAGCATCTCACAAGTGCAAGTTCAAAATATCAGAAGTTGGGAGGTTACTTATGTTGAAACAGAATTACCAAGAGTTCAAGCACTGTTAAATTTAAACCCACAACAAAAACCCTACCCCAAACTGGTTGGTCACTGAAGTCTCAGTACCTGAACAACATGTCACCTGGTTCTCTCATTAGTAACTGAACTCTACTGAGATTTGCATTTTTTCCACATCATGATTTCATCATTTTAAAAAGCCCAAGTCTCCAGAGTTTCCACTGCTGGACATCCAAAAGAGACTAGGAGAATTACCTGCTGATACTTCTTCCACTGAGGCATTTTTGGCAGAAATTAACAACAATGGGCATAACTACTCCACTTACTATCATTTTCCAGACCATTTTAGCAATTGAGTCTGCTGCAGCCTTTTTAGCAAATGGATTTATCATAGTTGTGAATGGGCACCGATGGCTCCAAAACTGGAAGATGGCCCCTTGCGACTTCCTCTTGACCAGTTTGAGCACCTCCAGAATTATGCTGCAGCTGACCATCCTGACAATTAACATTCTGTTCTACAACTCTGAAGAAAGTGATATGCGTACATATGGACATGATATTGGCACATTTTTCTGGTTATTTTTCAGCAGTGTTAGCCTCTGGTGTGCCACATGGCTCAATGTCTTCTACTGTGTGAAGGTCACCAACTTCCCCCACCACCTGTTCCTCTGGCTGAAGCTAAGGATCGATGTACTTGCACCCAGACTGCTCGGAATGGTGATAATAGCTCTCATGCTCTTCTCTGTTCATCCAACCATTCTTTATTTTGAAAACAAGAAGCTCTGCAACCTCTCAGGAACTCTGTCACAGAATGCCAGTCTCAGCAAGGTTTGCCACAACCCATTCTTTGTTTTTAGAATTCTACAGTTCTTTTCTATATGCATGAGTTTCATCCTCAGCGTAATGGCATCCATTGTTTTGCTCATCTCTCTTTGGAGGCACAGAAAGAATATGAAAAAGAGTGGCTCTGTCATTAAGGACCTCAGCACTCAGGTCTATCTCAATGTCATGAAGTCTTTGTTGTTCTCTCTGCTCGTTGACATGGCGTACTTTGCTACTTTAATCATTCCTGTAAGCGGTTATTTCAGGTATGTAGCACATGACAATTTCAGTTTGGTGATAGTGCTGTCTGCAATCCCTTCAGCACACACAATGATCTTAATCTTGTCCAATCCCAAACTGAAAGAAATCTTATTGCGCATACTAAACATCAGAAATGTGGCTTCATAAAGTGAAGAGGGCTGTGAACACGCATTTCTTGTATCCAAGAAAAACCTCCCCCCCCACCCTTTAATACTTGTCTGTTCCTCCTAAACCTGCCCTGAGTTTTATTCCTGCCTACAAATCCAACCTTTGATCATTATTTACACAGATCCTTCCACTCATTACTAACAGCAATATTGGTAATGAGTAAGGGGGAAATAAAATATTTATTCATTCTTCCATTTTTAATTATAAATTCATTCATTTAGTATAGATCTTCAGAAGATTTCCTTAGAGCAGTTTAAGTCAATGCCTGGAGTCAGCACTTGCCCTGAATATATATTCATTTGCTGGTGAGGAACATCAACAAACAGGGAAAAACCTACTTATAGATCAGAAGTTGGTTGACGATTTCTATGATACATGATCGGTCATCGTTTGGGATTGTCATGATGACTTACATGACTTAGTAAGCTATTATCTCTACATTCTAATTCAGATCTAGATATATGTATGTTTATTCATTTGCTCTTATGCAAATAAGGGGACCATGCACAGCTGCCCTCTTTCACCCTTATTATTTATCATGGTACTTGAACGCCTAGTGATTGTAATAAGAAAAGACACAAAGATAAAAGGCGTAACAGTTGAGAAAAAAGTCACATAAAATAAAAGCCTTCACAGATGAACTGATATTAACAACCGAAAACCCAGAAGAAAGTGTGCCACAAATAATAGAAAAAAATCTTGAATTCGGGAAGAAGAAGAAGAAGAAGAAGAAGGAGGAGGAGGAGGAGGAGGAGGAGGAGGAGGAGAGTTTGGATTTGATATCCCACCTTTCACTCCCCTTCAGGAGTCTCAAAGTGGCTAACATTCTCCTTTCCCTTCCTCCTCCACAACAAACACTCTGTGAGGTGAGTGGGGCTGAGAGACTTCAGAGAAGTGTGACTGGCCCAAGGTCACCCAGCAGCTGCATGTGGAGGAGTGGAGACGCGAACCCGGATCCCCAGATTACGAGACTACCGCTCTTAACCACTACACCACACTGGGAAAGTAGCAGGACTCAAGTTAAACAAAAACAAGACCAATATGTTAGCAAAAAATATGACTATGCAGGAAAAAGAAGAATTACAAAGATATCAGGATTGGCAATAGTAAACAAAACTGGGAATCTGGCTGACATACCAAAATAGTACAGTGGACCTCAGGTTACAAACACCTCAGGTTACAGACACTTTGGGTTACAGACTCCGCTAACCTGGAAGAAGTACCTCAGGTTAAGAACTTTGCCCCAGGATGAGAACAGAAATCACGCGGCAGCGGTGCAGCAGCAGCAGCGGGAGGCCCCATTAGCTGAAGTGGTACCTCAGGTTAAGAACGGTTTCAGGTTAAGAACGGACCTCCGGAACAAATTACATTCTTAACCCGAGGTACCACTGTAACCTATTTAAAGACAACTATACAAAAATTTGGAAAGAAGTCCCAAGAGATTTAGAAATCGGGAATAAGTTAAGACTTTCACTTTGTGGCAGTAGGACAAATGAATGTGTTGCCTAAAACGATGTTTTTATTTCAAATGATACTAATCATTGGAGGGGAAGGCTGTTTCAAATTATGGCAAATAGACCAATCAAAATTTATTTGGCAGCAAGAATTAAATATAAACTTTTAATAGATATAATATACAGAGGTAGATTGGCATTATCTGACCTAAAGTTGTATTACGATTCGGTTTGTTTAAATTGGTTAAAAGTGGATATTGTTACAGGATGGAGATTTACTGGACCTAGAAGGCTTTAATAACCGCTATGCGTGGCATGCGTATTTAGGATACAAAAAGGTGAAAGTTCACAGGGGATCATATCATAAGAAAATTGATATGGGTAAATACAAAGAACTACTAGATTATGGGTAAATACAAAGAACTACTAGAACCAAAGACACCCTGGTGGATTTCGCACTTTGAAGCAATAATGGTAAAAAAGAAAAATATGGAACTAAATTGGTCTACAAATAAGGATTTATTAAAATAAAAAAAAAAAAAGCTGATATTAAAAGACTATGAGGAAATAAGACATCATCTAAAAGGGTGGATTCAGTATCACCAACTAAATGAAGTGTTCAAGGCAGACAAGAAAAGAGGCTTTAGAGAGTCTCATTACTAGATAAAGAGTTATTACAAAATAACGCCCAGATAATTTCTAAAATTTATGAAACATTGCTGGAGTGGGAGGTGAACAGGTAAAAGAGGTGATGATTAGATGGGATATAGATATAGGTAAAACTATTGAATTATAATCATGGAAGGAATTATGGAAAGAGAGTTGAAAATTTACAGCTTGTGAAGCGATAAGGGAAAATTTAATAAAGATGTTTTACAGACGGTATTTAACACCAACCAAAATATGTAAAATGTATAAAACAAAATCAAATCTGTGTTGCAGGTAGGGGACACTCATACATATGTGGTGGAGATGTGATAAAATCAAAGGCTTCTGGGATATAGTGTATGAAGGGTTAAAGAAAATGTTTAAACAAAACTTTGTTATGAAAACAGAAGCTTTTTTATTGGGGATACTAGACACAGATATTGCCAGAGTAAATAAGAATATATTGCTGTAAGCCGCAGGAGCGGCAAGAACACTAATTGCCAAAATTTTTAAAAAAGAAATAATCCCAACAACAACAACAACAACAACAACAACAAAAGAATGGCAAGACAAATTATTTGATCATATTGAATTGGCTAGAATGACAGAGGCAATTAGGGGTCAAACCAAGCAAAAATTCCAAAAAGAATGGGTAAAATATAGAGAATATCTTAAAAAGCAGTGTTCTCAAATTAATACTTGGACTTGTTTCGATTAACCTCTGCAGAATAATTTATGGTACTTAAGTTAAAAACAGAAAGAAAAAGGGGCAATAATAAACTAAAAAGGAGACAATTTACCAAAAATAAGTCAATTAGAAGAAAAGAAAAACTGAAATATGGTGTGTGTCTATATATACAAAACAAATAATATAAAGTTGTCATACTTTATCATGTTTTATTTGTATTTTTGGTTTTGTGTTTTGTTGTTGTTTTTCTTTTGATTCTGTACTATTATTTTCATGTTTAGTTTGACAAGTGTGTGTTGTAAATAAACAAACAAAACAAATCATTTGCTCTTATGTAGCTGTATTATTTATTGTATGACAAAAATATTGATAGCTCAGTTGGTAGAGCAAGAAACTCTTAATCTCACGATTGTGGGTTCAAGCCCAACTTTGGGCAAAAAGATTCCTGAATTGCAGGGGTTGGACTAGATAACCCTCGTGGTCCCTTCCAACTCTGGTTCTATGAGATATTGCAAGTCCATGGGGAGTGCAGGGATGATTGTGCCCTCCCTGGATCTCTAACCCACACCCCAGCTTATGCACCCCAGGGGGTCACTTCGGTGCTGCTAACATAGCGTTTTGACTTCACCTCGCCCCCCACATTCTCTCTCTCAAGACAGACAGATGCCAGCCACAATCTTTTTATGAACAATCTTCTCTATTTTAGGTGGTTTGCCTTGGAATGGAAAAAAAAAACCTGCACATACCCTCTACTGGAATGCCCAATCCAGATTCATGCCTTTAATAGGATGCCCTGCTTTGTCAGTGACAGCCTAGATGCTGGAAAGTGATGTGAGGCACTAGCAGGGGAACCTGCAAGGGAACCCCAAAGGGAAGACAGCTCCCCTCCCCTCTGGTCTCCCAGAACCCAGGGAGGTATGAAGAGCGTGGAGCAGAGAAGAACAAGGCAGAGGATTCTGAGGTTCTTTGGGAAAGACTATGGGAAGGAGGAGATTGGAGAGCTGAGGGAAGGCAGGGACCCCCCCCCCCACAACTGCTTCATTTGGGCATTGGGGAAGAGTTGCTGGGCTCACTAGGCCTGAGCTGTTCTGTTTTCTTGAATAAAGAGTTAACTTCACTGGCACCGGCTGTTTTATTTCTGACTTCCCCCTGGCTCCTGCCTTCACATGCTGCTACCACCACTTCAGACAGTGGCTATGGCAATCCCACCACATAAAGCAGCAGTGGGGCAACAGCTCCCTCCTCCTCTTCCTCATCTGTGCCATTTCTCTCAGGTGCCACCCAAAGCAGCTGCTTCATCCCATGTCATTCTTGGGCAGGTTCTTTTTTCCCTAATGGATGAGGCCAACCCAAGGAGCTGTCTTGAGAATTGTGAGACTGTGATGGCCTGGGAATCCGATTCAGAGGCTGAACCGGAGGAATCCCAGCCTGCACAGGAGTCCCTGCCTCCAGGGCCAGCTGAACTGGGGCAGGGCCTTGATTCTGAAGCGCCTGCACCTGTGCCGGATCCTCAGGAGCAGGCACCAGATGATTCCACTCTGGCTCCAGAGGTGGTTGAGGACTCAGTGCCTACAGGTGAGTCTCCCCCTGGGCCCAGTAACCCTTCAGCCTCTCCTGAACTGCAGAGGCTCAGGGCAGAGAGGCGAAGGGAACTGGTTTCTCCCAGGAGGAGGGCTCACCTTAAGGCCAGGAGAGGCGGGTCTCCTGGGGGCCGGGACCGCCCCTGGCCTCAGAGAAGATAAAGGCCAGTCAGCCCGGTCCCAGGTTGCGGGAGCAACGTCGTTGATGAGCTGTTTCGGCCAGCATCCAGTCCTGTTTCTCCCAGAGTTCCTGTCCTTGCCCGGCTTCCTGCTGTGGACCCCGCTTCGCCCAAGGAGGACTGTCTGCCGACCCTCAACTCAGGTCCTGGACCTCGCCCCACGGTAACATCCCCCCTGGACCAGCACAGAGACAGTACATATACAGAATATGTATATATTCATATATTCACTCAGTGGGACACGGGTGGTGCTGTGGGTAAAACCTCAGTGCCTAGGACTTGCCGATCACATGGTCGGCGGTTCGAATCCCCGCGGCGGGGTGCGCTCCCATCGTTCGGTGCCAGCGCCTGCCAACCTAGTAGTTCGAAAGCACCTCCAGGTGCAAGTAGATAAATAGGGACCGCTAACCAGCGGGAAGGTAAACGGCGTTCCGTGTGCTGCGCTGGCCCGCTAGATGCAGCTTTTCATACTGGCCATGTGACCCGGAAGTGTCTGCGGACAGCGCTGGCTCCCGGCCTATAGAGTGAGATGAGCGCACAACCCTAGAGTCTGTCAAGATTGGCCCGTACGGGCAGGGGTACCTTTACCTTTACATATACAGAAACCTATGGAGGTTTGAACAGAGAAGCTTTGGGTAGGTGTGTGAATGCTCCAGGTTCTGTGTTAGTTCCAAGAGCTGCCTAAGAAGCTTAATATCCCCAGGCCTGGGACTGACCTGTGAACCTGACATTCCTGTATTCTTTTGTTGCCGTTCAGCCCTGACATCTGGCTTACTCTTCAGTCCTGCTTCCTAGATATCCCTTGGCTCTAAATGGCTTTTTTTTTTTTTTTTTTTTTTTGGTCCTAACTTCTTACTTGCTCTCAGTCCTGGTTCCCCCTTTGGTTCCCTTGACTCCCAAGGCTTCAATCCATGGCTCACCTCAGATTTGTCCCCATGACGCAGCCCCAAAGCATCTCACCAATAACTCATTGATTTAGTTGCTCTTCTACTGTAGTTCAGTAGATTATCCTATCCATGAGGTTTAACATTTCACATTATCACAAGTTGGGAGGTGACTTATGGTGAAACAGAATTACCTAGAGTCCAAGCATTGAAAAATTGATACCCCTGCAAAAAAAAAATGTATACCCACCCAAACTGACAGAGATTGGTTGATCATTGAAATCTCAGCATATGTCGAAATCCAATTACATGTGAATAACATGATACCTGGTTCTTTCATTAGTAACAGAATCCTTCTGAGATTTGCATTTCTTTCCACACCATGATCTCATCATTTTAAAAGCCCAAGTCTCCAGAGTTTCCACTGCTGGACATTCAAAAGAAACCAAGAGAATTACACTCTGATACTTCTTCCATTCAGGCTTTTCTCGGGGAGAATAACAACAATGGGCATAACTACTCCAATTGCTATCATTTTCCAGACCATTTTAGCAATTGAGTCTGCTGTAGCCTTTTTAGGAAATGGATTTATCATAGCTGTGAAAGGACAGAAATGGATCCAAAACAGGAAGATGGCCCCTTGCGATGTCCTCTTGACCAGTTTGAGCACCTCCAGAATTATGCTGCAGCTGACCGTCATGATAACTAATATTCTGTACAACAGCCTTCCAGAGAACTATACGCGTACTTTTACAAGAGAGATTGGCGGATTTTTCTGGTTTTTTCTCAGTAATGTTAGCCTCTGGAGTGCCACATGGCTCGATATTTTCTACTGTGTGAAGGTCACCAACTTCCCCCATCACCTGTTCCTCTGGCTGAAGCTAAGGATCGATGTACTTGCACCCAGACTGCTTGGAATGGTGATAATAGCTCTCATGCTCTTCTCTGTTCCTCCAACCATTCTTTATTTTGAAAATAAGAAGCTCTGTAATCTCTCAGGAACTCTGACACAGAATGCCAGCCTCAGCAAGGGTTGCAAAGACCCATTATTTGCTTTTAGAATTCTACAGTACTGTTCTATGTGCATGAGTTTCATCCTGAGCGTAACGGCATCCGTGCTTTTCTTCATCTCTCTTTGGAGGCACATGAGGAATCTAAGAAAGAGTGGCTCTGCCATTAAGGACCTCAGCACTCAGGTCTATCTCAACGTCATGAAGTCTTTGTTGCTCTCTCTGTTTTTTGGCATTACGTATTTTGCTGCTTTACTCATTCGTATGGCTAATTTCTACATGTCTGCCACAAATATGGTATTAGTTTTTGATTTAGTGCTGTCTGCACTCCTTTCAGCACACTCCGTAATCTTGATATTGTCCAATGCAAAACTCAAAGTAATCTTAGTGCACATTCTGAAGCTCAGATAAAGAAAAGAGGGCTTGTGACGTGCATCCCTTGTGCAAAAGAAAATCCCCAAAGATTTTCCCAGCAGCCATTCTCCCTCTCGCTCTATCTCTGTGTGTGTGTGTGTGTGTGTGTGTGTGATACTTGCCTCAGGTGTATTGGCTTGTATTTCTCCCTTCCCATCCCAAACGGACAAAATCCTACCATTTATCAAGTTCTGGGGTTTAGGAGGGTTCCCATAACAAATCTCTAACACCATCAAGAAACTACTTCATTTTAGCTTCAAATGTGGTTTGCCTTTAAATGGAGAAGACTACACATACCCCTCTGCCGGACTGCTCAATCCAGATTCATGCCTTTAATAGGATATTTTTATTCACAGTTTGCACGAACAGATGCGGATGTTGTGGTGTGGGGAGTGAATCCTTGGGATGCAGAGCTGTGTGGCCCAGAATCTGCTCTTCATCCCCCAACCTAGACTGCTACTCTCAGATAGGCTGAAAGGGGCACCCACTGTTAGAGTAAGGGTATTTTCACATTGTCACCTTAGTGTGCAATATTCTCTATTCCCTTCAACTAAACTCAGGTGTAAATTATGTTGACCATTATGGCAAATAACAACATGTAATCTACTCCTTGCCAAAGAATTGATGCTTTTGGATTCTGGTGCTGGAGGAGACTCTTGAGAGTCCCATGGACTGCAAGAAGATCAAACCTATCCATTCTTAAGGAAATCAGCCCTAAGTGCTCACTGGAAGGACAGATCCTGAAGCTGAGACTCCGAAACTTTGGCCACCTCATGAGAAGAGAATACTCCCTGGAAAAGACCCTGATGCTGGGAAAGAAGGAGGGCACAGGGAGAAGGGGACAACAGAGGATGAGATGGTTGGGGAGTGTTCTCGAAGGTACAAACATGAGTCTGACCAAACTGCGGGAGGCAGTGGAAGACAGGAGTGCCTGGTGTGCTCTGGTCCATGGGGTCATGAAGAGTCGGACACGACCAAAGGACTAAACGACAACAATCTACTCCTTGCCCTGAGATTTCAAACTCTTCCTTTACAATATTGTAAAGTTCATTCATTTACGACTTCTATAAATCTCTTTCCTTCTTAAAATCATTGTTAATTTAACTGGCCCATAATCTCTACTGTTTCTAGATGGTGATGATATTGACTTTTTTTTGGTTTTAATGTTATTCTATTTTTGGTATTTTAACTGCTGTAAACTGCTCTGGTAAACCTTGGGATGAAAGACAGTATAGAAATGATTTTATCAATAAAGTAGTAATGCAATGGTATTTTTTGCTTGGTTTCAGTGATTTTCCATATTTCATGGCAAGAGGTACAGCCAGACTCTTCCTCAGTCTGCCTCCATCCCATCTCAACAGGCTTTATCCCTAACCTGCTCTCACTTTGCTGCCTAGGTAGGCCTGACCTTCCTACAGGGAGTGAGCTATTGATACAGTGCATGGAAATTCATCAATCTGTTTACAGCGACCATAGAGCATGCCAGGTATCCAAAGTCAATTATGCAAAGGGAAAATGGAAATGCTGTAAAAGAATCTCTCAGGACTTTGCATTTCCATTTGTCTGAAATCAGAGGAAAGCAACCCGCAGTTTGGTCCCACTTCCCCCATGATATATAGTTTAAAACATAGGTGGCACTGGCAGATTGTATCTGAGCACTGTTAGGAGTTTCCTGGAGTTTCTTCTGTCTCTTCCTGGCTGGACCTTGCATGTCGTGGTGTCAGAAGTCAAGTTTAAAACACAAGGATCCCCAGGGAGGGAGGGCGGTTTGGGCTAGCAGCATCCCAAAACCTTAAAACTCCCAAAGCCAGAAGAACCCAGTCTGTGTCTATGGCCCCCTACAAACATATCCATTGGAGGAGTTTTGTTCTGTTTTGACTTATTAAGTCCTTTGGAAGAGATTTCTGCATAGGTCAAATAGATTGCCTTGTGTTTCAGCCCGCTAACCACAACACACTCTGCCCATCTCCTGCACCCATATTAATCAAGTTGCTCTCTCTGTGTGTAGTCGATTTTCATTCTGCCCCAAGTAATTGCTGTATGACCAACTTGCAAATTATGCACATTTAATTTACGCAAATTCAGCTTTAGGTGTTTGGCCACAAAGGAGGAGGTGGATCTTGCAAAAGAAAAAAACTTCCCACTTGCCATTGCACCCACCTTGGGAGAGCGTTCGAAGTTGCAGGGTGAGAGTGTTTTGACTATTTTGGCTTTATGTTCCTATTTTGGCTTTATGTTCAGTTCCTGGAATGTAACCCTCACATAAACAGAGTCAACTGTAGCCTGTCAGGTCGTAAACCTCTCTGCACCAAGGGAAAACCATTTAATCCCCAGGCAATTATTTCCCTCACAGAGAAAGTATACAACCTACTCACCCTATAACCTCATATGAACACGATCAAACTATTAATCTATTTGCCAATCTGTTGAATGACCTCACGTCATTCTTTACTGTCCCAACCCACCAGGTAAATCGGGCCCACTCCAAGACAGGTGCACTGTGGTTTAACCGTAATTGCAAACAAGCCAAACAACATCTTTGTGCTATTTATAATGATTACAAATCCTCAGGGGCGACTATGCTTCCCAAGGAGTACTATCAGGCAAAATCAGCTTACAAATATGTGCAAAAAAAGGCCAAACAGGAATGGCAACTGAACCGCTGGCATGCACTTATAGCTGCCTCAAATACCCGTAATTCCCGAAAATTCTGGCTGTTGGTTAACAGAAAATCTAAAAGTTACCCACTAACCGTTATTCCTGCCCCAGTTTGGGAATCATTTCTAAGGAACTATTTTGCCTTACCAGACCTTAATATTAATAAAATCGATGGATTCTATGAGCAGCTCCCTCTTTGGCCACCCACTGACCCGGAAGAAATCCACGGACTCATTTCCAATCTCAAAGTTGGAAAAGCCCCCGGTCCTGACCTAGTCCCGGCGGAAGCTATAAAACTTCATGCACACTGGTGGGCGAAAATCCTGGCCGTTACTTTTGATGCCATAAACAACAGTGGGAAGGTTCCAAGAATATGGAAGGATGCGATTATTATTCCAATTCATAAAAAGGGCTCGACAGATGACCCGGGAAATTACAGGAATATCAGTTTATTGTCAATAATTGGGAAAATATATGCACGGTTCTTGTTAACTAAGCTTACTAAGTGGGCCGAAGAGAACAACCTGATTGGGCCTGAACAGGCTGGTTTTAGACCGAATCAGTCAGCGGTTGATCATGTCTTAGTTTTATACCACCTTGCCCGGAAATATTCCGCCCCAAATAGAGGCCAACTTTGTGCAGCCTTTATTGATTTAAAGGCCGCTTTTGACAGCATCCCCAGGGGATTACTTTGGGGAAAATTAGCACGATGGGGAATAGACAAAAGACTTTTGTGGCTAATAACTAAATTGCATGACGGATCAGCCGCAAGGGTGAGAATCACTCCGGCCGGCGACCTCTCAAATTCAGTAACCATCAATAGAGGTGTCCGTCAAGGATGTATCCTTGCTCCGACCCTTTTTAATCTATTTAGAAGTGATATGAGGGCGCCTCTGATAGATTCTCAAGAAACGATCCATGCCCCCCGCCTTGCCCAATATCGTTGTCCCCTTCTACTCTACGCAGACGACGCAGTGATCCTATCTTTCTCAAGAGTAGGCCTTAGGAGGGCACTGAAAATCTTTTATGCTTACTGCAAATCAAATTTTCTTACAATTAATCATGCCAAGTCCAAAGTTCTAATTTTCACCAAGAGTCGAAAAACCTATAATTGGAGAATAGACGGAAAAGCCATTGACCAAGTCTTTAAATTTCAATACTTGGGAGTCCTTCTCCAACACAGCATGGGCTGGAAGGTCCATCTGGCATATGTATTAAATAGAGCTAAAGCCCTTTCCTTTGCGCTACTGCGTTTTTTCTTTTCAGATGGGGCTTTCCATATTCCATCAGTGTTAAAAGTTTTCAAGGCAAAGGTGATTGCAACAATAGCATATGCAATCCCAGTATGGGGGTCCTTTGTTAATCTAACCCAATTGGAGGTAATCCAAAACCAGCTGCTAAGAAGGTTGCTAAAATTACCCAGGTGTGTAGGCAATACTGCTATACGTCTCGAACTAAATGTTACATCTCTAGAAACCACATTATGGAAATGCATCCTCTGTTACTGGTTGGCACTATGGCATAAACTTCCAAATCTCCACTTGATACAGTGTCTCTGGAGAGACGACTTCCCTAGCCCTTGGGCAAAAATAATACATGGGAAACTTGTGTCCTTAGGACTATCTCCATCTGAACTACTAAAATTGGATTTAATTTCTGCCAAGAGAATTATAACTCACAAATTAGAGGAGATGGATTTACAATTTAATATTGCGACAGGTGGTGGCACCTGTTCGCCGATAAACCTTGGCTTAACACCACCAACAAAGCTTCCATCTTATTTAACTACCTTATCTGTGGTGATGCACAGGTACGCCTTCATAAAGGCTAGATTCAATGTTTTCCCATCAAATGTGTTGGGTAACAGACTCTCCAACGGACAGATCTCACTCCTCTGTGACTGTAAAAGTGGATCTACAGAATCGTTATATCATATAATCTTCTGTTGTCCTATACATTCGGCTTCACGGTCCAAGTTTCTGGCCCCATATTTATCAAGAATAGCTGACAGACCTCAGGAAGCCCAAATAATATACTTATTAAACGACGAAGACTCAAGTAGATCCCTTGCAGTCGCTAGATACCTGATTAATGTCTTATTTCATAAGAGGAGAAATGGATCACTGTATGACTCCGACAGCTTAGCCAAACTTAAGAACCATCAATAAGTGCCAGAACTAAGACGCATATCCCCCAAAATCTGAGGGATTTGAATTGCGGTTGACATAGAGGGAGCTTATTGTGTATAGTTTACTTAATTGAAGTAAAATTGGTTTTATAGGGGTGTTTTAACTTGGAACTGTTTAAATTGTATTGTTTATGGATAAATTTTGATGTATTGTTTTTAGATATGGGCCAATGGCCGTAATAAACCAATCAATCAAAAACCTACTCACCCAAACTGACAGAAATTGGTTGATCATTGAAGTCTCAGTATATGTCGAAATCCAAGTATATGTGAATAACACGATACCTGGTTCTGTCATTAGTAACAGAATCCTTAGAGATTTGCATTTCTTTCCACACCATGATCTCATCATTTTAAAAGCCCAAGTCTCCAGAGTTTCCACTGCTGGACATCCAAAAGAGACCAGGAGAATTACACATTGATACTTCTTCCATTCAGGCTTTTCTCGTGGAGAGTAACAACAATGGGCATAACTACTCCATTTGGTATCTTTTTCCGGACCTTTTTAGCAATTGAGTCTGCTGTAGCCTTTTTAGGAAATGGATTTATCCTACTTGTGTATGGGCACCGATGGCTCCAAAACAGGAAGATGGCCCCTTGCGACGTCCTCTTGACCGGTTTGAGCACCTCCAGAATTATGCTGCAGCTGACCGTCATGATAAATAATATTCTGTACAACAGCCTTCCAGAGAACTATACGCGTACTTTTACAAGAGAGATTGGCACATATTTTTGGTTGTTTATAAGCAGTGTTAGCCTCTGGTGTGCCACATGGCTTGACATTTTCTACTGTGCGAAGGTCACCAACTTCCCCCATCACCTGTTCCTCTGGCTGAAGCGAAGGATCGATCTACTTGCACCCAGACTGCTTGGAATGGTGATAATAGCTCTCATGCTCTTCTCTGTTCCTCCAACCATTCTTTATTTTGAAAATAAGAAGCTCTGTAATCTCTCAGGAACTCTGACACGGAATGCCAGCCTCAGCAAGGGTTGCAAAGACCCATTATTTGCTTTTAGAATTCTACAGTTCTGTTCTATGTGCATGAGTTTCATCCTGAGCGTAACGGCATCCGTGCTTTTCCTCATCTCTCTTTGGAGGCACATAAGCAATCTAAGAAAGAGTGGCTCTGCCATTAAGGACCTCAGCACTCAGGTCTATCTCAACGTCATGAAGTCTTTGTTGCTCTCTCTGTTTTTTGGCATTACGTATTTTGCTGCTTTACTCATTCGTATGGCTAATTTCTACATGTCTGCCACAAATATGGTATTAGTTTTTGATTTAGTGCTGTCTGCCCTCCTTTCAGCACACTCCGTAATCTTGATATTGTCCAATGCAAAACTCAAAGTAATCTTAGTGCACATTCTGAAGCTCAGATAAAGAAAAGAGGGCTTGTGACGTGCATCCCTTGTGCAAAAGAAAATCCCCAAAGATTTTCCCAGCAGCCATTCTCCCTCTCGCTCTATCTGTGTGTGTGTGTGTGTGTGTGTGTGTGTGTGTGTGTGTGATACTTGCCTCAGGTGTATTGGCTTGTATTTCTCCCTTCCCATCCCAAATGGACAAAATCCTACCATTTATTAAGTTCTGGGGTTTAGGAGGTGTGATGGGATAATGAGCTGCTTGTGCGTAAAAGCTTGATCCCTCTGGGGTTTGGCTGGTCACCCAAACCTAGGCATTAACGGAGCCCCCAAAGCATGACTCCGTCAGTCGCTGGTAGAATCCGACAGTGGGCGTCTACGGAACTTACTCCAACATAAAAGTTGTTTGACGGACATGCGCCTCCTGGACTCTCTGCGTGACAGCTTCCGGCGAGGGGTGGGGGTTGCTAAAGGGGGTCTTGTTACCTCCTCACTGTTCTCACTAGAAGTATCCCAGAGCCTCTCCCCCGATTCCCTTTCCGCTGGAACTCCTGCTCTCCCCCTACTGGTTCCTTCTTCTGCTGTAGAGTCTCTCCTATTCTCCTGGAGCCTCTCCACCACCTGTCCCTCCGATGGCAGTTCCCTGACAGGAGGGTTCCCATAACAAATCTCTAACACCATCAAGAAACTACTTCATTTTAGCTTCAAATGTGGTTTGCCTTTAAATGGAGAAGACTACACATACCCCTCTGCTGGACTGCTCAATCCAGATTCATGCCTTTAATAGGATATTTTTATTCACAGTTTGCACGAACAGATGCGGATGTTGTGGTGTGGGGAGTGAATCCTTGGGATGCAGAGCTGTGTGGCCCAGAATCTCCCCTTTATCCCCAAACCTAGACTGCTACCCTCAGATAGGCTGAAAGGGGCACCCACTGTTAGAGTAAGGGTATTTTCACATTGCCACCTTAGTGTGCAATATTCTGTATTCCCTTCAACTAACCTCAGGTGTAAATATGTGTAAATACTGGAAATACTTGTCCTAATCATTTAGTTCATTGGAACTTTTTCTAATCAGTTGGCCATTATGACAAATAACAACATGTAATCTACTCCTTGCCCTGAGATTTCAAACTCTTCCTTTACAATATTGTAAAGTTCATTCATTTACGACTTCTATAAATCTCTTTCCTTCTTAAAAGCATTGTTATTTTAACTGGCCCATAATCTCTAGTGTTTCTAGATGGTGATGATATTGACTTTTTTGGTTTTAATGTTATCCTATTTTTAGTATTTTAACTGCTGTAAACTGCTGTGGTAAACCTTGAAATGAAAGACAGTATAGAAATGATTTTATCAATAAAGTAGTAATACAATGGTATTTTTTGCTTGGTTTCAGTGATTTTCCTTATTTCATGGCAAGAGGTACAGCCAGACTCTTCCTCAGACTGCCTCCATCCCATCTCAACAGGCTTTATCCCTAACCTGCTCTCACTTTGCTGCCTAGGTAGGCCTGACCTTCCTACAGGGAGTGAGCTATTGATACAGTGCATGGAAATTCAGCAATCTGTTTACAGCGAGCATAGAGCATGCCGGGTATCCAAAGTCAATTATGCAAAGGAAAAATGGAGATGCTGTAAAAGAATCTCTCGGGACTTTGCATTTCCATTTGTCTGAAATCAGAGGAAAGTATCCCGCAGTTTGGTCCCACTTCCCCCATGATATATAGTTTAAAACATAGGTGGCACTGGCAGATTGTATCTGAGCACTGTTAGGAGTTTCCTGGAGTTTCTTCTGTCTCTTCCTGGCTGGACCTTGCATGTCATGGTGTCAGAAGTCAAGTTTAAAACACAAAGATCCCCAGGGAGGGAGGGCAGTTTGGGCTAGCAAGCATCCCAAAACCTTAAAACTCCCAAAGCCAGAAGAACCCAGTCTCTGTCTCTGGTCCCCTACAAACATATCCATTGGAGGTGTTTTGTTTTGTTTCTGGGGTTTTCACATTGCATGGCCCATGTATTGTTTTTTCTTCACCCTACTAAGATTTTTGCACGTCCTGTGCTTCCTAAGCTGTGGACAAAGTTTGCTTGAAATACATGGCACATTCATTCATTCATGCTAAGGCACCTGAGCTGTTTTACAATTCTAAAATACTAGAATAAATTGATGTTTATGTCAGAAGCTAATGGTATATGTGCTCCCTGGTCTGGGCTCCCTCACTCCTGTCTTCCCTCGGGGAAGGTTGGGGAAGAGCTGCCCCATCATCTTTCTCAGGTCATTGATGCTTCTGTCCAACAAACTCACCTCAAGAAATTAAGCTAAGCGGTGCTGTTTTTCTAGAAAAAGAGGTGCCGGAACTCACCATGGATGCTTCCCTTGTTCTCTTACAATTGCAATGGCGCCGACCTGAGAGGTGCCGGAACTGAGCCCTGAAGCTAAGGAATGTAACATGCCGCAATGCTTCTAAAAGAGGGAAATGTAAAACATCACAGATACGCATCACCAACATGGAAGTGGGCCCTTATGATGTTGTGGCAATGTGCTCAGGGAAGCCATTTTGAGAGTTAAAATGTTAAGCAAGGAAGCCATTTTTGTTGCTCTAAGGCCAGGCCCCCATATGCAGTAAATACACTCAGACACCCACTACCCTGAGAAACACAGAGATAGGCTGATAAGGATTACCAAATAGGGACACGGAAGGGTAATGTCCAACTCCTCATGCCCTGTCTCTAGGAAGAACCTAATGTATCTGTCTGGAACACAATCTCCAGGAAAAACAGTTCTTGTCTCTAAGCAGAATCTATTGCATCTGTCAGAGTATGTGTAATGCTGTAACTTTTGATTGGATAAAGACCTGATTCAAGAATGTCTAAAGGGAAGCCTCCCTTGTTGGGAGGGTTCTGGACTTTGGAACTTATTCCTCCATGCCATTGCTTGCTGCCAGCAAACAATTAAAACTTTCTTGCTTTATTTCTCTGTTGCTCCGTGGTCATTTGACTGGCCTGACCAATTGCTACAGTGTCTTTATTGCTAAAGAAAGCAGGTTCTTGGTCACTTTCCCCGTGACTAAAACATTGCTTGTTCACTGCTGTGACTGCTTTGCAGATTGAAAGGGAGATATCATATATACTCATCCTATTAAAAACTACTACTTTCTGTGGTTCTTCTATATATAATAAACACCAGAGAGAAAAAGAATGTCTGTAAAATAATACGTCTGTAAAATAAATCTGACATTCTTTTGAAAGCTCAGCATTAAATCTGTCTTCAGGACTGTTAACAGCACAAGATAAAAAGGTAAAGGTACCCCTGCCCGTACGGGCCAGTCTTGACAGACTCTGGGGTTGTGCGCCCATCTCACTTAAGAGGCCAGGGGCCAGCGCTGTCCGGAGACACTTCCGGGTCACGTGGCCAGCGTGACAAAGCTGCATCTGGCGAGCCAGAGCCGCACACGGATACTGAGAGGTAAAAAATTAACCACTCCAACAAATCAAAGTATAGTAGCAGTTGTTGCTGTTACTAAATTTCTGCAATATAACAACTACAGCATTCTGTGTGTAAGAAGGAAGCGGGAGAGCATTTATTGACAAAACCCTGTGGCAGGGCAGTCTCACCCAGCAGGCAAGGTGAGGTCAGGGAAACTGCCTCAGGTGGAGGTGGCAGGATCCACAGGGGCAGCAGGTCCCAATGTAGAAATTAATTCCACCCTCCCTTAATTAATTCCACCCTTTTTTCCCTGATGGGGAAGGTGAGGATACGGCATTTGGATTTACAAGGATGAGATCCAGAATTGCTGGCTGGTTGTTAAAGTATAGGTAAAAGTAAAGGGACCCCAGACCATTTAGGTCCAGTCATGGCCGACTCTGGGGTTGCGGCGCTCATCTTGCTTTATTGGCCGAGGGAGCCGGTGTACAGCTTCCGGGTCATGTGGCCGGCATGACTAAGCCACTTCTGACGAACCAGAGCAGCGCACGGAAACACCGTTTACCTTCCCGCCGGAGCATTACCTATTTATCTTTGACGTGCTTTCGAACTGCTAGGTTGGCAGGAGCAGGGACTGAGCAACAAGAGTTCACCCCGTTTTGGGGATTGGAACCGCCGACCTTCTGATCCTGTAGCCAAATCAGAAGCCATGCTTTGGTTTTTGAATGTTTTGGAAGTTGAACAGACTTGCAGAACGGATTCCATTCGACTTCCAAGGTATGACTGTACTGATTTACATACCTATATTGTAAATAGTGTGGGAAATTTTAGCAGTCAAGCCTAACAAAGACTCTCCTCCCTGAAAGAGAGGGGAGTGGTTGTGGGCGGGAGCCCGAGCACCGCCCAGCAGGGGGCATTGCCCCCTGCCTCCAGCTCACCTGGCTGGCACTCACACCCCCCCGGTGGCCACCCAACCAGGTGCCATGGTGGGGGCGTGTTCAGCAGCCTTTTGCTGCAGTGCCAGCCTTTCCCTGGCCTCATTCCTCATCGTTGTCCCGTCACGAGTCACCCACCCTCCACTCCCTTTTAGTTAGGGCTTAGGTCATTGGCCTTGCTATGGACCTTAGGTTGGTCACCCTGGTTGCCCGGGGGGCCTGGTAGGAGTTTTTCCATTTGGCAATAGGCTTTTTGGTTTTTCGCCTACCTCATAGCAATCGTCACAACTTTTGTGGTATTGGTGGGTAGGTTAGGCATTGGAATAATGTGTTGTGGTGTGTCGAAGTGCTAGGTGTGGCCATCGCCTATGCCTTCAATTTTTAGGGGTATTCCGTTAAAGGAATCTGGCGGTCGTGTATTCTGTCTGATGCCTGCTTGGCGGGAGGCCATGGCATGACCCTCGGTGACATCAGGGGTGAGCCTATAGTTGGATTAGCATCAACAGGTGATGAACCCCTGGTGAATAAACCCACTTGTTTCGATCCAATGCCTAAGCCAATACCTTTTCATTGCTGTAATCAATAAAGTTGTGGCCTTTTCTAGCCCATTAACCTTATATCACGTGTCCTTGTGTCTTCATTTCACTTCGCGGGGGTCGGGCCCTTGAACCACAATACATATTTGCAATGCTACTTTTCTAGAAAAAGAGGTGCCAGAACTCACCGTCAGCACCACCCTTGTTCTCTTAAAATGGCAATGAGGTGCCAGAACTCACCATGGATGCTTCCCTTGTTCTCTCACAATGGCAATGGTGCCAGAACTGAGGTGCCAGAACTGAGTTCTGGTGATTTCCAGCTGAATAAAAACCCTGCATGTTTGCTAGTTTGTATATGAAAGGGTTAAGGAACAAAGAGTTCCAATTACTAGAGTAGGCTCAGTGAGGTTATGCCCCCTCTTCTCTTGAGAGGGAGGAAGTAAAGCCTGTTTCCTGTCCCCATCCCCCCCCCATTTCTCTTTCTCCCTCTCCATGATGCAGTCATGGAAGCAGGATGTGTCTCTCAAGACCTCCCTGCTTCAGACAACAGCCTGAAGCTAACTGCTGAATTTCAACCCGGAGTATTTCACTTGCATTATTCCATTGCAACTACATAAGAAAAATGCATGTCTGAGATCTAGAAATTGTAAATAAAACATTTTAAACTTACTTTGTGGTCTTTGGTCTGTTCCATTGGAAAAAGTGGAAAAAGGGAGTCACCGGCTTCACACAGAATAAATAAGGTTTCATAGCCTTTTCCTGTTCATTAACTTCCTAACTATGGGACTTAGAACTCCTCTGCTGGGGCTCTCTGCGTGCTAGCCTCATGTTTTAAAATCATCCAGCTGTTTTGTTAACTTGCACATGTGGGTCTCTAGAGGATTAAATATAATGCATATATCTTCTTACCAATTCCCATCAGATACATAGATATTCATACACACACACAATGTTCTAGGGGATGACTCTCAGAATATTTGATGGCATTTCTTTTTAGCTATACAGTGGTACCTCGGGTTAAATACTTAATTCGTTCTGGAGGTCCATTCTTAACCTGAAACTGTTCTTAACTTCAAGCACCACTTTAGCTAATGGGGTCTCCCGCTGCCACCATGCCGGTGGAGCACAATTTCTGTTCTCATCCTGAAGCAAAGTTCTTAACCCGAGGTACTATTTCTGGGTTAGCGGAGTCTGTAACCTGAAGTGTATGTAACCTGAAGCGTATGTAACCCAAGGTACCACTGTATATGTTTTCACTGTACACATAAAAACAAAGTGTAACACACATATTATATAACATATATTATACAGGTGCAGTCATCGGGCAGCCAGGATGTCTGTGACTCTTGGTCTACTGCTGGTTGTGTTAAATCCAGGCTAGGTGTTGCATGATCCCTGAAACAGACCTTTGTTGACTTAAATTATGCAACACGTTGGAGACGGGGGAACGCTTTCCCCATTGCAGGTTGCCATCGTTCCTACGGGAATAAAAAACAGCCATTATTAGGGTCAGCTGCTTTAGGAGGACCATTTTTAAAAGCTGTGTGGCTATGAAGCACAACCTACTTACTGTATTTTTTGCTCTATAAGACTCACTTTTTCCCTCCTAAAAAGTAAGAGGAAATGTGTGTGTGTCTTATGGAGCGAATGCAGGCTGCACAGCTATCCCAGAAGCCAGAACAGCAAGAGGGATCGCTGCTTTCACTGCACAGCAATCCCTATTGTTGTTCTGGATTCTGAGATTCAGAATATTTTTTTTCTTGTTTTCCTCTTCGAAAAACTAGGTGCGTCTCATGGTCTTGTGCGTCTTATAGAGCGAAAAATACGGTAATTTCTGCATAGCTGTCAACCTTCCCCCTTTTTTTTTGCAGGAAATTCCCTTATTCCAGCGCCGTTTCCCGCTGCTTCCCACTGCTATCCCGGATTGTTAGATATCCCATAGACTGTCCCCGGGACAGGTGAGGCTGCTGATCCCTTATTTTCAAATCTGAAAGTTGACAGCTATGATAAGAGATTGCTTTGAGATTGCAGGAGCAGGGGCAGGAAAGGGGCAGCTCTTGCTGAGTGGGGGATATCTTTGGCAGGTGGGTTTTGATGTTGAACAAAATATTTTGTTGCCCAGTGAAGTATATTAGGTGTATGAAACTGGGGCATATGAAAATCAATTCAGGACTGAAGAGGGCTGGGAGTGAACTAGTAGTTCATGTTTAACACCTAAACAAAATTATGCTCTTGCTCTGTTGCTATGCTAATTAAGCTGCCTCAGGTAGGATGCCTTGATATCCACATATCCACCAAGTGTCCCAGAAAAAAGGGACACCCCGTTTTTTCCACGTGAGATTGCAGCACGGGTTGTATGACTCGCCTGGGAGAGCGTCTTGTTTTTTCCCCCTAAAAAAAGTTGGGTGGTATGTATCTAGTTACTTAGTTTTATCCAGCATCCAGTAATAAGCACACAAGAATTTTAGATGGGGTTTGTATAAAACAGGAGCTGGAAAGAAATGGAGGAAATTAGCCTTTTCAGATACATTTTAAATGGAATTTGTTTTCTAACCTCTACTGGCAGCCATTTTCTCTTCTTCTTTCTTTTGTTTTTCCTCTAAAGCTTTCATTTTCTCGTCATACTCATCTGCCAGGGCTTTCCACTCTTTTCTGTTGTTCAGTAGTCTGTCATACATTGGCTGAATTTCTGAATGGAACCGTGTAAATTCCTGATGCAAACAAAAAAAGTCAGTAGCAGCAGAAACCCAAAACATTTCCAGTTTTCTGGCTGTCTTGTCTCTTTAAACCAATCACTAAAAATGTATGTGATGTTTAAATATTTATTGTTGCACTTTTGTTTCTTCTTGCAGATTAAAAATGAATTACCCATAATAATAAGATCTGTAATACATCCATTTTCTAAAACGTTTCTCAGTTTCAGTGGTAAGTCTGTAGCTAAGAAATGTCTGAGGGAAAGATCATATTTAACATTTCAAATACAATTCACAACATTTGTCAGGGAACTGCCATCGGAGAAGCAGGAGGTGGAGGGGCTCTCAGAAGTTAGGAGAGACTCAGCAGCAAAGGAAGGCACCAGCAGGGGGAGTGTGGGAGAACAGAAAGAGAGAGAGACGAAAGAGTGGCTCAGGGAGTCTTCCAGCGATAACAGCGGAGAAGTCTCAGGTCCTCCCATAGCTACTCCCACTCCTCGCCGGAAACTGTTGCGCCGAGAGTCCAGACGACGCGTTTCCGTCAAGGAGCTTCTATGCTGGAGTAGATTCCGTAAACGCCCACTGTCGGATTCTGCCAGCGACTGAGGGAGCCATGCTTAAGGGCTCCGCTAAAGACAGAGCGTTGCTAAGTTGAGCAAACTCTGAGGGACTATTCTTTTACGCACAAGCAGCTCATCATCCCATCACAGCAATCCGACAGTCTCTGAAAGCAGCTTGTGCAAGGAGAGGCATCATGAGCAACCCAGCAGGAGCTGGAGAAGCAGGAGGAGCTGGAGGAGTTCCAAGCCTGGAAGAAAGGTACAGGATGTTGGAGGTCCAGCTAGCGCTGCAAACGGCTAGGCTCGAGGAGAGGAGGGCTCAGGATGCAGAAAAGGGGAAAGCCACCCCACTCACGAAGAAGGTGCCAGGATTGGTGCAGAAGTTTGGGGGGGATCCCAGGAACTATCAAGCCTTTAGAACAGAGATGCAATATGCCCTCAATCTACAGTTTGATGACTTTCCCGATGAGGAATTGAGGGTAGCGTTTGTGATTGGCCATCTCGAAGGGGGGGCGAAGGACTGGGTGAGGCCCCTGATGGCAGCTAATAATGACGCCCTAAAGGACTCGAGGAAGTTTTTGCGCCATGGACCTGATGTTTTCCAGCGAGATTGAACAGGGAGTGGTGCGCAGACAGTTAATGGGGTGTAAACAGGGGAGCCGATCTGTCCGTGAGTACTGGACTGAGTTCATCATGTTGATCCATAAATTGGGGTGGGATCTGTCGGCGGACCCCATTCAAATGCTCTTTGAAGAAGGGCTATCATCGGCGGTGAAGGACGAACTTTCCCGGGCACCCAGGGCGGAGTCTATGGACCAGCTGACTAAATCAGCGCTGGCCATAGGAGCACGCCAGGAGGCGAGAGCCTTGGAGAAGCGGGAAGGGAAGGGGGAACGTTGGAGGGATTTCCGCATTCCAGAGATTCCCGAGCAGCATTTACCGCCAGTAGAGCCGATGGAAATTGGAACTGCGCACGCGCGGGCAGTTTCAAACCCCAGTGAAGGGCGGAAAAAGGAGGGAAAGAGCTCCAAGAAATGTTTTCTCTGCCAACAGCCAGGTCACTTTGCCAGAGTCTGTCCACAAAGAAAGGAATGGCAAGGGATGGCGGGAGCTGTTGGGGGGGAGGAGGAAGGAGTTACGGCTCAG
This sequence comes from Podarcis gaigeae, assembly GCF_964106915.1. Classification (NCBI taxonomy): domain Eukaryota; kingdom Metazoa; phylum Chordata; class Lepidosauria; order Squamata; family Lacertidae; genus Podarcis; species Podarcis gaigeae. Next base: position 4,423,649 of record NC_139694.1, read on the forward strand.
GTAAAAGCCAACGCCTGGCTGCCACCATTGGGGCACAGCGGCCAGGCCAAAGAGCAGTGAATGTGCCCACGCCGGAACCACCAAGACCAGCGCTTGTAATAGAGGTGTTGCTAGAGCTGCCAAACGGACACCCACTAAAGATAAAGGCGCTATTGGACTCAGGCAGCTCCTGTAATTTTATGAGTAAGGAGTTTGCAGCCGAACACCAGATACAGACTATCCCTTTAAGTAACCCTTTGCAGGTGACCACGATTGATGGGAGGGCGCTGTTGGGAGGAGAAGTTAACCAGCAGACTGTCCCAATGATAATGAGGGTGGCAAGACACACAGAACTGATAGCGTTTAATGTGGCCACCTTGGGAGGAGCGCCCATTATTTTGGGAATGAGCTGGCTAGCGCTGCATGACCCGCTAGTGGGATGGCACCAGAGAATAGTCTCCTTTGGGTCAGCGCATTGCCTGGCACACTGCAAGGAAGGGGAAGCCCAAGTAAGAACCCAGGCCACGCTAGCAGGGATGGAAGTAACAGATAAAGGGAAGGTACCACGACAATACGCCGACCTGATTGACGTCTTCAGCGAAAGAGAAGCAGATAAACTGCCCCCGCACAGACCTTTTGACTGTCAAATTAACTTACTCCCAGGAGCACAATTGCCAGTGGGCAAGCTGTACGCAATGTCAGACAGTGAGATGCAGGACAAGAATCTCAAGCGAGGTTTCATCAGAGAGTCACGAGCGGTGGGGGGCAGCCCAGTGTTCTTTGTGGACAAAAAAAATACTAATAAACCCAGATTGGTCGTGGACTTTCGGGCCCTAAATGCAGTATCAGAACCAGTGACTTTCCCCATGCCCAGAATCGATGACATTTTGACCCGGGTGAGGAAAGGGAAAATTTTGACCAAGCTGGACCTAAGGGGGGCCTATAATCTGATACGTATGAGAAAGGGAGATGAGTGGAAAACCACTATGTTCACCCCCTTGGGGGCCTTTGAGTACCTCGTTATGCCCTTCGGTCTACAGGCAGGCTCGGCCTGTTTTCAATCGTTCATGAATCACGTACTGGGACCATTGCTTTACAAGAACTGTGTAGCGTTCTTAGATGACGTCCTGGTGTACTCAGAGAATGAGGAGCAGCATGTGCGAGATGTAAGGGAGGTACTGAGCAGACTGCAAGAAAACCAGCTGTGGGTGAAACTGGAGAAGTGTCAGTTTCATACCAGGGAGGTGGAATTCCTGGGGTACTGGTTGTCAGACAAGGGATTGGCCATGGATCCCAGCAAGGTTCAAGCGGTACTGGAATGGAAGACACCGAAAACTAAGAAGGACGTGCAAAGGTTCCTGGGCTTCGGAAACTTCTATCAGAAGTTCATCAAAAACTTTGCCCACTTAACCGCGCCCATCACTGATTGTCTTAGCAGCAAGAAGAAATTTGTCTGGACGGAGGAGGCGCAGCGAGCGTTCGAAAGATTAAAGAAGGCGTTTGCGTCGGAAGAGCAACTTTTGCATGTGGATCTACAGCAACCGATGAGAGTGGAGACAGACGCTTCAGACCGAGCGGTGGGGGCTGTGCTTCTACAGCCGGGAAAAGATACGTCGGAATGGAGACCGTGCGCTTTCTTCTCGCGGAAGTTGAACAAATCCGAGAGGAACTACACCATATACGACCGAGAACTGCTCGCCATTCATGAAGCGTTCCGGAGATGGCGACACTTGTTGATTGGGGCACAGCACAAGGTCCAAGTGCGGACCGACCACAAAAATCTGGAATATTGGAGAACTGCCCGAGTACTGAACCAGAGACAAGTGAGATGGGCCCAGGAGTTCTCCAAATTCCATTTTGAAATTCGTTACGTGCCAGGTCCGGAGAACGTAAGGGCGGACGCTCTTTCCAGAAAACCTGAGTATTTAGAGGGGGAGGGAGCGCCTGAGGAAAGGCATATCATCCCTGAGGACCACTGGGTGTGTGGGGCGGCATTGGTAGGGCAAAGAGAACTGGTAGAGGGTACCGAGAACGATGAATACGCCCAAGAGAAACTCAGAGAACTCAGGGGGACAGGGAAGAGCACAGGGGGGTTTGAAGAAAAGAACGGGGCGTTGTATTACAAAGGGGCACTGTACATACCCGATGGGGAACTGAGGGGCAGAGTACTCAAGCAGTTACACGACAACCCCACAGCGGAGCACTTCGGGCAGCACAAAACCATGTGGTTGGTTACCAGGGAGTTTTGGTGGCCCAAGGTGAGGGAAGACGTACGGGAATATGTCAGGGGGTGCGACAGGTGCCAGCGAGCAAAAGGGGAGAGGCTGGCACCAGCGGGGCTATTGGAGCCCTTACCCACACCAGAAAGGCCATGGGAGGCAGTATCCATAGATTTTATGACGGACCTGCCAAAATCCAAAGGGAAGACAGCTGTCATGGTGGTGGTAGACCTATTAACTAAGATGTGCCATTTTATAGCCTGTTCACACGCGGTCACAGCAGAAGAAACCGCCAAGTTGTTTGTAGAGCATATTTTCAGGTTGCATGGCGCCCCCTTGAGGGTGGTCAGTGACAGAGGGAAACAATTTACTTCCAGGTTCTGGAGGAAGCTCATGAGCTTACTGCACGTGGAAGTCAATTTTTCAACTGCCCGGCACCCAGAAACCAATGGGCAGGCGGAAAGGGCAAACGGGATTTTACAACAATACCTGAGGTGTTATGTAAGTGACAGAGAAAATGATTGGGTAGATAAGTTGGCCCTGGCAGAATTTGCCTACAACAACGCGGAGAATGTGTCCACAGGGATAAGTCCCTTCCTGGCTAATTATGGGTGTCATCCCAGGGCATTTCCAGGAGAAGGAGGGGAGAGATGGAGTGTCCCGGCTGCGGAACACTTTGTTGAAGAGATGGAAGAGATCCACTGGCAACTCCGACTTAACTTAGAGAGGGCCAAGGAAGAATACAAGAAGCAAGCAGACAGAAGCAGAAGGGAAGGTGAAACCATAAGGGTGGGGGACAGGGTGTGGCTATCCACCCAAGGACTGCCGTTCAAGGGAGGGTGTACGAAATTGAGACCCAAACGGCTGGGACCCTTTGAGGTCATACAACAGGTCAACCCAGTGGCATTCAAACTCAGATTGCCCAACCACATGAAACTGCACCTAGTATTTCACAGGTCTCTAGTCGCCATACCAAGAGGGGCGAGATTGGGGGGAACGTGAGAGGGAGGTTACTCAAACGCCAGTCATAGAAGAAAGGGAACGCAACATACATGTGGCAGAAATCATTGATTCCAGGTGGAAAGGGAATCAGGTGGAGTATTTGGTAGAATGGGAAGGGGAAGCGGAGTCGGAAAACACAAGGGTACCGGCAGAGGAGGTCAATGACGAGGTTTTAATAGAAACGTTTCATCAACGGTTTCCAAGGAAACCTCAGCCCGTGGGACGGCTCAGGAGGGAATACTTCGGTACCACCGATGAGGAAGAGGAGTTTGAAGGGTTTCCAGAATCAGGGCTGGAAGAGGGAATAGACTCCGACGAGGAGGAGGACACAGGGAGAAGAGACGGGAGGCTGTGGAGAGAAGTGTTTGAATCCTCTGATGATGAGGAGTGTTCTTTCCGGGGTTTTCCATCCTCACCGCCAGCAGGGGAGGGGGCGGGAGGGGGTGAAGGGGGCCCTGGAGGGGAGGTGGATGTCAGGGAACTGCCATCGGAGAAGCAGGAGGTGGAGGGGCTCTCAGAAGTTAGGAGAGACTCAGCAGCAAAGGAAGGCACCAGCAGGGGGAGTGTGGGAGAACAGAAAGAGAGAGAGACGAAAGAGTGGCTCAGGGAGTCTTCCAGCGATAACAGCGGAGAAGTCTCAGGTCCTCCCATAGCTACTCCCACTCCTCGCCGGAAACTGTTGCGCCGAGAGTCCAGACGACGCGTTTCCGTCAAGGAGCTTCTATGCTGGAGTAGATTCCGTAAACGCCCACTGTCGGATTCTGCCAGCGACTGAGGGAGCCATGCTTAAGGGCTCCGCTAAAGACAGAGCGTTGCTAAGTTGAGCAAACTCTGAGGGACTATTCTTTTACGCACAAGCAGCTCAACATCCCATCACAACATCAATCCAACTTTCTTCTTAAACCAAGTGGTAGATTGTTTTCAAGAAAATTAACAGCATAGGTGTGTTCCTTACTGATCTCATCCAGAGTAAGCTGAGAGGGACAGTTGAGAGGTAAGAAGTTATGTAGCCATTGCTCAGTTCCTAAGTATGTTCATAGCTCAGTTAGTAGAGCATGAGATTCTTAATCTCAGGGTAGCCTTTAAGAATCCCTTAAGAGCATCAATAGCAAATTGCCTATCCATAGTACACATGGTAGTTCTATAACTGGGACATGGGTGGCACTGTGGTCTAAACCACTGAGCCTCTTGGCCTTGCCGATTGGAAGGTTGGCAGTTCAAATCCCCATGACGGGGTGAGCTCCCATTGCTCTGTCCCAACTCCTGCCAACCCAGCAGTTTGAAAGCATGCCAGTGCAAGTAGATAAATAGGTACAGCTGTGGCGAGAAGGTAAACGGGGTTTCCATGCGCTCTGGTTTCTGTTACTGTGTCCCGTTGCACCAGAAGCAGTTTAGTCCTGCTGGCCACATGACCCGGAAAAAGCTGTCTGTGGATAAATGCCGGCTCCCTCGGTCTGAAAGTAAGATGAGTGCCACAACCCCATAGTTGCCTTTGACTGGATTTAACCATCCAGTGGTAAAAAAAATTTACCTAGAACTGGGTTGCGTTGCAAAAATTTGCCACAAATCAGGCCTGAAAAAAACGGGGAGGACAACACAGAAAGTACAAGAATGCAACAATAATATGTGAGCAAACAAAGTATTGTTGAGGAAACATCTAGTGCAGAAGCAATCCTAGTTTCCTAAATTGTGTCATTATTTATTTGAAAATGTTAGCTCTAATTAAAAATTATTTACCTTAACTACCAGTAGCTAGAGTTTAAGGGCCTAGTAGGTACTAACTTCTTACCTTATAAACAAAGGTGCATACAAAGTCAATGAAACCAACTTGAAGTTTTGGAAGCTCAGCAGCTTTCCTTCTGTCCATCATAGGCTAGGAAAAAAACCAGCAATAACTTTAAAAATCATTATAATCATTTGTTTTGGTCTCTGTTGCGCTCTAGTAATAATGTCCTGGCCAAGAAACTGAAGCCAGGACTGTGTTCTACAGATAAAAGTGCACACTATTCTTAGTGGCTTCCTTTAACTTTTGTGGGTCAAAATAAATGGGCTGTAATCAGCAAGACTGTTGGTAAGGGGGCAAGATCAGCACTCAGTTATTCACTGCCAAAAAGGAGGATTTGCATCATCAAAAAAAAAGGGGAGGCACCAATTTGCATATGGTGGTTTATATGCATTAGGTGGAAATTTAGAAATAATTATTGTAATTTAAATAGAAATACATCTCACCGCAGTACAGAAGGGCACCGGGTGACTTGAATACCTGTTCACCTGCTTCCTAGGGGCTACAAAATGCTGATAGGCACTTTCAGGGCGGCGGCTGTCCTTTTTATGGTTTCTTATCTTTAAACCAGACTTAGACTGGGCAGCTTCAAATGCAGGACACCTTCAAATAGAGATCTGTCCTCTGCAAAGGAGGATTCTGTACAATATCAATGAAGTGATGTCTCTTAATGTAAAGGTAAAGGGTAAAGAGACCCCTGACCATTAGGTCCAGTCGTGACCGACTCTGGGGTTGCGGCGCTCATCTAGCTTTATTGGCCGAGGGATACAGCTTCCGAGTCATGTGCATACAGCTTCCGGGTCATGTGGCCAGCATGACTAAGCCGCTTCTGGCGAACCAGAGCAGCGCATGGAAACACTGTTTACCTTCCCGCCTGAGTGGTACCCTTGCACTTTGACGTGCTTTCGAACTGCCAGGTTGGCAGGAGCAGGGACCGAGCAATGGGAGCTCACCCCGTCGCGGGGATTCGAACCGCCAACCTTCTGATCGGCAAGTCCTAGGCTCTGTGGTTTAGCCCACAGCGCCACCCGCGCCCCTGTCTCTTAATGTACTCCTTTACTATTTCATATATAATTTGGTGGCTACTGTTTCCTGCTCTGGTATTGCACTGGGAGGATTATCATGCAGTGGGAACTTAATTTTTGTGATTTGGCTCCCACTAAAACAGGGGTGGGGATCCTCCACCCCTCATTTTCCTCATCTTCTTATGGTTAAGTGTGCGGGGGGGGGGAGGACAGCTACCCCATGTGGAAGGACTCAAATCATGATTCTGGTGTGATGTTCATGTTCGACAAGGCTACCCCCGGCTGTACCATTGCCTGTTCCCTGCTGAAAATGAATAGAGACAATGCACTGTTTTTTCTACTAAGGTTGGAACAGGTTTTAAGAAATATCCACACACACACACTCCCAAAATGATTTGGGGTTACAGAATATGTGTAGAGTCCATTTTCTATAAATATACTTGAAAGAATCTCCAAAAGGCAAAGAGAAATTATTGCTTCATTTGGTTGCACTACTTTATGTCAAGTATTTATTATTTATTATTATTATTATTATTATTATTATTATTATTATTATTATTATTATTATTGTTATTATTAGGGAAGAGGAGAAGGAAATGGCATAGCTATGTGAGTGGCTTGTTATCCTTTATTAGGCATAACAAACCACACATTATCAAACAGACACCGGATACAAATTGTGCAAAATATGAGCTCAGCATAACAAGGTTTTTCCCAGTCAGATCTTTAACTCCAGAGAAAATCAATTTGCATAAATAATACAGTACAACATACCACATCGCCAATCAATTAAGAACCACTAAATCTCTTTATAATGGCCCAATCGTTCTACATGGACAGCACTCAAAAATTCAGGAGTGTCTTGTTAAATTGTGGGATTCGGCCATTTTAAGCAAGATCTCATGGATCTTATGAGTAAATCATGGATCTTATGAGTAAATCATAAATCATAAAGGGTACAATGAGTTTTAACAAGAATGCCCCCCCCCCTTTAAAATATGCTGGAATACGAAACAAGGAGAGACATGGGTTTCCATCTTACTGATTTGGTTTTGGTTTTACATTGTTAGTTTGTAATTATATGGTGTTTTTTTATCCTTGATAGCATTGTTTTCCACTTCACCTTTATTAGATTATTCCATATATAGTCACTCTGATTTCTTTTCTTTTTTTACATCAACTTTGAAAATACTGTAATAAAAAGTGTGGGGAGGGAACTTACAATAGGTTGTTGCTGAAGTACATTTCTTTCCATATCTCCTTGTTCCCAGAATTCAGCTGCTACAAGTAGTGCCACCTGTATCCAAGAAAAACAAATGCCTAAGCTTTGGGGCATTTGCAGTTTAGCAGCTTTCATAAAAAGATAAAGGACTCCTGACAGTGAAGTCCAGTCGCGAACAACTCTGGGGTTGCAGCGCTCATCTCGCTTTACTGGCTGAGGGAGCTGACATTTGTCTGCAGACAGTTTTTCCAGGTCATGTGGCCAGCATGACAGCTTGCATACTGGATAATAAATTCCCTTACTGCTATCAGTGCTCACTTTTAGAATAATTAGGGTGGGGAACATGTTTCTGTCAGTATATGGAAACATCACCGCTGCAGACAGCCAGATTGTTGACATCACATGATGCGCCTATCTGTGGGAAAGAAGAGTTTCCCAGGACGTTCACAGGCTGGATAAGTCTTTGTGAAGAGTGTAATTTGAAACCTTCCGTTTGCGTATGTTCAGGAAGTTTGTCAGACGTGCTAGAAGAACTGAACTGAAAGGACGTGTTTTTCTCTAGTGCTGTAATGTCAGAAATAAACATCATGTAAATAGATTTCTGACTTATTTTCTTTCTCCTGCGGAAGCAGGAGGGAGGGGTTGTGCATTTTACCCACGCTTGGAAAAATGTCGCCTATCAAAATCTCCCTGGTCTGTCTGGATATCAGCCAGAGGAGGTTACCGGTAAGCAAGCTCCGAGGACAGTGAGAGGGGCCAGCCTCTATGGAGGGGGCTTGCAAAACCAACAGTTTCAATGGTTACTTCTTTCCCCAAACTTTTTTATTTCCAGCTTTTGTTGAAGTTAATCATATTTTTTAAAATCCAATCTCTACTGATGCATGGAAAGAATTCCTTACATCTTCTGTGTTCTGCTACTAGACCCGGAACACTTTTTCACACACTGTCAAATTAAATATATATGCTCATTAAATCTTATATGCTGCCTCCCCTTTGAATTGTGCATGGAAATGCCATTTACCTTCCCACCACAGCGGTACCTATTTATCTACTTGCACTTTGATGAGCTTTCGAACTCCTAGGTTGGCAGGAGCAGGGACTGAGCAACGGGAGCTCACCCCATCGCAGGGATTCAAACCGCCAAACCTCTGATCGGCAAGTCCTAGGCTCTGTGGTTTAACCCACAGCACCACCCGCGTCCCAGTAATGTGCTCTTAGTCTATGCATTAAAGAATGGGCACTCTGCACTGGGCACCTGACCTTACTCTGTACTTCCCAGGGTTTTGTGATAGCAGATAAGTCACAGGCAGTCATCATCATAGCCCTATAGAAAAAGAGGGTGGGGCAGAAGAGAAACAGAGAATCAGTGTAGTTAAGACAGGTAATGGAAGTTCCGTTCCCCCTGTCCTGGGCAGCAATTTGCTGCTGTATTTTGCACATGTTAAACTTATGAGCAATCTTAAAAGCAGTCCCACTTACAACACTTAGAAGGCATCAAGGAGGTTTGGCAGAGTGGAATCAGTCTGAGAAATGTGAGATTTGGCATGGAGAAAGAATTGAGACTTGAGTGTAGAAGTCTGTTTCTCCTGGCTGCAGAATCTACTTTGTCCTGGTGTTGTTTTACACCAACAGGATCAGCCCTAACTGAGAGCCGATGTTAGTGGGCAGCGGCAGCAGCGCCCTGGCCAGTTCTCTGAAGCTCCCCAGCCTTTCCTCTCCATCGGAGGACCTATGATAATGGCCCGGCCTGCCCTCATTTCCCAAACAAGACTGCTGCCTCAGCTGCTGTGAAGGAAACTATCCCATGACCAGTGTTGAAATGATAATACAGTGGTACCTCGGGTTACATACACTTCAGGTTACATACACTTCAGGTTACACACTCCACTAAGCCAGAAATAGTGCTTCAGGTTAAGAACTTTGCTTCAGGATAAGAACAGAAATCGGGCTCTGGTGGCGCAGCGGCAGCAGGAGGCCCCATTAGCTAAAGTGGTGCTTCAGGTTAAGAACAATTTCAGGTTAAGTACGGACCTCCAGAACGAACTAAGTACTTAACCCAAGGTACCACTGTACTCAACTGCCAGTCCAGTTGGTTTCTGTGCATGAAATAGAGAGGGGAAGCCATCTTGTCCTTTGCCTCAGGCGGCAAAAATCCTTGATTCAGCCCTATACCCCAGAATTCTACCAAGATAGAATTTTCATTTTATCCTGAAAACATATTTATTAAATTTAGTTGGGATGGTACAGTTGGCTGTGGCAAGCCTGTCATATGTCTAGATAACACGATTGCCTCTTTTGACCTTGTAGTCAAATCTCCTTAATCCTGGGTTTATAGTTCCTATAAAAGACTTAGTAGCAAAGACGGGGTGAGCTTCTATGCCTATGCATCTAATGTATATGATGCACTGCGGAACACTGGCACAGTTATTTCCTTTCATGCCTCAAAACCCACCCTATGTGTGTGTGTGTGTGTGTGTGTGTGTGTGCAGTATAGTTGCTAATGTAGCAGCTAGCCACATTGCCCATGTCTTTAAAGCCTCCATTTTTAATCCCCAGTCCTAAAGGGCTCCTGGTTCCTTAGCTGCTGCTAAAATGACTCATCTAATCCAATCAGTTTCAATTACTGAGAAGCACACTCTGCTCTGAGCATGGGCCCTAGTGGCAGGGAACCGTTAAAAGCTTTGAAGAGTAGATTTAGACACCTTGTGGAGTATCCTCAGTCTGTTTTTTTTTCAGATTCAAGGCCTGGAACAGCTGAATCAGCACAGATGGATCATGGCTGAAGATGAAACTGCAAATGCCCTGTTCTCTTTAAGCAGATGTAAATAATAATGCCGACAAACCCAATGAACAAAATTGCGTTTAAGTTGTGCTTTAGTTCCTGAAAAACCAGAGGTCCTTACCACAGGGATTGAATACTGATGCTTCTTTGTCTGTTGGGGGGTTGTGGTCCAAAGCATAAAAATGCATTTTCCTGGGATTCTGCCCCCCCCCCCATGATCTATTGCTGTAGCTGCACCAAGTATGTGATTTCAAGAGCATCATCTGACCTCTCAGGATGTTACTGAACAGCTTGCCTCAATATAAATATTTGACATATGAAACAGATATCATGGTTGCTCATTGTCACTCATTTGTTCAGGCAAACCATTTTTGTTTCGTAAAAAAATCACTTACATGATAATCTCTTTTTTTGTTGTTTCCAAGGACAAATATTCAACCCACTCTCTCTCACTGTTGTAGGTTTTGGATTCATCAACAATCTTCTGAAACATTGTCCTCTTTCTTAAAAAATAACAACAAGGTTGCAGATAGGAAATGAAAGAAGGTTAAACCCTTTCTATGCCTTGATATGAATTCATATCATCTTTGGATAGCCCAATACTAAGAGCAAAAGCTCTTCAAGGTGTGTTTTTTTTAATCACTCAAGTTACTTTTTTAGGTTTTTTTGCTGTCTAGGGGAGCCATTTTGTGCTGGTGGCACTTTTATCAGTATACAAATATTGGCACCTCATTTTTATGGGTGGTGGGGTATAGCCATAGTTAGCTCATATACCACATTTTCTCCTTATCTCTCACCTTTCTTCCAAGATAAACTCACAAAGATCAGAAGAATGAGAAAGAACCTACGAGATAAAACTCCCTTCACTGTATTAGATAAGGTTTTGCCCCTGGGACTGTCCTAGCATTGGACAGAGACCTTATCTGGACACTATTCGGCCGCCGAGACCACATAACACTGGTCTTGAAAGCCAATCTACATTGGTTCCCAGTACGTTTCCGAGCACAATTCAAAGTGTTGGTGCTGACCTTTAAAGCCCTAAACGGCCTCAGTCCTGTATATCAGAAGGAGTGTCTCCACCCCCATCGTTCAGCCCGGACACCAAGGTCCAACTCTGAGGGTCTTCTGGCGGTTCCTTCACTGCGAGAAGTGAGGTTACAGGGAACCAGGCAGAGGGCCTTCTCGGTAGTGGCACCCGCCCTGTGGAACGCCCTCCCACCAGATGTCAAAGAGAAGAACAACTACCAGACTTTTAGAAGACATCTGAAGGCAGCCCTGTTAAGGGAAGCTTTTAATGTTTAACAGACCACTGTATTTTAATACTTTGTTGGAAGACGCCCAGAGTGGCTGGGGAAACCCAGCCAGATGGGTGGGGTATAAATAATAAATTATTATTATTACTCAAAGGCAGTAAATGGCAGAGTTTTACTGCTGTTGTTGTTTTTTATATGCTTTGTTGCTGTAGATTAGACCAGATTGTCTCTAAAATGGAAAGACAACGGGATATTTTCTGCAGGCTAACTGCATGCACATAGGAAGTTTTTAAGAGTTGACTTCCTATCCTTGGCTTTAACTTGAACCAAAACAAATAAGCCACTTTCCATACAAAGAACTGTGTGGCTCTTCTGCTTTGCCTCAGCAATCACTCTTCCACCCCTCCCATTCCCTTTTTGTGTTGTGTGTGTTGTTTTGCCAGCAACAGCCGGGGGACAATTGTCCCTGAAAGAAAAAGAACTATAGTATATCTCCTAAATAGACTGCGTGGGCACTTGAGATACGATACCAGGGAGAATGCCAATCCTATATCCCATCCTCAGCTTGTTCTGCTTCCTTCTCCATAAGAATATAAATGAATGCTTTGAAGGAAAACATCCACCATCTTGAATTTCCATAGCAAATCTATTGATAACTTACTTGAAGTACAATGCTAAGTCCGTAGCTATAATGGCAATATCCATCAATTGATTCACATGCTCAAATTGCCTCCGGTTAAGGTTCTGGTAAATGTTCAGAGACTAAAGAGGGGGAAATGTATAGATCAGAGTGGAAGACTAGAATTCGTCTGTCATGCATCATTTTGGATACAGTGGTGCCCCGCAAGACGAACGTCTCGCAAGACGGAAAACCCACTAGACGAAAGGGTTTTCCGTTTTGGAGGCACTTCGCAAAACAAATTTCCCTATGCGCTTGCTTCGCAAGACGAAATGTCTTGCGAGTTCCTATGGGTCCCCCCCCCCTTTTCCTAAGCCCTAAGCCGCTTATCAGCTGATCCGCTAAAAGCCGCTAAACCGCTAATAGCGCTAATCCGCTAAACTGTCAATGGGCTTGCTTCGCAAGACGAAAAAACCGCTATACGAAGAGCCTCACGGAACAGATTAATTTCGTCTTGCGAGGCACCACTGTATCTACATCTTTCCCCCTAATACTTTGTCTCGCATAGAGAGAAATCTGTCAGTTTTGGTTTCTCTTGGTTTCTCATTTCCCCACTGTTAAGTTCAGCTCTCCTGATTTCCACATCAGTCTGTAGTTTAAAAAACAAAAAAACCTATGTGAAATCTAATCAGCATTTCTCCTAATATGCGGTATGAAAAGTATGGACCACAAACCTCTTCTGAGAGTAGAAACTTGCCAAATTCCAAGTGGTGTCTCTCTAGAATTGATGAACCATGAAGTTTGGCTAACGCGTGTTGTGATCTGTTAGGAAATATTTCCGAAGGACAAAATTGAAAGGGGATAGTTAGAAACAAAAAGCAAAGCTTAGTATGCGAAATGTTACTTTTGGACTGGAGAAACAAAACAAAAATAGCAACCAGATCTTTTCGTTTCTTAAACTGTGAGTTTAAGCTCTTTTCAATAAGAGCTTGACAGTGAAAGTTATGTGCCACGAGCCAAAATACTGTCAGTGGAAGCCCGTGCAGGGACGTCTGCTTGAGCAATGGGGTTTCCCTCCCAAATTGGCTCAGTGAGCAGAACCCACAGAACAGCAGCTGAACAATCTCCCCACGCCTCCTGTTATGTATTCAGTGGTCTGTGTCTGCCTGAGCTTGAGTCTGGACTAAGGATTCTGAGCTCCTGTGTTCTGATTTGATACATGGTATCCAATCACAGAGGGATGCGGGTGGCGCTGTGGGTTAAACCACAGAGACAGGGGCTTGCCAATCAGAAGGTTGGTAGTTTGAATCCCCGCAACGGGGTGAGCTCTCGTTGCTCGGTCCCAGCTCCTGCCAACCTAGCAGTTCGAAAGCACGTCAAAGTGCAAGTAGATAAATAGGTAACGGCATTTTTCTGTGTGCTGCTCTGGTTCGCCAGAAGTGGCTTAGTCATGCTGGCCACATGACCCGGAAACTGTACGCCGGCTCCCTCAGCCAATAAAGCGAGATGAGCGCCGCAACCCCAGGGTTGGTCACGACTGGACCTAATGATCATGGGTCCCTTTATCTTTACCTTATCCAATCACAGAACATTTCAGGATTTGGGCCTTTGCCATTGGCCCTTAAACTCTGAGTCATGATTTGCAGCTTGGAAGTTTAGACAGCCAATCACTTTGGGAGTGGGAGTGGCCAAGGCCTTCAGAAATGTATATAAACAGTTGCTTTGCCCCTGTTGTCCAGTTCTGTTAGTTCAATAAAGGTTCTTTGCTGTTATCACTGATGGGAACCCAACTACACTTCACCTCCTTCCATCTGGCCAGCTGAAACTGTGCCCTTGAGCTATGATAGATGTATTCTTCTCAACACACTTTCATACTATGCTTCATTGTTAATTCCAGAGAGGTTTACAACAATTTACAACAACAACAATCAACAGAAAGGTATATCAATTAGGAACAATAAAATCATATCTAAAACTGCAGACAGTAAAGAATTAACACAAATATTTGAAATTCTTTGAAAGCTAGCTAGACTTTGCATACTTTAAAAACCTCACACACATCAAACACCAGCACAATAGAACCTACTTCATCTGATAAAGATTGTTGGTCCCTCGATGGTCAATATCATGACACAAAGCAGCAGTCACCATTGCAAGTGCTTCAAGATCTGTGTAGTACTGTTTCAGATTGCCTGTCTACACCGTGTAAGGATCACAGATTTTGATTAGTGCTTCTAGTAGAAAATTCACTTGGCATTGCTACTTACTAGTACAGTGGTACCTCGGGCTACGTACTTAATTCGTTCCGGAGGTCTGTTCTTAACCTGAAACTGTTCTTAACCTGAAGCACCACTTTAGCTAATGGGGCCTCCCACTGCCGCTGCGCCACCGGAGCACAATTCTGTTCTCATCCTGAAGCAAAGTTCTTAACCCGAGGTACTATTTCTGGGTTAGCGGAGTCTGTAACCTGAAGCGTATGTAACCTGAAGCGTATGTAACCCAAGGTACCACTGTAGTCAAAAACCTATTCTACTAGGCAGATACAGAACTAAAATTTGAACTTCTGGGGCTGAAGAGTGGGATTAAAATTCTGCAAAAACAGACAAACAGTCTCTTATGCAAACCATCAGAAAAGGCTGATAACTCTTCCTGCAGTAAGACTTCTTCTTTGTTCATTTAAGGACAAAGGCAGTCTAAGTCAAGGCGATGGGAGGATAAAAGTCATGTAAAGAGAGGGCAGTTGATCTCAGCTGAAACAGCATCTTGGGAAGGAAAAACATCAGTAAAGACCGACATACCATGAGAAGTGTGAACATGGTTTGCGCAACATTGAAGCCATGGCGCCAGTTGTGATAGGTGATCCTTCTATAACCCTTGCTGACGGAATATATGAACCTCACCAGGACCTGGGAAAACAGAACTTTAGTAAGCGCAGGTTTTGAAAACTCTGCAGCCAGAAACAGATGAGATAGTTGTCATAAAATGGGGATGGGGGCTCACAAACAAACAAACAAACCACTGGCTCACTTTCTGGAGTATTTTTGGAATCTGCCTGCTAAGCAAAGTTTTCATTGCAATAAATTAAATGAACAGTATATACAAGTTTTCCCTAGACCTCAGATGTTCTAATTGCAAAAATTTTGGGGCACATCAGGTCTCAGAGGAAAGAATCGCAGCCCCCAAATGGCTGCAAGTCTCTACCCAAGTGTGGGTTCCTTGTGCAGGTTGCTGCTGCTGCTGCTGTCTGATGGATTTTCTGCAGCTTGGGAGAAGTGGGTAGATGCCAGTCAATCAATCAGGATTTAATAGTTAAGGGACCAAAATATGTTACAGACAAACAACAGGTCAAAGGAAAATATATGCAGTATACAATATCCTAATAATAATAATAATACTCTGGGCAGCTTCCAAAAAAATATTAAAATACTCTAATACATCAAACATCAAAAGCTTTCCTAAACAGGGCTGCCTTCAGATGTCTTCTAAAAGTCTGGTAGTTGTTGTTCTCTTTGACATCTGGTGGGAGGGCGTTCCACAGGGCAGGTGCCACTACCGAGAAGGCCCTCTGCCTGGTTCCCTGTAACCTGGCTTCTTGCAGTGAGGGAACCGCCAGAAGGCCCTCGGAGCTGGATTCAGTGTCTGGGTAGAACGATGGGGGTGGAGACGCTCCTTCAGGTATACTGGACGGAGGCCGTTTAGGGCTTTAAAGGTCAGCACCAACACTTTGAATTGTGCTCGGAAATGTCATGTGGACAACTGAGAGAATTAGCTGACAGATTAAAGTTGTCACTTACCTCCTGTGGAATTTGGAATTTTTTCACCACTCCAAGTTCATAATACATCTGAATGCCACATTTCACAAGGTCGAGTTCAGTCCATTCCAAATCAGAAAAGTGGAAATCGTAGATCTCAAATTGTGCAGGATCTGGAAGTTGTTCTTTCTGGAGCAGGGGGAGAGTTGCAGCATTGGTTGAAATAGTGCAAGTCCCACTGACCAAGTACCAAGCATTTCTCAAAAATCTCCCAAACTGCGGCTGCTGAGCTAATTATTTTTATGCGCCCATATTTTATGCGCCCATATTTTTATGCGCCCATATGTGATCAGCACAATAATATTTGTGTTGGCGCTGCTTACTGCTGTGGAGGGCAAATTTTGCTTATACAAAGGAGCTAAATCAATTGCCAAAGATTATCTTCTCTTTCGGCCAATGGCTATTTCTCGTAGGCTGCTTAGAGAACTTTGTTATGGGGTTGCGCAAATAACATTTGTTGCACAAATTTCATTAATAAATATATACAATACTAAGATAGCCTGAGATTAATACAATACTAATAGCCTGAGTCAAACTGGTCTTGGGATCTAAGCAATATCACTCATTCCGCTTTCCTGTTTTAAGATTTTGTGTGAATACCACTTTTGGTTTATTCAGAGATTCCAGCAACTGAAGTAGCTACTGAAAGTTTAGTTACCCTGTATTCTTAGGAGCCCAAAGTGTGTGATTTTCTACACAACACAACCTCCAAGTGAGTGAAAAAGATTGATAATAAAACCAACACTTAACCAAGAAGTAACATTAAAGTAAGGAACAGCTCTCCCTCCCTTCTATTCTTTTTTTACAGGTGGAATTCAGTGTTGCGTTCTTCCAATCGTTCCATCTGCACAAGCATTCAATCTTGCAAGACAGAACAACACACCCTCCCCTCTCCCCCCACAGTGTTTTGGGGATTCTTCCAGATCCCCCAAGCCAATTTTTGAGGGTTTTTTGAGGGGAGGAAGCAAGCAGAAGTCCTTCTGCTGACAGAGCTGGTTGGGGAAATCCCACACTAAAAATCAAATTTGCTTTTTTATATGTAAAAGCTGCACCATAAAAATTGACCAGCTGCCAGGAGCTGGGCTGGAAGACAACACCACTTTTGCCATTTATTGTCCATCCCAATAGTATTAATCATATTCTTTGATATTGGACTCTGCTGATACACCCTGCACACCCAGCTGTGCTGGGGGAGATGTTTCCCTTGATTATATTATAATCTCCGTTGTATGACTTTGGCAGGGGAGAAAGTTTAACTGTGAAATTTCAAAAGAAGGGTATTAACCCAGAACAAGTCATGTGGACACTCACTAGAACTGCAGTCAACTCTTCCTCATCACACTCAGCAACCTCTTTCCCAAGTTTCTGTCGTGTCGGCTGTGGAGACATATACAAGTTGAATTATGGCTGACAACACTCAGAGATGGGCCAAGACGTTTTGGTGCCGAAGGCAGATCTAATGCTACAAGGATGCTACTGGTGACAGAGTGTGTGAGGCTGCTGAGCAAATGTCATTCTGGCACCTACTGACAAGTGTCTGAAATACCACTCATGCAAAGGCTAATGTACACATTAGTTTTCCCTGTGCCTGTAAGACTCCCTGAACTCCTACTCAGGAAGTAGCTCACTGAGCATAAGCAGCAGCTGTCTCAAATGTACACACCTCAGCTGAACTGTGAAGTGAATGTGGCTTACATTTTCAAATCAGAAGGTTTGAGGGAAAACGCATAAGACAGGAGCCATTCTCAAGCAACAACAGGATAAATATGGATTGTGGCTAACATCATGTGTCCACAGCTTCAAACTTAATGTGTCCACAGCAGTGGGAGGGCAGTGGAGCTGGAGTAAATGGAAATGCGTACACAGTCACAGAGACCAACTTTCTCTGTGCACAGACATATTTGGGTTTTAAAGTATATATATTTAAAGGTGCTTACTGTACTTTAAAATGGGATGCGGGTGGCGCTGTGGGTTAAACCACAGAGCCTAGGACTTGCCGATCAGAAGCTCGGTGGTTCGAATCCCCTCGACGGGGTGAGCTCCCGCTGCTCGGTCCCTGCTCCTGCCAACCTAGCAGTTCAAAAGCACATCAAAGTGCAAGTAGATAAATAGGTACTGCTCTGATGGGAAGGTAAACGGTGTTTCCGTGCGCTGCTCTGGTTCACCAGAAGCAGCTTAGTCATGCTGGCCACATGACCCGGAAGCTGTACGCCAGCTCCCTCAGCCAATAAAGCGAGTTGAGCGCTGCAACCCCAGAGTCTGCCACGACTGGACCTAATGGTCAGGGTTCCCTTTACCTTTACCTTTAAAGAGTGAGACTTGACAACTCTTCCTCATGCAAACTTATGTAACCCTTTAAAAGCAATTTAAACATCCAAATTATTACAAAGGTGCCCTCTCTCCCTCTCCATGTCTTCCTCATCTCTACTTGGGAAGTATATTCAATCCTTCCATCTGCAACATTGAAGCAAATAATCTTTTCAAGGGGTAAATTACACATAATTGAAAAGCAGCCTCATAAGCCTGAACACTTTGAATGGAGGAGTGGCGGGGAGGAGGGCTTGTTGTTTATCCCTTTCTCCACCAAACATTTTCTCACTCAAAATTGGCCACCCAAGATGCCTTCCCCATGTCAGGGTTCTAGGGAAAGGTAGACATGCTTCTACAACATAGCGGTCAACTTACAGATTTGAGAATAAGGGACCAGCAGCCTCAAAAATAAGGGATCAACAGCCAAAATAAGGGATTTTGGCTTAGCTTAAACAGAAATCCGGCACTGATGGAGCCATGCTGCTTTGGCTGCCACTGACTGTGTTTTGCAGGGGGTTGGACTAGATGATCCTAAGGATCTACAACTCCCACCAAAGAAGAGGGGCAGACAAAACTGATGAACGACATCGAGATGGCAAAGCTTACAGGCAGAATTCGAAACCAGGAAGAGGACCTCTTTAATAAAAAATGGGGGAAGTTTATAATTTAGTTGAAGAGCTATTGTAAAGAGTTACATACATTGGTAGGATTGACAGAAAACTTGTAGTAAAAATTTGAACTATGGATGGACAAGTGATTTATAAAAACAGAGTTATGAAAGGGGTGCAGAGGGGGAAATCACTACATTAAGATGCTGCACTGGCTGGAGGGGATGCTAAGCAGCACGTCGGGGCTGCCATAGTCTTGGAGCGAGGAGTTCCATCAGCCCTTCCCCACCTGAGAGGGAGGGAGAGAGCCTCTTGCCCATGCCACCTGGCATGAGGCGGTTGTCGCTGGCAGCGTGGCAGAAGTCTTGCAAGAGAGGGGCTGCCTGGCCGCCTGCCCGCCGCCACCCGTCTCCTCACAACGCACCCCTGAGGGGGAAAAGGGAGACACGGGGAAGCGGCAGCTCATGCACATTCTCTTGCGGTGGGGGACCCCGAGCCGCTCCTTCCCTCCTGAGCAGGGCAAGCATGAAACCCGGGAAATTTAAGGGACATCATCAGTAAGGGACAGCAGTGGGACACGGCGCTGGGATAAGGGAGTTTCCCGCCAAATAAGGGACGGTTGACAGCTATGATCTAGAACCCAGGTGGCTGGGGGGCAAAGCAGTTTGTGGGGAGAGCGGCAAACATGAAAGGCGCAGCCATTTCCACTTCCCCCTACTCTGCTCAAAACCGCAGGCTTCTGATGCTGCTTTCCAGTGAAAAAACCAAAACAAAAATCTGTTGGGCCTTTATTACACATATTTGTGTGTTACTTGGCTATTTGGCATGTGGTTGCAAGATATCAGGGCTCATGGTTGTGTGAGTCCTAGAACACTAATTTCAACTGATTGGCAACAGTCGAAATGGGGAGAAGCCTGGATTTGAATGTTTAAAATATTAACAAGTGGTTTTGGAGTGAGGGGGGGGGGAAACCAAGGGCTTTAAAAACCATACCAGTATTGCTTGCATTTCATTCTTGTCGCATTGCACATGGTAGAGCACCATGTCCTGTGCGATATCCTTTCGATTCTCCAGCTTGTTCATCTTATCGTAGGTATCAGTATTGAGCACAGACCAGCCAAGGAACTGTGTCAAAGACTTGGAAAATAAAACAAAAGTTACTATTACAGCTGCACAGGAGTTGGCCCTTCTTCCTCTCCCATATCTCAGTGATGTCTCTTAAAGAACAGTACTAATACGGTGGTGATATGTATATGTTTATTAACTATTACTAGGATTTTTATTCCGCCTTCCTACAGTCAAGGAAATGGTCAAGGTGGCTAACACCACAGGTTAAAAACAGACTAGCAGTATCATAATTTTAAAAACAAAAATGCTGTAAAAAAATTAAATTAAATTACAAACCCATTACTGGAGGGAATGATACCGAGGTGGACCTTGGTAATATGGTGCCGGCCAAAATTTGATGCTCCCCCCCACCAACCCAAAGTTGCTTTCTCACAGCCTGGTGAGGGAGGCGCTGGGCTTTGGGAGGGAGGCGCAGGGTCCTAGAGCCCTCTTGCTTCCTTCCCAAAGCTAGGCAAGCGCTACCTAGGCGTTGGGAAGGAGACAAGAGGACCCGAGGACCCTGTCAGAGCCCTCAGGCCTTCTTCCCAAAGCCCAACATTTACTAGCCTTTGGGAAGAAGGCAGGAAGATGCCCCCTTGGCTCCTGCACCCATAGCTGTCAACGTTTCCCCTTTTTTAAGGGAAATTCCCTTATTCCGAATAGGATTTTCTCACAAGGGAAAAGTTGCCTGCACCCTGTGTGGGGGAACTGGTTGTGCAGCCCTAAATCCGCCTCTGAATGATACAGTCTAAGAAGAAAGAGATAAGGCTTTAGAGCATCTTTTGCCAACCCAGTGCTCTCCAGATGTTGTTCGGCAACTCAGTCCAAACACATACTAGTTGGTGAAGGCTATTTTGATGACTTTTTGAAGGCGATATGCAGAAGAAGCTAAGGGGAATGCACATAAAACCATGGATTTAGAACAAAGTTTAATTGTAGACAATCAAAGAGAAGAGGAGCCAGAAAAAGCAAAAGATAATACAATAGCTGGGGAGAATCAGTAACTATCTCAAGTCAAGGGGGAGGTTTAAATGAGCACAGTAGGGTACAGGAAGCCATTTCAAGAGTGGCCTAAAGGTGTGTGAGAGACATACAACTTGTAGGTAAAATGGATTTGTAGCAGAGCTGGGTACTGGTGGAAGTAGCATAAAAATAAGAAGTGGAGACCAACCATTTAAGAAATGGAGGCTAGCTCCATACATCAGGTAGCTATTTATTTGCATACTGCATAGAGTAGGAACCTAAGGCTAGTACAAGATTAACTCTGTTGGTTTATAGCAGAATTGTGTTAGTATTTTGCAATCACCTGTCTATTATTATTATTATTATTATTGTTATTTATTTCATTTCTACACCAGTTTATATTTTTAAGAAAAATCTCAAAGCGGTTTACAGCATACTAAAACACCAATAAAATATCAATAAACCAATCTGTCAAAGCAACATAATTAACGGAAAACTAAAATATTATCTTAAATATTTCAAAAGAAAACATTACAAAGGAGGTCAACTGCAGAATACATATTTAACACAAACAAAGTTAACAAAAACTTTTTTAAAAAACCCACAAAAAATTGCTAAGTGAAGTCAAATATAAAATGCACATTTGAAACAGCATAATTAACAAGAGAATAAAATATTATCATAAGCGTGGCACAGCTGTTTGGCAGGCACAAAAAGATGGGGCAAAAGAACATCTGTTTTCAATTCCAGCTCCAATAAAGAAACCCACCTCCATCAGTGTTTCATCCTGTTCATCAAAGGGCTTCCCATCTTTTCTGTTGTAAAAGGTGGCTACACCAACAATCTCTTCCTTTTTGTTGACTATTGGCATGGAGAGAACATTTTTGATGATCCACCCTGACTCATCAACAGGACTTTCCTTAAAGCAACATACGAAGTATGTGTCACTATAAATTGCACATTGTCCCAATATAATAGTGATATTATTATTCACCCAAGGTAAAGGAGGATGTCGTATGGACAGTACCATATTTAAGCTAGGGGTATAGCTCTGCACTACAAACTTAAATGGATTTAGCATTCATTCCTTCTTCCCAAGATACACCAATGGGGGACCCCTCATGAACAGCTGCAATCACACACGTTATTGTTGTTGTTTAGTCATTTAGTCGTGTCCGACTCTTCGTGACCCCATGGACCAGAGCACTAAAACGAAGCAGGGAAAGGCTAATAGAGTTCTGCCAAGAGAACAAGCTGGTCATCACAAACACTCTTTTCCAACAACACAAGAGACGACTCTACACATCGACATCACCAGATGGGCAGCATCGAAATCAGATTGATTATATTCTCTGCAGCCAAAGATGGAGAAGCTCTATACAGTCAGCAAAAACAAGACCTGGAGCTGACCGTGGCTCAGATCATCAGCTTCTTATAGCAAAATTCAAGCTTAAACTGAAGAAAGTAGGAAAACCCACTGGGCCGGTAAGATACAATCTAAATCAAATCCCTTATGAATACACAGTGGAAGTGAGGAACAGGTTTAAGGGTTTAGATTTGGTGGACAGAGTGCCTGAAGAACTATGGATAGAGGATTGCAACATTATACAGGAGGCAGCAACGAAAACCATCACACACACTTACAGTACCTGAAATGTAAACATCTCATCCGAAGCTGCATCCATAATGTTGCAAATCTTTAAAAAATGTAGAAATGTTTAGTTTCCATCTGTATTTTTTACATGCTGTTAATTAAATCTAAAGTATAATTATTTAAGCCATCTGATCCCAAGCCCTCCCCACCAAGACCACCCGAGGTCTTGCACAACCTCCAGCTCATAGCACAAACTACTTTTGAAACTATCCTTCATTTCAAGATGGCTACTTGCTATGTGGCACAGGGCTGTTTGAGAAGAACCAGTCCAAAGCTCTCTTGGTCATATGGAAGTCTCTTGGTCCCATGGTTCTTTAGCTCTTGGCCAACGTTGTCTTGATGAATCATGGAAATATGCTAATGTAAATACTTACGAAACCAGTTTCTGCAACGTATGTTGGAAGGCCACTAACCAATGCCCAGTGATCTGGCTTAGGATTTCTAAATGGAAAGGAAAATAAACAAAAATATTGATCAAATTAGGATTAGCTACAAACAGAACACACTTAAATTACTCGTGCTGAAATTCTTAAAGAACTTCACTGCAATTCCAGCCTCCTGGTGCTTTCACTTCTAACATTTCATACCCTCCAACACATCCAGTCCCAAAACTGGGTTGCATGTTTTCTGGGCAACGTTCACAGGTGAGTGACACGACCCACGAGATCGCAGCCCCCCCCCCCCCGGTGTTCTTTTCTCAGAGAGATTGCAGAACCCAAAATGACTGCTGTTCTCTTGTGTGGAAAAAATGGTGTGTCCCACTATTCCTGGGACAGTTGTGGGGTGGCCAGATAAAAAAGAGAACAAGGCTCCTGTACTTTTAATAGTTTTGCACTGCCCATGAGGTCATTTCTTTTTTACTTACGGGATGACTTTGATTTCCTCCTTTCCATGTAAGATATAATCAATGACTTTATAAAAGATGATCTCCTACAAATAGAACAGAAATGGGAATTCATAGCAAGTAACCAAGTGGTGAAATGAGACATTTATTGTCAGTTTCAAGACCTACTCTGCCATCTGGAGTCCGAGGTCCTGAGTAAGGGGGAATTTCACCCATTAGAACTGGCCACAAATCAAAGAATTCCTGGAAAGGGAGATAAATATTATTACAGAAGGTCAGTTTTGGCCATATGAAGACAAAAAACAAAACAAAAAGTGAATGCCTCCCATGATTTAAATATGTCCAGGTGTGACATTATTACAAAGAAGGAGGAGGAGGAGGAGGAGGAGGAGGAGGAGGAGGTATATACACTGAATACAATTTTGGAGATGCCAAGGACTGGACTAGGTTCCTTTTCCATGCAAAGCATGCTCTCTACCACTCTTACTAAAAAATCTTAGAAACTTAGCTTACCTTTTCTTTGCTCATATCCAGAAGGCCTACAGAATACCTGTCACAATTCAAATATGCTCTCACTGTGTAAAACGATTTGTGGAATTGCCTTTCAATGTCAGTCAGTTCCTCAAATACCTTATTGGCTGACCACAGCAAAACCTGCAGAACAGCAAATCGACATGTTAGTTGATTTGACAACATAGCAGATTCCAGGAGCACTAATTAAAATTTCAAGCTGTGTATGTGTGCAGGAAATAAATATGTCAGCTTTTGACTTTAAAAAATATTGGCCCTCATCCTCAGACAAGCAGGAATAGGAGAAGAAAACCGGGTAAATTAGGGGCAGAAACAGTAGTTGCTATTTATCTAAAGAAGGTTTAGGCTGAGTGGGGGAAAGACACCTTGCGTTCAGAAATATTTTTTTCCTTACCTGACCTCTTCGAGTTTCACAGTTGTGAAGGTAGCTCAGATGATAAATTTTCAGGTTCAAAGAGGCAAAACTGAGGTACTTCAGGAAAATCTGGGAACATTAAGAAAGCTTCAATCAGTTCAACAAGGTGTGGCGATGCTATAATGCTTATAGGCAGTGTTAATGGGCAAGGAGATTCTCCCTAACAAGTTGTATTCACACTTACACTTTCATCTGCGCTGCTGAAGAATGGACCTCCGACTTTATTCACTGCCATGATCACAGCAACCACGTCTTTACCATTCATGATTGGGGTTGCAAGGATGTTCCTTGTGGTGTAGTCGGTGAGTTCATCAACAAAAGTACTAAAATGGTCACACTGTTAATTTTAATTAAAAATTACAATTATTTTTTTTACAAACATTTATATTTCAGGTTTTTCAAAATGAGTAAGAGAGAAATGACATGATGCACAAATACCTTAAAAGTAGCAGAAAAACACACAGCAAAATGAACAATTCTAACTTGCCCATCACAACAGTTTAGACATCAACTTGTTTTCTGAAAGCTTACAAAGTCTTAGAAATGAGCTCCAGTAATACTGGATTTTCACTTATTTCAAAAACCTTCAATTATATCCGACAGTGTCGCTTAGCTGATAGTAAGGCTCTCATCAACAGAAGAGTAGGTAAGCAATTTTGAGTGATTCCCCCTCCCTCTTGCAGCCCCCACCTCCTAAATCCACTCCAGAAGGTTGAGGGACAGATGTGTGGTAAATACAAAATTACAAAATTAAGCAGACTATAACTTTGAACTAACCCAACTGGCTGTAGAGATGTCTGTGATAGGCTAGCCTTTCTACATTCCATTCATCACAGAACATATACAATAAGTAAATTATACTGAAATCATAACAGATCTTTGACCTGGTGCAACCAGACTGTCCTATTTTGAAGCTTCTTTTCTCAAGGCGGACAGCTGATTGACTATTGACGGGATCAATGATTCAGGTCACACCTACCTGCTGGGTGAGGTGGGGGCTCAAACAAATTTTGTCTGAATGCAAACTGCAGGTGAAATAGTTGAACAGTAAAAAGGATTTTTTTAAAAAAAAAGTTAAAGGACCCCTGGATGGTTAAGTCCAGTCAAAGGCGACTATGGGGTTGCAGTGCTCATCTTGCTTCAGGCCAAGGGTGCTGGCATTTGTCCAGGTCATGTGGCCAGCATGACTAAACCGCTTCTGGCACAAGGGGACACCGTGATGGAAAGCAGAGCGCATGGAAACACTGTTTACCTTCCCGCTGCAATGGAACCCTTTTATCTACTTGCACTGGTGTGCTTTCAAACTGC
The DNA here is from genome assembly GCF_964106915.1 of Podarcis gaigeae. Taxonomy (NCBI): domain Eukaryota; kingdom Metazoa; phylum Chordata; class Lepidosauria; order Squamata; family Lacertidae; genus Podarcis; species Podarcis gaigeae. The sequence continues at coordinate 4,449,085 of NC_139694.1, forward strand.
TAGATTCGAAGGAGGAGGAGCTGGGACAGAGCAACAGGAGCTCACTCCGTCATGGAGATTCAAACCCTCAACCTTCCGATCGGCAAGCCCAAGAGGCTCAGTGGTTTAGACCACAGCGCCACCCGTGTCGCTGAAGCTGGAAGGCAGGCTGGCTTAGACGTTTCTGGAAAGAGACAGGGTTTGCAATTCTATGGTGGTTGTAACATACCCTCCAACAGTCCCAATTTTGCCAGGATGGCCCTGGAATGACTAAAACCGTCATGGCTTCTGCCTTGATCCCGGGGCTCCCCAATTTCTCCTACCAGTGGACAGGGGCCGCTGGCTGGGAGAACCACTGGCAGGGCACTGGGAAGGAGGCATGAGGGCTCCTTGTGGGGTGAAAGGAGGGCTGGAGGTGCAATTGCTTCAAAGGAAGAGGGCCAGCGGGAGTCGAGGGTGGCAGTCAACCCTAGGTGCCAGAGCAGAGGGATGCGAAGGACTGTGAGGGGGATGTATTAGACAGAGTAGATAGTCTTATTTCATTCTATGTATTTATTCTTGTTATTATTGCTATATATTTATTTGTATCTCACCTCCCCCCCCCGACAGGGTCTCAAGGTAGCTTACAGATAAATATAAGAACAGCTTAAAAACACAGAGGGCAGACATACCTCCAACAGTCCTCAGATGAAAATGTCCCTATTTTCATCTTAGGGCTATAGGAGGGTACATCGTTATACTAATGCAGCATGCTAGTGCTGCCTTAGTGTGTACTTGTGTCTGTGCCCCTGTAACTCCTCTTCTAACTCTACACTTGTAAATAATGTCTTGCGGACCCTGTAATTCTAGACTGCTCTCTTCTTCAAAGAAGTTTATACAGTAATTTCGGCCCAGAACATTCCACTGATTGGAGAAAAGGGGAACACAAAGATACCATGGTATTATAGGCTTTTGGTTATTTGTGGGATAGACTATTTGGTTATTCTACCTATAGATCTGCGATGAGCAAATGACCGAGTTTTTTTAAAAAAATATATTCTAAAAGTTGCTTAATAGTGATCCTAGATAGCACTGATGGTCTGTTGGGATTTCAGATTAATAACTCTTTTCAAATATAAATAATAGTACACTCTTATCCATTGGCCTACCACCAACGGAGCAACAAATGATACATGATGATGATGGTGATGATTCAGTTTATTACCTGCCTTTCACTAGCAGGACTCACGACGGGACTCGCAACAACTTAAAATTAAATGTTAAAACAGTTAAGATAAATCACAGTTAACAAGAAGAGGGTGGATCCTGAAAACACATATATCAGGTATCAATGGCCAGGGTACAGTGGTCCATCTTCAGCAACTATATCATGAAGGTGCCAGTCATACCTCCGTGGGGAAGGAATTCCATAGCCTAGGAGATGCCAGAGAGAATGCCCTCATCCAGGCACTGCTACCCCTGAGCTTCTGAGGGTGGTAGAAGTAACAAGAGGGCTCCCTCTGCTGAGGGAGAAGGGTCTCTTCTTAACACCCAAGAAGGTCTGTAGGGAAGGAGGTGGTCTTCCAGATATTTGGGGCCAGGTGTTTTACAATGAATGCGGGGACACAATCAATCAATACTACATGTTTGGGACATTGATGCTACAGCGATGGCAGTGGCAGAGGGGTGGCCTCCGCCTTGACCTCAACCGCCCCATTTCCCCTTCCTCCGAGGCTTCTATCTCCTTTCTCCATGAGCCTGGGCAGCCCCTGAGTTGTTGGTTCTTCAGTGGGTGGGGGAGCAGTGCGCAGTGGGTCAGGCATGGAAGGTGGAGAAGGAGGGCCGAGAGCAGCAGTGGCGAGGCCATCGTAGCAGCCCCAATCCCATCCCTACTTGCGTGCAAGCAGGAGGGGGCAGGGATCCCTCAGCTGGGAAGGGAGAGATCCCTGCCCCACCCCTGCTTGCATGCAAGTAGGAGTTGGGAGGCTGCTCCGATAGGCAGCATGAAGCCTCCCTTCGCAGCTGAGTTGCTGGGGTCAGGGAAGGTGGAGGCAGCCCGGAAGCTGCATCTTAGAGCCCCTGCACCAACATCATATGGGGACTTCCGAGCAGCTCCTGAAGCCAGCCAGAGCCAACTGCTCCAGGCTGCTGAGACTGTGTTTCCCGGGGACATTAGATGAAATCCGGGGACATTCCGGGGATGGAATTTGTCCGGGGACTTATTTGCAAATCCGGGGACTGCCCTGGGGAAACGGGGACATCTGGTAACCCTAGCCTAAGGCGTTTAGGGCTTTAAATAGTACTAATGAGAGCACCTTGAACTGGTCCCAGAAACAAACTGGCAAACAAACTGGTAGCCTTACCTCACCAACATCTGGGATGTTCATGGTCTTCTTGGTCTGAGCAACGTGCCCCACGACACCAATGTCTAAAGGGAAGACAATTTCGCAGTCTGGGGCTACCAAGCATTCTTCTAGTGCGCTCTCCTTATGAATGTTGAACAGCCGGGTTGCAAGCTCAGGGGTGCCATTTCGCTGCCTGAACATGAAGAGGCTGCACCGGTCGGCATGGATCAGGGCACTGATTCTCCGTAGGGTCTTGAAGACGACCTTCTCCATGTTGATGCTTTCCTGCATGTCTTGGATCAGCTCAAAAAACGCTTCGCTCTCCTCCTCCTGGCCCAGCCCAGTGAACTCTTCCAAGCGTTGGTGGCTATTTGTCGTGGCAACCGGGGTCCCATTCCCCATTTTCTTCTCAAAATACTGCCTAGCAAAATCTGGATGGGTGTCCAGGAATCTTTCAACTTCACCTGCGTTAATGCTCATGTTACCGTTCCTTTGATTCTGGGTGTTACCCTTTCACAACAATCGTCTCGGTGTAAAACATGGAGACAATGATCTGTGAGGGGTAATTATCCACCGACAAGCTGAGTATGTGGAAGGGCAGATCTTCTCAAGCAAACAGATTAGATGACCTGTCCCAAAGCCGCAAATAATTCCCAGCCCCCTCTTCGCAGATGTAAGATCAGTTATTATATTTTCATATTTGGAAGGAACAGCTTTGTGCAACGCACTGCCCTTATTCTCTTCCTCATTTTCAAAGTTGTGTATGTATGTGATATTTTTTCTCCCCTGGTAGTGGTCCTTAAGAGTCAAATAAGCTCTCCAAAACCTAATTAAACACACACTGCTCCGTTCTAATCCTTAGCTAACCAGGTGAATATCTTATTATTCCTGCTCTCAGAAGGGACATGCTGGAAACCTGAAATCAAATAAGGCATATATATTCCATAAACAGACTGGTACAGATTGTCATCAAGAGGAAATATTTGTTGGACATAATGGGTTGTCTCCAACTAGGTTTTACTCAGAATAGGCTTACTTAAATAGTGAGCAGCCAAGTTCATTATGTCTATTAATCTCAATGGGTCTACTCTGAGTAGGACATGCATTAAAGACAACCTTGTATTTTTCCTATTGGCTAAGCACCCAGCCTTGCCATTAGACAGAGGTGAAGTGGCTCACATCAGGCTAACATATTTGGGGAGCATAAAAATGCTAACTGATAGTTTTTTAGTTTATTATTATATTCTCACCAGCTTCTAGTGGGGGCACTAATTTGGATTTGCTGCCCAAAGCACCAAAATGTTTCAAGTCATTTCTGGCCTAGAGGTTTGATGCACTTTGGATAAGCAACCAAAGAATCATAGCAGAATCATAGCACTATGGATGCATTTTTTGGAAGCCAGATTCCCAGTTCCTTAGGACTTCTTCAAATCCATGCTTGTGGCTTCAGAAAAAAATCAAGCACTTTCCACACAACACTCTCCAGCCCATGCAGGCTCTCACCTGGGTCACTTGGGTGAGCTGCAACTGTTCATTAGGGTGGGAGGTACATCCACGTTCAAAAGGTGAAGTTATGCAATTGCAAAATCTCCATTAGATAGCATGCACAGTCAATTTAAAATCATGCTCCTGTGCAACCCATCCCATATTCATATTCATACATGTGCACAGAAAGAGAGGTTTAAAGGCTCGTAGGTGAAACTTCTTGCTTAGGAATGATGCTCATACATTGCACCCAGAATAAGAACAGTGTCTTGTTCACAGTATTTCATTTCTTGATCTGGCCATTGGATGGCACCATAGTACAATGACTGGTCCAAGAAGCTGCTGTGTCTGTCAAAATGACCTTGTAGCACATTGGGGAGGTTCAGCAATACACTATGTGGGAATTGTGACCTGTGTATTGTAATAATGGCCATAATCTTGGCGACACTGGGGGTGCTTATGAGTGTGTGTGTGTGTGTGTGTGTGTGTGCGCGCGCGTGTGTGTGTGTGTGAGAGAGAGAGAGAGAGAGAAAGAGAGAGAGAGAGAGAGAGAGAGAGAGAGAGAGAGAGAGAGCCTTTCTTGTCCATTCTGAATTACAGCAAATACAGTGTTCGGACCTTTGTTTAAAAAGATAACAGAAAAACATAATTGCTCTATATTATCACTCTACATTTTTCCTGATTTTATGGTTTTGTCTTTTTTGTAAACCACTTTGAGGGCTTAAAACAACAACAACAGCAACCAAGTGGTGTATAAATTTTATGAAACAAATAATCCATAGTTTAAACCTGTGCCCAGTATTTAATATGTTGTACCCTGAAGTGCTGAACAGATTGTAAAGATGGTGCACATTTCTAAATGCATCTCACCAGCTCCAGTATGAAAATTGACAAAATGTGTCATGATGCTGTATTGTACATAGGCGTGTATTCAGCGCTGTCTTTAGCATATGTGCCGCCGGGGTGCAAAGATCCGCCCAGCACCCCCAAATTTAGTTTAGCCCCCCCAATTTTGCATGCATGGCGCGTCTTTGGTAAATGAGCACACAAAGTCGAAAGTCCTTTAGTGAAACAGTAGGTATACATTTCGGTAATAGCTAGGTATATATGTATTTTGTTTTTCTAGCTTGATCAAAATATTTTTTTTTTCCAAAACAGGTAGATAGTTAAGAGCTTAGGCGGCTTCAGTGGTGGGCACTTGGAGTCCCCCAGAATTCGGCACCCAGGTGCCCTGCACCCCTTGCACCCCCAGGTAAAGACGGCCCTGCTTGTATTTACACACACATGAGGTAGAAACAAGATGCATCCCCCCACCCTCGTGGTGGCCCTGGGATTTGGGGGGCTCTGTGGAAGAGAGTCATTGGGGAACCCTTATAGGTATGAAAGCAAGACAGGCATACGATTTGACTTTAATCTGTACAGTGGTACCTCGGGTTATGAACTTAATTCATTCTGGAGGTCTGTTCTTAACCCAAAATCTTTCTTAACCTGAGGCACACTTTCACTAATGGGGCCTCCCGCTGCCACCGCCACGCCACCGCTGCGTAATTTCCATTCTCATCCTGGGGCAAAGTTCTCAACCCGAGGTACTACTTCCGGGTTAGCGGAGTTTGTAACTCGAAGTGTTTGTAATCCAAGGTGTTTGTGACCTGAGGTACCACTGTACATGGAAGTATGGAGAAATATATACAGTGCTTTTTTCTAAAAAAATGTTTAGGGGTACTCTCATTTTCCTACTCATATTGAAATACTGCCCCTCAATGAGGCCAACTTAGATTCACAAAATGTTTAGGGGTATGTGTCCCCCCAGAAAAAAAGCACTGGATATATTGTAACACATTCAGAGTGGTTAGCTTCTATTACAAGTGGAGTGGCAAACATTGCTTAATACGTTATATCAACACCACACTTTAAGTACATGAATGAGAGTCATAAACAAAAAGAATTTGAAAAATTTGAAAACAACCTCTCACTTTCAAGTACAGTGCGAACACTGTGAAGTACTAGTTGTAAATTGGGGTAGATATGTTGATTATTAAACTACCCCAATTTACATGTAGTACTTATTCCCACGGTACCTGTAAATGTTATACCTGAAAGGCTGCCCAAGCTGCACATTTCTCGTGAGGTTGAGTATATAACCTAAAACACCCCACTTGATTTCAGTGAGCAACTCTACTGAATGTTCAGTGGTGGAGGAAGTGGGGTGCAGTGAGTGCTGGCCGCCCTGGGTGTCATCCCTGAGGGGGGGTGACATTGCCGCCCCACCCCCCTAGGATGCTTGTTGTGGGCGGCATCCCCTTGGGGTGCTCGCCCCGCCCCCAGAAGCAGCTAGCCCCGCCCCCGGTTGCACGGCATGTGTGCTGTCCCAGGTGCCAGAGCAGAAAGCTCCGCCTCTGTGCATGTTCAAGGTGCAAAGATGATTTTTGCAACTCTTTGTAAGGCCATCACCTCCTATTTTAGCCATACATCAAATATGAATCCAGGCTTATCCTTAAACTGCTTAAATCTGTCATTTAGGTGAGCAATTGTTTTGTCCACCACAACTTCAAAGAATTCTACGCAAGATTTGTCTTTTGGATCAAGAATGGCGTCTTCTGATGTTTCATCTAGTAAAGTCTGTGTTACTCTCTCTCACACAGCTCTGGGAATGTTTTTTCAATGAGATCTTCTTCAGCTTTTCTCAATGAGATCTTCTTCAGCTTTTCTCAATGAGATCTTCTTCAGCCAGCAGAAAAGACTGAAAGACAACATTTTCTCTGCTCTGCTGATATTTTGTTGTGAAACAATCCCTGTGAAATCGTGAATTTCTTCTCCCTTCACCGTGTAATAAAAGAAAATGGCGGCTTCCTCCTCCTGGTGTGCTGAGAGAACTGGGAAGTTGTGCATGTGCAGGGGAAAAATGCATAAGAACAGGCTGTATGGGGGGCAGACAGGGTTTCATACAAGATTATTGGGCCTCCTAAAGTGTGGAGGCCCTAAAACCACCACCCTAAATGATCGTGGAAAAGGTATATTTGACATTCTACATGCAGACCCTCTAAGTGTCCCTATTTTCCAGGGGCAGTCCTGGATTTACAGAAGCTGTCCTGGTTTCTGATTTGATCCTGGAATGACCCACTTTTCCTTAGGACATCCCTATTTTCACTGGAGAAATGTTGGGGGGGGGCATGGAATAGGACAGCCATGTCACCATTTTCATTGGAGAAAATGGGATGCTACATGTCAGCTTTGGACAATGGCTGCTCCTTAAATCAAACCTTCTGCTTCAAAATACATTTGTCCTGTGGTAGCCCTGTCAGCTTCTCTGGTCTAGACTCTCTGTGAACTGTGTCTGAAGTGGCATTCATTAGCGCAAGTAGACATCTGGCCAAGGGCATCCTCTCTGTGGTGACACGTGCTGGGAATGGAATTCTTTAGCCTTTGACAGTTTCACTCCTTAGCTTTTTAAATCCAGCCTCAATAAAGACAGAAGCAAGCTTAGCTTACCAATAGCAGGCTGACAACTCATGGAGCTCTGTAAAGAACTCAGACACATGGCCCAGAAGGAGCGGTCATGCCATGAGCTTAATCGACTAGCTCAAGAGATGCTTTCTGGGTTGAATGTGTGCAACCCAAAGAGCAACTGTGTTTGTGAAGCTGCGGCTGCTTCTATCTTGGGGTGGGATCCAATGACATACCGCCAGCAAAATCACCTTGTGAAATCGTCGTTGCCTGTGAGATCGTGTGCAATAGGCTTAAGGTAAAGGTAAAGGGATCCCTGACCATTAGGTCCAGTCGTGGCCAACTCTGGGGTTGCGGCGCTCATCTCGCTTTATTGGCCGAGGAAACCGGCGTACAGCTTCCGCGTCATGTGGCCAGCATGACTCAGCCGCTTCTGGTGAACCAGAGCAGTGCACGGAAACGCCGTTTACCTTCCTGTCAGAGTGGTGCCTATTTATCTACTTGCACTTTGACGTGCTTTTGAACTGCTAGGTTGGCAGGAACAGGGACCGAGTAACGGGAGCTCACCCCATTGCGGGGATTCGAACTGCCAACCTTCTGATCAGCAAGTCCTAGGCTCTGGTTTAACCCACAGCGCCACCCACGTCCTGGCTTACTTCCTCAGAATATCAAACTTTCTGCAGTCAGGAACGTGTTGATATGTACCCTTGCATATCGTGACCCATTTGTGTTACCTACACAGGCCTCTCAAAAGCGTGCAGCCATGCTGTGTAGAAAAATATTTACTGCAGGAGCATTTATCATTTTTTCATCATTTTTTATTTGTATGCCGCCGTCCCACAGTTAAAAAAACAATGTTCAGGGTGGCTTACAGCATGACAAGATTTACATAATTACAAAAGTCATGAACAATAAACAAACCGCATCAAAAAAATACACAACCAGACGGGACACAATTTCCACATAAATCAAAATCTAAAACTAAGAATACAGCATTAATATCACAGTTTAAAATGACTTAGGTAAAAAAATAACGGCAATTTAAACAAAAAACACAAACAAAACAAAAGGGAGCCCTCTCTGCCCAGCCGCGGCAGCGGCAGCAGTCCTTTATAGAGCCCATCAGGCCCCACCCTGGGCCAGGTGGTGAGTGGCAGGACTGGGGCCCTTAGGTGCTGAGCAGGGGAGTCCTCCTCTTAGTGGTCTTAGTGACCATACGGCTCTTCTCTGGGCTTTCCAGGCATGGCAAAAGGCGCGAAGCGATGGCTGGGAACGAGCTTTTTGTGAGAAGAATTTCCTTTCTCAGGCAACAATGGAGATTATCACAGGAATGAGAACACAGCTGCTTGGGCAACTCAGAGCATCAGGTTTTGTAAGAGCCAGAGGTGGTGGCGACGTAAGAGATGTTAACACCAACTCTGAGAACTAGGCTGTGGTGAAAGGTGCCTCAGTAGCTGGAATGTGCCCCAATATAGTTCACTTTGACAGAGGGAATATTGTTTTGACTGGGCCAAAAGAGAGAAAAAGTTAGATTTCATCCTACCTCAGTTCTTAGCCAGCCCCAGTATAAAAAGTTTCCTCCAGCAAATGGTCAAGTGGCAGCTATTCATGCACTTCCCACGGACTGGCTCATATGCAATGAGATGACAGCAGCCCACCACATAGCCAATATCAGTGTTATGTACTGAAGTTCTCACCCTGGGCCAGCAGGGGAATACTGTAGATAGTTATGCAAATAAGGGATCGAAAGTGACATTCAGTGATTGGATAGTTTTAGAAAATTGTTACAGTTGCATTGTACTGGAGCTCTATATAAGCAGGCTGACTGAACCCTTCAGTTCAGTTCTGTCCTGGCCTGTGAATAAATAAGAGCTGTTTGAAGAATTGCTGTGTCGCCTGATATGTTCACCCACAACGTAACAATCAGGTGATGAGGAAATGCACTGGAAAGCGTGAACAACTTTTGCTGTGTCACAACATTGGGCATGTCCACGTGCCTCATTCCTAGACACAGTTCCAGGCTTTAAAACTCTGCATCCAAGCGCCAAGCGTGTTTTTGTTTTTGTCCCACCACTTTCCCTGGAAAAACTGCAAATGGCAATCAGATTTTTCACAGTGAAATGTGGGGCTTCCCAGGGAAAGAGCCTGGACAAAAACAAAACAAAACCCACTCCCACATGGAGCTTTAAATCACGGACTTGTGTCTGGAAAGCAAGTCCTTTATCTCCTGTCCCAGCAAACAAATCAGGATGAATGCTCAACAAACAGGTCATCTGAAATTATTGCCCTGTGTTCCCATACCTGTATTTACCCATGAAAACAAAGAAGTGGCAATTATAACAACACAACAAGATGGAAGAAATAAAATATTGATCTCACACGTGGGTGAAGGGGAGTGGGGGGCATGTGAGAATCTATAATATTATTTATAATATAAATTTCCTAACTGCGATGTATTTACATACAGCAAAGGGAAGCCTAGAGCAATCATGTATATTTTAATTTAGGTAATCTATGCAATAGGCTTATGTTAGAAAACGAATATGGATGTTGCATTTGATGTTTGTATTTTGTTTCCTTTTGGTTTTGAAATAATAAAAAAAAAAGAAGTAGCTCCATAAATTATGTCAGCAAATGAGACTTTGTTAAGAGTGCTGGTTCTAGTTTTGAGGGGAAGGGGCATGGGCAAGATATCCTCAGCAGCACCCCTACCCCAAATATCTTTCTTGTTGCTGCCACTCTTTCCTATTCTTTTGCCTCCTTTCTCCTCTGGGCCTGATGCATACAAAAGTCCAGAGGGAGCCTCCAAGGCATGTTCAATATTCTGCTGCAACTCATCCCTCTTGTCACTGTTTGTACACTAAAAAAAGGCAGATGAACAGGCAGAGAGCAAGGGAGAAGAGCAGTAGGGCCCCTGGATAACTGAATTTTGTTGTTGTTTAGTCATTTAGTCGTGTCCGACTCTTCGTCATCCCCTGGACCAGAGCACTCCAGGCACTTCTGTCTTCCACTGCCTCCCGCAGTTTGGTCAAACTCATGCTGGTAGCTTCAAGAACACTGTCCAACCATCTCGTCCTCTGTCGCCCCCTTCTCCTTGTGCCCTCCATCTTTCCCCACATCAGGGTCTTTTCCAGGGAGAACTGAATTTAAGTGTGGGGAAACTGAGAAACCGAGAGGACAGAAATGGACAGATCCTTCCATCCCACCCCCTGACCTTTCAGCCCTTGTTCAACTCCTAATGGGGATCCTTGCTGTAAATATGTTGCCAAATTCGGAGGCTAGGATTGAAGAGGTCATGGTCTGGTCTCATGAAAAGTAACTTGAAGGCTGAATATTGTCACTAAAGGAAAAGCCAAGAGGATCGCCACCATTCAGAGTTGACTGAAGGGTCAAGAAGAGCGAGCGTTCATGAGTGTGGCGAGGCCTTATGTAATGCGCTGTGCTTGAACTAAGAGAGCTTATCTTGATACTGTGTCTGGGATGCATGAGGCAGCGGAGTGCATTTCCACCCAGGGTCACTGCTGATCTCCAAAGTCTGGTACAAGCCATGACCTTTTAATGACAATCTAGTGGCTTGTGGATTAGCCCTCAGAGACAGATGTTCTTGAAGGCCATTTCTCTGCATTCTGGTTGGAAGGGGAAACTTCCAGAAAGGCATTGTTCAATCCCGGAGGGGAATAAGACAGAGTGGTCTACTCTATGGGGCATATCTGCCCGGGGAGCTCTAATTCTGCAAGGGGGCTAGGGAACTTTAATACAATTGTTATAAGAAAAAACTGCATCTACAGTTTCCAGAGTTGTTTGGGTAAACCACAGCAGATAAACTAGTATAAAACAAATGTAAGTTTGTTGTGTGCATATATATTTGTGTGTGGGTATTTAAAAACAGGCCACAACTTTATCGATTAGAGCAAAGTAATCAGGGGTTGGCACAGCACTAAGGGTAAGGATCAGTGCGCATTCAAACAGTCCACCTGCTGCTTGATACCCATCCGAACACAACTGCCAAGGAGGCAGTCAACAGCAAAAAAAAAAACCCCTCCATGACACAGACCACTGATGTGTGTATATATTGAGTACAAAGCATGCAAGCAGATGAGCTCAGCCAAAGAAATGAGGATTGTTGAACTTGGCCAAATATCTTACGCAGAATTCTCATGAACTAGTACTCCACTGCTTAGTTAGACTATTTTGGTCTTAATCTGTATTTCTGTTAATAGGCTTTCAAAATAATTATACTAGAAATAGTAAACTACTGGATTAAACAAGAACATGGTAACCTCCAAGTTTTTGGTGCTTTGCAATGAAGATTTTGTGTTTTTACCTTGCATTTTTATGTTGTGAACCACCCTGAGATCTACGGATGAAGGATGGTACACAAATTAATTGATTGATTGATTGATTGATTGATTGATTGATTGATTGATTAAATAAATAAATAAAGATAGATGATAGATAGATGATAGATAGATGATAGATAGATAGATAGATAGATAGATAGATAGATAGATAGATAGATATAGATAGATAGATAGATAGAGATAGATAGATGATAGATAGATAGATAGATAGATAGATGATAGATAGATAGATAGATAGATAGATAGATAGATAGATAGATAGATAGATAGATGATAGATAGATAGATGATAGATAGATGATAGATGATAGATAGATAGATAGATAGATAGATAGATAGATAGATAGATAGATAGAGATAGATAGATGATAGATAGATAGATATAGATGATAGATGATAGATGATAGATGATAGATAGATAGATAGATAGATAGATAGATAGATAGATAGATGATAGATAGATAGATAGAGATAGATAGATGATAGATAGATAGATAGATAGATAGATAGATAGATGATAGATAGATAGATAGATAGATAGATAGATAGATAGATAGATAGATGATAGATAGATAGATGATAGATGATAGATGATAGATAGATATAGATAGATAGATAGATAGATAGATAGATAGATAGATAGAGATAGATAGATAGATAGATAGATAGATAGATAGATAGATAGAGATAGATAGATGATAGATAGATAGATAGATATAGATGATAGATGATAGATAGATAGATAGATAGATAGATAGATAGATAGATAGATGATAGATAGATAGATAGATAGATAGATAGATAGATAGATGATAGATAGATAGATAGCCCCCTGCTCTGAGGTCCTTAGAATTTAAATTCTGTCACTCGGGGATGGAGCCCTCACTGAGTTGTGTGCATGCAAAATATATGCAAGTTTTAAAATCTTCTTGGTTTCAGGCAGCAAGTTATAAAGAATGATCTAAAGGGAAGCGATTCAGTGTTTCTTTGCTAAAGTTAAGCATGTGAGTTCTGGGTTTGGACAGAAATCAATCTGGAGACTTCAGGTAGGGTAGGGTTGCCACTTGTCCTGTATAATACAGGGTTGTCCCTTATTTCAGTGCAAAATGCTACATCCTGTATTGATACTGTTTTGTCCTCTCTCTCTCTCTCTCTCTCTCTCTCTCTCTCTCCCAAGTTTGGAATGCTCTCCAGATTCATGAGTTTGAAAAGGTGTGTGAAAGGTCATGTATTTAAGCTCTGGGTAGCCAAGCACAGACAGATTTACAAATTCATGTCTCTGCATGTGACAAATTCCAGAGGGTCCAACCCGTTAGACTGCAATAGATTGTAATGGATTGCTTTTGAAGCACAAAACTGATTTTTTTTTGCCCCCCACTGCCCCGTATTTTGCCAGAACAAAGGTGGCACCCCTAGATATATATAGTTGTCTTTATTTAGATATCTATATTTGAGATCGCTGGAGGAAAGTTCCAGTGCATCTTAAGTTTCTAATTTAGCAGGCCATGTGCTTCAGAGGAGACAGAGGGCTGGACATGGAAAAGGTGCTGCTGCTTTGGCTATTTAGGCTCATCGGTTGGGATGCTTTCTTGGATTAAGTCAAAGCAATGTGTGTTTGATAACAGCTGATGGTCCAGTGTGGGGATTACTAGTGAAGTTGTTTACATAATGGATTATCCATCTTTAAGCATCTTACTCAGGTCCAGGAGACAAAGAGCCAATTAGTGCCTTTCCAAACACCTTATTTAAAGGCAGCCAGCACAGTGCTATCCATAGTCAGGCCCCTTCAGAGCAACAAGAACAAATTGCTTGGAATAAGTTCAAGAAGACTCAGCAATCCATCAGGTAGGTCTTTCAATAGCTGTAGAAGATGCAATTTTGTGTCGTTTTATTCCTGATTCGTTGAGGTGTCTTCTTATTCCATCTACCATGTGGCAGCTGCCTTGCCTGTTAACGCTCAAGGCAAGGAGATGGACACACTTAGCAGACTACTGCAGGCAGATCACCTTGTAGGATTAGGGAAACTTCCTGTGCGGAACAGATGGAAAATACACAGCCAGGCCTTGTCAGAGACCAGCTGGATGAGGGGGAGTGTTGGGAGCCGCCAGCCCAAGAGCCCTCCAAGAAGGGCTCTGACTGCTGGATGAAGAAGACTTCTGGGGGGCTGCCTCCCAAGACAACCCCCTCCCAGGAGGACACCTTAGTGCCTGGAGCCTGGTGGTGGGACATTGAAGAGCAGTAAGCCGAAGGGATGAGCTGGGAGCTGATAGAAGCAGGAGATTTGAGTGATCAAGGGTGTTCAGGAGAAGGAGGGCCCTCCAGGAAAGATTAGAAGCTGAGAGTCACAGTGTTTGTGCAGACAGTCCCAGTCCTGCTGGATTTTCTCCCCCTCTGGCTCCCCACTCAAGGAGGGTCCTGCACATTGCTGAGCAATGCACCAGACAAGCCCAGATGTGGAGCCAACCCCCTTGGCACAGCCTTCATTTGCTTGGGAGGGATCCAGAGTGAGAGGCTAGAGGGGGGAGAGCATGCCTAGAACTCAGTTTCGTTAAAACGAAGCAGGGACATTAATAATAATGATAACGTTATTATTTATACCCTGCCCATCTGGCTGGATTCCCCCATCCGACTCGATTTCTATATAAGTCCCCACCTGCGGACTGAAACAGCACAGTCTAGATGCAGGTTGACCACCTTAGCAAGAACTAGATCTCAGTAACAACTTGCTGACCAGCAGAGAGGACGTACATCAAGGCAATAAACCTATGGTCCATTTAACTCAATGGAGCTTTCTTTGGAGTAAACATGCATGAAACTTGGCTTCAAGGGTTTCAGAAATGTCAAGTTTCAAGGAAAGTAACTGGAAAGCATACTTAAATCAACAAAGCGAAGGGAGCATGAGAGACATTTGCAGCAGAATATTTGCAATCTATAAATGATGTGTAAGGTGATAAAGTAAACAGACATTACTTGTGAGACAGTTATCCAGTTGCTTGATACATCTCTGCTGAATAAATGCAGATGAGTCAGTCTCTATAATTTAGCTTCTCTCGTTGTAGATGGCAGCGATTTGTGTTGTTATCCCCTTAGTTTTTTGGACTTCTGAGATCCCTGAAGTTCCCCTGAGCTTGCTTATACTTCTCTGTTAGGAAAGGATGGTGCCATTTTGGCACTTTGGAAAATGAATTTGCTATTGGCATAAGACCTTACTGCAGATAGAACTCACAGTGTGCCAGTGTGCTTAGTTAAATGAATTTCCTAGGATTTGGATGTCTCCAATTCCACCCTTGAACCCACCGCCAATAGTGGCAGACCTTGGGATCTCAAATTTCAGTGACCCCTGTGTGACACCAAAATTTGGTGCCTCCCTGAGCAAGTTTCTAACCAGTGCTAAACAAACTGTGTTGCTCCACAGAATGAAATACGCTCAGTACACATTCCTGGTGACGATCATCTCCATTATCGATTACTCTTCGGCGCAGCCTTCATGTGCAGTGGAATCTTTCTCTGTGAAGGAAGACTTTGACCCCAAGAGGGTAACTATGAATACTTTCTAACATAAAGGGTGTCAGTGAGCTCGTGTAATGCAGTTCATTTGCAAAGGTGTTGTTGCAAGCCACCCCAATCTCCAAGCGGGGAAAGATTCCCACGGTTCATCATTCTTTTTGGAAATGAGGCACTGTGGAGACTGTGGTGTCTTTATGATATATGGTTTATTTACACATATATACAACTTGAGCCCACGGTGGAGGGGTTCGCTGTATCAACACCCCATAAGGGTCTTGTTTCTCTCATATTCGCAACCTTGGATCCAGACAAACATCAAACATCGTGCTTTGCCTCTCTGGCTTTCCAGCTGGCTGCTTTTGCTTCCAGCTTCTAGCTCACATGCAGCCAAATTTCAACTCAAAACTTTTGCTTTATTCCTCCTCACTATCTGAGAGTTGAGGTTGGGGCCCCACCCATATGCTGTGCTGTCTTGCACAGAGCCTCTTCCTTCGATCTCTTTCCACCTCACCAGGAGGCTAGTCTGTCTATTTCCTGGAATTTGAAGGTTTGATTAGCTTTTAACACTTGCTGGATCCAGGGATAGAAGAGTCTGGTGCTTAGTTTAACGTGCGCACAGCAAACTCACAACAGTATAAATGAGATGGGAATGACAATTAAGTTTCTGAAACGTCCTTTCCAATTTGCTATCTGTCCTTGAGTGTTTCTCAATTTTTGGGCTTTGGTCTCTGCTTCCAATCCAAACATGCTTCCCTCAGCTTGTCATGTTAGGGTTAGTACACATGCCACTGGCATGCAAAGGCACTGGAGCTGTTTCAATGTCATTGGTGGTAACATATGCAGAAAGGTGACCACACAGGCAGGGCCAGTGATGTCTCCCACCTGCAGCCTCAAGTGGTGCAGATCCTGCTGATAAACTGAGCCTTGGTCTTCAGATGTTGCCACATTAATTACTTGGAAGGGCTCCAAATTTAGGCTTTATCCATGAACCAATGCTTAATTGTTTGAAATTTGGATTTGGATTATAGAGGTCTGCTTGCTTTGAACTTTCAGGCAATGCCTTGTAAGTCAGCTTCAATTAATACTCTAGCCTGGTGCCATGTGGTCACTGTCCTTCCTGGTAACTTTCAATGTCCTTTGCATTTTAGTATGCAGGTAAATGGTATGCGCTGGCCAAGAAAGACCCAGAAGGCCTGTTTCTACAAGATAACATCTCAGCTGAATATACCATTGAGGAGGACGGCACTATGATTGCATCTTCCAAAGGCAGAGTGAAGCTTTTCGGGTAAGTCACAGGGTGACCTCAAGTAGGCTTCCTTGTATTCCTGGTCACCTGCTCCTATGACATCGTATTCTGTTCCTGTGATCAAGATGGGAAGTGTTGTAGCAACTACTAGGTTGTAGGGCTGAGCCCCGAAGTGGGGGGAAGGTGTATTTGCAAAATAATCCCCACCCCCCACAAAATGTAAGCTCCAATTCCAGTAGTTGTTGGGTATGGGGGGACTGCAAAACAGGGCAAAAATGTTCATCCATTCATAGATAGTGCAAGAAACACTGTCCTTCCTCTGGTTAGACTGGAGATGTTATCATATACCCAAATCTGACTTGCTACATAATCAGAAAGTCTGTAAGGTCAATGCTTCATAATCTTGCTTTGATTTTGCCGCACGATGGCCCAAATGAAGATTCCACCTAAACACCAAACTACAAGAAAGAAGATTCCACCTAAACATTAGGAAGAACTTCCTGACAGTAAGAGCTGTTTGACAGTGGAATTTGCTGCCAAGGAGTGTGGTGGAGTCTCCTTCTTTGGAGGTCTTTAAGCAGAGGCTTGACAACCATATATCAGGAGTGCTCTGATGGTGTTTCCTGCTTGGCAGGGGGTTGGACTCGATGGCCCTGGTGGTCTCTTCCAACTCTATGATTCTATGAAAAGTCATTATGTGGTCTACATGATTCTCGAATGGCCACATTGCAGGATGTGGGCCTCTCAAGGGAAGGATTTAAGTCCTTACACGGCCAACGAAAGATCGGCTTCTGAAAAGTCACACAGTGAGGGGAGACAGGAAGAGATACACTAGACCAGAGATATGGTCAAAAGCATTTTGGTGATGGGGTAAATTGGATTCAGATTATTAGAGAGGCAAAAGGTGGTTACGCAAGGCAGGGGTGGAGGAATCTGTGGTCTTCTAGATGTTGGACTCCCAACTCCGATCAGCCCTAGTCAACATGGTCAAGGGTTAAGGGTACTGAAAGTTGAAGTTGAACAACATCTGGATATCCATAGATTTCCCCATCTCTGTTGTAAGAGTAGACCAAGCAAGTAGGATTGGAATGCGCATGGAGGAAAGTAGGATACAGGAATGGTGGGCAGGAAGAGGCCTGTAGGGTTAGGATAGCAATGCAGAATCAGATGAGAGCTGAGCAGGATACTGGTCTGGGTGTCATGTTCAGAAGCAGATGAATCCTATTTCAATACTGGCAATGAGACAGCGTGCACCACCACTCTCCTTTTCAAAAATTAGTTTTTATTAAAGATTGTCTTGTGTAAAAAACAGACAGACGAACAAGAAAGAAAAGTACATATAGCGTCTCCACTTTCAATTCATAGAGTCTTTTTCACACCACCACTCTTGAGGGCAGCAAAGTAGCTTTGCAGGCACACACAGCTCTGGCCTCCAACAAAGGGGAGCAGCTGACAGACCTGATTTGGCTCCCACAACCTCTCTAGGATCTGCTGCCTGAGGCAGCTGCCTCACTCTGCCTAAAGTTAGAGCTGGCTCCGATTAACGAGACTTCCTCTTCCTGTCTTCCTGTTTCAGGTTCTGGGTGATCTGCGCTGACATGGCCGCCCAATACTCGGTGCCTGACCCCACCACTCCAGCAAAAATGTTCATGAATTATCAAGGCCTGGCAAGCTATTTGTCAAGCGGAGGTGAGCAAGATATCCCTTGTTGCTCGTGGGTGAGAATGTGGAGAAAAGGGGGATGTCAAAGAGTTGTGCCTCATTCTGTATCCCAAATGAGGCAGGTGTATGTCTTGTGGCCCCTTTTGACGTGATCTTAGCAGTGTGGAAGCCCTTCCTTCACCGCTTAGATTTCTTTCTTTATTGAAATATGTCTCACCTTAATATAAAATATTCAGAGTGGCTTGTAATAAGAACAAAACGAACAGTTATGGGGGGGGGGAATCAAGAACACAATTAAAACACACATTAAGAATAGAGCTCTGCAATGGGGCTATGTGGATCTCCCTTCCAGATCTTGGGTACTCCAGCTAGAAAAGCCCTGCACTTCAGGTCACCTGGAAGGAGCCCACAATATACCTTTCAAACTCACCAGAGCAAAGAGGATATGTTGCCTCAGCTCTCTCTTTCTTATACTGTATTGTATCCCACTTTTTAAATTTATACTGGGAGGAATTCAACATTGCAGCAAGTTGACTGTTCCATCAACACAAGCAATTTGGCTTGCCAGACAGAATACCTGCCCCCCTCTTCTCCTACCACAATGCTGTTTGTTCCAGGGGTTATCTCAACACCCTCTACAAGATCCAATTTGCTGACAGGACTCATTAATTGTATCCCACCTCTCAGATTGATATCCCACCTTTTGACTATAGTCAGTGCTATTTTTCTAGAAAAAGAGGTGCCAGAACTCACCATGAACACCTCCCTTGTTCTCTTACAATGGCAATGGAGCCCACCTGAGAGGTGCCGGAACTGAGTTCTGGTGAGTTCCAGCTGAAAAAAAGCCCTGGCTATAGTCCTCAAAGAAGCTTTTGCTTTGTAAATTCCCAATGAGCAGACGCACTAAGAAACACACTCTTAAAATAGGAAGAAATTCAACCAGCTCTGCTCAAGTGTCTGGTCTGTACCTTATTTTCTCTTCTGGGAGCTAACGTTCCCTTCTTCTCCACCTCCCAAGTGTTAGCGAAGACTCGTAGAGCGATTGTAGCCAGAGATAAAACCAAAGGAGAACTCTGATCCACTGATTCTCCTTTCCTACAGAGTTTAACCTCAAATCTTTGTAGCTTTCTCCATCTGCCAGGAGGAAGCCGTAACAGTTCTGAACTGGCAGGGCTGCTACTTACGCAGTAGCAAAGAACATGCAGCCAAGCTTGGATAGTCAACATCAGTATTGCACACAGATGCCCGCTTTCATTCTTCCATCACTCAGGGTTGGGGTGGAAGGGAATTATGTCTGAAGCCAGCCCTGGCTGCAGAACACTTTGGTATGGCTTCAGGTGACAACATACCACTGTTTTGGTTTCAGGTGACAACTACTGGGTGATTGACACAGACTACGACAACTATGCCATCACCTATGCCTGCCGCAGTCTGAAAGAGGATGGCTCCTGCGATGACGGCTACTCCCTGATTTTCTCTCGCAACCCCCGTGGTCTCCCCCCAGCCATTCAGCGCATTGTGCGCCAGAAGCAGGAAGAAATCTGCATGTCTGGCCAGTTCCAGCCTGTGCTACAGTCAGGTATGTTTAAAACCCACACACACAATTTTGCTCCTTTCTTGAACGAGGGAAGGTTCAAGGTTGCTTGGGTTGTTCTGTACCATCTGTGAAACAGTCATGTGGACAGCCAACCTACAAGAATATCTGGTCATGCAACCAGATAACCTCTTGGCTGATCTACAAAAAAGCTCATGGGTGTTGTCTCTGGCAGGACAACAATTCTCCAGCCACTCTGGGCTGCCTTCAGATGTCCTCTAAAACTTGCGTAGTTCTATATCTCCTTAACATCTGAGTAAGGAAGAACTGGGCTAAACTGTGGTGCTTTGGACACCATTGAACTGCATCTCCCATCATCTTTGACCACTGACCATGTAGGCAGGGACTGATAGGTGTTGGAGCCCAGTAAAAGTGGAGGACCACAGGTTAGACACGTCTGCTGTAAGGCATATAAAAAAGAGGGAATTCTTTTGTGAAGACTGCCTTGGGCACCAGTATGTTCTGGCACCAGTATGTGCCAGCAGTATGTTTCTGTGGCAAGGCCTGCTCAGTGTTTTGCATCGCCAACAAAGAGGAAATGAATCACAAAGGCACAAATCTGCATTGAATTGGCGTCAACTTCTTTATATATTGAAATAATTACTATAATTTAAATAGACATGCATCTCATCATAACATGGTAGGCAAGGACCCGTGTACTTGCTGAGTGTGCTGTCCAGAGGCTCAGTTGATGGGTCACTTCCAGTCCCCTCCTCCCTTCTCGGGGTTTTTCAAACCTTTAACTCGGACTAGGACTGCCCCTCTGTCCAGTAGGACACATGGCTACCTCAGGAGTTTTGGGGGCAGCATCTAGGCTGCAACACTAGCCTGCCTGAGTGGTCAGTCAAGTGACCCCAAAGGCCAGCCCTTCTGCACAAAGGCCTTCTAAAGCTCTTGCTGCTTGCACCTCAGTTTTTCTCCAGTGCATGGTCTGTATAGCTTGTCCTGGAACTTCTCCACTTTGAGTTTGATCCATAGCTGGGAGGTGGCAGTTTTGAAACCAGAATTTCAATTCAGTCTTTGCTACGTAGTGATGAGAGGCTTCAAAGCAAAATCTCAGAGACAAGCTCTAAACTTAAACATAGTATTTTTACACATGTAGAAGTTGAGAAGCCAGACCAGCTTCAAGATTAAGGGGACCTCTAGGCAAGTGTTCTCCCACTCGCTTCCACTTGCCGCTTGCAGCAGGAAAAGAGTTATTAGGGAAAAGTTACGCACTCCCTCCCTTCACTTACAATTGTTCTCTCTCAAAGCAGCTTTGCTTGGATGTTTGGTGTGTGTTGAAAGCATGTGTTCCACCATTGCACTTGTGTGTATATGTGTGAGTGGTTTCTGCATGGAGGTTTCTGAGGCAGTTAATAAACAAAACAACTGGAGCTCAACCATACATTGAAATATGTAACAATGCAAAATGTTCTAGTTTGCATCGTGTTTATGGCAATGCAACATCTAATGTGTGCTGTTCTTGCTTGTCTCCACAGGGGCCTGTTAAATTGACACTCCTTCAGAGTTGGAGCAGAGGCCTGATCTCTGCGTCTTGAAGTCGTCCATGTAGTGTTTGGATTAGAGCTTTTCCTCAAACACATCTAAGTGTTGGCTTGTTGTTTTTATTTTACGGCACTTGGGTGCCACACACCTCGCTTGTCTGAACTCAAAAGAACTGTGTTAATGTTTGTCAATAAATGTTTTTAAGTAATCTTTTAAACTGCTTCCTCACGCTATGTTCACATGGGCAAATGTGTGGGGTTGGAGACATTTGTGGGCAATTCAGGAATGTTGTGGCTTTCGTCTTTGTCACACACAACCCCACACAAAGAAACAAAAGTCCTATGTCATGGCACCA
Source organism: Podarcis gaigeae (assembly GCF_964106915.1). Taxonomy (NCBI): domain Eukaryota; kingdom Metazoa; phylum Chordata; class Lepidosauria; order Squamata; family Lacertidae; genus Podarcis; species Podarcis gaigeae. Next base: position 4,470,529 of record NC_139694.1, read on the forward strand.
TGCAGCACCAGGTAATTTCAAGTTTCAGCTGCCAGTTTTGTGTGTAAAGTGGTCCAGGTCAATGGGATCCACTTACCACATAAGTAGTAAGTGCCAAAGCTGTTCTCATGTTGGGGGAGCAGGAGGAGCAAAGTAACAAATGAAGCGAGAGCTAAAGTAATGTTTGAGGCCTAAAAGAGTGCGTCTGTCAGACAGAGAGAGCCAGAGACCATTGGTCAAGAGAGGGCAGGGGAATAAAGTATAGTGCAATCCTGTGCAGACTTACTCAGATGTAAGCCTTTCTGAACATAAGACAGCCACATCCATTCATGTGCACTTGTTGTTGTTGTTTAGTCATTTAGTCGTGTCCGACTCTTCGTGACCCCATGGACCAGAGCACGCCAGGCACTCCTGTCTTCCACTGCCTCCCGCAGTTTGGTCAGACTCATGTCTGTAGCTTCGAGAACACTGTCCAACCATCTCGTCCTCTGCCGTCCCCTTCTCCTTGTGCCCTCCATCTTTCCCAACATCAGGGTCTTTTCCAGGGAGTCTTCTCTTCTCATGAGGTGGCCAAAGTACTGGAGCCTTTGCTTCAGGATCTGTCCTTCCAGTGAGCACTCTGGGCTGATTTCCTTCAGAATGGAGAGGTTTGATCTTCTTGCAGTCCATGGGACTCTCAAGAGTCTCCTCCAGCACCAGAATTCAAAAGCATCCATTCTTCGGCGATCAGCCTTCTTTATAGTCCAGCTCTCACTTCCATACATCACTACTGGGAAAACCATAGCTTTTACTATAGGGACCTTTGTTGGCAAGGTGATGTCATGTGCACACATTTACACAAATAATGACTTGGTCATGGTCCTCATCCTCCCCTCCAATAATAAAATACATTCTGTATGCAGAAATACTGCAGCTCTCCTGCCTCAGTCACGTACTAGGCCTAGTATTTGTAAGGATCCTGAGCACTAACTAGTAGTATGAGAGACTGTGTAAAGACTGGAGGCAGTGTGTGTGTGTGTGTGTGTGTGTGTGCGCGCGTCCTTCATTTTTTTCAGCTGATCCTGAGAATGAGAGCAGACACTCCTGGGAGGCAAATTATTGGCCCTGGCTCTTACGTTTCAGAGGTGGCTCCAAGAGCTGGACCAAACTGTTTCAGTCTACCAAACACAATGAGATTGAAAGCCCTCCTTTTATTTAGTTTTTTAAGCTCAAAAACAAGTCATCAACTTTTGGGGGGCTGGGCATTGGGTACTTTGAATTTTGAAAAAGTGCTGTGGATACCAGTTACAAAAAGGCTGCCGCATCTAAAAGACCACAAAATGGCACAGGTACGCTGCCCCATCAATGTGGGGGGAGCACCTATATCAGCAACTGTCGTGGACACACTCCCTTGTCAAAGAGATGCAATGTATTATTTACTTAAATCTAGTGGAAAGTGCCCAGCGTTGCTCAAGAATGCTAAGAAACTAAAACAATTCATTTTTTTTTTTTTTAATAAATTTTTATTAGGAGTTTTTACAAAATAAAGTACAAAGATAAACAACCTTTCTTTTATCTCAACAGAGTTTTCATGACTTCTTTGGACTTCCTCACATCTCCCGCTGCCATTTTCATCATCATAAATTTTTCCCAGCAATTTATCATCTAGTTTGCAAATTTTATAACCACTTATTTAAATATAATCCTCTGTAAATTAATTTCTCTTAATCTCACTTTACATCCCATTTCGATCCGATTTTGTGGTGGCCAATTATTTATGATCAAACATCCTACTTAACTTTCCACCAAATCACAATATTTTTGTAAATAAGTCTTAAATTTCCTCCAATCTTCTTCAACCCTCTCTTCTCCCAGGTCTCGAATTCTGCCAGTCATCTCAGCCAGTTGCATATAGTCCATCAGCTGCATCTGCCATTCTTCCAGAGTGGGTAAATCTTGAGTTTTCCACTTCTTGGCAATAAGTATCCTTGCTGCTGCTGTTGCGTACAAAAAGAATGTTCGATCCTTCTTTGGCACCATCTGGCCGACAATGCCCAGGAGGAAGGCCTCTGGTTTCTTAAGGAAGGTATACTTAAATACCTTTTTCAGCTCATTATATATCATTTCCCAGAAGACCTTCACCCTGGGACAAGTCCACCAGAGGTGAAAGAATGTTCCTTCATTTTCCTTACATTTCCAACATTTGTTGTCTGGCACATGGCATATTTTGGCTAGTTTAACTGGGGTCATGTACCACCTATATATCATTTTCATTACATTTTCCTTCAGAGCATTACATGCCGTGAAGTTCATCCCCGTGGTCCACAACCTTTCCCAATCCTCAAACATAATATTATGCCCAATATCCTGTGCCCACTTTATCATGGCCGACTTAACCATTTCATCTTGTGTATTCCATTTCAACAGCAAGTTATACATTCTTGAAAGTACTTTAGTCTTAGGTTCTAACAATTCTGTTTCCAACTTCGATTTCTCCACCTGGAATCCTAGCTTTTTATCCTTTTTAAAAATTTCTTGAATCTGAGCGTAATGTAACCAGTCTCGCACTTTGTCTTTCATTTTTTCCAAACTCTGCAATTTCCAATTGTTGCCCTCTTTCTCTATTATTTCCCAATATTTCGGCCATTTGGCCTCCATATTGGGTCTTTTTCGGGCCTTAGCCTCCAGAGGTGATAGCCATCTTGGAGTTTTATTTTCCAATAGGTCTTTGTATTTTGTCCAGACATTAAACACTGCTTTCCTGACAATATGGTTCTTAAAGGCCTTATTGATCTTAACTTTGTCATACCATAAGTATGCATGCCAACCAAATGCATTGTTAAAACCTTCTAAATCTAACACATCAGTGTCCTCTAGAAGTAGCCAGTCTTTTAGCCAGCAGAAAGCTGCGGCTTCGTAGTACAACCTTAAGTCTGGCAGGGCAAAGCCCCCTCTTTCTTTCGCATCAGTTAATATCTTAAACTTAATTCTGGGCTTTTTGCCCTGCCAGACAAATTTAGAAATATCTCTCTGCCACTTCCTGAAGCACTCCGTCTTATCCACAATTTGCAATGTTTGAAACAAAAACAACATCTTAGGCAATACATTCATCTTAATAGCAGCAATTCGGCCTAACAAAGAAAGCTTCAATTTTGACCAACTGTCCAAGTCTCTCTTAATTTCAGACCAACATTTTTCATAATTATCCTTAAATAGACTCAGATTTTTTGCTGTTATGTTTACCCCTAGGTACTTTACTTTTTTAACCACAGTTAGTTCTGTTTCTCTCTGAAACCGTTCTGACTCTGCATCTGTCAAGTTTTTTCCCAACACCTTAGTTTTCTGTTTGTTTAGTTTAAAGCCCGCTACCTGACCAAAATCCTGAATCAATTGTAACACTCTTTTTGTACTAGATTCTGGCTCTTGCAATGTCAAAACAAGGTCATCTGCAAAAGCTTTAAGTTTATATTGTTTCACTCCGATCTGAATCCCTTGCACCAACCGGTCCCCTCTAATCAAGTTCAAGAGCACCTCCAGGACAGAAATAAACAGCAAGGGGGAAATCGGGCAGCCTTGTCGTGTCCCTTTTTCAATCTTAAACTCTTCTGTAACCACATTGTTGACTATCAGTTTTGCCTTTTGTTCTGAATAAATCGCGTCAATCCCATTTTCAAAACCCCGCCCCACTCCCATTTCTTTTAAATTCCCCTTCATAAATTTCCAAGAAATGTTATCGAAGGCCTTCTCCGCGTCTATAAAAATTAGAACTGCTTTAGTGTTAATATTTGTTTGCAAAAGTTCCAAAATGTCAATAATGTTCCTTGTATTAGCAAATAAATGTCTTCCTGGGAGAAAGCCTGCCTGGTCTTTATGAATTATCTCATTTAAAACTCTTTTGAGTCTTCCTGCCAAAACGTCAGCAAATATTTTGTAATCCACATTTAAAAGGGAAATGGGACGGTAGTTCTTAAGTTGTGTCTTTTCAGTTTCTGATTTTGGTATCAATGTGATGAAAGCTTCCTTCCACGATTCAGGCGCCTTCTTTCCCTCCATAATTTCATTGCTGACCTCCATCAGTGGTTGAATCAAATAGTCACTTAATGTCTTATAGTACTTGGAGGTCAAGCCATCTGGCCCTGGAGACTTGCCCAACTTCATATTCTGAATGGCCTGTTCTATCTCTAGTCGTGTTATTTTACTATTCAGGAGTGATCTATTTTCTTGTGATAGTTTTTTAAGTCCATTTTTCTCCAAAAATTTTGCAATCTCTTCCTCCTTTTGTGGCCCTTGAGTGTATAATTTCTTAAAATATTTCTGGAAACATTTTCTAATTTCCACCGGGTTCTGAATATTCCTTCCTTCTATTTCCAAATTTGTTACTATGTTCAGCTTTTGTCTCTTCTTCAACTGCCAAGCCAGCAGTTTCCCACATTTATTAGCCGATTCAAATGTTTTTTGTTTCATTGATTTAATCTTCCATTCTATTTCCTGATTTATCAGTTTGGAATATTGTGCCTGATGAAGTTTAATTTCTCTCAAAATCGGCTGTGACTTCGGGTTTACTCTTAGTTTCTTCTCTAACTCTTTAATTTTCCCCAAAATCTTGTCCTTTTTCTCATTTTGTAGTCTTTTCTTTATGGCGTTCTGTTGTATCAAGAACCCTCTCATCACAGCTTTGCTTGCGTCCCAGATTGTTCTTTTTTCCACAGCAGTGTTCAAATTTATCTCAAAATAGTCCTTTATTGTTTTTTCGGCCTTCTTGATAATCTCCTGATCTCTAAACAAGTTGTCATTCATCTTCCATCTAAAGGAGCCGGTTGGTAATAATGTCATGTCCATTTTCAACGCGTTATGATCGGAGCAGGTCTTTGGGCAGATTTCCACTTTCTTCACCTTAGGAGCCAGACCTCTAGAAATCCATATTTGGTCAATTCTTGTCCAAGTCAGTTGGGCTTCAGAGAAAAATGTTCCTTCTTTCCCTAAGGGGTTCTTTGTCCTCCATATATCAATCCAGTCCATGTTGTCTGTCATTTCAAAAAAGGTCTTTGGTAGTCTGCCTTCTTTAGTAACCTTTTGGCTTTGTGACCTATCCATGTTTGTAGAAACGATCCCATTCATATCTCCCATCATAATGATGTTATCATAGTCCAGATAATCCAGCATAATCTCATGCAACTTCTTGTAGAATTCTGATTTCCCTTCATTTGGAGCGTAGATTCCTAATATCAAAATTTTCTCTCCTTGGTGCTGTATTTCAATTGCCAAAATTCTTCCATGTTCATCTTTAAATAAAAATTTTGGTGAGAGGCTCTCCTTTGCATATATCACCACTCCTCTCTTCTTAACTAAGTCCGAAGATATAAATTCTTGGCCTAACCTTTTATTTACCAATATTTTTCTGTGGAGCCTAGTCACATGTGTTTCTTGTAAACAAGTAATGTCTAGTTGCTCCTTTTTTAATATGTGAAAGATTTTCTTCCTTTTTTCCGGACTGTTACAGCCATTTATATTCCAACTTAAAAGTTGCAGAGACATCCTGGATAGATCTGTTTAGTTTCCTTGGGATGGTGTTTTGTTCTGTGGGTCTTCAGGGTTCTGAGGTACAGGCACCTGTGGTGGTTCAGACCCTGAGGGTAGTTCAAGTCCTTTATGAAGGTCCTCTCCGTAGGCAGTCAAAAACTTATCCCTATCTTCCAAAGTTCTAATTTTAATCTTCTTCCCTCTAAAGGTAAAAGATAGTCCTTGGGGAAAGTCCCACCTAAAGATGATTGAGTTACTTCTCAGCAGTTTTACTAAGTCCAAATATTCAGATCTAAGATCCAACAGCTGTTTAGGAATGTCCTTAAAAATCTCAATTCTTTTGTCCGAAATGTTCAAGGAGCTTCCGTAGTGCAGGCCCAAAATCTTGTCCCTTTCCTCCTTTGATCTCAACGTAATCAAACAGTCTCTGGGCCTTTCTCTCTTTGTAAGTCTTCCAAGTCTGAAGGCTGACACAATTTTAAAGTCTTCCTCCTCTAGACCCCAGAACTTGGAGAATTCTTTGGTCAGAAACTCAGCTAGATTACCTTCTTCCACTTCTGGTATCGATCTTATCCTTAAATTAATCTCCCTGTTCCGAAGTTCCAACATGGAGAGATAGGTCTGGTGTTCCCCAACCTGCTTACTGAGCGGCCTTACTTCTTTTTCCAACTCTCCCACTCTTTGGCTGGTCTCTTCGGCCAGTTTCTGATTTTCACCTGCAGCCTCCTTCAGTTGTCCGATTGCTTGTGCATTCTGTGCAACTTGCCCAGATAATTTGTTTAAAGTTTCTGTATTAAGGTCAATTTTCGCAGTTTGTTGATCAACTTTCCTCTCCAAAGACTCCAATTTCTCAAGAATTCTCTCTAATACAGAACCAGATCCTCCTGAGGCCATCTCTTCTAGTTGTAAATCCTCAGTTTCTTCCTCCCCTGCCTGTGACAGGGAGGTAACTTTTTCCTCCGAGGGCAAAGTGGGCACAGATGATCTGCGTGCTTGTGAGGCTGCAGTTACGGTTGTCAGAGTTGTTTGTCTGGTTCTTAATCCCTTTCTTTTTGCGCCACTCATTCCAAAGTTATCTAGCAGTCAAGGTCAAGCTGAGTTATTCCCATGGGAAAGCTACGGCCCAGGTGGTAGCAATCAAACAGAGGGCCGGGAAATAGAAAGTAAAACAATGTTTTTGTTGTAAATCCTCAATCCTCTAGGGGGAGCATAAAATGTCCTAGGAAGAAGAGTCCATTCCACATACGAAATCTGAACCAATACTTAGGGATCTTCACAAAAGTAGTTTTAGCAGAGTTGGTTTTAAGTTTGCCACAATATTTCAAGTTGTGCTTACTGGAGTTCCAAAATGCAAGAACGTAACCATTCTGAACTCCCTCAGACTGTCTCAAAGTTTAAATAGAATGTATCCAAATTTGCAGTCTGACAGTTCTACTGCTCAGGCAGTTCTGACACCTGGGCTTCTTAAACAGAATTGTAATCCACAAAGAAAGGAGTATATAAGTCCTAATAAAAGTCCAAAAATCAATTGCTTACAGTCTTTAAAGGGAAAAGTAATTTCTGCGGGTGCTCAATCTGAGCTGTCAAAAGTTCTCTCTATGCCTCCACTCCTCCTGCTCTTTGCTTTAAAAGTCAATGGCTGCGGAGGACGGACTTCCTTTTCCTCGTCTCTCCGCTTTCAGCTTATTTTCAATATTTTTAGTCCCGAAATTTAATAAGGTCCTCAATTACTCACGGGTTGTTGCGTTTTAGAATCTTGTGTTGAAGGAAGAAAGGTCGGCGCTCACCGGCAACGGCAGCGCGGCTTCGCTCCGCTGAATGCGCATAGACCCACAGCGCCGCTACCCCCTCTGCGATCCGGAGCCCCTTACGGGGTTCCCTCAACGTTTCGGGGGTAGCTCCTGGCGCCCGCCGGGTCCCGAGACCGCAGGCTTCCGCTGCCTGCGGTTTTCCAGAATGGGTCTCCGCTTCGCCGTAGCGGACGACCCTTTTCCAGCGTAGCTTCCCTCTCCCGGTTAGGAAAGGGCAGCCATTACCGTTCGCGCCGCCTTTGCTTCAGGATCTGTCCTTCCAGTGAGCACTCTGGGCTGATTTCCTTCAGAATGGAGAGGTTTGATCTTCTTGCAGTCCATGGGACTCTCAAGAGTCTCCTCCAGCACCAGAATTCAAAAGCATCCATTCTTCGGCGATCAGCCTTCTTTATAGTCCAGCTCTCACTTCCATACATCACTACTGGGAAAACCATAGCTTTTACTATAGGGACCTTTGTTGGCAAGGTGATGTCATGTGCACACATTTACACAAATAATGACTTGGTCATGGTCCTCATCCTCCCCTCCAATAATAAAATACATTCTGTATGCAGAAATACTGCAGCTCTCCTGCCTCAGTCACGTACTAGGCCTAGTATTTGTAAGGATCCTGAGCACTAACTAGTAGTATGAGAGACTGTGTAAAGACTGGAGGCAGTGTGTGTGTGTGTGTGTGTGTGTGTGTGTGTGTGTGCGCGCGTCCTTCATTTTTTTCAGCTGATCCTGAGAATGAGAGCAGACACTCCTGGGAGGCAAATTATTGGCCCTGGCTCTTACGTTTCAGAGGTGGCTCCAAGAGCTGGACCAAACTGTTTCAGTCTACCAAACACAATGAGATTGAAAGCCCTCCTTTTATTTAGTTTTTTAAGCTCAAAAACAAGTCATCAACTTTTGGGGGGCTGGGCATTGGGTACTTTGAATTTTGAAAAAGTGCTGTGGATACCAGTTACAAAAAGGCTGCCGCATCTAAAAGACCACAAAATGGCACAGGTACGCTGCCCCATCAATGTGGGGGGAGCACCTATATCAGCAACTGTCGTGGACACACTCCCTTGTCAAAGAGATGCAATGTATTATTTACTTAAATCTAGTGGAAAGTGCCCAGCGTTGCTCAAGAATGCTAAGAAACTAAAACAATTCAGTGCAGTTTTGAAAGTTTCATTCCATCATCCAGATTCAAAATGGTGCCCAAATTGTATGCAAGCGTAGAGAAAAAAACCTGCTCCCTGATCTTAGGATCCGTCATGCAAAATTTGGTTATGCTATGTTAGGCATCCAATCGCCCACAGAACAAACAAAGAGACAAAGAACCTTCCGAAATATAGAGCAGATCTTTATTCAAATGAGAGATTCCAAAAACTGCATGTAGCATCCAAGCTCAACATGAGTACCTTTAATCAACTTTTTGTTTTGCGCAAGCATAGAAAATACAAACCTACTTCTAAAACCAAATTCTTAAAAAGATTGGTACTTGCTATCTTCCCACTCCTGAGCACATTTCCCAGAATGCTGTGGGGGGCCAGTTCACTGTCCCTCAGAACTTGTGGTGGACCGGACGGTGCACACACCTTCCCTACTTCTCTCAGAGACAGAGCGGCTGAGATACCTCCACTCACCGCGTTCAGATGGAGCAGGCTGGGCTGGGCTGGGCTGGGCTGGGGAGGGGAGGGGGCACCCCACTGGTGCTGGGTCTCGGCCATGTTGCCAATGTGCCACCGCCAGGCAGCACAGAAGAGTCTTCCTCCTCTTCCTCCTCGCAGGCTCTCTGCTCCCGCTTCTTCCTGCCCCTTCGTTTCTCCTCCTCTTCGGAGCAAGACGTCAACAAGGCGCGCTGCCCTGTGCCTCGCCCCGATTGGAGCAGCAAGCCTTGGGAAGGGTCACCATTGACCGCCAGTTTGCGTTAAACCGGCCAATGGAGGGGAGGCCTGAGGTTGCTTAGGCTTCGGATTGGCCAGCATCGTGGAAGTCTGAGCAACCTTGGAGCATGCTGGGAGATGTAGTTGGGGGAGTCGCACAAAAATGGCGCCCAAAAAAAATTTGGGGGGGGGGAATGGAACCATTCACGGGCTGGATCCAGAGGGCAATTGGGCCAGATCCGGCCTGCAGACCATAGTTTGCTGACCCCTGTTCCAGCCCATTCATTATTATTTTTTTCTAATCCATTTGACTCTCGAAATTAGTTACTGTAGGGGCTTGAACAAGTGCTTACATCAGCAGCTGGCGTCCCTTGGATTGTGGGGAGAGGTAGTTCTGTTGCCTGCCTTAGGGTGCTACTTTATTTTTCAAAATTATCTCTTGAAAATGAAACTTTTGGTGCTCTGGAGTGGCTTCCAGTCGCTCTTCTCATTTCTCCTCTGACGTCCTGGAAGTCGAGTTGTTCTGGGCATTGTGAGGGGGAATTTCTTAAAGAGTATGAAGAACCACTGCTTTAAGGAGCCTGACAAAGTGCAAGCCTAATTCTGTAAGTTCTGGCTTGTCTTGAGGTGTTCTTGGCCTTTCTTAAGATGCTTCATTGTAGTACACCGGGGGAGAAAACGGCCCCGCTCTGCCCCAGTAATCCACAGCTCGCACTTTGTAAAACCCTGAGACTGTTGTTTCTGTAGAGAAAGTCCAACACAAATAGTTAGTTGAACATCTTGGTTATACTGAGAAAGACTGGGAGGGAAACTACATTGACAAAACGCCTATATTTTGGTGTGTGTTTTTAAAGTAGATGCTTATCTCTGCAGCCAAATGTTCAGATAAGCCAAGTATCAACTATTTGTACTTTGTGGCAATAACTGAAGACCTTTTTTGTTTTGACAAGAATGAAAAAGAACTTTTTAAAAAGCTGTCTGCCTTTAAAATTGCCAGGTCCCTAGACTGAATCTTTGATCCTTCTGTGTACTTTTAACCTTCCTACACAAAGCATCCCCTTATAAACCTGTGTGGAACTTCTCACTATGTACCTTAACTCTTCCCATAAAGTTTTACTCTTCTTGAGCAGAAGAACTTCTACAACCAAAAGCAACCATTTGATGATGATATATTATTATTATTATTATTATTATTATTATTATTATTATTATTATTAATAACAACAACAACAACAGCAATAATAATAATACCCCACCCATCTGGCTGGGTTTCCCCAGCCACTCTGGGCGGCTTCCAGCAAAGTATTAAGATACAATAATTCATCAAATATTAAAAGCTTCCTTCCTTCACACCAGTGGTCTTTGGGAACCTGAATCTATAAACAGTGGCATATGGACTCCATTATCAAGCAAGGAAACATTACAGTTCCTCAAGGTTGCTTCAAAAAACGAAGCTGCCAATTTAAAAAAAAGGTTGTGTGGAAGAATTGAAATGATCTTAATTTGCTTTTGTTCTAAAATTAAAAATAAAGAAAGACACTGGACGTTACCTGGACCGTAGACCAAAGCTGTAAATATACTGTCTTTGACACTGATCTGGCGGAATGTTTTTCCATCCTGTGAGAAAAACACTTCAAATTTTTTCAGGCACCTATGAAGGAAAACCAACAAAGACATCACAGAGACTTGCAAGCTTATTGCTGTTACCCTGCAAGGATTTTTCAGAGGAAAATAAGCAGAAATTAAAGACAACTGTTCCAAACCTATTTACCGTATTTTTCACTCTATAGGATGCACCCAACCATAGGACGCACCTTGTTTTAGAGGGGTAGAACAAGAAAAAAAATATTCTCCCCCTCTCTGCTCAGCGCCCCTTCAGCGAAGCGGCAGGAGAAACGGAGCCCCTTCCATTTCTCCTCCCGCTTGGCTGAAGGGGCGCTGCACAGCTCTCCCTCTCTGCTGAAGCCAGGAGAGTCTTGCTCTCCCGGCTTCAGCAAAAGGAACCCGAAGCCTCCAGAGTGCAGCACAAGTTCCCGCTGCACTCCAAAGGCTTCAGGCGGCTATCCCTGAAGCCTGGAGAGCGAGAGGGGTCAGTGCGCACCGACGCCTCTCACTCTCCAGGCTTCAGCGAAAGCAACACGAAGCCTCCGGAGCGCAGAGGGAGCGCTCCCTCTGCGCTTCGGAGGCTTCGCGTTGCTATCGCTGAAGCCAAGGAGCCTGCATTCGCTTCATAGGACGCACACACATTTCCCCTTAATTTTTGGAGGGGGAAAAGTGCGTCCTATAGAGCGAAAAATACGGTATTCTAAAGCACCTGCCTTGCGCTAGGCCATCAGACTCCAAGCGAGGTGAGCATAAGCAATTCATATGGCCCCAGAGCTCAGCAATATTCAGCCATTGCCCTCTGGATTTTCCAGTCTGATTCCTCACAGTTTGTGAAATGTACAGTTGCTATTTATCTACTGCTTTACACAAAGAATTTGAAAAAGGTGGATTTAAAACCGAGACAGTTCTGCATTCCTTTAGGCGCGAGTTACCTACTTTGAATTCACACAGCTGTCGTCCCACACTATCAAAACTTGTTCCTTTGTGAGACGGATGAGGCGAACACCATTCACCTGACAAGACAGATTAGCTCAGGGTTAGCATGGCATGTATCAAAAGAGTGAGTCTATTTTTATTTATTTTTTACATTATTTTATGTATTTTGTTTTCCACTAAAGCAAGATGTAAGAGACCTTTAAAAAACAGATTGATTTGACCAAATGATGAGGCCACTAAGGATGGCTGATAAACTGGAAACAAAAACAAAACGAAAAGTAAGTAGGCATGTGTCAGAGCTGCCCTAGGTCCCAGCTCACAAAGGACCAACGCCAGTTCTTGTTATATACAAAAGTCTTTATTGTAGTTCAGTTTCGATTTCCAAGCCGCGGCGCGCAGCTCTACGTCTTGAACTCTAGACCGCTGAAGCTCCGTCTGAATCTCCTCCCCCCAGGCACCAGTTTAAGACTCTAGCCCTGCTCCACCTCTTCCTCTGCTCCTTCCTCCTCTGGGTCCGCCTGCCCGCTGGGGTCTTGTCCTTTCTGGACTCTTCTGACGCTGACTCCCCTGAGTCTTCCCCCTGCCTCCGGCGGGCTTTAGGACCTGGTTCCCTATCCGGGTTTTCTGCATGGTTTCTCATGAGAAAGTGTTTCATCACAGGAATGTCCACATCCAGTGGCGGACTATGGTCTCCCAAATTGCAGAGGTGCCCTGTGTGATGCTAAAATTTGGTGACCCCCGCCTCTCTCAAGCCCCCTGCACCACACCAGTCGTAATACCCTAAAACTGCCTCTGCCACGTGTAGCCAGAAGCAGAAAAACCGAGATGCAAGCAAATGGTCTAAGGCAAGACTAGGCCTTACAGGACCTGCTTTCAGAGTGACTGACCAGAGGGTGCTTCTCCTTGCAGTCTGAGCTGCCGACAGCTTCTCTAAAGGGACCATATTTGTAGTGGGATGTGGGAAGAGGGCAGCCATCTCTAGGGCTGACCACTTACACATAGCCAAAAGTAAATCAAAAAGTACATTGATTTACACAAAAGCAACAGACACTCACTTATATGTTTTTATATATGTTGGAAGCTGCTCAGAGTGGCTGGGTTAACCCAAAACTTCAGATACACTCATACCAAGAACTGACTTAGTTGGTCTTTAAGGTGCTACTGGAAGGAATTTTGTTTTGTTTTGACTATGGCAGACCAACACGGCTACCTATCTGTAACTGGGTTAACCCAGTTAGATGGGCGGGGTGTAAATAATAAAATTATTATTAATAATATTATATCATTTGCTAATAAAGAGTGGCTTATGATAACAAAAGCACCAAGTCAATAGTATTTATCTGAAACAAAATGGGTCCCAAACTACAACACCCTAAGCTGGACTCAGAAAAACAAATGAGCCAAAGAAAATTGGATTAGAGGTTCCACACATCTACAGGATGTTGCGCCTACCTGATCAGGAGCAGCGAGAGGCTTTGCACAGATGTGGACGAGGAAGACAGATGGAACTGGGAGCTCTTGCTTCAGCACCAAGCTGTCTTTTGCTGGAAGTGAAAATGGCCCTTTCACCACAGGGTCCTATGAAATAAAATAAAAATGCTTAATGGTCCCTGAGGAGAAACTTCCCTACAGTAAAAAGGTAAAGGGACTTCTGACCATTAGGTCCAGTCATGACCGACTCTGGGGTTGCAGCGCTCATCTCGCTTTATTGGCTGAGGGAGCTGGCGTACAGCTTCCGGGTCATGTGGCCAGCATGACTAAGCCGCTTCTGGCGAACCAGAGCAGCGCACGGAAACGCCGTTTACCTTCCCGCTGGAGCGGTGCCTATTTATCTACTTGCACTTTGAGGTGCTTTCGAACTGCTAGGTTGGCAGGAGCAGGGACCGAGCAACGGGAGCTCACCCCGTCGCGGGGATTCGAACCACCGACCTTCCAATCGGCAAGTCCTAGGCTCTGTGGTTTAACCCACAGCGCCACCCGCGTCCCTAAGCCGCTTAGTAGCCTATCGGTATTAACCATGGTGATATGTTAAACATTGTCCAGGAGCCAGAGGGCACATGATCCACTTGCACAGGTAAGCAAGTCTCAGCTTAGTCTTAAAGACTAAGGGGAAATGTCTGTGCGTCTTATGGAGAGAATGTGTGGTCCCTGGGGCTGGGGGGGAGGGAACCTGGGCTTCCCCCGCCCCCAGCCCCACAAGCTCCGGGAGCGGAGGCAAGGCTGCGTGCAACCTTGCCGCCGCTCCCAGACCTGTTCTGGGGCCTGGGGTCGGGGGAAGCCCCTGTGGCTAAAAACGAAGCCAAGGCAGCGAGCGGGATTTTTTTTCTTGATTTCCAACCCTAAAAACTAGGTGTGCCTTATGGTCCGGTGCGCCCTATGGAGAGAAAAATATGGTACATTTATAGCATCATGCCTTCCCGCCTCCAAAAATAATTCTGGGAACTGTAGAATGCCAAAGGTCTGCAAGCTGTAGCTCTGTGAGGGGAAACTATGTTTCCCAGGATTATTTGGGTGGAGGCGTGATGAGCCATGACTGTTAAGGTGGCATCAGCATGCTTTAAATGTATGGTGTAGCTTACTGACCATTTCAGATTATCCAAGACCAAAAGTAAGATGGAGGGGCGTGCCGGAAAATCCCCACTGTGGATTTCAGCTGTGATTTACAGTGGAAAATTGGCAGGCACAGAAGCGAAAAAAACACCTGTTTCTGCCTCACTGCAATTCTTCCTGACCCTACATTAGAAAACGTGTGTGCAATGAGGTAACTTGCAGTTCTTCCTTTAGCCAAAACACAACCCAAAAAACCCCAACCGCATCATTTTTTTAAATATATATATATATCCACAGGGCAGGGTTCAGATTTCCTTGAGCAGGGCAGGGATCCCCCAGTGCGCAGGTATGTGCTTACGAAGGAGAAGCGGCTTAAAGATCAAAAGTAGCGCAAAAGAGGTGGCCCTTCAGCTGGCCTTGCTCATTCGGATAGCCTTACAACAAATATTTATGTAGCACTGACAGCGTACTGTGGAGTCAGCTCTACAGAAAAGATGATCCAGCAGGAAGCGAACATCTGGACAGCATAAAAGGGACGGAATAAATTTTTACCAGCTCCTCACTTCTGAGGTACTCACAAGGAAGGGGATACCAGAGGCACGAGTGGTAGGTGAGTAGGGGGTTGAAGGTGGGGAAGGGGCACCTCCTTCATTTTTGGGATGCTTCTGAGGCCCTAACTGCACTACAAACGTATATCAGTGCTATACCAGTTTAATGACTGAGGCTTTCTCCCCAAGCACTCTGGGAATTGTAGTTTGGTGAGAATGCTGACTCTCCCAAGCTTCTGCTTCTCCCACTCCACAAAAACTACGGCTCCCAGGATTCCCTGAGGAGAGGGAATGGATATTATGATCACACTATATTTAGCCGAAATATATACTGTTATATTTTACCAGAGGAGGATTCTTGATGGTGGCGTGGTCCATTCCTGCTATATAGCAGACAAGAACTGCTGCCAAGGTTCTCACCCTCTTAAACCATTCTGCACTGTGCAGAAATTCAGTGAGGGTAAAAAACATTAGCCAAAGTGAGATGGCTGCTTCAAGACAGCTGATTTTGGGTGTCATGAAACGGCAACAAATGGTTATTTAATTTATTGTCACAGTATTTTTAGAAAGGAGGGACGCGGGTGGCGCTGTGGGTTAAACCACAGAGCCTAGGATTTTCCGATCAGAAGGTCAGAGGTTTGAATCCCCGCGACGGGGTGAGCTCCCGTTGCTCGGTCCCTGCTCCTGCCAACCTAGCAGTTCGAAAGCACAAAGTGCAAGTAGATAAATAGGTACCACTCAGGTGGGAAGGTAAACAGCATTTCCAAGTGCTGCTCTGGTTCGCCAGAAGCTGCTTAGTCATGCTGGCCGCATGACCCGGAAGCTGTACACCAGCTCCCTTGGCCAATAAAGCGAGATGAGCACCGCAACCCCAGAGTCGGTCACGACTGGACCTAATGGTCAGGGGTCCCTTTACCTTATTTTTAGAAAGGAGGGAAGGGCACCTGTGGAATTTTATTTGCCTCAGGTGGCAAAATAAACTTGAGCAACCATGATCAGGTGGCAATGGAAGGGCCTCATTTGATCCTCTGCTTCAGGCAATAAAACATTTGGGGCTGGCTCTGGCATAAACTTTGTAAATTAAAAGGAGGGGGAAGATTAGCAGCCGGGGCAGTAGAGGGCCCAATATTTTTTTGAAGAGAACTAGCGGGGCATAGTATCTAAAAGAGCAACTAACATGACAGTTATCCATATGTAACGTTCAACAAACATACAGTAGCTGAGCTATACAAATAAACAAGTGTACGTTCTTATACACGAACACTTGTACATGATAAATGACAGCTTACGCTGATGTTCAGTGAAATGTGTGAATGAGCCTTTGATCAATGGGTTTTGAGCGCAGAGCCTAGGGCTTGCTGATCAGAAGGTCGGCGGTTCGAATCCCCGCGACGGGGTGAGCTCCCATTGCTCGGTCCCTGCTCCTGCCAACCTAGCAGTTCAAAAGCATGTGAAAGTGCAAGTAGATAAATAGGTACCAATCTGGCAAGAAGGTAAATGGCGTTTCCGTGCACTGCTCTGGTTCGCCAGAAGCAGCTTAGTCGTGCTGGCCACATGACCCGGAAGCTATATGCCAGCTCCCTCAGCCAGTAAAGCAAGATGAGTGCCGCAACCCCAGAGTCGTCCGCGACTGGACCTAATGGTCAGGGGTCCCTTTATCTTTACCTTCCAAGAAGAAAAGCAAAAGCAAGAGGCAATGTGGTGCAGTGGATAGAGTGTTGGACTAGAACCTCAGGGTTCAAATCCTCACTTGGCCACGGGGCCTGTCTGTCTCTCAGCCAACTACCTCACAGGGTTGTTGTGATGATAAAATGGGGAGGGCAAGAACCATGTTGGCACCTTGAGGCCCTTGGAGAAAAGGTGGGGTAGATACGTAGCAATAATAATAAATAAAATGTTTGGTGCTTTTTAGCTTAGAGAACAAAGATTACTAAGTGCGATCCTGAACGTGATTACTCAGAAGCAAGATCCTCTGTGTTGAATGCCATTTGTACTCTAGTGTGTAAAGGACTGAAGGCAAGGCATGATAGAAACTTACAAAATAATGGATGTTGCGGAATGTTTTTGTCGCTGTCCCATGTTGCTAGAATTGAAGGTCACTGAATGTAGCTGAATGGCAGCAGAGTTAGGACAGAAACAGTAAAAGGTAAAGGGTAAAGGGACCCCTGACCACTAGGTCCAGTCGTGACCGACTCTGGGGTTCATCTCGCTTTATTGGCCGAGGGAGCCGGCGTACAGCTTCCGGGTCATGTGGCCAGCAGGACTAAGCCGCTTCTGGCGAACCAGAGCAGCGCACAGAAACGCAGTTTATCTTCCCACCGGAGTGGTACCTATTTATCTACTTGCACTTTGAGGTGCTTTCGAACTGCTAGGTTGTCAGGAGCAGGGACAGAGCAACGGGAGCTCACCCCGTCGCGGGGATTCGAACCGCTGACCTTCTGATCAGCAAGCCCTAGGCTCTGTGGTTCAACCTGCAACACCACCTGCGTCCCCCAGGACAGAAACAACTAAATAGCTAAATGGAACTTCCTTTTACAGGGGCAGTGTACCTTCAAATGCCCAATGCTGGGGGGACCAACAACAGAAGAACAGCTGCCATTGGCATACGCTGCTTGGGAGCTCAGAGAGGCATCTAGCTGGCTGCTGTGGGAAACAGAATGCTGAATCTGGTGGGCCTCAGTCTGATCTGGCAGGGCAGCCTTTGTGATCAGCAAGGCTGGAGCGCAAACTGTCTGAGGTAAGGGAACCGGAAAAATACCACCCAGGAGAATGTAGTTGAAGTTTGTGAGGGAGAAGATGGCCAGGAATTTCTTGCGGAAGGTTCAGCCTATGGAAAGGAGAATTATTGTGGCTCCTGCATTATTATGAGTGTATCCTGCAGCCTGCTACTGACACAAAAATAGTGCACTGGTGGGGGGTTTATTCTGCTTCATTATTTCCTATGCAATGCTTCCCTGACGTTACCACATGGTTGCTGTTCAGAGAGTCACAAAAGGTGGGACAAAGCAACCCCAAAGCATTTGTGGTATGAAAATTTATGGGATTACAGCAGGATGTTATGGGATATGCACTGGTTGGAGATGAAGCGGTGTGGCCGCCCCAAATATTTTCCAGGCACAAACAGCATTGAAATCACGGTCATGTGGGCACACCTCAATAGCACCATGAGCACAGATAGTCATAAAAGTGAAATAAAAAAGAAGTCTGGAGGGACCCTGAGCAGATTTGACCTCTGCAGGAAGGAAAGCCTGCTTTACCTCTCGAACCCCCCCCCCCCAAAAAAAACCCTTACGCTTATGATGAGCTATACCTCCTATCCACCTACCTGAGAGAATACCTCACTGGAAACAGCAGGACTTACTTCCAAGTAAAGATATAGAGGGATAGGGAGGAATGGCTGCAGTTTTGCCCACACTTAACTCAGGACCAAGCCCTTTTGAACTCAGTGAGGATTGCATGTACAACAAACACATCGTACCTCAGCAGCTCTTATCTGCTCCAGTTGCTTCGGGGAAGGAAAATCTGGAGCTCCCAGTTTCCTCCACTGCAAATAGGGGTTGGTCAGGTAGTTATCCAAGTAGTAAGTGATGTACACAAGTCCTTTGGGAAGACAAAGGGAGCGTAACATGAAAACTCTGTTAGTTGAACATCAGGCCAGAGACCGAGGCTTTCAGATATGGTGTTCTTATTCACCATAGCCTTGTAAGAAGTCCAAGTAAGGACCAGAAGAAGCTGGATCCAATCACAAGCTTTTTAGAAGCTGCAAACCAGAAAAAAGCCTGATTTACGTGAGAGGAACCGAAGAAAGCTACTATCGAAATATATGATTGCGTCATGCCACCATGGCACAATGGTTTAGGCTGTCCTTTTAAAATAAGGTGAGCCACTCAATAGCTGCAGTAAATACAGTGGTACCTCGGGTTAAGTACTTAATTCGTTCCGGAGGTCTGTTCTTAACCTGAAACTGTTCTTAACCTGAAGCACCACTTTAGCTAATGGGGCCTCCTGCTGCCGCCACACGATTTCTGTTCTCATCCTGAAGCAAAGTTCTTACTCCGAGGTACTATTTCTGGGTTAGCGGAGTCTGTAACCTGAAGCATCTGTTACCTGAAGCGTATGTAACCCAAGGTACCACTGTATAGAATCATAGAATCACTTGCCTTCGTGTAATGACGCATCAGGAAAACAACCACAGTGACAACTATACCTTTGTGTTTGGGGTAATTGGTTATGTTTAGAGTCACGGCACTGATGTTGGAAGATGTCTCATTGTCTTTGCTGGCATAGATCAATACGGAGGCCTGCCAGCTGTCTGGTGGCTGCTCTCGAGGTCTGTGCACACTGGCTAGGACTCCAAGAGTGTCACAGTCTTCCGATTCCTGGCTGGAGATGTTGGCAGAGACTTGCTCCTCTCCTATGCAAGAGGAAGAGAAACTTGAATCTTACTTTGAACTTGGCCTTGTTTTATTGCACCCCACCGTGCTCCTCAAAAGCAGACCCACTTTCGTAGCCACCCACCCACTGTCTCGCCTCTCCCCAAGCTGCCATTTTGCTGCTGGATCAGGCCCAGGTCCCACCTTGTACAGCATCCTTTTCTCACAGGGACTAACTGGACGCCTCTGCGGAGCCATGCAAATGGCAGGTCTAAATGAGAGGCGATAGTCCCTTGGGAAGTAGGCGGTGGTGTGTGGTCAGTGGACTAGGGGGACTAGACTAATCGCCTAAATGTTCCCGGAAAATTAGTGTATTAAAGTATTGAAGTCTGGCGCCTCCTTCATCATGATGGATTACGCAGAAATGGCGATGCTTACAGGAAGATTAAGAGATAAAGACAATAGAGACTTTTAAAAAGACCGGGAATTATATTTGTTGTACCTACAGAAATATTGTAAAGAAACAGACTCACTAGCAGGGCTTGAATAAACACTTACAACCACAAAAATGAAGGTAAAAGACAAGGAGTAATGTCTTTGAAAATAATTAATTATAAGAAGAATTTATAGCAGGGAGATACAAAATGATAATAATGGGAAAGTATTTAGACAGATGGTGATAAAATTAAGATAAAACAGTGTAAGTATTAAATGTATAAAGAACCAGAAAGGGGAAGTTGAAGGAAGTCCGGGGGTAGGGGGAGAAGCGGTTTCTCTTATTGGCATTTGTTTCTCTATTACTTATGTAGATTATGAGAATTTTAAACTGTAAAACTTAATTAATTTTTTTTTTTTAAAGAAGAAGGCTGGTGCCTCCTTCCCAAAGCATAGGGGAGAGAGGAGAGCCACTGGGAGAGCTGGGAGAGCCACTGTGCCAGTGTGGTGCAGTGGTTAAGAGCGGTAGACTCGTAATCTGGTGAACTGGGTTTGATTCCCCGCTCCTCCACCTGCAGCTGCTGGGTGACCTTGGGCCAGTCACACTTCTCTGAAGTCTCTCAGCCCCACTCACCTCACAGAGTGTTTGTTGAGATTGTTAGCCTCTTTGAGACTCCTTAGGGTAGTGATAAAGTGGGATATCAAATCCAAACTCCACCTCCTCCTCCTTCTGCCAAACTTAGGGAAGGAGGCACGATGCTCACACGCCCCCCAATTGCCCTTCCAAGATGGCGCCTCTGGCCCTAACTGCTCCTCTATGAAAAAATTCACCAAATGTCATTGGGAAGTAGGGTAACAGGTTTGTGCCCCAGTTTGGTTAACATTGGGAGGCCAGTAGCACGCACATGTATCCTCTTTTGTAAAAATGACTTTTGAATCAGCGGTGGTTCCTGTGGTGGGAGAGGGGGTTCTCAGCACCGGTGTGGGGCAGGGTGGGGCCATGGTCAGGGCTGTGCAGTTGCACTGCTATTCCTCTTATGCAATCCTGGCCTCGCCGCCACTCTGCCCCAGCTAAGCCCAGGTAAGCTGCGGTGACCCCAGCGATGGGAGAGTGTATCGCTGCCCCCACAAAGGCCTCTGCTGCTTTTCCTCTTGCAAACAGGAAACGGGGCAAGTGGTTTGCTGTACCTAGGAGAGCCAGCAAGCCCATCACCGTGAGCACTGGCTTCCTCACCATCTGGACATGCGGCGGTCTGGTGTTGTTCATCTGAAAGCGCGCCGTCAGGGTCCTCTGCGTGAAGTGATAGGGGTGGTAGCTCAGAAATGCATTGTCGTTGCTCAGCAAAGTGTAGTTGACGGTGTTGTTGGCTCGAGCAAGCAGCAGGTTTTGGTGCTGGGCGATAACCTGCGAAGGAATAATAATAATAATAATAATAATAATAATAATAATAATAATAATATTATTATTATTATTTATTTATTTATTTATACCCTGCCCATCTGGCTGAGTTTCCCCAGCCACTCTGGGCCGCTCCCAATCAAGTGTTAAAAACAACACAGCGTTAAATATTAAAAATTTCCCTGAACAGGGCTGCCGTCAGATGTCTTTTAAAGATAGGAGAGCTGCTTATTTCCTTCACATCTGAAGGGAGGGTGTTCCACAGGGTGGGCACCACTACCGAAAGGGGAAGCGGGAGGGGACTCACCAAACAAGCCCTGCCAGTCAGTGCAAACTCTACGCAAGGACTTGTACAGCAAGGCTTTGGCTCCTTTGTCCCCCCCCCCCGCCCCTGCCCAAATTGACTTGAGGCGTGGTGGTTCAGGAGGACCCCAGAGCAGCACATGGGAAGAGAGGGAGGGGGGGATTGTTCCGCCTGGCAAGCTTGTGCAGATGCCATGTTCAACAGAGCACAATGTTCCGTTCCGCTCAGCATCTTTAAAGCTTAAATAAACCTGTGATTGTGTTAGCCCCACCATTACAATAGGTGGGACTTGTACTTCCTGAGGAGTGGTCGAGATCCAACAAACTCCAGGCAGGTCAAAAATTCAATTGTGCTTTTTCCTTTCCAATGAGTATACAGTGGACCCTCCGGATACGAACTTAATTCGTTCCGGGGGTCTGTGCGTACCCTGAAAAGTCTTCAAGTCAAGGCGCCGTTTCTGTGTACGGCAAAATAGAACACTTCTGCGCATGCACACATGGCAAAACCCGAAAGCTACATTATCCAAAGGTAACATAACCCGAGGTACCACTGTATAGCACAAACAGGGGCCTGTGTCCTGCACTTAATCTGCATTTTGTACCAAGGTAGCCCGTACCTTGTGACCTGTGTGCCTTCAACAGCCTTGCATTTCTCTCATTTTGAGTAACTGTTTATTTGGTTGTACTACCCGGCATAAATTCATTATGCTTTAGCTGGTGGCGGGGGGGACAATGCAGAGCACAGACAATCCACCCTTTTAAGCCAGGGATGAGGAACGTCAAGCCTGGGGACTTAACAGAGTCCTCTTTACTCTTTACTTGGGATCTGCCCCAGGCCACACCTCCTCTACAGCCGCTTTTAACCTCTGGACCCACTTCTTTTTGCCTCTGGTACTGCCCACCACTGGAAAATCATAATTCGAGTGGAAATAATCATAATTTATCATTTATACCCCACCCATCTGGCTGGGTTTCCCCAGCCACTCTGGGTGGCTCCCAACAGAATATTAAAAACACGACAAAACATCAAACATTAAAAACTTCCCTAAACAGGGCTGCCTTCAGATGTCTTCTAAAAGTCAGGCAGTTGTTTATTTCCTTGACATCTGATGGGAGGGCGTTCCACAGGGCGGGTGCCACTACCAAGAAGGCCCTCTGCCTGGTTCCCTGTAACCTCATTTCTCGCAATGAGGGAACTGCCTGAAGGCCCTCTGAGCTGGACCTCAGTGTCTGGGCTGAATAATGGGGGTGGAGAACCCATTTGATTTCTGGGATTCCAGCAGGCATTGTCCACTATGTATATTCAAGTACATCTCTGTAAAAGTAATGACTGGGGAGCTCTTCTTGTTTTTAAAAATAAAAGCTGAAATTCTCAGTTATATTCTGGTCCCAGAATCACATTCTATGGCTTCTCTGTGTTCCTGCAAAAGATGTTGGGATAGACACTGCCCCAACCTTTAGGTACATGACTCTTCAAACACTTTTTTCCCTTTAAACTGCCTCATTTCTCCCCGATATTTTACCCCAGTACAGAGGACAAGACACTAGTGTTTATGTCTGGCTATGGAAGAAATGAAATCCATGTGCAAAGCTGTACTGTGCGCATCTTGAAAACAAGAAACGCAGCATAATAATTTGCTGTCAGGATCCACTAAGAAGCCTTTCCAGTAGCTTTGGCTGACCTAATTCCCAAGCCTTGCTAAAATTAGGAACTTAAGAGGAGGATTGCAGCGGTGTAACTAATCAGATATAAAAGGATTACCGCTCAGTAACAAAATACACAAAGCAGCAGGTTAGGTTGAAAGGAGCAGAAAGGAGTTCCAGAAAGATGATTTCAAAAATCGGAAACTGAGGAGTTCAAGTAGTAGTCAGTGAGGATCAGGGGGCTGTACAACCAAAATTGTTACAAACCATTTTTGGTAATTTCTAGCGCTCTTAGTTTACTACATGTAAATAAAATTAACCTATACTCTTCACTGATTAAGCCCCCTCTCCACTGCCCTCTTTTGCTGAGACAACAAAAGATATGAATTATAGGCTATAAGCTCAGCCAGGCAAGAAAGGAACTATCCTCTTATAGTCTGTCAAGTTCCTGCACATTAACAAATAAATAATGCTAGGAAACTGGCTGCCATGACAGGTGGGGCCTAAATATTACAATAATCCAAGGCATACACTGTGTAGACAGAGATAGAATCATAAGAGTTGGAAGGGACCCCCAGGGTCATCTAGTCCAACCCCCTGCAATGCAGGAATCTTTAGCTCAATCCCATGACCCAAGAGTCTCCTCCACTGATTTCTCTTGTGGGATCCCTGGCAGATGGGGTTCAGGCCCTTGAATCAGCCATGGAGGGCAGGTGGCCACCAAGTGAAGTATTTGACTTTTCTCCGTAGGAATAACAATCCTTTGCTGATACAGTCATACCTTGGATCCTGGACGTCCTGGAACCCAGACCTTTTGGCTCCCAAACATCGCAAACCCAGAAGAGATTGTTCTGGTTTGCAAACATTCTTTTGGAACCCGAACGTCTGACGGGGCTTCCACGGCTTCTGATTGGCTGTAGGACCTTCCTTCAGCCAATCAGAAGCCATGATTTGGTTTTTGGAAATTTTTGGAAGTCGAATGGACTTCTGGAACGGATTCTGTTCGATTTCCAAGGTACGACTGTACGGGCAAAAGGCAAGGGGAACATTCTGAGAATCAAACGCTCCCTCGGCAGAAGGCAGCCAGACTGTCTCCTCACCTGGGCACAGGGCGGCAGAAACAGGGTGTTCAGACAGGGAAGTTCTGATGGCTTTAGACTTCCATTTATTTATTTAAGGTATCAGTATACAGTGGTACCTCGGGTTAAGTACTCAATTCGTTCCGGAGGTCTGTTCTTAACCTGAAACTGTTCTTAACCTGAAGCACCACTTTAGCTAATGGGGCCTCCCGCTGCCGCCGTGCCGCCGGAGCCCGATTTCTGTTCTCATCCTGAAGCAAAGTTCTTAACCTGAAGCACTATTTCTGGGTTAGCGGAGTCTGTAACCTGAAGCGTATGTAACCCGAGGTACCACTGTAATGCTTTTCAGGGGAGCCTCATGCACAAAGCAGTTTACGTTAAAGGGCAAAAGAGAGATGAAACCATATTTCCTTTTTAAAAGAGCTAGATATTTCCTCCCATTAGGCCAAGATGGCCCTCTGGTGGCAGGTGTTCAATGGAGCCATCTCAGCTGGAAAACCAGGAGCTAGAGATACTGAACATCTTCTGTCTTTTTGCTCTCTTCCCTTCCTCTCAGGACCAAAAATGGTCCTTCAGTGGCCCCCTGGTGGCAGCCGGAGGTGATAGAAGCCACCTCAGCTGCAGCTGCATCTTGTATTGTGGTTTTATTGCGTTAAAACATTTTGGTAGATCTTCACAAACTTGAAAAGCAGTATATGCTTGTTCAAATAAAGAAAACGTCTCATTGCCGACTCAGAAAATATCCACTGGTCTCACACATCCAGAAACGAATGCCTCTTTTTGGAGTGATAATTCTGGAGACGCCCCAGCCAGGAGCCAAAGCAGCTCCAAAAACGTTTCTGAGCACAATTCAAAGTGTTGGTGTTGACCTTTAAAACCCTAAATGGCCTTCGTCCTGTATACCTGAAGGAGCGTCTCCACCCCCATTGTTCAGCCCAGACACTGAGGTCCAGCACCGAGGGCCTTCTGGCGGTTCCCTTGCTGTGAGAAGCCAAGTTACAGGGAACCAGGCAGAGGGCCTTCTCAGTAGTGGCCCACCCTGTGGAACGCCCTCCCTTCAGATGTGAAGGAAATAAGCAGCTATCCTACCTTTAAAAGACATCTGAAGGCAGCCCTGTTTAGGGAAGTTTTTAATATTTAACGCTGTATTGTTTTTAACACTTGATTGGGAGCCGCCCAGAGTGGCTGGGGAAACTCAGCCAGATGGGCAGGGTATAAATAATAAATTATTATTATTAACATCAGTTTGCTGTTGCTCAATATTTGTTGTCAGCACGTGCGCTGACTGCCTATCTTCTCAAAATCAACAAAAATATTCAAAAAGAAGAAAAAGAAGTAAATTCCATTGGCCCATAAACCCCACAAAGCTGGGGAACAGGAGTGTGCTATGGAGATACTCTGCCTAGGCCTGAATATTCCCAGTGGCTCAAGGGCTCAGGACAAAAAGGCCTGTGCATGATGTTAACTACGGGAGTCAGGCAAGCATGGCTTGATGGTGAAATTTAGGGGTGAAGAGGCTTAAAAGAGGTGAAGTAAGGGCTAATTCACACAAGCACGTAGATGACTTGATTTCTCCTCACTTGCCCACTCAACCCTTGATGACTTCCAGGGGAATGTGTGAACAAAACTCACCCAAGGCTGGATTGAGCCATTGGTCTGTGAGGCCAAAAACCAGCAGTCCATGTGCTGGATATTGTGGCAGAGGAATATCCTAACCCACAAGGCCAGGCCAGGCGATCCCCCTCAAGTGGCAGGATCCATAAGGGCAGCAGATCCTGATATAAAGCTTTCTTCCCCATGTCTTCCCAATGTAGACCTTCATTTACCCCCTTCTTCCCTAGTAGGGAGGGGAGCACCATTTTGCAGTTTGCCTCAGGCGCCAAAATGCCTTGGGCTGGCCCCGAACCTAACAGAATCCTTAAGTCAAATGATCCCATCAGGGAGATCCTTGCCCCCCTCCAGTGCTTGCCAAGAAGTCTAGAAATGACAAATCTCCAACCCACAAGTATAAGATTCAACAAATTGGCCTCTCTTTTTGATGATGATGATGATGAATTGAATTTATATACTGCCCTATATAAGCAGGTCTGAGGGTGGTTCACAGAAAGCAACATTCTCCCATAATTCAGTGGTGATGCGGCACCTAGGACTGAGCCAGAGGTCACATACCACAGTTAAAGCCTTATAATGAGGTGTTTATCAGTGGAATTTTTTGTCATTAGATCACAGGATGAAGAGAAGCAACTCTCAGAGGCCTAAATATCAATGTGATTGCAAAATCACTAGCTGCAAGTGTCCATTCTCTCCATTAGATGGTGCACCAGTCATATGCTAGACGTATTGATATTTCTGAGGTACCAACATAATATTCATCAGGCCCACTGAGTGCCTGTTCAACTCCAGTAGAGCCCTTTGTGTAGACAAGGGAGTTGTCCAATAAGAATTCTCAGCCTACTCGTGTGGTATTTTCTGAGACCTTCACAAGAATATTTCCTCCCTGCACAAAAAAACTCCCAAAGTTCTTGTTTACAGTGGAATCTCAGTTGTTGAACGCTTCAGCAGCCGAACAATTCAGAACCCGAACGCCGACCACCCAGAAATGAATGCTTCCATTTTTTAACATGCCTTGGAAGTCAAACGGCTTCTGTGGCGCATTTCTCCATTTTTTCAATCGCTTTTGCCAACCGGCAATTGCACTTTGGTTATCAAACGTTTTGGAAGTCAAATGGTCTTCCAGAACGGATTACATTCGACAACCGAGGTTCCACTGTATAAGATACCTCATTGAACCAAGAAATTCACGGGCTTCACAGGGAATTTTTCTCCACCCGCCAAAAAAAGTTACTTGTTTATAAGCTACACCATTGGGCCAAGAAATTCAAAGGCTTCTGTGGAAGAAGGCATTCATTGTGAGCCTTGACAGGAGAGATGATACGCTAAAGAAATCACACCTATGTTTAAACAGAGGCCTATAGAGATAAAACAAATGAGGATGAGCACTGGGGAAACAGAAGAGATGGCAGAGGTGCAGAAAGCAATGCAGCTCAAGTCTACCTTAGCCACCATGGCCGCATAGGTGACATCCGCTCTCCACAGCTGCGGAACTGACCATCCCACCAGCGGATCTGCCTCGTCGTTGTATACAGGCACAGAGGTGAACGTGGGAAAGAGCTTCTGGATCTGTCCCACTGCTTCAGTTTCTTGTTCTAAGATGTACAGCGACCGCCCAGCTCCCTGTGGGAAGAGCGGTTGTTATTTATTTGATAGATAGCCTATTTCACAAGGCAGTTATAAAAAAGTAAAGGACCCCTGGGTGGTTAAGTCCAGTCAAAGGTGACTATGGGGTATGGTGCTCATCTGGCTTTCAGGCTGAGAACGCCAGCGTTTGTCCACAGACAGCTTTCCGAGTCATGTGGCCAGCAGGATTAAACTGCTTCTGGCGCAATGGGACACTGTGACAGAAAATAGAGCACATGGAAATGCTGTTTACCTTCCCTCCGCAGCGGTACCTATTTATCTACTTGCACTGGCGTGCTTTCGAAGTGCTAGGTTGGCAGGAGCTGGGACAGAGCAATGGGATCTCACCTTGTCATGGGGATTTGAACCACTGAGCTTCTGACTGGCAAGCTCAAGAGGCTCAGTGGTTTAGACCACAGCACCACCAAGGGTAACAACTAGATCATGTAATTGAAGCACCTGGGATTTTCTAAAGTGGTGTACAGATGCTATGTGGAATTAAAAAACAAATTGTTGCAAGAAGCAGTTGTCAATGTTAGAATTCAATTCAGGACCTTTGCACCATGTAGCAAGTTTTTTGTTTTTAGTGCACAAGGGGCAATTAATTGTGAACACTTAACTTGGGACAGGCACATCTCAACAGCAAATTGAGCAGGGAGCTGACCTTCTTATGCATGGCAATGTAGTCTATCCGGACGCCAGTCTCTCCAGTGAAGAAATTAGTTCCATTGTGGCAGTGACACAGGAGGCTCCAGCACATGGGGGACTTTGGGAATGGGTGGAAAGAGTCTCCAGGACCTCCAAATTTCAGCTGAGAACTGGCTTGTCTTAAACCTTCAGAGCAAGCATCATAGTAGTTGAGAAATCCTAGGAGGAAAATTGAACAGTCAACAATAGGCCTAGTGTTTCGGTAGTAATATCTAGCTCGGAGGAGAGGAAAGTGGCTCGTTTCTTCAGAACGTACTGGAGTGAAACAGGGTAAAGAAGGCCATAACATACCGCATTTGCTCTGCAAAAATCAACAATTATGGACTGTTTATATAAGAAGGTCTAGTTATCTGTGTGGCTGTGAGCAGGTCATGCTATGGGCTATAGACACCCATTGAAGAGTCCAGTAGCTGCAACGTGATCCTGACACACAGAATTCTTAAAGCGTGTTTCTAGCCCTCATAACTGCAAAAGGTAAAAGACAAAGGACCCCTGGATGGTTGCGTCCAATCAAAAGGCAAGTATGGGGTTGCGGCGCTCATCTCGCTTTCAGGCTGAGAGAGCCAGCGTTTGTCCACAGACAGCGTTCCGGGTCATGTGGCCAGCATAACTAAATTGCTTCTGGCGCAACAGGACACCATGATGGAAAGCAGAGAGTGCAGAAACGCTGTTTACATTCCCGCCGCAGTGGTACCTATTTATCTACTTGCACTCGAACTGCTAGGTTGGCAGGAGCTGGGACAAAGCAACGGGAGCTCACCCTGTTGCGGAGATTTGAACCGCCGACCTTCTGATTGGCAAGCCCAAGAGGCTCAGTGGTTTAGAGACCACAGCGCCACCATGTCATAATTGTAGTGAGCCTGGATGCATGTATACGTGTTTGTCTCCTAGTGCAAACACAAAGAAGGGTGTTGTGGTATCTAAAAGACAAAGATTCGGAGTGGAGTCCCTAAGATGTTTGGATGGTGCTTTGTATGCCTCCTTCCTGCAACTCCTGCAACTCCTGCAGCCAAGCTGGTGCCAAACTTATTGCTCTGCTTTCCTTTGGACTCCACTTTGGGGCCAAGTGGTGGCTCTTGTCAACTGGGCAGTTCAGGACCTCCACTTACACAGCCCAGGCTTGCGCGCCAGGGAGGACACTGTGCTGGTCCCATGGGTTAACCGTAAGGCGAGGTCCGAGTCCAGTCCGAGGTCCAGTCGAGGGTGCAGTATGGGGGCAGTCCATCAAAGCTGAAGCGGGGTCCAAGGCAGGGAGTCGGGTGTGGTCAGGAACTCTGGTAGAGCAGGACAGGGTGGCGGCAGGAACAGGTAACCAACGATGTTGCTCCCGCAACCTGGGACTGGGCGGGCTGGCCTTTATCTCCTCTGAGGCATAGGGCGGCCGCGGTCCACAGGTGACTCGCCTCTCCTGGCCTGGAGGCAAGCACTCTTTCGGGAACTTAGTTCCCTCCGCCTCTCTGCCCTGAGCCTCTGCAGCTCAGGAGAGGCTGGAGGGTTACCGGACCAAGAGGCAACCTCAGCTTCCCCTGACAGGGCTGAGAGTGGAGCACCTGCAGGCAGTGGGTCCTCCATCACCTAAGGAGCCAGAGCAGACTCAGCTGGTTCTGGAGGCGGGGAATCTTGTGCAGGCTGGGATTCCTCAGGTTCAGCCTCCGAGTCCGAATCCCAGGCCATCACAGACACATTGATGCTGCCAATGCAGCAGTTTGACGTCACCCCCAAAGGCACACTCCATTGTCTCTCCAGACAGATGCCAACAACAACCTGAGGTACCTATAGTTCCATTCTCAGCAACATGGTAGGTCAAAAGATTTATGGTTTTGAAAAACGGCTAAGCAAAGAATATTACCACAGTGTTGCTATAAAACACTTTGTTTCTATAATTTACTTAGTTTCTCCTAGGCAACATTCCTGCTGTAACCCCGGTGCCCAGTTTGGTAACTTGCATGTGTTGATTTAGCTATTAAGAGCTCGAATGACGAAAAAAATATCTCTGTGAGATGGCAATTTGTGCTGAGCTTTTTACAGGATTGAAAATGGAACATTTCTTTATCTTGTTTTCATTAGCCGTGATCTCTGAACTTTCACCACTCTGCTCACAGTTAAAAACCAGGAGGATTCAAAAGCAGCTTACCATTAACTGTCATGGATACGTTGTCAAAGTCATGGTGATCTGGCTCGTTCCAAGTCTCAAAATTCCATTTAGAAACATGCTTCAATCCATAACGTTCTGGAAATCAAATCTGCATTAATTACAGCTTTGTCATATTAAGCAGTAGACTTTCATTTAGCCGCACACGGAAATCTCAGTTGAAAGGCTCTTGTCCCAAACCACCTTGAAGAGGAATTTCTGCGTTTAGGGGGCATGTTCACACCCACCCACCCACAATCCAGGACAGATGCCACTTCCACAAATTACCGTATTTTTCACCCTATAGGACACACTTTTTCCCCTTCAAAAATGAAGGGGAAATGTGTGTGCGTCCTATGGGGCGAATGCAGGCTTTCGCTGAAGCCTGGAGAGCGAGAGGGGTCGGTGCGCACCGATCCCTCTCGCTCTCCAGGCTCCAGGAAGCTATCTGCAAGCCTTGGGAGCCCGGCGGGAGTTCCCACCGGGCTCCCAAGTTTTGTGGACAGCAGCCTGCAGCCCAAAACCTGGAGAGCGCAGCGGGGCGCACCCCGGGCTTCGGGCAGCTCTCCACAAGCCTTGGGAGCCCAGCGCGACTTCCCGACAGGCTCCCAAGGCTTGCGGATAGCAGCCTGTTCTGGGGGATGGGGTCGGGGGAAGCTCGGGCTTCCCCCACCCCAGCGCCGCGCATGGGGGAAAAATATGTTCTTTTTCTCCCCCCCCCCAAAATAGGTGCGCCCTATGCGCCAGTGTGCCCTATAGGGCGAAAAATATGGTAGTATTCTGTGACAGGGCCCAATGTATGGGCTGGATGTTGATTTACAGGATAAGTTGCAAAGGGGGTGGCAGGAAGAAAAAACTCCCCCACTTTTTTCTGGTTCCATCCCCCAATTGATTTCCCCATGGGTCAATGTCTTCCACAGAAATGAAAAGGTTCCGCACCCATGCCCTAGAGCAGGGTTTTCCAAACTTGGGTCTCCAGCTGTTTTTGGACTACAACTCCCACCATCCCTAGCTAGCAGGATCAATGGTCAGGAATGATGGAAATTGTAGTCCAAAAATATCCGGAAACCCAAGTTTGGAAAACCCTGCTCTAGAGCGTTCCTCGTCTAATTGTTAATCTTGCCTTGAAGTTTGATGTCCTATACAGTCGTACCTTGGACCTCAAATGCCTTGGCTCCCAAACAAATTGGCTCTCGGACGATCGAAACTCGGTTCTTTTGGAAGCCGAACGTCTGACACAGGTTCTGCGACTTCTGATTGGAAGCTTCCTGCAGCCAATCAGAAGTCGCACTTTGGTTTCCGAACATTTTGGAAGTCGAACTGACTTCCGGAACGGATTCCGTTCGACTTCCAAGGTCCGACTGTAGTTGCTTGTGGAACCCCCTGTTGATGTTCTCTTGGCCACCCAACTGCAATCGTACACAGTTTAGTAAATTATAAGCCATGAAGCACACTAACTTAGGGTCATTTAAAGAAAGGTTCAAGGATTTTTTTTTTTTAAAGAGCATTTTCCCTGGACATTGCCCTTTAAGACGTGTTTGTGGAAAAGCTGAACTGACAAATTAACATTTTGTTAACTCACCTATATATCTTTCGGCCAACTGTGCAACCAGATCCTTCCATTGTATCACCTGCCTTTTGTCTTCAAAGTCAGTGAAGTATCCCGAGGGACTTCCCATCAATTCGAATCCTGAGTTTGGGTGGGAGGGAAACCCACACAAACCTGTTCAGTGCTTTTGAATTGAGCAGTGCCAAGCATCCGTTGGTCTGCGCTTGGGCGCCATGGGCCAAGAACCAAAGAACTATGTGGCTGTGAACATGGGGGAGTCTGGCAGCAGGGCCCAGCCATTCTCTGCATGACTTTGGCAGTTTGCAGAGAAGAGAGAGAAAGGAAAGAGCTAAACAAATGTTGATAAAGGCACAGGGTGCGGGTTCTGGCAATCAGTTTTTTTAAAAAAGGCACACAAATATATTGGGCACATCTAAAACGGCTCTTTGGGTCCAAGCCATGCCACTTTTCCCTCAAAGGAAGGAAAATAAAAATAAGATCAGTAGAAGACAAAGCAAAGTTCTTGTATAAGTACGAAGAAGACTCGCAGAAGGGAATTGGAAATGAGTTAAGAGCATCGACAGAAGATCACCAGGTTGATGGACTATATGGAATTGGCGGAAAGGACTGGCAGAATCCGAGACCAGGGAGAGGAGACGGTGGAAGAAGACTGGAAAAAGTTTAAAGACTATTTATAGAAATAATGTAAAATTAATGAGTGTTAGAAAAATGTTGGAATGAAGTTACACGGCTTTAGTAGAAATGTTATAAGGAATTAAGTATAAATAGATTACTAGAGTATTAAAGGGAAAATAAGGTTAAAATATGTTAAGACAATTATATGACAGAAATAGAGGAAGATGGAAAGGATTTGCTGAAACAATTAATAGAAGTGGAATACAAAAAGGGAGGTGTGAGGAGGTCGTTGAAACAAGGGAATGAAAGTTAAGATATTGGTATGGTAAGATGTGTGTTTTAAATTGTTTTTGTTTGGTTTTGTTTAGTTTATTGTGTTAGTGTTGTGTTGTGTATTGTTTATATATTGTATTGTATTGTTCTCCTTTTTTTCTTCTCTTCTCTTTCTTTTTCTTTGTAGTGTTTAAAAGCAATAAATATTATTTTTTTTAAAAAAAAAAAGCCATGCCACCTTTCCATTTGATCATACAAATACTCTGAGTGGATTAGGACTCTTTTGGGAGAAGGGGAAAGATATAAGCATGTGTCAGGCTTCAGAGAATCAGATCCCTCCCCCGGTGGCAGCCAAGAAGCAGATAAACGAGAAGAACTCTTACCATGTAATTTATTCAGTATTCACAGAGAGAGACGAAGGAATGCAGTCTCTATTAAATAATGACATTGCTCTGACTGAAGTCCAACCTGCTCCATTTCTCCTATTCTACGTCATCCCTGCGCCGGCCGATCTGAGCTTTCTGCCTCTGAGCTCTCTGTTCTACTACTCTCAATGCCCGCCTGGTCCTGGGAGAGGGGGTATCAGGAATGCTTTCCAAAGACATTGAGTTTGTCAGCTGTCTCTCCCTCGGTGCTTCTTCTTTCTGCTGTTCCTCTCCCAATTATTTCCCAGCTTTCCCCCTCTGCAGCCTCTGTACTATGCCCTTCGGCAAACCACTGTTCTAAATCTATACTGTCCTCCTATTCTTGGGAAGGTGCAGGAAGGGGCCCACTGCGGTCCCCACCATTCCTCTTCAGTCCAGCCCGATAGCATAGAATTCTACAGTTGGAAGGGACCCCAAGGGTCATCAAGCCCAACCCCTTGCAATGCAGGAATCTTAACTAAAGCATCTATGACAGATGGTCATCCAAACTCGGATTAAAAACTTCCAAGGAAGGAGAGTTCACCACCTTCTAGAGTCCATTCCACTGTTGAACGGCTATTACTGTCAGAAAGTTCTTCCTGATGTTGACTTAGAATCTCCTTTCTAGCAACTTGAAGCTTTGGGTCCAACCCTCTAGCGCAGGAGAAAACAAGCTTGCTCCAGCTCTTTAGATATTTGAAGACTGCTACCATCTCTCCTCTCAGTCTCTTTTCCAGGCTAAACATACCCAACTCCCTCAATTGTTCCTCCTAAGGCTTAGTTTCCAGATCCTTGACCATCTTGGTTGCCTTCCTCTGCACATGCTCCATCTTGTCAATATCCTTCTTCTACTGTCGCACCCAGTGCTGGACACAGGACTCCTGTGTCCAAGGCAGAATAAAGCAGAGCTATTCCTTCCCTTGATCGGAACACTATACTTCTGTTGATGCAGTTGTGAATAGCATTAGCTGTTTTTGGTGCTGCATTACACTGCTGACTCATGTTAAACTTCTCAGCTAAAAAAACCCCTAGATCCTTTTCACATGTACTGCTGGCAAGCCATGTGTTTCCCTTGAGTTCCGAAGTAAAAGGACACCATTCAGCTGAGTTGGGAGCCTACACTTCAGTGCTTACATTATTGCAGAAATTGCAGAAACTCACAATTTGCCCTTGCCCCTTGCTCATTAAAGTTGGTAGAAGTTTAACTTAACATTGGCGTGTTAAATTTCTGCTGTTCTCAAAGAAAGCAAAGCACTGTATAGAACTCCTAACAACTTAAGCTATACATTGTTTAACGGAGCTTAGAATTGGCAGCATTTTTTTTAATAAAAAAAACAAGTGATTAGATTTACCTGGACGTAGCTTGTTTTCCCAAAGAAGATCCATGAAGTTGTCTAGGCTGGTGAAATTGTAATGAAGTGTCCCATTGGCCTCCCTGCAGAAAAAATATGATTAGATCCACTGCAAACCAAGAAGGCTGATTGCCAAAGAACTGATGCTTTTGAATTCTGGTGCTGGAGGAGACTTTTGAGAGTCCCATGGACTGCAAGAAGATGAAACCTCTCCATTCTGAAGGAAATCGGCCCTGAGTGTTCACTGGAAGGACAGATCCTGAAGCTGAGGCTCCAATACTTTGGCCTCCTCATGAGAAGAGAAGACTCCCTGGAAAAGACCCTGATGTTGGGAAAGATGGAGGGCACAAGGAGAAGGAGACGACAGAGGACGAGATGGTGGGACAGTGTTCTCGAAGGTACCGGCATGAGTTTGATGAAACTGTGGGAGGCAGTGGAGGACAGAAGTGCCTGAGCGTGCTCTGCTCCATGGGGTCACGAAGAGTCGGACACGACTAAATGACTAAACAACAACAACAACATTGCAAACCAAGTCAATTCCCCATTAAATACAAAGACTTTGGGCCAGAGCAATCATGCGTAGTATTCATAAAATGACAACCTGCATGAGCAAATGACCCATCAGACTTCCAAGATCATAGGCATGACTTTCCTGTCAATAATAATAATAATAATTTATTTATACCCCGCCCATCTGGCTTGGTTTTTTACATGTTATCATTTACCTTATTACTTTAAATTTTAAACTTCCTTGGGTGCCTTGGCAGAAAGGTGGTATTCAAATGAAATAAATATTGTCTTAAATGCAATATTTTTGTATGAGCAAACCACATGACCTCAATTTTCTGAAAATGATCATAGCTGATTTTATACATGGAGCCACTTTTGGTAACTAAGCAAAACTTTCAAGTTGTTCATTCAAGGAAGAGTACAGCTTTGAGGGGAGAAAACAGTTCTGTACCCTGAGGTTAGTTAGCTGCGTCTCTGCCAGATGCTCCCCTATGTACTATTAAAATATTTACTTACACAGCGAACAAGCAAAAAAATCATTAACTTTAGTTTTGTGTCAGCCAAATACAGCACGTGCTGGCTTCACAAAAGGAGGTGGAGGACATCGAAATATCTTACTGAGTTTGGCAATGCAAGAAATCTATCGTGAGAGGATTTTTATCATACCATGCGTATCTATAGAAGAATGAACTGGCACCGATATTTGGACAAAGGGATGTCACGCATGTGAGATGGGACTGCAGGCACATTATATTTTATGCATCACAGCAACAGTGTCGCTGATCTGTATGTGCAACAAGCTCACAAGCTGCCCCGGTTACAGCATAACTCCTTTCCCAAGCCAGATGAAAAGGCTACATGGAGCTGAGGAAAGTCCAGTTCGTGTAGGAAACAAAAAGGGTAGGCTTTCCAGAACCTCGGAGAGCACCTCACAAAGAAGGACTTTGCTTCATTAAGCCAAACCAAGCAGCGGTGGTGTCATAACCCCAGAGTCCATCTGCAGTTAGGACTTGGACTTAGAGGTTGCAGAGTCTCCAGCTATGGAGCCAAACCAGGGGCAGGGCTCCGAGCTTGCTTCTGGTGATCAGGGGACCACAGCCTCGTGAACATGAGCCCCCAGAAGAACTTCCCGTATCTGTAGGGCCAGAGCTCAGACTCCACAGGCACTGAGGAACCAAATGCCTCCATATGGACCCAAATAATAATAATAATAATAATAATAATAATAATAATAATAATATCTTTATTGTCATTGCCCACTCTCGGGAACAATGAAAATTACTTGGCTGCTCCATCCACCCAGGTAGGGCACTCCACACAAAATCAGAACAACTATAAAAACACTAATTAAAACAATACAATATAATACAGCAAGGAAGATTAGATGACTTTCAAAGTCCAGGTTTCCCATTCAGGGCCGAGATCGCTTTGGAGAAGAAGCTGTTCTTGAGACGGCTCGTTCTTGTCTTTATCGTCCTGTATCTCCGTCCCGACGGCAGGAGCTCGAAGAGACAGTGACCAGGATGCGATGGATCTTTTACTATGTCCAGTGCCTTCCTATGGCACCTTGTGGCATAAATCTGCTCTAAGGTGGAAAGTGGGTAGCCAACAATGCTCTCTGCTGCCTTAACAACTCTGCACAACCCCATCCTGTCCTGGGTAGTACAGCTTCCGTACCACACACATAATAATAATAATAATAATAATAATAATAATAATAATAATAATAATTTATTTGTACCCCGCCCATCTGGCTGGGTTTCCCCAGCCACTCTGGGCAGCTCCCAATCAAGTGTTAAAAACAATACAGCGTTAAATATTAAAAATTTCCCTGAACAGGGCTGCCGTCAGATGTCTTCTGAATGTCAGGTAGTTATTTATCGCTTTGACATCTGATGGGAGGGCGTTCCACAGGGTGGGCGCCACTAACGAGAAGGCCCTCTGCCTGGTTCCCTGTAGCTTTGCTTCTCGTAATGAGGGAACCGCCAGAAGGCCCTCGGCGCTGGACCTCAGCGTCCGGGCAGAACGATGGGGGTGGAGACGCTCCTTCAGGTATACTGGGCCGAGGCCGTTTAGGGCTTTAAAGGTCAACACCAGCACTTTGAATTGTGCTCGGAAACGTACTGGGAGCCAATGTAGGTCTTTCAAGACCGGTGTTATGTGGTCTCGGCGGCCATAAGCCATAAGTGAGCACGCTCTCAATGGCACAGTGATAGAAGGCAAGCAGCAGTTTCTGCGGAAGATGGTTTTTCCTTAGGATTCTCAAAAAGTACAGCCTCTGCTGCGCCTTCTTCACAAGCCCCCTTGTGTTGACACTCCAGGACAGATCCTCTTGTGGTCCTGTGGTTGAGGGTGCATGCCAGCAGGAGTGCCCTTCCTCTGATCAGAGGGTTGGCCCTTTAAGAACCTAAAGTTAGCCGTCAGGGAGTGGCACCTGAGCAAGGTAGCCTAGAACCAGGATCTTGAAAAGGCTGAGTCAACTCTCAGCTTCTGTCAGAGCTATCCATGGTCCACCAACCACTGACCTGCCTTGTTGCCTTCTCTGCAGGGTCCAGCATCGAGCCCAAGTAGGACAAGTGCTAGCCAACTCAAATGTTCAACTTCCCCTGCTCTTTAGGTGAGAGCTGGCAGGTTTTAAAAAGCTGGGAGCCATGAACTCCAGGGCTGCTATATAATAATTTCCAGACACATTTCCCCTCGATTGTACTATATTAAGCAATGTCAATGCCTTAGGGTTGCCAGCCCAAGTCAGTGTTTCTCAAATAGCTTTTGTTGGATTACAACTCCCATCATCCCTAGCTAGTAGGACCAGCAGTCAGGGATGATAGGAGTTGCAGCTGGCGACCCAAGTTTGAGAAACATTGATCTAAGAGCCAGTGTGGTGTAGTGGTTAAGAGCGGTAGACTCGTAATCTGGTGAACCCGGTTCGCTTCCCCGCTCCTCCACATGCAGCTGCTGGGTGACCTTGGGCCAGTCACACTTCTCTGAAGTCTCTCAGCCCCACTCACCTCACAGTGTGTTTGTTGTGGGCGAGGAAGGGAAAGGAGAATGTTAGCCGCTTTGAGACTCCTTCGGGTAGTGATAAAGCGGGATATCAAATCCAAACTCTTCTTCTTCTCTTCTAAGTGACCTCTAAAAAATGGTGTGATCTCAGGTAACCAGTACAAGGGTCTGAAAAGTCAGAAAACCCCAGATGCTACCATGCTCCACTCCCATCTTTGAAACTTATTCATCCGATTCAGCCCAGCCAGTATTTTTGAAATCAGAAGATGTTTGGATAAGCAGAACCAAGCCTCAGTGTTAGAATTACCTGGCCTTGGGAGCGAGATGGAACAGGAGAACGTCGGGATGAGCAAAGAGCACAATGTTGCCAGGAGGATTTTCCTTAAGCTGTGCTGAAATCTAACTGACCTGACAGCTTGTCTAACCCCCCCCCCCCCATTTCAAACAATGGAAACCAGTCTGATGTTTACTCTAAAAGCAAGTAGCACAGATGCATACAAAAAGCTTGTTCCACCCGTAGTTTTAAAAGTAAATCACGGAGCAAAGGTCAAGCTACAAAGGGAAGATCTCACATTTAATCTCAAACTGCCAGGGGGGGAGGTTGTGGTTTTAATTTTCCACGCAGGATTTGCTAATATTCCCCGTTTCTCCCCACCGAACGCCCGGCGATATTGTAAGATCGCCGTTGTGAAATGCCTATGAATAAGGAGGGTGCATCCGAGGGACGGAACTGCGAGCACAACAATGAGAGCCTTCAAGCTGCTAAAATACGAGGCCTGCGATTTCCCACTAACAGAGCCAGCCTTGCTCTGTTAGCTGATCCTGGGAGCTTCCCTCAGCAATGCGTGCGCCGGAGGAATGAGGCTGTGCGAGAGGCAGTTTCAAAAGGAGAGAGATGAAAACAAAAGAATCATTAGCTCCCTGCTCGATGGAGGTGAGTGAGCTTCTGGGCGAGCATTAAATGTATTTCAAGTCATAGGCTGTCGTGATTTTTACGGAGAAAAACAGGCAACAGAAGCAAAAGGCAGCCGGATTTAAAAAGCACAGTCCTAAATTAGAGAAATCATCCCTCCGTATCGGGGCAGCGGGTGGCGTGGGAATTTGTATCTGAGCTGAGCATCAGGATAATGCTGAACTGTGACACATCGCCCAGTTTTGATAGCAAGCTTATAAGGCAATTTCAGCCTGGATTGCCTTCTAATTGCATTCATTTATTTCACTCTAGACTTTCACAGGATGACATAAAATGGATTCTTCTTCCTTTAGTTTCATACACTGACATATTAATTTTCTAGCAGATACTGGTCTTAGGGTAGCATCTATATGCCTTCAGAACAGGTCTGTAAGTGAACTCTGGATAGCATTTATGTTTTAAATGCTGCTTGCTGGCAAAGGAACTGCTGCTCTGAATATTATCTGGGCTGAATGTTTCCATCGTTTCACCTTAATGTAACAGGTGATAGATAGCTTTCCCAGCTTCCACAAAAAAAAAACAACCCAGTATCTTCTTGGACTGAAAAAGAAAGCATTTGAGTAGGGTGGGGAAACTGTGGATACTATATTTTAAGAGCTTGTCCTATTTTCACCCACTTTCCTGATACTGCTCAAAGAAAGTATCCAGTATACAACGACAAATAATGTCAAACCGATTTAAAAACGCTAAAGAAAATGTATCACCCTCCAGGACAACACCAACAAGCAGGTTTGTGGTAGGATTTAAGAGGGCCACTGCTTTGAAGGAACCTGAAGTAAAAACCAAAAATCCATTCATGGGAGGTGCGCACACACGCACGCACACACACTGAGCCAAAAGATTTGAAATGACGAAATTACATCTGTGATGTTTCTATGCAGAACTGTATGTAGGCATGTAGGTAGTATAATTTGTATACTGCTTTTCAAGAAAGTCTTGCCAAAGTACCATATTTTTCGCTCTGTAGGACACACTTTTTCCCTCCTAAAAAGCAAGGGAAAACGTGAGTGCCTCCTATGGAGCGAATGCAGGGGGGAGGCAGGCGAGAGGTGAGGGAATCCCCCCACCTCCCAGAAAAGCCAGGAGAAGCCGCGCAGGCACTTTAAAGAGCGCACGGCTTCTGCAGGCTTCTGCAAAAGCAGGGAGAAGGTCTGGGAGAATCGCACAGGCTGCACACTTCTGTCCCCTTCTCCCCAAACTGTGGGCTTTTGCAGGAGGTGGGGGAATTCCCCCACCTCCCACAAAAGCAGGAAGAAGGTCTGGGAGAATCGCACAGGCTGCCTGCAGCCTGTCCGCTGCTCCCAGAGCTGGGGGGGGGGCGGGAATCATTTTTTCCCCCTTGATTCCCCCCTCTGAAAACTAGGTGCGCCCTATGGTCAGGTGCGCCCTATGGAGCGAAAAATGCGGTAGTTTACAAGCCACATATCAAACTACAAGATACAATTTAAGGACACACGTTAAACATCACAAAAGCAAACATCTCAGAACTGTATTTCAAAACGTTGACCTTTAGCACTTATCATCATCATCATCATTATTATCCGTTCATTCCCCTTCCTTTCTTTGTTTTTCTGCCTGTTTTGAGATACCTCCAGTTATTTATAGATGATCAGAAGGAGCTGTGCTCTTAGTTTTGGCCCCGACTGCTGCAAGGCTAACAAAGCAGAAGCCCTTATCCCTGTTCCTGCTTAAAACAAAACAAAACAAAACAAAACTGTGTCACAATTAAATAAAAAATGGTAAACTGAACTCTTGGCTTCACTGAATATTTGACAATATTAAACCACAGCCCAGATCATCAATTGACAATATCTGACCAGTAAGTTCACTTGTCTGCCAACCCTTTTCTTGGTTAAAAAGCAAAGGAAACTGTTGGATTATAAATATGGATTCACTAATTAAATATTAACAATTACTGGGTCAAATGTGATTTGGATACAATATTAAGAGGAACTGGGACTAGAACCAAGATTCCGAAGTCAATTCATTTAGAAGGCCTAAGGTACAATATAAGCAACATCTACTGTTTCCTCAGATTGGTTCAAGGGGCAAAGTAATAGAAGTTCTGGATATTATTGAAAAAATATACAAATTGATAGTGAAAGGAAGAGTCCCTACAAATCTGGCCTGTCTTGCCCACCTTGTGAATGCTGCCAGTTTGGGACAAACTGTTTGAAAAAAGACTCAATTTCAGGGTGAACTTATTCTAGCTTTCATGACTTATTTAAGAAGCAGAATTTGGGTTTAATGTCTCTAAAATATCTGATTTTTAAAAAGGCTTCCTTGCAGATGAATCTGTTTGCTCACTCATCACATAATTTGCAAAACTCAAACAAAATTTGGCAAAAGAGAGGAGAAATGAAGACTAAATCATGCAAAACAAAAAAGAAACCCCCAATTTATGGTTTACAAAGTTTAGATCGGTTGAATTATTTGGTATGCCTAGATGTGAGATTTTAATTTGTTTTTCTGCAGAGCCATAGTTTAAGACTCGGTTTCTTAAACTCCTTCCTCATGATTTATCCAAACCAGATTCAATTTCCTCACCTTATAAACTGTCTCTTGTTTTTAAAGCGCAGCAGCAAGGCCAATAAATGCTTGCCAAGTCTATTGGGAACTCTGAAGCGGCAAGGAGAAAATGGCACCCATCAATGAAAGCATTGTCACAGTACCACGTATCAATCAGCGAGGCAAGTATAGCTAACAGTGACACACAAATGGCACCCCGTGACTCACTCCTTCACTCTTCCTAGCAGAGATTTGGGAATCCCCACGTGTTGGAAGCATTTATAACATTTAAGATAGATTGTTCCAGATTTTATACCCTGCCCATATGACTGAGTTGCCCCAGCCACTCTGGCTTCCGACATATATAAAAACATAACAAAACATTAAACTTTAAAAAATCTTCACTATACACGGCTGTCTTCTAAAGGTTGCATAGTTACTGTATTTTTCAATCCATAAGACGCACCTAGTTTTTAGAGGGGGGGGGACAAGAAAAAAATATTCTGCGCAGAGCATGTAAGCGGCTCTCGCTTTTCTTGCTTATAGCAAGCAAAGTGAGAGCCGCTTACAGTGGTGCCCCGCAAGACGAATGCCTCGCAAGACGGAAAACCCGCTAGACGAAAGGGTTTTCCGTTTTGGAGCTGCTTCGCAAAATGAATTTCCTATGGGCTTGCTTCGCAAGATGAAAATGTCTTGCGAGTTCCTGCGGGGTTTTTTCCTCCCCCCCCCTTTTCCCAAGCCGCTAAGCCGCTTAACAGCTGATCCGCTAAGCCGCTTAACAGCTGATCCGCTAAGCCGCTTAACAGCTGATCCGCTAAGCCGCTTAACAGCTGATCCGCTAAGCCGCTTAACAGCTGATCCGCTAAGCCGCTTAACAGCTGATCAGCTAAGCCGCTTAACAGCTGATCAGCTAAGCCGCTTAACAGCTGATCAGCTAAGCCGCTTAACAGCTGATCAGCTAAGCCGCTTAACAGCTGATCCGCTAAGCCGCTTAACAGCTGATCCGCTAAGCCGCTTAACAGCTGATCCGCTAAGCCGCTTAACAGCTGATCCGCTAAGCCGCTTAATAGCTGATCTGCTAAGCCGCTTAACAGCTGATCCGCTAAGCCGCTTAACAGCTGATCCGCTAAGCCGCTAATAGCGCTAATCCGCTAATGGGCTTGCTTCGCAAGACAAAAAAACCGCAAGACGAAGAGACTCTCGGAACGGATTCTTTTCGTCTTGCGAGGCACCACTGTACATGGCTTCTCTCCCGCTTTGCGCAGCTCTCACTTTGCTTGCCCATCTCTCCTCCTGTCTTGCTGTAAAAGAGGAGGAGGAGACACCAGGACAGGTGCTTTGCTTGCTTTACAGCGAGGCGGGAGGAGGGATGGGCAAGCAAAGTGAGAGCTGTGCAAAGCGGGAGAGAAGCCATGTAAGCGGCTCTCGCTTTGCTTGCTCCCGTCCGTCCCTCCTCCCGCTTCGCTGTGAAGCCAGCAGAGCAAGAGCCGCTGCTCAGCTATCGCTGAAGCCAGCAGAGCAAAAGAGATAGCTGCGCAGCGGCTCTTGTTCTGCTGGCTTCACAGCGAGCGACGGATGGGAGCCATGGCTCCGGCTGCGGAGACATCCCTCAGCTCATGACTGCAGCGGTAGCCGAGGGATCCCTCTGCCACCCAGTGCATTCGCTCCATAAAACGCACAGACATTTCCCCTTACTTTTTAGGAGGAAAAAAGTGTGTCTTAATGAGCGAAAAATATGGTACTTATCTCCTTGGCTCGTGGGTGCATAACTTCACACCCTCCAGCATTTCTCTGATGAAAACAGGGACGTCCTAAGGAAAAGCAGGGCATTCTGAAAACAAATCAGGAACCGGGACGGCTTCTGTAAATCTGGGAATATCCCTGGAAAATAGGGACACTTGGAGGGCCTGAATATGTAGCTGTGACGGCACTTCCTCCCCTGGCGCCGTTGGGCCTGCCCTCACTTAAATATAATGCACCCACCTCACAGAACACCAATTCGACAGATTCCCACAAACTACCCCAGATTACCTTGTGGGGGACTTGTGTGAGGGAAAACTTAATAATGTGGAGTCTCAGGCAGGATTTGATCAAATAAACAAGAAAGATTTTATTAAACAAAGGAGGTTTATGACACAAGTGGGTAAAACATAGGATACTTCAGATTATACACGGATGCTCGGGTTTCGAACGTGATCCGTGCGGGATGTACATTCGCAACCCACAGCGGCACGTCCGTGCATGCACGGGTTGCGATTCAGCGCTTCTGCGCATGTGCAACCCCCGAAACCCGGAGGTAACCCGTTCTGGTACTTCTGGGTTTCGGCGGGTCTGTAACCCAAAAAAACGCAACCTGAAGCACCTGCAACCCAAGGTATGACTGTAATGCTATTTCACTTCAGTTCTTTCTCAGTTGTTGCACAGCTGTTGCTGCTTAATACTCCGGTTCTTAAACAAGGTGGTATTTTCTGTCGGTTACACAGAAAACCCCTTAGACAACCCTACTCCTGAGGTACTTGAGGTAACAGATCCAAGGGATCACCACACCCCTCTTAACTGGTTTGGGGGTCTTCTCTTTTTGTAGAAGACTCTCTCCCCTTCTGACTGGAATGAGACCTAAGCAGACTCACAGCTTCTACTTCTTCTCGGTCTCCCAATTAATTCATGGCATATTACTCTTACAGGACACCACACACTGTCCTTCACCCTAAGCTCAGAGACTCCTTTCTCTAGCTTGTGATATATTCCTCAGAGTGGATGCTTCTACTCAGAACCAACTCTCTCTCCTCTCACTCCCTATCTCCCTACCTATCTCCCAACCTCTATCCCATGGGTTGGCAAACTAAGGCCCAGGGGCTGGATCCGGACCAATCGCCTTCTAAATCCAGGCACGGATGGTCCGGGAATCAGCATCTTTTTACATGAGTAGAATGCGTGCTTTTATTTAAAACGCATCTCTGGGTTATTTGTGGGGCACAGGAATTCATTCATTTCCCCCCAAAAAATATAGTCCGGCCCCCACAAGATCTGAGGGACAGTAGACCTGCCCCCTGCTGAAAAAGTTTGCTAACGAACTTTTCCCACACAGTAGCCCCATCTGCTTAAACCTCTTTGGTGCTGCTCTCACCTCTTGTTATTTGTGGGCTAATCCAGCATAGCTAACCGCAAATTGGCTCTAGCTGAACACACAAATTGTACAG
The DNA here is from genome assembly GCF_964106915.1 of Podarcis gaigeae. NCBI lineage: Eukaryota > Metazoa > Chordata > Lepidosauria > Squamata > Lacertidae > Podarcis > Podarcis gaigeae. Next base: position 4,515,030 of record NC_139694.1, read on the forward strand.
CTAGCGAGCAGAACCCATGACCATCGTCTAAGGGAAGCATCACATGGAGGGAAAGTGAGCCAGCGAGTGGGTTTAAAGTTCAATTATATGTGTTTGGCCTTTATCTAAATAGCACTGCTCAAATTGCTTATTTGGGCGTCCACAAATCTATAAGAATAAAAATGACAAAGAATTTAACAAATGATATATGCCACAATTAATTACTACAACGATATGGCAGTCTTATATACACTTACCCTGGGAATAAATTCCATTTATGGCAGCTAGACTTACTGGATTTTTCCATTGAGATTCCTGCCTTGCAGGGTGCTGGACTAGTTGACGCTTGCAACGCTACAATTCTATGATTCCAGGTGGACACGTACAGGGTTATACATCAGTGCACAGGGCAAAAACTAACATCCATTATTCTTATAGGCCAGGACCTACTCCAGGTAAGTTCTCTCGTTTTTATTAGCATGCTTTTCACAGCAGAATACTTCGTTGCATTGGCGCAGCACTCTCAATGACGGCTCACTTCAGTATCGCTTCCTGGAGAACCTGTGGCAGATGTTGCTGGACTCCATCTCCCATCATCCCTGAGCATGGGAATATGCTGGCTGGGGCTGATGGGAGTTGGAGTCCAACAGCATCTAGGGAGGCCCTATAGATTCCCCACCCCCATGGCAGTGGCTTGTTGTCATAGCATCATAGAATTGTAAGGTTTGAAAGGACCACAAAAGTCATCCTGTCTAGTCCAAAGCCCTGCAACACAGGAATCTTTTTGCCTAACATGGGGCTTCAACCAACAACCCTGAGATTAAGAGTCTCTTGCTCTACCAGTTATGTACCGGTATATAAATATGAAGCTGCTGAATACCGAGGGAGGCAATTGGTCCATCTAGTTTGGTAATGTCTGCCCCGGCTGGCAGCGGGTTTTTCCAGCCTTGCTATGACTTGTCCTTTCGTGGTGCTAAACCGGTGGAAATATATAGCAGAACGTCCACCCAAGGACATTCTCTGTGGTTACTCATGCATTGAAGGGGACATCCAGATAAGATGGCTTATGAATGCGTTCAGTGAAGGAATAACATCATAAGCAAGAGGCTCCCAAATATACCATACTTTTCCATGTATAAGACTAGGTTTTCTCAGTCTAAAATAAGGTTTAAAAACTGGGGCGTCTTATACACGGCTAGTGGGTAGAGGTGACGGGTGATTGGTTGCAGCTGCAAGCTACTGATTGTCATTGGCGATTTGGTGTGCAATTGGTGGCTGCAGCAAGGGTTTATTTGCAGTGGCTGCAGATAAATGTGTGTGTGATTGGTTGCTGCGTCAAGGGCTGCTGAGAATTGGCTGCCACTGTGGCAATTGTGCTCATTATTTACTTTCGGCGATTGGGAAAACGCTTGTTGCAGACGCGAGCGATTGTCATCAAGCGGCGCGACTGATTGCAACTGTCTGATTAGTGATTTACTGCATTCCCCCGCAAAAGAAGCTCAACAACAACTCCAATCCTCCCCCCCCCCAAAAAAAAAAAAGCTCAACAACTTTGGGCCCCCAAAATAGGGGGTGTCTTATACACGGGTGTGTGTTATGCACGGGAAAGTATAGTATGTTTGGCCAATTTGGCAGGAACATCAAGTCTAGATTGGAGGCAGCTAACATGCTACCCTCTCGACGTTGTTAGACTCCAGCGTTCATTGGACCCACTCGGGATGGCCAGTGATCAACATCTAGAGATGAAATATGTGCAGACAACAGATAAAAGGGCATGGCTAGACAATTATCTCATGGGTCAGTAGGAATCTTGTCTGATACAACCTGGCGAGTTAATGTTTTGCCGTTCATCTCGTTACATTATTATAATCGTAATTATAAGGTTGAGGAGCAATTTGGCTCCCCAGCGGCAGGAGAAACCCGAGACAGAAAAACAGCAGATGCAAGCTTGCGTGTTCACAGAAACGTACCGGTGATTGCGCAGGCATATAATTCCAAAGACTAGTAAATATACAGGAGACATCATAAAATTTGCTCCATGTGATTTACATTAGTGGTTCTTAACCTCTCTTAATTGAAGACCATCACCTCTAAATTAAATAGTTGGCAGCCCTGTTTTAAACTCAGCTGTTGCACTTTTCTTCTAGGATGGCAATTCAGCACAGGCTAAGTGCACCAGGGAGGGTGAGGTGGGGCCTGCACACAAGAGGTTCTTTCTAGTTTGCTGCAACCACTTGCACTGGTGAAGAGGCAAGCTGTTGGTTTTTTTTAATGCAGATCCCTATTTAGAGCTATCCTTATTTAGAGCTAAGGGGTTCCTCTTCAGCATGTGATGGAAACCTCGAAGAAAGCTCCCTCTCCCCTTTTCCTTTATTATTCCCATTAAAGAATACTTGAAAATTGACTCAGAAGCCGTAACTTGAGAATCCACTAATTTATATTTTAAAGCAGGAAATTGGCAGTGCCGATCCTGTAGCAAGATAGCCATACAGTCGCAAACAGAATCCGTTTTGGAAGTCCATTACACTTCCAAAACGTATACAGTTGTACCTTGGAAGTCGAATGGAATGCGTTTTGGAAGTCCGTTCCACTTCCAAAACATTCGGAAACCAAAGAGCGGCTTCCAGTTGGCTGCAGGAAGCTCCTGCAGCCAATTGGAAGCCACACTGGATGTTTGGGTTCCAAAGAACGTTCGCAAACCAGAACACTCACTTCCACATCTGCGGCTTTTGAGAGTAAAAACGTTCGACTCCCAAGGTACAACTGTATTTCCTCCTGGCTTTGCAGAATGCAGTGGTACCTCGGGTTAAGAACCTAATTCATTCTGGAGATCCATTCTTAACCTGAAACTGTTCTTAACCTGAAGCACCACTTTAGCTAATGGGGCCTCCCGCTGCCACCACTGCGGTGCGATTTCTGTTCTCATCCTGAAGCAAAGTTCTTAACCCGAGGTGCTATTTCTGGGTTAGCGGAGTTTGTAACCATAAGCCTCTGTAACCACTGTACACACATCCAACTTCCTGAGGCCAGCCAGACTGCTACCTCTTGCCTGGTTTTTTTAAAAAATATTTTTGACAAGCAGTGGGTTGGATCCAGGATTGGCTCAGTGCTTTCACTCATGTAACACTTTTATTCGACGGAGGAGAAAGGCAATTTTCACTTATTCTTCCTTCCCCCTATAGCCCCCTTTAATGCTGCTCCAAAGGGTTGGGGGACCCACTGGAACAGCACCAGGGAGGGGGGAAGAGGCAGAGAGAACTGGTGACAATAGCCTCTCTCTTAATTCCTCCAGCAGAAGCCTCTGCTGGATCAGAGTCTCTTCCACAAACAGAAGGAGCCCTTCCATTCATGTAACAGCAAGTCATGATCCAACTGGGTACTATTAGTCCTGGACCCAAAGAATGTCACGTCAGATCCTTATTGTATAAAAAGTATGCTTATTAAACTATTAGTGTACTATTAGCTCATAGTAAATGAAGCCTTATCTCAGCATTTAGCACACCCAGTTTTGCCCTGTAGTCCGCACTGCCAATATACAATAATCTGATCTTTGTAAATTAAATACATCAGAGATTCTGATAGTTCCAGTTATACATTAAGCCACCCATAACATATAGTTGGATTTTGCAAAAAGTCCCACTGCCAAACAAAACAGGTTGTACTGAGTCCTCCTTTAAGTCATTGCTACTGTCAGAGACAAGGTTTCTCGGATCAATTATTACACAGGCTACACTTTAAAGGATTATAGCCTGTCTAATGTTTGCCACTGAAATGTGAACAAGTAAACAGTTGAGGTCAAATGGTTTATAGTTGGGAACAGGGCGAGTGGAAACCCAGGAGGTTTCGGATTGTACTTTGTGGTCCTTTGTTTACGCCACTCAATATTTACCCAGCACGGCTTACGGTACTGCCCACAAGTATTAAAGCATATTCACCTCCCTCCTCAGCATCCACCTGCCTGGGTGCAGAGATTGTGGAAGGCAGGTGTGATTCTCACTTGCTTCATATGCATTGCTGACCAAGATAGGTAAGAAAAGCATATTCTTCTTTCACATTGCAAGAGCTTAAATGTCTGTGTGATATCACAGGTGAAAAGGGGAACGGCATAAATCTAAATGCAGCAACAAAAACAATAGATCTGTTGTAATATATATATATATATATATATATATATATATATATATATATATTCATTCAAGAAGATCTGTTGAGATATATATACACACACACACACACACACACACACACAGTGGTGCCTCGCAAGACGAAATTAATCCGTTCCGTGAGGCTCTTCGTATAGCGGTTTTTTCGTCTTGCGAAGCAAGCCCATTGACAGCTTAGCGGATTAGCGCTATTAGCGGTCTAGCGGCTTTTAGCGATCAGCTGAGAAGCGGCTTATCAACGGATCAGCTGTTAAGCGGCTTAGCAGCTTAGGAAAAGCAGGAAAAAAGCGGGGGGGAAACGCGGGAACTCGCAAGATTTTTTCGTCTTGCGAAGCAACCCCAGAGAATTTCGTTTAGCGAAGCGCCTCCAAAACGGAAAACCCTTTCGTCTAGCGGGTTTTCCGTCTTGCGAGGCGTTTGTCTTGCGGGGCACACACACACACACACATTCAAGAAGGTACCATAGGTTTCAGCGAGCTTCGAGTGTCAAACGCTGGTGGGTTTGATTTGTTTTTGCAGGATGTGTGGCTTAGCTCTTTTTGGAGAGGATGAAGACGGTAGCTTTGAAGTAAGAGAGTATTCCTCTGATCAGGTCATTAGCGATCAGAGCCAGTCTTGCCCCTGTTTGAGAGAACTGTTTATAGTGCCACTAATTTCAATTCCACAAGGTGCTTGCTCATGCCATTTCCTCTCTGCAAAATGCTTTCGGCACTCTCTTTGTGGTGAGTGAAAACCAGCTTTGGTTAGAACAGTAGGCATTCATGCAGCACTTTTTCTAGGTGTTCCAAGTATTTAACTTCTTTAGAAGAATTTGCAAGTGGCTTGATTTTTTTTAAAAAAAATCTCTCGGCGGTTTGCATCAGTGTCAAATAATAAACAGCTAAAATCGGTAAAACTTAAAAACAAGTATATGTAAACTAAATTGTATGTCTGGATAGGCTTGCTGAGATAAATAAGTTAAAGGGTTTAGGAGAGGTCTAGAAGAAGACAAGGAAGTTGCCTGCTGAATCTTAACAGGCAGGGAATGGCAAAGCATAAGGCAGTGATCAATGCATTTGTTCCTTTACAGGGTTTCCCAAACGTGGGTCCCCAGCTGTTTTTGGACTACAACTCCCACCATCCCAAGCTAGCAAGACCAGTGGTCAGGGATGATGGGAACTCTAGTCCAAAAGCAGCTGGAGACCCAGGTTTGAGAAACACTATTAGCACAATGATTCATACTTGTGCAACAGAATTCCCCTCCCTCTCTCGCTGTGCACACCACACCCCCTTCCTAAATCTGCTCTGGATGGTTGCGGGAACCCCTAGAACAGATCTAGAGGGAACACAGGGGGAGGAGGGAGAGGGGATAGTCCATTGAGCAAGCGGAAATCCAAGCGCTACTTTGGATACAACCCATTGAAAGATCGACTCCCCACAGATGTGGACCTCAGCAATCCTGGATGGCAATAACCTTGTAAAGTGATATGGTTATATGGTTCAATGAAAACATTTTTAAGGGCCCTTCTCTCTGTTCCCTCAGCCTGGAAGGTGCAGTCATTTGCAGCAAGGAGGGCGGCCTGTTCAGTCGTGGCCTCATGACCATGGGATTGCCTTCTGCAAGAAGTATCTGCCCGCAAGCCTTTAGGTGATTGTGCTAAGCTGATTTATTGAGTGGAGATCTGCTGGAATTATTTATTTATTTGTCTGCTTGGAGGCCAAGGGACATTTGAAATGGCTTCATAATTATTAGCATGATGCGTGTATGTTTTCATTCTGCTTTTAACGATTGTAAGCTGCCCTGAGCTTCTGAAAAGTCAGATTAAAAAATGTTCTAAATTAATATTATCCCCACATAGCAGATGTGGAAACTGAGGTGGGGAGAACAGGTTGCCCGAAGCACTAGTGCGCTCACTGATGAGTTGAGACACTTTCCCGGCTACTTCCTAGCTCACCGCTCACACTCTAAACCTTTATGCCTTATTTCCTTTCAATGGGTTCATTTTGTGCCTAGGACAACATCAGACTGAGTCAGCCCAAGGTGGCAACTGAAGGTCTGTGATGAGAAAATGGTCAAACAAGACACTACAGTGGTACCTCTGGTTGTGAACAGGATCTGTTCCGGAGGCTCATTCGCAACATGAGCAGAACACAACCTGCGTCTGCGTGTCACGATTCGCCGCTTCTGCGCATGCGCGTGACGTCATTTTGAGCGTCTGCGCATGTGTGAGCAGCGAAACACGGAAGTGACCCTTTACAGTACTTTCGGGTCGCTGTGGGACACAACCTGAAAAGATTTAACCTGAAGCAAATGTAACAAGAGGTATGACTGTAAAAAAGTGTGCTTTGTTCCATTTTTCATTATTTTTCATTACTATTTATTTCACAAGCTATATATACCACTGGATTATAATAAAACCTCAAAGCGGTTTACAAAAAGAGTAAAAAAAAAAAGAAATGATCGGTAAAAAAGTAAAAGCTACAGTGTTACCTCGGGTTAAGAACTTAATTCGTTCCGGAGGTCCGTTCTTAACCTGAAACTGTTCTTAACCAGAAGCACCACTTTAGCTAATGGGGCCTCCCGCTGCCACCGCCGCACGATTTCTGTTCTCATCCTGAAGCAAAGTTCTTAACCCGAGGTACTATTTCTGGGTTAGTAGAGTCTGTAACCTGAAGCGTCTGTAACCTGAAGTGTATGTAACCCGAGGTACCACTGTATTTAAATCATCTACCCACCTCCAAAAAAAAATCAACGAGAAGCTAAAAACCAGATTAAAACACATGTCAATATTTTACATGTTTGGATAAAAGGTAAAGGGACCCCTGATTATTAGGTCCAGTCGTGGCCGACTCTGGGGTTGCAGCGCTCATCTCGCTTTACTGGCCGAGGGAGCCGGCGTACAGCTTCCGGGTCATGTGGCCAGCAGGACTAAGCCACTTCTGGCGAACCACAGCAGTGCACGGAAACGCCATTTACCTTCCCGCCAGAGCGGTACCTATTTATCTACTTGCACTTTGACGTGCTTTCGAACTGCTAGGTTGGCAGGAGCTGGGACTGAGCAACGGGAGCTCACCCCGTTGCGGGGATTCGAACCGCGACCTTCTGATTGGCAAATCCTAGGCTCTGTGGTTTAACCCCCAACGCCACCTGCGTCCGTTTCATTAAGATGATACTTTTTCTTTAAAGACTGATATGTTATCCTAACACTGTTAGTATTCTAAGCCTTACCTGAAAGTTGCAGCCTTCTAAATGGCTTCCTTTTAAATAATTTTCTGCCAGCTGAAACGCTGTTACATGTTACCAGTTTCCTGACATTTGACTTGGTAGTTAACATTCAGCACACAAAAATAGGACAAAGAGGGAGCAGGCCAGGTCAAGGAAACTTCTGAGTTTTTTTTAATTGCCCTGATTCTTTAACTAGTTTACTTGGGTACATTTCTGCTTCCAAGAAAATCATTAAGCAGTGCTGTACCATCTCACAGAAAGCAATAAACATCATTTATGGCTAAACAAAGTAAAAGACGGGTTGTTTGAAGCGGAAATTTCAACAAAGCGCTATAAAAGCAGTGTTCTTTAACCTTTAACAACTATAGTCTTGCTCAGAGTCTCAAATTGAAACCTCTGATTTACTGAAATAATATTCCCCTCAAGCTTTGATGCATTATGGGAGAGCTGCTAATAGCTAAAATGTGTGTTTGTGTGTATAATATTCCCTGTTAACTACCCTGTTCTGTGACCTACAAAGTTATATGTGACTTACCTCCTAGTAAGCTTATTTACATAATTACAGTGGTACCTCGGGTTAAGTACTTAATTCGTTCTGGAGGTCCGTTCTTAACCTGAAACTGTTCTTAACCTGAAGCACCACTTTAACTAATGGGGCCTCCTGTTTCCGCCGCACAATTTCTGTTCTCATCCTGAAGCAAAGTTCTTAACCCGAGGTACTATTTCGAGATCAGCAGAGTCTGTAACCTGAAGCGTCTGTAACCTGAAGTGTATGTAACCCGAGGTACCACTGTACTGAGATATTGCTCTCTGACAGCACAATGTTCACTCAGAAAAGACACCTAATGACACGTCTCAAAATATTATGTGAACAGTCCTTACAATCCTTAAGAAGAGACCTCTCTTACATCTAACCACCACAGCTACAGAGGGATAACTAAATATATCCATTAAGACACGATACTTAATATAGACATATATATCTTGACACCCACAGTGTACTGTTGTTGGCATCCATCTCCCTCTCTCTTTTCCTCAAACGACAATGGAGGGCACCTTTGTGGGTCTAGTCAAACTTGGCACCAGCCCGGTTGCAGGAGTTGCGGGAAGGCGCCATCCAACTGTCTTAGAGACTAGGGTTTACTTCTTAGACTTCTCTTCTCCCTAAGATATCCCACAAGGCAATGGAGGTTTGAGATCGGTTTTCCTTCTCCTGGATGGGCTACCTTCCCAGGTTGATGAGCCCCATCTGCCCCTCACTTCCCCCGACAGCAGGTGCAGAAACTGCCTTCTTGTGACCATTGGAGCCACCATCGGTCTCAACTGCTCAATTTGCTGGAGCCAGTGTACTGTGTACATCAGGCATGTCCAACTCCCAAGAGACTGCGATCTACTCCCACTATAAAAAAAAACCCCGGCAACTGGCAGTGATCTATCTACCCATTGGATTGACCAAAGTTGTTGCGATTTTGGGGGGGAGGAAGACCCAAAGTTGTTGAGCTTTTTTTGAATGATCACTCAGAATGACGCAATCAAACAGGAATGCCCCATGATCGACTAGTGCAGGGGTCTGCAACCCGCGGCTCCGGAGCCGCATGTGGCTCTTTTACAACTTTGCCACGGCTCCGGGGCGGATACTAGCGAGGGGAGGAGGCACATTGTGCGCCCCGACACTCCCCACTGTGGTGGGCGCTGTACTGGCTGTGACGTCGCATGGGGGTGGTGCGTGCATTAGTCACGCACCGTCCCGACGTCACCTTCCCGCCCGCCCGGTACATTGTAAGGGGCATGTATGCTGGTCACTGCATTGAAAGGGGGCATGTACGCTGGTCACTGTTTTGAAGGGAGTGAAGGACACACACACAAAAAAAGGTAAACTGTTAATTTAACATTTATTTCTATGAGGAGGAGTAATTCTGAGGCGTCAAACAAAGAAATAATAAAAAAGTGACAAAAAAGTTATTTTTATAATGACGAGTTTTGCGGCTCCCTTTTTTTTTTCCTTCGGAAACGGGTCCAAGTGGCTCTTTTTGTCTTAAAGGTTGCAGACCCCTGGACTAGTGGATCACTATTGACCAGTTGGACATGCCTGGTATACATAAAATAATAGTAATTCCCAGTCGGAGTAGCAATAGGCAGGTGACTGTGTTAGATCTTTCACCAGTTTGGCAATCATGCAGTAGCAATCCATGCTAATCCTACTCAGAGTAGACCCACTGGAATTAAGGGACTAAGTCATGGCCATTCATTTCAACGGGTCTACTCTGAGTAGGGCTAACATTGGAGACAACCTAATGTTCTCAGTCCCAGATATAACAACATTTCAGACTTGACTGTATAAAAATGATGGGATGAGATGGGGTTGGGGTCTCGTTGCAGTTGGGGGGGGGAATCTTTACTAATTCCAGGTGCCTCCCTATATCCCTATATCCCATGCCAAGCCCACAGAGCAATGAAATTGGAAAACTGGGTCGCAAGCAGTTTCTGGGCTGGCAGCAGAATCTGAAGAACTAAAATTGGCTCCTGAATGGTGGGGCTTCGTTGAGAGGGAGACTTCCTATAAAAAAAGACCTGCTAATAGAAATAGATTTAGATCTCTAGTAACAAAAAGCAAGGCACAGATGCTTTATCTTTTTTTAAATGAGCATAGAATCATAGAGTTGGAAGAGACCACAAGAGCCATCGAGTCCAACCCCCTGCCAAGCAGGAAACACCATCAGAGCACTCCTGACATATGGTTGTCAAGCCTCTGCTTAAAGACCTCCAAAGAAGGAGACTCCACCACACTCCTTGGCAGCAAATTCCACTGTCAAACAGCTCTTACTGTCAGGAAGTTCTTCCTAATGTTTAGGTGGAATCTTCTTTCTTGTAGTTTGGATCCATTGCTCCATGTCCGCTTCTCTGGAGCAGCAGAAAACAACCTTTCTCCCTCCTCTATGTGACATCCTTTTATATATTTGAACATGGCTATCATATCACCCCTTAACCTCCTCTTCTCCAGGCTAAACATGCCCAGCTCCCATAGCCGTTCCTCACAAGGCATCGTTTCCAGGCCTTTGACCATTTTGGCTGCCCTCCTCTGGACACGTTCCAGTTTGTCAGTGTCCTTCTTGAACTGTGGTGCCCAGAACTGGACACAGTACTCCAGGCGAGGTCTGACCAGAGCAGAATACAGTGGCACTATTACTTCCCACCTCCTTGTTTAAAGGCGCTGTGAGGTGAACCTATAAAGCCGTAAAGCTGGTTTCATTGTCCTCTAGCAGCCCCTACTGGTAGACTTCCTATTTCAACTGGACATGTAATATAGAAAAAGATGTACAGTGCTGCTTTAAGCACTAACCATAATCTTCTATCTGTTTCTTAACCTTCTGTATATGCTGCAGCAATAAATATATTTGCTGTTTTAACTGGGCTGTTTGTTTAAATGAGCAATCCTATAAAGAAATTGATAGTGAGGAAAGAGATGCCAGCACTTACCTGGTAAAAGGTAAAGGACTCTTGGACGGTTAAGTCCAGTCAAAGGTAACTACGAGGTTGCGGCACTCATCTCGCTTTCAGGCTGAGGGAGCCGGCGTTTGTCCACAGACAGCTTTCTGGGTCATGTGGCCAACATAACTAAACCGCTTCTGGTGCAACGGAACACCGTGACAGAAACCACAGCGCACGGAAACGCCGTTTACCTTCCTGCTGCAGTGGTACCTATTTATCTACTCACAGTGGGGTGCTTTCGAGCTGCTAGGTTGGCAGGAGCTGGGACAGAGCAACGGGAGCTCACCCCATCACGGGGATTCGAACTGCCGACCTTCTGATTGGCAAGCCCAAGAGCTCAGTGGTTTAGACCACAGCGCCACAGCAGCCCAGGAGGAGAGGGTAGGGGAAAACACAAGCAGAAAATAGCATAATGCTTGCTGTGGCAGCAGCGCAGCCCACACCCCGCAGGATAGAAGCAATGAACTCACAAGGACACTTCTCTGACCCCAAGACACACAGCACTACTGTATCCTCATGCTATGAGACCATGTAGCAGAGGCAGCCCCAGCCCCACAGGTAAAGTCTCCAGGTGCCCCTAATGGCAGGTGTTTGGGTCCCCCACTTCATGCCACACACTGTTCACTAGTAATGATTTGAGCACAGCACACAAAAAGGGGGGAAGGAGTAGCCGTATGGTACAGTACCTAAACCAGCGGTTGGCAAGGTTTACCTCGCCTGGGCCGGTTCACTCCAGAGGAGATCCCTCCATCGACTGGATCGCGCCCGCAATTTCCGGCGTCTGCGTAGACGTGATTTCTGGCGTCTGCGCACGTGCGATTTCCGGCACCACGGAAGCGAGTCCCTGCACCGTGCTGCGCCGGTTTAGCACAGCGTGGACTCGCCGAGTGGGCGGCTCAGTTCGGGGGCAGCTCGGGGGCCGGTTAAATGACCCCCGTGGGCCGCTTGTGGCCAAGGTTGCTGACCCCTGACTTAAACAGCTCCCCCTTTGCACAGTGCTCTTGGGATAAGGTTTCGAGACTTACCAAAGCAGAGGAAGGCTCGTTTGCCAAGCAGGCAAAAGGATGGGGCAGGCATGCAACAGGAAAAGCCAGACGGAGCAGCATATGCAGGGCCAGGCAAGCAAATAGCCAGTAGAGCATGAGACTCTTAAATCTTAAGGTTGTGGGTTCGAACCCCGTGTTGGACAAAACATTCCTGCCCTGCAGGGGGTTGGACTAGATGGCTCTCATGGTCCCTTCTAACTCTGTGCAGTGCTTTTTTTTCTAAAAAACTTTTTTATTGGTACTCTCATTGTCCTACTCATATTGAAATATTGCCCCTCAATGAGGCCAAACTTAGATTCACAAAATGTTTAGGGGTATGCGTACCCCCAGGAAAAAAGCACTGATTTTATGACTCTATGGTTAATTTAAATAGCCCAGAATCTTTGTGATGGAATAGTATATACAGTGGTGCCTCGCAAGACGAAATTAATCCGTTCCGTGAGGCTCTTCGTACAGTGGTTTTTTCGTCTTGCGAAGCAAGCCCATTGACAGCTTAGCGGATTAGCGCTATTAGCGGTTTAGCGGCTTTTAGCGGATCAGCTGATAAGCGGCTTAGCGGCTTAGGAAAAGGGGGGGAAAGGGGGAAAAAACCCGCAGGAACTCACAAGACATTTCGTCTTGCAAAGCAAGCCCATAGGGGAATTCGTTTTGCGAAGCGCCTCCAAAATGGAAAACCCTTTCGTCTAGCGGGTTTTCTGTCTTGCGAGGCGTTCGTCTTGCGGGGCACCACTGTACACAGTAATAGTAATAATAATATTTTATTTTTCCAAAAACACCAACTCCATGCTAAACTATACATTCGCTTGATTGCAGTATGACAAGAGAAACAGAAAATGTGCTTCACGACCAGACCATTCAAATGTTAATCTGTTTACAGCCCAGGAACTGATTAACACAGACCTAGAATGGAGAAGGAAATGGAGACGGGCGGACTGGAAAATGGATCTCCTTTCCAGTTTTACATGGAAAGAAAGACTCCGGTCAAGATGAGGAAGACAGACATGCTGAAAAGCCAGCTGAGAAAAAACTGCTCCTGCAGCACAAAACGGATGAAAAAGGCAGCCACGGACTTCTTCCCTGTGCTGCAATGGCTTCCCAAATACAACTGCAAAGAGTATGTTTGGGGGGACGTCATGTCAGGCCTGGTCATTGGGATCATTTTAGTCCCTCAAGCGATCGCCTACTCCCTGCTGGCAGGTCTGAAGCCCATTTATAGCCTTTACACCTCCTTCTTTGCCAACATCATCTACTTCCTCATGGGCACCTCGCGACACGTGTCCGTTGGCATCTTCAGCTTATTAAGCCTACTGGTCGGGCAGGTGGTGGACAGAGAACTGCTGCTGGCAGGATTCGACCTCGACGACGAATCTCAGGAAGGCCCCTTGAATGTTACGCTTCACAATGTTACCCTTGACGTGATGAGCACCGAATGTGGGAAAGACTGCTATGCCATTGGGGTAGCGACAGCGGTGACCTTAATGGCTGGCATCTATCAGGTAACGTCTTCACCTGCCCTTTAGGCTGCAGTTACAGTATGTACTTACCACTGCCTCTTCTTACGGTTGTTCCAAGTCGCGACCACGACAAACCTGGAAGTAACTGGCGGGTTTGCCGCTGTTTGCGCATGCGCAGGAGCGGCAATTGCTGTTCGCACATGCACAGAAGCGGGCAATCGCCGCCTGCGCACTATGGCGCCTCTCCCAGCGACCCATTTCGACCTCTGGACGGACCTCTGGAATGGATTATGGTCGCAAATAGAGGTTCCACTGTATGTGTGTTTATTCAATCCTCCATCACTCCAGTGGTGTAGCAGCAGTTATTGGTGCCCGGGGCGGATGGGCAAGCGGGATGCGGATGTGTGCCCAGTGAGGGGACACCAGTCCAGCCCTCTACGTGACCCAACCTCCACCAGAGCAAAGCGGGGCCATGATGAGCCACCTGCCCACCCACACAGGGGGGAGCCCAACCGGCCGATGCACCCCTTGGTGGACAGAGAGGAGCTTCAGGCCATGCTGTGCTGTGCTGTGCTGTGCTGTGGGTGCCTGGTTTGCACCCCCACAAAAACTGTGCAACTAGGGCTACGGCCCCCTAGCCCCCCCAAAACTATGCCTCGGCATCCCCCTGCCCAAAGAGGCTGGCAAAATCAGAACAACCATCACAGGCTACAGTTAAAACTAGCCAAGTATCCAAAGCCAGTAAAAATCCAGAAACAAAAAATTCAAGGAGACAGCATAAAACCAGAAAACACATTTGGGGAAGAGTCGTAGCCCAGTGGTAAAGCATGTATTTTCTCTGCAGATGGCCCCATGTATATCTTTGTCGTTGTTGGCATCTGTCTGTCTCAAAACACAGTAGGGTGTGCCTCTAGGGGTGAAGTCAAACCGTTGTGTTAGCGGCACTGAAGTGGCATCCCTGGAATGCAAGCCCGGGTAGTATATATGGAGGCCCTGGGCTGCCCAGACAACAAGACCCCCCCCCCCTCAGCCTCACTGATGGGGTCCAAAGAAAAGAAGAGCAATAAGTTGGGCACTAGCTTGGCTGCAGGAGTTGTCAGAAGGAGGTGTACAATATCCCATTCAACCTTTAGGGACTCCATTCCATAGTTGTGTAGGGTATACTCCTTAGACTTTTCTTCTCTCAAAGATATCCCACAAGGCAACGAAGGTTTGGGATCTGTTTTCCTTCTCCTAGATGAGCTACCTTCCCAGGTTAATGAGCCCCATCTGCCCCTCACTTCCTTCTACAGCACATGCAGAAACTGCCTTCTTGACCACTGGAGCCACCATCGGTCTCAACTGCTCAATTTGCTGAAGCCAGTGTACTGTATACACCAGGCATGTCCAAGCCCCAAGAGACTGCAAACTGGCAGTGATCTACCCATTGACCAAAGCTGATGTCCCGCAAGGTCGCGGGTATGAATTTTTTTCTTGAGATGTACTCCCAAAACCTATCTCTCACGTATGAGTATAGCTGCAAAATTGCACTAAAAGATGAGGTGGTCTAGGCTTGCTACCGCAGATATTGCTTGCAGAACTCCATTTTTTTCTGTACAAGATAGAGAAGGGGAGGTGAATAAAATGAAAAATGCCAGAGGTAGGGGCAGTGTCCTGCCATTAACCAAAGCCACTGTTGCACCTTACACTAATAATAATAATAATAATAATAATAATAATAATAATAATAATAATTTATTATTTATACCCTGCCCATCTGGATGGGCTTCCCCAGCCACTCTGGGCGGCTTCCAAAAAATATATATATTATAATACTCTAATACACTTATTCTCGTTCTCCTGTAGGGATGAAATGAGATGCTGTGTGGGTTGTCTCTGCCCATCGCTCCACTGGCAGGAAGTAAAATATTTCAGAGAATATACCTTGGGGGCTGAGACAAGCCCCTCCAGTTCTATTTCCTGCCATCTCCACTGCAGGTTGAATTGCTAGCTGCTCCAGGCATGGCAAAAGAGAATCGGTGGGAACGCCACCTTGGAAGGGATTTTTCCTTCCTTCTTCCTTGTCTTCCTTCTTTTTCCACTCCCTTCTGCTACTGCTGCTGGGTTTTTACACTCTCTCGGCTCCATAGATCTCCCTTCCCTCCTTCTTGGTCTTTAGTTTTGTGCTTAAATGGGGGGCAGGGGCAGCCTCCTGTCCTTAACCAAAGCCACAGCTGTGTCTTACGCTTTCTCTCGCTTTTTACCTCGCAGGTACTGATGGGGATTTTCCGCTTAGGCTTCGTCTCGATGTATCTTTCCGAGCCCGTGCTAGACGGGTTCGCAACCGGCGCTTCCGTAACCATTTTAACAGCTCAAGTGAAGTATCTCATCGGGGTAAAAATCCCCCGTGCCCAGGGATACGGGATCTTCATAACCACCTGGGTCAACATCTTCAGCAACATCGCCCAGGCCAACCTCTGCGATGTGATCACGAGCGCCATCTGCATCGCTGTGCTGGTGACCGCCAAGGAACTGGGAGACAGGTATAAGCACAGGCTCAAGGTCCCTCTTCCCACAGAGCTGGTGGTGATTGTGGTGGCAACCTTGGTTTCCCACTACGGGCGCCTGAACGAAGTCTACGCCTCCAGCGTGTCGGGCGAAATCCCCACCGGATTTATCCCTCCCCAGGTGCCCAGTTTACGCCTCATGCAGAGAGTCGCCCTCGACGCCTTCCCTCTCGCCATCGTCGGCTTCGCCTTCACCGTTTCTCTCTCGGAAATGTTTGCCAAGAAGTATGCCTACACCGTCAGGGCCAACCAGGAAATGTTTGCCATCGGCTTCTGCAACATCATCCCGGCTTTCTTCCACTGCTTTGCCACCAGCGCGGCGCTGGCGAAAACCCTGGTCAAAGCATCGACCGGGTGCCAGACCCAGGTGTCCAGTGTCGTGAGCGCTGTGGTTGTGTTGCTGGTGCTGCTTTTCTTTGCACCCCTCTTCTTCAACTTGCAGAAGTGCGTTCTGGCATGCATCATCATTGTCAGCCTCAGAGGAGCCCTCCGGAAATTCAGGGACGTCCCCCAGCGCTACCGCCTGGACCGAACGGATGCCCTGGTGTGGTGCGTCACCATGCTCTCATCCGCCTTGATCAGCACCGAATTGGGGCTCCTGGTTGGGGCAGTTTTCTCCATCCTGTGCATCATTGGCCGCACCCAGCGCCCTCGCGCTGCCTTGCTGGGGCAGATTGGGAGCACTGTCTTCTATGAAGATGACGGGGAGTACAAAAACCTCCTTCCTGTGCCAAGGGTCAAGATATTCCGGTTCGAAGCCCCGCTTTATTATGCAAATAAGGATTTCTTCCTGAAGTGCCTCCACAACAGGACAGGGCTGGATCCTGCTGTGGAAATGGCCAAAAGGAATAAAGCCAAGAGGAAAGGGCAACAAAGTCTTGAAAAGGGATTTGGACAGGGAGGTACGACTTCACGCTTGGTTAATAAACACAGCGACTTCCAGGCTGTCGTCATAGACTGCTCTTCCATTCCGTTTTTGGACACAGCTGGTGTTAGCGCCTTAAAAGACACACTGAAAGACCACCAGGAACTGCAGATCAGCATCCTTCTAGCTTGCTGCAATCCCTCTGTGATAGCTTCTCTGGAAAGAGGGGGCTACTTGGGAAGCGCAAGCAAAGACAAGCACGAATTGCTGTTTCACAGCGTGCACAGTGCTGTCCAGTTTGCAAGAGAGAGGGAAGTTTTAATGGACGATTCAGTTGTGTAGTCTGCGGCCCTCCACTGGCAGCTGAGGATTTCTGCATTCACTGCAAATAGGTTGTGGTCTTCAACACATTGAGACCTGGAGCCCTCCTTGAAGCACAGTGCGAAATATGGGACCACTTTCAAAGTGTTCAACTTCTATGGATACCCAATACTACAAATGCAACACAATGTATTTTAATCTTAAAAGCTAGGTCAGTAAACATACATAGCGCCAGTTCAGACATAACATTACACCATTGTTTAGTGTGACTGGAACGTGCTGCTGGAAGGGCTTCTCTTCCTCCATCTACAAAACCAATTTTCTGTTCTGTACCAGCTCAGGAAACCGGTACATTCCAAGTGCAAACAAACAGGATCAAGGTGTGGTTTCAGATCCTAGTTTGATGCAGAATCATAGTGACATGACATTGTTTATTGTTATATCCGACCCAAGACATAGCGGTCCCTCAGGATTACATTTATTTCACTGCAAGGCTGTTTTGTTGTGAGAGCTATCCTTGATGAAACTTCTTGCTGGGAGGGGGTTATCAAACAGATAACCCCATAGATCAGTGGGTGTCAACCAGTGTGCCATGGCACCCTGGGGTGCCTTGAATGATGGTCAGGGGTGCCACGAGCAACACTGGTCTCTGTCTCTCTTTCCTCCCCTCCCTCCTCTGATGCCCTCTCGCCTCCCCAAGGCTTGAACAGCTGTTTATTGCAGCAGCCCTGGCTATGAGCCCCACAGGTGAATGATGCCTCTGGTAGGCACCTCTCTATGGGGCAAGGGGTGGGGGCAGCTCAGAGACCAGGGGCAGCAGCAGCGGCTGCCCAGAGGACTCCCAAGGAGAGGGGAGAGGAGAGGGGAGGAGGTTGAAGGAACACTCCACAAGAGTGTTCTAAAAAGGGTGAGAGGCTGCCAGCTCTGCAGGCAATGGGTGATATAACTGGGCTCCTGAGCCCCACAGGGGTGCCGAAGAAGGAATGTAGTTGGCCAAGGGAGCCATGGACTCAAAAAGGTTGAAAACCTCTGCCACAGATCATAGCTTCACTGGGCTCTCTTTGTTCACTGAGATGCAGAACACTACCAAGATGGACATTTTAAACATGTGGCATTTTAGGAGATGGACCAAGATACTCTGGAATCAGAGAGACACAAGTCCAAATAGTGCTCATCCCCCACTGGGCCATGTACACATAAGGTAATGGAACCTGAACAAACTACCGTATTTTTCGCTCTATAACACGCACCTGACCATAACACGCACATCGTTTTTAGAGGAGGAAAACAAGGAAAAAAACATTCTGAATGAAACTGTGGATGTATCATTTTTGTGCTTCATGCTGTGGCCACAGACATGTGATCTGATGGTGAATTTGGGCTGACCCAATGCAAAAATCCTGAGAATCCCTGTGCATCCATGGTTTGTAACCACGTTTTTGCACCATTGCAGCCCCAGGCAACAGTGGGTGCGTGATTTTGGGGGGGCAGGCTGTAGCCATGGACATGCTATGTGCTCTGATGGTGAATTTGGGCTGACCCAATGCAAAGATCCTGAGGATCCATGTGGATCCATGGTTTGTAACCACGTTTTTGCACCATTGCAGCCCCAGGCAACAGTGGGTGCGTGATTTTGGGGGGGCAGGCTGTAGCCATGGACATGCTATGTGATCTGATGGTGAATTTGGGGTGACCCAATGCCAGAATCCTGAGAATTCCTGTGGATCCATGCTTTTTAACTACATTTTTGCACCATTGCAGCCCCAGGCAACAGTGGGTGCGTGATTTTGGGGGGGCAGGCTGTAGCCATGGACATGCTATGTGATCTGATGGTGAATTTGGGGTGACCCAATGCAAAGATCCTGAGAATCCCTGTGGATCCATGCTTTGTAACCACATTTTTGCACCATTGCAGCCCCAGGCAACAGTGGGTGCGTGATTTTTTTGGTGCAGGCTGTAGCCATGGACATGCTATGTGATCTGATGGTGAATTTGGGGTGACCCAATGCAAGGATCCTGAGAATCCCTGTGGATCCATGCTTTTTAACCACATTTTTGCACCATTGCAGCCCCAGGCAACAGTGGGTGCGTGATTTTTTTGGTGCAGGCTGTAGCCATGGACATGCTATGTGATCTGATGGTGAATTTGGGGTGACCCAATGCAACGATCCTGAGGATCCATGCTTTGTAACCACATTTTAAGTGGGGAGCGAAGGAAAAGCAAAGAAGGGACATTAGAGGGGTGTGCAGAGAAGCAGCTGGCTAAGAATGCAGGAGAGGGATTTAACGGGAGGGAGGAAAGAAAGGCAAAAGTTTCCCCCCACCCAAGCCAGCCATATCTCTCTCTCTCTCTCTCTCTCCCCCTCCCTCCCTCCCTCCCTCCCTCCCCCTCTCTCTCTCCCTCCCCCCTCTCTCTCTCCCTCCCCTCCCCCCTCTCTCTCTCTCCCTTCTCCCCTCTCTCTCCCTCTCCCCCAGCAGCACCGGAGCTTGCCTGGAGGGGAGGGGCTTTCCCTGCTCTTTGTTCCGTTTCAGCAAACACAGCAACGAAACAGAGGAGGGTGGGCAGTAAGACCCTGAGGCAGAATGCAGGAAAGCAGCCGCTTCCTCTTTTCAGGTTTCGCTTCTCCGTGCAGCGTGCAGCGCTGCGATTTGATTTTTGCATGATTTTTCGGCTCCAGGGACCACACATTCGCTCTATAACACGCACAGACATTTCCCCTTCCTTTTTAGAAGAAAAAATCTGCGTGTTATAGAAGGAAAAATACGGTACACACTTGATTTTACCAGTGCAGCAGTACTGAACTAGCATGGACCAGCACTGATACAGATAATGGTCTCACCCTCCCGTCTCACTCTTCTATGTATGCCTATGGATGAAGGGAGGGACGCGGGTGGCGCTGTGGGTAAAAGCCTCAGCGCCTAGGGCTTGCCGATCGAAAGGTCGGCGGTTCGAATCCCCACGGCGGGGTGCGCTCCCGTTGCTCGGTCCCAGCGCCTGCCAACCTAGCAGTTCGAAAGCACCCTCGGGTGCCAGTAGATAAATAGGGACCGCTTTCTAGCGGGAAGGTAAATGGCGTTTCCGTGTGCAGCTCTGGCTCGCCAGAGCAGCGATGTCACGCTGGCCACGTGACCCGGAAGTGTCTTCGGACAGCGCTGGCCCCTGGCCTCTTGAGTGAGATGGGCGCACAACCCCAGAGTCTGTCAAGACTGGCCCGTACGGGCAGGGGTACCTTTACCTTTACCTTTATGGATGAAGGGGAGGGTTAGGGTTAGGGTTGGAATGATATGGGGAGGTGGAAGGTAATCTAGCTCAGTAGATATAAATCAGATCTGTCGGTGCCTCAGACTATTTGGAGCTTCTAAGAAACCAGCACGGGTGGTGTTGTGGTCTAAACCACAGAGCCAAGGACATGCCAATCAGAAGGTCGGCAGTTCAAATCCCCGCAACGGGGTGAGCTCCCATTGTTCGGTCCCTGCTCCTGCCCACCTAGCAATTCAAAAGCACATTAAAATGCAAGTAGATAAATAGGCACCGCTTTGGCAGGAAGGTAAATGGCGTTTCCGTGCGCTGCTCTGGTTCGCCAGAAGTGGCTTAGTCATGCTGGCCACATGACCCAGAAGCTGTACGCTGGCTCCCTCGGCCAATAAAGCGAGATGAGCGCCTCAACCCCAGAGTCGGCCACGACTGGACCTAATGGTCAGGGGTCCCTTTACCTTTACCTTACTCTAGAATTTGTTTTGAATACCAGGACTGAGGTCTGAAATATGTGATGTAATAATTAAAAAGTGTGCCTCCAGGCACATGCAAAGTGCCTTCTCCTCAATCCCGAGCTAGTGCAGCCTATTCTCACATATCTCAGATTAAGAAGCAGAGCTTTGCCTCCTATCCTCCTGGTGGTACAGCAGTACAACTGCTAGCAAATTTGCAAAGCTAAGCAGGGTCAGGTATAGTTTCAGATTGGAAGTGACCTCCCCCACCCCAAAAAGCTAAACAACTTAATTTCGGGTTAAAAAGGGGGGGTCGTCTTATACACGGAAAAATACAGTATATCCTGCTCTTGGAAGTTGGGAGAAGCAGGTGGGAGCTACCCAGGCCAGCCATACTTTGTGGACTCTGAATAATCTGTAAATTTGTGCTCTTCTCTCGGTTCTGCCAGCCTTAAACAAACCACTGAAAAGCCTTCTTGGGGATTTAGCAGTGCCTGTCAATGACTCCTCCTACTTTGGAGGGTTGGGGGAACCCCCTAGAACAGATTTAGGGGGCGTATGAGGGGAGGAGAAGAGGGAAAGTTCTATTGTACAATGAGAAAGCCTTGCACTGATGGAACTATTTACTTAGCACGATGCTGAATACAATTCAATAGTTCTAGCTTAGTCAACCAGCATACCTCAAAGTAGGGCATGTGAAGAATGCTGTTGTTATTTTAACTTGCAGGAACACTCAAGTGTGCAACAAAACCACCACCAGGTAATCTGTAGTACAGCCTCTTAAAACATGTAAAGTCAGCACATTTCAGTTTGCAATGTACTAACTCGGCTATTTCTTATATTTTGTGTTCTAAATCCCCTCTATTTAACCCTCCAAAATAAGCAGCCCACTCTCTATATAACCAGTTTAAGCCCTGGAAACTATTCCGTAACATACATAATGATTTATCACAGTGTTACCAACATTACTAAATTAATCTGGAATCAGAGTATTGTCAAAGCTATTTAAATACGCATTAAACTGGATAACTTTTTCAAATCATAATATTACTTAGAACTCGGCAAAAATTAACAATGAAAAGGCTTTGTTTCGCTCACTGCATAGTAAACGGTTGCCTCCCATATATATGCAAGTTCATTTCTTGATGTGGAATTATTTTCTAAGCAAGCTGCTGCTGCTATGTGCTTTGTGCTTTTAATATTTTTTTAAAATATATAATGTATTGTATTCTTGGCAGCAACTGACCTTCAGATGGACTTACCAACAATAACAAAATAGTACACTTTGGCAAAAAACATAAAACATTTAAGAGTATTGTTGTCATGTTATGTTCTTGAATGCTATGAAGAGATTACATTCTTCCAGAATGTAGGGTGGAACTGAGTAAGAAGTTGCATAGCTGGATTGCATCCCATATGAATCCCATATGAATGGGAGCCATGCTCAAGAAAGCGATAATCATTCTTTGTCATGCCATACAATGCATGAATATCATTGAAAACAAAGTATCTTTGATACCATTGAAAAACAAAATGATTCTGTATTTTTTCAATACTGTTAAAAGCATAGCTATAAACTTACAGATTTGAAAATAAGGGACCAGCAGCCTCGAAAATAAGGGATCAGCAGCCAAAATAAGAGATTTTCCAGGCACAGGTATGTTCAACTTCTGAGCCCCTCCGAGCCAAAGACAGAAAGCCCAGCCAACAGCCAAACGAAGCCTCAAGCGGTGGTTCCCACAGCGCAGCAACCCGGCAAAGCGGATGCAGCAAGGGAAATCACCATCACCTCTCCACTGGGAAGCGCTGAGCAAAGGCGAGTCCCCAGGCAACGCAGCCAATTTGATCGGCACAAGGCATGCAAGCTCCACCCCCCCCCCAGTCGTTCTTAGACTCCTTATTGGGTGAGCAAAGCAGCCAAGCAACACAGTTGGAGCCTCCCTCCTCCCTGGCCGGCAGGGAGGGAGGAAGGGAGAGGAGCTGCTTCGTTTGAAACCTGGGAAATTTAAGGGACATCATCAATAAGGGACACCAGCGGGACACGGCGCTGGGATACGGGAGTTTCCCGCCAAATAAGGGACGGTTGACAGCTATGGTTAGAAGAGGTCTCTAACAGACAGCACATAGTCAAGTTTCTATCAGAATAAACCTTACTGTCAAAAATGCTTATGGTTCTCTGCCATGGAGCCCTTGCGTGTTGCATACAATTCTAAGGCACGTGAAAAGCCTTGAAGTTCATGCAGAGAACCAATGAAGCCTTGTGGAAACTACTCGTTTTTATATTGATAAGCTCCCAAGGCACACCATTTAGAACCCTTAAAAAATGGAAATCCCATCCCATTTGTGTCCAGCCAGGCAGACTGGTACCTTCTGTGGATTTATTTGAAGGGTTAAAGTTAAATCCTTTTTAAAATACCCTTCCACCTAAGCGCTCCCTCCAAAGATGGAATAGTTCCACCATCTCCTCTTCACGCAATTTACCAGGTCAGTCCAGTTTAACTAAGACTATAGTAGGGTTGCCATACATATCCGGAATACTACAGTTGGCAGCAGTGTCTGGACAGAAATTGGGGGGGGGGGGGAATTCTGGGAAAATCCGAACGTACAGTAGCTCACGTTAGGAGTGCTGTCTTTCCATAAAAACAGCTCAGAAACAGCATTTCTCCCCCTGGTGATTTTGCCCAAAAAGCTCAACAACTTTGGCAAAAAAGAAAGAAAGACAGAATTTAACTTACCTGACTTGAATAAGTTCCAGGAGCCAGTGGATTCGAATTTGCTCGATGCCATTGTGTGGCACAGAAGAAATATAAGCCAGGTTAATTATTTGGTCTTTACTGAGATCAAACAAATCTGCTTTGCTGTGTGGCAGAGGAGGACTGAAAAGATGAGGAAAGTAATATTAATTAGAATAAAGGAGAAAGAAAAGAGTTTAATATCAAAGCCAAAAAGCCAACAAATACAAAAAGAAATTAAAGCTTTGCAGACTCAATTTTCTCTAATTATAAATCAAGAAATAGAATGGAAAATAAAATTAATGAAAGAGAGAAATTTTGAATCTGCAAAGAAGTGTGGAAAATTGTTGGCCTGGCAATTAAAAAAGAGGCAGAAACAAAATACTATTACAAATATTGTATCTGATGGAAAATCTGTGGAAAACCCTGCAGATATAAGGAAATGCTTTCAGAAATATTTCAAACAACTGTATAAAAGAGGTAAAGAAGATATGGACAAAATTGAGCAGTTTCTTAAGGTAAATGAAGTGCAGAAAATTCCCAGAGATAAAAGATCCTTACTCAATGACACAATTACAAGACAGGAAGTTGAGACAGCAATAAACCAAATGTAATTAGGCAAAGCCCCAGGACCAGATGGTTTGTCTGCCAAATATTATAAAACTTTGAAAGATTGGTTAATCCATCCGCTGGCAGATGTATGTAATAAGATATTAATAGGGGAGAAACCACCTGAAACCTGGAAAGATGCATATATAAACCTGATACCGAAACCAGAGCAGGATAGATCGGATGTTAAGAATTATAGACCAATCTCATTACTTAATGTTGACTATAAAATATTTGCAAATATTTTGGCTAATAGATTGAAAAAAGGTCTTAATAGAATATATACATAAAGACCAGGCAGGATTTCTGCCTGGGAGACATATGGAAGATAACATTAGGAATATAATTGACATATTAGAAAGATTAGAGGCCAAAAGAAATTGTAAAGCTTTATTAATGTTTATTGATGCTTTCACATATA
Organism: Podarcis gaigeae; assembly: GCF_964106915.1. NCBI lineage: Eukaryota > Metazoa > Chordata > Lepidosauria > Squamata > Lacertidae > Podarcis > Podarcis gaigeae. Next base: position 4,539,568 of record NC_139694.1, read on the forward strand.
TTATTTCAGCAATCCTTCCAACACCCTTGCTAGGTGGGTCAGTATTATCTGAGGAGATTTCACCCCTCCCATATCCAAGAATCTCCTGATGAACTCTGCTGATTCTCCAGAGAGAAGGAGGCGTGTTCTGCTTCTCTACTTATTCTACTCCAGCACCACATCAACGTGAGAGTCAGTCAGTCAGTGTGTCGGGGAGAGAGAGAGAGACTGAGTGTTCGAGAGAGTGTGTTTAGATGAGGTTGCTGCTATTCTACAGAGCTGCTCTCTGAGTCATTTATATACTCTGCTAGACTCTGCTAGACTCTGCTGTGTGATGACTGTCTACTTGTGGAAGTGAATCCGGTGCTCACAACTCTAAGCTGTGAGTCCACAGCACTTTGACCTGTTCCTGTGCAGAAGGTGGTCTCTGGAAGTGCTACCCAGCTCGCCTAGCCCAGTCGGGGCTGAAGTGCATGAGTCCAGTTGGTGACACTGGCTCAAGGGCGGTGCTGACATTATCTCTATGATGCAAGTGAGGGTTGCAATGGGGGGAGGGGATGGCTGTGTTTGGAGCCTTCCTCCCACCCCGCCTTCATGCAGCCAGCAAATGAACCGGGAAGTCTTTCCATTAATGATAGCTTCCCATTTTGTACAACCAAATATTGGTTTAATATTCTGGCTTGTTCTTATATAACAGGAAACTATGATTAATTTAAGACCCTTGGTTTATTTACAACTAGCAAGAAGGAGCTGCGTATGTGGTTAGAAAGCTCATGTATAATTGCTTCAAGATCCAAGTTACAGTTTTTTGAATTGGCTCAGTGAAGAGCTTGGGTTTGCCGATTGAATTCATGGGGTAAGGTTTCTACGCAGGCCTGCTTAACAAAAACCTCAATAAAAACTAATTTAAAAAATAAAATAAAAGATGCACAAATGGCTTTTGATGGCTGGTGAGTACTAGCTAAGCTAGACACAACATTCGCAGGGGCAAGGAATTCGGCAAAGAAATAGCTTGCTAGCATAGTCAGTATGTGGGACGCAGGTGGCGCTGTGGTCTAAACCACTGAGCCTCTTGGGCTTGCCGATTAGATGATCTGCAACTGGACTTAACTGTCAGGGGTCCTTTACTTTTTTATAGCCAATATACCAGAGCTTTCCAAACTTTTCATGTTGTTGTCACTTTTTAGACGTGCATCGTTTTGCGACACAGTAATTCAGTTTTATAGGGACGCAGGTGGCGCTGTGGGTTAAACCACAGAGCCTAGGACTTGCCGATCAGAAGGTCGGCAGTTCGAATCCCCATGGCGGGGTGAGCTCCCGTTGCTCGGTCCCTGCTCCTGCCAACCTAGCAGTTCAAAAGCACGTCAAAGTGCAAGTAGATAAATAGGTACCACTCTGGCGGGAAGGTAAACGGCATTTCCATGTGCTGCTCTGGTTCGCCAGAAGCAGCTTGGTCATGCTGGCCACATGACTCGGAAGCTGTATGCCAGCTCCCTTGGCCAATAAAGCGAGATAAGCACCACAACCCCAGAGTCAGTCACGACTGGACCTAATGGTCAGGGGTCCCTTTACCTTTACTTTTAATTCAGTTTTACTAGTAAACTGGAGTTTAAACTAAGCCCTTTCCAGCCCCAGGAGGAGGGCGGAGAGCGTTCACATGACACACCTACACCCTGCAGCCGACACACTAATGTGTCGCAACACACGGTTTGGAAAGCTCTGCAATATACTATTGTCACCTAGAACCTGAGTTTTGCAAGGGGTGTATGCAAGCACAAAAAGCACAATGTTTGCTTTTTGGTGAGCCGAGACTGGTACTGCTGCTCCCTAATGCCCTGTGCATGTTTAAAAACACGCAGAGATATATAATGCTAAACTCCAACGCTCTCTGACTTCTAAGAAGATGAAACGCTGTATCACTCGGGGAAATGATGAGCGTGAAAACGAGTGATGCAGTGATTAAGACTGTTGGGCTAGGACAGCAGGTTGGAATCAGGGTTCAAATCCCACTTGGTCAGGAACCTCCCTGGGACAGTCACCATCTCTCAACCTAACCTACCTCACAGGGATGTTGGGAGAATAAAACAAAGGGGGAAGGAACCGTGTTGAGTTGCCTTGAGCTGCTAAGGGAGGGAAAACGGGGCACAGGTTGCAGCAAATATATTTGCAAGAGCAAAACAAAACCACATGCTGCATACTGCTTGTGTCCTGCATAAAGTGGACCTCTTTTGATCGTTAGTAAATATAGCTCCTAGACAGCATCTTAAAAAGCAGAGACATCACCTTGCCAACAAAGGTCTGTATAGTTAAAGCTGTGGTTATCCCAGTAGTGATGTATGGAAGTGAGAGCTGGACCATAAAGAAGGCTGATCACCGAAGAATGGATGCTTTTGAATTCTGGTGCTGGAGGAGAGTCCCATGGACTGCAAGAAGATCAAACCTCTCCATTCCTAAGGAAATCAGCCCTGAGTGCTCACTGGAAGGACAGGTCGTGAAGCTGAGGCTCCAATACTTTGGCCACCTGATGAGAAGAGAAGACTCCCTGGAAAAGACCCTGATGTTGGGAAAGATGGAGGGAACAAGGAGAAGGGGACGACAGAGGATGAGATGGTGGGACAGTGTTCTTGAAGCTACCAGCATGAGTTTGACCAAACTATGGGAGGCAGTGGAAGACAGGAGTGCCTGGCGTGCTCTGGTCCAGGGGGTCACAAAGAGTCGGACACAACTAAACAACTAAACAACAAATATAGCTCCTGTCTTACCAATATCCTGTGCTTTTCCAAAAGTGCTTCAATTCCCTTTCGGTCTGTGAGACGTCCACATTTATCAGGAAAGCCCCAAAGGCTACTTGCACAGTGAGACCCAGTAGTATGGCGAGGCTCCACGCCCTGCAGGATCTTATCCGACCCGGAGAAATTAGCACCCAAAGGAAACAAAGACTTTTGCGCCCTTCCATCGTATGTTTCCAAAGAACTCAGCGGCGCAATCTACGCCTCGCGCAGGGGATGGGGAGCCGCTGCATCTCCTCTCTCCCGGCTGTCACTTTTACGCTGCCTATATTCAAAGTTCCGACTTTGGATCTGGGATCCTGGGTCCCAGCGACGGGGTGGACGATCCCTAGAGAAGCAGCCTGCTGCAGTTTTCTTCCCAAGTTGCAACGAAGTCCCCCCCCCTCCACCCCTTTTTCGCACGGCACATGGTCGCTCCTATTTGCTTTACTTCCTGTTTTTCTCTTCCGCGAAAGAGTTGCCTTCTCCCCAAAGCAAAGGCGAGACCGATCATGGGGCTTACTCGAGGGTAAAACTGCAGGCTATGGCTCACAACAGGGGGGGGGGATGCAATATGAAAACACAAAATGCATAATAAAACGCCCTAAGGGTGAGACTGGTTTGCACCATAGCTGTCACAGATTTGAAAATAAGGGACCAGTAGCCAAAATAAGGGATTTTGGCTTGACTTATACAGAAATCCAGGGGACGCAGGTGGCGCTGTGGGTTAAAGCCACAGCGCCTAGGACTTGCGGATCGAAAGGTCGGCGGTTCGAATCCCTGCGGCGGGGTGCGCTCCCGCTGCTCGGTCCCAGCGCCTGCCAACCTAGCAGTTCGAAAGCACCTCCGGGTGCAAGTAGATAAATAGGGACCGCTTACCAGCGGGAAGGTAAACGGCGTTTCCGTGTGCGGCTCTGGCTCGCCAGATGCAGCGATGTCACGCTGGCCACGTGACCCGGAAGTGTCTCCGGACAGCGCTGGCCCCTGGCCTCTTGAGTGAGATGGGCGCACAACCCCAGAGTCTGTCAAGACTGGCCCGTACGGGCAGGGGTACCTTTACCTTTACCCCTCTCTTGCGAGACTTCCGCTGCGCTGCCAGGGGAAGCCAGAGGCGGCAGCGGTGGCTGAGGAGGCAGCCTGAGGGAGGAAGAAGAGGAGGGGAGGGACGCAGAAGGGCAGCGCTTCAGCGGCCGCCGCAACCGCCTCATGCCGGGCTCTGGGTGGCATTGGCGAGAGTCTCTCTCCCTCCCTCCCTTTCGGGCGGGAAAGGGCCGATGGAACTCCTCGCTCCAAGACAACGGCAGCCCCGACGTGCTGCTTAGCATCCCCCCCAGCCAGTGCAGCATCTTAATGTAGTGATTCCCCCCCTGCATCCCTTTCATAACTCTGTTTTCATAAATTATTTGTTCAAATTTAATAGTTCAAATTTTTACTACAAGTTTTCTGTCAATCCTACCAATTTTATGTGACTGTTTGCAATAGCTTTTCCAATAAATTATAAGCTTTCCCCATTCTTTATTAAAGAGGTCCTCTTCCTGGTTTCTAATTCTGCCTGTAAGCTTTGCCATCTCGACGTGGTTTTGTCTGCCCCTCTTCTTGGGTGGGAGTTCTAGACCCTTAGGATCATCTAGTCCAACCCCCTGCAAAACACAGTCAGTGGCAGCCAAAGCAGCATGGCTCCATCTGTGCCGGATTTCTGTATAAACTAAGTCAAAATCCCTTATTTTGGCTGCTGATCCCTTATTTTCGAGGCTGCTGATCCCTTATTTTCAAATCTGTAAGTTGACAGCTATGGGAGGCTGCCTTATCCTCAGTCAAACCCTTGTTGGTCCGCACTGGCTCCCTAAGACGTTACACATGGAAGCTCGCTCAGCCCTACTGGGGGATCGAACCTTTAACCCGCTTTCAGCTCAGATCTATACAGCCTTTCCCTGACCAACCACCCGTTGAACTCAGCGGGATTTACATGAGTGACGTCGCCTTCTGCCAATCAGGCTTCTGCGCCCCTTTACGTCTCCGCCTTCCACCTCGGCACCGACAATCCCTTTCCCTCCCTCGCTGCTTAGCTTTGAGGGCGGCCAATCAGCGCTTTGCCCGGCACACCCCTTTACGTCACCGCCTTCCACCGTGCGGAGCGGACTTCCCCTTTCCCTCTGTTGCTGATTTACGACCAATCAGCGCTTTGCCAAGCTTCCGTGAGCTCCAATAGAGGCGCACGGAGGGGCATTTATGGGGCGGGAAGGAAACGCGCTTCGCCGTGGCCAATGGGAACCGGAGGTGGCTTGTTGATTGCTCAGTCCGACGTCCAATCAAGAGGCGCGGTGGCGAGAGCCTGTTGCTAGGCGGTTCCTTCGCCGTTTGTTTTGAATTTTGGCGGCGGTTCCTTATTCGGAATTCTTCGTTATTTTAATTACCGGTGATGGCGAAGCCGGCGAGGGAAAGGTGAGAGGGGAAACTGAGGGAAGCCGAGGGCCTCAAGGGGACCCGAAGCTGAAGGCTGGGAGATTCAGGGCGAAAGGAAGAAAGCTAAAAAGATTATTTAATTCTCCTTTCAAAAAAAACCCTGAAGCCTTTCTATTAGGCTTTTTGGTATTTCAATCAACATGATGCCTAAGAACACTTTTTATGTATGCAACCGCAGCAGCTAGGATTTTAATAGCTAAAAACTGGAAAGATGATTTAATCCCCACAAAAACTGACTGGCAAGCGAAGATGATAGAATATTTAGAACTTGGCAAAATGACTGGGAGAATAAAAGGAAAATCAAATCAGAAAGTAAAGATTGGGCAATATTCAAAGAATATCTTTTAAAAGCACTGTGATAATGCAGTTTAGATTGCATCTTGAAGGGTAAGGAAACGTTAATAAAAATAATTTCTTTTGGTAAGTAACGGAAGAAAGTCATAATAAAGAAGTGCATATAGAATAATATGGTGTAAAAAGCACAATGAGGTGAGTCGGAAGTTAAAGTGTGTCTAATGTCAAAGGATATGTTGCTAGTTAGTGGTTTGTGTATGTTTATTGTTATTGTCTATGTTTGATGTAAGTTGTTTTGTAATAAAGAACTTTTTAAAATAATAATAAAAAAAGAAAGCTTTGCTTTGCGCAGTGAGGCTGTGGAACTCCCCGCCACAGGAGGGCGGTGGTGGCCACTGACTTTGGCAACTTCAAATCAGGACTAGACAAATTCAGGGAAGGTAATGACGAAGTGTTAGGGAAGGGTGGGAACATGTTGTGTGCCTTCGGGGGTCGTTTGTCCGCCTTTGGTCCTCACCCTGCACTCAGCTCACCTGTGGCTCCTAGAAGCTGTCAGCATAAGATAGGGGCCATGCCCCAGGAACAGCTTTGACTGCCTGGCTAAACCAAATGAGGGCAGCAGGTGAGTCTCAAACCCTCACTGAGTTAGGAGCTGCCCTGCATTCAAAGACAGGATCCAGCGGATTAATAATAATAATAATAATAATTTTTTATTTATACCCCGCCCTCCCCAGCCAAGACCGGGCTCAGGGCGGCTAACAACCAATAATAAAAACAAGTTGATTAAAATACAATTTAAAAGATTAAGATACAATATTAAAACAATTAGGGAGCAATCTCATCATAGGAGGAGAGAGGTAAAAGAAAAAGGGGGAGGGAATCAAACTGATTCTGAGCCAAAGGCCAGGCGGAACAACTCTGTCTTACAGGCCCTGCGGAAAGAAATCAGATCCTGCAGGGCCCTGGTCTCAAGAGACAGAGCATTCCACCAGGCCGGAGCCAGTGCTGAGAAGGCCCTGCCTGGCTCTGGTTGAAGCTAATCTAACTTCCTTAGGGCCTGGGACCTCTAGCGTGTTGCTATATATGGACCTTGAGGTCCTCCGTGGGACATACCATGGATTGAGTTGACAAGACCAAGAGTGAGGCCAATGGGCAAGAAGGCAGTTTCTGCACCTGCTGTCGGGGGAAGTGAGGGGCAGGTGGGGCTCGTCAACCTGGGAAGGCAGCCCATCTAGGAGAAGGGAAAACTCTGATCCTAAACCTTTCAGGAGCTATGTTTGAAACTAACCAGGTGCATTCCGGGCAGATCAGAAACTTACAAAGGGAAAGTTTGTGAAGCACAAGTCATGCCGATGTAGGAAACGGAACAAAATCGTGATAGAATGAAAGCAAGGCTTGGAGTTTCTCATGTGCCATTTTCTATTTTATTATTGTACAGTGAGCTTTTGGCCTCCTCCCTAGTGAATAGTGTGACCCAAGCTTTTGGAAAGCTTGTAGACTTATGGAACGAAATGGGTATCAGCAGAGAACTGCAGCTGGAGCGCATGCAGACAGCTAAGGCGCACATTGAGGTATGGAGCAGTGTGTGTGTGATTTGTACTCCAAATGCTCTTAAACAGTTGACTTATTTCAGTTTGTCAATTTATATATTAATGGGTTTTAGGTCCTTCTTTGTGTTTTGTTCCAAATAATATTTTGTTGCTTTAAAGCAGCGGTATGAGTTTTTGGGAGAAAATTCCAATTTCCAAGTCCGGTGCTCAGACTGTTGCTGGGAGATTAATCTGTTTTGTTTTGTGCTATTTACCATGTGAGTCTTTACATTGACACCCTCCTTCCTGACACTATGACCCAGCTCCCCAAGGAATGAAGGGAGCTGTATTTCAGCAACATCTGGAGGGACGCAGGTTCTTGAGCTAGCAGATCCGGAATCTTTCAATTAAGTTGCAGGCCTTCATATTTTTGCTGACAAAATTAATAATGCTCACTAACTTGCATTGCAAAACTTACATGAGCTGCAGCAGTTGGCTTTTATTTTTGCAGAAGTGACAGTATATTTTGTTCTCTTCCATTTTAACAACAATTGATCCAATGCACAGTTTCTACTTGATTTTGGAGACCTCAGCAGCAAAAATGTAAAGGGCTTACTTAGACAGTCAATGACTGGTCTCTTCCTACATATAAAATGGGTAGGGCTAAATGCAGAGACTAAGAAAATATGGTCCAGGTCCCAAAGCACCTGGTTAAATATTTCCATTTTTCGACCAACCTTATAGTATTTACAAAAGCTATAAGCCAAGCTGTCTGCTGATAGTTATCTGAAACACATCAGTAGATGAAAAGGAATGTGAAGAAAGAACTCATTTTATAGACACTTCCACCCCCCAGTTTTCTTGATGGCTGGGAGGGGGTTATTTGCTACTGACAAGTTGCTGTGTGTAAACATGGTTTAAAGCCAGCGAGCTAATAATGCAAAAAACAGGAAGCCTACCAGACCACACTCCAGTTACTGAGTTTGGGAGATGGTAGTTTACCGTATTTTTTGCCCTATAGGACGCACTTTTTCCCCTCCAAAAATAAAGGGGAAATGTGTGTGCGTCCTATGGGGTGAATGCAGGCTTTCGCTGAAGCCTGGAGAGCGAGAGGGGTCGGAGGGCTCCCACGGCTTGTGGAGAGCAGCCTGTTCTGGGGGCTGGGGCCGGGGGAAGCTCAGGCTTCCCCCGCCCCAGCCTCGCGCCTTGGGGGGGAAATAATTTTTTTTTCTTTATTTCCCCCCCAAAAAACTAGGTGCGCCTTATGGGCCGGTGCGCCCTTTGGGGTGAAAAATACGGTATATGTCAGAAACACTACTTCTGTTACAAACTTGAGTGGTGTGTATTTTAAAATGCAGAACATTAATGTGGCACAAATTCTTAATTTAGCTAGGGGTGCAATGCTTTAATTTGACAGTTAATAAATCTGATAAGGAACTGTACTTACACTACTGTCGTATGGGTTTTTGGATAGACTCTGTTGAATGAAATGATTGAGGAAGAAAGTAATTTGAAAGAAAAAATTGAAAATGACATTGAAATACAGAAGTCTCAGTTGAATATCGTGAGATACGAACTCAAGCTGGACCCTTACCAGGCAAGTTGCTTCACTGCTGCTTATTCCGGATAACAAAGCACAAAGATGTCACTTAGGTTGCAGTCCTATACTTGATATACCAGGGAGCAACCCTGATTAAGTTCAGTGGTGCTTACAACTAATTAGACTTGTATACAATTACAGTGTTAACGACAATGGGCTGATATCTGCCACCATGATGAGTTTTTATTCTCAGCACTGTTTCTGTAATTACCATTGCATTTGAAAATGTGGAGCTCTTGCTTTGCACGTGTAAGGTTTCTATTGAACACTTGGAATCTCTAGAGCCCTCTGATGGGCATAATTGTAATTAATGTGATTCTTCAGAGCTGCTTTTTACTGTTGTAATGAATTAAGACTTTAAATATTTGGTCTGGCAGCTGACTGGAAGGTTACTGTTCAAATACAAATTCTGTTTCGGTACAGACCTGTCAAAATGTGATCTTTGCTCAGTACTGCCACTCACTGTAGTGTCAATACAGGCATCCATCCACTTATGCATGGCACCAGGAAATAATTAAATTATTTGATTCAAACCTGGAAATGGCGAGAGAGAGCTGGAGAGTCCGTGTGGCTCACAAGGAGACCCTCCCTGGAAACCAAAGAGGATGTCAGTGAGATCATAGGAAGCCCCAAAGAGACTGGAGGTGCAGCAGGGCTTTGTTTACGCTGCTCAGCCTCCCCGCCTACCCACAGCTGATGTGCGGGGTAGCGCAGCACCAGCAATTTCCTGCATATCCTCCTGCCAGCCCCAAAGTTTCAATTATAGTTGTGGGTGTTTTTGGATACAGTATATTTTGTGTGGATTGAAGAGGGAGCGGCTGAGATGGCATTTGAAAAGGCTTAGAGGGGGCTCCCCACTTTACATGATTTCAGTTATGCGTGCAGGGACCAAAATGTAACCCCCGCGTAAGAGAGGGGGACACCTGTACATTTCTGCACCTAACCCTTTGTGACTCTTTACAGGTTGGTGATGGCTTATCCATCATCCAGTTAGAAAAAGAGTTTCGTCTGGCTTTAGAAGGCGCTCTTAAAGAAAAACAAGAGAGGCTGACGAAGTTGAAACAGCTGCAGCTAGAGGAGCAGAGACTATGTTCAGAGCTTTACGCTACTCCATACTACATACCGACCGGCAGTGTTCCAAGTTGTTTGCAGCTGGAAGAATTAGACAAACATGTTCAGCAGCTCTTGAAAGTGAAGGTGTAGTACTTTGCATTATTTAAACAGAAACATTGTATTTATTTTTATTTATTGAATTTATATACCCAATATATAGTAAAAAATCAGAGGTTCTGATAAGGCTTGCTGGGCTTGGACCCAGGTATGAGCCACAAATGGAGGCATTGTATGGCTTCTGAATATTTCTCTGGTTTGAATTAAAATGTAAGAAGAATTCTCAGCAACTTACACTTTCCCCCTCCCCTCTAGTCAGCCCCTAAATGGTTACTTTTGCAGCCAGGAGACCTGCTGTTGGGGCCTCTAGATGTGTAAAAGTTAGAAGTGAAGATAGGGTTGCCACGTTTTACAAAGTGAAAATCCAAACTGAAGAGTTGTAGAGTTTTGTTTTGTTTTGGTTTTGCAAATAAATTGAAGCTATTTCTGAGGAAGATCTGCAAAATGACACTGCCGCCATGCGTGCGGATTTTCCCAGACATTTCTCCAATTTACGCCTGGACATAGCTTGCGGCTACAGTATTACAGATATGTCTGGGAAATTCCATATGGCAACCCTAAAACTTGAATTCACTCTGAAATAAATATTTTCCCTTGGGAGAGGGGGAGTGATTCAACTTACTTCTAAGCTAGTCTGGTACGAATTATGCCTACTAAACATGCTGCTTTCTTATCTCCTGGCAAATTGTTTTCGAATGCTTGTTCTAGAAAAATTGCATTTAATTCATATCAGATATTCATTCTGGTTATCCAGAATTAGCGAATAGCCTTAATCAATAAACGAATCTGTTCATTTTTTGTTGAGCGGGTGAAACTAGTTTGATATTCCTGTGTTGCACGTAAAGTTGGACAGTGTCAGGAATATTGTCAATCTGTTTTGTTGGGTTAAACATGTGATTTTTAGATGTTCTTTATATCTGAGACCTCATGACAGCATTACATTTGAAAGCTGTTTGATCTGACTATTTAAATCATTTTATTTGTTTAGGAGCAAAGATTGAAAGAGTTTTTTAAACTAAGGGGAAAGGTCAGGCAGTATAATAAAGAAATTGGACACACACCAGATGGGACACTAGAAAGTGATATGTTGAGCGATGAAGAAGAATGCATTTGCCTTACAAAGAAAAACCTTGAGGATCTCGAATTGCTTGTTCATCAGGTTGGTCTTTTGAATATAAAAAAGATGTATTCACATGAATGAGGCTGCTGTTCAGATTGTTTAGCCCACATGAATACCAGAACCAATATGGTCCTTAAATGCAACAGGTGTGCCATTTATAACCATGGCTTGCAAAGTGCAATAAAGGCCTCCAATATGGAGGTATAAGTGCTTTCTTATAGTCAGGCCAATGGGTCTTCTGTAGCTAATAATGCTGCAAGGTGATATGTGTGGGCCATGCAGTGTAATAGTGAATGAGGGTTCCATCTCTGTTCTAACTTCCCACTCCCTGCCTTCAGCCATTTGAAATGAGACGGCGGAGCACGGGTTCCCTGCTGGAACTGTTGGGATGCAACTCAGTTTGAAATGGAGGCTGATTTGTCTCCATGGGAAAGAGTAGATAGAAGGAAGAATCTCCAAGTTGCCTAGACCGTCCTTTAACCTGTACTTACCTTCCATCATGTGTTAGACATGTTTTTAGGGTTCCTGACCTCATTTCATTCTTTTTCTACATCATCGCTGGGAAAGGAAACATCCTTGCATCTTCCCTATACAGTTGTACAGTGGTACCTCGGGTTACGAACGCAATTCGTTCCAGAGGTCCGTTCTTAACCTGAGGCGCACTTTCGCTAATGGGGCCTCCCACCACTCCGCCGGCGTGCAATTTCCGTTCTCATCCTAGGGCAAAGTTCTCAACCCAAGGTACTACTTCTGGGTTAGCAGAGTTTGTAACCTGAAGTGTTTGTAACCCAAAGCGTTTGTAACCAAGGTACCACTGTACCTTGGAAGTCAAACGGAATCCGTTCCAGAAGTCCATACAACTTCCGAAACGTTTGAAAACCAAAACGTGGCTTCTCATTGGCTGCAGGAACCTCCTGCAGCCAATCGGAAGCCCCATTGGACTTTCGGCTTCCAAAAGAGCATTCAAAAACCAGAACAGTCACTTCGTGTTTCAATTGTTCAGGAGCCAAAATGTTCGAGAACTAGGCTGTTCGACTTTCAAGGTACAGCTGTATGTGTATTTCCTTCAATAAACTTAACTTCCATCTTTTTCCAAACTCAAGAGTCTTGGTGTAATTATATCCAGGCTAAATTTTGTTCTACTCCAACAGTAATTCAGTGTTCAGTTAAGCTTCCAAGCTGCATGTTAACTTCAAAACACCAACATTCTCTCCCCCCCCCACACACCTTATAGAACTGGTAATCACAATACTTCATTGCTTAATTTTGGTACCATGATCAAGGAGTGTTGGCACGCACTTTTCCTGAGAAGATGATGATGGTGGTGGTGTTACATCTGGCTTGACTTGCTCTTGAGACTATACGAGACTTACCTTGTTGCTGCCTTTTCCACATACCGTATTTTTCGCTCCATTAGACACACCTTTTCCCTCGTAAAAAGTAAGAGGAAATGTGTGTGCGTCTTATGGAGCAAATGCAGGCGGGAAAAGCCCCCAAGAGCACACACGCTCCGTGCGGCTCTTGCAGGCTTTTCCCCGAGGAGGGAGAAGGGACTGACGCAGTCAGTCAGTCCCTTCTCGCTCCTTGTAGAAAAGCCTGCAGGAGCCGCGCACCCTTTTAAGAACGCACAACTCTTGCTGGCTTTTGTGGGAGGTGGGGGAAGGAACAAAGGGCAGCCCATCAGTGCTCTGCTCAGCACTCCCTTTAAAAATATTTTTTTCCTTGCATTCCCCTTCTAAAAACTAGGTGCGTCTTATGGTCAGGTGCGTCTTATGGAGCGAAAAATACGGGGTAGCTGTTTTGTACAAACTGATGTAGATGTGCCTTTGTAGTTGCAGGTCAAGAAAGACTCTCTAATTGCCAGCAGAGACGCTCTGGTGAAAGAGGTGCAAGTTTTGTGGGACAGACTTCAACAGCCACAAGAGAAGCAGGAGCAACTCACAATGTTGGCCAGCAGATGTCCTATTTCTGAAGCAATAAAAATGGTAATAGAATCAGAATTCTGATGGCACTGTTCATTAATAATAGACAGACTACAATGGTCTCTTATGTAATTTACAATACAGAAAGGTAAGAGTCGCTTAAAACTACAGAATCAGACTTCAGTTTAAATGTGTGCTGGATTTTTTAAAAAGTCTTCTGTAGGCTCTGGAAGATCAGGGAGGGGGTTTGCCTGACCACAACTGGAAGGGTATTCCACAAAGTTGGGTCTACAATACTGAATTCACAGCTCCTGGTGGATACAAGCCACGAATCTGAGCCACTAACATTGACTCTGCCCAAGTTCTTGATGATCAGGTAAGGATATATGTGATTAGGCAGTACCTGTGGTATCCTGGACCCACATTGTTGAGGGCCTTGTAAATTACCGTATCTTTCGCCCTATAGGACGCATTCCCCCCAAAAAAAATAATAAAGGGGAAATGTGTGTGCGTCCTATGGGGAGAATGCAGGCTTTCGCTGAAGCCTGGAGAGCGAGAGGCGTCGGTGCGCACCAACCCCTCTCACTCTCCAGGCTTCAGGAAGCTATCCACAAGCCTTGGGAGCCCGGCAGGAGTGCCTGTCGGGCTCCCAAGGCTTGCGGATAGCAGCCTTTTCTGGGGTCGGGGGAAGCTCAGGCATCCCCCGCCCCAGCCCCGCGGCTGGGGGGGGATAAATATTTTTTATTTATTCCCCCCCCAAAAAAAAACCGAGGTGCTATGGGCCAGTGCGCCCTATAGGGCGAAAAATACGGTAATACAAGAACCTTGAACTTGGTCGCGTAGTGTTCAGGCAGTCCATGCAAACCTTGGAGCACTAAAGTTACATCCCGGTGATAGTCATTCCTGATCAACAGTCTATAATAATAATAATAATTTATTATTTATACCCCACCCATCTGGCTGGGCCTCCCCAGCCACTCTGGGCGGCTTCTAGACATAGTGTTTTGCAGCAGCTGGAGTCTAGTCTGGGTAAACCTTAGTTGATTACTACCCAGTGTTTTTTCCCCCAGATGTTGATATTTACTGACTTTACCGCCTGTTTTGTTTCACTGGATCTGCTTTGATGCTAGACCCTCAACAGTTTTGTGTCTCTCACCTGCAGTGAGTGGTATTTTAATTTTGAAGCTTCTGAAATAGCAGCTGCATGTGTTTATTTAAAATATTTCTTCTTCAGATACATTAATATGACATGTATGTAGTTGCTTAAAACTATAGAATCAAACTTCAGTTAAAATACTTGCTGGGTTAAAAGAAAAGTTGCCCAGAGATGACATAGGCAGGAAAAGGCACACTTTCAGGCATTTGAACCCAAAGCTATTTAGGGCTTTAAAGTTAAGTAGTAGTAGTACCTTAAATTGGATAATGCAGGAGCCTTCTCATTTTACTGTCTGGAGCTAACATCTTGCTCTAATGTATTTTGAGCGTGTGGCCTTCTTCTAAGCTCAGCTGACATGGAAGCATTAAATTTAAAGTGTGGGGGAAGTGGCCATTTTAAAAAAAAGTTCTAAAGAGTTAATTGTATTCTACGTGAATGCCTCTTGGTGTCAAACTGACAGTCAGATCAGATTACTCCAGTTTCAGGTGTATCTGAAGAAGTGTGCATGCACACGAAAGCTCATACCAAGAACTGACTTAGTTGGTCTTTAAGGTGCTACTGGAAGGAATTTTTTTGTTTTGACTATGGCAGACCAACACGGCTACCTATCTGTATCCAGTTTCAGGAATATCCTCAGTCTGTGTACGTCACTGCTACAGCCTTTGCTGTAACAAATTTGTAGTCATGGAGAAGTCTGAGTTATTGTCTGGAAATAGTGAAAGCAAGATCTCCATTGCCAAATGCAATAACCATGAGACACTTGTTTTGTTTTCATTAGTGGGAAGAGGAGTTGGAAAACCTGGAAGTGCTGAAGAAGGAAAGTTTAAAACAAATTACTTTCAGAGTCAGGCAAGAACTTCATGATTTCTGGGGGAAATGCTTCTATTCTGAGGAACAAAGAACTGCGTTTCAGCCCTTTTTAAGTGGTAATTCCTTACATCTTATATCTTTCAAATACAAACCTGTATTTTGTGTCTACTTATGACTAAAGACAGGTAAAACTATTTTTTGTCATAATTTTAAAAATGGAATGTCTGGTTGATGAGGCAAAATTCTGTTAAATCGTCTAGGGCTGGGTCACAGTGAAAGTGCTTAGTCGCTATTTGATCCTCATCTTCTAGTTACAGAGTCATGCCATGTGCCTAATGAAACCTTAACTCTTGTTTTCTTGCTTTAGATAATTTCTCTGAAGAGTTGTTGAGTCAACACGATGAAGAACTTTTGAGAATAAAAGAGGTTTATGAGAAAAACAAACACCTATATGATAATGTTCACAAATGGAATGCCATCGGGGAGCGTTTGGGTGAATTGGAGGTCAGAAGTGCTGAATGCTTATGTTATCTCACTGCAGAGAGGGAAACATGAAGCTGTTTTTAGATATGGGTAAAATCTAGGTGAGCACCAGACACAAGATTTGATTTGTATCTGAAGCTTTGGGTAGAGGCCCAATCTGTTTTGGAGCTGCTCTTTGGTCTTTCCAATTCATCTCATTATTTCGGGACCAAGATACAGTGGTACCTTGGTTTATGAACTTAATCCGTTCCAGAAGTCCGTTCTTAAACCAAAGCATTCTTATACCAAGGCATGCTTTCCCATAGCAGCGGGGGACTCAACTTACAAATGGAACACACTCAACAGAAAGCAGAACATGTTCTTATTCCAAGGCAAAGTTCACAAACCAAAACGACCTACTTCCGGGTTTGCAGCGTTCTTAATGCAAGTTGTTCATAAACTAAGCTTTTCTTAAACCAAGGTACCACTGATCTGTTAAAAACGAAACTGCCTCCCACCCCACCTCTATCTGTTGGAGGTTTTAAAGCAGAGATTGGGTGGCCATTTATGATTATAATGGGAATCTAAAACTGTATTGCTTCCCTTCCACAGAAGTGGATGAAATGAGCAGGCATGGGGCCCCTGCAGGGTGGATTAACACTCCCAAATTGTAGGCAAATACACCAAATGGAACAAATGAGCGAAAGCTAGCCAACAGAACAGTGCACTTGTTCAGAAGTGACCATTTGACACAACTGTCAGAAACGTACAGCTTCTATACTGTATGGACACAAGGATACTAGGATGATACCAGCCCACCCATCATTCGCTGATAAATGCGTAAAGCAGCTGTGCAATGTTATTTGCTTGTCTTCAAAGGAACTGACATATGCCACTGAGCCACAAATACCCTCATACTTGGTGCTTTGAAAGGATAATCTTTTATCTGCCTGGGCTTGTACTAGAATAAGAGCCACAATCTTACTCGGAATGGCAAGATTCTTCTGAATGTCTGCTTCAGGTTTTTGCTCTAGGAGGCTTAGTTTGGTCAGAATCGAGTGTATACGCTTCCAGAGTTAATGCTAAATACATTACTTCTGGTGAATGAGCCACAATAGCCACTAGAGGGCTGTGGAAAATTTGTGTCCAGGGCTTTTAGACTTATCCACCCATGTACTGTGGGTAAACAATCAGTTACTTAACGTGGAACCTGTTTTCCTTCTGTATTCAGAAAAAATCAACAGATCCAAGCAGACTTCTAAACAGAGGGGGTACCTTACTCAAAGAGGAAAGGGAAAGATCAAAGCTTCAAAAACAATTGTTAAAGGTAAGTCCCAGGGCCATTTTTGTGTAGTTTCCATCCATTTTGGGTGAAATTTGGTGCCTGATCCACATGAACACCTAAGTAAAACAATAGACGTAATCCCTTGTTGACTAACACTCCTTGGCAAAGCAGTTCTAACATGTAGATAATGCTTTCATCTCATAAACTTTGGAAGTATTTTCTGTGCATATAAAGTTGCCTCTGGGAATCACATTGAGGACACCTCAAATTTGAGGTCCAAGTGACTTCAGGTTCTTAGCATGCTTGATTGTTTCTTGGCTGGTCTAGCTAATGTCTCTAATATTGTAGAGGAAAGTGAATTGTTCAGCTGCAAACGGAGTTGGAAGAGTGCCTTGAATAGTGGCAGTGTGAAGTCTTTCTGAAATTGACTAAACTGGTTGTCAGTTCAAGGTTGAAATTTTAAGTCCAAACCACCTTCCTGGTATAGATTGAGCATGTTGGCTATTTGCAGATTAGTTGCACTGCAGAAAGCGTGCTGGGGAGACCACACATTACAAGGAACGCAAAACAACTTTAGCTAGGTTTTAATAACAAAAACTCCTTTTACACTAAATATATCAACAAGCATGACCCAACCACCAACCCATCCCCCCGGGTACTGAGAGAGCTAGGTGCTGCTCTTTATATACTACAGTGGTACCTCAGGTTACATACGCTTCAGGTTACACACTCCGCTAACCTAAATAGTGCTTCAGGATAAGAACAGAAATCGGGCTCCAGAGGCAGCAGGAGGCCCCATTAGCTAAAGTGGTGCTTCAGGTTAAGAACAGTTTCAGGTTAAGAACAGACCTCCAGAACGAATTAAGTACTTAACCCGAGGTACCACTGTATACCCAATTGCTGACACAGCTTAATTAACACAATTTAACAGCACCTGCTATACTGCTTCACAGCTGTAAAACTGGGTCACATTGTTTGCTCTGGCCCTTAAAGAAATATACATCTTGTGGAACAATAATGAACCTTCAAATTTAAAGAGACCATTCAACAGAGCATATCGTTTAGCTCTTCAGAGGAGATGCTGCTGGTCATTCGATGACCTGTGAATTGTGACAAGTTGGCCTTCTCTGTGAAAGCACACATTCTGGAGTGCCCTCCCTTGGGTAATTTGTGAGATGGAAACAGTAATGACCTCTGAATGCTTGGGGAAAACGGGCTTGCTCAAGGTTTATTCAAGCTTCACTCAAGCTTTCCTGACTCTTTTAAGGTTTATTTTATTTTTGTTTTGCATACTGCTTAGTTTTTATTATGATATAAAGTTGTGCTTTATTTTTATTTCCCTTTTAATTTAGTTTTTAGGAAATGTTACATTTATATTTTTAGGTGAACTGCATTGAGATTTTTATTAAATAGTATTATTTTTAAAAAACTTTTTTGCCAAAACTAGTTGGGGGAAGAACTGAAGAAAGATACTGAAGACTGGGAGAAGGAAAACAACTCACACTTCCTTGTTAATAATCAGAGGTTTCTGGACTCCATGGCCCTTCAATTGCAGCATCACAAAATTAAGAAAGATCAACCCAAAATTGTAAGTTTTGCGTGTGAGTCACTTAATGCAGCCCATTATTTATTTGATAAAAATGTGATGGCCGTGTTTGGGATGTGTTGTGAATTCTTTACTAAATAATGACTGTTCCTTATTGACTCTGTCTGCCATGTTCTCTTTGGTGTTCTCTCACTTTTGTCTGGTTGCTGTTGCAAAGTTAGTCACTTAAGCTAGGATCTAGCCAGCATTTGAAGCTAGTTACAAATTCAAAGCTAATTCTGACTAGCACAAAATGTGGTTCATCACCAATGTTTACAAGTGAGGGAGAAGGAACACATGATCCAGCAGTCTACTCCCCCATCCAAATGACAGCAGATGTTCTATATACATCACAGACCATGTCATAATTGTGTGTCTTGTCTGTATAACGACCTGGCAAACAGGTTGGGACTAGATTTGCAAGCTTTCGTTTTCCTTGCAGCACAGAACCATTACATTTCCCCCACAAAATAATCAACGGAGGGCTTGAATGTTAGCCTGTGATGGCGTTCTTTCTCAGCCTTGCAGGAGTGTTTCCTTTTCTCTGTGCCCGGTGGGAAGAGGGAAGTTTGACAGCAGGGATGTGGTGATGCTTCCACCGCCATGTGTGGAAAGCAGACTGCTTCTGGGGCACTGTTGATCCTTGCCACCCAAGGACAGAGCCTGTACAAAACAATAAGGTTGTCAGGGGAGAGCATAGCAGTGCCAGCAAGACATGCTTAACTGTTCAGAATATGTGGAATGCAAAAGTTGACTATCTCACTGAAACATCCCTAGGTGTGCATTAGCTCCTTAGAAACCTGTGAAAAGCAGCTACTGGTCCTATTTTACAAGTGCTGGAGCACTAAATATAAGTGCCACACTTTTCTACAAATTCTCAAGGGTGGACTAAACATACTGTTTGTTATGGATCACTCATTTATCAACTGTGGGCTGCAAATGTATGTGGACCAGCAGCCCTCATGCTTGTAGCATTTCTTTTTACTGCCCCTGGGGTCTTTCAAATAATAATAATAATAGTAGTAGTAAATTACTTACACCCCACCCATCTGGCTGGGTTTCCATAGCCACCCTCGGCAGCTTCCAACAAGAGATTAAAAATACATAAAATATTAGTCATTAAAAACTTCCCTAAACAGTGCTGCTAAAGTTAGATAGATAAGATAAACTTTATTCGCATTAGCCAACAGCCTTAGCAACATAAAACAAGCAATATATACAAATAAAATAAAGTTAGATAGTTGTTTATTTCCTTGACATCTGATGGGAGGGCGTTCCGCAGGGTAGGCGCCACTACCAAGAAGACCCTCTGTCTGGTTCCCTGTAACCTCACTTTTCACAGTGAGGGAACCGCCAGAAGGCCCTTGGCGCTGGACCTCAGTGTCTGGGCTGAACGATGGGTGTGGAGATGCTCCTTCAGGTATACTGAGCCGAGGCCAGCACCAACACTTTGAATTGTGCTTGGAAACATACTGGGAGCCAATGTAGGTCTTTCAAGACCTGTGTTATGTGGCCTTTGCGGCCGCTCCCATTCACCAGTCTAGCTGGATTCTGGATTAGTTGCAGTTTCCGGGTCACCTTCAATGGTAGCCCCACCTTTGGGGCTACCTTTGAAATACTGAACATCTCTTGGAAGTATCAGGGTGGAGCTTTTGCTCGGTAGGGCTGTAGGGCTCTTTCTGTTAGCTGCTGCTCCAATGTAGAAAGAGGCAACAGAGAACTTAGTGAAGAATTGCATTATTGTTTAACAGAGTTAAAGCAACATTTATTTCATTTTTTTTGCAGTCATTGAAGAGGGATGAATGTGGAACTCCCAAATCAGCTACTAAAAGACCTGCAGGAGGTGTGACCATGCCACCTCCTAGCAAGATGCGGAAAGTAAATAATCTTTTGGTCCAACAGGCAATTATCTGATAGAAATCGTGTGCATGCTTCGAAGCCAAAGTACAAGTCGCCCTATTAACTAGCTTGCGTCAGCCAGAAGCAAAGTACAGTAATGATAACTTGCCTTATTTTATTTGACAGAACCCCTGTATGTGTGTATGGGAAATTCATCCGGAAGACAAAAATGTATCAAGGAGTTAGTGATCTGCCATGGTTATCCTTCCTGCCTCTGTTCCTTCCCCTTCCCTTGCTCTTGTTAAGTTTTTTGATGGTGTGAGAACAGTCTTTAACGTCCTGAAGATTGGGAGGAGGTGAAGCCAAGGGTGCAGGAAGGCTTCCAACAAGAGATTAAAAATACATTAAAATGTCACACATTAAAAACTCCCTAAACAGGGCTGCCTTCAGATGCCTTCTAAATGTCAGGTAGTTGTTTATCTCTTTGACATCTGGTGGGAGGGGGTTCCACAGGGCAGGCGCTACTACCAAGAAGGCCCTCTGCCTGGGTCCCTGTAGCTTTTGCTTCTCTCAGTGAGTTATAATTTTTACAAGTATACATCAAATAAAAACTATGAATCTCCAGACTTCTCACCATCCCCTCCATGGGTCCTATTATCATTTTCAACTGCATATTATTTCATCATCCATATTTTAGGTCTATCCATATTATCCAACATTACAAGTTTTGTTAAAATCCTACTGATGTTACCATTTGCTTACAGTGGTCTCTTAAATAAGTTATAAATCTTTCCCATTCTTTCTTGAAACTTTTGTCTGCTTGGTTTCTAAGTTTTCCGGTCAGTTTTGCCATTTCAGCATAGTCCAACATCTTAATTTGCCATTCTTCTCCAGTAAGGACTCTTATCTTCTTTCCATCTCTGGCCAAAAGTATCCGTGTGGCAGTTGTTGTGTACATAAGAAGTCATTTCTGCTTCTTTGGAATCTCGGTACCTACGATTCCTAATAAAAAAAAGCTTCTGGTTTCCTTATAAAAGTTATTTTAAACATTATTTTCGTTTCATTATATATCATTTACCAGAATGCTTTTATAACTTTACATGTCCACCACATATGATAAAAGGTACCTTCTTGTTCTTTACCTTTCCGACAAATGTTCGTTCTTGTTTTTCACATTTTTGCTAGTTTAGTAGGAGTCAAATAGCACCTATACATCAATTTCATGTAATATTTTTTCAACGTACAACATGCCGAATTTTTTTAATCCATTTTCATAAACTTTCCCAATCAAAACGTTGGGTATTATGCCCCAAATCCCTCACCCAGTGTATCATCAGGTGGCATAATATAAAAATAAAACATTAAAATCAGTTTGGTTAAACTCATGCTGGTAGCTTCGAGAACACTATCCAACTATCTCGTCCTCTGTCGTCCCCTTCTCCTTGTGTCCTCCATCTTTCCCAACATCAGGGTCTTTTCCAGGGAGTCTTCTCTTCTCACGAGGTGGCCAAAGTACTGAAAAGGATCTGTCCTTCAGGGTCTGTCCTTCCAGTGAGCACTCAGGGCTGATTTCCTTAGGAATGGAGAGGTTTGATCTTCTTGCAGTCCATGGGACTCTCAGGAGTCTCCTCCAGCACCGTAATTCAAAAGCATCAATTCTTTGGCGACCAGCCTTCTTTATGGTCCAGCTCTCACTTCCATACATCACTACTGGGAAAACCATAGCTTTAACTATACGGACCTTTGTTGGCAAGGTGATGTCTCTGCTTTTTAAGATGCTGTCTATGATAACAGGATAGGTCCTTTAAAAATGTATCTTGGGTGTCAGCCTGGAGTACAGAGGTTTGTCTTCAGCATATGGTTGCACAATGCCCCTCAGTGGGGAGGGAATTCCACAGCTCAGCTACTACAGAGAATGCCCTCTCCTAGGCTGCCAGCAGGGAAGCAACCAAGAAGGTGCTTCTCTACTCTGATCAGCCCCAGCCTCCCTGCATGCGCAGTGGTCTGATTTTGGAAGATGCTGATCAGTTACATCTGGAGAGGCAGATTATCCACTCATTGCTTTAGGATCACAGATCATGACCGCAAAGGGTTCAAGGGAATTGAACAGCATGCTTTGTCTCGGGTTCAGATATGTTAAAGCATTTTTTAGTAGTATTGTGGGGACTGCAGGGGCAAGCCAGTGCTACTCATTCTCCATTTGTTGTGAAAGATGCAGGGCTTCTGTCTTCCCGGGAAAGCGAGGATCATGTGACCTAGATTGGAACATTAAGTCAGGGGCGACCCACTTCTTTCCCTGGTTTCCCCTCGAACAGCCTTTTATTTTAGCCCTGGCTGCTGCATATAATTGGGTATCTATATTACAGCTATGTTGCAGCTCCCTCTAGGGAGGGCGATGTCCAATTTCATATCATGAACACCAGATGGCAGTGCATCATAAAGAAAGCCTTTCCCACAAACAAATCCCTCAAATAAATCTGTACTGCAGCCATGCGTTTGACGGTGAAGCACTATAAACTGGAGATGTTTCCCTCCGTGGAGACACCCTTTGGGGAAAGTGCTACAGCACATGCGTCTTCCTAGCCTCAGCCACTTTTCCTTTCCCCTGCCTCCCCTGACATTTTGTGCTTGTGTGGATTCCACAGTTGGATGTGTCTTTCACACCAAACGGAGAACAAAACACTGAACACGTAGCAATGAATATGCTTTCTGCTTTGATGAAACAAAAGTATTGTTATGGGAGTTCTAAGGTTCTATATATATAAAATAAACGTTCATAAATGTACAAGGCAGACACATAAGTGTCTGAAATAGTGTAAAGGTAAAGGGACCCCTGACCATTAGGTCCAGTCGTGGCCGACTCGGGTTGCAGTGCTCATTTTGCTTTATTGGTCGAGGGAGCCGGCGTACAGCTTCTGGGTCATGTGGCCAGCATGACTTAGCTGCTTCTGGCAAACCAGAGCAGCACATGGAAACGCCGTTTACCTTCCCGCCAGAGTGGTACCTATTTATCTACTTGCACTTAGACGTGCTTTCTAACTGCTAGGTTGGCAGGAGCAGGGACCGAGCAACGGGAGCTCACCCCGTCACGGGGATTCGAACCGCCGATCTTCTGCTCGGCAAGTCCTAGACTCTGTGGTTTAACCCACAGTGCCACCCATGTCCCATCTGAAATAGTACAGGAGAACAATCCTGAAGCAATTTTGACTCTTCCAGTAACCTCAAATATTATCTGCAGTGAGAAAGGAAATGGGGAAGCCTCCCCATTGTCTCTTTGCTCCCAAATCCTGTCTTCAGGGCATATTTGTGTATGAATAGGGTGAGCCTGTGAACTGGATTCAGGAACTAAGTATTTAGCATCTCAAAAGGAATGGCCAGGCAGTCCAGGTAAAGCAATCAGTGACCATTACCAGTATCCTGCCAAACAGGATTTCTGTTGTAGACTACCCCCTTCAGTGATGTATGTGTGATGTTTTGGAGGGTGGTCTTGAGCTACTTTTGCATTTCAAAAGTCTATACAGTGGTACCTTGGGATGCAAACGGGATCCGGGATCCGTTCTGGAGCCCCATTCGCATCCTGAATGGAACGTAAGGCGTGTCTGCGTGGGTCGCGTTTTGCCGCTTTCGTGCAAGCGTGTGACATCATTTTGAGCGTCTGCATTGTGCGAGCGGCGAAACCCGGAAGTAATGCGCTCCGTTACTTCCAGGTTGCCGCGGATTGCAACCCGAAAGTGCTCAACCTGAAGCACATTCAACCTGAGGTATGACTCTATAAGGGCTTGCACACCATTGTTCGGTGTTCCCCTCCTGACTCCAGCATGTGGTTGTGAGCATCCTGTTGCAACAGTATAATAAAGATATTGCTTACTAGCTGCTTTTCTTCTCAATATTCTCTGGTTGGCCTCTGTTATTTTCTCCTTCCGATAGGAACCTACTTAAGGACTCTGTACAGGCTCTTGGATACCCCATCTGGGAAAAGGAGCGGTTTTTTCCTTATAACGGTATCCACGGCACATCTATCTCACAAGCGGCTGACATATGGTTGATTCTGTTTGAGGTCCTACATGCAGGCGCTTAAACTGCTGCACTCCATTTGTGCTAGTGTTGAAATCTAACCCACGTGATTCCTGTCTCCCTGGGTGGTAGGAAGAGACAATACCACACTGGGTGCCTCAGTCATACCAAACCAGAAAGAATCTTCATGGAAACTGTCAAATGTTCTGATCCAAAGATGCCAGATAACTCTTGCTGGTTCATATGTGTACTGTACTACCGTGGTTTTGGAAATAAGCAGCGAACTCTTGGATGCACAGACTTAAGCTGGCCTTGATACCTAGGTTGGGAGATTAGGGCATGACCCCGCCCCTGGATTTTTAAGTATTTTAAAAATAGGAATGTGAATCTGAAGCTATTAGAAGCCTGTAATTGTCAGATTCAAGGTGTCTTGGGAAACCTGAAAATATTTTCATCTAAGTTCATACTAGAATTGAAAGCTCAGCGTGAAGCCTTCATAAGCTTCGTTTTTCTGAGGTTAAATAGAAATTGTAATTTTACTCCCCTTGCTTTGCACTGACTGTCTTTCGGGAACAACACTTGTTCCTATGTTAATGCAGCTGCTTGTCTTAGTTAGGTTAGATGCTTCAACCAACAAAGCCAGGATTCTTCATAGTATAGTCTCATATCCAGCAGGGAAAAACCTCTTTCTTTTGCATCTATCAATATTTTATATTTTTTTCTCGGTTTTTTCCCTTGCCAAATATATTTAGAAATATCTTTTTGCCATATGTTGAAACAATCTGTCTTGCCAATCACTGTCAATCACCATTCAGAGAGCCGTCTGTTGAAAAGACCGGATCCCTGACTACAATTCATGCAAGGGATCTAGAACAGCAATGCTACACACACTTCCTAAGGCATAAGCCCCAGTAAATACAGTCAGACTTAACTTCCAAGCAAACACTCCTAGGATTATGCTGCAAAATAAACTTCCATTTAGAAACAAGACTTTTGTATCTTGATTATGTACCGTGATTATGGCAATGAGTTGACATGAATAGGGCTACTCTGTGCTGGTAGCTTTTTGTGCTTGGTTGTTTTGAAGATTGAAATTATTTTTAAAACAGCTGCCTTGTAGACTTCTTAAATGTGGTTGGGATTGTAAATGGTGTTTTTTTTTATTTAAATTAAGCATTATAAATGGAATAACATTTTGGAAAGCAAGATTTTATTATCTCTGCAGTTACTTAAATAAAAAGCTACACTAGCAAAATTGTATCCCTGTGATCATTTCACTTAATACAATAAGGAATATGACAGAAGACAACCCCTTTGGCTACTCTTCACAATGTGTGGGGATCATTATAGTTCAACAGCTGTACTACTGATTGCTCAACCAGAAGATTGGGCTAACAGGCTTAAATACTGTAAGCAGTATTTTATTGTACTTGATATTCTGTTTTGTTAGTGGTTTGCACTTGTCTTTTGCCAGGGCAGATGAAATACATTTTTATCAAGCGTGTTGATAGAATAGAAAATAATGTGGCCAACAGTGCAATCCTACTCTTATTAAATGGGCTTACTTCCAGATGACCGGGCATCAATTAAAGCCTAAACTAATAAATAGGGTTACAACACTAACAGTGCAATCCCTTGCATGTTTTGTCAGAAATCAGTTCCAGTGAGTCTAGGGGGCTTTCTGTGTACAGCACAATCTGTTTGTAAGCTCCACTGGACCCAGTAAAAATCTAAGTAAATATACATAGGCTTCTGTGGTGGGAGGGCGTTCCACAGGGTGGGCAGCAGGACTGTTCATGTACACAACGATGGCTGCGAGAATGCTTCTAGCCCAGTGGTGGAAAGAAGGAGAAATACCGACCAGAGAAGAATGGCAGACTAAGTTAATGGAGGATGCGGAGACGGCAAAACTGACGGGAAAGATCAGAAACCAGGAAGATCAAGTATTTTTTAAAGACTGGACTAACTTTTTAACATATTTAAAAGACCACTGTAAACAGTTAAAATCACTGGAAACTTGTAATGTGAAAAGATCTTTGGGCAGTATGAAAATATAACAGATAAGATGCCGAAAAAGATAAAATAATTTATTTTCATTGAAAACGGAACCCAGGGAGGGAGGGAAGGTCCGAAGGTTCGAAAGAACCTTTTTATTTTAATGTTTTGAAATGGTTAAAGTTAAAAATGTATAAAATTATGTAAAATCTCTCTCGCTATATGTATATACCGTATTTTTCACCCTATAGGACGCACTTTTTCCCCTCCAAAAATGAAAGGGAAATGTGTGTGCGTCCTATGGGGTGAATGCAGGCTTTTGCTGAAGCCTGGAGAGCGAGAGGGGTCGGTGCGCACCGACCCCTCTTGCTCTCCGTGCTTCAGGAAGTTATCCCCCCAGCCCGGCAAGCTCCCAGAGCGATGCCAAAGCTGCGCGCAGCTTCACCATTGCTCTGGGACCCGTTCTGGGGACTGGGGTCGGGGGAAGTTCAGGCTTCCCCCACCCCCAGCCCTGCAAGCTCCAAGAGCGATGGCGAAGGTGTGCGCATCTTCGCCATCGCTCTTGGACCCCTTCTGGGGGCTGGGGTTGGGGGAAGCTCGGGCTTCCCCCGCCCCAGCCCCGTGCCTGGGGGGGGGGAAAATAAATTTTTCCCCCTTTATTCCCCCCCCCAAAAAAATCTAGGTGCGTCCTATGGGCCGGTGCATCCTATAGGGCGAAAAATACGGTATATAAAATCCATTACTTGCACAACACTTTTTGGGGGGGGGGGGAGAATAGACTTTGCAGCAGCAAGGTGAGCACCTTGGCCTAGCAGAGACCAGCTACAGCAGTGGTTGGCTTTAGAGAAACCCTGAATTATTATTTTTTTAAAGAAATGGATATGGAATAGTCTCCCCACCCCATCCCCAAATATTTCACGCAATAGTTACCTTTACCTTTAAAAAGTTAGGCAGATGGGTGAGAAGGTGAGGATCCATTACAGCAGCTTTTACATTGGCGCACAGATATGGGTGAAATCTAATCTACATAATTAAAAGCTGCAAGTGGATTTTTAAAACTAGGATTCTATGGAAGCAAATACAAGAGTGTTCTGCCAATAGAGATCTGCAGGCTCCTTTGGTATCAACTTTTAAGCATATGCCAAAATCTTTTCTATTCCTCCAGACAATTAAAAATGCATCCTTTGACTATGGTTCATTGGCATCTGTTTAAACTTTTTAATGGATTTTATGGTACAGTTTTATGTTTTACTGCTGTAAATAACTTTAATGTATTTTTGATGATACAGTGGTATATAAATATATTTATAAATGAGTGTTTCCACAAACAGGGAGAGGGGTCGTAGTTATTGAAGCACGCATGGTAGAAAACACAACAAGTAGTCAGAATGCAGGAGTTCACTTCAAGTTTAATAGTCCACAGACTTTCAAAGTCCAAAAAAACAAGCATTTGGATCCACTCAATGGGTGTGTATGGGCTAAAAAATACAGAATGGCTCACTAACAATGCAGGTTTTCATTGTTAAAATGTTTAAACAGCATTTGAATAACCAGTACCCTGTAGAAATTCTGTAAAAAGTTACTTAATGGGGCTGTGAAGGTTGTGTAATAGAAGCTTTGCAAGACTCCATTACATAAGGTTTTGTATCCATGACTATGGAAGTCAGAAACCACTAAAGAATTTCCTGTGAAGGGGACAATGATCAGAGGACAAACTGAGTACCTAGGGGTAAATATAACAGCAAAAAATCTGAGTCTATTTAAGGATAATTATGAAAAATGCTGGTCTGAAATTAAGAGAGACTTGGACTGTTGGACAAAATTGAAACTTTCTTTGCTAGGCCGAATTGCCGCTATTAAGATGAATGTATTGCCAAAGATGTTGTTTTTGTTTCAAACATTACAAATTGTGGATAAGACGGAGTGCTTCAGGAAGTGGCAGAGAGATATTTCTAAATTTGTCTGGCAGGGCAAAAAGCCTAGAATTAAGTTTAAGATACTAACTGATGCGAAAGAAAGAGGTGGCTTTGCCCTGCCGGACTTAAAGCTGTACTATGAAGCAGCAGCTTTCTGCTGGCTTAAGGACTGGCTACTTCTTGAAGACACGGATGTGTTGGATCTGGAAGGTTTTAACAATGCATTTGGTTGGCATGCATATCTATGGTATGATAAAGTCAAGACCAATAAGGCCTTTAAGAACCATATTGTCAGGAAAGCTGTATTTAATGTCTGGACAAAATACAAAGACTTGTTGGAAAATAAAACCCCAAGGTGGCTTTCACCTCTGGAGGCTAAGGCCCGGAAGAGACCCAATATGGAGGCCAATTGGCCAAAGTATTGGGAAATATTAGAAAAAGATGGTGACAATTGGAAATTGCAGAGTTTGGAAAAAATGAAGGGTAAAGTGCTAGACTGGTTACATTATGCTCAGATTAAAGAAGTTTTTAAAAATGATAAAAAGTTAGGATTCCAGGTGGAAAAATCGAAGTTAGAGACAGAACTGTTAGAACCAAAGAGTAAGATATTATCAAGAATGTATAACTTGCTGTTGAAATGGAACACACAAGATGAAATGGTTAAATCTGCTATGATAAGATGGGCACAGGACATTGGGTATAATATTATGTTTGAAGATTGGGAAAGGTTGTGGACCACTGGGCTGAACTTCACTGCATGTAATGCTCTGAAGGAAAATGTAATGAAAATGATATATAGATGGTACATGACCCCTGTTAAACTTGCTAAAATATACCACTTGTCCGAAAATAAATGTTGGAAATGTAAGGAAAATGAAGGAACATTCTTTCACCTCTGGTGGACTTGCCCGAAAGTGAAGGCCTTCTGGGAAATGATATATAACGAGCTGAAAAAAGTATTTAAGTATACTTTCACTAAGAAACCAGAGGCCTTCCTCCTGGGTATAGTCGGCCAGAAGGTGTTAAAGAAGGACCGAACATTCTTTATGTATGCTACAACGGCAGCAAGGATACTTATCGCTAAGAACTGGAAAACTCAAGATTTACCCACACTGGAAGAATGGCAGATGCAGCTGATGGACTATATGCAATTGGCGGAAATGACCGGCAGAATCCGAGACTTGGGAGAAGAAAAGATTGAAGAAGACTGGAGGAAATTTAAGATTTATTTACAAAAATATTGTAATTTGGTGGAATGTTAAGAAGGGTGCTTGATTACAAAAAATTGGCCATCACTAATTTGGATTTGAATTGGAAGATAAGCGAGATTTTAGAAAACAAAAATTACTGAAGAATTGTTATGTTTCATTTAAAAGAGCGACTATAAATTACATGATAATTTGCTTGGAAAAATGTATTTACAATGTAAGTGTGAACGGGAAACGTGAGGAAGTCCAAAAAGGTTTGAAAATTTGTTAAGACAAAAGGATTGTTGTTTATTATTTTTGTAAAAAACCCTAATAAATATCTTTATAAAAAAAAAAAATGATCAGAGGACAAACTGATCATTTAATCTCTATGATAAAGTTACAAGATTTGTATAGTATGTCTTCTAATTCTTCACTAGCATATGCAATTTGCATAAGCTGCTTTCTAAAATAGCGGAGGGCGGCACATTGAAGCAAATGAATGTAAATGCTTTCTTATAGTTTGGGTCAAATTACCGTATGTTCTCAAGTAATTAGCACAGCTTCCTGAATTCTGTAAGATGATCCTAAATATGCAGTTGTCTTTATTTTTTCCCCTTTCACCAGAACAAGGAAGTGTTTGGAGAAATGCAGTCAATAAAATGACTGTTGATAAATGTGAATGGGCTATAAATAAACAGTATCTGACGAAATGTGTATTACACATGAAAGCTCATACCTTGAAAGCTTATATTTAGTTGATCTTTAAAGTGCCACTGGAATTATTAAAAAATATTTTTTCATCTTTCATCCTGTTATTTATTATGATAATAAACATGGAGAGAGTATCTGTTATTCTCTGAATTTTCTTTTTTCCATAATCTTGCAGCAAGAAATTCACAGTAAAAATATGATTAGGAGAATTATATACGTTGCTAGGTACTTCGGGATCAAAAAGTGTTGGAAAATATGTTTTAAAACTGAGATTAAGACATGGATTTGAGTGTCCCAAATGTTAACTATGTAACAGGGGGAAATATACATTTGTGCCAAATCACCCCAATAAGGCTCCCCTATATCACATACTCAGCCCAACAAGAATCCACCAACAGCATACAAATCAATATGCTAACCTGATACAAAAACACCCACCCACCCCACTCACACATGAAAACAAAGTTCACCACAGCCAATTACAAACAAACGACCACACCCTAGGCCAACCCCAACCTCTCTCACCACCAAAGGAACACAAGCGAATAGCAAAGAGAACTTGCTCAAGTGACGCTGACACAAAACCCCACACATACCTTAAATAAAATAGAAGCATTGCCACCCGACCACCCCTTTCCCCCTCCACCTCTTTCCCCCTTTTCTTCCTAAAGTAACACTAATGTCTCAACAAATGAAACTGATCCGTAGAAAGTGAAACTTGAAAAAAGAAACATTGCACACAGTGGCGTAGCGTGGGGGGTGCAGGGGGGGCCGGCCGCACCGGGCGCAACATCTGGGGGTTAGGGTTAGGGGGCGCAAATCCATGGGTTAGGGGGTGCAAATCCATGGGTTAGGGGGCACAAATCCACGGGTTAGGGGGCACAAATTACTTGCCTTGCCCCGGGTGCTGACAACCCATGCTACGCCACTGATTGCACATACTTCTGTAAACCAATAAATCTTTAATAAAAAATGTGTTGAAGAAGCAGCAGCATCCTTTTCTGTTGTAAAGTAATGGTGATTTGTCATTTTCTTCCAATGGGGCACTGCAATTAGTTTTAATTATAATTTCTTTAAACAAGCTGAGATCATAACCATGGTTTGAAACCGACTTTGGGGCAAACCATATTCATGATGAACCACAGTGTGTCCCGGTTTAGGCATAAACTGCAGTTAGTTGTAAATGGACACAAACGCTTCTGCTGTCCTGTCTGTGTATGTACGGGAAGTAGTAGTACAGTGGTACCTTGGGTTAAGAACTTAATTTGTTCTGGAAGTCCATTCTTAACCTGAAACTGTACTTAACCTGAAGCTCCACTTTAGCTAATGGGGCCTCCTGCTGCTGCCGCACCGCCAGAGCACAATTTGTGTTCTCATCCTGAAGCAAAGTTCTTAATCTGAAGCACTATTTCTGGGTTAGTGGAGTCTGTAACATGAAGCGTCTGTATCCTGAAGCGTATGTAACCCGAGGTACCACTGTATATGCAGAAGTATGCGGCTTGTTTGCAGAAAGCTAAACCATAGTTTACCAATGTGTCTGAATGCAGTCTGCAGGAGAGAGCAAAATAGAAAGCTCCTCTTGCAAGGAGTACAAAAATCATAAAAAGGAGGGTTTGTTTTCTGTGGGTGAGGGAAGATTGTGAAAATAGTTTCAGCTTAGCCTTTGTAGAAACTATCTTATGCGTATACTTACAAAGGAAAGGGAAACTTTAATATCTTTCAGATGACAACGGATATATTTGAGCTGATGGCAATTTATGGCATGCAATTTGATTAGGCATGCCCTGCTTACATATGAGAAGTCCATACAAAAGGCCGCCTCTTTCCTGCTTCCAGAGAGTGTCTGGTGCTCACTCCCCAGGTCTTTCCAAATGAGAACTTGTGACCTGTTTTGGAAGAAGCAGAAGGATTCACTGTTTATTTTGCTATTTTGTATAACTTGTGACTAATATTCAGGCATGCAAGGGAACATTAATGAGCTTTTAGTTACTAACTAGCCAATTACTTTAATACACTGCCTTTCGGCTAAAGCAGTTGAGGCACTTGCATTTTGTAATAATGGTTTACAATCTAAGAGACATGATACAAAAGGAAAAAGAAATATGGAGGGAAGAGGAAGAGTCTGTCTAATTGTTCTAAAGTCCTGCACACTTGAGTTGTGATCAGCCTATGGCAGTGAAACCTCAACAATGTGTGTTTACTTTTGCTGGCTCTACGCTGTACCTGGCAAACTTTCTTCTGTGTTCCAAAGAACCTCCTACTAGATGAGTTGCTAGAAATAGATCTGAAGAGGTAAGAGGTTTAGGCAATTTTACATGGTTGTACCGCCTCTACTTCTTTGATCTTAAGAAAGGTACCATACTTCCTGCTCAAGATATGTGTTTAGAGTGCTAGGAAAAGAGAAAAAGGCTTCAAAGGTATGCTTCTCTTTTTCTAAAGGCTGAACCTATTGACCTTCATGTAGCATCATAGAATTGTAGAGTTGGATAAGGACCACAAGGGTCATCAAGTCCAGACCCCTGCAATGCAGGAATCTTTTGCCCAACGTGAGGTTCAAACCCAGGACCTTGAGATTAGGAGTCTCATGGTCAACCAAGTGAGCTGTCTCAGGAGCATCCCTCCCCTACTTCATGGCTGAATGGGGATTTGAACCTTGGCTGCCCAGGTCCTAGTCCAGTACTCTAACCACTGCACCACACGACCTCTACCCACCTCTTCAAGCCACCCAAAGCGTTTGCTCGTTGGTGGCAAAAGTGACTGTTTTAACTTGGGTTTATATCACTTGAAGCTGTTAAGATGCAGCTGGTTGAGAGAGACAGAGGCTGTCCTCTGCTTCACAGAACATCCTCTGTGGTTGAGAGAGAGGCCTCGTATTTCCTTTCCTCTAAAGTGTCGGCCATTGAGGTATGAGCTTTGATAAACAGGGAGCTAAATCTGTTTTCTAACTGCACAGCTAACGTTTTCATAAAGTAAGCCAGACTAAACCATGCCCTGTTGAAGCATTTTTCTCTACTCCATAATGTCTTTCTTCATGTCTCCTCCTCCTCCCTCCCCCTGGTTGTGTATATTTCTCTCTCTTTTTTAAATATAAACCTACAGGAGGGACATGATGATTTCAATTAGTATTGTACTGTACTATGTCTCTTTCAGTGCTTTTAAAATAAGGTAGGAAGATTGGTCTACACCAGATATTTCATATCAGCTGGGGAAAGTTAAACTTACCAAGTTCAGAGTCTCAGATACTTCCCACTTAAGAACTTTAAGATTTTATCTTGACTATATTTTGCCCCAGAGACAAGTAGATTCTTGCTATGGTTCTTCCATTTAAAAAAAGATCACTACCACCTTTTCCACATATGCCCACTTCAGGCATAACACCAAATCAAGGTTTGGCATTACAGGAACAAGCCTGGAATGAGCCTCAGTTTTATAGCAGATTCACAATCCTGCTTTGCAGAACAAGTGCAAACTTGCTTGCTGGTTCAGACACAACAGCAAACTGTGTTTTGCTGAAGAGCCAGAAGGGAAAGAAATGGCACATATGGTGAGAGGAGGAGGGGTCATGCAATCTTAAGGCTAGTTCCACTCACATGAAACTATGGTTTGGTAATTATGTGAAAACCAAACTTATATTTAAAAGTTTTATCTTCTCCAGCAGTAGGAGAGGAGCAGTAGCAGTAGCCAGGACAACTGTGAAACAGATACAACTTTGGCCACCATCTCTGATCTTCTCTAGGTGCTTAAGCAAATGACTTTGGAATCTGGTCATGAAAATCCTTCATTATTGAAGTTCTTTGCTTCTGTGTGTGACCCAACACAGGGACAGGGTCAAGACAGCCTCCATACAGACTGTCTCGATTTTCATTTGTGAAATTGCCCTTTAACCTCTTTTCAAAATGCAATTCGCTAAGGATTGGATCTGCATATGCCCAGGCAATGTTTCCACTTTACCTAATAGCTTATAACTGGGAGATTAAAGGGGCAGATGAAATGACCTAGATATACATTGTTTCCCGGTTTGCTTTTAATCTTCTCTAGCGAAATAGATTAAGGGTGTTTTTCCTTTTCTTTTAATGTGGATGGATTAACGCAAATGGAACCACAAATTTAGGCTAGGGGTGGGTGGGAAAACATACCTGGGATGTAGCCAGTGTAAGATGGAGGGAGACCCCTATCAGCTCTGTACATTGGCTTTCTGAGACTTTTTTGAATAGCATCTCTCTTCTTGGGAGTAGAAGTTTGTTCGCCCTCTGCTTTTTGAACTCTGACTGACTCCGGGATGGTGGTACCCAATATTTTCTTGTCAGAGGGCCAACCAGGTGTTGCAGAAGAAGAAATCTGTCATGACAGAAATAATTCAAAGTAAAATTATGACACACTGGCCTTCTTTCCTCCAGCTCTAACATCTTCAGTTGTCCAAAAGTCTTAAGGTATTCTGCTCAATCTCTCTTGCTGCCCCTTTTGCCTGGACCCCTTCCAGAACATAATGTGACATCATCTCTCCCCGCCAGCCTTCAAATCCTTCCTCGCTTCCCTTATTTTTCACGAAGACTTTCCTGGGTTTTGACAAACCACAGTTTCATGTCACATCTGAACTGGCAAAACAATGGTTTGGTCTTACACTGTAAACTGAGAAGGGAAGCCAGAATCAAACACTGGTTCCTAATCCTGATTTGAAAGGCTCATACAAACTTTGATTTGCCAGATCAGATGTAGCACTGAACTATGGTTTGCCCAAGCCCAGGAAGTTATTAATGCAGGAGAAGAGAGGGAGATGTCACAACTTGATAACTTGTTTGCATAATGCCAAAGAATGGTTTAGTATGTATCTAGATTGAGCCATTGACTTAAATCAGAGGAGCCCTGAAGTCCTAGATGCGTATCATCAAAACCAAATAGCACTGATACTTTCTGGAGTATGTGAAAGTCATAGTAATGCCTGAAACCTACATACCATAACTGTCTTGTCTCCTGGCTTTGTTAGGGTGAGTTGTCTTGTCTTGTTTGGTTTTGGTGGTGATTTTAAGTCTGCCTTTGCTCTTTCAATTGTCTGAACAGCTGAAGCAGTTGAAGGATCACAGTCATACAGAAGTCTTCGTGTAAAGAGATGGTGATTGGTATTCATTGGTGGGTATTCTGGGACACGGAGGGAAGTTTGCAACAGTTACCGGGATAGAAGCTGAACATGCATTTGAAATCAGGAAGGGATTGCTTTAATCCTAGATAATAAGGCTTAATGTTGGAATTTTATTCTTGGTTGTCATCATAAGACAGACAATTCAGCGGGTTGGCGTCCTCTTACTTCCTATTTAATTTTCCTTATAAAGATTCTCAGTCTCTCATGTGCTTCCCTATTAATGTCAGGTGGCTTTGCACTATTGTTGGAAATGTGTGTTGCACACGGTTAGAACTGAGGATATTATGGTAATTTTCATGCTTTCTTTATTCCAAGGGAAAGTGGAATTGAACCACAGTATGATTTTCTCTTTATGAAATGGGGGGAAATAACCTTTATCAACTTATTTACTGTAGATTTCCACAGGGTACATGGCATGGCTGCCCAAAGATATTCTTCAAATGAATTCTTTGAATTCAAAGAATCAAAAATTACATCTCTAGACCCAGTTCATGTGTAATGCATGTGATCTGATAATCTTTATGGAATTTGTTAAACCAAGATTTCCTATTATGTAAAAAAATGGGCAACTGTGGTTTAAGCTCTGACCATAAACCAGGATTGCAGAACTTGGTTTGATCCTGGTTTGCAAACTACCATTGCAGTCAGAGCGTAAACCACAGTTTTGATGTAACAAGAAATGGTATATTAACAAACTCTGAAAATGTTGCATTAAGATGCATGAGGGAATATGGAAGAGGAAGCCTGCCCACATGACTCTTAAGTTTGGAAAAACCTTGGTTTATCAGGTGAAAGATAATGTCTTGATTTTCATTCTCCCTCTCCCCCCCCCCCAAACTTTCTCCTTAGATTCTTCCTGATATCCCATCAGAAGCACTTTCAAGGTACAGTGGTACCGCGGGTTACACACGCTTCAGATTACAGACGCTTCAGGTTACGGACTCCGCTAACCCAGAAATAGTACCTCGGGTTATGAACTTTGCTTCAGGATAAGAACAGAAATCCCGCGGCGGCGGCAGCGGGAGGCCCCATTAGCTAAAGTGGTACCTCAGGTTAAGAACAGTTTCAGGTTAAGGACAGACCTCCAGAACAAATTAAGTTCTCAACCCAAGGTACCACTGTAATATAACCTGTGCAGATGTCTAACTTGCTACCAAAATAGATAGCATATTTGGATACTGAGTATGCAGAGAAGAAGAAGAAGAGTTTGGATTTGATATCCCGCTTTATCACTACCCGAAGGAGTCTCAATGTGGCTAATATCCTCCTTTCCCTTCCTCCCCGACAACAAACACTCTGTGAGCTGAGTGACGCTGAGAGACTTCAGAGAAGTGTGACTGGCCCAAGGTCACCCAGCAGCTGCGTGTGGAGGAACAGAGACATGAACCAGGTTCCCCAGATTACGAGTCTACCGCTCTTAACCACTACACCACACTGGCTCTCAGAGGGGTAAAACAGAAGAAAAGCGGCAATCGATTTCAACATTTGATGGTGCTTGATAGTTGATGTACTATGTAATTTCATATTTGATTTCGTTTGACAGAAGAAAGGTTCCCTCCTCATGCAATAAATACATAGCATCAACAATCCTACATGCTGCGAGTGGCACAGGAGAGAACTCCACACAGTTCCACCCCCTCAGGGATGACACCAGGGGTGGTCCGCCCCCCTTCCTCCACCCCTGATTACATGTGCAGTAAAGGGTAAAGGGACCCCTGACCATTAGGTCCAGTCATGGCCAATTCTGGGGTTGCGGCGCTCATCTCGCTTTATTGGCCGAGGGAGCCGGCGTACAGCTTCCGGGTCATGTGGCCAGCATGACTAAGCCGCTTCTGGAGAACCAGAGCAGCGCACGGAAACGCCATTTACCTTCCCGCCAGAGCGGTACCTATCTATCTACTTGCACTTTGATGTGCTTTCGAACTGCTAGGTGGTCAGGAGCTGGGACCAAGCAACAGGAGCTCACCCCGTCGCGGGGATTTGAACCGCCGACCTTCTGATCAGCAAGTCCTACCACCCTTAAAAAGCAGGATCCATGGAGGATAAGGCTATGTTTTACGTCTTTATGCTTCTGAATTCTAGTTGCAGGGAATCATAAGATGCTGGACCACGTGGACCATTGGTCTGACCCAACACTGTTCTTCTCGTGTTCTTAGGAATTATTGATGCTGGGGCAGGGGGTATTCTTCATTATAATTTTCTGAAATGTATTGAATCATATCTTAAGGACAGTTGTCATACCATATGCAGTATTTCTGCCTTCTGCCCACTGAGTATGATGACGACCACATGGCTGTCTGAGAAGATTTCTGTGCTCAGGTGTGTCAGCAGCAGTGTGGCTTAACCGCAGCAACTTTGCCTGACGGGCAAGCAGCTTTCTGGTGGCATTACCGTAAGTTTCCCCAATAATGCTTTCAAGATTTGGAATGAAACCTGTATATCTGGAAGAAGAAAAAGAAGACGATAAGGCTCAGTACTGTAGTGAACTTTTCATATGCTGTGTCAGAACGCTGTGCACCATTAAGTCTATCCTCAACAGAGAACTACAGGAACAATCTTAAATTAGCAGAGGAAAATATCATTGTGAATTATATACCCAACACATGGAATCTAACAAAGGGGCAATATAAATGGACTCCCCGTGCCCTTACTACGGCAAAAAGACAGGTATTGGAGAAGTGGACAAATAAAAATGCAGCTCTCTTTAATGATGGAAGAATGCACAAACTCGCTGCACATGAACAAGTTGAGTACAAACGTAAGCTTGCCGTGGACAAATTTAACAATATTTGGAATTCATTTTTATAAATGCTGTATTAGATTGAGGTCTGGTTAACTACAATAACATTCTTTTCTTTTCTTTGGTAATGTATACATTATTTTGGTTCTGTTTTGTTTTCTGCACGGGTACTATTTGTTTTTTCTTCATCTTTTTGTGCACTTGCAGTTATTGTACTTTTTATTTTTCAATAAAGGATGTGTGCATAGTCTCTCTCTCTCTCTCTCTCTCTCTCTCTCTCACACACACACACACACACACACACACGCAACTACAGCTAACAAAGTTCCCCTGACCAGCAGGCCAGTACGATGCTCCTGTTTGTCTTTCATATTTTTTTCCTGTTCAGTGTATTTTTAGAGAAAAGGGGAATGGGAATCAGTTTCCCTCCCAGTCTCACTGTATTCCAACCTCTTTTGGCCCCAGTCAGCATGGCCAGTGACCAGAGATGATGGGCCTTGTAGGGTTAGGACTGAATAGGGTCCTTCAAGACTCGCTTTGATTCTCCCTAGGCCTCACCTCCATCCTAGACCCCACCCCGGCTCCCTCTGCCCCATCTGGATTCCCAATGGAAACACGACCCTGGGAAACCACCTGGTACCCCTAGAGTCTTGCTAAAGCTTGGCAGAGATTGGGGGTGGCGTGCAAGCGTTGCAACAACATTAAACAAACAGCTGTGTTGAAAACATGGTAGCATGTCCCTACTGAGGTAGGTGTCATCTTCTGCCCACATGGAATAACTTGAGGGCTTCTTCTCTTGTTTTGTTCATGGTACGGGAATTGCTAGGACGCGGGTGGTGCTGTGGGTTAAACCACAGAGTCTAGGACTTGCTGATCAGAAGGTCAGCAGTTCGAATCCCCATGACGGGGTGAGCTCCCGTTGCTCGTTCCCTGCTCCTGCCAACCTAGCAATTCGAAAGCACGTCAAAGTGCAAGTAGATAAATAGGTACCACTCCGGCGGGAAGGTAAATGGCGTTTCCGTGCACTGCTCTGGTTCGCCAGAAGCGGCTTAGTCATGCTTAGTCAACCCCAGAGTCAGCCACGACTGGACCTAATGGTCAGGGGTCCCTTTACCTTTACCTATGGGAATTGCTGTAGTGTAGTTCCTTGCTGAGTTTACTCAAGGGTCCTTGAGAATCCTTGGACCACACAGGATGCTCCTCCCTGCAGTCAGCGTCGCCTCTTGGGAAAACCGGCAGAGAAAGGAACCGGTGTGGGCTTTTCAAGTTATCCAAGCAGTGCAGGAAGGAGCTACAATGCAGTTTACCCCAATAAAGCGAGTGTGATGTGCAAAGAGCCCCATGTATCCTCACAAGTCCTCAAAGCAAAGGGTGATTCATGCAGAATACCATTAGCCATGACGTCCCTGTGCTCACCACGCTAGCCAGGTATAATATCCTAAGGAGCAAGGTGAAGAATTTTGCCAACTTCCTGCTCCTGATTAGAAATTTGGAGAGGGAAGCAGTAAACAACTTTTTACTACATGCCACAACAGTGTGTGATAATCAGCTTATCAGTATGCGAGGTGCACCCCATTTAATTAAACAATTTTCAGTAGTCCCCCCCCCCCCAAGTCTGGTTGAAGAGTAGTGACAGCTGAAAAAAAATAATTACTAATGTCCCCTGTTTTTGGATCTGTTTGCATGTTTCCCTCCAGCTCTGATTTATCTTCACTCATGATTTAATCGGCTTTCAGTAGAAACTGACAGGCTATCAATAGCCCCATGGATTGGGAAGAAATATTTTCTTTGCAAATTGCTGGTGTTCTAAAAGTTCAGTTTTAAGCCCTTACCCTGGTATGTAGAAAGAATTGTACGAAAGCATTATTTCTGCTGATCCAAGGAAGGTTTTAAGTATCTGAGATTAGAAGACTGGCAGGCAGCAATTGTTCCTTCACTTCAAGCGCAGCCCAGAAATGAAAAATGTCAAGCATATCTTAGGCTCCCTTCGCTTGTGTAATAGCAACGCTTGGGCACCTAAGTTTTGTCACTATAGCTACTCAATTCAGCTGGGGCTAGAGTAAATAAAACGTGGAAAATGTAGCACTGCCAGCCTGCACATTATGTTGGCAGCAAAGTACGTCGCTTGATTTTCCAAAACAAACGTGGGGTTTTAAACTAGCGCTTGAATGTACTCATTCAAAGATATTAAAAAGAGGAAAAATGCCAACATCCTGGAAAGAAGCCTACATCACGCTGATCCCGAAACCAGATTCAGATAAACTTAATATTAAGAATTATAGACCGATTTCACTACTGAATAATGATTATAAAATCTTTGCAGATATAATGGCACATAGACTTAAAAAGTGTTTAATTAACCTTATTCACAGTGATCAGGCCGGCTTCCTTCCCAATAGACAAATAAAAGACAACATCAGACACACAATAGACATTATTGAATATCTAGAATGTCACAAGGAAATTCCTGCCGCTTTAATGTTTGTTGATGCCGAGAAGGCCTTCGATAATGTTTCCTGGGGCTTCTTAATAAAATGTCTGGAAAAAACAGGGATAGAGGGCACATTCCTAGAAGGAGTCAGAGCAATATACACACAACAAAGAGCTAGATTAATTATAAATAACAACTTGACAGAACAGTTTGAAATAGCAAAAGGTACTCGACAGGGGTGCCCTCTATCACCGTTGTTGTTTATCACGGTTTTAGAGACAATCACAAATAAGATAAGGAAAACCCCAGAGATCCGTGGCATAAAAATTGGCGTGAAAGAACATAAATTGAAAACATATGCAGATGACCTTATGTTGTCCTTGGAAGAACCAAAGGAGAGCATCGGCAAAGTTATAAAATTACTAGAATAATTTGGAAAATTATCGGGATTTAAATTGAACAGAGAAAAAACTAAAATAATGACTAAAAATATGAAAGAAGATACAAAAAATGAGCTTGAAAGACAAAGTGGAATTAAAATAACCAAAAAAGTAAAATACCTCGGAATTTGGATAACTATGAAAAATATAAATTTGATGGAAAATAATTATAAGAAAACATGGAAAGAAATAATGAAGGACCTGGATACATGGAACAGATTACATCTCTCGTGGATGGGTAGAATGGCGGCGATCAAAATGAGTTTATTACCCAAATTACTCTTCTTATTCCAGAACATTCCAATAATTAGGGGAACTGTAATATTTAAAGAATGGCAGAGATTACTTTCCAAATTTATCTGGCAGGGAAAAAGACCTAGAATCAAATTCAAATTGCTTACTGACCAAAGAGATGGGGGGGCCTTGCGGTTCCAAATCTGAGGTTATATTATGAGGCCGCATGCCTTTGTTGGATAAAAGACTGGATCGTCATTAAAAATAAAGAGATGTTAGACCTAGAGGGGTTTAACTTAAGATTCGGTTGGCATGCTTACCTATGGCGTGACAAGGGAAGGGTTCATAAAGGTTTTTCTAACCATATTTTTAGAGGGCCACTACTGGAAGTCTGGGAAAGGAATAAAAAATTGCTGGAGCAGAAAACGCCCTGGTGGTTGTCACCAATTGACATTTTAACAATTAAAAAATCAAACATTGAGGGGGAAAGATGGACATATGAGGACCTACTAACCAAAACAGAATCCGGGTGGAGGATTAGACCATACGAAGAAATAAAAAATAAGTTGACTGGTTGGATTCAATATCATCAAATAAATTCAATGTGGATGGAAGATAAAAAGATTGGAATAAGTGAGAAAAAATCTAGATTCCAGATTGAAATAATAGAAAGTAAAACAAAATTACTATCAAAAATGTATAACCAGTTGCTTGAGTGGGACACCAAGGATGAGGAAGTAAAGGAGGTGATGGTGAAGTGGGCGGTAGATCTAGGTTACAATATAGAGTTTGATAAATGGAAGGCATTATGGTGTAAAGATATGAACTTTTCAG
This sequence comes from Podarcis gaigeae, assembly GCF_964106915.1. Lineage (NCBI taxonomy): Eukaryota > Metazoa > Chordata > Lepidosauria > Squamata > Lacertidae > Podarcis > Podarcis gaigeae. The sequence continues at coordinate 4,581,192 of NC_139694.1, forward strand.
CATGCACGACACTTAAGGAAAATATGTACAAGATGATGTACAGATGGTACATAACGCCGATAAAATTGCATAAAATCTATAGAACGGGCGATAAATTGTGTTGGAAATGTAAGAACAAGGAGGGCGAATTTATTCACATGTGGTGGACGTGCGAGATTCTCAAAAAATTCTGGGAATCTATTTATAATGAATTAAAAAAAATTATTAAATATACGTTCGTCAAAAAACCTGAAGCCTTCCTGCTGGGGATAATTGGCAAGGACATTAAAGAAGAAGATAGAACCTTTTTTCAATATGCAACAGCGGCCGCTAGAACCCTCATAGCACAGCATTGGAAAACATCAAAAACCCCAACACTAAAGGAGTGGCAATTTAAATTATTTGATTATTTAGAATTGGCAAAATTGACACAGAAAATAAGAAACCAAAAAAGTACAAAATTTAGTAATGAATGGGACAAATTTAGAACATATATGGAAATAGAGACAAGGGGAAAATCAAAATGTTAACCAGAAATATATATGTATCTAAAAAAATCACAGTAGGCATGAGATAACGCTTACTACGTTATAAATTTTATTTTGGAATAGATACAGCAGATAGATAATTAAGAGAACATTATCCGAAATCGAGATAAAGGGAAGTCGATCAATGTTGTTGTAAAATTAATGTAAGTGGTGTTGTTTATGTTGTATGTATTTTATGTTTTTCTTTTTCTTTTTTTCTGTCTGTTTTATTTACTTTTGTCTTTTGTATGTGAAATATATTTATGCAAAACCTAATAAAAATTTATATATATATATATATATATAAAAGAATGTACTCATTCAAACCATGACTTAAAAACACATGGGGTGAAACCAATGTTAGTAATACTCTGAGTAGACCCATTGAAATCAATGGAGTTAAGGGTCTACTGTTTATAATTTTGGACATCACCTATATAAATGTAGTCATTCCCAACAGTGCATCTAGTAAGTATAATATGAGTGGTTAAGTATTTGCTTCAATGATCAGTTTGGGGTGGGGGCTGGGGCTGGAAAAAGGTAGCCTTCTGTGAAAATATTCTTATGAGTTTGTGGGTGCACGACACCCTAAATTTGTGAGTCAAGTAGCTGTTAGAATTTCATCAAGCCCCGTGAAGCCCTGGATCCACCAATGGTTAAAATATAATCCAGGCCAGTCTACTGATGAGGTAATTGCCTGGGAGATGAGCCATGAAGAAAACAAAAGGAAGATAATGGGCCATGAAGAAAACTATGGAGAGGGGCTGTGGGGCAGACAGCAAGTGGGTGGGGCCCTTCCTCCAGCCCTTGGTTAGCGAAAGGAGAAAGGTAGTCTTTAGAGTTGACCTAGGCAGCGGCGTAGCGTGGGTTTTCAGCACCCGGGGCAAGGCAAGTAATTTGCGCCCCCTAACCCGGGACAAGGCAAGTAATTTGTGCCCCCTAACCCCTAACCTGCCGCCGCTGCCAGCTTCTTCTTGCTGCTGCCTGGTCTGGTCTGGTGTGGTTCTCTCCCGCGCTCAGCGCTGCGCTGGGCGGCCGCTGCACTGCCCCTCCCCCAGATAGTCCCTCACTCTCTCTCCGCACCGCACGCCTGGCACCCACCCCCTCCACAGTGGGCAGCGACCCGGCGGCTCGGATTGGATTCGCACAGCCAGCACTGCAGTGAGAGAGAGTGAGTGAGCCAGGTAGGGGCAGAGAGCTGCGAGTGCGAGCGCGCCCCCCCAGATGTTGCACCCGGTGCGGCCGGTCCCCCCTGCACCCCCCACGCTACGCCACTGGACCTAGGGAAAAAGGTTGCAATCTGTTAAAGGTGACAAGCTGGAGAGATGGTCAGAGCATGGTGTTTGATCCCAAACTGATCCCAAACCTCCCACTGCTTTGTGGGAGACGCCAAACCTATTGCTCTGCTTTCCTTTGGACCCCATCATTGAGGCTGAGAGCGGGGTCTTGTCTGGGCAGCCCAGGACCTCCATCCACACTGCCCAGGCTTGCACCCCAGGGAGTTCACTTTGGTGCTGCCAACACAGTGGTTTGACTTCACCCCCCAGAGGTGTCTCTCAAGGCAGACGGATGCCAACTAACTAATAGAATTATACATTTTTCGTATTGGATCAGATTATTCTAAGGTGTGTGTACTGCACCTTTTGTTGCTGCAAACCGCCTTGTGTATAGCAAAGTAGAAATGGCGGTATACAAATTAAAAGTGAAATTGAAGAAAATGAAAAGACCACGAGCGTCATCCAGCCTGACCCCCTGCAAGGCAGAAATCTTTTTGCCCAGTGTGGGGCTCAGACCCAAGATCCTGAGATCAGGAGTCTCATACTTAACCAAGAGAGCTATTTATTTAATTGCTTTTAAAAAATTGTCATCTCTCCTCCCCATCCCAAAGGGAATGTTTTTAAGGTGTTCTCATTTTTACCCGTCAGCCGCCTTTAGTCCCTGCCAGGAGGGAAATGTGAGGTATAAATAATTACATAATAATAATAATAATAATAATCCCCCAAAGGCCTTGGATGCTGCTGCGGGTCTTTATACCTGAGGAAAGCCTCCATGAGGGGCACCAAGGCTTTCTTTTGTGGTGGCGGAGCAGAGCGCTCTAACCAAGACCCCCCAAGCGCCACTATTTTCCAGGGACAGTCCTAGATTTAGAGAATCCACCCCTTTTTCTGATTTGATCCCGCTTTTCCTTAGGATGTCCCTATTTTCATCAGAGAAATGTTGGAGGCTTTGGCGTTATCCCACCCCCTGAAAGCCATCTGAAGGCAGCCATGTATGGGGAAGGTTTTTTTTTAACGATTAATGCTTTATTATGTTTTTATATATGTTGGAAGTCTCCCAGAGTAGTCAGATGGGTGGGTGGGGTATAAATAGTAAAATTATTATTTTTATAGGACATCCGTGTTTTAATCGGGAAAGTGTTGGAGGGTATGCAGGGCTGGATTTAGGTTTGATGAGGCCCTAAGGTACTGAAAGTAAGGAGCCCTTTATATGTCCAGCTGTCAATAACAAATTATTGCTTTTTTGTGCTGAGTATATGCTATATGCATGTAGAATGTAGGCACCCTATATATAGAAATGAGCAAACCAGTGATATTTTTGGGAGCAGACTAGCAGGCGGGGCCCATTACTTACATCATAGGAGCCTACACAACACAAAACACTGTTGCTGTATGTAGGTTTCATTTTTTTTTATCTTATATTTTGGAAATGTACATCGAGGTTTTTTTCTTTATTTTGGGGGGGGGGGGCCCAAGAGTGCGGCCCTAAGCTAGAGCTTTCTTAGCTTATATGGAAATACGGCACTGATGGAGCCATGCTGCTTTGGCTGCCACTGACTGTGTTTTGCAGGGGGTTGGACTAGATGATCCTAAGGGTCTACAACTCCAGCCAAAGAAGAGTGGCAGACAAAACTGATGAATGACGTCGAGATGGCAAAGCTTCCAGGCAGAATTAGAAACCAAGAAGAGGACCTCTTTAATAAAAAATGGGGGAAGTTTATAATTTATTTGAAAAGCTATTGCAAAGAGTTACATAAAATTGGTAGGATTGACAGAAAACCTGTAGTAAAAATTTGAACTATGGGTGGACAAATGATTTATAAAAATAGAGTTATGAAAGGGACTGGCTGGAGGGGATGCTAAGCAGCATGTCGGGGCTGCCATCGTCTTGGAGCGAGGAGTTCCATCGGCCCTTCCTCGCCCGAGAAAGAGAGAGGCGATAGAAGAATGGCAGATGAAGAAGATGGATTTTTCAGAACTAGCCGACCTAACCGGAAGAGTCCGTGACCAGAAGGAGGAGGAGTATCAGGAAGAGTGGATTAAATTTAATGATTACTTAAATATGTTAAATTGACTGAAACCAGCTTGCAGATACTCAATTGGCTTAGGATTTTATTTATGTTAAATGTCGAATTAATATGTTTAATTTCATAATGTGAAGATCTAAGGATGTTAATGTTTCCCCCCCAATTTTTTTATTAGTTTTCACAATATTATAAACAAACAGACAAACACACAAGACAAACAAACATAAACCATAGCCTTACTGAAAATTACACTTACTAACTTTGTTAAGTTACGTCCTTGCTTCCCCTTGGTTGAATTTCATTGCATATCCTTTTAACGTTTTCCAAATCCCAATTCTTATGAAATTTGACTTAAACATTAACATCCTAAGGATGTTAGCAGACCTAAGGATGTTAACGTTTAGGTTAAATTTTATAAGAGCTGTGATTTGGAAAACCGTTAAAAGGACATGCAAAGAAATTCAACCAAGGGGAAGCGAGGAAGTCACTTAAGAATGTTAAGAAGTGTAATTTCCGAACAGGGAGAAGAGTCGGTGGAAGAAGATTGGAAGAAATTTAAAGACTACTTACAGAAACATTGCAAGATTAATGAATGTTAGAATGATGTTGGAATGATTTTATGTGATTCTAGCAGAAATGTTACAAAGATTTAGGAAAAATAGACTGTAAATTGGTGAAAGGAGAGAAAGTAAAGTCATACTAATTTTAAGATAAATTTACAGGACAAAAATTTGAAAAGAGGGAAAGGATTTGCTGAAATGGAAAATTGCCTCAGAATACAAAAAAGGGAGGTGTGGGGAGGTCAGGGAAATAAGTTAATGAAAGATCAGTAATGGGAAGATTTTTTTGTATTTTTTATGGATTTTTATTTTTTGCTTAATGGATTTCAATTCTCCGTTTTATGTTCTTTTTGATTTTTCCTTTCTTCTTCGTATTTCATCTTTTCTTGTTTAAAATGTTTTTTTGTTGTATTTCCTAAAACTTTAATAAATATTTTACTTTTTTTTTTTAAAAAAGGTGTAATTTCCAATAAGGCTATGGTTTATGTTGGTTTGTCTTATGTGTTTGTTTATAATGCTGTGAAAACCAATAAAAAAAAAAATTGAAGAGCGAGAGAAAGAGGGAGGGAGGGAGAGGGACTCTCGCCCACGCCGCCCGCCAGCCCGGCGTGAGGCGGTTGCGGGGCCGCGGCGGCCGCTGAAGCGCCGCCCTTCTGCGTCCCTCCCCATCCCCTCCTCTTCCTCCTCCCTCAGGCCGCCTCCTCAGCCGCCGCCGCTGCCGCCTCCGGCTTCCCCTGGCAGCGCGGCGGAAGTCTCGCAAGAGAGGGGCTGCCTGCCCGCCCGCCCGCCCGCCGCCACCCGTCTCCTCACGACGCGCCCCTGAGGGGAAAAGGGAGAGACGGGGACGCGGCAGCCCGTGAGCGCGCTCTCTCTCTCGGCGGAGGACCCCCAGCCGCTGCTTCCCTCAGAGCCGGGCGAGCATGGCAGACGGAGCTCACGCCCTGCTCGGCGGCGGCGGCGGCGGCGGCAGCCGGGGCTCCAGCCCCTCCGCCAGCCCCCTCATAGGCAGAGGGGGAAAGAGCCGCTCGCTACCCACCACCACCACCTCCTCCTCGTCGTCGTCGTCGTCCTCCGCCTCTTCGCTGCACCAGCAACGGCGGACGCCGCCCGCGTCGCCCAAGCAGCAGCAGCAGCAGCCGCAGCATCAACAAGCGTCGTCTCGTGGGAACGCGCCCGGGCATTGCTTCAAGAGGGTGACCCTCACCAAGCCCACCTTCTGCCACTACTGCACCGACTTCATCTGGGGGCTGGCCGGGTACCTGTGCGAAGGTAAAGGCGGGCTCGGGGGGAGGGAGAGGGGAAGCGGGAGCGCGCGCGCGCGTGCCTGTGGGAGGGAGACTCCTGCACATCGATTGATCCGATCGATTGATTAATTTGTATACCGCTCTCCAGACGAAAGCCTCAGGGCGGTTCACAGCATACAGATAACACACACACACACACACACACACACACACACACACACACAAAATACATAATAAAAAAAACAAGAACGTGAATCTCCTCACGACCCCTAGTGGGGGAATTACCAGTGGAAGAGATGTGGGGTCTTTTCGTGTGTTATGCGTGAGACCCTGAATTAATTAATTTGTTTCTTAGTATGCCACCCTTCACACAAAGATTTCAGGTTGTTTAGAACATATGAATACAATGTACACGTACGCACGGAATACATGATAAAAACAAGAATAATCTCCTCACGACCCGTATCGGGGAAATTATCCATAGAAGAATCATAGAATTGTTGGAAGGGACCTTAAGGGTCATCTAGGCCAACCCCCTGCAATGCAGGAATCTTTCGCCCAATGTGATGCTCGAAGCCGTGACCCTGAGATTAAAAGTCTTCTGCTCTGCTGCATGAGCTGATGTGGTTATGTGTGTATGTGTGAGACCCTGGATTGATTGATTGATTGATTGATTGATCTATCTATCTATCTATCTATCTAGTTAGTTAGTTAGTTAGTTATTTTGTATGCTGCCCTCCATCTGAAGCTCTCAGGGCAGTTCACAACATACAGATGCAACACACACACATAGAGACACACATGATACATAATAAAAGCAAGAACGTTAATCTCACAACTCCTGATGGGGGTGTTATCAATAGGACAAATGTGGTTTTGGGTGGGTGTATGTGTGTGTTAGGGACAGATTTCATTTTTCTTCCTATTTTGGGTGCGTGGCAGCCTGTCCTCAAGAGAAAGGGTTAGGCAACAGACACACACACTCTATTTACAAGAGCTCCTGTGCCTGCAAGCAGGCAGAAATGCAGCTGGTGAAGCTTTCTCAGTCACTTGATCTTCATACCAGCAGCAGATGCAAAGGACTTCCTTTTGTAGGTTTGCCAACATTTCCCTTCCTGGTGGTTTTCTTGTTTTGTCTTAAACCAGCCCCCCAGTGTGGGGTTCCCCCCGCCCTTCCTCTGGCAATGAAACTGCTACCACATTTGCAGGGCCTGGTGTGATTTCAGATTGGATGGGGGACTGCATGTTCAGATTCCTGCATTGCAGGGGGTGGTACTAGATGACCCTTAGACCCCCCTTCCAACTCTACAATTCTGATTCATCTCTGTGTTGGGAAAAGCTTTTCCTGTTGCAGCAGCAGCAAATGCAAATCACTTTCCCTTGTAAGATTGCCAAGGTGGGGCTTCTGTTACTGAAATAGTTGCCTAACAGGTTGGTATCATTCGGGTGAAGCCGTTAGTGCCATTTATGTGCCGGTAAAAACTTACTGGGTTGCCATAGAGCCAGGGACTTTCCCTTGTAGAGGTGGCTATGTATATGTGTATGTGTAGGTATATATTCCTGACAAGATTGCTTTGTCTTGACATCTTGAGGTCTATCAGATGAAGCTTTCTGCATCACTTCTTTTTGCCCTGGGAAAAACCTCCCTGTTGCACTACAGCTATAAGGGAAGTCCCTCTTAATAGGTTGCCAGTACTTGCAGGTCCCGTTATCCAAGCACTCGTTATATGAAAATTCACTTATCCAAACACAAGGAATTAGTACCCAAACCTTGCTATACACACCACTGATTCAGATATCCAAACAGGCAGACCTGTGTGTAGCCGTTTCACCAGAAACCATGGTGGGAGGATGGGAAAGATTGGACAAATAAGAGAGCATTTTGCCCTTCCTTGTTTGCCTTTTGCAAGGTTTCAGAGGGTTTCTCTGGGTTTTTCATCGTTTTGGGGCAAAATTCTGTGGTTGGGAACGCATTAGAAATTTCCCCATAGGAATAAATGGAAATCGTCAACTTCTTGTTGCCTAAGAAACAATTTCCTGAGAATGCATTGTGTTTGGGTAGTGAGACCTGTGTACATTTGTCTCCTGAAATGCTGCCTGGCAGTTAGAAACTTAGCAGCTGAGTCCTTTATCATAGTTTACTCTCTGTTGCCAGAAACAAACTAGTCACATCATCTCAGAGCAAGTCATTTCATGGAAGCTGGTTGTGTTAGATTTGATTGCTCAAGAAACTGCCAGCCACAGGTAGATTAGGATACATAGGCTGGTGATCTGGTACAACATTTATGGTTTTCTTTGACTGGCTGTATGCTGCCTTAGCTGCCACTGAGATTCTATAGAAGATGGAAAAGGTGGGACTTACTCTCTTTTTGAGGGGTCAGAGATGAAGAGATGCTTACAAGGGGTGTAAATGTTAAACCCCTTCGGTGTGCACTTGAGTCTTTTGGGACTGTCAGGGTCTTGGCCCTTCCATGCTGATGGGCTGCTATTGGTGGGCTGAAGAGTTGTTCCTTAGTGTCCCTTGTTTTCTGTGGTAAAATTGCCTCCTGTTCATGGCCTGCTATTCTTCCATCTTGGAGGCTGGTAGGTCAACTTATGCAAATGGTATTGGTTTCACTAAAGGAGAAGAGAGAAGGGGGAATAGGGTTGTGTCCCCCCTCTGCTGCGCATGTTAGCCATGCCATGCATTTGATGCACATGGCAAGAGGTTCTGTGCATATACTCATGTACACTCATAGAGCTCCTTCATATGAATGGGGATCTTGGAGCAGTCAGGATCACCTTTGCATGGGAAAACTCTGTGCAGATGCCAGTATGCCTGTAGAGGCCGCTTCATATATGCATAGGATGGGCGCCCACTGTTAGAAACTTGGATATATAAGGTAATTACCAAATGGCACCTTAAACCCAGGTTACAGTTGCCACAGTGGACTTTCTCTGTGCCTTTTTGGGCACAACTCCACTGGCCAGGGCATGACACTTCTGTTGTTTGTCTTTCTCTATCTTGCCTTCCACCAGAAACCAACATTTTATAGTTGAAATAAATACTGAACAACCTGAAGGTTATTCTGAACAAAGAACTTAATTATCCTTTTTTCAGAACTTGGATTATTTTCACTGTGGCATGCATTCTGTCCTGTCTAGATTATTATTTCCTTCTGAAACATGGTTTTGACAGCCTTGTTAGTTTCAGGTAAAGATCCTTTTTCTTCCATCCAGCTGTTAGAGCCTGTTCGATATGATACTTTGCTACTTGGTCTTTATTGAGGTGGGAGCCAGTTTACTGGGAGTAAGATCTCCCCAGATAATTTGGTTTTTTTCTCCGTACAGTAACCATGATAAAAAGGGGAAGGATCATCTGGCTTTGAGACTTGCCTCTCTTACCTACCTTGTATCCTGAGTGTAAAGCAAGTTATTGGATGCATTGAGCCTATTTGAAGTTTTATGCTATGCATAATTTCTGAGTCTGCAGGGCTGTTTCCTCCCCTTTCCTTTGGAGGAAGCAGCTGTTGTCCCTGTTTGTTCTTGATGCATTAGGGTCTAAACATCTTGACACGCCACACTGATCTGTTCTAACTTGCTAAGATGCAGACATCATAAGATGGCCTTGAGCACAAAGGTCGCATACAGAAGGGTGACATACTTTATTTAAAAATTTAGAGTGGCACTATGATTAAGCATTGCTCATATCCATATTACATAAAAAAGAGGGTGTGAGCTAGGTATGGAACCCAGGGAATGAGTCATATACTATATAGCTAGGTATACCGTAATTGAGCAATGCAGTAGTGTGTGTGTGTTTATGCACCAACCAGGAGTTCTTTTGCATCAACTAATTTGGAAGAAGTTTAAACCAAGAACACTGAAGTGCCTAATTTGCGTGTGAGAAGAGAGAGACTCTTATGCGAACTCACTTACAGAAGATTACACAAAAATGTTTATCATAAATAACAAAGGAAAGTCTTGGTGTAAAGGTGATACGTTATTGCTTGCCTTAATCATTACTTCAATGCAAAGCAGTAATATACTTATCATGAACATATTCAGTAAATCTTTCCTTCCTTGTTTTCTAGTCCCTTCTTTAGCTGATAAACATTGAAATATTGACCCATAGATTAGGGACATGGGTGGCGCTGTGGTCTAAACCTCTGAGCCTAGAGCTTGCCAATCAAAAGGTCGGCGGTTTGAATCACCGCGACTGTGTGAGCTCCTGTTGTTCGGTCCCTGCTCCTGCCAACCTAGCAGTTTGAAAGCACATCAAAGTTCAAGTAGATAAATAGGTACCACTCTGGCGGGAAGGTAAACGGCGTTTCCATGTGCTGCTCTGGTTTGCCAGAAGCGGGTTAGTCATGCTGGCCACATGACCCGGAAGCTGTACGCCAGCTCCCTCGGCCAATAAAGTGAGATGAGTGCTGCAACCCCAGAGTCGTCCGCGACTGGACCTAACGGTCAGGGGTCCCTTTACCTTTTTACTAATATTAGTCTCTTTTGTAAAGAATGTCATACTTCTCATGGCCTTTTACACAGCTTTTTCCCTTTCATCCCTGGTCCCATTTTAGTCAATAATCCAATTTCTGTCTCTTTCATAAGACTGTACTTCTTTCCTTCATTCACACCTTGATAAATTACATTCATTATGAATGGTCCTTGGCTAGAGGAAAAGTCATCATGAAATGTCTGCTCAGTGTGGTTATGCTCTGAATGTTTTAAACAATGGATATAACGTATTTGAGGTGAACATTTGCAGTTAAGAAATAGCAATTTTGACTGCATAATTGCACTTTTGAGTTCATCTATAAGCTAAAGCTTTTTGGGATTTTTGACTCAGAGCAAATTAAAACAAATTTTTTGGCATACAGTTTGTTTTAAAGTACTTTGAAAATGTTCAGAAATGCTTTTTCAGGACTGCTACTGAAATGGGCTACATTTTAACCTAATTTTAATCTTTTTTACATTTCTGAAATCTTTATCCATAATTTAGAAAAAATAAACAAGATTAATTACTATTTCTCATTAAAAAGAGTTCTGAAGCAAATGGCAATACAAACAGCTCAGCCTACTTGGTTGGACTTGTATGCTTCCATCTCTAAGTCTGTGCCATCAATTTTCTTCAGTATTTACAATGACTCACCATTAGATCTGGTCATAGATAATGTTTTTCATCTAGCCATGGCTAGGAGATATGGATATTTCATTTTGATGACTGTAACCTTGGTTTAAGATGCCATTTGGCAACTAGCTTATATATCTGAGTTTCTAACACTGATAGATTAGTTTTCTTTTTGACTTGGATCCCTCCACCTTTTGAAGTTGCTCTGTACAAATTAATTTCCCCAGCATGCCCCCCATTTATTTTAGTTACACTTGATTCCATTATTGCTTGAACCTGCCATAGACCTTCTTTCACTGATCCGTTGAAAGTTGATTCACTTAACTAGCAGTAAAGAAAGTGATGATTCAACCATGAACTCATAAGCGATATCCAATGTGATAATCGAGAATTTTGACACCTTTGTGAAAATACTGCTAAAATTCCTGTGCTGTTAGATAGTTAGGTTTGAGCATAATCCCATTATTTATCACACATACAATATTTGTGAAGAGTGCCCAGTTCTCTCTTGATCTGGTCCTCATCCCTGAGTTCAGAGTTCAAAGGTTGCTTGTTGAAAAGAGGACTGCAATTCCAGGAAATGATCTTATTACTTTCTCTTGATTACCAAAACTGATCAACTATGTTTTTGGGAGCTTCATGCCAAAGGATTTCTTAAGGAGAGCCGACAGTTTCTGTAGGAACCAGAAAAAGAAATTTGAGAGAAGTCTAGGGCCAGTAACATGCAAAAGTTTTCAATTTGGATATAGGTCCTATGATCACTGTTAATACATTTTATCACTTAAGGGAGAGATTTTCAATTAGTGTGCCGTGGCACCCTGGGGTGCCTTGAATGATGGTCAGGGATGCCACAGGCAATGCTGACCACTGTCCCTCTTTCCTTCCCTCCCTCCCTCTTATGCCCTCTTGCGTCTCTACCTCCCAAAGGCTTGCACAGCTGTTTATTGCAGCAGCCCTGGCTATGAGCCCCACAGGTGAATGATGCCTCTGGGAGACACCTCTCTTTGGGGCAGGGTGGGGGAGCTCAGAGACCAGGGGAGGCAGCAGCAGTTGCCCAGAGGACTCCCAAGGAGAGGGGAGAGGAGAGGAAGCTGAGGGAACGCTCCACAAGGAAGGGTGTTCGAAAAAGTTTGAGAGGCTGCCAGCTCTGCAGGCAATGGGTGACATAACTGGGCTCCTGCCACAGAAAGAATATAGTCAGTCAAGGGAGCCGTGGACTCAAAAAGGTTGAAAACCTCTGACTTAAGGTATCCAGCGAGAGTTTTTATATACTTCATGTAATGCTTCTGTTTCAATACCATGACTTGCTTTGTGAGGCAAACATGGTTATAAAGGCCTTAGTTTTCTAGGGAGATCTCCCCCTGCCCCACAGTGCTGGCTGTTGTTTCGAAAAAAAAGAGCAAAACTTGTAGATTTCATAAAAGTTAGCAGTCATCTGAGTGCATTTTCTGGAAACCTAAGTAAATTTTGGGTTGCGGCAATCCCATTGGCAAATAATAACCCAGACTGAAGTTGAAGAGGGAAATGAGATCACTTAAACGTCTTTGGCTGTAACTTCTTTCTTCATTCAATTGCAGCACTGCCACAGTGAATAAGATTTCTGCTTCAATTAGTAAGTTGTTTCAGGCTCCTGGATATTGCACTATTAGGTTTCCCTCCATACATTCATAAGCCTGAGGACCTGGTGTTAGTTCCACTGTGCTAGAATTGTATTTTATTTTCTTGGCCCTTGTGGTTCAGATTCTGCACAGCCTCCTGATAGCTTGTTTATCTTTTCCACAGTTTTGACTCCATTTCTAACTGGTGTTTCCTGGTGAAACGTATGGGCCTCCCCCATATACCACAGGTCCTCTAGCAGGTATCAACAGTGGCCTATAACTGCTAAGCAACATACCAGGGCACAGTTATGCATCACTAAATTGACAGGTGCAGTACAGTTCCTGCCCATGGGCCAAATCCATCCAAATGGGAAGATGGACTATACTCAGAGTGAAGCCTGCTTGTGCCATTAAATCTTGTAGCAGTTGTTACTTTCCACACAGGCTAAGTCTTCCTCTCCCCGGAAGCATACACCCAATGTTGATTGAATGAACATTAGGTTAGAAATAGCTATTTTTACTTCTGGTTTTCTAAGAAACACGGCTATAAAAGGTCCTTGCCACACAGTCAACCCACAATTTAGAAGTCAATAGTGAGCTTTGTTTTGATGTCTCTATGTCCCTATGGTATATTAGATAGGCAGTTTCTGTGTATATTTCTGTCAAGCTTTACCTGGTGATTGCTTTATTGTGTATTTTTGAGATGTACTTTTCCATTTAGCAGCTAATTTTTACCTAATAGTTACGTTTGCTTCAGGTTGTGCGTTTTCAGGTTGCATCCCAAGGCGACCTGGAAGTACCAGAAAGGGTTACCTCCGGGGTTTGCCGCTCACGCATGCGCAGACGCACAAAATGACGTCATACGGATGGGCAGAAACAGCGAATCGAGACCTGCGCACGCGCAGATGCGGGTTGTGTTCTGCTCATGTTGCGAACGGACCTCCGGAACGGTACCTGTTAATCTACTTGTACTTTGACGGGCTTTTGGGTGAAGGCGTCTTCTTCTATTTGGCCCCGTGTCAGTTTCAGTTTATTGGTTAGTTTTTCTAATAAAGCTGTTTCCCATACTATTTGATACCTCTGATCCATGCTTACTCTTGACAGGTCTCTCCATTGTCTGGCTATGATGTTTCTGGCTGCTGAGAGTAGGTGGGTTATGAACTCTTTAAGATGTGAGTGGGCATTGTTATCTTGGAAGATGTTTAGTAGGGCCAGCTCTGGGGTGACTTCTAATACTTGCTTAATTATTTTGTATATTTCTTGTATTATTGTTGTCCAGAATAGTTGGATTTTGGGGCATTCCCACCACATGTGGAGGTATGTGCCTGTGGAGGTGCATCCTCTCCAGCATTTTGGTGAGGTTCCTAGGCTAGTTTCCTTGGTGCTAGGTACCATCTGTAAGTGAGTTTCAGAGTGAGTTCTTTTCTTTTCGCTGATACGGATTTAAAGGGAGGTTTGGACCACATTCTGGTCCACTGAGTGGGGTTAATCTCATAGCCTATGTAGTTCTCCCATTTTTTTTTATTACGTCTAGGAGCTTTGTGGAATTTTGGAGTAGTATTTTGTATATTGCTGATACCATCCCCTTGCTGTGTCCCTTTGTTGTTAGGAGGAGGTTTTCAAAGGTTGTTCGGGTCCTAGTTGCTGCTGATTTTACTACTGAATCCTACCCAGTCCTGTTGTGTTTCCAAGTAGTCCAGCCATTCTTCCTCTGTCTTACCATTATGAGCACAGTGTCATGCTGTTGTCTCTGCCAGCCTTTAGCAGCTACTTGCCTGTTGGAGCCCATCAATGTCCCTCATAGGGATGTGTAGGCTGCCAACTGCTTGGGGGCAGTTGCTACTTATCCCAGGAGGATTGCCAAGTGCCACATTCTAGGGCTCCCCTCCCTCCTTGTTTTTTTTTTTTTTTTTAATACTACAAGCACTGAAGATATTATCTCAATCCAGGATGCATGTCTCACCTGGGACGAAGTGCACACGCAAACACATACATGGTTAGGTTCATAATTAATCACAGACTGGTTTTGCCTATCTTGATGACCTTGATAACTAACTCAAGTTCGGATGATGGTTTTCTGAGCTGCTTGTTCCTGTTTGGGTTTACCGGATACTCTTTTCTCACATGCAGTTAATCTAAAAAACTGGAACAAAGTATTCAGTTCTGGAAGTTTGCCTGTAGAAGCAATTTCATCCTTGATTCAAAAGACAGAAGAGGTTGTGATAACAAGTGGAGCAGAATACATCAATTACTTGTAACCAGACCGAGAGAATCAATATCTTGCAACTAATGGAAGGCACAACCTTTTATGATGTGGAACTTGGAAGTCTTGAAGGGGGGGAAAAACATTTCAACTGCCTATCCATCCAGAAGCCGAATTTATTTCCAGGACTACTACTAAATTATTTCAAAACTTTTCATAACAAGAAAACCCACCAGCCATACATGATGATACATCGGGTTTGAGAAACTAACTAATTGGGGCTGTTTGCTTGAGTCTGCAATAGCTCAACAGTTCTACAATTTGTACAATTTTCTATCTTATATGTAAAAGGAGCAGTTGATTGACATGAAGGAAAGGTAGATACTAGCTTTGCTTTCCAATGGCTGAATATCAGTATGCAATTTTCTGTTGAGCAAGTTCATTAGCTGCCTGTGGTTTCTCTGGGAAATTAGGCATGGTAGAAATGGCCTTAAATTAGATTAAATTCTGAACTCTTCCTTATAATATGCTTTTCGGGGGAAACCCCTGTTAGGTTATTATGGGTATTAGACCCCTACCATTATTTACTGTGAGCCCAGTATTTTACCTATGCATCTCTTGTGTTTTCTTCTCCAGGGCTTCCTAATAATTCAGTGAGGAATTTAAGTTGCATTGTGAGGGTCCAATGTTCTGCAGTTGCTTTTGTCTTTAAGACTATAGTTTTGGAATGTGATACCAACGAATCCCCCCCCCCCCCCCCGGTTAAACTGGACCAATTTAAAAATCTATTATAGTTTTTGTTTACACCTAGGATAATAAAAGTTTTACACTGTTTAAAAAATGGTAGAGGGTTTAAAAAAAGTTTAAGGACTTTTTTCTATTTCTTTTCTTCTTTTGCTTATGAAAGAGAAGAATTGCTGAAATGTGTCATTTTTCTATATGTGAGATGTTTTGCCTTCTCAGTTGTCAGCCACTGAATAAAAGGCCCTGTCCATGGAAGTCGTTGAAAATATGAACAACTTTAGCAGGGCCTTGGCTAATAATGATCACACTAATGAGGAAGTTGTTTCAAAAAATATTTTATATTGTATTGCAAAGCAAATATATCATCTGGATGTCATACCATATTTACCAACATGTTTCCTAGAAAGGATTTGTTTATTCATAATTCAGACAAAAATACTCTTTTCTATTAAATATTTACAGAATCATTTTTTGAAAGCATGTTGTGAAATAGACAGATATTGGCCACAAAACTTTTATTGTGTAGGCAATCTAGTAGATAATAATAATAATAATAATACTTTATTATTGTCAAGTAATAGCCCTTGTTATGAAGTTAAATTTAATATAAACTGGTATAGCACAGAAATGAGCAAAAACAAGATTTAAACTCTCACTTTTCCAGTTTATTGTATTACAGTCCAAGGAGCTCAAATTGTCATCAACTATATAGCACTTAATAGGATCCAGTCTTTGCATATTAATTTAGGTTCTGATTGAGAACTCTAATCAGCACGACTTAAAACAGCTATGATAGATAAAGCAACGACTTAGATGATTCAGCCTAAACGCTACAAACAATAAAGGCTTCTGCTTCTGCATCCAGTAGCTGATAGCTTCAAGGTCATCTGCGCTCAGCTGCAGCACCTGCTGAAGAGGACAATGGAAAGAAATAGAAGCAATTACCCTTCAAACAAAATGAGTAGCACATGATCAAAAGATGGCAAATCCCACAGAGCCCTTTTAAAATGGCAGCTAAATTTTCAGCATCTAAAGAGCAGCCATTGTCTCCTTGAAAACTGGTGCTGCCTGTCAAAGTGTGTGAGTAAGGTTGAAAGCCTAAGCATACTCATGAGGAAGTCAAGTCTTAATGAGTTCAGTTGGACTTAAGTAAACATGTTTGGAATTACAAGACAACATAGAAAATGTGGAATTGTCTTGCCAGTGACGCCACATAGGAAGAAGTCAAAGCGAATAAGAATTGGGTTCAAACTACTGTATGTTGATCACAAGATTTACATGTGACAATAGATGTAACAGGATGTGGAATTCTAGCACTGATAGAGCATAATGACAAGGTGTGACTAAGGGTGTCCTTTTTTCACAGCTGCCATGTGTTGGGTTGATGTTTTTATTGAGCTATCCGCTAAAACCCCAATATGTCTTTCCTAGCTAGTCACTGCTAGTTCAGACATCAGCTTGCATGCAATAACAGGATTTTTTGCCCTTATGTGCCTCTTTTTACACTTGCTTTCATTGACCTGCCTTTGCTATTTAGTTGTTTAGTCACCCAATCTGGAGAAACTGATTTGGAGCTCTTTGCAGTTTGCTTGAATTTTCACTTTTCTGAATAATTTATATAGCAGAATTCAGTGCTTCAGACTGCTTTAGATACTTTATCTCTGTATGGTAGGCAATTATTGTCCCCATCTTTCAGATAGGAGAAGGTAGGCTGTAGCTGTGAAAAATGCAAATTCCATGTTGCAGATGATTAAGAAATGAATTGAAAATAAAACTTCAGAAAGCATAGTACCCTTACAGAATCTGAAAAAGGAGAGCTTAGTTCTGGAAAAGAGGTAGAAGAACATAACCAAAATAACCAGGAGCCTGGGACTATGGGGAAATTCTACAACATTTGGGTTTGTTTGTTTTTGGGCAAGTATGGAGGGACACGACAGGTTTATAAAAAAAATGTGGTGGTATGGAGAAAAGGGATATGAAGAAGTTTCTCTCAAAATACTAGAAGTTGGGGTCATCTAATGAAACTAACAGCAGTTTCAGGACAGAAAAAAGCAAGGACTCCTTTACACAATACAACATTGAATCCGGGATTAATGGTACAATTGGAATTTTAATGGTTTTTTAAATGACCAATTAACACACATCCTTTATTTTCTACAGTTTGCAATTTTATGTCTCATGAGAAGTGCCTGAAGCATGTGAAGATGCCATGCTCTTGTGTTGCTCCAAGTCTTGTAAGGGTAAGTTGCCCCAAGTATCTACATCTCCTGCTTAACTCTTGAGTTTCTTTCTCCTTCCCTTTCGTCTGCCTTTATGCTGAAAACCATTTGATGTTATATGCTTTTTGGTGTTCCATGAAATGTTTCTGTAGAAGAAATACAAGTAAACAAAATAACAAATTGTCCCTAAACTAAGGTGTAGGATAACATTTCAGTATACTAATTCTGTTAACAACTAGAAGAGGTAATGAAATGCCTAGCAGTATTTATTGTGTCCCAAAGATCTGGAAAATTTGCAGCATTAAAATATCAATTAGCAGAACTGAAATAAGGCAATATGATACAGTGTGTGACAACACGTGGTCAATCTTGTGCAAGGATAATACATGGAAACTCCTATCTTGCAAGAGTTTGGGACATTTTAAAATAGATCTTCAAAATTGTATTCACTATTTCAGTCTGGCCTGAACTTTTCCCTGTTACTTTTGAAAATAAGAATTATTGCTACAATTGTTTACTGGAACACAAACTGGAGATATCTGAAGCCCTTAGTTCTGTTCATAGAAATATAATCAAAGCAAATGCAGTTATGACAGTATCTACATGTAGGTGGCTAAATAGGGTGCAGATGGAATTGTACAACTTGTGAAGAACAGTTCTTTTTAGTTTAGAGATTTTATAATATCTTCTAGACCAGGGGTAGCCAATTCTTAAGAGTCTGCTATCTACTTTCAGAATTAAAAACTGGCAGTGATCTACCCCCCTTTTTTGGTGTTCAGCTCACAGTTGTTGAGCTTTTTTGGGAGGAGTTCTGTTTTTTGGGGGGGTTAATGGCAAGGGACAAAGGGGTTAAATCACTCACAAGAAGATTGCTATGGATCAAAACAGCAACACAGAGAAAGCTCCATGTTCCCTTCCAGAGATCATACAACAATGGCGGGCGGGGCAGGAGTCAGTTTTAGTGACGCTAAAGATCGGCCGCAATCTACCAAAACCTTGTGGGGATCTACCAGTAGATCGTGATCGACCTGTTGGACATCTCTGTTCTAGACATATGAAGGTCTTCGTGATCTTTGGCCATGCAAAAGACCAGGTGTTCAGAGCCAAATGATGGAGAGTTGTCAGGGTGACATAATAGCTCCTACCACCCCTTTTGAAAATACCCTAGAATCAAGTGGACCCTGATTTCCTGATATTCATATATACCTTTCAAGGTGAATACATGTCTACATTCTGGAACAGAATGAAAAGGAGAAGGAACAGATATTTTCTTATTGGATATTACTTTGACAACAGCTCCTTCAGGCAGATGGTTGGGAAAAGGAGAGGACGTGGAATTGCATGTTTCTGCACTCCGTCTGTATGCAAATAGCTGCACTTTAGATTTAGTATGTCATCCATAATATTGGTTTAAAGTCATGGCCAACAATGTTTTCATTTTTTATTATGTCATTTTCATTATGATTCTTGTTGACTTTGAAAAAGTTGAGGTCAGGAGAATACCCTTGAATTTATGTTGCCTCTGTGGCATGATACTTACTTTTAAGCTTAAAACTATAGCAAGCATAAGTGACATGGTTGCAGTGGAGTTTCCTTCATTTGCTACTGCCGAGAATGCTTTTTGATTTCTGTGCTTTATCCTCAGATGCCTTTCCCTTCAAGCTAACATAAGCAACCCCCTCTTGCATGTGACTTTTAAGTCTTCAGCATTAAAAGGTGTTATGAAATGTTCAACTGCTTCTGTTAATTACAGGCTGCCTGATGGGCTCCGAAGATAATATTCTGCTGTCCAAAAGCAGCCATATGGGACAGCTGTATTGTGTGTTGGCTACATGAAGCAAATATTCACTTTGGCTCTTAGCTTAAAAACATAACAGAAGGCTTAATGCTAGTTTATTCTATGTATGGGAAGCTTCTATTTTTGTCCCCTACCCTTCTTGCTGATTATACAAAGTGGCTATTTGTGGAAAGTTCTAATATATGAAGGGTGTTAAAGATTTCTTCCTGCTGGTTTCTTAGAGCATGCAAATGTTATAAACCAGGAATTGCATTTTGAATACTTAAGGGTAAAGGGAATCTGGCTAAGAGTCAGCTTCGTCTGAATTTTTTCGTTTGATGCTAAGCAAAATGGGGATTATCCCGGACATAATGAAAATGTCACTTTAAAGCAGGACATGGAATTCAAGGTCAAGTAAAGGCTCACAAACTAAGAAGCATGGCATGAGTCAGATAAATTCATGTGTCGACAATGTTCAAAGAGAAATTATGGCATTTGCGTACTATGACGAATCTGTTGCTTTGACTTGGTTACAAGCTGGATGGAGTCCAAAATATATCAAACATTTTTTGTGAGCAGCCTGTATTGTCTAGTACTGAACCTATTTTAGTTTAAACAAATGCATGTATAGCTCTCTTCAGGAAATTATTTTTGAGTTCTGGTTGAACTCTAAAGCCTCTCACTGCTTTATGTGTCGTTTCATTTGGTCCTGATAAAAGTCTTTTGCTACTATTGCTTTGACCTGCATGCAGTCTTGTTCTGTACTTCTTCCTTGCATCTTTTCCATTATGCGTTGGCTAAAGATCTTTTGTTGTCTTGTTAATTTAGGATTTATTTATTTGCTTGCTTGCTTGCTTTGCTTACAGCATTTATAGTTAAGCAAATCACCTTGTGCATGAGCTGTGCTTTAGGAGGGGGAAGCTAGTGAGGTTTTTTGCCCTGGGTGAAGCCTCCAGAGGAGTGATTGAGGCTCCTAGCCTGTGTTGTGTATGGGTACGCAAATGTGCATGGGGGTGTGCCAAACTGGGTCTTTGACACAGGTGAAATAAAGCCTAGTTTCGCCCCTGGCACATGCAGCCCTTGATCTTCCTCTAGCAGGACACAGAACATAGGAAGCCACCTTATAAGAATTGTGCTATATTGTAGGTTGAATTTGATTCTTCTGCTGCCTCCTGTAGGTGGCAACAGAGGGTGTATATGTGTGTGTGTGTGTGTGTGTGTGTGTACACACACACACACACACACACACACACACACAGCTTGGTTTGTGCCCCAAACCAGAATTGAATTATATCAAGACCATATCTTGATAAGTGTTTTTCATCATGTGTTTATCAGTTCTAATTGCCTCCAGTTTGGCCCTTGCTGAGCAAATTGTTTACTGTGTAAACAGTCAAATGCAATCCTCTTTTCAAGCTAGATTTGCATAGCTACTGCTGCTGACTTCAATGAATTTACTTTCTTTTGTTGATATTGGAGAAAAGTCGCTGCCTTGAAAGTGCTTAATCTCAAAAATGAAGGATGTCAGGTTTCTGGAAATTATTTCTACTAACCAGGATGTAGTTAGCTAAAACCCCAGATTGCGGGTGCTGTGTGGAATTGTAATGATATCCTGTGGTTTATGGCTTTTGGGGATTGCAAGCTGTTCAGTTGCTTCTGCTTCACTCTCCGCTGGTGCAAGCAGGAACAGCAAACCAAACTTGTTTCATCCGAACGCAGGGCTGTGATTCCCGCCCCCCGCCCCGACAAACCACAGTCAAGAAGCCATTGTTGGTTCTTGGCTCGCTGCTTGTGGTTTTGTTTTAGGGAAATAAACCATGACCCTGGGTTTGGCCATAGCAGTAAGCCTTGAAACCTTGGCTCGATTCTCCCACTTGCACCTGGGGATGAGGGCAGCATGCACTGGTATGCTGTGTAATACATTGGAACTAGTATGACGTCTCATATATGAATGAGGTCATTCTGTAGTTGCTGAAAAGGGTTCTGTGCATGCTCACAGGCACCTTTGTCAATATTTCGCATGTTCCAGGATTCTGAATAATTTTTATGCTGGTGAGTCTTGGCTCCAATTCAGCTGTGCATTGAACATAGCTTTTCAAAGGTAACAATTTACCATCTCCCTGGTGGCTTTTGTTCCAGGCTGAGTGCCTTTTCAGCTGTCTTTGGTTTGGTATATTGTTTTCCTTTTGCAGTTGTGTGTGTCATTGTTCTAAGCCTATCAGTGTAATGAAGTCTTGCACAGCAAAGGGAAACCCCTACCAAAAACTCGATACAGGAAGTTTCAGCTGAAGATAGCTGAAAATAGAACAGGCATCCTTGTGCCACAAATAACTCTTAATGGTACTATTATCTAGAGCTAAACTATATGTTTGTTTTTTATTTGTTCGTATTCTCTCTGTCTGTCTCTCTCTCTCTCTCTCTCTTGGAAAAAAAATGCAGTTTCCCTTTTCTGCTGCAGTATTGCATGTTGATTAGATAATGTGTTCAGTATAATAACGGCACTTAGATGGCTTTAAAAGCATTTATAGAATCAGATTGCTATGCTGTGTTTTGCTAATTGATTTTAATGGCTCATATCAAGATCATATTCTAGAAAGGGCTTTCAATAATAAATGAGAAGCAAAAATTATACAGCTTTGTCAGGGTGTCTTGTGACATCACCACATAGAATTAATGTAGCTAAATTGTCTATGGTGACTACTGTATTTAGAACAGGAATAACTGAGACTCTGTGTGGTGAGAACACTATAATTAGTCTCTGTTTCCTTAGTCTCCTCTGTGGGGATGGGGAAGGGGAAGGGGAAGATGGGATTGTAGAGAGTAATTAAAATTGCATCTTTCCACCCACTTTCAGAAGCAGAAAATATATGCGCATAGTGGTTCCTTGGTGAATATCCGCTTTAAGCCCTAGTCTGACACGGAGGCAAAGGAAGTGACTATTTCCTTTTGATTGTTAGAAACCAGTCAGTAGAAATTGCGTCATTTGATACGTAAAGAAGGGAGAACATTCCTTTTGCAATCTTTGTGTAACAGAGAAACTTTTTATGCCTGGGTCACTGGGTAAGAAGTGGCCGGCACTACATCATCCTTTATTCATCATCACCGTCATTTTATTTGTATGCCACCTTTCCAAAGTGAAAGCCTTGCTCAAGGTAGTTTACAACATGAAAAGATTTACCGTATTTTTCGTCCCATAGGGCGCACCGGCCCAAAGGACGCACCTAGGTTTTTTTTTTTTGGGGGGGGGGAATAAAGGAATTCTTTCCCCCTTTATTTCCCCCCCAAAACCAGGTCGGGGAATCCAAACCAGGTTGGGGAACAGCAGGATGGCAGCGCTCCGCCTCCCCGCTGTCCCCCGAGCTTGTGGGGCTGGCGCTGGGGAGAAGCGCTGCGCCTCCCCGCTGTCCCCCGAGCTTGTGGGCTGCAGGCTGCTGCCCGCAAGCCTTGCGAGCCCGCGGGAACTCCCACCGGGCTTGCAAGGCTTGCGGATAACTTCCTGAAGCCTGGAGAGCGAGAGGGGTTGGTGCGCACTGACCCCTCTCGCTCTCCAGGCTTCAGCGAAAGCCTGCATTCACCCCATAGGACGCACACACATTTCCCCTTCATTTTTGGAGGGGAAAAAGTGCGTCCTATAGGGCGAAGAATACGGCACATTACAAACATTACAAAAGCAGAACACATCAAAAAGTACACAACCTTTCCACACAAGTCATAGGGTCATTAGATCTAAAAATAAAGATCCAAAAAATTAATATCAATAACAGCAGCAACGCCCCCCCCCAACAGAACTTCTAAACAATACCCCAGCCCAAGACTCAGTTCAGCAGGCTCAGCTTTTGTAGCTGGAGTCAGTCAGGGCCCCTTCCCTCCCAGGCCAGGTGGAACAAGGCCTGCAAGTCAGGGAGCAACTCTTCCAGAACTCGTAGTTAAGATTGATCCTTGTCATTGGAACACTGGCTTTCTTTCTAGCTTTGCAGCATTTTCTCCTGTGATTTATTTTTGTTTTTTCCTTGTGTAATTTTGCGCCTATATATATTTGCCTTTCTGGGATGCAGATCGCTATACCATGATGGTGTGAGTACCTAATTGACCGTCCTGTGTCCCTCCTAGGGATGTGGTTGGAAATGTTCTAATGGGATCTCCTTACTGAAGTGTGATTAAGAAATTGTATAAATACACTTAATCTTTAAAATTGCTTGATTGGACTGCTGCTGACTCAATATTCTCACGGGAAAGGTTAAAAAAGAAAAAAGATTCTCACAGAGGGCCTTGGTTTCTGATTGGGCATAAACTGAATACACATAAATTAACAGTCACCCAAGTTGCTCAGTGTTTTTAGTTGCCTATATACAGTTATGCTGCACCTGTAGATCTTAAGGGCACAGTATACAGTTAAAGCACACTTTGTTTTCTGTGCAGGTTCCAGTTGCACATTGTTTAGGACCTCCAGGACATTACAAGAGAAAGTTCTGTGCCGTGTGCAGAAAGCTTTTGGAGTCTCCAGCATTTCGCTGTGAAGGTAAGGCTGAACTGTAATGGATCATGGTGTTGTCAGCTTGTTCTAATTGGTATCTTAACTGTCTGCCACCCTGGCACAAGCACTATATTTTTAAGACACTTCCTAGAATGACAAATGAGGACTTACTAGGAAGTGTGAGGGATTGTAGAGTGTGGGGAGGAAGCTTGTTGATAAGCTGCATTTCTTTCTTTTCCCAGCAGAGTTACTACCCTTGAAAAATGTGCTCTCATAGCATTTACCAGTTGTTGATGTTGTATGAGAAATGGCGATTTTGTAGGTTAATCTCAATGTACAAATCTAATGTAATTTCATACAAAACAGCCTTCTATTGAGAGAGTTGATCCATCTAACACAATATCTGTCTGTTTCAATTGATGGTGGGCTTCCAAGGTCTTGGGCAGAGTTCTAGCAAGTGCAAAAATTAGAGACAGGCCAGCTCCCCATGTCCAGGAGATCACCTGAGGGAAAGGCCATTGACACATAAAACAAACTAGATAGATGAGCCATCAGCAAGGCTAAGATTGCCATTCAGGCAAATGTGCGAAGTCCCTCCCGGATGTCTCCTGTTAGTTAGAAGATGGAAGGCTTTTATCTGTTACAAAAATCTCAATGAAAAGTACTTTAAAGAAAAAACTACTCTGTATTTGAAACTATAGCATGTTCTCCTTCCCAAAGGGACAGATATATTTCCCAGGTTTGATTCATTAGTTACTGTGCTTTTTAGGGGGGTAGTGCTAAACATGGGGTTTCTGCTCCAGAATGATTCAAAACAATTGCAGAAATATGACATTGCTTGGAATCCATTGGACAATATGGGATTTTGAGTGCTGTTAACTAGTGACATTAATTAGGAACCCAGGTTTTAGTATCAGTTCCTCATTTAGAAAGTGGGATTTGTGGTGCCAAAGGGGTTCAAACGATTGCAAAATTTTGGCACCAGTTTGGAATGGATCCCAGATTTTGGGGTTCCTATTTAATAAGATTTTTAAGATCCTTTAACTGGTAATTCTAGGGACTGGAGCTGAGATCTTTTGCATGCAAAGCACTGAGGGCCAATGCAGACATGACATTATTCATGAAATTAGAAACTGAGTGGCTGTTGGTTGTTTGTAACATGTAAATAGCAAGCATGCGTACCTCTGCTCCAGGTCAAATCCCCGTTGTTCTTCAGAGTAGTGTCTTAATGCTTTGGCCCCATTGTGGTTCTGGCCCACATTGGGCCTCTGTACTTGTTACTTTAGGGACGCAGGTGGTGCTGTGGGTTAAACCACAGAATCTAGGACTTGCTGATCAGAAGGTCGGCGGTTCGAATCCCCGCGACGGGGTGAGCTCCCGTTGCTCGGTCCCTGCTCCTGCCAACCTAGCAGTTTGAAAGCTCGTCAAAGTGCAAGTAGATAAATAGGTACCGCTCCGGCGGGAAGGTAAACGGCGTTTCCGTGCGCTGCTCTGGTTTGCCAGAAGCGGCTTAGTCATGCTGGCCACATGACCCGGAAGCTGTACGCTGGCTCCCTCGGCCAATAAAGCGAGATGAGCACCGTAACCCCAGAGTTGGCTATGACTGGACCTAATAGTCAGAGGTCCCTTTACCTTTACCTGTTACATTAAAGCCACCCAGTTGGATGGATTTAAATAAAATTAGGCAATTTCATAGAGGATAAGGCTATCAGTGTCTGCTAGCTACAGTTGCTGTGCTTTGCCTCCACAGCCACAGGCACTGTGCTTCTGAATACCAATTGCTGGTGCCTGCAGGAGGGGAGACTCCTTTTTTTGCTCGGGTCCTGCTTGTGATTGCATCTGGTTGGTGCTTGTGAGAAGAGGATGTTTGACTAGCTGTGGCATTGGCCTGATCCAGTAGGCTCTCCTTAGGTCCTTATGGTTCTGCTAATCGTGTACATGATGTTGCATCTTTACTATAATAGCGATGAAATATATTTTAAAAGTAAAGTAGGAGATTAAAAATAGAGATAAAAGCAAGAGTAAAGCAAACAAGAGGCAATTTCCTCCCCTTTCCCTCTGTTTACTCCTAGTTTGTGAGCTGCACGTACATACGGATTGTGCCCCATTTGCTTGTAGTGACTGTCGCCAGTGCCATCAAGATGGCAGTCAGGATCATGTAAGTACAAAAGTTTTTGTTTAAACAACAGAGGAAAGAAATCTGTTAGGAAAGCTTTGCTTCCAAGGGCCTAACACAAAGTTGAACTTGCTTCGAAGACTCTGTCGTTAAATGTTTGTTTTGGTTGATTTTTCTGGACTCACTGAAAGGTTAGATATTCAGATTTCGAGTGCAGCTAATTCAACTGCTTCACCAAGATTTTAAAGCAATTTTAAAAGTTGCAGTACATTTTTTAAATAATTGATTTATTTAATTTCTGTAGGATACATACCATCATCACTGGAGGGAGGGAAATCTTTCTTCAGGTGCACGTTGTAAGGTGTGCAGGAAAACGTGTGGCTCTTCCGAGGTGCTCTCGGGTATGAGATGTGAATGGTGCGGCATTCTGGTACGTAAACAAGATTTATTTGTTTTTTCCATACCCTGGCATGTGAACCGGCCAGAATCCTCAAGGCAACTTAAAAGAAAGAAGCAGTGAAAGGTAGTTTAGCTGGAAGTCCATCACAGTATATTATATATGATAAAACAGAATGTTAATGTATTCTCTGTTTTAATTAAAGATGGTTGTTTTTAAACAATCTCATATGTGAAGGGTCCCTGTTCTCCAGAATGGACGAAAGGTGTGGTATAAAAACATCAGATAAGTAAATAAACAGAATAACAAAATAAATGAAATGTCCATAATACAGTGTATGTAGTCTGGAAAAATATCATGATAACTGTCATTACAACCCATAAGTGGTCACTATGTAAACATTTTTTAGAAAACCCATCTGGCTGGGTTTCTACTATCTCAAGAACTATCTAACAGGACAGTAAGT
Organism: Podarcis gaigeae; assembly: GCF_964106915.1. Taxonomy (NCBI): domain Eukaryota; kingdom Metazoa; phylum Chordata; class Lepidosauria; order Squamata; family Lacertidae; genus Podarcis; species Podarcis gaigeae. The sequence continues at coordinate 4,607,910 of NC_139694.1, forward strand.
TTACTCTGGACATTGCAAGTAAAATAACTCAGAAAATGTAAACTGCCTTTCTTTACTCTTCAAATACATTTTGTTTGTTTCTGAATGGCAGCATTAAACTAAGAATGGACACTACTGTGGAAATTTCCTTTTAGGTGTAACAGTATGTGGAATTATTTCCGTAGCAACATGCTCAGTTTTAGACTACCCTTCCTTTGTGTTTGTGATTTGGTTTATATTTTAAACATCATATGAACATAGTTGTTTTCTACTGGAGCATATCATGCCCTTCTAGCCCAGCACGTCCTCTGACTTGGCTGTACATGCCCCAGTGCTTCAGACAAAAGGTCTTTTTCAGTCTTATTGCCTGACATCTTTTTAACTGGAAATGCCAGGGAGTGCACTCTGGACCTTCTGCATGCATAGGATGTGTACTGCTACTCAGTTGAAGAAGGAGGGTTTGGATTTGATATCCCGCTTTATCACTACCCTAAGGAGTCTCAAGGGACGCTGGTGGTGCTGTGGGTTAAACAACAGAATCTAGGACTTGCTGATCAGAAGGTTGGCGGTTCGAATCCCCACAACGGGGTGAGCTCCCGTTGCTCGGTCCCTGCTCCTGCCAACCTAGCAGTTAGAAAGCACATCAAAGTGCAAGTAGAAAGATAGGTACCGCTCCAGCGGGAAGGTAAACGGCGTTTCCGTGCGCTGCTCTAGTTCGCCAGAAACGGCTTAGTCATGCTGGCCACATGACCCAGAAGCTGTACGCCGGCTCCCTCGGCCAATAAAGCGAGATGAGCGTCGCAATCCCAGAGTCTGCCACGACTGGACCTAATGGTCAGGGGTCCTTTTAGCTTTAAGGAGTCTCAAAGCGGCTAACAATCTCCTTTCCCTTCCTCCCCCACAACAAACACTCTGTGAGGTGAGTGGGGCTGAGAGACTTCAGAGAATTGTGACTAGCCCAAGATCACTCAGCAGCTGCATGTGGAGCAGTGGAGACGCGAACCCGGTTCACCAGATTACGAGTCTACCGCTCTTAACCACTGCACCACACTGGCTCATTTGTCTCTCTTCCCTATTGAAACCACCTATGTCCATCTAAAATACTTGTATTGAGCTAGGCTTAAGGCCAAGCAGTATGTGACAGTGGCAGACCTGTCTCTTCTTAAAGTCTGGGTCTGCTTCAATCTTACGTAACACAGGGAGTGGGTCTTACTGTGTGTGTTCTCCAAATCTGCAATTTTCCTCTGCAGCAGACTGGGACCCACGTCCCAGCATTTTCTCTCAGCTGGGATCACTTCCAGTGATGGGGCACTGGGAGACAACTTGAGGGCAGGGAGTGCAGTGAGGCTTCAGCATCCCCCCATCCTGCTCAAAAAATTTGACCTTGGTGATCCCAAACTTGCATTAGGTTTGTGAGTATTTGTTTTGCTTATTCTTGCAAAGCCAGAAATCATCAAGGTGAAAAGGTATTAGGCACTGAATCTGAATACAACTAAACTTGTATTTTATTGTGCTTTGGCAATCAGTAATAGTGCTGCCAGTGTGCCAGTTATATTTGCTACTCATTAAACTCCACAGGTTACAGAACTATCTGTTTAACCAGGTTTATATATATATAAAGAATATGGTTAATGAATCTCTATAGGGAGGAGAGAGGCTGTGATCATTGTACTTTGTGTTCAGTTGTACTTCTGTATTTCCTTTCATTTCATTTGTAAACTAGCCAGGAGGGAAAACTAAATGAAGATAGTTTTTTTAAAACAAACCAGACAAACAAACAAACAAAAAACTAGTAGAACTGAGGCAATAAGCTTTTACTTATCTGTAAAATGGACTGTTCCCCAATATGAAATGGCTCCCTGATTAATTTTACAGGAAATTGCTGATCCACGCTCACATTTTCTGTGTGACCAAGCCTCTTCCATTCATTGAACTTCTGAGCACATAGAATATGAATATTTGAGCTCACATGGGATTAACTTTGCTTACTGATAGTTAAGATCTGTCTTCTGTGACTAAGGGGATATAAAATAACACATAATTTTAAAGTGTTCATAATTATTTACCATATGATAGGGGATCTGAAAGAAGTACTAACTTTGTCAAAGGTTGCAACTTTTTTGGGGGTGCCCTTTATCTCTGACACACACACACACACACACACACACACACACACACTGCCAGCCACAAACTATGGGTATAGATTATAGAATCATAGAACTGTAGAGTTGGAAGATTGGGTGGGAAACAGCTGTCTAGGCTCAAAATTTACAGCTCTGAAATAGAAATTAGACATGACTTTACAAGAACCTGATGCTATGTTTTCCATAGGCTCATGCTGCTTGCTCTGTGATTGTACCTCCAGAATGTACATTTGGAAGACTAAGAAACATGATTCTTCCTCCAAACTGTGTGCACTTATGTTCTCGCAACTTCAGTAAAATGCACTGTTTTCGGATATCGGAAAGCTTACAGACAGAAGCAGGTAAAGTTCTGACTGCGTAATATTAATCCATTGGTTTATTTAACAATTTAGTGATTACTTTTTGTTTTTATTAAAAGCCAAAATGCACAATTGTCAAAGGGGTATCCTTGTTAAAAGGAGAAACTTCTGAGAACAGGGGTAGGAAACAAGCCCCTAAGCCTCATTCAGGTGGTTGTTCTGGGCCAGAAAGCGTTTCTGAGAGCTAAAGTCTTTGTGAGTCAGATTTGGGTTGAATACCATGTGCTGTCCAGTTGCGTACGTAGACTGCCACCCTATGAACACTTACCTAGGAATACGTTTAATTGAACACAACAGGGCTTTCTTCTGAGCAGGCATGCATTGTGCTTTAAGAAGTCTTAGACGTACTTGTTAGGAATTTACCATTTTAGGCTGCTATTTGCTAAACCAAAAATCTCTTGCTTCTTATTTTTTAAAAAGCATGCTTGTTAGTTTCTTTACATCCCCGCCCCCCCAATCAAATTACCTTTATTCAGGATATTTCTTAGCTTAAAGTAGGAGTGTGCCTGGTTTAAAATATCAATACTTCTTCACATTTTGAAAATGTATTTGCTGTAGAAAATAAGTAGGGGATGAATAGCTTTAAGCAAGGTGTGTATTTTACAACCTGTTTGGGAACTGTCAGCCTGTGGGCCCATATTGACCTCCCAGGGAGTCCAAGTTGGCTCATGACATCATTTCCCCCAAGTCATGCCCTACCTACCCATCAGCTGGCATCACTCATCCTGTCGTCTGATGAGTGGGAGGACTAAGCCAAATCCTGCTGTAGCTGTCCCCTGTCTCCTGTCCCCTGCAGGGAACAAAGGTGCACAGCCAAAACAGCAAAGTTTAACCCCTCCCCACTCATTAACTCAACCTCCATTTTAGAAACAAATTTCTGTACATCAGGAGTCAGCAAACTTTTTCAGCTGTGGGCCAGTCCACCGCGCCTCAGACCATGTGGTGGGCCGGACTATATATATATATATTTTTTGGGGGGGATGAACGAATTCCTAAGCCTCACAAATAACCCAGAGATACATTTTAAATAAAAGCACACATTCTACTCATGTAGAAACACCAGGAAGGCCCCACAAACAACCCGAGATGCATTTTAAATAAAAGCACTCATGTAAAAACACACTGATTCCCAGACCGTCCATGGGCCAGATTGAGAAGGTGATTGGGCCGCATCCGGCCTCCGGGCCTTAGTTTGCATACCCATACTGTACATAGTGCTTTAAAGTCCTGATTTTGGGACTTCAAAGCACGTTGCACCTTGGCTGCACCCATCTGTCAAATTTGGCCCACAAGGCTATTCTTGATGAAGACTTAATGGCCCATGGAGTCAAAAGATTCCTCACTTTTCTTGTACAAAGTAAATGACTTTTGATTCATGGCTGAATTTGAGGGGATTGGTTCCTTTTGCAGTGTGTGGGGAAGGCTTGCTTGCTTTTTATATGCAACAAATCTATAACAACGGAACACAAGAAAGGGGCATATTTTAGTGCGTACATTTTCTTCATATTTTTGTCTTTGTGCTTACCCAGGTACAGGTAAATGTTCTGATACTGTACTAGAAAAAAACACTTAAGAATGATGGCAAACCTTCATGTAAAACATCAAACTAATTTTATGTAGCACTGAGGCAGTAAATAGCATGTATAAATGTGTTTCCTTTGCCTTGGCTGTGCTGAAAATACTTTGTTCCGTTTCTACCATAATATTTTACTGCCACCTAGAGTACATCCTACATATATTTTTCCCCTCAGGTTCTCAAGAATATATTCATATTTCTCTATTTCCCCACAAGGCTAGGATTGTAACTCTAATTGGCAGTGCAGATAGGTCTATCTGTGGCTTAATAAGCCATAATAGCTAAATAGAAACTCCATCTTCAGTGTTGAGCAGGATTTGGCCTTCGTCTTCATATTCTGTGTATAAACTTCCAGAGCGATATGCTTGGCTGCTATTTGAAACTACTGGATGAACCTTGGACAGTCCAACAAGTTGATTCTTCTGTTCTTAAATTCTTCTGTTGCCTTGCATATCCTGCATGCTAGGTCCTTTACAATCCATTATAAACGTGCTGCTTTAGTAAAGCACATTTTAAATCTTGCAACACTTCACGTGTCCTGGAGATAGGTAGGTTTCAGAGCCTTTGGAGAAGGTAATTCGTCAGGTTGTCATTAAACGTGAATGTCAGTGGTCATGAATAAACTTGCTCAAATGGTTGCAAAGATTTATTTTAAGCACACATGAAAGATGGGCAAATGTATTTTAGCGTAACTAATGGTTTCAACCCCGAATCTTAGCTTAGGGTCTGTGAAGTGCTACCTCCCTCCTAAATATGATTTAGGCTACAATTCTGAATGCAGCTACTAGGCAGTAAGTCCCATTGACCTCGGTGAGACTTCTGAGAAAACCTTTTTAGGATTACACTGTTAATGTTACTGTTTGGTTTTTAAGATCCCTGGTTCACATTAGCTGCGCTTAAGGTCAGTGCTGACATTTCGCTTGAGAACAGTGATGGGAGGAAGGAGCTTGCATTCTTGTCACTGGCCTCCAAGTGCTAATCTCTTGTATGTTTGTATTTTACAAAAAAATTATCTAAGGCACAAATTGACCAAACAATGTGTCCCCTTTGCTAAAAATGTTAGCTTGGAATTTTTAGTTTGCAAATGCACGGTGTTTCTTTTCAAACCTGTTTGCTTATGTATGAAGCTACCTTTCAAATCTTTGGATAAATATTTATTGTTTTCTGGATAATTTTAAAGCTAACAAAAGCAACTTGGTCAGACCTTTCCCATCAAACAAAAATAGCTTATTGTTTGTGCTTATTCATTAGGTTGCATTATGTAGCTTGAAAAGTGAATAAACCCGTTTCATTTAGATATGTAAACAAGGTGGGGAAGTTATAGGACCTTTGCACATATTAAGTATGAATAAATACACTTTATGCATATTTAACACTGTACACTCATCTAGAAAATGACTCCCTCTATAAAAATCAAAAAGACCTAATTGTCTGTCCTTCAAAAATATGAGGAGTGGAAATTGCTTGAAGTACTGTATTGAATTTGCTGGAATGGTTGAGTTCTGCTTTGCTGGTGGTTACAAGAATACACCTAAAGCTGTTATGTACAGGCAATCCTCGTTTTGCTCGAGGGTTATGTTCTGTCCTGCTCCACCCAGTTGTGCCTTTTGGGTGACATTTTTGGATCATTTCTGGAGTTGGCGTCATGCATATGTGCACAATTGCCCATCAGTTGGACGCGCGTAAATCTGTTGTTGCCTGTAGCAATCGTTCTCCACCAGAAATGCTAATGGTATTTTCTGGAAATTTTTGAAAAGTGGCTTCTGGATCAAGTCAGTGCATGTAAAATCTCTCTCTCTGAGTGGACATTGCATCATGTTTCTATAAGCACGTAGGCTGGTGTAGCTGTGATGCTACAGATTAGCCTTTTTCTTTCTTTTGGCATATTCTTTTAAACTTGTTTGTGTGTCTGTTCTTTTTTGTCATGTTTTATCATGCCCTCAGATTTTCCGTGCTCAGGCATGGCTTGACAGAACAAGCAACATAAGCAACTGCTTTGGACTGCAGTAGTTTTTTTGAGAGGCACTAATGAAACATCTTGTGGCTGGAAAACTGTGTATAATACCAAGGGTGCAAGCCCAGGCTGCCATAGATTTTGAGACACACCCCTCAGGATATATAGGGCAGTTGTCTGGGGCCATAAATTGTATTGGGATTGCTATGGCAGTGTGTCTCTTAGGAAATTAGTAGATGTTGAAGTAAGATAGCTGTGTTGTAAAGAGATTATGTTGGGAAAGGAGTAATCTGCCATTCTTTTCAGATCAACATAGCGTGCTGCATAGCTCACAGTCACTTCTTTCCTTTTGGTGTACATAAGAGCTGTTGCACACATTGCACAGCAGCAAGATCAGGTTGGCTGTCAAATGTATATTTATCAGGGAGCCAGAACCCTCCCTGACTCTGATAAGTGTGCCAGTACAATGCACATGTCTTCAAAGACCTGTTTTCAGATCTTCTTTTTGGAATATGCCTTAAACTAATGTGTGAAGAGGCCCTTAGGAAAGAGCATAGGAGTCAACTCCTAGGGGCTGAGGTTCCTTCGACCCCCCCCCTCCATAAAATATTTGTGGGGGCCAGGGCGCCCAAAGTTGATGGGCATTGCCATTCAAATGGTGTGTGCGCGCCATGTCATGTGATCAGTTATGTGGGGGTGGGGCTTACCTACCCACCCCCCAGTATTTTATTCAAGTTGGCACCTCTGGGAAAGTGCAGTAATGGAAAATCTTTTGATGGACAGGCCAGGAAACTAGTGGAAGAATTGGCTTTGCATTTCTTAGTTAAGTGATAAACATCCTTTTTAAACAAGAGAAATATCTCTAAGCTGCAAGCAGAATCTGTATGTATTAATTATGCCATGGCTGATCTGTCAAGACTTATGACCAAGTATGGCCTGCATCACTTGATTTACAGAAATTAGGCAAGAGGTCTTCTCCATCCATTCAGGATGGCAATTTGACTTGTTTTTAGACTCCCACAAATCCCATTTCCCCTTAGCTAAAAACTTCCTTATCAGAATTTGAGAAAGAAATACCAAAGAAGTCCTCTCATTGATAAAGCACTTGTTCCTTGTGTCTTGGTGCAAGTTATTTTTATTACTTTTATTTTTTGCCATAAGGAATAATTTACAAACCTATAATTATGGCTCTTCTAAGACTTCATGCTAGATAATGCTTCAAATGTTACTATCCTCAGCTATGAAAGATGACTTTATTCCATTGTCATTCTGTGTCACTCTTTCTCTTTGACCTTCAGTTTGGAGAGTCTTATTTTGAAGTAATGCCCTAGTTGTCCTTCAGTTTATTTGCTATGAATGGGGAATTACATTTTGCACTTATTTAACTTCCTTCTTGTTGAATAATCCATATGCTGCAGTTCAACAAACCTGGAAGTATCAATAATAAAAATGCAGAAGAAGAGTTTGGATTTGATATCCCGCTTTATCACTACCCTAAGGAGTCTCAAAGTGGCTAACAATCTCTCCTCCCCCACTTTGTGGTGGGGGGGACAGGGAAATTGAGCCGTTTTATTCTGATGCCAGTCTAGAGAATGAAACAGAGGATGCTTCTACCCATGATAGCAAAACCAGAATCCAAGCCGAAGAAAGTAGTAAAATATATTTGCCATTGGTTTGGGTATATTGGTATATGGATTACCATTGGTATTGGGACGCGGGTGGCACTGTGGTCTAAACCATAGAGCCTAGGGCTTGCCAATCAGAAGGTCGGCGGTTCGAATCCCCACAACGTGGTGAGCTCCCGTTATTCGGTCCCAGCTCCTGCCCACCTAGTAGTTTGAAAGCACATCAAGTGCAAGTAGATAAATAGGTACCGCTCTGGCGGGAAGGTAAACGGTGTTTCCGTGCGCTGCTCTGGTTCGCCAGAAGCGGCTTAGTTATGCTGGCCACATGACCCGAAAGCTGTCTGCGGGCAAACGCCGGCTCCCTCGGCTTATAGAGCGAGATGAGTGCCGCAACCCCAGAGTCGTCCGCGACTGGACCTAACGGTCAGGAGTACCTTTACCTCTACCATTGGTATTATGGGATGATTTATCCTCTACTTTTGTCTCTTTAAAAAAGCATTTGCAGGTTAGATCTTTTTCTGACCCGCATTAAGAAAGTGATAACGGCAGTTATTTAACAAACATAACATTTTCACAGAAAAAAGTGAAGGTGATTTAAATTCTTTAAATGGAGGCAAGCTAAGCACACACACACTTCATTTCCTACCTTTCCTCTAAGGAGCTAAAGGTGGCGAACATGGCTCTCAAATAATAATAATAATAATAATAATAATAATAATAATAATAATATTTATACCCCGTCCATTTGGCTGGGTTACCCCAGCCACTCTGGGCGGCTCCCAACATCATCATCATCATCATCATCATCATAATGCGACAAAGCATCAAACATTAAAACTACCCTAAACAGGGCTGCCTTCAGATGTCTTCTAAAAGTCAGATAGTTGCTTATTTCCTTGACATCTGATGGGAGGACGTTTCACAGGGTGGGCGTGACTATCAAGAAGGCCCTCTCACTTCTCGCAGGGAGGGAACTGCCAGAAGGCCCTCGGAGCTGGACCTCAGTGTCTGGGCTGAGCAGTGGGGGTGGAGACGCTCCTTTTATCCTCACAAGAACCATGCGAGGTAGGTCAGGCTTAAAGACTGTGGCTTGCTCTAGATCACCAAGTGAACTTCATGACTGAGTGGGAATTTGAAACCCTGCTTTTCCAGGGCTCATAAAAGTACATATGTCAGCTTCATAAAAACAAGTATTCCATGCGGCTTTCCAGTATACGGCTGTAGAGAATGTATATTTATTTATCATGGGCATGCTTGCATGTCTATGTGTTTCAGTAATGTGAGTACTATAATAGGAAAATCTGATAGTATTGTTTTCATCGCAGCATTTTATTTTAAAGGATGAACACCTTGTTTTTAAAGGCAAACCTTTAAAGGAGACTTTTCTTTTCACAGATGACGACGACGATGTTGATAGTTCAACACAATTATCACTAAAAGAGTCGCAGGTTTCCACAGACTCAAGTAAGTAGCATTTGTTACTAAGCAGAGAGTATCTGTTTGCAGCAAGATTTGTGCTAGGAGCATATGATGCCTTTTGTTGGTGTACAAAACATGGTACAGTCCAATTTTCAAGGAGTTGGCAGTAAAATGCAGCCAGGCATAAGCAGCTGCTTGCAGATCCACTTAGTCATCTCCTACTGTCATAACTGAGAACAAATATGTACAGTGCTAGTTTGTAAGCCTTCTTGTGCATTTCCTTTAACAGAAAGACAGAATAAACTTTATTTTTAATAAATAATAATTCAGTAATCTAATTCGTTTTGCCCTTTCTCCTCGAAATGATCAAAAGAGTGGCTTATTATTTTGTTAGCTTGTTTTCTTTCGCATGATGAATTCTGCATATAAGTTAAATAAGCAAGGAGACAATATACAGCCTTGCCGTACTCCTTTCCCAATTTTGAACCAATCAGTTGTTCCATATCCAGTTCTAACTGTAGCTTCTTGTCCCGCATTGTTTTCTTTAATACATCCTATTTTTTGGCCAGGATGACTCCCCAAAGTGGCTTGCAATAAAAATCAATAGAAATATGTCATATAATTAGGGATGCATTCTGCCACATGTATTTTTCATCTTATCTGGCACGTTATTTATTTAATTTTTATTTCATCCCATTTGTCAACTGCGTCTTATGAGACACCTTGAAGCGATTTAACAATGAACAGTAATAATTTAGATTCAGAATAATTTAGATTTAGAATAATTTAGAAATTTTGTTACACTGATGGAAGCAATGTAAATACAATAGATTTCCAATGCAGCTGAAAGTTAAAACTCCCTGCAAATTGTCTCAGTGGTCTGGATGCAGTACACTACTTTGTATTAAATGCTAAAATACCATTTTCCTTTTAGGTAAACAGATCTTGAAAATATACGATGGGAACGATGCAGTAAAACGCAATCAGTTTCGGCTTATTACGGTCCCAAGGATTACAAAAAATGAAGAAGTTGTGGTAAGAGTGCCCGTTGCCTGCTTTCTAAAATTGTATGGATTCTCAAATAGAAAAACTGAAAAATGTTAACTGTGTTTATATATGAGGTTGATCATTTAATCTTAGCTTTATTATTAAATATTTTCTTTCAAAATAATAAGCAGTTCGTCATAATGTTAAATACTTAGGTATTTGTAGTTCAGGTGGCATCTGTTACAGTAGCTATGTGGTCTAAACCACTGAGCTTCTTTGACTTGCCAATTTGGAAGGTCAGCAGTTCGAAACCATGCAATGGGGTGAGCTCCTGTTACTCTGTCCCAGCTTCTGCCAACCTAGCAGTTTGAAAGCATACCAGCGCAAGTAGATGTGGCGGGAAAGTAAACAGTGTTTCTGTGCGCTCTGGCTTCTGTTACAGTGTTCCGTTGCTCCAAAAGTGGTTTAGTTAGTCATGCTGGGCACATGACTCAGAAAACTGTCTGTGGAACACCGGGTCCCTTGGCCTGAAAAGCGAAATGAGTGCCGCAACCCCATAGTCGCCTTTAACTGGATTTAACTGTCCAGGTGTCCTTTCCCCCTTTTTTACCTTGTTAACAAGAACCTTTGCAGGGTCACATCTTTTCTTCTGGGAGCCTCTACCCTTTCTCTTGACTAACAGTAGTTAGAGCTTCTTCTTTCTGGGGTACATATACTATCTTTTACTACCTCTTTCAAACCTACTATCTTATGCATAATAGTACTACTTACTATTGTGAGTTTTGATTCCCACCCCCACGTTTGGGGCCCAGCAACTGCTCCCAAACCAAATCTTTCCCACTGTGGAGTTCCATCAGCTACCCAGCTGCTAACGTGGAAATAAAGCAGATTAGAAAAAGTGACATGTGGTAAGCAATATTGCCATAAGGTCACATGTCCCTTCGACCTTTGCCTATTGTACTATGCCTGTCTTGAAAGGCCTGCACTGGTTGCCATTTGCTATCAATATAAGGAGTTAACACTGACATATAGAACTCTAAATAACTTAGACCTTAAATAGCCAAAGAAGCGCCTCCTCCCACATTGACCTGCCCAACTGCTGAAGTCAGCAGTCAAGATCCTTTTGGTAGTGCCACCATCCTTTGTGGCTCAAGGAGTGGTGGTGCATGAGAGAGCCTTCTCTGTGATGGTCCTCAGGTTGTGGAATGACTTTCCCTCTGGTGTGTCTTGTGTCAGCAGTGTATGCTTTCTGACAATTGACAGTTGGTCAAGACGTACATTACCCAGGTCTTGAATTGGGTAGCTATCTTGCCTCTCTTTGTATTGCTATGTACTGCTGTCCTGCTTTTTGTTGTTTTGGTGGTTTTTATTTCATTATTTTAAAGGTACTTACTTTTATGTTTGGGACATGGGTGGCGCTGTGGGTTAAACCACAGAGCCTAGGACTTGCCAATCAGAAGGTCGGCGGTTCGAATCCCAGCAACAGGGTGAGCTCCCGTTGCTTGGTCCCTGCTCTTGCCAACCTAGCAGTTCGAAAGCACGTCAACGTGCAAGTAGATAAATAGGTACCGCTCCGGCGGGAAGGTAAACGGCGTTTCCGTGCGCTACTCTGCTTCGCCAGAAGCGGCTTAGTCATGCTGGCCACATGACCGGGAAGCTGTACGCTGGCTCCTTCGGCCAATAAAGCGAGATGAGCGCCGCAACCCCAGAGTCGGCCGCGACTGGACCTAATGGTCAGGGGTCCCTTTACCTTTACCTTACTTTAATGGTAATTTTTTTTAATCCTGGGACTATATGGTGAAAGGGAAGCGGTGAATATAAATAATAAAATGACATATTAGGGGAACAATTTTTCAGCTGGCCACTTTAGGAAGTGGGTTGAAGGAGTCTGCCACTCCTCACTCTTGCCAGAATTGTTCCACAAGAAAATATAATTGCTTACTAGGGCTCTAATAGGTTATATTTCCATGTACATGATGGTTGCTGCTTCTCTCCATTCAAGAATATTCATACCATCTCAAAATGCTCAGCTACTTACTTTGTGTTTGTGTGCTTTGTGGTGTTGTAGGAGGCTGCACTGAGGTCATATTACATCAACGATGATCCACAAGATTATGAGCTTCAGACATTCACTCAACAGGCCTTGTTTTGTGATGACATCATTAATAGGAATGATACCACAGAAGAGACCCAGCCAGGGTCTGTATTCCGAGAAGCCGTTCCTGAAGCTTGGATCATTAGAGCCAAACCGAGAGATAATGAAGTTGTAAAAATTTACCCTGGATGGCTGAAGTAAGTGATACTTCCTTTACTAAGGTCCATATTTATGGTACAGTGTCATAAATAAGAGGAGTGATGTGTATAATGCATTTTAATAAATCTATGTTAAGGAAATGAGAGGTTATTTTATTGGTTTTGATATATTGAACCCCCTTCTGTTTATAAATCAAAGTAGCTTCCAGAATGATTGAAGCACATCCATACAGCTATCACTTTCCTCCTATAGAGAATGTAGGCTCTGTGAGGTGGTAGTTTGTTCGTTTTTTCAAGAAAAAAAATATCTGTAAGGTTTGTCTACAAATCAAAAAGTATTAATATAACTTGAAAATTTGAATCTCAACTTCAGAATGAACTTGATAGCAACATTTATTTGATCGGTTTTATGAACAGAAGAGTCATGGTCATTCAGCATAATGAATAATCCTATTTTTGTGGCTGTTAAATATGTTGGCAAACCAGTATTTCCCTGCTGATGTTCCTTTCACCCAACCCACCTTCTGTAAATTATTTCGCCTCTCTAGGATTGGAATGGCCTGTGTCTCAATACGAGTAAATAAAGAAAGCACTACCCAGATGGTTATTAAAGAAGTTCTCCCGTTACTTGGACACCAGGTAAGCAATATCAAATGGATTGTTTCATTTTCAGTTTCCCCTCTGCGTTGACTTGTATTTAACTATATGATTCAAATAAAGAGTACCACAGATAGATTAAACAAACAACACAGTAAAAATTGCAAGGGAGTTCCATTGAGCAGAGACTAGACAGTTTCAAGTATTTATTTAAAACATTTATAACCTGTTCTTCATTCACACAGTTGCAGAGTGAAGAACAGTACTCATGGTATTTTATTTATTTCATAATATTTATACACTGCTTGCTTGTAAAAACAACACCTCAAAGCAGTTTGCAAAAAGATAAAACAATAAAATCAAGAGAAATTTACTTGAAAACGTGCAAAGGATAAAATACTAAAACAGGTTCAGATATAATAAATTAATACAGTGGTACCTCGGGTTAAGAACTTAATTCGTTCTGGAGGTCTGTTGTTAAGCTGAAACTGTTCTTAACCTGAAGCACCACTTTAGCTAATGGGGCCTCCCGCTACCGCTGTGCCACCACTGCACAATTTCTGTTCTCATCCTGAAGCAAAGTTCTTAACCTGAAGTTCTTCACCCGAGGTACTATTTCTGGGTTAGCGGAGTCTGTAACCTGAAGCGTATGTAACCCAAGGTACCACTGTATTTCATTTAAATTCAGCTTAAAAACAGACAATGTATTAATAGTTTAACTAAATCAGCCTGGTGAGGGCTGCTACTTTAGTCAAAAGCTTGGGCGGGGGGGGGGGGAGCTGACCAAAGCTAGCTGACCAAAGTAATTATTTTATGCAAAGTCCTCTCCTGTTAGTTAGCTTATTGGTCATTAAACTATATGCAAGAAGCCCCAGCTTTTCTCCAACATGAGTAATGTTTTAGTCTTCTGGCAATACTCCAGTGAGTGAGGAAGTTTGTGCTTCAGAATTAATTGAACCCTTCAATTTGGTGTTGCTCTACAATGTGGGGTAAACGTAAAAGGGTAAAGGGACCCCTGACCATTAGGTCCAGTCGTGACCGACTCGGGTTGAGGTGTTCATCTCGCTGTATTGGCCAAGGGAGCTGGCGTACAGCTTCCGGGTCATGTGGCCAGCATGACTAAGCAGCTTCTGGTGAACCAGAGCAGTGCACGGAAACGCCGTTTACCTTCCCGCCAGAGCGGTTCCTATTTATCTACTTGCACTTTGACGTGCTTTCGAACTGCTAGGTTGGCAGGAGCAGGGAACGAGCAACGGGAGCTCACCCCGTCGAGGGGATTCAAACCGCCGACCTTCTGATCGGCAAGCCCTAGGCTCAGTGGTTTAACCCACAGCGCCACCCGCGTCCCACAATGTGGGGTGGAGTGCGTTAAATCAACAAGGAAAACAAATACAACTTAAATCAAGTTTATTGTTGATACTGTCTATGTTTTTCTTTAAAATGCTGCAATTTTTTTCACTAAACCATGTTTATTTACAGCTACAATATTATTTATGTGGTTGTTTCATTATTAGTACAACTGGACCTTGCATCTATTGGTTCCCCTGTATGTTTTGCACACTTTCATTTTTATCTGTAAGGGAAATGTCTTTGAGGTAAAAGCCCTATAGGGTCTTCCTTTGACAATCTGTGAAGTATGGAGAATTTGATCCTCTTTTTCTCTCCAGCATTGCTCTTTTTTGTTTCACTCTGCTATGGCCTTGTTCCAGCCTCACAAAAAGAAAGTAGGAAACAAAAATGAAATGCCCATTAATGATAGATGGAAGCAAGGTCTGCTAGTTAATGGACTTATTTTCATTGCATTTGTATTTGAGAGTGGATTAGATTGGTTCTTTTTCAATTCAAAGTAACTGGCAGAGGCATTGATTCAGTTTACAGATGAACTTGTAAGCTTTACATCCAAATTATTTAACACAAACATTTAAGATAACTTCAGGGATTTTTTTCAACATGTGAATATCGTTTTTATTTTTAAAGAATTTATTTTTATCCACTCTTACAGAGTGTAGATTTTTAGTATCCTGGTTCTCACCTTACTTTAAACCATAGTTTAAAATGAATGTGTGCTGTGTTTCAGAGTGCCAGGGAAGAATTGGAACAGGGGATAGCTTCCAATTACATGTGTGCCAGGACTCGTGGTTTGTTTGTCTTTTAGCAAACCATGATTGTAAGCCAAGAACTAACTTCTTTCTTAGGAAATGGACAAACCACACTACTTTGCACATTATGGAAGTCAGCCCTTCTTTGTTTTCTCCCTGACATTCTGAAAAAAGAGGTGGAAGGGCGGGGCAAGGTGCAATCTTTTGAGCAGCGTGTACCAACATGCTGCTCATTCACATTAAACCCAGGGCTGAACCTTTCTGGGCCTGCATGCAAAATTGTTTTCTCCCTCACCCCTGGCAGCCACCTATCCACCCGACGTCACAGTGACATCAGGTGACCTTCATTGTCTCTATGGGTCTTTGGGAGCCCTTATCGAGGTGCAATTTTTTTTGTAGTGCTTTGAGTGGTGCCTCTGAAGACCTTTCTGTAAGCTGGCTGGTGATGGTTGGAAAGCACTACGCAGTGAGAAGGGCTTCTGAAGACACCTGCAGATGCTCCTCTCAATTAACCACTCTCAGTTCCAACCTGATAATTGGCACCTGCCCAGATTTTAACTTGTCTGAATGAATTTTAAGATGTATTTTAATTAATTGATGTCTGTTTTTATGCATATCGTGTTGTTTTTATGATGTTAGCCGCTCTGAGCCCAGCCTCAGCTGGGGAGGGCGGGATACAAATAAATAATTATTATTATTATTATTGCAGTGGATGCTCGGGTTGCGATCGTGATCCGTGCGGGAGGCACGTTCGCAACCTGCAGTGTTTGCAACCCACAACGCCGTGTCTGTGCACGCATGGGTCGCGATTCGGCGCTTCTGCACATGAGCAAAGCATGATTTAGTGCTTCTGCGCGTGCGTGAGCACCGAAACCTGGAAGTAACCTATTCCGCTACTTCCGGGTTTGGCGCAGTGCGCAACCCAAAAACTCCTGAAGCGTCTGTAACCCGAGGTATGACTGTATTATTATCATCAAAGTGCAGTGCCTGCATAACCCTTTTGGCTAAGCTCAGTCTTACAAGCCCCACACTTGCAGACAGGTAGGCATGGCTTCACCAAAACCACCTAATGGGCCAAATGCAGAGGCACTTGATGGGCCCAGTTAAGTCTGAGGGCTGGAGGTTCCTCATTCCTCCTCCATTAAACCATCGCTTAATTTGAAAACTATTGTTTAATGTAACAGGTAAACCAGGCTAATGTCTTAAGGTGAGACAAAACCACACCACAAAAGGAAGAAGAGAGGTCTAAAGCACAGCTTTAGTCATATTTCTTCATCTTTAATACTGTCTAAAAACAAAACCTTAAGGGTCTTAAAGTTAAAAGATTGTAACTTACTGGAAATCTTGATGAATTCTTTTGGCAGTTGGAAAGCTTTCAGAACTTCAAACTGGTGGAGGTACTCATGGGCTCTAAGCAAGGTAAGTCACAGTCATTATTACGGGATGTCACTGAAATTTTAATGCCTGCACCTCTTATCAGAATCCTAAATGTTAAGTTTCAGCTTCAAGAGGCTGGAGATTTGGGGTTTTGTTTTTTTAATGGTCGTTTCTGGCGTTTTCACTTTCTGCTTGGAAGGTTGAATTTAACTGAATAAATTAGTGTCCTGATTGGCAGTGCTTAGCGTGCTAATGAACTGCACATTTAAAATAAATAAATAAAAAAGAACCACATATGAATTGATTTTTTTCTTCCCCCTTAGTTCAGCGAATGGTTCTGGATGATCACGAATTGATTCTCAGCAGATTCCAAGACATAAGAAAGGTAAACAAAGAAAGAGATGCCTACAGTAGCACTCTCCCTTATTTCTTTATTGAATTAATGTTCTCGTTTTTACATCATTACTGGACTTTATATTTAAACCGAGAAGAAATTGAGACAAAAAGTTGCTAGCTCTTGCCAGCTACTTGTATTAGCTGCACATACCACTTTAAAATGCACCTAGTATTTCTTCAGTTCTGATTTGTGCATTCTGCTTCCTGGTGAGGCATCACATAGAAAAAGGCATCCCAGCTGTTGTAGTAACTACAATTCCTGAAGCAGCCCAAAAGCAGCTGTACCTCAAGACCTCCCGTTAGCATTCGCTTCATCGCATTCTTTGGACAAGCAGAGAGCCACTGATGCTCACGATGCCTTGCTCATTATTTTCAGTCCCCTGTTCGTCTATTTCCCAGCTGAATTCCTTTTGTTTCCATGTAAAAACAACTTTGTGGGTCTTTCTATAGCTTACCCATTTTAGAATGTTGAGACCTGCTCTGTACCATCCCATCCCATGTCCCCCCAACCTCTTTAGGGGTTTTAAAAAATTGAAGCAAGTATCTTCTGGCTGAGCAAAGCTTGAAAATGTGTGGGCAGAATATGTCAGAAGGCAGGGGAGGTAAAGGGGTTTTTCAGGGTCCAGCTTCTTCAGAGAACTCACCCCAACCTCAGCAAACATGGCCAGGAAGAATTAGACATACAGTACCTGCTTAATAGGGACACGGGTGGCGCTGTGGGTTCGAATCCCCGGGACGGAATGAGCTCCCGTTGCTCAGTCCCTGCTCCTGCCAACCTAGCAGTTTGAAAGCACGTCAAAGTGCAAGTAGATAAATAGGTACCGCTCCGGTGGGAAAGTAAACGGCGTTTCCGTGCGCTGCTCTGGTTTGCCAGAAGCGGCTTAGTTATGCTGGCCACATGACCCGGAAGCTGTACGCCGGCTCCCTCGGCCAATAAAGCGAGATGAGCGCTATAACCCCAGAGTTGGCCACGACTGGACTTAATGGTCAGGGGTCCCTTTACCTTTACCTGCTTAATGCAAAGGTGGTGTGGGAAGGTGAGAACCCTTAAAATAAATACACACACACAGTGGTGATGAAAGATATAGCCAGGGAGTTCTGGGGACCTTTTAGGAATAGGTTTCCACAGGGTTAAAGCCTCCCTGTGGGCTGGCTGCTTTTTTGAGCATTATCAGATTATTCAGAAACAGAGAGGGAGTAGTTGATGCGTATTCCCAAGGTCATTGGGTTAGGACTCTTCACAAATTCCTATCTTTCCCTCTTGTTTCGTAGATTCTTGTTCCCTTCACTAGCTACCCCAAATTCCATTATCATCATAACTCCTTCCACTGCACATTCATCTTGACGTATTCCAAATTACCTGGGGGAACTGCATATTTCAAGAAGGGTACTAAACATTACAGTATGTGTGTTTACTTGTGTCATGTATTTTGGTCATGGAATTCAGAGTTTTGTGACACGTAATCTAGAATTATTTGAGAGGTTGCTCATAACTCTGGCATTTTGATTGCCGTGCATTTAACCAGTACTCCTCAACCTTTTGCTAAGATGTAGCACAAAATGAGAACAATTGCACAAGTCCAAACAAAAGAGAAGTTCTCTTACGCAGGCAGGCTTAGTGGTCTGGTAACTGTTTTGGGTAGTTGGACGCAAGAGTTTCTGCTTATTGGAATCTTAACCTTCTCTCTGTATGCATTGTATTTGTAATGTGAGTTCTCAGCTGTCTTTTCCCTTTTACAGACTTCACTACGTCAGATGAATCAAACAAGATTTTACATTGTAGAAAACAATATATCAGCTACGCGGGTACATTTGTTTGTTGGTGGTCTGCCACCTCATCTCTCTACTGATGAATACACAAACATCCTCAGAGATGAATTAAGCCTCAAAAGTAAGTTGCATACCGAAACAGTTTCTGTTTTCATCTCTGGCTGCTTTCAGATGATCAAATGGCTAAATGAACTGACATATGAACAACCCTCACACATCTGCTTTGCCCCTACTTCACATGAGTGAGCCCACTGCTAACCATTGTTTCTCATTATGTCAGAGCTAGGAAACTATGGTTAGTAGCTTTCAAATAAGCCAAGCCATGAAGCCATGGGAGGAATTAATCATCACGCTCTTCCCATGGTTTCATCAGCGTAAGCATTTCAGCCTGTCCAACAGAATGATCTCCCCTCTCCTCCCACTGGGTTGCTCTTCTGGGGGTTCTGCAGACCTTCCCAAGCTGATTTGGAGGGGTTGCATGGAGGAAAGTCCAGTTGTGCTAGTGGAACTTTTTGCACTGGCTTCCACTCACACAGCTACTGATTTGACTCTGGACCCAGGGTTTAAAGATAGCTTACTTTTACTGGCATGTGTGGAAACTCTCAGGGCAGTTCACAATTCAGATATCTTAGGAAACTATTGAAGAATTGATGCTTTTGAATTATGGTGCTGGAGAAGACTCTTGAGAGTCCCATGGACTGCAAGAAGATCAAACACATCCATTCTTAAGGAAATCAGCCCTGAATGCTCACTGGAAGGACAGATCCTGAAGCTGAGGCTCCAGTACTTTGGCCACCTCATGAGAAGAGAAGACTCCCTGGAAAAGACCCTGATGTTGGGAAAGATGGAGGGCACAAGGAGAAGAGGGCGACAGAAGACGAGATGGTTGGACAGTGTTTTCGAGGTTACCAGCATGACTTTGACCAAACTGTGGGAAGTAGTGGAGGACAGAGGTGCCTGGCGTGCTCTGGTCCATGGGGTCACGAAGAGTCGGACACGACTAAACGACTAAACAACAACAACAAAGGAAACTATTAGTTAACTGAAGCTTTCTGGCTTGTTTCTCTACTCACACAAAGGGAGGAGCAAAGCAGCTGTCTGTAGGTCCATGAAGTTCATATCTTGCTTTATTAAGATGCTATTTAATTATCTGGGCGTCTCCATTGTCAAATAAAAATCTATTTTAAATTTTGAAACACACTAAAAGGCACTCTGTCATTATCAGTCTTGTTTTTTGAACCTTTGGTGCATTATTTTATTGGTGTCATGTCTTAGAAGTGGTAAAGCAGAGGCCAGTATTTAATTAAATGTCTCATCCATAGATTGTCACCTGTTCTTCCCCACAGTTATTTGTACGGACTTTTATATTTGTTTTTTCTCTGAAACAATACTCATTGGGGTTTTAAAAAAAATGTTATTTCTATTACTTTATATGAAAACCTGATTGGTTTTGAGCACACTTCATTTGTAAGCCATTTTGAAGTATTTGGACGTTTAAAAGTTTTAGTTATTTATTTATTTGTTGACATCCAAGGATATCATACACAATCTTAAATACATGTACAAAGAAAACGTAAAACTAATAATAATGATGATGATAACCTTAAATAATTATGCTGTTAAATATTGATTTAAATTTGTACTTATACGTGCTCTTTTCTTATACTTTCTAACTAAACAAAAACAAACCAAAGTAAAACCCAATAAACTAAACTATGTCAAAATAGACTTCCCGTCATTTCCTGATGTAATTTACATTTACAACATTGAATGTACTTATACTTAATACCTCACTCTTAATATATTTTCTAATACTTTCTTACAACATTTCGTACCATTTTTCCTTATTTAATAATGCTTAATTTACACAAGGGTCATTCAAACGCTGCCATAGATGTTATGTCCTTATTATATTTTTGTAGGTATTTCTTGAACATATCCCATTTTTGCGTGAATGATTGTTTTGTATTTCCCCTTAATCTATTTGTCAATTGAGGTTTAAGTTTTAAATTAATAAGGTGAAATAAAATTTTATGTGGGCTTAAACAGATTGCGTAAAAGAGCCAGAAGCCAGCGAACACTACTGGATTGTTTATATTCAGCTTGGCTTAGATTCTGGCAAAGAGGGGGGATGTGGGGGAAAGTGAAGATAAGTGGGTCTGTTGCCTAGCTATTGGACATTGTGTGATGCTCAATGCTATACAGTGACTACATGGGTCTCTGACCACTTCATCACTTTTCAAAAATTGACCACAGAAGGAGCGAAGGTTCTCTACAGAAGCTCCATTGCACGCACAGAGCTATGCTTGCATCCCTTTGGAATCCCACCCATGCAGTGTTTGCTACAACAATTTAAATTAGGATTAATAGGCATCTTAAATATGATTTGTGTTTATTACTCAAGCTAATATATTCCATTAGCAGGATTTGGAACCAGCTTTGTTCTGCTGTGAACCAGTTGATCCTGTTTATTGTCCTGAAGCCTTTAGCTTTAAACCCATGGGCAATTTGTGTTTAAAATTCATGCATCTTCAAATAAACAAGACTGATCTCACAGAATGTGTGTAAAATGGGACAGCATTAAATTTTAAAATTTATTTCGGTAACCTATAGTTTGTTTCCACCCCGGGGGAGGGGGTGTGGATAGACATTTTAATGTTACACATAGAAAATAAGTTTTGCTTTTTCTACTTTTTCAGCAAATCTAGTTTCTGTGAGCCACGTATATTCATCTCAAGGTAAGACTATAGTGTTTTATCTTGAGTTTAACAGCTGTGTAAAAAGTGTTTGGTTATAAAGTGCACCTTTGGGTTTGTTCAAATGTTTTGCATCTCTCGCTCTTCATATTGTGAGATTGGGAGAGGTCTTTTGGCATGTCTGCTTCCTCCAAATCCCTTCAATACATGTAGTAATCTAGTGATTTTTATATTCAGGCATAAGAGGCGCATAATAGGTAAAGGTAAAGGGGACTCCTGACAATTAGAGCCAGTCGTGGCCGACTCTGGGGTTGCGGCGCTCATCTCCCTTTACTGGCCGAGGGAGCCGGCGTACAGCTTCCGGGTCATGTGGCCAGCGCGACTAAGCCGCTTCTGGTGAACCAGAGCAGTGCACGGAAATGCCGTTTACCTTCCCGCCAGAGTGGTACCTGTTTATCTACTTGCACTTTGACGTGCTTTTGAACTGCTAGGTTGGCAGGAGCGGGGACTGAGCAACGGGAGCTCACCCCGTCGCGGGGATTTGAAACGCCGACCTTCTGATCGGCAAGTCCTAGGCTCTGTGGTTTAGACCACAGCACCACCCGCGTCCCTTATAAGAGGCGCATGGTGGGACCTTATTGTCCAAGTGTTTACTTCTTTTTATGGTGGGCTGCTGGGAGGAAGCATGCAGGTCTGAGGCTTGCTTCTGAACTCAGCATATGTAGAGTACCAAATCAACCCCATGTTTCTTCAAGGATTGGGAGAGAAACAACCTGCATTTCCTGCTCGTTCAGAGCACCAGTAGGTGCCTGTTTTGACCACTTCTCTATCACAGTTTTCACTGGGACCAGGCAAGAAATTTATCCATGAAAAAAGCAGTACTCTCCTGGATAATGTTTACTGTTACATTCAAATGTATAGTTTATTCTTGCCATGGGTTGGAATGATTATGATGGCAGCTGTACAACTGAATAATCCCTGCTCCAGTTTTACTGCAAGCTACCAACATATTGCCTAGAGGTCGAGGATGTTTGGGAAGCACTCCATGACTAGAAACCAGGGCCACATTCCTGCCCAAGCCTTGAGAAGGCTTTTCTTTCACAGGTGCATGCATTTTTCTCCTGAACATGTAAGAGTTTCGTGCTGGAACAAAATGTGCATCCCATTTACGAAGGCTATGAACATGCTACCTGGAAATATGTCAGAATGTACATGAAGATGCAATTGCGCTATAACAAAAACCAAAAACACCAGCCTGGAAAAACTGGGAACAAATGTATATGTTGAAAGGTTCTGTGTTGCATACCTTCCTATGATTCCCATTTAAATCATACCATGCTTCTTGCGTAATTCCACTTTACCATCAACACAGTCTACTCATCTCACTTTCTCCTGTAACGTGCAAAGATACTTACTCATGCTGTAACATAAATGCCACTATCTCCACAAGCCAATGATGTGGGGCATGGGGAACAAGCAACATGAGCAAGAGTGCCTTCTGAGGATTTTGTCTTGGAGCCCTGTTTCATGTTTCCCTTGAGCAGATTTGAAATCTGCCTACTTTTCTTGACAACCTTTTGAAAAACATAGCAATTTGTAGCACAGCTGTCCTCTCTGGAGGAATATTAAGTGCACTGTTCAAGATGCTAAGTACTTATTGTCCCCTCTTATGTTTAGCTTAGATTCTGGCCCTATTTGAGCTCTTAGATATTGATTTGCAGCTCTTCTGACCTTAACTGCTCATGGTCAGATGGCAAATTGATCTGGAAGGTGGTGTGCTAAGCACTAAAATGTCAAAGAGTGTTCTGTCTACGTAGGAATAGGGGACATTGACTTATAGCAAGTCGGAGCACTGGTTCATCAGTCTCAGTGCTGTCTTCAGTGACTGGCAGTGACTCTTTAGGTCTTTAGGGGTCTCTCCCAAACCTACCTGGAGGTGCTGGGAATTGAACAGGAGACCCTCTGATGCAAAACATGTGGTTTACCACTGAGCCATGACCCTTTCCCATAGAAACTCCATTGGGAGAAACAGACCCTCTGTTGGGTAGAGAAGGTACCATCAAAAAAGGTGTATCATAGCTGTGCTCATGTTGTCAAAGAATAACCTCAGTCACCCAAAGGCACCAACCTGACCAGGTTTAAGCCTCTAACTTTTGTGAGCTGAGTTGCATTCAGTGCACTCAATCTTCATTGTATATACCCTTTAGTGACACAATAAAGATATTGCATCATATCACTATGTGCATTTATGTTTGTTTAGCCTTTAAAAATTATTCTTGAATTAATTTGTTCTAGGTGCTGTTGTACTAGAAATTTCATGTTTTGCTGAAGCCGAAAGACTCTATATGCTAGCTAAAGACACCACTGTTAATGACAAGCCACTAACTGCAGTTGTCATCCCTGAAGTTCTGGTAAGAACAATTGGCTTCTATAAGAAATTAACTGATGCTCAAACGATAAATATAGCATGTTTCATGTGCAAAGCAGAGATTGGATCTGTCATGTGTGATCCAGTTGAGATTTCTGCATTTCAGTGGGTTGGACTAGGTGGCTCTCAGGGTTCCTTCCAATTCTACAATTCCATAATTCTGTGATTCTATGAACTCCACATGAAAATAAATTAAATCCAGCCCTACTTTGCTTGGCCATTTTACTCTGGCTACGGAGGGGATGGGAGCAATTAACAAATAAGGGAATGGAGCAAAGTTTACTGCCAACAAAGGAATGTGTGGTTATAAACAAAGAACAGTCATGTTTGATTTTGTCCTTAAAATAATGAGCTATTTTTGTTCTACCTAAAAGAAAAACAGCTTTAACATTTATAATCTTGAAGGATAGTTAAAATGTGACTTAAATAACAAAGCTGTCTGTATGTTGAGAGCATAATGATGGATTAATTTACTCCACTTTAAGGTGCCCTTTAAAAAATGAGTCCATATCTACTTGGCTCTCTTGAAACCTGTTGTGTGAGCTCATAAGTAATTTCTAAACTACTTTGCCAAGTTTAAGCTTCTTGAAATAGGAGAATGCATAGTGGCCTCTTAAGCAAGCATTTGCTTTAGTATGGGAGCCTCTTCCCTGTGGTGAGATTTACATGCCATTCAGCAAGGTATATGTGTGTGAAAGTAGCAGGTACATGAACGAGACCAACAGCTTAGGTCTTTCTCTCCAGACTGATTTATTCACTACCTAACCTGTTGGTTGCATTATTTTTGCAGTGCCGGATTGTGCTATTGCTGGTGCTTGCATCTGGGGCCAGAACAGGCCGTTTTTTTTTCTTATGAAGTGTAGGGAAAATGGCATTCTAAATATAGGCTTTGAAGATTGCCTGATGAATAATGGGCGTAGTTGCATATATCTTTGATTTATAATGAAGCTTTTGGAAAGCCTCCACTCTCACTTGAAGATAAACGGCGAGAGCGACAGTTCTTGCTGTTTTTCCATCACCATTGCAGAGGCCCCTGTGCATATTATTTTAATGCAGAAATTGGATTAACATAAATAAGAGTCAGGTTACACCAGCATTCACCAACTTGTTCAGGCCAGTGGGCATGTTCGGAATTTTGAGAAAGTAACAAAATGACTGATGTCGAGGTGGGGCATAACGCAAATTGGGCGCCTTGGGAGCATATAGGACAGGCTGAATCTGTGCAAACAGGAACTGCACAGGAAGAGCAAATAATATGCATTATGATTTTTAACGGGGGTATTTACTGAAATTGTTTGCAGGCATCATAGGAAGTACCGTGCTGGTAAACCCTACTCTTCATCTGAGCAGCTTTGCCTTTGAAATGACTGAAGTCTCCCCCATCTACAGGCCAAGAAAATTTAAGATCATACATGGGAACAGAGGAGCTACTGGTTGATTTTCTCTGTTTATCCCTGCATGGCTCTCATTTTCTCTGGGAATTGTGAGAGCGAAGAGCAGGGAAAACTGCTGCAGGAAGAGAGATGCAAAGATAAACAGGAGTGGCTTCTTATATTGAGCTTTTCCTTCGTGGAAAGTAAAGCATGAAAGTCACACACACACGTAAGGCTAAGCTATAGTTTAGTAATACTAGAAGAAACTGCAGTGAGCTTTGCTCTTGCACTCCTGCCCCCTTTCTTCAGCAGCATGGCCATGAGGAGGACTTAAAAAGCTATTTCTTCCATTTTAGATTGCTGTCATCTGGACCCAGAGTGTGGCTAATCTTAGCTAGGGTTAATGGAAACAAGCTAACTTCAAACCATACTGTATGAGCTATCCTGATTTAACTAACCATAGTTAAGACAAACTATGGTTTGTGATTTGAACAACATGCTCAACTGCTGTTAACCAAAAGTGATTTTGGAAGCACTAATGTTTATGTAATCATAGTAGTTTCACATTTGTTTCACTCCACATACAATCACTAGGAAGTTGAGGCCCATTGTAATCATGCCAAGTAGTCAATGATTAAGAGGGAAGAGCTATTCTAGTGCATATAGAATATAGAAGCAGAATAGTATTCCTATCTGAACTAGCTAGTTAAAAATACTATAGTCTTTTAGACTCTGGGGTTCTTTTTCAGGTGTATGTGTGTAAATTTAAACCAAGTACCAAGGGCTAAGGATAAACGGTGGTTTATGATTGGCCAGCAGACCATGATTTGAAACTATGGTCTGGAGGGGGTTAGCAAATCATGAATTGTGCTAACCGTGGTTTACATGTGATATCTGAATTTACCAACCTGTAGTTAGCACTGTTGCTCTGCCTCTGGTGACCTGTGCATCTTAAGTATTGAACAAATGGAAAACCAAAGCAGAGAACCTGTTCTAAAACATAGTTTGCCAGTGTGGTCAGCTGCTCAGCATTTTTTCAGTTCCAGATTGTGGTTAGTGCGAACCATGGTGTGTGATGCCTGATACATCTCATGATGTATCCTGCCATTGTTGATCTGTAGGCACAAACAGATCTGGGTTTGGTTATGTTAGGTCATTCATTCTATGCAGAATAAATCTCTCTCTGTAGCTGCCAGCTCTTATTTGCCTAAGCTAACAAAAGTTGCTTTCTTCCATTGCTGGTATGATTACCAGTTGCCTACAGAGATAGAAGCAAGCTGTCCGTGTGTTTTAGCAGCTGCCTGAAACAATCAGTACCTTATCCTCAATTCCGATTATAAATTGAGGATTGTTGCAATCTTGCCTCTGTCATGAACTCAGAGTGACACCGCATTTTATGTAAGAAAACATTATTGGTGTGGGTAGGCTAAGTCTTGTTTGGAGCAAGTGGGTGCAGTAGGAACAGCATATACATATCTTTTTAAACAAGTTGTGTACACCTGCCGAAGCCCCAGCCCCATGATTCATCCCAGGGATATATTTAAAGAAGCAAACATGTTAATTCTACTTCAAACAGAAAACATGATGGTTGCTGTTACAGTTGAAGTATGGAGCTGCCCTCTTACTGGGCGCTGTTAGATACGCCACCACCTGATTATCTTACAAGATCTGCATGGTTTGCAAGTTAGTTGTAAGCTGCAATAATGTTTATGAACCACCTCAGACATAATAAATGAGCTGTATAGCTGTTGCTTGTTAATGTGTTTGTGGGATGCTCTCCCCAGGGAGGCTTGCCTGCCGCCTTGATTACATATCTTCAGGCACCAAGCAAAAACAGTCCTCTTCTATAGCCTTTTAAACTGGAGGAGTATTGTTTGGTTTTTATTGTGTTATGTATTTTTGTGTTTTTATACTGTAAACCGCCCTGTGGTCCTCAGATGAAAAGCAGTATATACATCTAATAAATAAATGTGTAGAAGTGCTAAATTATAGTTCACCACCTGTGTACATATTACTTCCAAAAAGTACAGAATTTGCATGATTTATATTGTAGGAAATGGTTTAGTTCCTTATTTACCCTTAAGTCCCAAGCTCCTGCATTGCTTGCATGTACAAAAAAGAGGGGCAAAAACACCCCTGTAATTTTTGAAATTGTTTCTTTTTAATGCTGCAGTGAAAAAACCTAAATGAGGTATGAGGTAAAGTAGATAGTATGAGAATGAGGTAAAGTAGATAGTGCCCTGAGCCTCTTAGAAGCCCATGTTTTATGTTTTCCTTTTTTAGACTTCATTGGGTATTTTTGGAATGGTGTCTGTTTGAGCACATGTGCAGCGTTGTTTAACCACTGCTTTCCCCCTCTTCTAGCAAACCAACCTTCCTCAGAACTGCTGCCCATTGCTTGTATTTGTGAATCCAAAGAGTGGAGGACTTAAAGGCCGGGCTTTGCTCTACAGTTTTAGAAAACTGTTAAATCCTCATCAAGTCTTTGAACTAACGAATGGAGGACCACTGCCTGGGTAATTATTAGGTTTTGCCCAATTCAGATATCTCTGTTAATGTATTATTATTATTATTATTATTTGCAAGTGGTACTTTAATGGTATGTTGGGCTCCTTGCTTTCATTCTTCCACTTCCTAGTCTTGAAAGAAAATTATACAGTTCAGCTGCTGAAACTAAGCTGCTTGATGTTTGAATAAGGATGGAGCTATGTAGAGGCATTGGCTGGCTTCATGGTTTCCGCCCCCACATAGTGATTTTTGATAGTGCACACACACATCATGATTTGTGATATATTGCCAGGTCAAAAATTGCGAAACCGACATCACAATATGGACTTCACACCGATTTTGGATGATATATCGCCCAGCCCTAGAGGAGATGCCTTATGAGGAATGGCTAAGGGAGCTGGGCATGTTTAGCCTGGAGAAGAGGAGGTTAAGGGGTGATATGATAGCCATGTTCAAATATATAAAAGGATGTCACATAGAGGAGGGAGAAAGGTTGTTTTCTGCTGCTCCAGAGAAGCGGACACGGAGCAATGGTTCCAAACTACAAGAAAGAAGATTTCACCTAAACATTAGGAAGAACTTCCTGACAGTAAGAGCTGTTCGACAGTGGAATTTGCTGCCAAGGAGTGTGGTGGAGTCTCCTTCTTTGGAGGTCTTTAAGCAGAGGCTTGACAACCATATGTCAGGAGTGCTCTGATGGTGTTTCCTGCTTGGCAGGGGGTTGGACTCGATGGCCCTTGTGGTCTCTTCCAACTCTATGATTCTATGAGAGGAAGAGAAAGTCTAATTTAGCTCCTGCTAGTGCAACTGTTCAGCTGAGTCCAACCCATGGTTCATTTTTACTTAAAACTGTTTTCTCACAATGTCGTCATAAAGGCATACTTGCTTTCAACATTGGCCAGCAAACAAATACAAGGGTTGGGTTTTGAGAAACTGTTTAAGGTGCTTCCAAGGTCTTAGCAGCTGCCTAGTGGGATTTGTTAGGGGTTTCATTTTTTCTTTGAACATAGCTGCTATGCTGCGTCATAAATAATTTCTGAAACCCCATGCTTTAGTAGTGGTGTAGAGCTCCTATTTGCAGATTGCCAATCCAAAGCCTCATGGATGTGCAGGACTTCTTGTCCAGGTCTTTGGACCCCAGCCATCAGTTTCAAAAGCTTTGCATTGTGGAAACTGGGCACAGCTGCAGTGTGAGTAGTAGTACAGCTGAGGATGATCACTGTCAATGCCAAAAGACTCAGTGGCATTGGGGATGTATAACCCTCGTGTCAAATAATAAACCTTTTCACCATTTCCAACAGCTTTTACGGTCAGCTAACAGAACTGTAGGGGTGGGCTTAATAAATAGCATTTCTATTTTTACATCTGGCATTTGGCAGCAGTTAAACAAATGCAACAGAAGCTCATTTGTTTGTACAGTGATGTCCCAAGTGTGAACTGGGAGTGAAAACTGCAAAGTCTAATGATCTTTCTTGTCTTTTATTGAAAATTAGAGTGAACTGTTATTATCTGACTTAAAGAGTCAATCTAGTTTCCTTTTGCTGTTTGCTACATCTTTCAGTCTTAAGGTAGCAGTGGCCCCTTTTATTATTTCTATAGGATTATTTATATTTTAGTATGATGAAAGCCTCCTTGGGGAGCTAACCTTCCAAGTGTTGAAATAAATAAGTGTGTATAATGCTTTTTTTTTAATTAAAAAAAATCAATTAAAATTGCTACCAGTGGTTCTTTGTTGTACTAGTAGTTGGGGTCTTTTTCACTCTCTCTTCTTAGCATTAGGCTAGCTAGGCATATTTCTTATACATTTGGAAACCACTTGGTAAGTCCCATAATAATCTGGAGATAAACCTGTGGTCCTGCATTTGAAGAACTGCACAACTTGCTGGAAGGGAACTTTGGATCACATGAAACACATATTTTTGAGCCTTAGGCTACAACCCCATATCCACTAAATAATTAGAGACCTGAATGTGGGTTTGAATTTAAGAGCATTCCTGCAAATATGTTGTGCTCACTTGTGTTTTGCTTTTTATATTGAAGGTTTCACACATTCTCTCAAATTCCATGTTTCCGAATACTGGTGTGTGGTGGTGATGGCACTGTTGGTTGGGTTCTTGGCGCCTTGGAAGAGATCAGACACAAGCTTGCCTGTTCAGAGCCGTCTGTGGCTATTTTACCTTTGGGAACAGGTGAGTTTGAAACTGGATTTCAGGAACAGCAATGCGAAATTGTTATTTGCACTCATGACTTCACAGGGTTCCCTCCTCCCCTGAAAATATTCTGGTTTGCTGTTCTGGCGAGCAGAATATTTGTTAATGATGAGGTCAAGTGCAACAAAAAGTTTAAAGCATTGTAAATTTGCAAATTACATTAAAAGAAAAATGTGGCACAGAAGTACCTAGGTAGTAGGCATGATCTGTTTTGGAGTGAGGGCTTTTGCTTTCATATAGGTTGTTAACAAAAACTTGTCCTTTTTAAAAACAGGTAATGACTTGGGAAGGGTGCTCCGCTGGGGTGCTGGATATAGTGGCGAAGATCCATACTCCATTCTGATATCTGTAGATGAAGCTGATGATGTGCTTATGGATCGCTGGACCATCCTTTTAGATGCTCAAGAGGCTATTGAAAGCGCAGAAAACGGCGTGTTAGAGCCTGAGCCTCCTAAGGTATTTTTCTCGTGTTTATTTTGTTACGACCCCGCCCCTGTTACGCCCCCCTTTCTGGCTTCTTCTGGGTTGCCATGATGTGTGTGTGTTGTTGGGTGTCAGTGGATGTGCGTGAATCGGTCGTTGCCTGTAGTTGAAGGGGTTGTGATGTGAATGTTCCATTCCCTTGGTTGGAAATTAAAAAATCTGGACTAGGTTGTAAAATTTTACTTTTTCTATTTTATTAGATTGTGCAAATGAACAATTACTGTGGCCTTGGAATTGATGCAGAGCTGAGCCTAGGTTTTCATCATGCCAGGGAAGAGGAGCCAGACAAATTCAATAGCAGGTATGTGGACCCTGTTCTTGTGCAAATGGATAAAACTTTCTCATTCGTATTCACAGAGAAAAACATGGATGCTTATTTCTTTGACACTGCCTAAGATTATTTTGTTCTTGCTGTAACATTTTTGGCCTCTATATATAATCCCTATATATAGATATACATATATTTACTTTTAAATATATATATTTACTTTCCCCTGGGGTATCAGGTACATCAATAAATGGACATTAGCTTGGAATTGTCCCATTGTGTAGGCAAAGCCTTTGCACTTGCATCAATATGAAACAGGTGGGTGTGGGAGCACTTTCTTGTGGCTTCCTGCCACACCCTCTCTGTGAATTGGAACCATGTAGGCAGGATCTGTAATGTGGTTTTCCCTATCTGATTTAAAACACTAGCAAGATATATTTACATGACTGTTCTGAAGAGCTCCTTTCTTTCACAACTGCAAACCATAATTAATTGGCCTCAGCTTAACGCATCACTGCAAAATCTGTGTGTTTTAAGATGAATTAGAATGTTGTGGACTTGCCTGGAAGTTCGGACCACAGTTTAGGGTGTTCTGACTATTCAGTATACCTTAATGATCAGAAGCCAAGCTGCCAGTTACATCCTTTGTTAGGTAATTTATGGGTATATGGCCTTGAAAGGCTAAGAATCTCCTTAGGAAGCATTCCTCTCATCATCCCCACTAAGGATAAATAATGGGAAACTAGGTTTGGGTGTGTACAGGAACAAAGAAACTAGTTTGAGTGAGTTTTAGAGGGGGTAAGGGAGAGATGGATGAACTGGGAGCTGAAGAAAGGTAGGCACTGTTTGGGGTTCTGGAGATCTGACGGGGCAGTGGAATTGTTTGTCAGAGTGACAAGGTGTACCTCCACCTATGCTTAAATTGTAGATTTGTACGTAAGCACAAATATTACATAAACACCCTTAGTCTTCAGTGGTCTCTTCCTACAAGGATATTATTTACTAGTCCAAAGTGTAGAATGCATAGCAATATGTGTAGTGAACATTACTGAAGGTTGCATGTTTCTTTCAAAGTTTTGTTTCTCTGAGTTTAAGCCACACTGAAGTCAGTTTAGCCTTGCATTCTTTTTTTAAACAGCCCTATGCACAAATACTATGGAATAAGCTACTTTCAACATAGCTCCCTAGTAAATATTCATAGCATCAAACTTTTTTTCAATTTCCTGATTAGATTTCTGGACGTTTGTTTTGATATTTCCATTTAAGGGTGTATTTAGCCAGGTTATGCTATGAAACAGCTGGCTACCAGGGAAGATCAGTAGGTTTGTTTTGAATTGTCCCATTCTTGGGAGCTGTAGTATGTAGTTGTACATGTTGTTCAACCTTTTTTTTTAAAGAAGTGTAGCTTGTGTTTTAGTTATATTCTGCACCTGAGTATTTTCTTACTCCCTGAATACATTTTCATCTTCAATTTTTTATCAGCAAGGAAAGCAAAATGATGCAATATGAAACGCTCTGTATGTGTTGAACGAAGACTTTCTTTTTCTAGGTTTCACAACAAGGGTGTCTATGTAAAAGTTGGATTGCAGAAAATGAGCCACACAAGAAATCTTCATAAAGAAATAAAGCTTCAAGTGGACCAGCATGAAGTTGAGCTTCCAAATATTGAAGGCCTTATTTTCATTAATATTCCCAGGTAGAAACCGTACATATGTCTGTGCATGAGGTTTTGTCAGAGTTCTTGTCTTTTGGAGGAAAAGAATCCTGCTGTTAGGGTTGCACCCTGTTCTGCATTTTAATAGCCATAATCTCTTCAATAGGATTCCTCCATTTAGCTTCAGCTTCACTGATGCTGAAAGTATATCACAGTTGGTCAGGTGTCAGCAAGAACTGTTTGCAGAGTTGAAATACATTGATTTGAAGAGAGGCAACTATTTTGATAAAGTGTAGCCCATTTCAGAAATGTGTAAAGACACACTCACCTTAACTCAGAGAATCTGGGCTGCTCTGTTCATTCTCCCTTTTGCCTTTGTCCATTCAGCTTGCAACGATTTGAAGAGCTGCCTTATATTGAGTCATTCCATTGATCCTCCTAACTCAGTAATCATTTGTTCCAGTTGGCAACAGCTTTTCATTGTTTTCCAAATTCTTTTCCTCCTCCCTTCAAACTAGAGATGCCAGCAGCCTCCTAAGTGCAAAACACGGGCTACATCAGTATGTTCTTATTCCTTTAAATATAGAGTTACAACACAAAAGAATTGAACAAAACCAGTTCTACTAATGTTCTTGATGAAATAGACCTAGACAAACCTTAGATAAATCAGCATCTGTTCAAAGAGTTGTCAGATGCAAATGCATAATAATTTTTTAAGGAGAATTGGAAGAAGGTTTTGATGAGATTTTTTTTAAAAAAATTATACATTTTTTTAAATATAAGAAATGTTTGTTTTCTTTCTAACGTTTCTCTGTAAATTAAAAGATAATGTATTATGGGCCTGGTATTCTGACTCAACCTAAACTGCAGAACTCGTTTCTTGCACAGTCATATTCCCCTCCAAATAAACTGTATAATGATAGCACGTCTCTTAAGGTCCCTATATCATGTCTAGTCTAGATAGTATATGGCTCTAACCGGAAAATCTCCATTCTAGCTAAGCAGCTTGATAGACTAGCTGATACATTGCTTGCTGGTGGAGTTAGGGTTCATCAGGATATCCATTCTCTTCTTATTTATATATCTTCATGCCAGAGCCTTTAGTGTTCCTAGATTAGCATAAAGTGTTTGTAGTTAGTCTAAGGTTAAAGGCTCACCTCCACTTCGTTTAGTAACTTGTTGTATCTTCTGAGGTATCCTAAAGTGCCCTCTGCTGGTCATTAAGTCAAAAGCACAGAGTCTGCCCGAAGGTTGGTGACTTTCCTGATAATCAGAGTGCGTTGTAGATCTCTAGTTCCAATGGCGATATGAAAACCTCTCTGGACAAATCATTACTCCTAGATAGAAGGGCTATGCTCACAGCTGGTTATGGTTCCTTTAACTCCATGCTTAACAAAGTTGTAGTTTGAGCACAACTCCAGCTTTATCTGCCACTACCAAAAGTAAAATACATACTTGAGAGGACATATTTGCATTTTACACAGCCAAATGAGTACTATGCCTGTCACATCTTTTGCCTCCTGGTGGTCAAATTGCAACCATTCTGTTTCTGGGTGGTATGGATTTTAACATCACAGAACTAAAAAGCATCACATGAGTGTTTTATGCTGATGTTGACAAGCAATGAGAATCCTATCTCGGAGGTGGGTTGGGGGCACAAGTATGGCGTCTGAAGGAAAAATAAGTTTAGTGCATATATTAATGATTAATTGAATGAGAATGGACTCTTTTTGCTCCCCCGCCTTAGAGGTTCAAAGTGGTACCTTCCAGATGTTATTGGACTGCAGCGCCCATCATCCCAGACCACTGGTCCTTTTAGCTGGGGTGGATGGAGCAACATCTGGATGGCACCATGTTGTTTAAGGAGATTCCCATTCCCAGCTCCATTCACTTCAGTGGATGCATCTCCTTTCCTGTACCTTCTCTCCAGCTTTTTAATGCTATGGGTTAGGGCAGCTCACAGGGCCACTTAAGAAGTGTCAACAACAGAAGCACAAGTGACTCTTTGCACTTCTGGACAGTAGAGGACATGGGCCTCATACTTCTGCTGTCATTGCTTCTGTAAGAAGTATGAACTATAAGCATGAAGGTTGCTGGTTTGGGAACATATTCATGTAATTATTTTATGTTATGTTATAAAATAATTCTCCATGGGAGGATATTATGCTGCACTGATTAAAGAACAAGGTACTTGCTTTTGAAAAATTTGTTACTTACAGTTATTTTGTATTTTGTCCAGCTGGGGTTCTGGTGCCGATCTTTGGGGGTCTGATAACGATAATCGGTTTGAAAAACCAAGAATTGACGATGGCTTACTAGAAGTAGTTGGTGTCACTGGGGTTGTTCACATGGTAAGTCCTAGTGTTAAACGTCATTGCATTCGGCTAAATCAAACAGAACCATTAGCACCTTATGTCTAAAAATATCTTCCTTTGACTTATAAAGGCAATGTGATGCCAATCGTAATAATATTTTAACCCCATTTGACTTGACATGGGATGCCTTAAGTCATAAATGAAATTTATATTGATATCTAAATGAGAGGTTGTAAAAATAAACTGTATTGGTGACCAAAGTACAGTGCAACCTTGGTTCTCGAACTTAATCCTTTCCAGAAGTCCGTTCGACTCCTGAAATGTTTGAAACCAAGGCATGGCTTCTGATTGGCGCAGGCGCCCTGGAAGCAGCAGCCAACAGCCGCATCAGATGTTTGGCTTCCAGAAAACATTCAAAACCTGGAACACTTCAGGGTTTTCGGCATTCTGGAGCCGATTTGTTCATCAACTAAGCTGTTTGAGAACCAAGGTTCCACTGTATTCTCTTACCATCTCCCCCCCCCCCCCCGAAAAAAAATACATTCTCTGGTCACAATTCTGGAAATGTTTCATGTGAAGAAAGCTTTCCAGAATTGTAAATATCTAGTACACTCGTGCTATAAGTTTGATCAATACTTTATCTTGTAAAACCAGTTTGTGGTTTCTCTTTACATTGATATTTGATTTTGAAAGGACTGTTCTGATTGTTCTTCATAGGGTCAGGTCCAGGGGGGTCTACGTTCAG
Source organism: Podarcis gaigeae (assembly GCF_964106915.1). Classification (NCBI taxonomy): domain Eukaryota; kingdom Metazoa; phylum Chordata; class Lepidosauria; order Squamata; family Lacertidae; genus Podarcis; species Podarcis gaigeae. The sequence continues at coordinate 4,643,125 of NC_139694.1, forward strand.
GCATCCGAATAGCCCAGGGCTCCTACTTCCGGTTGACGCTTCTGAAGCCAATCCCAGTACAAGTTGATGGAGAGCCCTGGATCCAACCACCAGGCCAGATCATTATTTCTACAGCAGGACCAAAGGTATTGATAAACATTTTGTGTTGGGAATGTTCTAGAGATATGGCATTAAAATGCATACACCCTATACCTATAGACCAGGGCAGCCCAACTTTTCATACCAAGTGGGCCACACACTGCCTTGCCAAGTGGGGAGTAAGGGAGGCTAATATTTGTGTGTGTGTCCCCCCCCCCCTCCAGCCTTTGCACTGCCTTCCCAAAGCTGGCTAAGCAAGGTGCCGGGCTTTAAGGAGGAGGAGCAAGACTTTAGCAGGGTCCTACAGCCCTCCCGGGATACGGGTGGCACTGTGGGTTAAACCACAGAATCTAGGACTTGCCGATCACAAGGTCAGCGGTTCGAATCCCCACAACGGGTGAGCTCCCATTGCTCGGTCCCTGCTCCTGCCAACCTAGCAGTTCGAAAGCATGTCAAAGTGCAAGTAGATAAATAGGTACCACTCCGGCGAGAATGTAAACAGCATTTCCGTGCACTGCTCTGATTCGCCAGAAGCGGGTTAGTCCTGCTGGCCACATGACCCGGAAGCTGTACGCCGGTTCCCTTGGCCAATAAAGCGAGATGAGCGCAGCAACCCCAGAGTCAGTCACGACTGGACCTAATGGTCAGGGGTCCCTTTACCTTACAGCCCTCCCACCTCCTTCCCAAAGCTGGGAAAATGCTAACTAGCCTTTGGGAAGGAGACGTGGACTCTAGGACCCTGTCACAACCCTCACACTTCCTTTCTAAAGCCCAGTGCCTCACTTAGTCAGCTTTTGGAAGGTGGCACGAGGGTTGGGCGTGTTTGTGTGAAATGTTGCTGCACTTGGGTCATGCTACTATGGACCATAAATACTCAGAACAATGTTTCAGATCATTCAGGCTCAGACATAATCCATGTTGGCTTCTTAAGCTGCATGAGCTTTGTGCCTGCAGCCCCACTCTCCCTCCCTACCTTCTTGGCATGCTGTGACGGAAGTCTTCCTGGCTTAATTTACCATAGTTTCCCTTTACATCTGAACCAGAATCGGAACAAACCAGGATCCAAAACTAATTTCAGGCATGGTTTTAAATTGTGGTTTCTTCCTATTCTGGCCATTACAATTTTCCATTAAGTTAATTTACCCGGGAAGTTTTTCTCGTTAGCCTGCCAGAAAGGGCTAACTGGTGCAAGCATAATGCTCTTGCACATTTCAGCTTGTAGAATTGATGTTGCATCCAAAATGGGCAATGTCTAAGGTAGGGTTGGCTAACCCACAGCCCAGATCCAGTCCCCAAGGTGCACTGCGTTATCTCTTGAGAAAGATGGATGGATTAAAAATAAGTAACATCTGTGCTATGGGGGTGTTTTCTTAGCATGTACGCTCTGAAATGTTGAAAGAGTCCATGTCAATTAAACGCCCACCTTTAAATCTCAACTCTAGTCTACCCTAGCAGCCTTTTGTTATGTATTTTACGAATACCTGTAGATGGGAAAGAAGAAAATGGGGTGTAAAGCTGCTTCTTGACATTAAGAAAAAATTATTTTGAATAAGGATGGATTTCAAGAAAGGTTGTGTTGTGGTGATTGTTTTTAACATATTTATTATAGGTTCATATGCTAAAGAAATCGAAACAGAAACAGAAAAAATCAGGAAATTTAAAGGACTCAAGATCTGAGAGCATGATGGTCAATGAAGTGGGACGCTGATGGAAAATGATATCCACAGAACAATGCATCACACCTGCTATAGATGAGATGGATCTGCCTGGTGTAAAACTGTATTTGTACAGTTCCAAGTTAAGAATTGGTTGCACAAGAGCCTGTTGTAATTATATTTCTATGTTTGTTGTACAGTGCCTATCCTGTAGCCGACAGGAGATTTAGTTTATGCATCTCATGTTGGTCGGAGAAGTTTGCATTAGGTAGCCTTTCCATAAACCATTAACCAGTTTTTGCTTCATGCCCGTAGCCAATAGAGCAGAGATCCCATTATGCCGTACTCCTTATATACTACGTTTTCCTCGCCTTATTCTCCCTGGGAGTCACTTATTTTTATAAAATAAGTTTTTAACCCTTAAAAAAAACACCCCAAACCTACTTAAAGAGTTTTAAAGCTACCCCGGCGTTCCCCAAGAGGGAAACATGGTGAAGGGATAAAATTGTCACTTTTCTGATGTTGCTGATTACTTGTGCAATAATGCTTTAAGTAGGATTGGGAGCAAATGGATATCATTCCAGCAACACAATCCCATCTTCCGCTGCACTAGGTGTGCTGCCACCATGCCAAGGTTCACTACAACGTTCCTGGCAGATTCCAGTTAAGGGAGGCTCTTCCAAACTGCATATAAAAGAGATCCAGCGGCTCCTTTTCCAAGTCTGCAAAGCACAAATTGCCCAACACTCCCTTGATTGGAAAGATGCACTCAGCAGAGAGCTGGCAGGCTTGGCTGAATGCAATGGGGGTCACCTCCCGCATGCATAGCTCTGTATGGATTGTGCCTCGGATATTTAGCTACTTTTTTTATTTGCCTGCATGAACACTTCCACACTACTCAATGGCTGTGTCTACATGTAATGGTAAACAACGTCTTACCATCCAGACCAGGGATTGTGGTTCTCAGTTTCAAAGCTAGCCAGCTGCAAACCATGATTCTGCTTGTTATATGAACCAGTTTTGTTTTAAGCCACAATCCCTTGTCCAGAAAGGCAAGACTGGCTGACATTCAGGAAAAGGAAAACTAAACTCTGGTGAAGTTCTTCTTCTGATGGCATAATGTGTGAACATGGCCAATGAACCCTAAAAACCTAATATAATTTTATCTATTTTTATACTGCACAATCTTTTTCTATACACTACAAGCTTCTGGTTTTCTCCATTTCTCCATTTCTCTCTCTCTCTCTCTCTCTCTCTGTGTGTGTGTGTGTGTGTGTGTTTCTTTTTTATAGTTCAGGTCCCTATATTGAGATTTTTCTTACTTCATTCCCTAAATTATTATTCTAATTTCATTCCTTAAATTATTTTAACATACAAAGAGACTATGAATGGCAAACCAAGAATCAGTAAATATGGCACAATTTAGTAAAAAAATCAGCATTCATTTATGTTAAGTATTGATACACTAAGTTGAAATATGCCTTAGTTTCTTCTCTATTGATGAACTGGTCTACATGTTTGTTTGTCTTTAAAGTGTGTCTTATGTGACTAGATCTAGATGTGGCTGTACTGATTGTGCAGATAAAAATGCTACATAGAAAGGTCCTTGCTTATAACTAGGGAATCATTTCCTGCTCTATAAATATATTGACCATACAAGGAAAAGTTAATGCAGACTCTGTTCAGACATAAGGCTAAGCTATGGTTTGTGGTTATGTGAACGAGCTGCATCAAGTCTCAGACTTGCACTCTCCCCCACTTCCTTCTCCAGAATTATCATGAGGAGATTAGAAGCTTCTACTTCAGTTTTGATTAATTGTAACTTGTTGTTATATCTGAACCTGGACAAACTATGGTTTATGAGTTATGAAGCTGGCATGTTTCAGTAAACTGTAGTTGAAACTGACCACCGTTTAGAGCTTAGACATGATTTGAAACTAGTTAGGAAGTAAAGGCTTCTGATCTTCTCTCAACTATGCTACACTTCATTCCTGTAATGATAAAAACCATCATTTATCATTTCAGGGATCAGCCACTGCATGGATACGAGGAGATAAATCATAGTTTTTCATTGTGTCCAAATGAAGATAGTATCTTTCTGTGGATGCTAATCACAGAAGGAAGATTAAGCAAGATAGCTGGTGACTTTAGCATTGTTTCTGATAATACCAATACAAGCTGTATTTAATTATGGAGAGAATATCATTTACTCCTGAATGCAGAAGCAGTACCCTCAAACAGGGTCAAAATCCTATAGATGCAACACTGCATCTTTCAGATGCTTTTGCAACAAATAAGCTTAGGCTGCCTTTGTCCATCTGGAAGCAGCCTGAGAGGGCTGTGGTAGCTGCAGTACTGCACTCGTCATCTATTCCAATACCCCATTTCGTATGTAGTTAATGAGAACATATCAAGCTTTTGTGCACAATTATGGCTTTTTTTGAAAACGGTGGCATGCACAGCATCAGAAAAGCAGTGAAGGGGAGCAACACCTTTCCCGCTCCACCAGGCATTCATGCCTGGGACACTTTGCAACCTAAAGGAACTGCAAGTTGCTCTGGTTTGCAGCAGGTATTCCCGTGAGCAGCTGTCTCATTGCATGCGTAATTGCTGCAGAACAACTCTTCCTACACAACAGGAATGTCTGCTGGAGCACTGTCACTTTGACGCGGCAGTCACCGCTGCAAGAGTCTCCTGGGAGAAGGATGGCGTCGGGACTGGACCCACCCAGCGAGACTCCGCGCATTGCCAGTGCTTTAGCTGCACAAAGCTTCCAGTGTTGCTTGTAGGTCCATTTCTGATTTGCACTATGTTTACACAAAGGCTCTCTTCATGTACTGTGCGCCACACAGCAAAAACAAAACAAAACACTGTGGCTTCTTTGTTACATGTATTTGTCTTCCAGATTGTTAGAGCACGTTGCAGTTTAAACGTACTTCCACACCAACCAGAGTTTAGCTGGGGAATGCTGCATATTTTGTAGACCTTCTTGTAACATTGGCAGGTGCTTTCTTTGCAAAAACTCTGAGCTTTGATACACAGATGAATGTGAATAGACATTTAAGACCTTTTCATCTTGCTCGATCCTTCAAGGTATAAAATATTGTGCAGGTAGAATAGAAGTATTCAAGGGGGCTCATTTTTCTTGAATGGCAACTGCCCCCATGAAATACTACTTTTTAAACTAAAGGGAGTTTCATTTCGGATGATGCAGTTTGTCCTATGGCTGGGGAGGGAACATCAAATTTCACTGAATATGCTCAAAGCCTTGAACTATTTCACAGTACCTCTTCGGTTATCAAGCTCTGTATTTAGTTATTTATAGTTTCTCCCTGAAAGCATAAACTGTTCTTACCTTGGTTTATCATATTGTTGATTTTCACTGCTCGTTAGTGAAATAGCACAGTGCAATATGCTATTTATGAAGAGTGTATGTTTCCCCAAATAAATCCCTGTTATAAATGGCGGTAGCATGCTATGAATTTGTTGGCAGAAAGCTGCAGCAAGTGACTGGTTCTTGTCATGCACAAATATTGTGCAATTTAGTACTGGTTTGCACAGCTGCTTGGCTAGAGTAAAGTTGTGCACTACGAGAAATACATCTCCAGCACAAAGTTTAAGTCCAACCCAAGAGAGATTACTTTGAAGTCAAGTGGCAGCTTGTTTTGTCTTTGGTCCAACTCAACCCTTCATATGTGAACTTTGTGCCCCAGAACAAGCTAAAGTTGGCACACCAAGCAGTACTTGTGCATCTGGTTTTTGTGTTTGGGAACTAGAACTTGTTGTTTGCATTTCAGTTTCTCCACTTCATGTGAACTAAGGAACAATGTCTCGTTAGGGGTCTGTGGAAGATGTATTGTGAGACAGCTCATCGGGCACAGCAAAGAGTGCTCTTCCCAGAATGTAATCTTATCCACTGCATTTTTACTGCATTCTTCACATATATTTAATCCAAGTGACATGCCATCCTAATAATATTGTAATTGAGTACGTTCACAGGGCTATTTCAGCAATAGTTTGTCTGTAAGCCTTTCTCTATTTGTAGACCATGGCTTTTTGGAGGTTTTTTTGAGGTAATGGACAGGGACCCAAAGATTAATGATGTTTTTCTAACCACAGCCCATGGAAAATTAATTTTGAAACCAGGGAGATATTTAGGGTCTTTTTGGAGATGGAATGGATTTCCTGCCAGTTTCTATCATTTCTCCTGAAACCATTGAAACTTCCAGTTGTGATGGTGTGATTTGTCATGGGGACCAATTTTTCCTAATAGTAGGCTACATCACTATTATTTTCATGCCTGTTTCTCACCTGGTTCTGGCGTGGTGCAGATGTACCATTAGCTCCCTGCAAAGCATGGGTTGCAGAAACTTGCAGTTCCTCCCTCTTCCTTGCATTAACTATGGCTTTGCATAACCGTGGTTTGTGATGGTGCACAGTAAACCCAGAGGTAACCCTGGTTTGCAAGCACACTTCAGCTTCTAGTCTACAAGGGAACCATGGCTGGTTTGACACAAATGTAAGGCAACCAGAGTGAACTCCAGGAAGGCAGTGGAGGAAGGGGGGGGGGAGTTTTGAGGAGAGAGCACATCCTTCTGATTTGCAAACCATGGTTTGCATGAAACTAGCATTTAATCTGTATTGGAGTCAGTATTGTGGCTAATTAATGCATTGTTTTTGTATGTGATGCACAAGTCCACACTCAGGTGTGCAGAGATGTGGAGTTTCTGAAATCGATGTGTGTGTGTGTGTGTGTGTGTGTGTGTGTGTACCATTATATACATTATGAAGTAAATGCATGGTCCAACTTTCCAGGACAAAAACCCCCTATCACCACTAGCGCACCTTTTCTCATAAAGCGCTCATCTTCATGTCCAGGCTTAGGTCAGCATTGACAAAAATGTAGTGCTGTAATCTGTCTTCAGGCAGGGATCTTTGAAATCAACTGCATTATTGATTTCAGCCAATACTCTTTTTTAAAAAAAATCAGGACCTGCATCCATTGTTTACGTGCTACCTTTGTTTTGCACTTGTAATTGTAAGAGAAATTGCATTATATTTGGTATAGCTTAATACAAAGCCCTTTTTGTACAAGTGCATTTTAGGATTGAGGTCGTGTCTGAAGTACACCACAGGAAATTCAGTTTTGTAATTCCAGTATATTCATTTATGCCTATTCAACTACCCGCTCCCTCCCTCCCCCACACCTCCTGTTGCCCACTCAGAGATTCAGGAGAGGAATATAGCAGGCTACTAATAAATTAACTGAAAGTTCACTTTTAAGCTGAGATATAAACTGTGTGTTAAAGATTTGTAAAGTAAAACCCTATACAGACATTCTGTCCGACGGACAGTGTTAGCTTTCAATGCTTGCATTGGGACCAATGCACACACAGCTCAATGTGTATTGGACTGTAGCACATTGTGCTCTCCAATTTTGTGGTATACAGATCTTGTAGCTTGGGTGTATGCAGATGGAGCTCTGTCTTTTTGCAAATGTGACATTGGGGCAGCACACTGGATCTACTGTGCATTGGATCAAATGTGTACAAAGATCCTTTCTCTTCCTGAGCTGAGCAGAACTTAAGTCATTCCCAAACCTCTTATGTAAATTTAGCCCTGTTCGGTTCCATGGGAACAAATTACTGTGATGATTCTGTCTGCCCTTTATCTACAACCACACTGAGCTGAAGCACTACATCCCAAAATCATGTTATATTAAAGATCCATAGCCAGATATTCTGATAGTTGTGTAAGATTCAGAGCAGCTAGTCTCCCCCAAATTAGGTCTGCATGGCGCTAGAGAAGGTAGAGTTATATTATTGCTTGCAATGTTTCCTCTCTTGAAATTTGTCCCAAAGCTGCTATGGGTCATGTTGGAGGAAAAGCCTTTCGATGCTCCCCCATGGGAGCTTTGGGAGGTGATTATGAGTGAGGAAACAAAATAGGGATTTAAAAACAACCCAGCCTCATTGCTTAGATCCAGTTCTCGATCACATGCAAAGCCTTTGTCTGTCTGTCTGTCTGTCTGTCTGTCTGTCTGTCTGTCTGTCTGTCTGCCTGCCTGTCTGTCTGTCTGTCTGTATTAAGTTAGGGAGGTCTTCCAACAAAATGTGTAGCTGAAATCCATGTACTTCAGACTGACTAGGTTGTGAATTGGGTTATACTGGAACAGGTGCTGCATTCGTTATGGTTTTAACTTCCTATAGTTCTGCGTTGAATGTAAAGCGAATCTTTGCATTGCTTACAGTAGCATAATTTAATGCAGTTAGGTTAGCAAATTTAATGTTTACAAGATGGTGACTGTTGATTGTAAGCTTCCATACGATGCACTGCTTCCACTGGAAGGCTTGTCAGTCTACTTGCTTATGACAGTTAATGGTATTAATTGCCTTTCTTGACGCAACCTCTTAAGTAGAACCCTTCAAAAGCTGTGGGCGGTTTTTTGTTTTAAAAAAATTTCTTTTGAAGTCCAGGGTGAGAAAAGTTTGTGTTGACACAAATATTGAATTAGAATATTTTTAAGAAGGTTTATATTTTCTGAAGATAATTTATAAGGAAGGTTTTCTATGCAATTATAGTAGCGTTGATGTAAATGATAATTAAGATATTCATTCTGTAAACAACTAAGAAGCTATTTTCAGGGTTCTGCCCCTTCCCATCAGACTTAATAAAAAGTATGTTTATAGGTCCCTTTAATGCTGCATTTTCTTGTAACATTTCAGTACATGCCAAACTTCATACACAAATATGGCTTCCAAGCAGGGAATTTTAATTTCCCATGTACATGCAATTGTATATGACAAGCACACATGCATATTTCCCTGTGTAAAACACGCATGATTGGAAACCCTAATCTGGGACAGTTGAGGTCCAGAGACATACTAAAATACATGTGTGTCGATCACAGTGATTGCATGTGCTAACTGTGTGCATTATTTCCTATATGGAAAGTGAAATTTGGTTTGTATTCAGCAGGGAATGCTTTGTGCAGTGTTATGAGGTGGATTGCATGAATCATTTTATGTAGATCATGCTTGGTCCTTCTTGCATATCTACAGTTGAGAGAACTTGGAACAGCTGCTTAGCTTTAAATTTCCATATATGTCTGTATTGAGCTGTGCTCATTCTTCTCAGTCAGTGATTTTCAAACTGGCCCAGCCTGGTAAAAGTTTCGGAGTTGTATCGTACAAATAATGAATGTGCCCTAGAACACCCCATACAGAACTGCACTGCACAATTAATTGTGGTGGGCAAGCTGTCTTTCAGGGGAGCTTGTTCACCATTGTGTATTATCTCACCAAAGAGAATCTCTGATCAGCTTGCAAGGAATCTTAGGTTTAACCTCCACAGCACAGTTTGAAGACCACTGCTGTGAGTATAATGTGCAAATTCTTCATGTTTGGTCACCTCTTGATGATCCTGTTTCTTTAATTTTCCAATAATTTGTTTAAACCAGATTGTTCTGATGTGGCCTTGTTAGAATTTATTCACTTTCTACCAATTCTGGCCAAATCTATACAAACAAAGGACAGGCACAATTTTGTGCTTTTGGAGCCCATAACTGCTCTGTTTCCCAAAATAGCAACAGTATAATGTGTTAGAAATGAGCTAAGAGAAACTTAATTTGGCAAATGTTAAATGCAAAAATTAGTATCTGTTGTAAGTCGTTCTGCTCATTTCTTTGTAACTAAGGGAAGATGTCTAGATACATTCTTGCTCTTGTTCGATAAAGGCTAAATAGGAACTATAATCTAGTGGAACTGCAAACTTCAGGCCACAGCTACGGTACAAATACATCAATTTTATTCCAGTGCGGTCGGGTATTAGAAGTCTAAATATATGCTGTGCACATATGTTCAGTGCTGTGGCTCATCTTGAACTGTAAAACATTTACTCATTTTGGTAGTAGATGCAGTGGTTCTCATACTCTGGAGTTACCCCCTTTTCCTCTTTGGTGATGGGGGGGAAAGTTGCAGGGAGCTATTAGGCCCAGCTGTGGAAAAGCCAGACACATTTTTGTCTTGGCAGCAGAGACTCTGCTTTGCAGCCACCCAAACTACCTTTGCTAACCCTGCAAGCTGTAGATAAGAGATCCTCTGGCCACTGAGCTTCTCTCCTTCCTGCTTCCTCCAATGGAAGACCTGGAGGTTCCGTGTTGTAGGACCTCTCTAATGCTGGCATTGAATTAATGGCTCAGTCCACAGATCCCACAGGGTGCTGAATACATGCCCTGATGTGTGAGAGGTTGTGTGTGCTCACCAGCCAAAGAGATGGCTTTGAAAGTGCAGTAAGCTTACAAGTGGGCCTGGGTTTTAAAAAATCAATCTGAGAAACACTGTGTGAGAAAGTTTGAGACCCATTTAAATAAGCTGAGCAAAGTTTAGTAGTGAATAGCTTTAAAAGCACCCCTGATTATGCCACAATGCAAAATTTACCACCTGCAATAGTTTGCCTATTGTGTAGTTCTTGCTCTTTGCAATCTGTGTGCTTAATAATTCGCTCAAGAGTAATTGTAAAATTATAACCGTTAGGTGAACCGTTTCCACATTGTGTGCCTAAACAGAAGCTAGAAATGCACATCATATTTGTTTACTTGTTTTTCTGTCTTAAACAGGGTTTTTATTGTGTACTAGTTTCTAGAGGTCTGCCTTGTAAACCCCTTCTTCTTGCCTTTGAATGATCAGTCCTGACACGCAATGACTGTAAAAGAATTATTTATATGGTGTGCTCTTTCTTTTTTTTAATTTAAATATCAGTTTGTCTTCAGAGTATATACTATATTCGTAGAGAGATTCTGTGTATATTTTTGCTACGTATTTGTGTTTGGTTTCATTTTGATTGTATGTATATTTTTGCACTGATTTGAAATTCTGTATCGATTGCTTTGTGAGTATTGACCATCTGATTAGAATTTGTCTGTGACAAATATAACTGCTAATTTCTGTTGAGCCCTGAATAAACTGGCCCTGTTGTGTTTTGTGGCAACAAGAAGGCTTGTGCACGCCTTGGGGCACTTGGAGTGTGTAAGAAACTGTTCCAGCTTAGTCCACAAATGACTAGCATCGCTACGTGTAAGCAGGTGGATGTGTCTATGGTGTAATAACTTGATAACATCAGTTTATTTGCCAGGTTGTGCTGGTCCTGGGGGCTACCGAGAGGCGAGGTCTGAGTCCAGTTCGAGGTCGATGGTGCGGTATGGAGGCTGTCCGTCAAAGCTGAAGCAGGGTCCAAGGCGGGGAGTTGGGTGGGGTCAGGAACTCTGGCAGGAGAGCAAGACAGGGTGTAGGCAGGAACAGGCTAGCAACAACGTTGCTCCTGCAACTTGGGACTGGGGCTGGCTGGCTTTTATCTGCCCCGAGGCATAGGGTGGCCCCGGTCCACAGGTGACTCGCCTCTCCTGGCCTGGAGGCCAGCACTCCTCCTGCGGGAACTTAGTTCCCTCCGCCTCTCTGCCCTGGGCCTCTGCAGCTCAGGAGAGGCTGAAGGGTTACCGGACCCAGAGGCAACCTCCACTTTCTCTGACGGGGCTGAGAGTGGAGCACCTGCAGGCAATGGGTCCTCCATCACCTCAGGAGCCAGAGCAGACTCAACTGGTGCCTGCACCTCAGGATCCAGCACAGGTGAGGACCCTTCAGGCTCAAGCCCCAGTCCCGACTCAGCTGGTTTTGGAGGCGGGGATTCCTGTGCAGGCTGCGATTCCTCAGGTTCAGCCTCTGAGTCCGAAACCCAGGCCATCACACACACCCCAAAAAATCAACACTACAAAGTTACTAAGCATATTCAGCCTTCATAGGGTGGGGGTCCCTCCTTGCATTTCCCCCCCTAAAGATTTTGTATCCTTTCGCAAATTTCTCCAGAGTCTGCTGGTACTTCCTTCTTGCGCACGGTTGATGTTTTCTTCGTTATATAAGCAATGCCACACATCCTCACCGTAAGAAACACGATTTATTTAATTTAAACATTTATAGATAACTTTTCAAACAAAGTTTCATCAAAAGGAAATATGCTGTTGCCCAACAATGGGAGATGCTGAAAATGAAGAGTTGCAGAACATTTGCATTCCCTCCTTTTTTCACAGAATTCAGGTTGGTATAAATATGCTTATTCCATTGAATTGCCCTTGGAGTGTAACACACTGGAAGAATCGAAATAGCCACTCTTAGTGAGTCTCAGACACTTACACATTTCAGCACCATCACTAAGGAATAAATTGTCTTTTAATGGGGGTAGACTCTTCTTGCATTCTGTCTTGAAAAAGACACTCCAACTGCTGCAGGGAATTTGGGCTGTACTTGTGAGAAGTTTCCTGTTAAGATAACCATCATCTTTTGCTCCAGTCAGTTCCCAAAGACTTATAACTTACTGTGCAACTGTGGCACTTGGGGTCTCAAAAGTCTTAAAACTTTTCTCAAGGAACTTGGGTTAGTCCAGATTTCAACTAGAAGCAGTTCATTTTTCTGCCATTACTGCAACATCCTCTTCTGATTTGTTGACTGAGAAGTCATGAGATACTTCTGCAAAGATCCTCTTGTAATTAGTGTGAAAGGCAGCCACAAAGAAACATGCAGCCAGGCTGCAGATTCCAGCCATCATTAGCGTTGAAGCTGTGATGAGAAAGAGAGGACATTTCTACAGATGTATTGAGAATGAAACCCAGCAGCTTAAAAATATATGAGATCAGTTTAGGAATTCCAGCTGCAATCCTGAGCCTACTTACCTGGGAGTAACTGCTAGGATTACACAGTAAGGTAGGTCAGCATCAGTAACTATAGACCAGCTACCCAAACTTATTCGTTAATTTCCGTTCATATTGAAAATTAAATCTTAAATCTACTAGAATGTATGGCCAACTAAAATCAGCCATTATGCACTTTGATGAAAATGTGTAACTGAGTAGAAAAACAATGGCATGAACTATAGCAAAGTTTTAATGGTTTTTTTTAAAAGAAAAGGTAAAGGACCCCTGGATGATCCTAGATGATCCAGACCCCTGGACTGGAAGTCCAGTCAAATTCGACTATAGGGCATGTCGCTCATCTCTGCTTTTAGGCCGAGGGAGGCAGCATTTGTTCACGGACAGCTTTTCCGGGTCCTGAGCCAGAGTGCATGGAAACACCATTTAGCTTCTAGCCGCAGCGGTGTCTATTTATCTACTTGCAGTGGTATGCTTTTGAACTGCTGGGTTGGCAGGAGCCGGGACGGGAGCTCACTCCATCACAGGGATTCAAACTGCCGACCTTCCGATCGGCATGCCCAAGAGGCTCCGTGGTTCAGACCACAGTGCCACCTGCGTCCCTAGATGTTATGGAGAATGCACTCTCACAGCATTGCGAGACAAAATCCCTGTTGCTGTTATGCAGAGACGAAAAGAGAGGAGGGCCTCAAAATACATAAAAGACCTTAAGAGCAACTAAAATAACTGCATCTCAAAAATCACACAGTGTAAACCCAGGGTGGGGAACCCCCTTCGGTCTGAGACCTTGTTGACAGTCTGGTGGGTGAGTGACAAATGTGAATTTACTCTTGTGCAGTTGGCACACAAACTCCTTAAACCATCTGGGCAGGAAAGACATTATCAGAGTTCACGGTCACATTTTTGCCAGGCAAAAGCAAGTATAGTGAAGCAGGGCTGCTGGGGTATGTGTCCAGGGGCGAGTCTTGAGGGCCTGATAGAGAGGCCCTTGGCTGGAGGTTCCTCCAACCTAAGAAGTTGGGGGACTCCTTGTTTGCAGAACCTCAGTACCCAAACCAAGGCAGGGAAGGGAGGAGGTCAGGGACAGAGACCTCTACTGCCATTGCTGTGTCTCAACCAACTGCCCCCCTTGCAGCTGATATTCATACCTGAAGGAAACCTCCACAGGTGTGTGTGAGAGAGAGAGGATATATTTATAATACGTAAAATAAATACGTAACAAAAACTTACTTGACCAGTCTAGTGCTTTGCCGATGGCTGAGGTGCAAGTAGAAAATGGAGCATCTTTCTTTTCCACAGCTAGGCTTTGCAGCAAAAGCATGAGCACAACACCTAGAAGTTGGCTGTGGAAACAAAATCAATCCATTACGCAGGTCTCCTTTTCATGGTTATGTCACACACACACACACACACACACACACACCCATATCCAAGACTGGCTCTTTTTTATGTGCACGGGGGAGGGGGGGGGAATATATTGTCTGTAACAGTCAAGATTCACTTTTATGTCTAGAGCAAGACATTTTGGGTGGTACTCCGTGCTAGTCCTGTGCAGACTAGACACGCTGAAGGGAATGGGCGTGACTTAGAATCATAGGGCGGTAGTGTTGGGAGGGTACCAAGGGTCATCTAGTCCAACCCCCTGCCATGCAGGAATAAAGGGAAGGAGCACCGCAAGAGAGGAGCTCAAAACCATTCAAGCTTCTTTGAGAGAAGGGGCAACACCAGAGCATTCAAGAATGTTGCGCTTCAATGTTCTGTTTCTGCAGTCTGAAAAGCCTCGAAATGATTAGAAGCTTAAACTTTGTTTCGAGCGGCTGATTCCCCCATGTATGGAGAGCCCTGTTTTTTTTTAAAAAAATGAGTTACATAATTTCAGTGGCTCGGCTCTGGGGAGGATTTGGCTGAATTGCCACCCTCTGTGTACAGTGCTATCTCAGTTTTCGAATGTAATCCATGCCAGAAGTGGATTACAGAAGACCAAATTCTGAAACATTTGAAAACTGAAGCATGCATTTCGGGAAGCATTTAAGTCCGGAAAACTCAAAATGGAAGCCGCATGGCATGTTCGGCTTCCAAAAAGCTTCCCCAAACCAAAGCAGTTCCTGGTTTTCGGCGTTTGAAAGCCGAAACGTTCAACTTCTGACACGATCGAAAGCCAAGGTGCCAGTATACTTTGAGTAGATGCCCCATCCAGTCTCGGTAGGAGATATGCCAGCCAGCCAGATACAACCATACTATGGCGATTCTCCTCCCCATCCGGCGTCCTCTACCATTTCTGAGTCCAGTGATGGCCCTACAGGAAAGCTGTCTGAAGCTTTCCCTCACTTCCCATCCTGTACTTGCCATGTGGTTCCCCTTGCCCATATATGGGCAATTGCATCACAGGAAACGCCGCTGCAAACTTGCCAGCCATGCAAAGGAACAGGTGCTGAGGACGTTTGGAAATCGGCTAGCTCTGAAGGAGCCAATGCTAATTCAGCCTCCTGCGGAAAGGGAGCTTTCCCAGCCACCTTCCCAACTGCTACCTAACCAGTCTGTTTTCTTGAAACCGGCATTACTTGAATGAGGTCGTGTGTTGCAGCGTTATCTGTGCGTTGAAACCAATGGAAGCCCAGCATCCTGTTGATATAGCCCTGCCGCTCTGGAAAAGGTGTCTCAATGGCACAGAATCGCCAATACCTGCATGCGCATGAAGCCCCTCTCACAATAAGCCCATAGAGCATAGAATCATGGAGGTGGAGGGAAACCTGGAGGAAACAAGGCACGATTTGCAATGCAGGAGGCAACCACAGCATCCCTGAAAGATGGCTATCTGGCCTCTGCAGCGAAGGTGAGTCTCTCGCCTCCCAAGGCAGCCAGTTCCACTGTTAGAACGTTTCTCCTTAATGTTTAGCCAGAATCGGTCTCCTTGCAATTTCCACCCACTGGTTCTGGTCCTGCCCTCTGGAGCAACAGAGATGGAGTCTGCTCCACCTTCGGCCTGAAAAGACCTTCAGAGATCTGAAGACTGTGGCCACGTCTTCCCTGACTTGGAAGTAATTAGTGATGTTCATGTCGGGGAACTTTTTGCAGAACGGGGACCAAATTGTCATCTGGGCAGCCACCTGGGGGAGCACGTGCCAGAGGCAAGAGTAGGTGGAGCAAGGAATTGTACCGTTGGCTAATTTCTACACCCACACATCCTTTATTCAGGCAACCAAGAGGTATTATGAGAGTTCAGAGGCACATTTCAGCCAGGCATAAACCCTCAAACGTAGGACTGAGGAGAGTGTGATGTCATGGAATGGCTGGATGCAGACGAGCGGTGGGAGACCCCAACTGGGGACCCCCCAGGGGAAGAAGGTTCAGAGCCAGGGGAGTGGTGGTGCAATGACAACGAGCAGTCAGAGGGAGCAGACTGGGAGAAGGTGGTGTCGGAAGCTGAAGAGGCAACAGGGTTTAGTGAGCAGGAAGAGGCTGTGGCAGAGAGCAGTTCAGAATCAGAGGCAGGAGAGGAGGGAGGCCAGGAGACAGAGATGAGGCAGGCTGCTGAAGAAGCCAGGGAGTCTTCTCCTCCTGCTGCAGCCAGCTCCCTCCCCCTGGTCTCCCAGTACATGGAGAGGAATGAAGAGGGCGGAGCAAAGAGAGACAAGAAGGCAGAGCTTTAGGAAGCAGGAGAGGAGCCTTAGAGAGTGGTGGGAAGGCGGAGCTGCCTCATTGGGGCAAGACTACTGGGAAGAGTTGCTGTGACCACTAGGCCTGCGTTGTTTTGGTTTCTGTGAATAAAGAGTTCACTGACACTGGGTGTTTTATTGCTGACTTGCCCAATTCCAGCTCCTGGCAGTGGCTTGGGGAGAATCCCATGGGCCACACAAAAGAGACCTGGACAGCTGCAACTGACGCCTGGGTCTGAGTTTTCCCTTCCCTGCTCCAGTTCTTCTTTAACCTTGGCCTGGCAAGCTTTTGGAAAGAATCTGTATATTACCACTACAACTACGCAGCGCATAGTACAGAAGAAATTGGGTGTCCTGATTCTGCTACTTACCTGATCACAAAAATCAGCCCTGACGAGGATCCTTCCCCCACGGGATAAGAACATTCGACCGCTAGTTCCATAGCGACAGGATAGACAGCAAATCCAAAGAACCCGAAGAGTGAGCTGATGGTTGCCAAAGCATAGGTCTGGTTTCTCAGCTGAGACACCTGCATGAAGAGAGTCTAAATTGAGTACCGACAAGGCTGCAGAGCCGACTTTCAGCAATTCAGCTCCATCGTGGGGTGCGCCCCCCAATAATGTCAATTTAAGAGACCTGGCATTTACCACTGCAAATCCAATGCTAGCCAGCGCAGCTAGACAGAGAAAGACCTTGGTAGCTTCTGTGAATTTCTTTGTCCGGTCAACGTACAGCCCAAGGAAGAAGGCCCCGATGAGCCCGGACACAATGAACAAGGCGCCGCTCAGACCTGCAAAGAACTGTAAATGAGGGATTGATTAGATGATACGGCAGACTCCAGCGAAGAGCAAACCCATTGAAACCAGGGAGTGGAGTTGGAGAAAGTAGATCCACAACTGCAAGGACTTTCACAACTGTGCAAGGACTTCCACTCCCATCCTGCTCCTCCCCCCAAACCCTTCCCAAACCTTCTCCAGAACGTTGAGGAGCCCCAAAAGCAGATAGAGGAGATGCACATAGTGGAGAGGAGAAGGAAAGGAAGAGTCATCGCGCAGCCAAAAGACCTTGCATTAGCAGATCCACTTTGTTGGGAGACCCATAGCAGTGGCCATAGATTTCAATGAGCCTACTTTGATGGCAATTTAGTTGGCGTCAACCCAGTAATTACGGCTCCTAAGAATAAGGTGGAGCATATTTCCCTCGCCCCACCCTGTCTCCCTTCATTGGAAAGCAATCAAGAGTCTTCTGATCTGGTTGTTAATTATATCGTACCAGACAAGATGGCGGGGTCTCTGTAATGAAGGGATCCAAATTGCTTCATTTTAAAGCACAGAAAATAAAGCTACATTTTTTATTTGCTTGATATTTATCCAACTAACATTAGTTTTAGTTGTATTTTTTCAAAGAAGCTGAATTACCAATATTTGTAATGATAGCATACTGAAGGCTAGAAATGAAGGCAACCCCCCCCCCGAACTCACAGTACCAGGCAGATCCTGTAATTTATTTGAACCAAAGGATCTCCCCGGATCACTTATTACATTTTGTCCATTTACTTAGTACTTTTGTCCATTTACTGTATTTATTTTTCCCAATTTGAACTAGAAAATGGTGATTTTCTTGAGTCAAAATGAGAGTACCCCTAAGCATGTTTTGTTTTTTGTTTTTTAAGAAAAAAAAGCACTGGGTGAAAGATTCCTGCATTGCAGGGGGTTGGACTAGATGACCCCCCGGGGTCCCTTCCAACTCTACAAAGCTATGATTCTGTGAACCCAATGTTCACTCCCTGGCATCTCCAGGAATGGCTGGGAATGTCCTCTGCCTGAAGCCTGGACAGCAGTTACCAGTCAGTGTGCAGACAATGCAGAGCTAATCTGGCTTGGTCTAAGGCACAGTCTTCTATTCCTATTGTGGAAGGACTACAGTTTAGTGGGACAGCATCTACTTAACATGCAGGAGGGCTAAGGGAGCTGGGCATGTTTAGCCTGGAGAAGAGGAGGTTAAGGGGTGATATGATAGCCATGTTCAAATATATAAAAGGATGTCACATAGAGGAGGGAGAAAGGTTGTTTTCTGCTGCTCCAGAGAAGCGGACACGGAGCAATGGATCCAAACTACAAGAAAGAAGATTCCACCTAAACATTAGGAAGAGCTTCCTGACAGTAAGAGCTGTTCGACAGTGGAATTTGCTGCCAAGGAGTGTGGTGGAGTCTCCTTCTTTGGAGGTCTTTAAGCAGAGGCTTGACAACCATATGTCAGGAGTGCTCTGATGGTGTTTCTTGCTTGGCAGGGGGTTGGACTCGATGGCCCTTGTGGTCTCTTCTCTATGATTCTAGGAGGTTCCAGGTTCAATGGCTGGAGTATCCAGGTAGCGGAGGCAGCGCTGGTGAAAACCTCCCTGCAGTGTTTCACAAAAAAAGCCCCTTCCCAGCCGCCACGGTCTCTGCACATCTCCCCGCTTCTCCCTGTGATACGTGGAAGCTGAATTCCTGCAGTTCCCTCCCAGATTGTCTCCCCGATCTCCCGTTTCCACCTGCCCGCCCGTGAGCTCGCAAGACAACAAAAAGCCACAGATGAAATCTGGAGCGACTTACATTTGAATATCCATTGACACACAGGATCTGTTCCAACAGAGCACTGAAGCAGGTGAATATTGCTATCCCTGTCGCGAAGCAAAGGGCCAGGATGATGTAAGATGTATTTCGCAGGAGCTAAAAACGGAAGACAAGGCACGAGTTGTCGGGGGGGGGAACAGCAGATCGTTCACCAGCAAGCTGGTATACACATTTATACAGAGTCTGCTAAAACTTGCAACTTGTTTTCCAGTGTAACTGACAGGTCTGCTGGAAACCTTAGACTTTTGTCAAACGAGAGATTTGTTCAGATAGCTTGGGATAGAGACTGGGTAGGCAAACTAAGGCCCGGGGACTGGATCCGGCCGAATCGCCTTCTAAATCCGGCCCGTAGACTGTCCGGGAATCAGTGTCTTTTTACATGAGTAGAATGTGTCCTTTTATTTAAAATGCATCTCTGGGTTATTTGTGGGGCATAGGAATTTGTTGATTCCCCACAAAAATATAGTCTGGTCCCCCACAAGGTCTGAGGGACAGTGGACCGGCCCCCTGCTGATGGATGGGGGCGGGCATAGGCATAGCCAGGATTTTTGTTAGGCGGGCAGAACCACAGATTTCTACAGTCATTCCTCGGGTTGAATATGCTTCGGGATGAGAGCGTTCAAGTTGCGCTCTGCGGCAACCCGGAAGTAACGGAGCGCGTTACGTCCGGGTTTCGTCGCTTGCGCATGCGCAGACGCTCAAACTGCCGTCACGCGCATGCATTGAAGCACCAAAATGTGACACGCGCAGGGGTGCAAACACGGGCCACGTTTGCTTCTAGATGCGAACGGGGCTCCGGAACGGATCCTGTTCGCATTTAGAGGTACCACTGTATTGATTTTTACTTATTTAGGGGACAGCTGCCCCCTTGGCTATGCCCATGAAAGGAAACAAGGTCGGAAGTGGACCATGGTCAGAAAAGGACTGGGAAACACTGATCTAATATGACACAACAGTTTCTTTCTTTCTGTCCTATAGAGGCACGTAGCATTCGTTGTACCTTTATCTGAGTTAATAATTCTGCTTTGCTTGCAACATACCATCTTCAAGCCCCTGAAGAATGATGGCAAATTGGAGTGGCCAGCGCTTGCTGATGGTGGTGTTGGTGGGACCTTGTCACGAACGCCCAGTGTGGCTAAGGCACAGGCGAAGACAGCAGGCCCTGCGTACACTCCAAGCTGCAGAAAGCAGGAGGAGGAAGAGGAGAAATGGTTTAACTCATCTGCCAAGGATATGTAAGTGGTGCAGAATACTAAAATTGATTAGCTTTCATTTACCATTAAAGGGACATCTTTTCCTCCCTGTACAAGCGCAGGTGACAGCAAGTTAGCGATGAGAATGCCCAAGGGATTGGCTAAATGGAAATTAAAGAGAGAGAGAGAGAAATATGTGACTTCTATCTCCGAAGCAGCTGAAATACAATGCCGAGCATTTAAAAAGCAAGCCAGCTGACTGGAAAGCAAAAGGAGAGGCCACACGCCTGTACAGGATTAGAACTCAGGACCTGCTTTGGAACCCCTTTCGTTGGGGGGCTTCTCAGATGCGTGATTTGAGGGCTGCTCCTTCAAAGATATCCCTACGGTGATACCAGGTATTTTGGGTCCTCATCTTCAAGACCCCTTAAAGACACTAATAATTCGCAGGTGAAGACGTTTCCGAACTGTACCACTTCAGATAGCACGTGGGGGAATGACTTTCCATAGAAAAAAAATCCATTCACACAGAAACCTAGGATGATGGGGGAAGAATTCTAGCCCAGCTTCCTTCCTGACATGCAAATTTTCTATGTGGAAGATACAGTCAAACCTCATCTCCCGAACGGCTCCTTTTTGGAATGTTTTGGCCCCTGAATGCCGAAAACCCAGAAATAAATGCTCCAGTTTTTGAACGTTTTTTGGAAGCTGAATGTCCGACGCGGCTTCCGCTTGAGTGCAGGAAGCTCTTGCAGCCAATCGGAAGCTGTGCCTTGGTTGTAGAACATTTCGGAAGCCGAACGGGCTTCTGGAACGGATCATGTTCAACAACCGAGGTTTGACTGTATTGCTTTCTCCTTTTTTGAATGGTTCCACGCAGTCATATGTTTCCAGGCTGACTGCTATTCCTGTCAAGGAGATCCCAATCCTCTGAGGGAGCAGGTGAGGAGCTGGGGGGCACTTCTGAATCCATTACTGTTGATTTGAAGTTCAAGTGGTCATGTTGCCACAGAGTACCTTCCATCAGCTTCAGCCGGAAGGCCAGCTCTTCCACAGTCTGGGCAAGGGCAACCTAACTTCAGTTGTCTACGCCATGGTAACCTGTGGGTTGGACTACTGCAATACATTATATGTGGGGCTGCCTTTGGAGATGGTTCGGAAACTGCAGCCGGTGCAGCATTTGGTGGCGAGACTGGCGATCAGGGCAGTGTGGTCTGAGCATTTAACACTGATTCTGGCTCGACCTGCCCTGGCCCAGTTACTTACACATGGAGGCAATCATATTGGCTGTGGCCCTTTGGTGTTCTGGGAACCATAAGGCTGCCAGTTTGGTGGGTGAAAAAATGATGAGCGGCTGGGCCATGCCGCAGAGACACTGTCCCACAAGCAGGTACACAAAGTTGAGGGAGCCCAGATCCAGGAAATCGAGGATGCTGAAAATTCGAATTACACTTCCCATCATGTTCAGCCAGGCGCAGAGTATCACCTGCAGTAGAAGAAACGATGTCACCAACACTGATTTCAAGCAGACATCCATGAGAACGGAATAAATTTCAACAATTGAAATTCCAGGACTACCGTATTTTTCGGTCTATAAGACGCATATTTTCTTATAAAAATTCTTAATAAATATTTTTTTTTAAAAAAAGACGCATATTTCCCCCTCCAAATCTTAAGGGGAAATGTGTGTGCGTCCTATGGAGCAAATGCAGGCTCCTTGGCTTCAGCGATAGTAACGCGAAGCCTCCAAAGCACAGAGGGAGCGCTCCCTCCATGCTCTGGAGGCTTCGCGTTGCTTTCGCTGAAGCCTGGAGACCAAGAGGCGTCAGTGCGCACTGACCCCTCTCGCTCTCCAGGCTTCAGGGATAGCCGCCTGAAGCCTCCGGAGCGCAGTGGGAACTCGCACTGCGCTCCGGAGGCTTCGGGTTGCTATCGCTGAAGCCAAGGAGACTTCGGGTTCCTTTTGCTGGGAGGCCGGGAGAGCAAGACTCTCCTGGCTTCAGCAGAGAGGGAGAGCTGCGCAGCGCCCCTTCAGCCAAGCGGCAGGAGAAATGGAAGGGGCTCTGTTTCTCCTGCCGCTTCGCTGAAGGGGCGCTGAGCAGAGAGGGGGAGAATATTTTTTTTCTTGTTCTCCCCCTCTAAAACAAGGTGCGTCCTATGGTCGGGTGCATCCTATAGAGCGAAAAATACGGTATTTCATTTCCCTACATTTCTTTTCCAACAGGCAGATGGCTATAATGCTGGGAGTGCGTTGAGAGTGAGGGTAGTAGCACAGCGGCTGAAAGACCTGAATTGTGTACCTGGGCATCCTTCAGTTCAAACTTCATCCAGTTCACTAGCTGGCCTTTGGGAAAGTGCTAGAGGGCTTTGTACCAATGATCCCCAGATGGTGGAGATGTCGGGCACAATCCTGACTCCTAGGCACCTTTACTTAGTCACAAGTGGTTGAAAGTCAGGTAGGCAACATACCTGGCACCTGGTTAATCTTGAACACTGGCCAGAAGCCGTGGGAGTGGGAACAGAGAGAAAATCCGCCATTGTGCAACTAGCTAGTTTCTACACAGACACAAAGTCCTCTCTGCCTGGGCTAGCAAAAGGCACTATCGGAGTACAAGGGCACATTCCAGTCAGGCAAAAACGCTCGAGGGAAGGTGAGAAGTAGGGCTGGGGAGAGCTGCAAGAGCCTGAGAGAGACCTGGAAGGCTGGATTTGGCCCCCAAGCCTGTAGTTCCCCAACTCTAAATCACACCCTGTCCCCTTGTGTGATTGTGTCTTCTGCAAGACGTCAGCAGCAGGGGCAGTCGTACCTAGGCTCCCTTGCACCCTTGTAGACCAGTATGAAGTAAGCAGCACATAAGCGGCACACAAAACACTACCAAATCATTCTACGTTCTAAATCTTAGCCAGGCTAAGCGAATAAAAATAAAATAAAAATAAAAAGCTTAGTAAATGAATAAATGCTTAAGTCAAGAAAGAACTTAGCATATGAAGTTGAATGTATGTAAAAACACCCAAAATCTTGAGGGAGAATTTCCTGAAGAAAGAAATTAAATATTGTAGCTTAAGCCAAGAAGGAATGTAACATATGGACTGAGCCTGGCTAAAGGGACTTTAAAGACTGAATCTTCCTTTTGGACACAATTTGAATGAGTTTTCTGTTTGTGGCTTTTGTAGTAGATCTTGTACCTTGTTCTCTCAATTTTTGGATTATTAATATAAGATTTAGAACATAGAATGATTTGGTAGTGTTTTGTGTGCCGCTGATGTGCTGCTTACCTCATACTGGTCTACAACAAGAATTCACAGCATAGGTTCATTTCTTTAGTCCCTTGCACGCTTGGCAAGGAGCTCAGGAGATCCCTTGCATCGAGTGCTATTTTTCTAGAAAAAGAGGTGCCAGAATTCACTGTGAACGCCTCCCTTGTTCTCTTATAATGGCAATGGCACCCACCTAAGAAGAAGAGTTTGGATTTGATATCCCGCTTTATCACTACCCAAAGGAGTCTCAAAGCGGCTAACAATCTCCTTTCCCTTCATCCCCCACAACAAACACTCTGTGAGGTGAGTGGGGCTGAGAGACTTCAGAGAAGTGTGACTGGTCCAAGGTCACCCAGCAGCTGCATGTGGAGGAGCGGAGACGCAAACCCGGTTCACCAGATTACGAGACTACCGCTCTTAACCACTACATCACACTGGCTCCCCGAGAGGTGCCGGAATTGAGTTCCTGGGAGTTCCGGCTGAAAAAAAGCCCTTGTCAGAGGAGACTGCAGCAGAGGAGCCAGCCTGGGGAGTGAGCAAACAGGCGGGTGGGCTTCTGGCCACTCCTAACCACCGGTGAGAGGCACATTTTTTGTGTCCCTGGGTCTGCACCCCTTGGCGAGGGCCAACCTGCCCAACCCCAAGGTAGGCCCTCCCATCAGATGTCAAAGAAACAAACAACTATCTGACTTTTAGAAGACATCTGAAGGCAACCCTGTTTAGGGAAGTTTTTAATGACTGGTTGTCTTTTTAATATTCTGTTGGGAGCCACCCAGAGTGGCTGGGGAAACCCAGCCAGATGGGTGGTGTATGTATGTATGAATGAATGAATGAATGAATGAATGAATGAATAAAGAAGCCCCTGAGCAGGGGCGAGCAGAAGCCTGTTGACCATTTGTGATCTTCTAACTGAGCTTCGCGCCAGTCTCCATTTCAACTTACGGCACATTTCAGCCCGACGGTGTCCAGAATCCATATTGCTATGAGCCCGACTGGAACGGATATCACGAGGTACACGAGGGACAGCCAGTTGACCATATCCATGGAGGTGTGAAACCGTTCTGCTGTTTTATCAGCCACTGGAGCAAACGTCAACCATAGCTGCAGATGGAGGGGGGAAGAGGTTATAGCGTAAGGACACAAAACCTGCAGGTAGTTATGTTTGGGGCACCATCTGTGAGTAGCACTGTCTAGACACAATCAGCTAGCTCATGGGTAGGCAAACTAAGGCCCGGGGGCCGGATCCGGCCCAATCGCCTTCTAAATCCGGCCTGTGGACACTCTGGGAATCAGCGTGTTTTTACATGAGTAGAATGTGTCCTTTTATTTAAAATGCATCTCTGGGTTATTTGTAGGGCATAGGAATTTGTTCTCCCCCCCCCCAAAAAAAAATATAGTCCGGCCCCCCACAAGGTCTGAGGGACAGTGGACCAGCCCCCTGCTGAAAAGGTTTGCTGACCCCTGAGGTAGAGAGACAGGAAGCCTGGATTGCGCAGGGCCAGGCAGGATTTCCTTTAAGATCTTACAGAGCGGGGCAATGTCACCACATGTTGCTACACCTGAAGGTGACTTAAAGCATCCTGCTGAAGAACAAAAGACAAATCCAGGCAAACCATTTAGAACAATAAGCAGCTCAATGTTCCGAGTGGATTTGTATTTTAGCTGGGAAGGTTCCAGGCAATTAATGCAATCTCAAATTAGTGTTTGGCTGGGGCTCAGGAGACTGATGCAAGACACATCTCTAGGCAAATGGCAAATTATTTATTTATATGGATCTATCTATCCATCCATCTGCATCCTGCTTTTCCATTTTTCTCGTGTGCTCTGCCATACTGGCATATTTCCACAGGCAGGTGTCACGTAAGTCCCACATGATGACTCAGAAAAAGGGAGAATGAAAATGGTTACGTCCTCCCCTCCCCCATGAAATTCGGTACACATTTATTCTAAGACACCTTTGATTACTAGAAAAATCTGCAAACGGGGCATTTGGTCATCTCTTTGCAAAACCGCACAAGGAAGCAAAGCATCATATGCTAAGAGCAAAATCATTACCAAATTAGAGGATAGTATCAGAACGTTAATATAGTTAAAGTTATGGTTTTCCCATTGGTGATGTATGGAAGTGAAAGTTGGACCATAAAGAAGGCTGATCACCAAAGAATTGATGCTTTTGAATTCTGGTGCTGGAGGAGACTCTTGAGAGTCCCATGGACGGCAAGAAGATCAAACCTCTCCATTCTGAAGGAAATCAGCCCTGAGTGCTCACTGGAAGGACAGATTGTGAAGCTGAGGCTCCAAGACTTTGGCCACCTCATGAGAAGAGAAGACTCCCTGGAAAAGACCCTGGTGTTGGGAAAGATGGAGGGCACAAGGAGAAGGGGAATGCAGAGGATGAGATGGTTGGACAGTGTTCTTGAAACTACCAGCATGAGTTTGACCAAACTGCGGGAGGCAGTGGAAGACAGGCGTGCCTGGCATGCTCTGGTCCAGGGGGTTACCAAGAGGTGGACACGACTAAACGACTATTCAACAACAACAATCATAACGTTCAGGAGAACCTGCAAGTTAGCGTAAGTACAGCAAAACCTTTTTTAAAAAAGCAGAAACAAAACCGTACGGAAGGCCAATGAACCTGCAAAACTTCCAAATGGGCACAGAATGCTGTTATTTGAGAGGCAAACTATTCTGGGGTTCTCTTGACCCTCCAAGCCATTTGGGGGTGCAGGGGGCAAATCCCATTCTGCTAGTGGGAGTCCTTAGTTGAAACCCACGCAGGGAGCTGAAGTATTTGGTATTTTGATTTATTTACTTTTTAATGCATTCGCAAACAGCCTAAGCATTTGCATTCCTAAGCACTGTACACAAAAACAACCCACACATAGAAGAAAACACTCTTGTCTAGCGGATTTGGAATGAAGTATCTCAACAGTTGTTTTAAATTATTATTATTTTTAATTGAATTTATATACCGCCCTATACCCAGAGGCCTCAGGGCGGTTCACAGAACGAAGAAATCACGTACTTTCTTTGGACCCTAAGTGCTCAGAAAAATCTGTCAAAATCTTCAGTCATTTGAAAACTAGGAAGTTAAATTAAAAGAGTTCACATCAACCTTTTCTGTGGTAAACAAGTATATTTTGCAAAATTGCAAAGAACACATGCAATGTTCCATTCAAGGTCAGTTTGCTGCCCTTCTTGAAGAGACATCCTCGCTTGTCAAATTGTCAAGAGCAAAGAACTCTGAACTGAAATTGCCTCAGGAAATGAAGCTAATGAAGCCCTAACGCTATCAAAGAGTTTCTCCCACAAATTGACAGAGCCTGCCAAGCTAATTACAAGTGGAATATGGTAATCCCAGAGTGAAGGACGCAGAACTCAGGAGCAGGTAAGCAATGTGCAGAGGTGGGGAAAGAATATGCAGAGCTGAAGATGCAGAATATGCATTGTTATGAGAATTATAACATCTAAGATACAAAATAAATGTACCAAGCAAACACATACATAAATATATAAACTGCATGTCTGAAGCAGTACAGTGGTACCTCGGGTTAAGTACTTAATTCGTTCCGGAGGTCCGTTCTTAACCTGAAACTGTTCTTAACCTGAAGCACCACCTTAGCTAATGGGGCCTCCTGCTGCTGCTGCGCCGCCGATTTCTGTTCTCATCCTGAAGCAAATTTCTTAACCTGAAGCACTATTTCTGGGTTAGCCGAGTCTGTAACCTGAAGCATATGTAACCCGAGGTACCACTGTATAGGAAAAAAGTTCTGAAACCATTTTGTCTCTCCCAAATTGACCTCAAATGTTTCTCTGCAAGGAGGGAGGAGATGAGAAAAACCTCCTCATTGTCTCTTTGCTCACAAATCCTGCCTCAAGGGCACATTTAAGATATGAATAGGGCGAGCCTGTGACCTGGACTCAGGAATTAAGTACAGTGGTACCTCGGGTTACATATGCTTCAGGTTACATACTCCGCTAACCCAGAAATAGTACCTTGGGTTAAGAACTTTGCTTCAGGATGAGAACAGAAATTGTGCTCCGGCTGCGCAGCAGCAGCAGGAGGCCCCATTAGCTAAAGTGGTGCTTCAGGTTAAGAACAGTTTCAGGTTAAGTACGGACCTACGGAACGAATTAAGTACTTAACCCGAGGTACCACTGTATTTATCATCACAAAAGAATAGCCAGGCTAGCCGGGTAAGAACCCATCAACAGGTTTCATGTCAGATAGGATTCTATTGTAGACCGCCCTTCTATGATGTATGTATGATGTTTTGGGGGGTGGTCTTGGGCTCCAGGGTGGGCAATTTCAAAATGTCTATATAAGGGCTTGCACACCATTCCTCCAGCGTGTGGTTGTGAGCACCCTGTTGCAACAGTTAATAAAGATCAGGCTTACTAGCTGCTTTGCTTCTCAATATTCTCTGGTTGGCCTCTGTTATTTTCTCCTACCGATAGAGAACCTACAAAAGGACTCTATATGGGCTCTTGGGTACCCCATAAGGGAAAAGGAACAGGTTTTTCATATAGCACATTAATAAAAGAGTGCACATGCACACAAAAAGCAGCATGCAAAAACAATAGCCATCTTCTGTTATTAGACCTTTTATAGCCAGAGTGTCACACGCACTTCTGGGCAACCCATGCTAGGTGTGGGCAAGGCCAGAGGCAAAAAAGGATGAGAGCATTTAATTTTTTAATTTCATTTTACCTTTGTGCAATAGGCCTGTTTCTACAGACACACACATGCTCGTCTCTAGTCTCTATCCAGGCAAACAAGCAACATTATTGGAGTGCAAGGACACATTTCAGCCAGGAGAAAACTATCAAGGGCAGTGCAGAAAAGGGACTGTAAAAGCAGTGTCCAGGGTGTGTGATACATGGGGAGAGTCCCTGAGGACCAGATTCAGACCTCTGGCCTGACATACCTCATCCTTGTTCTAAGATGCTGGATCCAAACCACCGTTAAAGACCCACAAGCATCTTGGTGGTTCTCCCTCCCAGTTTTGCACTCCTAGGAGCCCCTCCCCATCCTTTGTAGTATGGGAGGGTTGTACCCTGGATGATGCACTGACTGCCTTGTTCCGTTCTGTCTGAATTAGCCTGGATGTGTGGGAGAAAAACGGTGGCCTCAGGAGAGCTGGAAGAAGGCTCTGAACAGATGCCTGCAGTAGCTGTCAAAATGAGTAGCTGCTACAGGCACCCGTTCATTTTTGTCACCTCACTCATTTTAACAGAGTTGGCCCACACATCGAGTTGAGGGTCATCAAGTGATGCACGTCAATGTGCAATATGGCCACTAGTCCACATCAGTCCTGTTGTTTAGTGCATCATGTATCACTGGTTGTTTGCAACATAACAGAAAGCAGATTGGTTTAACTGGAAACCCGGACAACTCCTTTTGCTTACAGAAACTTTAGCATTTTCTGGGTCACAATGAAAACAAAGGAGAGGTTAAGTGTGGCGAATAGGTTAATTGTCCAATTAAGCCGTGAGTAAACTTGTCCAGAGTGTAACACAATTTTTGGAGTATGTATGACTAAAGGTAATAAGGAACAGAAGTAACTCGGCAGGCAATAAAGACTAAGAACTCTGCTGCAGATAAAGTCTGCTGTTCTTCTCATTGAAGCACGACCAGTATCAGGGTCAGGAAGTTTTGCCGCCTGAGGCAAAACAGAAGATGCTGCTCCTGCCTCCTTCGTTGAAGCCCCTGCCCCACAACTGCCACCATCTCTTCCTCTGCAGCTCCACAGCCCTACATCCTTTTCCCCCGCAACCCTTTCCCTCCGCAACATGTGCTGGAGGTGGCAGGAGACTAAGAGGAAGCTGGAGAAGAGACTGCAGTAGCAGGTGCCTGAGGTGGAGGCCAGATCTGCCGCCTGAGACGACTGCCTCACCTCACTTGGTGGGCCGGGCGGCCCTGACTGATATCCTGGAAAGAAACCAGTTTGGAATACCTCTAATCATCTGAACTTCTCATTATCATCGTTGCCGTTTCATTACTGCTTCTCCACGGCTCCACCACTCTGAGTTCAAACAAACACTCTGTTTCTCAGCAGACATATCCCTCGACCAACCAACCAACCAATCAACCCAGGCAGGAAGTACAGTGGTACCTCGGGTTAAGAACTTAATTCATTCTGGAGGTCCGTTCTTAACCTGAAACTGATCTTAACCTGAAGCACCGCTTTAGCTAATGGGGCCTTCTGCTGCTGCCGTGCTGCCAAAGCACAATTTCTGTTCTCATCCTGAAGCAAAGTTCTTAACCCAAGGTACTATTTCTGGGTTAGCGGAGAAGTGTATGTAACCTGAAGTGTCTGTAACCCGAGGTACCACTGTACAGAGTTTGGAGAATTTCTAAGGATGGAGACTGACTTTTGACAGTGCTTTGATGACGTCAACTGCTAACTCCAGAGGGTAAAGGACCCCTGGATGGTTAAGTCCAGTCAAAGGTGACTCTGGGGTTGTGGCACTCATCTCACTTTCAGGCCAAGAGAGCCGGTTTTTGTCCACAGACAGCTTTTCGAGTCATGTGGTCAGCATGACTAAACTGCTTCTGGTGCAATGAAACACCGTAATGGAAACCAGAGCACACAGAAACACTGTTTACCTTATCGCCACAATGGTACCTATTTATCTACTTGCACTGGCATGCTTTTGAATTGCTAAGTTGGCAAGAGTTGGGACAGAGCAACGGGAGCTTACTCCATCACGGGGAATTGAACCACCGACCTTCCGATCGGCAAGCCCAAGAGGCTCAGTGGTTTGTCCCACAACTTTACCTTACCTTTACTCTGATGTAGCAACCTTCAGCAAAGAGCCTTGTGGCCCCTTAAAAACAATCAGATTTATTGCGACATAAGCTTTCACATGTGCTGTTGTTTGCACAGCAAGGGGAAAGGCCGGGCGGTGCTAAAGATAGCTGCTAGCGTGTCATGGTACTATGGATAAGCATAAATGAAGAAAGAATTAACATAGGAGCCATTCATGGCAGGTACAACCCGTTCCTGACTAGAAGTTGTTGGTGTTTTCTTGGCCTCAATTTGTTAAAAAACAAACAAAAATCGAACTAGTTGGAGAAGTAGACAGCTGGCATGAGGCTCTTCTTCTAAACCTATGGCTTATATTGGTAGTTCCTTGAGAATATTTTGTATTATTTTGAGTAAGCCACTTACTGTACAGTGGTACCTCGGGTTACAGACGCTTCAGGTTACACACTCCACTAACCCAGAAATAGTGCTTCAGGTTAAGAACTTTGCTTCAGGATAAGAACAGAAATCAGGCTCCGGCGGCATGGCGGCAGCAGGAGGCCCCATTAGCTAAAGTGGTGCTTCAGGTTAAGAACAGTTTCAGGTTAGGAACGGACCTCCAGAATGAATTAAGTTCTTAACCCGAGGTACCACTGTATATAAATCTTGTTGCATACATAAATTACAAAAACAAAGAGAAAATGGCTCTTTGCATCTCCACCTGAGATAGAACGAGGATCTTTCCTACTCAATATATATTATCTTTAACAAACCTAGTGTTTTTATTTTCCAGACTCAGAGTCTCTCTGTGTGATTACTTCCAGGGGTCAAGTGTGCTCCTCCAGCAGTGAATCAGTGGCTGAAATGCCTTCCTCTCTCCCTGGGCTGTAATGTGTCCTGGAACACTAAAAAAAACAAAAACGCTTCTTGCTTTCCTGGAAGGAGGTCAGAGAATGGCATAGAAAAACTTGCCTCCTGCACCAAAGGCAACTTTTTCCTTCCTTGCTCTGCCCACTTCGGACTCTACTTTAAATAATACTGATGGAAAAGACTGTCTCTTCCTTTTGAGTGCTGGCTTGCATGGTGTCTGGTTTGCGTCCATCTGGGGTGCATCCCTGGCACCCAGCTTCTGATCTGTCGGGTCTCTAATGTCAGCAAGGCCTGGCTGGCAGATGGTAGCATCTCTGCTGCTGGAAAATGTGCAGGTAATAATAAAATAAATTATTTTTATTGTTGTCCCAGCCACTTTGGGTGGAGCCAGTGTGGTGCAGTGTTTAAGAGAGGTAGTCTTGTAATCTGGGGAACCGGGTTCGCTTCCCTGCTCCTCCACATGCAGCTGCTGGGTGACTTTGGGCCAGTCACACTTCTCTGAAGTCTCTCAGCCCCACTCACCTCACAGAGTGTTTGTTGTGGGGGAGGAAGGGAAAGGAGAATGTTAGCCGCTTTGAGACTCCTTAAAGGGAGTGAAAGGCGGGATATCAAATCCAAACTCTTCTTCTTCCAGCATATACAAAAACATAATAAAACTTCCCTATACAGGGCTGCCTTGTACAGTTACTTATCTTTTTAACTTTGTTGTCAGTGTTGCGGGACACAGAATCAAGACAAAGAGATTTGTTGTAGGGGCAAGTTCCTGAGTCGGACTCTCTGTTTGTTGGTCTAGCAAGCAACTGTGGCCTTTTTCAACCTGGGCAAGCCTTTCCGCCCATGGTATGTGAGAAGACAAAGTCATATTTCCAAGATTAACAGCAGAGATCGCTTTGATGGGACGCCGGGCAGGTCTGAGCTGGCATTGCCAGGACCAGCAATGCTCCTTTCCCTGCAGATTCTGTGTGGTGAGGCAGTGACTCGGGGATGAGAACTTCAAGCCAGTTCTCTGAAGGCCTTAGCTTGACGTATGCTTGCTGCTCATGTCTCTGACCATCACCCCAAAGAGTCCAAGCCCGCTCGTCCTGGTCAGTGGCTCCACTCTTTGGGTTTCTTCAGTGGAAATCAGATCACCTCATTCAAGAATCTCTCTCCCTTGCTATATATATATAAACATATCATTTTGGACAATTATAAAACATACTTTTATATCTTATACAATTTTTTTTTACTTCTGCCAATCACATCTGAAAATTTTCCAATCTTTTCCACTTAATTTACATTTATTACTTTCACTACTACAGTGGTACCTCAGGTTACATACGCTTCAGGTTACATACGCTTCAGGTTACAGACTCCACTAACCCAGAAATAGTACCTCGGCTTAAGAACTTTGCTTCAAGATGAGAACAGAAATCACGGGGCGGCTGCGCGGCAGCAGTGGGAGGCCCCATTAGCTAAAGTGGTGCTTCAGGTTAAGTACGGACCTCTGGAATGAATTAAGTACGTAACCAGAGGTACCACTGTACTTTTAAATATCATAACTAATGTTTCTCTATCTTCTTTGCAATATTTCATATATTCCTCCTACTAGTGTAATTTGTTGATTACAGTTGCTCTTCAAATAGTTCGCATATTTATTCCAATCTTCTGTGAATCTCTGGTCCCGCAGGTTTCGAATCCTTCCTGTCATCTTATCCAGTTTGTTCAATCTCTTATGTTCAATCTCTTATGTTCTGGTGGGGCCACTTCCATGTTTGAAGAAACATCTGAACGTCTTTACTGGATCAGCCCCAAGGTCCATTGTATTTGGATCGCTTGCCTCCACATTGGCCTCCCAATGTTTTTCTAACATACATATGAAGGAAATGAATGGCAAGGGTGTGAGCCTGATACTCCCCATAAAAATCTTGTGGCAGGGAGTTCCACGGATTAATTACTCTTTGCAGAAATAGGTACTTCCTTTTCTTGGTCCTGGATCTGACAACCAGACTCCATGTTCCAGTTTAATGAGAGGGGAAAACATAACCCGCTCACTGCACCAAGTGAACTTGTTGCTGGGCTACAAATCCCATCTGCACTGAACATTAGCCATGCTGCTTCAGCTCTCAACCAAAAAGCTCCCAACCTTTTTGCCTTTTGTGCTACGAAATGGGCCTTTCAACCCCTGGAACAGTCACAAAATGACCCCCATCTCAAATATTGTCGCTCTGCAACTGGAGCCAGTGTTTTCGTTGGACCACCTGGCTAAGCAATATGTTTCCCACAACAGCAGAGACCTGATTGAAGTCATTTCCTCCCCAAACTTGAACATTCCAAGCTCTGAAAGGTGCTGCAGCAAAGGAATTCAACACTTGCACCTTCCAAATTCTGATTCACACGCATTTTGCTCCTTGACGCTCCAATAAATCAACAAATGAATGAAGCAAACAAGACACACCTTTTAATTTAGTCCCTGCTGACTCTGTCTAAAGGCAAATGGGACAAATTTGCAAATTGAGAGGAGTCGGAGCTTGAGCTCGTCTTGGGGCTTTGGTGTAAGGGAGGAAGCGGCACTCTGCACATGTTCAGAGGCTCTGGATTGTTAACCTTTGGATTACACTTCCACCGAAACAGACTCCCATGAGAGGTGGTGGACTCTTCTTCCTTGGAGGCTACTAAGCAAAGGTTGGGAGGTCATCTGTCAGGTATGATCTAGCTGAGATTCCTGCATTGCAGAGGGTTGGACTAGATGACCCTTGGTGTCCCTTCCAACTATGAAAGTTTATGATTCTCTGGTTCGGTCAGACTGCGGCCACAGCCTAGGAATGGTTAACTCAGGATTTAAAATACCCCATGCAGCTTAGAACATCCGGTCCCCAGAGCTTTGAGAAGACTGGGAGGTCCAAGGCACACAATCCATTCAAGGCAATCTTTTAACACTTTAATAGTCATTGCTTCCCCCAAGCAATCCTGGGAAGTGTAGTTTGACAAAGGTGCTGGGAACTGTAAAGGTAAAGGGACCCCTGACCATTAGGTCCAGTCGTGACCGACTCTGGGGTTGCGGTGCTCATCTCGCTTTACTGGCCGAGGGAGCCAGCGTACAGCTTCCGGGTCATGTGGCCAGCATGACTAAGCTGCTTCTGGCGAACCAGAGCAGTGCACGGAAACGCCGTTTACCTTCCCTATTTATCTACTTGCACTTTGACGTGCTTTCAAACTGCTAGGTTGGCAGGAGCAGGGACCAAGCAACAGGAGCTCACCCTGTCGCTGGGATTCGAACCGCCGACCTTCTGATCAGCAAGTCCTAGGCTATGTCGTTTAACCCACAGAGCCACCTGCGTCTCCCTGCTGAGAACTGTAGCTCTGTGCTATCTTAACAACCCTCAGCACCTTCAACAGTTCCCAGGATTATTTGGGGGAAGCCACAACTGCATAATGTAAGACTAACAAATGGTCTGGGAGTAATGGGAGTTGTAGCCAAACAACATCTGGGCACCCAAGGTGGAGAAAGGCTGGATTTGAGCATTGTACCATGGAAACCCCCATTAAAATCCCTACCAGACCAGGTAATAAAAGCATTCGGGGAAATGATATGTAATGAGATGAAAAAAATGTTTAAATTAACATATATATATAAAAAAGCCTCTGGTATATATATATATATATATATATATATATATATATATATATACCAGAGGCTTTTTTATTAAGAATTGTAGGTGCTGATATTCCAAGGGAGCAGAAAAGACTTTTTATGCATGCAGCGACAGCAGCACAGATGCTATTAGCCCAGAGATGGAAAGAAGATAAAGTCCCTACCAGAGAAGACTGTCAAATTAAATTGTTGGACTATGCCGAAATGGCAAAACTGACCGGAAAGCTCAGGAACCAAGAAGACCAAAACTTTAACAAAGAATGGGGGAAATTTATAATTTATCTTGGAGACCACTGTAAACTGATGAAAACATTAGCAGGACTGCAGTAACTCTTGTAAGGTAGCAAGTACAATGGAAACAATGGAGTTATATTCAATATAGAATATTGGGAAAGATGCAGTAGAAAAGGTTTAATAATAGGACCCATGAAGGGGAAGGTGGGAAGTCCAGAAATTTGGAGGAATCTGTAAATGTGGATATGTATGGTTGTACTGTTATAACTTTATATTTGCAAAATCAAATAAAAAATATTTCCAAAAATAAAAATAAAAATCCCTCTATCTCTCCAATCCTAATCTACCTCGCAGGGGTGTTGTGTGGATCATGCATAGCTCAGCTGGATAGAGCATGGTGCTGATAACACGAAGGTTGCAGGTTGGATCCCGGTATGGGACAGCAGGAGCATAAAGAAGGCTGATCACCGAAGAATTGATACTTTTGAATTATGGTGTGGAGGAGACTCTTGAGAGTCCCATGGACTGCAAGAAGATCAAACCTCTCCATTCTGAAGGAAATCAGCCCTGAGTGCTCACTGGAAGGACAGATCCTGAAGCTGAGGCTCCAATATTTTGGCCACCTCATGAGAAGAGAAGACTCCCTGGAAAAGACCCTGATGGAGGGCCCAAGGAGAAGGGGACGACAGAGGACGAGATGGTGGGACAGTGTTCTCGAAGCTACCAGCATGAGTTTGACCAAACTGCGGGAGGCAGTGGAAGACAGAAGTGCCTGGCGTGCTCTGGTCCAGGGGGTCACGAAGAGGCGGACACGACTAAACGACTAAACAACAACAAATGGGACAGCTACATATTCCTGCACTGCAGGGGGTTGGACTAGATGATCCTCCGGGTCCTTTTCCAACTCTAAAAAAAAGAATTCCGTGATTCTAAGCCATAACATGGGGCGGCGAGACTTTCTGCCCGGCGCCTCGGAAGCCAGAAAGGCAACGATTTAAAACGCAAGCTTCCAGTGACAGGCGCTTTGACTCATCCGTCAGGCTTGCTAACAACCCAGAACATCCGGCCGCGCCGCCACCTCTCCGCTTCGGAAGCAACCTCCAGCCACTTCGAAGGCATTTTTTAAACTTTGGGTGGCCAGATCGTTCAAATTTCCCTCTCGGCTCCCGAAATCCCTGCAGCTCCAAGCCGGGCCAATCGAAGGGGGGAAAGCGGCCGGCCAAAGGAATCCCGTGCGCAATCTGGCAAGTTGGAGACGAGCGAAAAGAAAAGACAACCGCGCGCGCTCTTTACGCACCATGGCATTGGAGCAATTGAGCAGGCAGACTACGCCCAGCAGCAGCCATCGCCGCTTGTAGACCTTGTACGACTCGGCGACGATCTTCTCCGAAGAAGTCCCGGGCAGGAGGCTCCCTGGCCGGTTGTTGCTGTTGCTGCTGTTGTGGCTGCTGGCGCTCTCCGCATCCATGTTGCGCGCTGCCTGCGCTGGCTGGTTTGTTGGCGCCGCGCTCGGGGCGCGCTGCTTTTCCGGGTGAGAGTGGCTACGACGCCCCCGCTCCCCTCCTGCCCGGAGGAGCCCGGGATGCGCCTTGGATCTGCCGGGCCCGGGGAGGCAGTTGCCACATCGCCGGCGAGCGGGGCTTGAAAAGCCGGTTCCTCGCGGGCGCCGCGCCCCTAGCCTTGCCGCCGCTGCCCCAGGCACTAGTCTGGCACGGAGCGGAGCTGGTTTTCCCTTCCCCTTCTCTCTGCCGGCAGAAAGAAGCCGCCCACTTGCCGGCTTGTTCCGAGGCACTCCCCGAGCGCCCTGCAAGGTCCTAGCGCCTGGTTTTCGGATTCTTTTGCATTAATTTATCGTTTTTATTTGATTTTGCAAATGTAAATTTAGAACCAAACCAAATACAGTTCCATATAAAGAGGTTTCTCTGAATCTCGAGACCTCCTCCCCCCAAACCCCTCCATGGAATCCAACATTTTCAACTGCATCTATATCATAATCTATGTTTTATATCTGTCCATAGGATCCATAGTATTTGTTACATTACAAGTGAGATTAAAATCCTGCTAATGCTATCTTTTCTTTTCCCCCCAAATTTTTTTATTGGTTTTCCAAATTTACAACAAACACACATAAAAGAAAAACACTACAATATTAAAAGGTAAAAACAAACAAACATATAAACACCTATCTGTTAAGGACCCCATTTAGTTTTCATTGTCGATCTCATTGTAGCAGTTTTCCAATATCCACTTTCTAATAAAATTAACTTCATCAAGTTACTATCTTTCTATATCCTCATAATATTTTCAGTCCATTATGTTATACAATTCAGCATATTTTACTCCTGGGCCAATTTGGAACTTACAAATAGTTCTACTTATATTATGTTGGAATACCTAGCTAAATAGTCCTTTAAAAATCCTGCTAATGTTTTCATCTGCTTACAGTTGTCTCCTAAATAAGTATTCCACCCCCCCCAAGTCTTTTATGAATTCCATGTTTTCTGACCTCAATCTAGACTTCTTTTTTATGTTAAATTGTTTTTATTTTAAAAAAAAAAAGATTGGGTTGCAAGAGTCTTTGTTTTCAGATCATAAAGTCCTTTCTAGAGATTAGTTATATTTGATGTGAGACGTGAATGATTTGGCTTTTTAAAAATAGCTCCCTGCTCACAGATCTACAGCTTCTCTGCTGCCTGCCCCTGAGTCAGCCTTTCCATTTTTCATAGACTTGTAGGTTTGGATGGTAACCCCAAGGGTCATCTAGCCCAACCCCCTGCAATGCAGGAATCTTTTGCCCATTGTGAGGTTTGAACCCGCAACCCTGAGATTAAGAGTCCCACACTCTACTGACTGATCAATTTCTTGTTTCATTTATTTTGTGAAATTTGATCACAGCAAAAATGGATAATGGTGCCAGCTGAGGTGTAGCTTGAACCCGTTTTCTGAGAATATTGTTCCAATAAAAAATTTGGACCCTTGGGGACAGATGAAAATACACCCCTCTACTTCCACATCCTCTCCAATAACTGGAAGATTGATTGGAGGTGATGCAGGACAGCTGAACTGCAATTCGTTTGAATTGCCACATGCAATTCATTTTCAGTGCAAGCCCTCTCATTCTGCCTGATACTGTTATAAATATCTTTCCCCTCCAAAACCTTTCCCATTTATTCTGGGTGTGGGCCTCATCAAATCTAAATCCAGCCCTGCTCCAGCTCCCTGGTTAAATGTCAGCTCCTGAAAGCCTGTTGCAGCAAGAACACCTTTACCTGTTGGTGGAAGGATAACAAGGAGAGAACCAGTCTAACTACTCTACCGAGGGAGTTCCAGAATCTGGGAACTTGTGGGTATGCCCCCAGTGGGGACCTGCTGCTTTAGATGGGCTTCCAGTATGTTTCTGAGCACAATTCAAAGTGTTGGTGCTGACCTTTAAAGCCCTAAATGGCCTCGATCCAGTATACCTGAAGGAGCATCTCCACCCCCATCGTTCCCTCACTGCGAGAAGCCAAGTTACAGGGAGCCTTCTCGGTAGTGGCACCCGCTCCGTGGAACGCCCTCCCACCAGATGTCAAAGAGAAAAACAACTACCAGACTTTTAGAAGACATCTGAAGGGAAACAGAAGACATCTGTTTAGGGAAGCTTTTAATGTTTAACCGACCACTGTATTTTAATACTTTGTTGGAAGCTGCCCAGGGTGGCTGGGGAAACCCAGCCAGATGGGCGGTGTTAAGTTGTGGGCGAACATATTAGACGACACAGCGATTCTTCCGAAGCAGCTCTTTATTTGTAAGCTGGAACAGAACTGAACTGAGGAGCTCAGTCAGCCTGCTTATATAGAGCTCCACTAGAATGCAACAGTAACCATTT
Source organism: Podarcis gaigeae (assembly GCF_964106915.1). NCBI lineage: Eukaryota > Metazoa > Chordata > Lepidosauria > Squamata > Lacertidae > Podarcis > Podarcis gaigeae. Next base: position 4,681,631 of record NC_139694.1, read on the forward strand.
TCTGTAACTAACCAATCACTGAACGTCACTTTCGATCCTTCATTTGCATACAAACTATCCAATCACTGAACGTCACTTTCGATCCTTCATTTGCATACAAACTATCCAATCACTGAACGTCACTTTCAATCCTTCATTTGCATAACTATCTATGCTGGCCCAGGGTGAGAACTTCAGTAGATAAGAGGCGGGGTATAAATATATATATATATTTTTAAAAATGGTCATGTATATCACTTTACTTACTTGAAAATGTAAGTCAGGAGCTCTGCAGGTGTTGTTGTTGTTTTTTTTGGAGGGGGGGCTTCCAGTCCATGGGCATAGCCAGGATTTTTGTTAGGGGGGCAGGCTTTTGTTGGGGGGAGAACCTAAGATTTGTATTGATTGGGGGGCAGCTGCCCCCCTCCTCCCTTGGCAATGCCCATGTTCCTGCCAACCCTTGCCAAGGGGACCTCTTGGCTTCTGCCTCAAAGTAGGTTCATTAACTGTGAACCCCAAATTTGGCACCTCCTCCAAACCTGTGCCAAAGTTTTGCAGGCGTTTTTGCAGTATTTGGGGCGGGGGGAGCCCCCAAATGTCGGCTTTTTGCTGCAAAACAACTGCAAAACTTTTGGCACAGGGGGGATCCCAATTTTCGGAGTTCGTAGTGAATGAAGTTCTTCAAAGTCCAGTCCTGTCGGTGCCCCTGATATATTCTGCCTAGGTTCCCATGCCTTTAACAAACTGCTAAAAGCCAGTGTGGAATCCTGACTACAGAGATATAACAACCATGCCATACATTACTCTTACAATATACAGTTGCGGCTTCCCGCAAATAATCCTGGGAACTGGTTTTTTCAGGGTGCTGAGAGTTGTCAAGATCGCCCAGAGCTACAGTTCCCAGCACTGAAGCCATGACTGTTAAAGTGTCATAGGTAAAGGTAAAGGGACCCTTGACCATTAGGTCCAGTCGTGGCTGACTCTGGGGTTGCGGCGCTCATCTCGCTTTACTGGCCGAGGGAGCCGGCGTACAGCTTCTGGGTCATGTGGTCAGCATGACTAAGCCGCTTCTGGCGAACCAGAGCAGCACATGGAAATGCCGTTTACCTTCCCACTGCAGTGGTACCTATTTATCTACTTGCACTTTGACGTGCTTTTGAACTGCTAGGTTGGCAGGAGCAGGGACCGAGCAACGGGAGCTCACCCTGTCGCGGGGATTCGAACCGCCGACCTTCTGATCAGCAAGCCCTAGACTCTGTGGTTTAACCCACAGCGCCACCCACGTCCCATAAATGTGCCTTAAATGTTTGGTGTGCATGTGACCTTCCTGTGTTTCTCAAACTTCGGTCGCCTGCTGATGTTGGACTACAACTCCCATCATCCTTAGCTAGCAGGACCAGTGGTGAGGGATGATGGGAACTGTAGTCCAAAAACAGCTGGAGACACAAGTTTGAGAAACACTGCTAGACTGAGATTGGGAGGGACTTCCTCCTGCTCAGCTCACTGTGTTGACCTGTCCTCCCTGTCCCGCTTCACCAACATCTCCAGGTTTTTTGTATTGTGCCTTGGAAGAAAGATGAGCTGCAAACGAGATAAAATAACTGCTTATGTGACAGGCTAGCCAGATGTGCAGCTGCTAACAAGCCCATGAGAAGGGGGAGATGGCAGCTTACTGCAGAGCTGTGGGAACCTGGTCTTGAGACATTACACCTGCCATGGGGCGGGTGGGAATTCCTGGAGTGACAAATGCCCCTCTCCCCGATGTCTAAACCTGTCAACTCTCCATGGGGATCAGAGCTCCCACATCCCCACCCCCATGTTTTAAAGCTTTCTTTGACCTGTTCCTGTGAGGTAAGAACTTCCCACACAGAACAAATACTCTTGTTTTCCTTCGGGGGTTTTATAGACAAGAAGGTATGGGAATGCAGGACTTTGAACCTTAAGCCGTGAGTCAGCAGAGTCAGGTGAGAGTCCAATTTTAAATGTGGCTTGTTCTTATTTTTACTATGCATTTTGTGGTTTTTATATTGTAATTTTATGTTGTGAACTGCCCTGAGATTTCCAGATGAAGGGCAGTATAGAAATTTAATTGATGATGATGTTGATGATAATGATAATGATGATGATGATGATGATGATAATAATAATAATAATAATAATAATAATAATAATAATATACAGTATGAGAGGAAAGCATGGCCAAATAGCACCACCCCACCTGCAGCTTGACAGGGAAAAAGGCAGTGTGTGTGTGTGTGTGTGTAGTAAGAAATAATAATAATAATAATAATAATAATAATAATAATAATAATAATAATAATAATAAATTTTATTTATATCCCGCCCTCCCCAGCCGAAGCTGGGCTCAGGGCGGCTAACAACAATCAAAATAATCCAACATTCTAAAAACATTCATTATAAAATTAATTAAAATCCAATTAAAATCAAATTAATGGCAACCATTCAGCAAAATTCTGTGCAGATTTAGTGATACCTCGGTTTAAGAACAGCCCTGTTTACGAACGATTTGGTTTATGAACTCCGCAAAACCAGAAGTAGTGTCCCGGTTTGTGAGCTTTATCTCGGTCTAGGAACGGAATCTGAATAGTGGAAGGGCAGGAGGCCTCATTAGGGAAAGTGCGCCTTGGTTTAAGCACAGTTTTCGGTTTAAGAACCGACTTCCGGAACGGATTAAGTTCGTAAACCGAGGTACCACTGTAATGTGGTACAGTCTGCTTCCAGTTCTCCTGTGACTCTACCAAGACATTCTCTGAATGCTACCTGTAAAGGTCAGGGCCTTCTCCTTTGCTCATTAGAGGGATGAGGAACACATGACACTTCAGATACAGTGCTACCTCGGGTTACAGACGCTTCAGGTTACAGATGCTTCGGGTTGCAGACGCCACTAACCCAGAAATAGTACCTCAGGTTAAGAACTTTGCTTCAGGATGAGAACAGAAATTGCATGGCGCCAACGTCGTGGGCCCCATTAGCTAAAGTGATACCTCAGGTTAAGAACGATTTCAGGTTAAGAACGGACCTCCAGAATGAATTAAGTTCTTAACACGAGGTACCACTGTATTGGACCACCACTCCTCTCATCCCTCACAAGGTGCTACAACAGAAAAGGCCCTGTTGTGCAGGATCATCCCAGACATAAGAAAACTTGTCCTAAGTTAACTGCAGTGTTTTGTATCCCAGACTTACCCCTTCTCACAGACGCATGCCACACACCAGGCTGAGCGAGGAGCACAGCAGCCTTGCTTGCTGTGGCATGAAGGAGGGGGAAACTAAAAGCGCTCACATGGCCCATGACTCAGTCTCCATCTTACACCCACCCACAGCTGAGCAAGCAGCTGCAATTTGTGGCAACAGATCAGAAAAAAGCCAGAACGAATTGTGCTACTGGGCACCGGAGGATGATGTCAATGCTGAGATGCAGTTCCAGAGGATCTCCCCCTCCAATGTCATGTTTCAAACTGGGAGTCCAAGGCCCGATCTGCCATTCCGGGAATCCCCCATCTTGATCCAATATGAGGCATTTTTTTGTAACAGGTTTGGAATTGCCCAAGAAAGATGCTAAGTTATTTTTGTATGCCACAACTGCTGCTCGAATTTTATTAGCTAAGAATTGGAAAATACAAAAAGTACCAACAGTGGGAGACTGGCAGATGAAGATGATGTACTTTTCAGAGCTGGCCGACCTGACTGGAAGTGTCCGCGACCAGAAGAAGGAGGATTACCAGGAAGAATGGACGAAATTTAAAGACTATTTAGTTAAATATGTTAAGTTAAATTAATTGGAGTACAGTGAGGTACAGTGGTGCCCTGCAAGACGAATGCCTCACAAGACGAAAAACTCGCTAGACGAAAGAGTTTTCCGTTTTTCGAGGCGCTTCGCAAGACGAATTTCCCTATGGGCTTGCTTCGCAAGACGAAACCGTCTTGCGGGTTTGCTTCCTTTTTCGTAAAACCGTTAATACCCGGGGAATCCGCGCTCCGCAAGATGAAAAAATCGTAAGATGAAGCAACTCGCGGAACGAATTATTTTCGTCTTGCGAGGCACCACTGTAATGTGATGAATTACGGTAATACGTTTAATGCTGAATTGGAAAGAAAGAAAGATGTTAAGTGATTAAGTTAATTTTATAAGAATATTGGTTTTAGAAAACCGTTAAAATGATATACACTGAAATTCAATCAGGGGGAATACGAGGAAGTCACTTAACAATGTTACTAAGTTTGGTTTAAATACGGTAGAGATTTATGTTTGTTTGTTTATTTGTTTGTTTTAAAAAATTTTGGAAAATCAAAATAAAATTTTGAAAAACACACACAATATGAGACATTTTTGATGCAGCATCGCTTGCAAGTTATGGCTGAAGCTGTAGCATTCCAGCATGTCTATGGATCTGCTGGTTGACCGAACACTCATTGCAACCGCCTTTCTGTTGACATTATGAAGCGATATGCATTTTTAACTTAGGTCACACAGCCAACTAAGCACACCGGTCCCTATTTGCAATTTCTGTGGAGCAAGAAATTTCTGTGGAGCTTAAGCACGTCTCTTGAATCATATCCACAGGACTTACAACAGTCTTGTCAGGTGGTGCCAGTCCTTTTAAAAAATATATCCATTGTTTTCTATATGTTGGAAGCTGCCCAGAGTGGCTGGGGCAACCCAGTCAGATGAGCGGGGTATAAATAATAAAATTGTTGTTGTTGTTATGGAATAAGGTAAAGGTAAAGGGACCCCTGACCATTAGGTCCAGTCGCAGACGACTCTGGAGTTGCGGCATTCATCTCGCTTTATTGGCCGAGGGAGCCGGTGTACAGCTTCCAGGTCATGTGGCCAGCATGCCTAAGCCGCTTCTGGCGAACAAGAGCAGCGCACGGAAACGCGTTTACCTTCCCGCCGGAACGGTACCTATTTATCTACTTGCACTTTGACGTGCTTTCGAACTGCTAGGTTGGCAGGAGCTGGGACTGAGCAACGAGAGCTCACCCCGTCGCGGGGATTCAAACTACCAACCTTCTGATCAGCAAATCCTAGGCTCTGTGGTTTAACCCACAGCACCACCCGCATCCCTGTTATGGAATAGGACATCCCTATTTTCATTGGAGAAAAGTTGGAGGGCATGTGGATGCTGTGAAGGTAGAATTCAGAGGATGGACTCTTTGTGAACTGTGGCGGAAGCTATCATCTTTAAATTGCTTCAGCCTTGGCTACAAATGGATCGGGGCAAGGCAGCACATATTTAAACTATGGATCTTGCTGCCATAGAAGACAGTGTTCACCACCCATTTGGATGGCGTTAAAATACGATGTGCGGGGAAGACTCTTTAAATATATATTGGCATTCACACATTTGCGGGGAAACATACACATTGCAATTCGTTTTTCTGCACCTAGATACATAGGCCAGATCTTATTATTTTTTTGTATTAAATTTTATTGATAATATGTGCCAAATCCATGTTTCCAACAGCTTTCAACAGAAACGAGCCAACCTAAATCAAAATGAGGAAGCAAAACAAGAATCAAGTTAAAAGTAGAAGCAAACAGCTATGGTGTAGCTGATTAATTCGTTACCCTTTCCTATTTCTTCTGCACTTCAGCCTGAACAATTTTATAAAAACGTACACAGCTTGCCGTTCCTTGATATCTTGGGATGATTCAACAGATTGTGATTGATTGCTGTCTGTGCCAGGACTTGCAATGGTGATGCAGGAAAGTTCTCTCATGATGTTAAGAGCTGTGATGGTCCTTCATCCTTGCCAATCGAGATGTTACAGAATGCCAACACTGAGACATTCTCCGTTTTCATTCTTCCCCCCAACTGTACAACACAGGGAAATTTCATCTTGGAAAACCTTGACATCTAAGAGTGAAGCACCCACAACTTCCAAATAATCCATTGATTTTGCATTCTAGCCAGGATGTGGACTGGTTCTAGAGAGAGTTGCAGGGGGACCAACGGCTTTCATTTGTGCCAACCTGAGCCCATTCAATTAGAGATTTCTTCTTCTAGATCAGGCATAGGCAAACTCAGCCCTCCAGATGTTTTGGGACTACAACTCCCATCATCCCTGACCACTGGTCCTGTTAGCTAGGGATGATAGGAATTGTAGTCCCAGAACATCTGGAGGGCTGAGTTTGCCTCTGTCTGTTCTAGATCCAACGCCAGAATGCAATAGCTTCTTTCTCTCTTTTTTGGCAGGTTAATTATGAAGCCCTGCCCGTCATTTCTGTCAACCAGCAGAGGGAGCCCTCAGTTATTCTGACTGCAGGAGAGTTTTGGCAGAATTGAAGATCAGAGTACTATTTTAAAGCACCAGGGAATTGCTGGTTACTGTCCACCTCTTGACCCCTTTAATCATCCGGCTGTTATATCTTATAGATGGGGCTCAAAGGTGGTAACTATTTTAATCACCTCCGCAAGAAAGGCTTGTAGAAGAATCTCAACCTAATGAGGTGAGTTAATGGGAGGATGGGAGAGGATGGCGTTAGGAAAGCTAATAATACATTTCACAGGGACATCCCTTTTATGCGAAGACTGGCTCTGGTGGATTGAGCGGACGAGACCAAGAGAGGGTCCAACGGTTTCTGCACATGCTGCAGAGTGGCGGTTCTCAACCTGTGGGTCCCCAGATGTTGTTGGACTACAACTCCCATCATCCCTGAGCTCTGGCATTGCAAGCTAGGGGTGATGGGAGTTGTAGTCCAACAACATCTGGGGACCCACAAGTTGAGAACCACTGCTGTAGAGGGAAGTGAGGGGCAGATGGGGCTCGTCAACCTGGGAAGGTAGCCCATCTAAGAGAAGGAAAACTCTGATCCTAAACCTCAGCTGCTTTGTGGGGTATCTTCAGAAGAAAAGGCTCAGGAGTAAACTCTACACAATTCCAGAGTGGAGTCCTTAAGACGGTTGGATGGTGCCTTGTACACCTCCTTCCAGCAACTCCTGCAGCCAAACTGGTGCCAAAAGTACTGCTCTGCTTTCCTTTGGACCCCATCAGTTAGGCCAGGAGTAGGCAACCTAAGGTCTGTGGGCTGGATGCGTCCCAATCGCCTTCTCAATCCAGCCCGCTGACGTTCTGGGAATCACCGTGTTTTTACGTGAGTAGAATGTGTCCTTTTATTTAAAAAGCACCTCTAGGTTATTTGTGGGGCCTGCCTGGTGTTTTTACATGAGTAGAATGTGTGCTTTGATTTAAAAGCACCACATAACACCGGTCCTGAGAGATCTGCATTGGCTCTCAGTACGTTTCTGAGCACAATTCAAAGTGTTGGTGCTGACCTTTAAAGCCCTAAACAGCCTCGGTCCAGTATACCTGAAAGAGCGTCCCCATCGTTCTGCCCAGACACTGAGGTCCAGCGCCAAGGGCCTTCTGGCGGTTCCCTCATTGCGAGAAGCCAAGTTACAGGGAACCAGGCAGAGGGCCTTCTGGGTAGTGGCGCCTGCCCTGTGGAACGCCCTCCCTTCAGTTGTGAAGGAAATAAGCAGCTATCTTCTTTTTAAAAGACATCTGAAGGCAACCCTGTTTAGTTTTTAATATTTAATGCTGTATTGTTTTTAACACTTGATTGGAAGCCGCCCAGAGTGGCTGGGGAAACTCAGCCAGATGGGCGGGGTATAATTATTATTATTATTATTATTATTATTATTATTATTATGCATCTCTGGGCTATTTGTGGGGCATAGGAATTCGTTCATCCCCCCCCCCAAATATAGTCCTGCCCACCACATGGTCTGAGGGATGGTGGACCGGCCCACGGCTGAAAAAGGTTGCTGCCCCCTGAGTTAGGCTGAGAGGGGGGGTCTTGTCATTCGGGCAACCCAGAACCCTCATATGCTGTCTTTAATCTGACGCATCTGATAGATTTAATGCAAATTTAACACAAATTAATTTTCCAAATACAAATTTAAGAAAGAAAGAGGGATTCTGCTGTAATAAATTTGTTAGTATCTATGGTGCCATGGAGCAGGGACGCAGGTGGCGCTGTGGGTTAAAGCCTCAGCGCCTAGGACTTGCCGATCGAAAGGTCGGCGGTTCGAATCCCTGCGGCGGGGTGCGCTCCCGCTGCTCGGTCCCAGCGCCTGCCAACCTAGCAGTTCGAAAGCACCTCCGGGTGCAAGTAGATAAATAGGGACCGCTTACCAGCGGGAAGGTAAACGGTGTTTCCGTGTGCGGCTCTGGCTCGCCAGAGCAGCGATGTCATGCTGGCCACGTGACCCGGAAGTGTCTCCGGACAGCGCTGGCCCCTGGCCTCTTGAGTGAGATGGGCGCACAACCCCAGAGTCTGTCAAGACTGGCCCGTATGGGCAGGGGTACCTTTACCTTTACCTTTATGGTGCCATGGTAACACTTGGTGGTTTGTTGCACCAGTTTAAACCACCAGTTTAAACCCTCTGGAAACGGCTAAATCGCTTAAAATATGAGATGATAAACTCAGGCATAGATGATTGTGATCCTGAACCCCCACTACCTCGCAGCTATACTCATTCATGAGGAAGGCTTCAGGATCAAACCCTGAGGAACAATCCATACCCTCTGCCTCTAGGAAATCTTTAGGAGAAGAAAAGGCTCGGGAGAAAACCCTAAACAAATCTGGAGCGGAGTCCTTAAGGCATAGCTGTCAACTTTTCCCTTTCTTGCGAGGAATCCTATTCGGAATAAGGGGATTTCCCTAAAAAAAAGGGAACAGTTGACAGCTATGTCCTAAGATGGCACTTTGTACGCCTCCCTCTGACCAAACTCCTGCAGCCGGGCTAGTGTCCAAATTACAGTATTGCTCTGCTTTCCTTTGGATCCCAGGACCTCCATACACACTGCCCAAACTTGCATAGCAGAGGCAGATCTGAGCGTTTCTCGGACACGGAGCCCAACCTGAAAGCAGCGCTGGGATCTCTCGAATGCCCCCAAAAGAGAAGGATGAAAGAAGGCATTACTTCTGCACTGGCCATCAGAATGCTTCCCCTGCCTTAATCTTCCCGAAGGCAACACGCTTCTCTGGCAACCTATAAAGGGCTGCTGATTAACACCTCTTAATGACATTTAACACATTTACGGTCTTTCATCTGTAAATCTCAAGGCCATTTAACAGAGATAAGCACAGTTATCCTTTCATGAGGTCGGCTGCTCTCAATTGCTTGTCACCCTGAAGCCTGCAACTCTAGAGACTCATTGCAAGTTGTTAAACCTCCGGCTTGGGATCTTAATAGCCAGTTATGGTTGGAGGATCCGTGTTTCCTGTGGCTCCGTCCACAAGGCGTCACTCCCTGTGGAACGCCCTCCCTCCCATCAGATGTCCAGGAGACACAGCTATGCAACTTTTAGAAGACATCTGAAACCCTGTACAGTGGTACCTCAGGTTACAGACGCTTCAGGTTACGGACTCCGCTAACCCAGAAATAGTACCTCGGGGTAAGAACTTTGCTTCAGGATGAGAACAGAAATCGCGCAGTGGCAGGCTCCATTAGCTAAAGTGGTGCTTCAGGTTAAGAACAGTTTCAGGTTAAGAACGGACCTCCGGAACAAATTAAGTTCTTAACCTGAGGTACCACTGTATCAAGATGTTTTTAATCACAGATTCATAGAACTGTAGATTTGGAAGGGACCATGAGGGTCATTTAGTCCAACCCCTTGCAATGCAATAATCTTTTGCCCAACCTTTTACTCGAACCCACCACCCTGAGATTAAGAGTCTCATGCTCTACCAACTGAGCTATCTCAGGTTCAATCAGCTGCATGCTTGATGTTTTATTAGGTTTTTATATGTGTTGGAAGCCACCAGAGTGACTGGGGCAATCCTGCCAGATGGACGGGGTATAAATATTATTATTATTATTATTATTACTACTACTACTACAGTGGTACCTCAGGTTAAGTACTTAATTCGTTCCAGAGGTCCATTCTTAACCTGAAACTGTTCTTAACCTGAAGCACCACTTTAGCTAATGGGGCCTCCTGCTGCCTCCACGCAACTAGAGCACAATTTCTGTTCTCATCCTGAAGCAAAGTTCTTAACCCGAGGTAATATTTCTGGGTTAGCAGAGTCTGTAACCTGAAGCGTCTGTAACCCGAGGTACCACTGTATTAGCCTTCTGACAGAGGATGTGGCAGGTGCTGGTGTTTTGGTTGCATCAGCAGCCTTTGCTCCTGTCCATTAAGGGTAAAGGGGATCCCTGACCATTAGGTCCAGTCGTGGCCGACTCTGGGGTTGCGGCGCTCATCTCGCTTTACTGGCCGAGGGAGCCGGCGTACAGCTTCTGGGTCATGTGGTCAGCATGACTAAGCCGCTTCTGGTGAACCAGAGCAGTGCACGGAAACGCTGTTTACCTTCCCACTGCAGTGGTACCTATTTATCTACTTGCACTTTGTGCTTTAGAACTGCTAGGTTGGCAGGAGCAGGGACCGAGCAACGGGAGCTCACCCCGTCGCGGGGATTCGAACCACCGACCTTCTGATCGGCAAGCCCAAGGCTCAGTAGTTTAGACCACAGCGCCACCCTCCTTCAATTCAGCAGGGATGGGGACACAGGAACAGCTGTAGCTGTTTTCCCAGCCAAAGCTGGTGAAAGGCATTCCTGGCTCTTGAGGCTATTGTCTTGAAATGCTATTTTATCACTTTATTGCTTTCTAATTAAAAAAAAAAAAAGCCTGCATTCTGCAACCTGGCTGCCACTGGAAACCCTTCCTCCTTAATCTAGGACCGATTCCAGGGAGAGAAAAATCCCAAAGTCCCCCATTCTGCAAAATGTGCAGCTTGACCCGTTCTCAGCTGCCCGCAGCAAACCCTTCTGCCTCAATAGCAGGCCGGTTCGATTTTGTGGACACGGCACTCTTGCAGCCTCCGTTCTGTCATATATGCATTTTGGCTTGGCTGGCTCTCTGCTGGTACTCTGCCGGCTGCGGTTAAGAGGAAGTTGGAAGAGCCAAGATGTAAAGCCCTAATTTCGGCAGCTGTTTGAAAACCCCCAAGCCTACTTGTGTCCCCATTTCCCATTTCCATTCCCATTCCCAGTCCCAAACCAGACCCAACAATACTTTGGCCCTGTCCAACCTGTTGCTCTTCAGATGTTTTAGCCCCCCATTAGCCCCCCAGCCAAATTGACCAAGTATATTTGTGCTCGCATATGTCAGTTGGTTAGAGCATGGCTCAGTTCAAGGGTGCCAACTTGAGTTAAATATGGGGGGGGGGCAGGATAGCCCTGCCATGCATAATCGATCACAAGACATGCTGTGCACCCACCATTTATTAATTTTTATTAATACTTTTCAGACAGTGGCGTAGCGTGGGGGGTGCAGGGGGGCGGCCCCACCGGGCGCAACATCTGGGGGTTAGGGGGCGCAAATCCACGGGTTAGGGGGTGCAAATTACTTGCCTTGCCCCGGGTGCTGACAACCCACGCTACGCCACTGTTTTCAGATATATACATTTCACTGATTTCACAATCATTTTGACATTTTAAAACTTGACTTCCTTCCCCTTCTTTCTGCGGTTCCTTAAATTTATTTTTAATATCTTCTGCATATCCAAATTAACTTACTCATTTATTTATCTTCTTTAAAGCTCTCATGTAGCTGCAGGTTATTACAATAATCTTGCCAGTGTTCTTATCTGTTTATAATTTATCGGTAAATGTTCAATAAACCATTTCCATTCTTTTATTTATTTTTAAAGCATTTTTTATAAAAGATTTCTTGGTTTACAAAAATATGTGCAATGTCTTTTCTTTTCAAGTTACATTTTCTACAGGTCAGTTTCATTTGTTGAGACATTAGTGTTACATTAGGAAAAAAAGGGGGGAAGAGGTGGAGGGGGGCATGGTGAGTGTGGGTGGGGTCGGGTGGCGAAGTTTCTATTTTACTTAATGTATGTGTGGGGTTATGTGTCAGTGTCGTTTGTGCAGGTTCTTTTTGCTATTGGCTTGTGTTCCTTTGGTGGTGAGAGAGGTTGGGGTTGGCCTAGGCCCTAGGGCATTTCCATTCTTTTATAAAAAGTTTGTTATCTGGATTTCTTATTCTTCCTGTAAGTTTCACAATTCCTGCATATTCCATAAGTTTTTGTATCCATTCTTCCTCTGCTTCTTTCCATTTTGGGGCAAGTAACATTCTTGCCACAGTAGTTGCATACATGAGTAAATTTCTATACAATTAGGTAGTTCTATCCCTATAATCGCTACTGGGAAATAGTGATGTACGGAAGTGAGAGCTGGACCATAAAGAAGGCTGATCGCTGAAGAATTGATGCTTCTGAATTCTGGTGCTGGAGGAGACTCTTGAGAGTCCCATGGCCTGAAAGAAGATCAAACCTCTCCATTCTTAAGGAAATCAGCCCTGAGTGCTCACTGGAAGGACAGATCCTGAAGCTGAGGCTCCAATACTTTGGCCACCTCATGAGAAGAGAAGACTGCCTGGAAAAGACCCTGGTGTTGGGAAAGATGGAGGGCACAAGGAGAAGGGGACGACAGAGGACGAGATGGTGGGACAGTGGTCTCGAAGCTACCAGCATGAGTTTGACGAAACTGTGGGAGGCAGTGGAAGACAGGAGTGCCTGGCGTGCTCTGGGTCACGAAGAGTCGGACACGACTAAACGACTAAACAACAACAACATCCCTATAATTCCCAAAAGAAAGGCATCTGGGGTTTTTTTTGTTTTAATTTTTTTTAACAAATGTTATTTTAAACATCCTTTTCATTTCATTGTATATCATTTCCCAGTACACACCATTTGAATGGCAAGGCCCATCAACTGGGGGGTGGGGGGGCAAACCCTGTGGTTAATGTGCTGGCAAGTCGACCCCTGCAGAGATAAGCACTGAACCCTCCAGCTGTTGTTAATAATATCCTTAAAGGACTCTTAATTTAAGGGTTGTGGGTTTCAGCCGCACATCAGGCAGGAGTTTGGACTAGATGATCCTTGTGGTCACTTATGTTATTTCATGACATATTTCTTTATACCCTGGCTTCCCCCCCTGAAAAAACTCAAGCCAGCTCACAGATAAAAAACAAGAATTGCTTAACACATAAGAAAAAGCAATAGTTTAAAACAATTAAAAATTAATAGAATTAAAACGATGCACACATAAAGAACCTGTTTATAACACAAAAACGATTACAATCAATGAGCCAACAGTGTGACGTGGCAGCTAAAAAAGCCAATGCAGTTCTGGGCTGCATCAATAGAAGTATAGCATCTAGATCAAGGGAAGGAATAGTGCCACTGTATTCTGCTCTGGTCAGACCTCACCTGGAGTACTGTGTCCAGTTCTGGGCACCACAGTTCAAGAAGGACACTGACAAACTGAAATGTGTCCAGAGGAGGGCAACCAAAATGGTCAAAGGCCTGGAAACGATGCCTTATGAGGAACGGCTAAGGGAGCTGGGTATGTTTAGCCTGGAGAAGAGGAGGTTAAGGGGTGATATGATAGCCATGTTCAAATATATAAAAGGATGTCACATAGAGGAGGGAGAAAGGTTGTTTTCTGCTGCTCCAGAGAAGCAATGGTTCCAAACTACAAGAAAGAAGATTCCACCTAAACATTAGGAAGAACTTCCTGACAGTAAGAGCTGTTCGACAGTGGAATTTGCTGCCAAGGAGTGTGGTGGAATCTCCTTCTTTGGAGGTCTTTAAGCAGAGGCTTGACAACCATATGTCAGGAGTGCTCTGATGATGTTTCCTGCTTGGCAGGGGGTTGGACTCGATGGCCCTTGTGGTCTCTTCCAACTCTATGATTCTATGATTCTATGAAAGCAGCATGGCACCAGCCCCTTCATTAAAAGCAGTCAGTTCCCCAAAGCCTTGGAACAAGAAAGTCTTCAGCTGCTGGCAAGAAGGATAACAAGGTGGGAGCCAGTCTGGCTTCTCCAGGGAGGGAGTTCCAGACTGGGAGCAGCCATGGAGAAGGCCCCATCTTGCATCCCCACCAAGCCTGCCTGAGAGGGTGGCAGGACTGAGAGAAGTCTCAAAGATCGCATCAACTGATGAACCGAGAGTTCAATCCCCCGGGTGATGTTTCACCAGGGCATTTCCTGTGTGATGCAGACCCCTCCTGCCCCACCCCACAGGCCAACTTTGACAGGTGGGGCTTGTTGGGATGCGTCCAGGGAGACGGGGGCATTTGGCAGGCCCCCAGCTGGCTCCAGCCCTCCGGCCGGCAGCTGGACAAACTACGGTTCTCGGAACAGCATCAAGAACTGCGACTCAAGATTCAGAGACCTTTAGCAGCTTAGCACGCAAGCCAGCAGAGATAAGAACTCTTTGCAATGGAAGTAGCGGGCAGAGGCATAAATAAGCATATTTACAAGCATTTATTCAGCATCAGGACAAAAGGAAAACATGTCTGCTTCCCTTCGTGTCCAAGCAAACAGCATAGCAAAAGATATATACAACGGAAGTTCCCAGCAGACTGTGCTGGAAGTAAACAGACATGTGACATACAACAACTCCACATGTCTGTTCTAAAGGTGGAATGGAACTATATCCTAACAGGGCTATCCACCTATCAGTCACCTGATGTCATCATGACACCAGATGATTGACAGGTAGGCAACCTTTTCTACCTGTCGAAGTCGGCCTGTGGGGTGGGGGGAGGAGATAAAGATCCCAAACAGCTCCCCATTCCTGCTGTAAATTACTTAATCTAGAACAGTGTTTCCCAATGTGGGGCACACCCCTCACAGATGTGCAACTTGATTTTTAAGGGGGGGGGGCAATTCGAGAATGAATTATTAACAGTGAATGGCCTTTTAGGCTTCCTCCACGTGAATAGGAGTTCACTTTTTGAATAATAAGAATTACCGTATTTTTTGCTCTATAAGACTCACTTTTTCCTTCCTAAAAAGTAAGGGGAAATGTGTGTGTGTCTTATGGAGTGAATGCAGGCTGCGCAGCTATCCCAGAAGCCAGAACAGCAAGAGGGATTGCTGCTTTCGCTGCGCAGCGCTCCCTCTTGCTGTTCTGACTTCTGAGATTCAGAATATTTTTTTTCTTGTTTTCCTCCTCCAAAAACTAGGTGTGTCTTGTGGTCTGGTGTGTCTCATAGAGCGAAAAATACGGTATATGCCACGGGGGGGGGGGGGGAACACACCACGATTTTAGAGATGCTTAGATGGGGCATGGTCAAAAAAAGATTGGGAACCACTGATCTAGCACATTTTTGTCTCTTACTCTGTCCACAGCTGGCATGTGGCTTGACGGATGATCTCTTAGGGAACACATTCCCCAACTGAAAAAAAGAGATAGGTTGTTTTAGGCAACTGAAATTTTAAAACAACATTCAAACAGGTGCCACTTAATTCTATGTAATGTAAAGATAAGGTTAGGAGCTATGCTTGGCCCGAGAGCGACAGCTCCTCGCTCATGCTTCATTTCAAAGCACCGAAACTCGCCCCTCATTCTGAAGTGCCTTGCGCTAAACCATTTAACTTTCTGAATTTAATTTTGACATTATCTTTCAATTATATGATAAAGACATGCTCCAGAAGGGAATAAGAAAGGCAGGTAAATCGAAGAATGGCACTGGAGGTGGCGGCTGGCTTTGGGCCTGCAAGCTTATTGTGCTTAGAAATAAATATTCAACTCTATCCTGTGCTCGGCTGATGTGCAATAAATCACCAGCAAAGGTGCCGATACCTTACGGCAGTTCCGCCCAGTAGGAAGTTAATTCCCTGATCAGATTTCTCCCAGGTGACTCACCTAACAATGCATGCCAGGGAGCTGGAGGGATAATGAGCAACAGCTATTCTCCAAAGGGGAAAAAATTATTTAGAGCTGGCATCTCCAACAAGGTGCCCACAGGGGTCAGGGAGCCTACAAAGCCTTACAAGGGACCAGCCATGCTCTCTGTGCCCCTCTGTGCTGAAATTTATGCAGATGTTTAAAGGAGCAGTCCCAGTGCCTCCAATCTAGCCAACCGCATTGTCGGCTGAGCCCTTCCCCCGTGAGCCGATTGGACAAGAGACTCTAGCAGCATTCTCATTGGACACCAGCCAGGGGTGCCAACGTGAATAAACTATGGCGGGAGGGGCAGGTAAGCCCCACCCTGCATAATTGATCACATGACATGGTGCACACACACTATTTGAATGACAATGTCCATAAATTGGGGGGTGGGGTGGGTCTGACTCCCTCAAACATTGGGGGGGGGGCTAAAGACTCCTAGGACGCCAGCAGACACCAAGATGGGGAGAAAAAGGGAAGCGACTTAGAGTGATGGCTCCAACCTGGTGGAATGCTCTGTCCCATGAGACCAGGGCCCTGCAGGATTTAACTTCCTTCCGCAGGGCCTGTAAGACAGAGCTATTCCGCCTAGCTTTCAATTTGAACTTAGCCTGATCTTTTTTGCCCTTCCTTCCCTCCCCCTCCTCTTTTTATGAAGATTACCCGCTCTGGGATCCCACAGCTAATTCTCTCCTGGTCTCCTGGCTGGCCCAAGTAGGACTAATTTAGCCAGCTAGCCCTGGTGATCATCTAATGTTTATTGGATGGATTTCCCCCCTAAATTGATTTTTGAATTCGGAATTTATTCTTATTCACGTTTCATACTGTATTTTAAGCTTTTTTTTTGTTGCATCAATTAAGTGTTTTAAATTGGTTGTTAGCTGCCCTGTGCCCGGTTTTCTGAACCGGGAAGGGCGGGGTATAAATTAAAAAATATTATTATTATAAGAGAGAGGTGGTGGAAATCTGAGCAGCTATGAGGGGCGGAAGCAAGCAAGTTTGTTTTCTCCTGCTCTGGAGGATAGAACTGGAATCCAATGGATTCCAGTTACAAGAAAAGAAATTCCGACTGAACAGCAGCAAGAAGTTTCTGGCAGTAAGAGCTGTTCAGCAATGGAATGGTCTCCCTCGGGAGGTTGTGGACTTTCCTTCCTTGGAGGTTTGTGAGCAGAGGTTGGATATCCACCTGTCATGGATGTTTGGTTGAGATTCCTGCATTGCAGGGGGCTGGACTAGATGACCCTCCGGGTCCCTACCTGAATATAAAAGGTAAAGGTAAAGGGACTCCTGACCATTAGGTCTAGTCGTGACAGACTCTGGGGTTGCGGTGCTCATCTCGTTTTACTGGCCGAGGGAGCCGGCGTACAGCTTCCGGGTCATGTGGCCAGCATGACTAAGCCACTTCTGGTGAACCAGAGCAGCGCACGGAAACGCCGTTTACCTTCCCGCTGGAGTGGTACCTATTTATCTACTTGTACTTGGCATGCTTCGAACTGCTAGGTGAGTTGGTACCTGAATATAGAGTTGCCTATTCCCCAGCACTCAAAGAGTGTTCTTATTGCCAGTAGCAGTGGTACGGTGCTATTCCTGCCTTTGGAAAGTATCTACCTAATTGATCAGATCTTCAAATAGTCAGGCTTGGGGAGCATGCTGCAACTTTCAGAGAAGACAATTGACTCTGACTCTCTCTCTCTCTCTCTCTCTCTCTCTCTCTCTCTCTCTCCCCCTCCCTCCCTCTCTCTCTCTCTCTCTCTCTCTCTCTCTCTCTCTCTCGTAAGCCTCCAATTAAAGCCATTTTGGTCATTAGACCAAAGCGGTAACTCTTTACCAGCAAGGAAAGCTATGTCTGCATCAATCAGAAAGCCATCAATAGAAATGAACTGAAAGAAGCAAAAACTTCAGTTCAGATGTTGACTAATGAAGGCGCCTGTAATGGATCCTTAATTGAAGAGTTCCCAGGCTCCTTACAAAATCTATTACCATGAATTCTGGATTTTAGGCAAGCCTTACTACATAACTTAGTAGATAGATGCCTGCTTTATAAAACACCAGCAGTCAAAAGGAGTCAGGCACTTTTCGTGACGAAGCGGCCATATAATTGGAAGAGTCCACTGGCGTACCTAGGGTTGCATCCTTGGTAACGAACTGTATTGGCAACCCCACACTGAAAAAAATTCACTTTACCACAATAGTTGCATTAGAAATGACTACATTTTAGTGCTTGGAGCATCCAGAGTGAGGGGGAGGTGCGGTGAGAAGGCGGAAAAACCCACACACCTTTGTGCCGCAGTGCGAGAAGGACAGGAAGCTTCTCGCTGTGACAGCAGCAGCACTTCACCACACAAATATACATCATACACCCCATAGTCTGACAGGTGACAGAAAGATGTTTCAGAAACACCAAAGCCTATCTGCCCAATGGAATTCAAGTGGCCAGGAGCAAATTGATGCTGCCAAGAGCTCACAGCTACCGTATTTTTCGCTCTATAAGACTCACCAGACCATAAGATGCACTGTTTTTGGAGGAGGAAAACAAGAAAAAAAATATTCTGAATCTCAGTAGCCAGAACAGCGAGAGGGATTGCTGCGCAGTGAAAGCAGCAATCCCTCTTGCTGTTCTGGCTTCTGGGATAGCTGCGCAGCCTGCAATTGCTCCATAAGACGCACACACATTCCCCCTTACTTTTTAGGAGGGAAAAAGTGAGTCTTATAGAGCAAAAAATACAGGATATAAAATTTGGCACGCTTTGCAATTCCACAGAATGTACCATTCCTCTTTCAATCACAAACAGCCTTCTTACAAAGTTTATTCTAATCAATTAGGGAGTCTCTTGACCTTTTCAATTTGTCCAGTGTCTGCTTGGATGTTCCAGCACCCATTGGAGAAACATCTGTACAAACCTACCCACTTCCCCAGTGTGCTCTGCTGAGCTGGCCCAAGATATTTTGGCACCTGAGACAAATCGCAAAATGGCGCCCCCTCCTCCCTGTCAAGGAAGAAGGGATGGGTGAAGATCTACATCAGGAACAAGGAGAGAATAAAGATCTGCCTCCTGATCTGCTGCCCCAGTACATCTTGCCACCTGAGGCAGTTCTTTCACTTTGCCTCATGGGTGGGCCGGCCTTGCTGCCCTGTGCCTTTGCCCATGAGCACACTGCAGATGCAGAGATGGCCCCCTTCTATTATCCTTCCTGCATGTTCGCTGCTCTGAAGAATCTGCCCAGGAGAAGCAAAAAACTTGTCAAGACTGGGTTAAGGGAAAACAGCATTCTGAAACGATAATTATCAGCTTGAATGAATCAATGATGGATTTACAGTGGTACCTCGGGTTACAGACCCTTCAGGTTACAGACTCCGCTAACCCAGAAATAATACCTCGGGTTAAGAACTTTGCTTCAGGATAAGAACAGAAATCATGCTCCGGCGGCAGCGGGAGGCCCCATTAGCTAAACTGGTGCTTCAGGTTAAGAACAGTTTCAGGTTAATAATGGACCTCCGGAACAAATTAAGTTCTTAACCCGAGGTACCACTGTACTTTACATGTGCATTATGCTGGTCAGAGGCAAAGCAATTAGGGGTGGGGTGGGGGAACACACACCTAAAAACTGCAACAGACCAGTCATCCATATCATAAGAGGCATGTTTGTGTGCCATTTAAACTCTAGCTCCCCCCCCCCCCCCGTGTGATGTATTTTTAGACTGCCAGCCTGAGGGCACAGACTGTCTTAGAAACTATATTTGCAAACTGCTTTGAGAACCTTTGATGATGAGAGGGCAGGCCTTAAAGCTATGAATGAATTAGCACACAGTATATAATTTGAGTTGGCAGGTAAGCTACAAGAGAAAGGGTCTGTTTGGTGGTGGCTCCTCTAGTAATGGAATGCACTCCCCACAGAGGCTTACCTACGATGCCTTATGGCATTTTTGACATTACATATTTTCTCAGGCTTTTCAACGCTTCCTTCCTATCTATCTGTCTTTCTGTCTTGTTCTTCTCAGAGCTGTCAGTCTTATCCTATGTTGCTGGTTTTGTTATCTCAATTTTATTTTCTGCAGCTTTTGTATTTTGCTTGACAGCTACCTGGAAAGCGGATGAAGTGGGGACAATTTTTGGGGGGGTGGGTGGGTTGCCATGCAGGCCTCTTCTTGCTGCTGACATGTGATCTAATAGGTTTCTTTGCCCCTTAGTATTTCTATGAATTCTTTACATGGGACCAGCCCTGCTTGTCTTCACTGCTGTTCCCCTATTGTTTCTTCTCTACCTGTACATTTTGTAAACAAAACAGATTTTAAAAGCAAAACCAAACAGAAAAATCACCGCCGAGGCATAATGAGCCTCTGTCCCAGCCTGCCACGAGTCTGTGGGTTAGGCTTCCAAGGGGAGAAAGGAGGGAGTGTACCTATTTGAGCAAACGATACAAAGGCCCAGCCTACCCTGAAACTAGGTGTGAGATATTAATCATCGCTGACAATCGCAACCACAAAAGTATAACCGCAAAAAAACAATCTAGTAGTGCATTTGGTTGAGCAACCACATTCGCCAGGGATTACCGGACGGGGCCACGAGACACAAAGCCACCAGGAAATGGGAGGCTGGAAGTTGTGACGTTCCTGGATAAAACCAGGAGGTTTTCTGAGCTTGGCTGTGGCACAGAATCAGACCTGCCCTCTTGCCTGCCGTTGCTCTGCTGTGTTCCTCCTGCTTCTCTGCTTTGTAGATAGAGACAAAAGCTACGGCAAGGCTCACATCTTGCTTGTGGGCTTCTCACAGACATCTGCTTGGCCACTGTAGAAGAGGATACTAGATTAGATGTGCCCATGGCCTGATCCAGTAGGCTGGTTTTCCAACCAGCTGTGACTCCATTTGAACGGCACAGTCAGTGCTGGATTTACGTATAAGCTAACCACAGAGCCTAGGACTTGCCGATCAGAAGGTCGGCGGTTCGAATCCCCGCGACGGGGTGAGCTCCTGTTGTTCGGTCCCTGCTCCTGCCAACCTAGCAGTTCGAAAGCACGTCAAAGTGCAAGTAGATAAATAGGTACCACTCTGGCGGGAAGGTAAACAACGTTTCCGTGCGCTGCTCTGGTTAGCCAGAAGCGGCTTAGTCATGGTGGCCACATGACCCGGAAGCTGTACGCCGGCTCCCTCAGCCAATAAAGCGAGATGAGCGCCGCAACCCCAGAGTCGGTCACGACTGGACCTTATGGTCAGGGGTCCCTTTACCTTTACCTTTAAACAAGCTATAGCTCAGGGCCCTACTCTCTTGGGGGCCACCAAAAAAATTTAAAGGAAAAAAACTGGATGTACATTTCCAAAATATAAGATAAAAAACAAATGAAATAAAACCTGCATACAGCAACAGTGTTTTGTGTTGTGTAGGCTCCTATTTGTTATGTGCAAATAGCTTTAGATACCTATTAGGTCCATAAATTAGCATTTATTCAACACAAAAAACAGTGACAAATTGTTGTTAACAAAGGACAGCTGGACATATAAAGGGCCCCTTTACCTTCTGTAGCTTAGGATCCCATCAAACCTTAATCCGGCCCTGGGCACAGTGCCAATAAGTTAGGACCGGGTTCCGAAGCTGACAAAATATCCTTGGGAGAATGAATAAAACTTTCTGCCAGAAGGTGGGGACCTTGTTAGTACTTTAAAGTCCTCGTGGAATGATGGTCTTCCTCCCTATGGGCTTTGTGGGCTGGTTTCTGCGACGAGGGTTTGTTGGGTTGCAAGTAGAGAGCTCTGCTTGTTTAGAGCTAACACCAGATGGCTGTCCTTGAGAAATAATCTTACAACAGATAATAGAGCACAAACACTGTGGAGAGAAGTGGAATTGCAAAACAATTCGGAGCTGGACAGGAAATGGACACTGGCTGTGCGGAATGTGGAAGGGTAAAAGTGAAGATGAACAACTACTTGAGAAGTGAAGGGCGGTGGACAAGATCGACGCAAGATGAAAAGAAAGGAGAATTAATATAGAAATAATAAGCAATGACTTAAAGTGGATAGGCAGGGGGATGTACAGTATAACCTCTTCTGTTTTCTAAGGGAATATGATATTGTTATGTAAATATACGAGCAGGAATCGATAAATTGATGGCTGATGGATAAGGGGCAAGGACAAATGAAAATTAGGAAATTAATAATGGCAAATTGAATATAAGGAATGATATGTGAATTAGAGATAAATATGTAATACCAAGCAGCAATGGGGGAAAGTAGAGACACATCTGGGACGAAGGGTGGGAACTCAACTTTTGGGGAAAAATTGTATTAAATTTGGTATTGATTCACTAAAAAATTGGAAAACTAATAAATATTATTTGGCAATGCCCCCCCCCCCAACTTTCTGCTAGAAAACCATCCTAACAGGGAAGCAGCCCTAGGGGGTTCCTTCTCATGTCTTAAATGTGTGTTGGAAGATCCAGTGTGAGTTACAATTCCCAGGTGTGATTCTCGGCAAGAATCAAAGCCAGATGGTGATGGGATTAGAAGCAGGTAGCTTTGCCTCTTGGGTAAAGAACCTGTAGTGGTTATATGGGGTTGCTCGTGCGTAAGTTGCCGTCACTCCTGGCTAGGTAGCCTGGTTAAACCTTTCCTGGCTGGACAGCCCTTCACTTCGTGGCTGTTCAGTCGCTAGCAGAATCCGTCAGTGGGTGTTTCTTGAACTTCTTCCAGCAAAAAAGTTCTTTGACGCCAAGTCTACGCCTACTTTCCCTGTGTGGAAGTCTTCTGCGCAGGGTGGGTGTGGGTAGCGGAGGACCTGTGCTCTCCCCGCTGGTCTCCGGAGAAGAGTCCTGGAGCCCCCTCTCCGATTCCCCCATCCGCCCCCCTTTATCCCTGGTGTTACGCTGATTTCCTTCCCCAGCCAATGAGTTCCCTCTCTCCCTGCTTGGCCCTTCTCCGGCATCCCTTAGGAGCCCTGCCTCCACTTCTGGCTCCGATGTCAGTTCCCTGACAGAACCCTTTTATCCTGGAGAGGACTATTCATGAGGGATAGTGTCAAATGGCTTATCTCATACTCAGAATATCTACTACACTCTCTATTGGACAGGCCTAAACTGCTTTACCAGGTAATTGTCTCCCCTGCTTTCCAGGAAAGCCTGGGAACTATAATTCTGTGAAGTGAGAGTTACTAATAGAAAAAAGACAAACAAACTCAGCATCTCGGCTGTATAGGACCCTTGGAGGAAAATGTATATTAGTTTGTGGAGTCATTCTGCCCTTAGTGTTTGGCCGCCTGAAGGAGAAAAGCAGGGAAACAACAGGATCAATTGCTTTTGCAAGAAATGCAACGAGAAAATAGTATAATGCAGAAGTTGCACTGTAAGTGCTGTGAATGGCGGCTTTTTCTGTGGCTTCTTATCTTAATAATAACAATAATAAAATACCTGGGAACATAACAAACTCCATGAGAATGTTTAGGCTTGAGAGGTAGGAAATGAATGGTTAGAGATTAACTCGGCAGCTCTCAGTATTGTCCTCCTGAGCAGATTGCCTACACCTTTGGAATTGTGTGATGGGTTGGAAGTAAGAATGAAAGACCCTTTAACAGTGCAGACAGAATTGTAAAGGGACTGAACCAAGGCATCCAAACCAGTCCAAACCATTTTTCTTAATTGTAGTGATAGCTCTGTAGACTGTTGCAATAGACTCTTGTTGTTGTTTAGCCGTTTAGTTGTGTCCGACTCTTCGTGACCCCATGGACCAGAGCACGCCAGGCACTCCTGTCTTCCACTGCCTCCCGCAGTTTGGTCAAACTCATGCTGGTAGCTTCGACAACACTATCCAACCATCTCGTCCTCTGTCGTCCCCTTCTCCTTGTGCCCTCCATCTTTCCCAACATCAGGGTCTTTTCCAGGGAGTCTTCTCTTCTCAGGAGGTGGCCAAAGTATTGGAGCCTCAGCTTCAGGATCTGTCCTTCCACTGAGCACTCAGGGCTGATTTCCTTCAGAATGGAGAGGTTTGATCTTCTTGCAGTCCATGGGACTCTCAAGAGTCTCCTCCAGCACCATAATTCAAAAGCATCCATTCTTTGGCGATCAGCCTTCTTTATGGTCCAGCTCTCACTTCCGTACATCACTACAGGGAAAACCATAGCTTTAAATAGTCTAAATATCTCTACTCTTCAGCAAAGTAAAATCTCAAGGGTGGCGGAGATATAACATTATCTAGGATAGCCTGTGTGGCTTAATGAAACAGCAAGCTAGATTTGGACTAGGGAGACCTGAATTCAAATCCCCACAGAAGACACATTGCTGCCTTCCATCCGACTCTACCTCTCTGGCTTGTTGTGAAGATAAAATTCAAATTATACCCCCTCTCCGCCACAATGTGCTGAAGTCTAATGCAGGCATAACAGGGCTAAATAGGATTATCAAACAGAATATCAAGGAGTATATTGTGACTCTAGTGAAATGATTTGTGTGTCACATGATTTCAATTATTAAACACACAACTGGAAAATAGCTCACTAATGCAGCAACATTACTATTGGCGGAGGGCATATTAACCACTTAAAAAAAAAAAGAGGCAAATACATAGTACATAGGTCTTGATTCGACATCGTGAATCAATGTTAAAATTAAAATTTGATGCAGCTGCATTACTGCCATTGCTTTTACGATTTTTTAAAAGTTATGTACGTTTTATGGTTTTCCAAGCTGCCTTCTTGAGCAGTTGTTGAAAAGGCAAGGTATACATGCTTTACATTGCGATCCTCTGTTTCTCTGCTCAGAAGTAAGCCTATCTGAGCACTTACTCCCATGAAAGCATGGCCAGGGTAAGTGTGTGTCCTTTCCAAGCAATCCTATATAATAATAATTTTATTTTATTTTCCCCAGTGGATGGGAGACGCAGCTTATGTAGGCGATACCTGCCCAGCCCTGGAGGTGAAGGGGGAAATTGCAACACAGGAAAACATCCCAGAGACCCTGGAAGCTACCAAAGTCTACCTTTCTGGAACTCTGTCAAGGATGCTGCTCACAAATAAATGAATGAACTCGTAAGACTGAGGACACTTCACAACATGTAAAAAATAAAAATTTGGAAAATAAATGTAAAAAATGAGACCAGTGCCCCAAATTCACTAATACCAGAGCCAGCGATGACCCAGTATTGTCAACACCCAGGAATCCTAAAGGTTGGAGTTTGAACCCATTTATGCTACCGACAGGGACGCAGGTGGCGCTGTGAGTTAAACCATTGTGCCGCTTGGGTTTGCCGATCGAAAGGTTGGCGGTTCGAATCCCTGCGATGGGGTGAGTTCCTGTTGTTCGGTCCCAGCTCCTGCCAACCTAGCAGTTCGAAAGCACGTCAAAGTGCAAGTAGATAAATAGGTACCACTCTGGCGGGAAGGTAAGCAGTGTTTCCGTGTGCTGCTCTGGTTTTGGCAGAAGCAGCTTAGTCATGCTGGCCACATGACCCAGAAAAACTGTCTGGGGAAGCGGACAAACGCGCGCTGCAACTCCAGAGTCGTTTGCGACTGGACTTAATTGTCAGGGGTCCCTTTACCTTTACTTCACGCTACCCACAACCACTTTTTATGACCCCACGCACCCAAAAGGATGGAAGGGGAGCCTACATAACACAGCACCCATATGGCTCCCCAGGTTGGAGCACACAGAGCGCTCCTGCTGGGAAGAGAGTTCAAGAGGGGACCAAGGGAGGGAAAGTCCCTTTTGCCAACCAGCCCGAGGGAAAGGCCAGGACAGGCAAGAAACAGGAGCTGCAAAACCCCCACTGACAGCAGCAACCTCAAGTGACTCACTCTGTAAGCCAAAGGTTTGAAAAGCAGGAGAGGGAAGTTGGATCCCTGCCAGGGCGAGGCGGGAAAATGCATCCCCTCACCTCTTGTACGCCTAGCCTGTGTGGTGTAGCAGATGCAATCACACTGGAGGCAAAGGAAAGGGAGCTATCAGAGAATCACAGAACTGTAGAGTTGGAAGGGACCACGAGGGTCATCTAGTCCAACCCCCTGAAATGCAGGAATCTTTCGCCCAATGTGGGGCATGAACCCACAACCTTAAGATTAAGAGTCTCATGCTCTACAGACTGAGCAGTGCAGTTCCCTAACCACACAACCAGACTTGCAGGCTCATCCAGGGACATTTTCTCCCTGCCCCCCCCCAAATCCAGTCATAGTCTCCAGTAACACAGGGGCTCGAAGGGGAGCCTTGGCTTGGTGGAACAATTTATACTTTCAGTGCAGGGCATCACAGCAGTTGTTGAGCCTTTTTGGGGAGGAAAAGCAAAAAAGACGGAGAGTGGTAATCAGATACAGCCATACCTCATGCTACATTTGCTTCAGGCTGAGTGTTTTCAGGTTGCATCCCGTGGCGACACGGAAGTACCGGAAAGGGTTACTTCTGAGTTTCGCCGCTCACGCACGCGCAGACGCTCAAAATGACGTCATGTGCATGCGCAGAAGCGGTGAATAGCGACCTTCACACGTGCAGATGCGACCTTCACACACGCAGATGCGGAACGGATCCCGTTCGCAGCCAGAGGTAACACTCTACACACTTCCTCCTTCAAAAACCCGGACATTTTGATGATTTTTCAAAATTCCCACTGTGCGCTAATTTCACCTTGAAATTTTGGACGTATGGCAACCCTACCCAAGGGAGATGGATGCCAGCAGCTGCAGTGGGTGTTATTGAGTGCTTGGCAGAGGATTAACCCACTGCCACGACAGATAGTGAATACAGATGCAGAAGTGGCAGGGGAGAGGGGACACAACTCGCCACACATGGAGGACACATGGAATCAGTGCCATTCAATGTGGCTCTTTCCCAAACGTTACTACAGCAGTGCTTGGAAACCAAGCCATATGAGGAACGGTTGAAGGAGCTGGGTAGGTGTGATGGCCTGGGATTCAGATTCAGAGGCTGAACCAGAGGAATCCCAGCCTGCACAGGAGTCCCCGCCTCCAGGGCCAGCTGAACTGGGGCAAGGCCTAGATTCTGAGGAGCCTGCACCTGTGTCAGATCCTCAGGAGCAGGCACCAGGTGAAACCATTCTGGCCCCAGAGGTGCTTGAGGACTCAGGGTCTACAGGTGAGCCTCCCCCGGGGCCCAGTAACCCTTCGGCCTCTCCTGAACTGCAGAGGCTTAGGGCAGAGAGGCGAAGGGAACTGGTTGCTCCCAGGAGGAGTGCTTGCCTTAAGGCCAGGGGAGGCGGGGCTCCTGGGGGCCGGGACCACCCCTGGCCTTAGAAGAAGATAAAGGTCAGTCAGCCCGGTCCCAGGTTGCGGGAGCAACGTCGTTGTTGGCTTCAGACCTTCCAGTGTTCCTGTTCCCTGCCCGGCCTCCTGCTCCTGACCTTCCAGCGTTCCTGTTCCCTGCCCGGCCTCCTGCTTCTGACCTTCCAGCGTTCCTGTTCCCCGCCCGGCTCCCTGTTTCGGACCTCGCCTCTCATCTGGTGAACTCGGACTACGGTACCGGTACCTTCCCCCCGGGACCAGCACAGTATGTTTGGCTTGGAGAAGAGAGGAGATATGATAGACATCTTCAAATATCTCAAGGGTTGCCACGTGGAAGATGGAGCAAGCTTGTTTTCTCCTGCTCTGTAGGGTAGGACCCAAACCAGTGGCTTCAAGTTACAAGGAAGGAGATGCCGACTCAACATCAGGAAGAACTTTATAACAGTAAGAGCTGTTCCACAGTGGAATGGTCTCCTTTGGGAGGTTGCAGAGTCCTTGGAGGTTTTTAAGCAGAGGTGGAATGGCCATCTGTCAGGGATGCCTTTGCTGATACAGTGGTACCTCGGGTTTAGTACTTCATTCATTCTGGAGGTCCATACTTAACCTGAAACTGTTCTTAACCTGAAGCACCA
The DNA here is from genome assembly GCF_964106915.1 of Podarcis gaigeae. Lineage (NCBI taxonomy): Eukaryota > Metazoa > Chordata > Lepidosauria > Squamata > Lacertidae > Podarcis > Podarcis gaigeae. Next base: position 4,709,179 of record NC_139694.1, read on the forward strand.
CTTTAGCTAATGGGGCCTCCCGCTGCTGCCGCGCGATTTCTGTTCTCATCCTGAAGCAAAGTTCTTAACCTGAAGCACTATTTCTGGGTTAGCAGAGTCTGTAACCTGAAGCGTATGTAACCCGAGGTACCACTGTATTCCTGCATTGCCGGGGGTTGCACTAGAATAGATGACCCCCAGGGTCCCTTCCAACTCTACAATTCTACAGTTCTATGTGTAGTCACAGAGAAGGAGCCAGAAAATGTATGAACTGGGGTGGGACTCAAATAGCAGTTCATCTTGGTGTGGGGATGCAACCGCTCTGCGAGCCCCTAAATTGGAGCTTTCCAAACTGTGCGTGGTGACACATTATTAGTGTGTCGGCTGCAGTGTGCAGGTGCGTCGCGCGAGCGCTTTTATAAGGGATATTAGCTTAACCTCCGATTTGTTAGCAAAACTGAATTACTGTGTGGACAAATGGTGCATGTCTAAAAAGTGTCGCCGAGACGGAAAACTTGGGAAGCTCTGCCCTAAGTCTTATTATTGGTATCCAAGACCTCGCTAAGCATGACTGAGTTTTATTTTATTTTATTTTGATTTTCAAAAACATTTTGCTGACGCGCTAGCAAAGGCAACAGGGCAACAGCAGCTGTCGGTTTAACACCGCTGTGTGGCGTTCTTGCAAGCGTGGGAAAGCGAGTGGCAAAGAAACGCGGGTGTCGTCAAAATGGGGAGCCCCCACTTCGGTCAGGGCGCGAGCCACAACCTGGGCCCAGAAGCAGCAGCCCGTCGCCATGGGAACGGAAGGTGCGCGCGCGCGCGCGCGTGCGTGGGGAGGGGGGGCGTGTGTGCGTTAAAGGTCCTCTCGCCCTCCGACTCCCCCCTCCCCTCACGTGGGCGTCGCCAGCCCCTTGCCCAGGCCCCGCCCCTTTCCCCTCATCCTGCCGAAGGTTCCCTTTGCCCAGGTCTGAGGGACTTGGCCGCCAACCGGCACCAGCCGCGCTTGGTGGTGGTAGTAGTGAGGCGGCGCGCGCTCGGTCCGGGCCCGAGCGCGCATGCTCCGGGGCTCGCGGCGCCCCCGCTCGGGCGCGCTCGGCTCCGCTCGGCTATTTCCGCCTCTTTGTTGTACTAACTCCCGACCGGAATAATTCCCCCCCACCCCCATTCTAACCTTCTCCGGGTTCTGTTTATATATATATATATATAGATATATAGATACACATATACACACGTCTTGTCTCCATATCTGCATATATATATATATATATTTTAAAAATAAAAAAAATAAATATCCCCCACCGGCGAGTGTGTCTGAGGGGAGCGGGCTCCCTCCCCCACCACCCCACCCGCGTGGCCGGCGCCGTCCTCGTTGCTGCTGCTGCTGCTGCTGCCGCCGCTGCTTCCTCCTCCTCCTCCTCTTCCTCCTTCTCCCCCCAGCCAGGTCAGTGTCTTCTCCCCCTTCTCGCCTCCTTTCCCTGCCCGGAGTTACGGCGGAGGCCCCCGCCGAGGGCTCCCTCCCTCCCTCCCTCCTTCCCTCCCTCACGCCTGTGGGCCAAAGGTGTTTTGGGGGGCGGCCGTGAGGGGAGACCACCCCCCTCGCCCTCGCCCCCCCAAAAAAAACATGCCTCGGGTGCCAGGGCCGCCCCCTGCTTCCCACGACAGGAAGGGGGTTGCTATTGGGGAGGGGGGCAGGTGGGGAGGGGGGCAGGTGGATGTGCCAGAGGTGCGGAGGGCCAAAAGCTCCTGCTCCCTCCTCGCCGCACACTGCTGGGATTTTGTGGGTGTTTTTTTTTGGGGGGGTGTCTATGTCAAGGGGAGGTGTTGGTTTAAGAAGAGGAGAGGGAATTGGGGAGGTGGGTTTGAAGGGTATGCGCGTCCTTAACTTTCTGCGACTGCAGCAAATGCCCTCCAGGGAAAGGGGGGTGGTGGTCTTCCTGATCCAGAGTTGGAGACTTTCTCCTTCTACCCCACTCCTGGTAATTGTAGCCCTCCTCCCCACAAATCATAAGCTGGTTTTAATAATAATAATAAGAATGTCTTTTCCCCCATGGCGATTTGCCTCCCCACCCACCCCTCCAAAAGTGGAAGGGGTCCTTAGATCTTTCAGAAATGTCTAACTCCCCTTACACACACTCTTTTAAAAGGATTTAAATCCCTCGCATTGAAAAGCTACCATTGATTTTATCTGCTTTCTCAACCCACCTCCCCGCCCCCAAGTTGTGCCAAGGAGTAGTCTCTGCTTGTGTGGTGACTAAGGGCTGGTTCACACCGGCGCCTTGCTTGTACTATGGTGGTGCCCATAGCCCAAGTGCAGTTTAAACTGGAAGGCTGCCACATGGGTTTGATGGTGTACAAAAAGAAAAGAAAAAGGGAAAAAGCGTGGTTTGCTGTGTTTTATTGGGGATTTCGCCCTGGTGCAATTTAAGGTTGTGAGTCTCTCAAGTTGATCTGCGGAAGTCTGGGCTTGCTATCAGCTAGTAACTAACTTGAAGCTTGCCCACATCGGAGCACCCTGGGCTCTCAAGGTGTTCATGGCCTCAGGTGTCTATATGAGTGTTATTTGTTGTAATGAAGTATTGTTTTTGTTTGTTTCTGAATTCGCCACTCCACTATTTGATACTTCTCAGAGTGCTTCTTGATTTTGCCATTAAGGAAGTTCATGTCCAGCAATTTAGCCAAATGTTCTCACATAATAAATAGTTTTAAGACCTCCTTTGATGGAAGCGATAGGAGAGGTGATCAAATCCGTAGTTGAGATGAACTATCTATAGTGCTATTGATAACTAAATAATTTTGTTTCAGAAATTATTTTGAGTGGCTCTGCTATTCTGGGATGGGTGCACTGTCAAAAAAAGTAGGAGATAATGTGTTAGTAAATTTGATGCAAACATGATTTACCTCAGGCTAGTGTGTTGTGAACTTGAGATCTGTTCTTCTAGTGATGGGGGTGTAATTGAAGAAACAAACTTCTGTGGCTTGAAGTTTGGTTTAACTTGGATTTGTTAAAATCGCTTTATCATGTTGGAATTTCAGTTTTGTAAATGCTGTGGGAATGTGATTGGGATTTGGTGATAAATAGATACATCTTCGTAACTAATTACAAGTGGGCTCTAGATTTTCATATGCTCCACATAAATTGCCCTAAATCTTCCTACAAGAATTGGTATTTCTAGTTTAAAATGCTTGTTATATTATTTAATAAATGCAATGGTGTGTGAAAATGTGTGCTTTAAAGGTAAAGCTACACTTTTAAATCTAGACTACAAATGTATTTTTATACCCCTTTTCTAGCAGTGTTCAACTTTATATGTCTGCTTATCCTTGAAGTTATCCATATATATATTTCTCCGTGTTATCTGATTGTATTTTCATAGTATCTTTTTATGCATTCCTACGGTCCTGGGACGGTGTCTCAGGGGCTGAAGGATGGATTAGCTCTACCTGATGTCAGGTGGGAGAGCAGATGTCTGAGCCTCCTCTCTGATGCCCTGGCCCAACTGATGAGAGCTCTGACATGGAAAGGACCATATAGGGGGGATTCTGGGAAGTTGCTGATATCCAAAAGATCCTAAGTCATCCTGGTCTCCTGCTAAACCCCCAAACCCAGGGGAAAGCTAGACATGTTTCTGAGTGTGTCTGAACCTCTCCCTCTCTTTGAAAACAGTGGGAGGGAAATGAAAAAAGTCACATTTTAAAAAAGCTTGGAAGTGGATGGCATTCACTTCCACTCTGCCAGCAGAGTCTGGGGAGAGGGCATTGGATGATTCTGTTACAACAACTTTGGTCCCTGCTCTTTGGTCCCTGAGCTGGAGCCTAAAACTGTAATTCAGGCTTTCTGTTACCCCTGATTCAGAAGCTCTATTTTGCTTCTAACCTGTGATGACCTGTTTCACAAAGGTATTTACCGTGCGGAAGACATTACTGACACTTAAGAAGCTTTTTGCTAGGTCATAGCCAAACTTTACACCTAAGAGAGATCTTATTTAAATATACTGACAGCTGCTTCACATAACAGAAGCTGGTATGTGTTAACTTTTGTACATATCTGCTTCTTCTCCATAATGTTTGGGAACATTATGTCTGTGATTTTTCTCCATACATACTCTGCGGAACCTGCGCCTCTTTCTGTAATGTCTTGCAAAGTGATCTTAAGGCTGCTAAAATTTATCAAGGGTAGAAATGGAGCTAACATATACTGCAGTGATGCCAGAAGTCGCCTTAGCCAAGAGTTTTCAAGTTTTCTACCATTTCAGTGTCAACATGTCTACTAGGGAGCCAGTGTTGGTTGCAAAAGATTCTGGGGTGTGTTTAGTGTTAACAATCTGTTCTTCAAGAGCGTTGGTTAGGGCTGTTGGGCTTCATCACAGTTCTCTGCAAACAGAGAATACTTCTTAGCAGAGGGTTCTGTGTCTGCACATTAGAGGGGAAGATTGGCAGTAGTGGGCAAGTTGTTTATTTAAGCAAACTGATCTGTCATTGCTGATTTTCTGATTAAAGAATCTCTGATAAGCCTATGAAACCATTGATTTAATCTATATACGTAGTACTAATAGCCTATTTGCGCTTGCTTTGTGATAGAAAAGATCAAAGTTCACTTTTGACCAATTTTACCCCAAATAGCCAAATCTTAGTGTGAAAATACTTTCAACTTAGTATTGCAAGTCTTTATGCTAACTTCATTTTCAGGTATCGTTTATGTGCTGGCGCCTGCATTATACACCTTTAAGTGCCAGTCAAAAACGTTCCTCTTCTGCCAGGCCTTGGGCTGATAAACATCCAATACACTTTTAAATGTGTTTCCTGCTTGGCAGGGGGTTGGACTCGATGGCCCTTGTGGTCTCTTCCAACTCTATGATTCTATTCTATGAAATGTGTTGTGGGAAGGAGGATTATTGATTTATTTTTGTTCTTGTTCTTAGTATATATTTTGTGGGGTTTTTTTATATTGTATTTTTTATGTTGAGAGCCGCCCTGAGATCTACGGATGAAGGGAGGTATACACATTTAATAAATAAACAAATTGTTACTTGAAATAGAGCTGTTTGATATTAGCCATGGCAATCTGGCTTTGGAGTGGCAAGTGGCTCAGATAGATTTAATACAAAGAACTTTGTGTCTTCAACTAGTGAAATTAAAGTGCAAATCTTAAGCACACCCATGCAGCGCATGCTTGAAAATGTGATTGTCATGCTGGTTTTTGTTACGTTCAAGCACTTCAGTTCTGTGTAGCTGTGATTGGTGCAGAAAGTGGCTTGGACCGATGCAGCCATCCTAGGTGAGGGAAGTAGGGCAGGTCTGTCTTGTAACATTGCCTGTCAGCTGAACTCCCATTACAGCTAGTTACTATCGTATTTCAGGCACTCAGGCTTATTCAGCTATAGCTGGCTCTGTGGTAGCCCCAAAGGCAGACAGGGGACTGTACAGGGGACTGTACGAATAAAATCTTCTGAATTTTATATGCAGCCCACCTCTGCTATGGTCCAGATTCAACCACATTTCACCTGTGAAAGGCATTTGCATGAAGCTGCTGCATAGTGTCTTAAGCATGGGTAGGCAAACTAAGGCCCTGTGGCCGAATCTGGCCCAATTGCCTTCTAAATCTGGCCCACGGACGGTCCAGGAATCAGCGTGTTTGTACATGAGTAGAATGTGTCCTTTTACTTAAAATGCATCTCTGGGTTATTTGTGGGGCCTCCCTAGTTTTTTTTTTACATGAGTAGAATGCGTGCTTTTATTTAAACTGCATCTCTGGGTTATTTGTGGGGCATAGGAATTCGTTCATCCCCCCCCCCCCAAATATAGTCCGGCCCCCCACAAGGTCTGAGGGACAGTGGACAGTGGACCGGCCCACTGCTAAAAAAGTTTGCTGACCCCTGCTCTGAAGGAATGGTTGGTTAGTGCATTGTTGTTAGGCTGCCCCTCTGCCGTAGTGTCTTGGATTGTCCGACAGCAGCCAGTGGCAAAACTCCTTGGATGTAAAGTCTTGTTGGTGCCACCAAATTCTGCCTGATATTGAAGCTGCTTGCCAGAGCTCAGTTATTCATAGGACTGGGCTGCAAGGCACTCCTTTTCTGTGAAGCAGGTTGGTTCACTGTGAGAATATTGTGACATTAAAATGAAAAGGCTTTTGGCTTGAATAGAAATATTGAAGAATGCCCTGTCTTTTTTTTTTTTTTTATAAAAATGATTGAAGGAAGAAATTAAGCATATTTATTCACTTTTCTCCCTCAAATTCTGAGTAAGACAGGTTTTCCAGCTATTACATGTAAAAAGTAAATTTAAAAATGAGCCACTGTTTCCCATGTGCTCACAATACAAATACTTTTGTACATGTATATGAACACCCCATAGCAGAGCAGCTCGCCTGGTAGAACATTTCCCTCCATGTCATATAACTTTCCCCGTTCCAACAAGTGATCTTAGCACCACTTTCCTCAGCAATTCTCTGTTGATGGAGTAATGTAAGCCATCAGCAGAATGAAGTGGTAAAACTTACTTCTGGCTTGCGCCTTCGTTCTTCAAATAAACTGAGAGAAAAGTAGAGTATAATTTCTCACCCCCAGAACCAATCCCCAGACAGTTGCAACTTTTTCCTTTCTGATGTCCTTAACCCTGTCATCATATATATATATATTTAAAAAACCCTGTCACTGCTTTGACAAGGATGAATGCTCCTCTGTTAGATATGTGGTTGAGCTGCTGTGAACAGATACCTTTTATTATCCCCTCTGATATGACCCTTGTGAATGGCCCTTGATTCCAGTGTTTATAAAGTTAAGATCAACCTTCTAACAGCAACACCAGCTTTTAAAAATTCTGTGAGTTTGGAAGATAACAGTGATTACGCTTTGGGAAGTTCTTATCAGAGAGTTTTATTCTTTAAAAAATGCTTGAGAAGCTTTATTCCACTTGAGATTATTTTTAAGGAAGTTTTTGGCCACCTCCAGTTTATTTTAAACAAATTTAATGTTCAGTGGGAGTGAAGTGGTGGTGTTAAGTAAGGTGCCACTTACAGATGTGTCTTTTGTCACTGTAATTATTTGTCATTCATGGAAGTAGAACAAAAGTCATCTCACCAGGTATAGTCAGAAAGCAGGAGTCACATCAAATGTGATAAATTTTCTATGTGAGAAACATTTCCAAATATGAAACAACATGCAACTATCATGCATGGACTCCTGTCAGTTCCCTAGCTTGATGGATCAACTTGAAGTACAGAGTGTGTGGCTGTATGTGTAGTTTTGCACACAGTAGAGTTTTCTTGTACTTTTGAACTTGTTTGTAGAGAGAGTTACCAAAAAGGCTTGACACTGTTTGATCAACTTCATAGGTATATATGCCACAAATGTGTGTAGTGAAATATACCCAGGTTGCATTCTATTTCCAGGACTGAAGTTCTTCTCATGTAGGACTCATGTCCTGTTTGCAGTGGCCTTGAGCTTTTAGTGCTTTCATGGATTGTCAACCTTTTTGGCAATAGTGTGGCAAGTCAAGATCAAAATGGTACCACTCTGCTACGCACCAAAGTACATATGCAGCCTCCCTCCCATGTACCTTGAGATGCTGCTGCATCTATTGATCTTGGGAGCTGGCAGAAGTGCTGGACTGACTCCGTTTTTATCCTTTTATTAGTTTAGATATTAATCAGATATATCTGTGCCAAGCTGGTTGCATGAGATGACTTGCTTCTATCCAAGAGTGCCACAGTTCCAAGCTGATCATGCCACTCCACAAGTTGACTACCAATGGGTTGGTCACAATAAAGGACAGGAAACTTCAGCAATAAATTACTGGTATGCTGTATGTTACCTGAACTTTATAATGATGTTGTGTGTCAGTGACTATAAAGTAGGGATGAGCAGCCAAGGTCATCCAGACTAGTCTCATAGGTGAAAGAGAAGAACCCATTAGTCTTGGCAGTGGACTTTGGTTTAGAGCAGTGTTTCCCCAAACTTAGATCTCCAGCTGTTTCCAGACTACAATTCCCCTATCCCTGACTACTGGTTTTGCTAGCTAGGATGATGGGAGTTGTAGTTCAAAAAACAGCAGGAGACCCAAGTTAGGGAAACGTATAGAGAGTTGTTGCCCTCAAGGCGCTTTCTCAGGGTGGTTCTGCATAAACATAAATGCTGAGGGCTATAAAACCTACCAAGAATGAAACTGCTGTACCAGTTAAATGCACGTGAAAGCCTTCTACTGTCACGACATGTTGGAAGACATATCCTTCAAACCAAACACCCCCCCCCTGACATTTTGCTGTTCTCAAGAGTCATCAGACAGTTCAAATGCACACAAATCTGCTTCTATCTGCTGCTGTTCCAAAGCTGTGCAATTGTTTCTATTTACGTGTGTCTGATAGTGTGAAATCTGGAGCCAGGTACTCCAAATCTGAACGCTTCAGCCCACATTGGGAGCTGTGAATAGAAGGACTCTGAAGTAGAAACTGTTGCCAAGGGTATTGACGAATTAGTAAGATGCAGTTTTTGAGTGCATGGGTTGGTCAATACTGTATGTTCTTGATACTTTCCAGAGGTGGGAGGGATTCATGGGAAGCTACCCTAAGGTCTTGATTCAAAACTTATAACATAGTGCTTGAGGCTGAAATATAGTCTTCTTTATTCCTCTTCCGCCTGAAAATGATTTCCTTTCTGTGTGCCACAGCAGCATTGATGTTGACCACATCTGCACCCCAGTCAGTAATTTACTTTCAAGTCGTCAGCTTTTAGGGGGAAAAACACCCCCCCCCCCAAATTAAGCACTGTTTGATGGAGGCTCACCTGGCAAATCACATTCTAAAATCAAATACCAAAAAATTCACAATTTTTTTCTTTTGCAATTGCAGCTACTTTTAACACCCATTGCTCAATCCTAGGATCAGAAATATTTAATTCGGGTGAGTAGCTTGCCATATATCCATATGCATGGGTTCATATCAGGTCAATTGGTAAAACCAAGCAGAGCATTCTACTTTATCTACTTATTAATAGCAGTGATATATAATTCAGAACTAATGCAAACTGCTCTTTCATCTTCAGGAAAGTGCACAAGTGTCACTTTTCAGCTCAAAAATATTTTGATCTGCAATAGTTAAAAATTTCGGTCGCCAAGATAAGATTTCTGAATACACTATAGAAACCTACATGTTTTAAGTTCATTGCTCAGTTTGATTCATTCTTCGTGGGTATGAATGCTACTTTTTGAGTAATTTGCTGCTGATCATTTAACATGTGCCAGTGTTTTTGGAGAGTATGTTTATTCAGGGTTAGGTGGTTTTACCCACATGCAAGTGCCAGATATGTTAATTGATCCCAAACTTCAGGGTTGAAAAAGTGTTATGTGTGCAAACAAAGCTATTGCGTTCTCCAGAGATGCTACAGGATACCCCCCCCAAAAAGGACCGGTACTCAGTGATAGCCATTTGAGTTTGAGATGTCCTAGCAAGCAACAGGTGGTGTTAGTTGTTATAGCCCTATGATGGTGTGAATGCTGAAATGTTGCACTCTGAAAAGATCCTAATTGATGATGTACCCACATACTCTTTCGATTACATATGGCATTGTTTGTATGGTAGGCCTACCTCTTCATTAGTACTTAGTTTGCCTGGGATGCACATTTATCTTTTAAAGATGGTTTGGCTGGTGGAAAGAATTGGTGTCTATTCCTGAGGTAGACCCAGTATGGAAAAGGTGTGGTAGATGCTTAGGTCCAGCATGAGATAATTAGGATTTCTTGTAGGCAGTGTTTGAAATTCACCAGGCACCAGGTCCCACCAGCGCCACTTGCGATCAAGTGAAGATGCCCTGCCACCAGGATGGCGCCTGATGTCTCCACTATCTGGAGGTGCATGCCTGGTGGTCCTTGGATCTTGCCTATTTTCACACACTGAAAACACACCCTGTAGAAGTCTGTGATATTTTATCTGCACAATCAGAACAAATTTTAAGAACCATGAAGTTGTATTGAAAAAATCGACCTTCAAACCGCCTGGCCCCAAAATGAGAACTAGACATTCGTTTTGGCAATTGGCGCCTAGTTTATATATCTGAGTTTATAACACTGCTCTTAGAATACACTTTCCTGGAAAATTGTTATGCACAAGGCTCATTAAGTGATTAAAATAAATGGCAGCTACACAAGAGAGCTTCCTGGTGGGTTGCGCCCTTGGTGCAAGGCCATTTGCAAACCTTTTGTTTCTTGAAGCCTCATTGAAATCTCTATCTCAGGAGAGTAGGGCCTCTCTCTTTTTTGGGGGGGACAAACTGAACATTTCCTTTTAAAATCAGCTTTAAACCTGTACTTTGTTTTTATTTCTGCCAACTCCCCCCCAGGAGCGCAAGGTCGCACACATTGTTCTCCCCCTTCTCATTTAATCTAAACAACAACATTGTCAGGTAGACTAGGCTGAGGGGCAGTGATTGGCCCAAGGTGTATTGTGAGCTTCATGGCCTGTGGGGATTTGAACCCTGGTCTCCCAGGTCCTAGTCTGACACTCTAACCACTGTACCATGCAGGAGTAAGCCTCATTGGAGTTCAGTGGGGCTTATTTCCAAGTAAGTGGATGTAGGATTGCAGCCTTAAGAAGAGCCCTGCTGGATAAGACAAAAGGACTATCTAGTCCAGTGTTCTGTTCTCCCAGTGGCCAACTAAATGCCACAAACTGGAATTGAAGTACAATAGAACTTTTCATTTGTGTCCAAATTTTAAATCAGGGGGTCAGTTTCTTATAAACTTCTTAAGTAGCTTGCTTAAGTTGGTATTGCATCAATTATACGTGTGATTTTGGAAACAGTAATTCATAGTATGTCTTCCTGGCATATGTGAGCATAGCTCAAATGCCGTTTCCAGGTGGTCTCCCATCCAAGCAACTTAGGAGCTATAGAACTGTGTCATGCGCCTTCAAACCATCACCATTCCAGAATACAGTATTTGTCTGAAAGTGCTATTACAACCTTCAGTTTCTTTATTCTCTTATTCCTTATTAGTTCAATATAAGGCTCTTGTTCACTTTCTGCCATTTAATAATTGGCCAGATTGTATTGCCTTCTTGCTAAACAAGGATGACTGTGAACCGAATTCATCCTTTGTGAAACAGCTAGGTTTTTACAAACCTGGACAATTGCTTAGCATTGTTCTGTGGTGATTAACATCAAGGGAGAAATGAGCTTTTAGAAAGCAGGCTGCCTGGAGCAGCTCCATTTAATGAGGGTGTAGCTAAATTGGGATGATTTTTGTCTTCTGAAAATATCTTTACACTCTCAGGAATTTTGGATTTATGCTAATTTACCATCTTTCTAATGGGACGCGGGTGGTGCTGTGGGTAAAACCTCAGTGCCTAGGACTTGCTGATCGTAAGGTCGGCGGTTCGAATCCCTGCGGCGGGGTGAGCTCCTGTTGTTCGGTCCCAGCTCCTGCCCACCTAGCAGTTCGAAAGCACCCTTAAGTGTAAGTAGATAAATAGGTACCGCTTTATAGTGGGAAGGTAAACGGCGTTTCCGTGTGCGGCACTGGTGCTGGCTCGCCAGGTGTAGCTTGTCACGCTGGCCACATGACCCGGAAGTGTCTTCGAACGGCGCCGGCTCCCGGCCTCTTGAGCGCGCAATCCTAGAGTCGGTCACGACTGGCCCGTACGGGCAGGGGTACCTTTGCCTTTACCTTTACCATCTTTCTAATTCATTTTACTAGTGAAAACCTAATTTTTAGGTCTACTGTTCAGCTTTTTTAGATGGAAAGTAAGAGTAAGATCTGGTTCCTGACTACGAGCCTCATGCTGTGAATGAAGGTAACCAGTGCAATTTTTCTAGAAAAAGAGGTGTGTGGACTCCTCCCTTGTTTTCTTATAATGGCAATAGTGGCTACATGAGAGGTGCCGGAACTGTGTTCTGGTGAGTTCCAGCTGAAGAAAAGCCCTGGCAGTACAGCCAGTGTGGTGTAGTGGTTAAGAGCGGTAGATTTGTAATCTGGTGAACCGGGTTCGCTTCCCCGCTCCTCCACATGCAGCTGCTGGGTGACCTTGGGCCAGTCACACTTCTTTGAAGTCTCTCAGCCCCACTCATCTCACAGAGTGTTTGTTGTGGGGGAGGAAGGGAAAGGAGAATGTTAGCCCCTTTGAGACTCCTTCGGGTAGTGATAAAGCGGGATATCAAATCCAAACTCTTCTTCTTCTTCTTCCTTGAACCAGAGGATGGCAAAGAGGTCTCTCTGATGTTACAGCACCAGAGTCCATAGAACTGGATCCCTCAACCAGAGGAACATGATACTGCCTCCCACAGTATCTTGCCATTTCAAGGTGAAGGTAACACACCATAGAATGCAAAAGTGCCTGTCTGGAAGGCTGGCCCTTTAAGAAAGCCCAGTTTACTTAGATTTGAGTAGAGTCAGAAACCTGGATGCTTGTTTGCCAAACACAAGCTTCATTCAGTTTTTTACGTAAAAAAGGAAAGAGGTTCAGGCCTCCTAGGCTGATGGGTCCTCTCTACCGCCAAATCTAACAATTCTCTAGTTTCTGCTAATTGTTTTTTCAGGTCCTATTAGAAATCTAAAACACCAGTTAAATAAGCCAATTTGTATAATGAACGATTCCTGTGGGTTCTTCAGATAATTTAAACAGAATATTTGAAACATGGAGTGAATATCCTTATAAATGTGCCAACCATGTATTTGATTTGGCAGCAAATAATGTGGCATGCTAACAGTAACTCTGCACAATAGCACTTCAAATCTCAGTGTTTTTAACACATTCCTAATTAGGTGTGAAGTGATGTGAAGTGATCGAAGGCTCATAGCATCACAGTGGTTGAAGCTCATTCAGATTTTCTACTAACCCAGTTTATTAGGTTGGTAGTCAACTAATCCTGGATATTAATCTGGATTGACAGTTTGTGAATCAAGGTTTCACTGACATTATGAAAAAGCTAACAATCCATATTTGAAGGGTGCCAGAGTCTTTCACTCAGAATCTGAGCCTGTAAATGGTGCCTGAGAAAAAAATGGTCCTAGGATTGAGACAGAACTAAATGTCATGCCAAACATAGGTTGCTGCTAAATACACAGAGTCTGTGACAAGTTCACCCTCCTCTTCTCAATAATATTATATTTAAGAATACACAAATTTCCTTCTCAACAAATGTTTGCACAGCTGTGTACAATAAACAGAATGTATAATAGATATAAATATATGCACAGCAGTTTAGAAACAAATCTTTAAAAGATACATTTTTGTTAATTGCTTAATATAGATATACTTATGGAAGCATATTATGTTATTTATTTTTCTTCTTGCCCCAAGCCCAGGCACCCACCAGGGACGTGGGTGGCGCTGTGGGTTAAACCACAGAGCCTAGGACTTGCCGATCAGAAGGTCGGCGGTTTGAATCCCCGCGACGGGGTGAGCTCCTGTTGCTTGGTCCCTGCTCCTGCCAACCTAGAAGTTCAAAAGCATGTCAAAGTGCAAGTAGATAAATAGGTACCGCTCCAGCAGGAAGGTAAATGGCATTTCCATGCGCTGCTCTGGTTTGCCAGAAGCGGCTTAGTCATGCTGGCCACATGACCTGGAAGCTGTCTGCGGACAAACGTCGGCTTCCTTGGCCAATCAAGCGAAATGAGCGCCGCAACCCCAGAGTCGGTCACGACTGGACCTAATGGTCAGGGATCCCTTGACCTTTAGTATTGTTGAGAGGTGGTAGAGGAACGCACAGTGCGATGTCATGTATTTCCATAAGATATTAAGGGGAGACAAGGGAAAATACCCATTTCATAGTCTTGCATCTGATTCTGGCCTTCCATTGTGATCTGTACATGTCGACTCAGAAGTAAGTTCCTCTTTGTTCAGTGGGACTTACTCCCTTGCTAGGGTATTTAGGATTGCAGCCTTTTAAATCTGGTTTTCATAATAGGCTAGAGCTGGAAGTGCCATTGTACATCTTGTACAGGGTGAGTCTTTTAAAAGAGGCCCCGTGGATCCTCTTGTTAAGATGGAGAGAGTGATAGTCCTGAAGACTAAACTGATCATAGAAAAAACAAAAGCAAAAGATCTTAACACCTCTCAACCTATTTCAGAACCTTTGGTGAGGCAAGTGGGGACACTTTTGCCTCTTCTGTCTCTTCAGTTTGTTGATGAACAGAAAGCAAAGAATTATAAAGCAATGGTGGCCAATTGGGTGTGGGAAGGAGATCACTCAGAGAGGGATGGGAGAAGCGTGGCTGGTTCACATCTCTGGTTTCTAGAGGATTCAGAAAGAGGTTTTCACTGTACTAGGTGAGGAGCCACAATACAGGAAAACATCCTTGAGGGTTAAAGTAGGGAACACTGTGAAGCCCCCACAGTTAAAGACAACTGCACATTTTGCGCAGAAGTTGAGCTTGTTGTTTGTTTCCTTTAGCAAACATGTGGAAGGCTAAATGTCAGATGTGAATCCTTGCTAACCTATAGCAAAGTTATTTGTCACATAAATATTAATTTGGACATTTCATTTGAAGTTGACAAGTCAACTAGAAGTTGAAAATACATCCTTTCCCCTTTGCTCCTGAGAAAAATGAAAGAGCAAAATTAGCACATCCCCCCACTGGGTATTAGGCAGCCTGATACCCATGTTCTAAATGCATTATATTAATTTCAATATCATTTCTGTGATAAGTTTTCAGACTAGATACAAGTAACCCACTTCTCTCAATTTTAGTCAACTAGCACTGATTAGGAAGTGCAGATTTCAACAGCTTCCTCCCACCCCCCCATAGCCTTGCACATAAGTCTATGAAATTATGAATCTGCATACATTTTTACTAGCCCATCTATACCTATACCTGAATGCCTCAATCTACACATTTCTTTAACTTGGTCACCTCGAGGTTATTCCTAGTTGTCATCAAGTGGATAGTTGAGCGGATATTGTTAGGTCAGCCTGCAGTAAGTTTTTCAGACTCTCATCAAATGGTTTGTCACCAAAGTTACCCCCGTGGGATGCTGAGAAAGAAAACATTTTTGCTGTAGAGGAACTTCATTAAACCCGAAATCTGGGATCCCCTCCAAACCTGTGCCACAGTTTTGCAGTTGTTTTGCAGGGTTTTGCAGAGCAAACCTCACGTTTTGCAGCCCCCTCATCAAACTGAGTAATCAAACTGGGGTTTGTTGTTAACCCCCCCAAAAAAAAACCTGTGCCAAGGGGGACTGAATTTTTTTGTCTTCTCCCCCAAGGAGATTGAAAGAAGGAATGGTGAAGAGGTTGAGAGGGAGAGCCAAGAGTTTATGAGGAAAAAATACTGAGGAGATTGCAGAGATAGTGAACTAAACTGAACTACCTTCAGATGACAGGAAGAGGAGTCTTCTGCCCTGACTCAGCTTTAATCCAGCCACAGTTTATTGCCAGGCGAGTGACTGAGACTGAGGCCTCTAGCTGCATTCCAGCTCAGACCGTAAGATCAGACAGGTCTGAGAAACGCCAATTGCTCATCTGTGGATAACTGATTTACTGGATTCTGTTCCTTCTCGTGTTTTGTTTAGCAACATGCATATTTATCTGAAATGTTCCTCTTTTGTATTTCTCCCACTCCCAATTTGATCAAATTGCCGTTTTCTGGAACGTTTTGAATTGGTATTTTTTCTTAAATTCCTCCCCCCCCAAAAAAAATTAGGGTAAGTTGCAATGGAAAAAAATATGATGCCCTAGAGAGCGATCTTACTTAGCATGCTTATTTTATTTGTATTTAGTAAATAAAGCTAAAAAACTTTGAAACTGCCAAGCTTACCTAATATTTATTTGCAGTTGGCACCATTCATTGTTTCGGTGGAAAAAATAAACACTGGAAAACCTTCTACCCTACAGGTTCTCCTTGTAGTTCTGTTGGCAACATAATCAGTCCTACAAGGCTGTGACTTTTATGCCCCTTCATCCATCCCATTTCAGTTAAACAACAACAATCACTTAAGCTCAGGATTTCTAGTAAAAGAAGTTGCCAGTATGGAAAGTGGGGTTAACAAATGTTGCATGTATAAAATACATGTTTGCTAAGAGTAGTTGAAATATCCAGAGCAGTTACATTTTATTCTGCAACCTAAAACAACTTCACACAGGAAGCAACTATTGTTTATGCTTTTTTAACTTCAAGGTTACACTACTGTAATGTACTTTAAGTAGACCTACCTTTGACAATTTGGAAGCTTCACCTGGTGCAAAAAAAACCAGCTGGTGTATGTTTCTCCCCCCCCTCCCCAACTTTCATTGAAGGTGTCTCATCATTTCTAGGGACCTAGTTTTTGTCTCAAAATGAAATTCAGGTAGAATCAGAGCTAAAAAACAAGTTGGGAGTGACACAATTTGAACACTGCAATTTTGATGGTAGGACCATGATACAGATGGGGAGACTTTGTACTGCCACATCTGTGTGGAGTAAACCTTATTTGCCTGGCATTAAAGCATGACCCAAATGATCATGTTCAGTTGAATATGGAAACTGCCAAGATAACTGCATTAGGGCTAGAAATCCTTGGGTAGAATCTTACTCAGTTTTTTCAGTATGCAAGTTGATCTTGCTGGTTTTGTTGTAAGATTTAGTGACTTCTGAGTTTGGCTGCTTTTGAAGTTTTCACTGAGGCTTGTTTAATCTAAGGGATTTCCCCTGTGAAGCCATAATTCGGTCCTAATGCCATTATTCTTGTAGAATTGTTAGTACCACATATTCAGTATTGGGACTTTACTTAAAGCTGAAATTGTAAAAGTTAAAAAAAGAGTGCTTTTGGACATTTATAAAACGTTTACTACCTTAATTAAATTTAGCCACATTTTGCCCGGATTTGATTTACGGCATCCTAAAATGCCTGCAATGTGTTTCAAACGGTCATTAGTCGATGTTCCAGCTAAACTCGCAGGTGGGGATTCTCAAACTTATGGGGACATTGTGGAATTTTGAAACAGTGCCAAGAAATACTGACTTTTCCGCTAGATTCCCACCCCGCTGCTCCCACACCACACTGCTTTTCCACTTAGTAAAAGTCAGATACAACAGAATTAAAACAGATCTTCTTGAATTTGCATGTTTTAAATACTCCCCCCCAAAGAAAGGGCTCCCATTCATTCACATTTTGCCTTTCCACAGGATCTGGGTAAAAGTCAGCTCCACTAAAATCAGAAAATAGATCTTATTACATGGTTTATAAAATGAGATCAACCCAGAGCAACAACCAAATGAGATTTTACATTGGTGTCTATAGACTGCATGCTAAAAATCATGGATCCAGCACTTGACGGCAGTTACATGACACACACAAGAAGATGAGCCCACGACATCGATCCTGATGAATTATCATGAATTTTAGATATGTCAATAAAACCATCATGTCACATAATATATCTGAGGTTACCTGTGATTTGCCTGAGGTATGGGGAGAAACTTTTTTAAAAATCATGAGAATCCAAAAAAAAATAATACACTTCTAATTCATGCTTTTCGCCATTTTACCACCCGTTCACTCAGCTTGGAGAGTTCCCTTTGGAGTTCTTCACAATCTCTCTTTGTTGTAGTGACCACCAGCAAACGTGGCCACCTCACTGCTCATTGCTAACTCTATAAATTGTTTATGAATACGTTAAAAAGCAAAGGTCCCAATGCTGATCCTTGAGGGACTCCACTTTCTATACCTTCATTCGGAAAACTGTTCATTTATCCCTACTCTTTGCCTCCTGCAACTTAATCAATTCCTGATTTGCAAGAGGGCCTAAACCTCTTATACCTTGGCTGCTAAGTTTATTCAGGGGTCTTTGGTGAGGTACTTTGTTGAAAGCTTTTTGAAGCTCCAAGTACACTATGTCAACCAGATCACCTCTATCTATATGCTTTTGTTGACACTCTCAAATAACTCTAAATAGGTTCATGATATGTTGAATGTTCTCCGTAGCAGGTGCTTTACCACTGAGTGTGTGTGAGAGCTCCCAAGTGTGAGGAGGTGTGCCACTTGGAGGAAGGGCTAGTACATTTTTGTGGTTGCGCTTCTGCAAGGTTACATGAGAGCTAGTGTCAGATTTCTTAATTTAGGCAGCTTGAGCAAAAGGCTTATGTGGCAATGCTTCCTATATTTTGTCAGCTTCAAGAAACTGAAGACATTGGCAGCTTCCTCTTTCTTTATACTGTACTTTTATTCACTTGTAGAGCAAACTGCTTAACTTTTAATTTTATTTGAACACATCTTCAGAGTTTCCCATTTATTTATTGGTCCCTGTGACAAGGCTGCATTAATGCCCACCTACTTTCAGGGTCTCTGGGGCTGCGTTTGGTGAGCTAGTTCCGTGTAGGGATCTCAACTATGACTTGTGTGTTGATTTGGAAGACTACTAAGTGAAATGATGTCTCTGACCACTGCATGGCAGGGAGACAGCTTGGCACTAGTCTTCAGTAAGCTTATGTTCAGGTAGGCAAAATTGATATGAGAGCAACCCTTAAAGGGACAGTCCTTAATTAGAGCCAGCGTGGTGTAGTGGTTAAGAGCGGTAGTCTGGGGAACCGGGTTCGCATCTCCGCTCCTCCACATGCAGCTGCTGGGTGACCTTGGGCCAGCCACACTTCTCTGAAGTCTCTCAGCCCCACTCACCTCACAGAGTGTTTGTTGTGGGGGAAGAAGGGAAAGGAGATTGTTAGCCGCTTTGAGACTCCTGAAGGGGAGTGAAAGGCGGGATATCAAATCCAAACTCTTCTTCTTCTTCTTAATTAGAGCCAAAATGGTGTCTTGGTTTCATGGAATCCTGCCCCCCTGCCGTACCCAGTGAGATATTTGTACAGAATATTTTGGATACATTTTGGGATCTCATAGAATTGTAGAATCATAGAATTGTAGAGGATCCTCTAGTCCAACCCCCTGCAATGCAGGAATATGCAGCTATCCCATACAGTGACTGCGTTTGCAACCTTGGTGTTGTCACCACCATGCTCTAAGCAACTGAGCTGTCCTCAACATTATTTTTGTGCCTCTGATGTGTTGTTCAGAATTTACAGAATAATATAGATGAAATGCTGGTCCCTGCACTGATTCAGAAGAGATTGCAGTTGAAATGTGGGGACATGCAGGAAAGAAACACAGGAGGTGGCAGGGGAACCGAGGGCTGAGTCCAAACGAAATGCAGTTAGAGGTGCTTAGGTTTTATTTCACTGGGGATTAGGATTTAGGAGCAACAGAAGAGGGGAGTTTGAAGAGGCTCTGAGGGGGAGCCGCATGCAGATGCAACTTGTGTTTTAATGTATTTGATATTTGATTACAGATAGGTAGCTGTGTTGGTCTGCCATAGTCAGAACAAAAAAATTCCTTCCAGTAGCACCTTAAAGACCAACTAAGTTAGTTCTTGGTATGAGCTTTCGTGTGCATGCACACTTCTTCAAATACACTGATCAGTGTATCTGAAGAAGTGTGCATGCACACGAAAGCTCATACCTTGATATTTGATGTTAGCCTCCCTGAGCCCGGTCTTGGCCGGGGAGGGCGGGGTATAAATATAAATTTACTTACTTACTTACTTACTTACTTGTGCAACTACATTCTAGGCATTAGGGGCAGCAAAAGGGGAACAGTCAGAACTTAGATACGTAAATGCTGAGAAGTCAGCATATGAAACAGCTAATGGTTGGGGGAATATGGTAACTTAGAAAAATGAAACAAAGCACCATCCCAGTGAATTAAAAGTACAAATCCTGCTCCTACCTCTCTTCCAAAGTTCTAACTTAATGGTTTGCCTGTTCAAAAACAAAACAAAACAAAATACTGACTGGGAATCCCCATCCAACACTAAAAGATTCCAGTTGTGGGGTATTAATAACCAGCTAAATACTGAGTCTTGCATGAGTCAGTACTTTATTTTTTCCGTAGCTTAAAGCATGCCTTGCATATTTTCATGCAAATGAAAGAAATAATGTTTTTAAAGGCTATATAAAAGGCATTTGTGGTATATTTGCCATTAAAAATAAAGCTTCTCCAGTTATATTTCAAGTTGTCTCTGTAGGAAGTGTGAAGTGGGCATTTAGAGACAGTTTCAAAATGCTGAAGAAATTAAAAGGGCTGTTCTTGAGAAGCCTGCAACTGGGCGTTATTATCCAAGCTTGAGCTTACTCCAAATTAGGGCTTTGAGTGTTTTCTTTCCCCACTGGAGGGCAACTTTCCACTGTTGGGAAGTAACAGCCTGGACTATAAATGCAAAGTTCAAAACCGATAAAACTTCTCTTCTCAAGGCAAAGATGGTTGGTGTGGTCAGGTGTGGGGAACCTTTGAATCTTCAGATGTTCCGGATCTACAACTCGCATCAGCCCCAGCAAGTATGGCTCATGGCCAGGGATGATGGGAGTTGTAGTTGAGCAACACCAGGGGGTGCAAATGCCCCGCCGCACCTCGTCTAAGGTGCCAAGCTACCCTCTAATGCTGTGCTGTGTTCATGCACAGCACCTTTTTCGTATCATAGGTTGTTGCTACTATTAAGAGTGATTAGAAGCCCAAACTTGCCACATTGATTTCTAAAATGCTAATTTTGAAAGAAGCAGAGAACAGAGTCACTGAAATCTTATTTCATGATTACTGTATTAGTGACTCATCATCCAGTTTGGGCATTCTTTATTCTCAGAATCAGTTTGCCAGAGGTTTAATTAGCACTGAACTTTGAAAAGGATGTTCGAATGTGTGGGTTATCAGGTAAGCAGCAAAGGGAACTCTACCTGTTACCAGCTGGGCCTTGAAAGGTCAAACTGTTCAAAGGTGGATTTCATTAATGGCTGAGAGGGCGGTCTATTCTATACTTAATGCATGCTTAAATTGTGTTCCCCTCAAGCTGATTTTGCCTCTGGTGCCTACAGATTCTTCCTTCTTGACTTCAGTGGGTTTTCAGTATAGAAAATGGGTGACCTGTCATGCAGGAGCTTTCTCCCCAAAGCAGGTGCTTAGTCCATAAGCTTTTCTTTATTTTCAGGGTTTTAAGGAATTTAATCAGGGCTAAAAGGGGGAAAATGCAGTTAACCCTGGCTACATGGGTTCATGTGCTGACAGGACTAACAACTTCTGATTTTAAAAAATGTGGGCACCTTGATCGGTCCAGGCAAGTCAGTGGACAGAAGTAGAAGCAAAAGTTGTAGCAGCAGCTGGAATGCCAGGAGGAATGAGGTGAAGACATGGAACTGCCCTGAGACCTCCGAGTATGAGGCGGTATATAAATTCAATATTTTTTTTTATTTATTTTGAAAATTGAACACTGCCACCCACTCCTGCCTCCCTTTTGCCTCTATGCTGAGTAGAACAGAGTTGGGGAGACATTCTGGAGATACTGAGTTTTATTGTTTATTGCACTCAAATTATTTTTTTCTGTGAGTTTAGTATAATTGGCTTGTGATTCTTAATTAGTACTCTTGCTGTGTACTAACCCTTGGATTTTGTGAAGCATTTAACTGCTCTAAGCTGCTTTGGGAACCAATCTTGGTTGAGCGGGATATAAATATACTAACAGTGCAGTTGCTAATCATGTTTGCTCAGAAGTAAGCCCTACTGTGTTAAATGGGACTTAATCGCCAGGTAAGTGTGCATAGGATTGCAGTTTAAGTGAATAATAAAGCTTTTCATTTGTTCCTGCATCTAGCGATGGAAGTCACGATGTGCGGCTGCTGCCTATGTACCTACATTCTAGAAAACTACATCTCTGGGTTGTGCTGTTACCCTCTTCATCCATGTTGTCTGAGAATCTCTAGGTTATCAAAAAAGCAGCCACTGAAGTTGGAGCAACATTCCCAGCCGTGCTTTGCTGATTTGCATGTACAGTAATGCCAAGTCACAGCATGCCCAAATTAATGGTCTCATAGTATAATTTCGGATCTGGGTTTGCAAACAATGGTTGTTAGATGATGGTGGCCTGGACATCACAATAAACCATGGATTGAAGTTTATGTCTGAGCTTATGAGTTTATGGGAAGGCCCATAAGTATCGATACCACTTTGTTCTGCTTGCGCTACCTTTTTCTTTTAGACTACTGTTTTATTCTGATTACTGTGAGATACATTTGTGAGCTGTTGCTTAGAGTAGGAATCAGATCCCCCTAACCTTGAATTTTAACTTATAATGGTGAGAGGTGCCAAATTTTGTGCTTCCAGTTCCCCTGAACAAATAGTTGATTCAAAACTTGATGAGACATCTGAGATGTGGGCTCCCGGGTGTGGTGTGCCCATTGTCTGCAGTTTATAGCAGTTGCTAATAAAGTTCAGATTTAGTTCAAGACTGTAAGGATGGTTTCTAAAAGCTCTGCAAGCTTTAGTCTTTTTATATCCTAGAAACCTCTTATGTGTGCCTAATATAGGTCCATTGTTAAGATATTTGGGTTTGGTGGAATATTGCTTTGGCTCATAGGCATACTTGTCCCCTTACAGCTAGGTCCCCTGGAGTTCAGAAATACTTTAAGACTTCTTTCATACTGAAGCTTTTCTTCTTGTTGTTAAAATCCCTCTAGCATTCTCACTATTGCATTTGCTTCTGTTGTTGTTTGATGGCTCTGTGTACTTCATATTTTGTATTCATTACTCTTTTGGGAAAGTTGTTTTTTTTTAGTGCAATGGGGCTCTAAAACGGAATGCGGAAATTTCCTTACATTTCAAAAATAGTATTGGTAATTTTTCAAAATCAAATTGGTTTGGATCTTTCTATAGCTTTCATGAATGCAAGGCCTGCCATTGCTTTGAGTACTGAAGTAATGTAAGCTGTCACTGTATGGAGATCTAGGCATCATGGAGATGGTGGCCTTTTAGCAGAAATCCAAAGTTAATGAAGCCTGAGGATGTGGTCAAAATGCTTGCAACTTCACAGCCTGTTACATGCTTTCTTGCTTCATATTTATCCTGGCTGATTATTGCCAGCCTTTGAAGCTTTACTGGGTAGCTCCAAGGTGTGATGAATGCTTTGTGGCATGATAGGATGGTCCCTGCTGCTTTGGAGGAGGTGGTAGTGTGGCCATGCAAGGGGAAAAAATCACTTTGGGAGCAGAGGTTTATTCCAATTATCGCATGCAAACTACTTTCAACACACCTTTTTTGAGACAGGGTGGTGCTGGTTCAGCTGTGGATGCTTTTCTAGTCTGGTCTGGTTTTGGGACAGAGTTGGTCTCAGTCACCCTGATAGATGACCTTCGGGATGGGGAAGTGTGACCATGCTGAGATTGCTTGGATCTCTCTGTGACCATTGATACCATTCACCACATTATACTCCTGGACCATCTTTGTAGGTTGGGGACACCATTTCACAGTGGTTTTGCTCCTACTTGTGGGGTTGGTTCCAGAAAATAGCATTGGATGGCTGTGTCTCAGCTCCCTGACAATTGATTTGTGGGAGCCGCAGGCAACAATTTCCTCCCGAAATGATTTAATATTTCTATGAAGCCAGTGGGGGCAGTCACTGGGAGATATGGGGCAAAGTGTCACTAGTATGCTGATGATATCCTTCTATATTTCTTTGTAACACCTGAACCAGGAGAGGCTGTGTATGTCCTAAACTGGTGCCTAGAAGCCCTAAATGCAGTCATAGGCTGAATGAGAGCAAATAAACTGTGACAAGACAGAGACACCATGGATAGGAAATTCCCAGATCATAACCTTTTTGTTAACTCTATAATTCTATCTATGTGTCTTAAGTGCCCTTTGACAAAGTCATATTGACAGTAGATCCATTGAAATGAATGGACTTAAATGAATTATGATTAACTTAAATCCATTGATTTTAGTGGGTCTCCTCTTGAGTGTGGCATAGTCAAAGGCCATTCTTTGAATTTAGCTTGTTACCAATCTGTCTAAAAAGGGAATAGTCCAAAAGGGAATAGTGTACAAAAACATTGTGATAATCATCCCCAGTCTTGCATGTGAGCTTGGTTCTTCTCTTAATCTAAAACAGGGAGAGGTTAGCAGCCAAATGCAGTGCCTTGAATCATAATTTGAAGTCTGTGAAGGAGGCAGGAATGGACTAGAATAGTGTATGCTTCCCCCTTCTCATTGCATGATTACCAGCAAGTTACGACTGGACTTCTGCACCCAACTTCATTAACTAGATAGTTCTGATTCATTCCTTTTGTGCCATCTGTTCATTAAATGACGTTGAGGAGGAAGGTGAAAGAAATTGCTCACACTTATGAGTGTTTGAATGAATGATGCTTAATTTGTCACCGGTGATTGTCTAATATTCAGTCTTAATACCTTCAAAAATTTACATTTAATTGGTCTGTAGTATAAAGCTCACTGTAAACTAAACCTGCCAAAACACTGATCAGAGAACTGATTTTCTTTTACAGCAACCACCGCTTAATCAGTAGTTGTTTTAGCAAATAATCTTGTATTGGATGTCGAAAATACTCTTTTAAAAATAAGTATGCTCAGAAATTGGGATGCAGGTGGCGCTGTGGGTAAAAGCCTCAGTGCCTAGGGCTTGCCGATCGAAAGGTCGGCGGTTCGAATCCCTGCGGCGGGGTGCGCTCCCGTCGTTCGGTCCCAGCGCCTGCCAACCTAGCATTTCGAAAGCACCCCCGGGTGCAAGTAGATAAATAGGGACCGCTTACTAGCGGGAAGGTAAACGGCGTTTCCGTGTGCGGTTCTGGCTCTGGCTCTGGCTCTGGGCAGAGCAGCGATGTCACGCTGGCCACGTGACCCGGAAGTGTCTCCGGACAGCGCTGGCCCCCGGCCTCTTGAGTGAGATGGGCGCACCAACCCCAGAGTCTGGCAAGACTGGCAGGGGTACCTTTACCTTTACCTTTATGCTCAGAAAATAGTCACACTTAATACTTATGTGCAATATATGCACAGGATGCTGCCATTAGTTTTACCTTTTTCTCAAGGGAAAGATGCTTCAACCTCTTGATCATTTTGGTTGCAATATTCTGTAAGTGGTGGTCCTTTATCTCATATAGGTAAAGGTACCCCTGACTGTTAGGTCCAGTCATGGACGACTCTGGGGTTGTGTGTTCATCTCGCTCTATAGGCCGAGGGAGCCGGCATTTGTCTGCAGACAGCTTCTGGGTCATGTCGCCAGCATGACTAAACTGCTTCTGGCGAACCAGAGCAGCACACGGAAACATCTACTCACAGCAAACCTGGGTTTGCAACAGGGAGCTGCAGCCAGTCCTGGTTCCTTGCTGAGTGTATCTGTATGATACATGAGCGTATCTGTATGATACATTAATCCTGAAATATTTTTACACTACATTTTTAGATGTACAGTTATGTATATACAACTACAAAATGTAGTGTGTGTGAGGTGTGCAAGTAAGTGCATATGGGAGTGGAGCAGCCCCTGCCTTTGTGTTGTGTGAACAGAGGGCTTAAGACACCAGTAATACTGCATTCCTCTTCTGACTTGAGAACATGCTTCTAGAGCTACTTGAGCTCAAAGGCATGAATTGTTGACTAGGATATTTAAGCTTGCTAATCTTGGAAGATTAAACTGATTTTACTAATTTAGGAGTGGTAATTCATCTCTGGAAGCTGAAGGATTTTTGGAAGGGTTACCAATTAGTATTTGGTTGTACTTTTGGTTACTTTTGTATTTGTTTACTTTTCGGCTATATGTGTAACAGCAGTGGTTCACTGTACCATAGGTGTCGGTTATTCATTGTTTCAGAAAAATCATATTCTTAAGTCTTATTCAGTCATTATCCCCTCAGTGCAGTTACCACTGTGCAAGAGGGAGAGTTGGGGTGAGCCCATTAGCCCTTCCCCCCATTTTATGTTTCCGTGGTCATTTCTACTGTCCATGTGTTGGAGGCAATTTACAGCTGAGGACTCTAGTTTGCATAGAACATCTAGTCAAGTACAGCAGGTGTCCCACTGCAGACATTCAGTCCGCAGCATGTGGAGGCCTTCAGGAATTTCAGTGTCTACGTGCAGGAGGAACTGTTCCAAATGAGTTCTTTTCTGCTTGCTCCTTTGCACGATGGTGCCCACGGGGTGGGAGGGAGAGTAATTGCAACAACATTTCAAAGCAATTTGCAAGAAATGCTAATTAAATTAAAAAATTCTCCGAACTACACCTGTATAGTGTCAGGTGCACTGCATATGGACTAAGTTCATTTGGGGTATAACAATGAACAATTTCTAGTTCAGGTTCATTCTCTTACATGTGCTTTATACTCTTTAGACCCTTTGAGCCTTTATGCTTAAAGATCATAATTGTTGAGGGGTGTGTGTGGAAATTAAACAATTCACATCCCATTGTCTGTGCTTTGATGTTTTCTTAGTCTTCTTAAGTATGTTTTATTCTTCAGCACAACAACTTGTGAATGCTGAATTTTTGTTTGCAATCATGTGCATCAGTGTTTCCCAACCTTTTTACTTGGTATGGTGACCCATCAATTTATCAGGTTTTTTTATGGACCTCAGGTCATTGGCAGGCATTGGTTTTGTGCATTTTAATTGCATGTTTGTGTATTTTATTACCTTGAGGCATCCAAGCAACAATTTACTTAATATCCTTGTTAATGTGGAATTTGTTGAATTGTTTATAGTACTTAAAAAGTTACCCACAGTTTTGTTTATGGGAATGTTAGAACACCAACCATCTGATTGCAGGATATGCCTCCATAAGCTGTAGAAATTTGTTTTTAAAACATACAATTACACAAGCCATGTTATATCTAACAACATATTAATATTTTAAATATTTTTATTCTAAATGTAGTCCATTTCAGCAAATAACAGTGGGATTGCTAAACTAGCATTTTGCCAAAGAGTAGTTCAATGTAGGCTTTAATGGTTGTCAGACATGGTTCTCATTATCATTATGGATACATAACCTGTTTTTGTATTTTGGCTTCATAGTAGCCATTCCTGAAAAATCTGTATCAAAAAGGTATTTGCTACCAAATGGCAGCAGCACAGATATTGCTTCATCAGCAATCTCTAGATACTCTGTGGCAACATGAAAGCAAAATTCAGAGCACCTCATTTACAAAAGTTATCTTAGAGGGTCCTATCACATGACAATTGAAGGAGCTGTTCTTTTTGCACAATGAGGACTTCATGACATCAGTTGCAAATGGGTTTTGCACCTACTCAACCTTCTCAGTTTCTAAGCAGACTTCAAATTACCATTGACTTAACTAACCTTGGCAGCAGGTTCAGTGATGGTTCACTTGTACAGGGAGTTTCTCTGAGTGATTATTACAGCTCATCTGTGATGCACAGCTGCCAAAGGAGTGCCTTGTGGTGAACTGTCACTGGATCTGCCAGCAGACAGCAGTTCCCAAGTGTTACAGTGTAAGACCTGAGCCATCCGGATGTTCAGAGACATGTGTTTATTCAGATCCCGACCCACTTATGGGTCATGATCCATAGGTTGGGAAACAGTGATTCAGCTGAACTTGAATTGAACTGTGAACTGGATGGTGGTGAGCTGGAATTAGTGCCTTTTGGATTTCTTGAACTTGTTCCTTTTAAAAATGAATTCCCAAGTGGCCATCTCTTTTTTGTTCTTATAGCAAGAAAATGCTTTTTATGGCAGGAAAATAATGAAAAAAAAGGCATTCATGTGCATCTGTAGAGATAGAATAGCTTTGGACCTTGTCATGAAATTTGGCACAGAATAGTAGATGAAGAAAGACTCAGTAGCAGATTGCATGTGGGTCGCAAGACAGGTAATACATGTATTAGGAATCAAGTTTTGAAGCCTGTGTCCAGTTTTGTCCCAGAAAAACTGGGGGCTAAGAAACAAGAAGTGAGCAGAGCTGGCTGGTGCTGCCATCCAGTTATTATAATTATGATAAAAATATCATAATTATTCTGCCGCTCCTGTCAAAGGAGCCCAGGGCAGCAGAAACAGCAAAAGTAAAACAGTGTCAGACTAGTGGGTTTAACTCTGCGAAAGGTTACCTGCTCTACTAGATCTTGTGGATCTAGGGAGTTTAATAGTGACCTATTTTAAGCAGGAAAGCAGTTGGCCTTTTGATAGCTTGACTATTTTATGCTGACAGAAATAAGTTCACCGGAAAAGGATCAGAAATACTTCTCATTTCTGTCACCCTGTGGTGGCAGGGAAAAATTACATCTGTCTAATTTTTCTTCTCTGCACTGTGATAGGCACCCATCATTTAATGTCAGCCCCATCCCATATATGCATTGAAATATTTACCTATATTCCTTAAATCTCTGGTATTTGTTCTGGCAATCGTAGTGTTACCTAACAGATTGTTTTCTTCTCTCTTTTCAGGTCTCTGGATGGCAGACTCTGAAAAGAAATGCAGTTTTAAGAGGTATGTTGACCACATGTGCTTCCAGAATTATTTGGGGAAAGAGCACTTTACTGATGGAATTGGACTTCTCGTTTCTCACTTTAAATAGATGAAAGGGGAAACAGGGATTGAAAACAACAAGCACACCCAACTTGAAATTGGTGCTTTTGAAGTTCTAGTCATAATTAAAATTTGCAAAACGCTTAGTTTTACTGTAAACAATAAAATTGCTGCTGTCCCACCAGATAGAACCTGTTTTAGTCTCAACATCAGATTTGTTATGGGTCCAGTATAAGTTGCTTTTAATGTTAGCCTTTAGTGTTATGGTGTGACAGTTGTGTAGAAGCTCAGGGAGGATGGTAACTGTTTTAATCTTGAGGGTTTTTTAAATGTAGGAATACTTTTTTATTCAACTGAAATATCTCAACACTCTTTCACATAAAGATTATGTGGGGGAAAGAAGATTTGGGAGATCCCCAAATCTATTTAAATTGCATCACTATAAAATAGTTGAACTTCCCCTCCTAACTGGAACTAGGGAATTCCTGTCAGTGGCAAGAACTCCTTCATGCTCTGATTCCTGCCACAAGAAATGTTTAATGTGTTCAAAGTTTTGGAATGTCACAGAAGAGTCTTTGAATGGTTAAGTTATCCTTACAAGGCTACTGAGAGTCACCCAAACTCTAAGCTAACCCTGCTTCTTCTGGGGTAGTTTGTCCACCACCCTGCACTCATCTCTCACCTGTGAATCCTAGAAGCTGTCAGCATGCAACAGCGACCACACCCTGGGAATGGCTTTGGCTAGCTGGCTAAACCAGGTCAGGGTAGCTGATGGGACTCAACCATTGATGAGTTAGGGACTTCTCTTGCATGCGAAGACAGACTCCTGCAGATTGAGCAGACAAGTATTGGGTTCAGCAGTCAAGAAGATGGTTTCTGTACATGCTGTAGAGGGAAGTGAGGGGCAGATGGGGCTCATCCACCTGGAAAGGTAGCCCACCTAGGAGAAGGAAAAATCTGATGCTAAATCTCTGCTGCTTTGTGGAATATCTTCAGGAGAAGAAAAGGCTAAGGAGCAGGGCTTTTTCTCAACCGGAACTTGCCAGAAGTCAGTTTCAGCACCTTTCAAGTGGGTGCTATTGCCATTCTAAGAGAATGAGGGAGGTTTTCATGGTGAGTTTTGGCATGTCTTTTTTTTGAAAAATAGCACTGCTAAGGAACTCAGAATAAACCCAACACAAATCCAGAGTGAAGACCCTAAGACTGTTGGATAGTGACTTGTACACCTCCTGGCAACTCCTGCCACCAAGTTGGTGCCAGACATATTGCTCTGCTTTCCTTTGAAACCCCATCAGCGAGGCTGGGTTGGTGGTGTCTTGTCTTCTGGGCAGCCCAGGACCTCCATACACACTGCCCAGGCTTACACCCCGGGGTGGTCACTTCAGTGCTGCTATTGCAATAGCTTGACTTGACCTCCAGAGGTGTATTCCATTGTCTCTCGAGACAGATGGATACCAACACAAAGCACTATGCCATGGGAGCTAGGAAATTACTATTTTCAGAAGCAGAAAAGCCTGAGGTTATCTTGGGGCCAAACTAGATATGACCAGGGGAGAGTAAGTATTAGCTCTCCCACTGTTTGTTTATTTATTTTTTAAAAAATAACAATTTAAATACAATTAGAAGTGTAGGCATCCATTTGAGACAATGTGTTAACCCTATTCTCTCTGTAACATTTTCCTATTAGGCTGCTATTTGCCCTGCAAGAGAAAACAAAGCATACAGGTATCCATATTATTAATAGCTTCAGAAGATGATTTTCACTTAAACAACAGTACAGAGTAAAGGGTTTAACATACCCACCCCACTGCAATTCCAATCAAATTTCCCAATGTACCCCTGCAACTGTTGTTAAACTGTAAAAGTATGTACACTGGATGTGCTCTCGTGGATCTTCTGTCATGCAAACCCTTTGACAATTGTCATATTCTGTGTAGGATTCCCCAGGCATGGAACTGCAGAAGATTGCAGTCCTGGTTGTTGCAGCTGCTGTTCATTCTTCTAACCACAGTTAGTGCCCACTTCCTCTGAAGCACATGAATTTTCTGTTTGCATTTATTAGCTAAGATTATGCTGTTTATTTTGAGGATTAGATGGGTTTGTTTAGCATTACTTCTCAGCATCTGATATCTCAGATCTCTGGGGCACTGCTTTATATGGTGCCAGAGTATGGCTTACCATGAGTGTTTTGAGTCCCACACCCACCTTGCTCCTTCCCAGGCTTTTTTAGGTCAGCACAAAACAGGAGATAAGCCAAAGTTTTGCTTATTGTGTTGTCTGAACCCAGAATTGTTGTTAAGGAGGAGATAGTGTACAACTTTCAGAGCTGTGAAAGGACTGAACTTTGGCTATTGTCATGTTGTCATCATGGTTTGGCACAGTGTGTTGTACAGATGTGGCCACTATGTGTTTTAGAAAGTATCCTCCATGGGCAAATACACTCAAATACACCAAGGGGAGAGATAAACAGCTACTATACTATTGTAATATTTACCATATTTTACACTCGTCCAGCCTGGAGTAGAAGGGGAGAAACACACTGCTCTGAAAAGCACAGAAAGGAGCAAAACTAGCAGCCCCACCATCAAGCTGTCATGGCTGGCCAGTTTGGCAATGTTGTGGAGATGATAAGTTGCTGAAATGGATGTTTGAGCTGGATACTGTGATGGGGGGGGGGGGCTACTTACGCTGACACAGATGTGCCCCATTACACATTCTCTCAACTCACCCCAGATTCAGCATATCAGACATAATGAAACCTTCTTCTTCTTTCTTTGGTGATCATGTGTAGCCGAGTAAGATTGTCTTTCATGAACACAGTCTTAACAGTGAGTACGTGACTGTGGAGGCCAATTCTGGATCCACACGTCCTTCCGCAGTGGGGACATAGGTTTCCGGATGGGAGCTGATGATGGTGAGGGTTTGCCAAACGTGCCTTCCTCTTAGCACGTTTCTCCCTTTTTTCCTGAGTTCGAGTGTCTACAAAGTCCATGATACCTTTGGTAAAGGCAGCATCTTCCACCATGTGAGCAGGAAGACACCAGCAACCAAAAGCTGTTGGCATCCTTGCACTCGGAAGTACAGTTTGCCCTGGCAGCACATACTCCTTGCAAGTACATTTTTGATTGCAGCATGTAAAGAGAAGGAAGGAGGGGCCATATAACACAGAGCCCCGAGAGCTTCCTTGGAAGGAGGCCTGCAGAGAAGAGAGCATAGAGCCCTCTTTGAGACAAGAGCTCAAGACTCACTGAAGGAGTAGAAGTGTCTTTTGCCAAGCAGGGAAAGGGAAGTACCAGGATAAAGGACAAAGGAAACTGCAATTGCTCACTGTATAGGGCACAAGGTAGGGAAAGTGGAGTTTGAACCTCACCAGGGGGAATAGGGAGAAGATGAGCAACACCAGAGACACTACTCATTAGTTCCCTATTGGCAGCAGACAGGAAACAGATGCGTCATGACACATTGGTTTCCCTCAGCGTTGAGATCCAGTCACATGTGCCAGAAGCACAAAGGTTGCAGATGAAGCCTGGCGGAACAAGTGGCAATCTCATGGAGGGGGTCTGAAAGCAGATCATACCAGGGAAAGGGATTTGCTGCTTCCTGGCAGTAAAAGAGCATGGGTGCACAATCTTGACCAGATATCAGTCCGATTGAATTCAGTGGGGCTTTCCCTGAGGAAAGGGGGTTAGGATTGCAGCCAAATCGTAGTGAATAGCACCTGGGGTGGAAGAGAGCCTGAAAAGAAAGGTCTGTGGCATAACCAGTTACTCCAGGAGGGCTGCTGTACCTTGGACAGTTGCTCAGTAGCAAGGTAACTGCTGTGGTGCCCCTCATGGCTCACAACTTCATGTTGATACTGTGAACAAAGAGTGGCTGGAAGAAGTAGGCCGGGAACAGGCAGGGGCATCCTGATTGCTGGTCATGGGGTGCTCTTCCTTGGGGCCTACGTGGAATGGATACCCCATTCCTTGTAGGCCGTGGGGAAAGCCTGCCCCATGAAAGCTTGGTACCTATGGGCAGTGGCTCATGGAGAGCAAGAGGCATCTGCTGCCAGACTATAGTACCTGCATCTCCTCAAGCACAGTTGCTGTTTGTAAGAGAAGACTGAGTGCCGCCATGGGGGAGAACCATCCTTCTCCTTGTTTCATGGGAGTTTGCAGTGGAACTGTGTGTGTGCTCAAAGAGCTTGTCTTGATCCATGTGTCCAGGCTGTGATCCAGCAAGACAGAAGTGTTTGGCCAGCAGTATCAGTGTATGGAATGGAGAGCAAGTGTGGTGTAGTGGTTAAGAGCAGTTGACTCGTAATCTGGTGAACCGGGTTCGATTCCCCGCTCCTCGACATGCAGCTGCTGGGTGACCTTGGGCCAGTCACACTTCTCTGAAGTCTCTCAGCCCCACTCACCTCACAGAGTGTTTGTTGTGAGGGAGGAAGGGAAAGGAGAATGTCAGCCACTTTGAGACTCCTTCGGGTAGTGATAAAGCGGGATATCAAATCCATTCTCCTCCTCCTCCTCTTCTTCTTCACCAACAAATAGTTTACCTATATGTGCAGATGCCTTGTACGGAAGAGACTGTTTCTTGCTACTCTGGCTATGGGGATGGGTGGGGAGGAAGCAATACAGTTCAGGGAAGACACAGTATTAACATATAGCAAAGTGGGGTGGTGAAAGACATAGGAGACGGTTGAATCAGTCATACTTTGTGGCATACAACCCCCCTCCCCCAGCGTTAAGGACCTGTCATATGGAGAATTGCCTATGCTGATTTTTCTTGGAAAGTTTGGCTTTGATGGATATGCAGTACCTTCATCGGACATAAAAACATATGAATGATTCATTTCTAACAATCTACACAATAATTTGTAGAAGGCCTCTTAAGGGGAGAGAATAGTTAATCATAAAAAACAGAATTCCCCCCCTCCCCTAAGAATCTTGAGTTTGGCTCCTGCTAGCTAGTTTTATTGAATGACATGTACATTGATCAGGAAAGCCAAAGAAAATGGTCAGTGCAGAATTATCTTAAAGTAATCTGAAGATGCAAGCACACTGAATTACCCTTACTGCAATGAAATTATGAAATGTGTTCCAAAATAAAAATTAATTAAAATGTTTTCTGAGCCAAAGTGTCTCAGCAGTTCTTACTGAAAAGCATGTTAATTTGGTGACACCTGCTGCGTAGGATACCATTGCAACAGATGGTAAAACTAGCTCCCCCCCTCCTGTTTTTAATTATTTAATGCTATACTCCTCTTTTTCCAGTGCAGATTTTCCCAGTGAGGAAATGTGAGCAGGTGTTTTTATCTGACTTATAAGTTTTAGTATGTCATACTTCAGCTGCTTTCTGGGAACTTTGAGTTTGTATATTTTTTATGAGCCAAACTTTCTCATCAAATTTGGGTGTTTTCATAACGTTCTTGAGAGATTTTAACAGTTTGTTTTGTCAGGGTCCCCCCTTCCCCTGCCCTTCCAAATTTAGGGTTCAGGGATTTATTCTTGATGAAAGCGCACATGCATGCATTACACACAGATTACATGGAGACTTGTTTAACTTCTGTTCAAAGGCCTCAGTTGAAAGAAGGACGATGACTAACCATTCCTTATTGTCTTATGCTACCAACATACACATTAGTCCCCACCCCCAAAGTTACACAGACTTTTGATTCATAGATAATAAAATATGTAACATCTGTCCCCTGAGGCAGACTTTCAACAATTCCTTGCAGACCCAGCGACTCCAAATTCCTAGATACTGGATTCCTATCATGCTGCTTTTTAACTGACCTGAAGTCAGCTGCAGGTTATATCAGTCTAAGGTCATTTCAACAACAGATGAACTTTTACAGTTCAATCGTATACATTCCTACTCAGAGGTAAGCTCCATTACAACATCATGACCCACCTAACTCAGAATTGTCTACTGTGACTGCCAGTGACTCTCCAGGGTTAAATACAGGTTTGTGTTTGTGTGATAGAATCATGTGAGACTCTACCCATTAACGTGGGGATTTTTGGAAGTTTTTGAAATTTATGCTAGTAAGTAATTCTAATTTGGGATCCTACAATCCATCACTGCCCCCAACTGCAATCTGAAGTGGTGCAGTCCACTAACCTTACCTGCTGCTTCTGAGGACTAGGCCCCAGTTAAACCTGATTGTGTAGAATGTCACAAACTTAGTTGCGAATAAATATTGCAGCATTAGGTCTAGAATACCAAATGTTGAACTTGCCTTTAGTAATTGGATTGGATAGTTCAGTGGATATTCATTCTCATTTTCTTAAACCAGGACCCTTCTTTTCAAGTAAAATATTGTTAGTGTCAGGGAACTGCCACCAGAGCCAGAGGCGGAGGGAAGGCTCCAGAGGGATGCCGGAGAGGGTCCCAGCAGGGAGAAAGGCAGCCCATCTGCTGGGGAAGGAAATCAGCATAACACCAGGGGTGAAGGGGGGCAGAGAGGGGAATCAGAGAGAAGGCTCCAAGACTCTTCGCCAGAAACCAGCGGGGAGAGCACGGGTCCTCCGCTGTCCACTCCCTCCCTGCGCAGAAGACTTCCGCGCAGGGAGAGTAGGAGGAGACTTGGCGTCAAAGAACTTCTTTCCTGGAAGAGATTCAAAAAACGCCCACTGACGGATTCTGCCAGCGACTGAGACAGCCACAAAGTGAAGGGCTGTCCAGACAGAAAGGGTTCAACCAGACAACCAAGCCAAGAGTGGCGGCAACTTATACATAAGCAACCCCTAGAACCATTACAGTTAGGAAGAAAGCTACATTGAAAAACCTAATCACTCTCTGTATTGCAGGCTTATCATGAACGTCAAATATTTAAATTTGGAAAGGCCACTTACATCCACACTTGGAAAAACTGATGGCCCTGTTTCTCTTGCAGACACCAAAGATGCTGACGAGGAAGATTAAGCTTTGGGACATCAATGCCCATATAACCTGCCGCCTTTGCAATGGTTATCTTATTGATGCTACCACTGTAACGGAATGCTTGCATACCTGTGAGTATTAATATGAGTATTCATAGTGATGTTTCATCAGATGTAAGATTAGTGGGTTGGGTATTTTTCATTGTCCGATACATCCTCTCTGTCTGCTTCTTCTAGCTTTGTAATGTCAAATGTCCAATACCAAGCTTCTCTCCACCCACGCCCCCATCCAGGATCAGATCGTGGGTGAAGACAGATTCTGATTACAGATAAAATCCATATTCTGGCTGGATAAGATGTTACTTTCTGCTGGGAAGGACATAGCAGGGGTCCCCGTAAGCCTGAGGCTAACTCTCATGTCAATACAAAGCATGTGCTGTGGTCCTTCTTTTAGTGGTAGGGGAGAGTGTAAACGAATGATGCCA
Organism: Podarcis gaigeae; assembly: GCF_964106915.1. Classification (NCBI taxonomy): domain Eukaryota; kingdom Metazoa; phylum Chordata; class Lepidosauria; order Squamata; family Lacertidae; genus Podarcis; species Podarcis gaigeae. The sequence continues at coordinate 4,744,775 of NC_139694.1, forward strand.
AGTAATGTTCTGCTTTACTTTGAAGGTGAGGGCAATGGTATATTATGGTAGGCTTTTAGGAATGTTAAAAAGTGGGATTGTTTTGAAAGATAAGGTATATTGGAGAATTAATGATGGTGGTGATGTTTGAAGCGGCACATAATCCAAGGTTTATTGCTGGTAATAAATCAGGTTCTTCTTTTCCTCATACAAACCAGCAGTGAAGATCTAAAAGGAAGGATGGGGGGGGGGGGTGTTTGTTAATATTTTGCAAGTGGTATTTGAAAGAAAATGAAACATGGAAATTTAGTTCATGTGATACATACTAAATTATGAGTTGATTGCTGTGCCGATTTGTAAGCCTTAGATTAATACTCCTAATTTAAACCTAAACTGAACCTAAACTGTACAAGGCATAACTCTGGACAAGAGGGAGACAAGATAGGTTTGTAGCTCTTGCTCATGTAGCCACCTGCCCCTTGTTAGGGGCAGGTGGCTACATGAGCAAGAGGACAGGATCACACTTCAAAACGACCTTGACAGATTAGAGAACTGGGCCAAAACAAACAAGATGAATTTTAACAGGGAGAAATGTAAAGTATTGCACTTGGGCAAAAAAAATGAGAGGCACAAATACAAGATGGGTGACACCTGGCTTGAGAGCAGTACATGTGAAATGGATCTAGGAGTCTTGGTTGATCACAAACTTGACATGAGCCAACAGTGTGACGCAGCAGCTAAAAAAGCCAATGCAATTCTGGGTTGCATCAATAGGAGTATAGCATCTAGATCAAGGGAAGTAATAGTGCCACTGTATTCTGCTCTGGTCAGACCTCACCTGGAGTACTGTGTCCAGTTCTGGGCACCACAGTTCAAGAAGGACACTGACAAACTGGAACGTGTCCAGAGGAGGGCAACCAAAATGGTCAAAGGCCTGGAAACGATGCCTTATGAGGAACGGCTAAGGGAGCTGGGCATGTTTAGCCTGGAGAAGAGGAGGTTAAGGGGTGATATGATAGCCATGTTCAAATATATAAAAGGATGTCACATAGAGGAGGGAGAAAGGTTGTTTCCTGCTGCTCCAGAGAAGCGGACATGGAGCAATGGATCCAAACTACAAGAAAGAAGATTCCACCTAAACATTAGGAAGAACTTCCTGACAGTAAGAGCTGTTCGACAGTGGAATTTGCTGCCAAGGAGTGTGGTGGAGTCTCCTTCTTTGGAGGTCTTTAAGCAGAGGCTTGACAACCAGGAGTGCTCTGATGGTGTTTCCTGCTTGGCAGGGGGTTGGACTCGATGGCCCTTGTGGTCTCTTCCAACTCTATGATTCTATGATTCTATTCTAGGTCACAATCATTCCCAGTTTGGGTGCTTGTGGCTTATTCCATTTCAGTGCTAAGGTCCTTATGACATTTGAAAGACCCCCCCCCTTTGATAGGTGATGGCTTATAAGTGCATTTAAACTTCGTAGAATTTGCCATTTATACAGTTCTTCCAAAACACTGAACTTTTCCCCCTATTCTACTCAGAAGCTCCTCTTCTTTCCCCATTTCCTTTCCCTCCGAAGGAACTTCTACTCTTTGCAAGAGAGCAATAAATATTTTAATAAATAATAAAACTGAACCATCTTGGTCTATCTGGACTTTCACCTTGCTGTCCCTCTTCCATGGTTTTAGTCATATGCTTTCTGTTGACTTTTAATGCAATAGGATAGCTGGGTAATCGTGTGGGTGTGAATCTTTGTTATGTCAATAGGTCCTCATTGCTTTGCATATATCTCTCTGCCCTCCCTCCTTGCAAACCAGGCTTCCCTCTAAAGGCTCACAGTGCCTCATCCTGGCTGTTATTAAGCACTACCTTGAGCTTGTTTCTGCTAAAATGTGCATCATTTTTTGTGAGATGTAGATGGCACTGTTTAACTGCAGAAGCCAGGCACCAGTATTGCCAAGGTTTCAAAGCCACTGTAGGACGGTTGGCTATATTCAAGCGGATGGTGTTCTAGGTATCCTTTTGCTGTACCTACAACTCTGCTGTTAACGTCACTGAAATAACCTCAATTTCAACTTTGGACAACGCTAAATCAATGATGGCACACTGTCAGATATGTAATAAATATATGTTTATAAGGAACATCCTATGTATTCAGACCTCAGTTTGACTCTAAAGACCATGTTGTTCTTAAACAGGAAACAACTTTTTCATAACTTCATATTCTGCATTCAAACAACCTAAAAATAAATGTGAACTTTAAAATTTAAATCAGTTTAGAATTCTAAACACATGCCAGAAAAGCAAGCAAGCAAACAAAACCCCTCCCAGTTTTATATTGCTGCTCTTCTGATTTTTCTTATCTATATTTTACTTTCTGAATTTTACCCTCTGAAGATGAATGGAAGTGCCTGAATTTATGCCTTAACATTTGTATGTTAGACAATACATCCTTATTGGGCATTATTTAGTTAAAGCTGGAAAGTGAATACAAATAGATGCTAAAATATATAATGCATTTAGATTACATTTAACTTTTTTTGTATTGAGAAAGCAGTTTTGTAAAGAATGAAATGTTCTAGTCAGAGATGGAGAACCTCAGGCTTGGAGGCCAAATGCTTGGAGCCTTCCAGGGCTCTCTCGCCCTCATAAATCTCTCTAGGTCACATACCCTGGAGACCCATGCCCCTGGCCCAGCTTTGCACCCCCCTTGAGTGTTTTTTTGACTGTCTGGAAAGTGTCCAGTGAACCCCAAGAATGCTGCTTACTTGCTTGGATGGATGGAGGATAGAGAGGAATGTGTGAGTGTGAAGAAACTAGGCAAAGGTGATGTTCACATTTATGGCTCTGTTCACTTTTGCCTTGGCCCACCCACATCCTCTATGTGGCCCCCAGCAGGTCGTCCTGAAGGGAATGTGGTCCTCTGGCTGGGTGGAGGGCAGGTTCTCCACCCCTGGATTAAGGGAACAGTGTTAAATATGCAACATCCATGTTTCTTCTTAGGATGGTAGTAACCAAATCTTTCTATAAACAGTCTGCAGGAGTTGCTTGGTAAAGTATTTGGAAGAAAATAACACCTGTCCCACATGCAGGATAGTTATACACCAGAGCCATCCACTACAATATATTGGGTAAGTAACGTTTTAAGGTACCGTATTTTTTGTCCCTTAGGACGCTCCGTCCCATAGGACGCACCTAGTTTTTTGGGGGGGAAATAAAGGAAAAAATTTTCCCCTTTATTCCCCCCCCCCCCAAAACCAGGTCAGGGAAACCGAACCAGGTCGAGGAACAGTGGGATGGTGGCGCTGCGCCTCCCTGCTGTCCCCCGAGCTTGTGGGGCTGGCTGATGTCTGCCCGGTGCGCGGGGCGCTCTGCTTCAGCGCGCCCTGCCCGCCGGGCGGCAGGCTGCTATCCGCAGCGTGGGGAGCCCTGCGGGGAACTTCTGCAGGGCTCCCCACACTGTGGATGTCTGCCCGGTGCGAGGGGCGCTCTGCTTCAGCGTGCCCTGCCCGCTGGGCGGCAGGCTGCTATCCGCAGCGTGGGGAGCCCTGTGGGGAACTCCTGCAGGGCTCCCCATGCTGCGGATGTCTGCCCGGCGCGAGGGGCGCTCTGCTTCAGGGGGCTCTTTGCGCCGGGCGACAGGCTGCTATCCACAGCGTGGGGAGCCCTGCGGGGAACTCCTGCAGGGCTCCCCACACTGTGAATGTCTGCCCGGCGCGAGGGGCGCTCTGCTTCAGGGTGATTATTGCGCCGGGCGGCAGGCTGCTATCCGCAGCCTAGACAGCCCTGCGGGAACTCTCGCATGGCTGCCTAGGCTGCGGATGTGTTCCCGAAGCACCGGGTGCTCTGGTTTCAGCACGCCCGGCGCTCCGGGAAGCAAACTGCGGATGT